>NC_139001.1:3374772-4574772 GCF_964374135.1 Grampus griseus
AGGATCTGCAAGTGTGATGAGATTGCACAGAACTAAACACACGCACACACGTGCACCCACACCAGTGCACATAAAACCAATAAAGTCTGAATAAGCTCAATGAATTGTATGAAGGTCAACTTCTTGGTTGTGATACTGTGCTACCGTTATGCAAAATGTTGTCCTGGATGGAAACTAGGTAAAGGGCATTTGGGTCTCTCTGTGTTACTTCTTACAACAACATGTGAATCTACAATGATCTCAAAGTAAAAAGTTAGAAAAGTGTGAATGAGTTAAAAGAGATATGAAAACTGGTACACGATGTCCATAGCATAATTGCCCACAATGGGAAAGAATGCAAATATCTGTTAATGGGTGAACAGGTGAGCGGGTAAGCCAAGTGGGGTCCTCTGTGCAGTGGAATGCTAACGACTCTTCAATAAAAAGTGACAAACTGATGATAACACAGCAGCTTGAGTGGCTGTCATAGACACGCTGAGTGCGAGAAGCCAGACACAAGAGGACGTGGAATATGGGCCCATTTACACGAAGCTCTGCAGGAGACGGATCTAATTTCGTTGAGGTAAGAAGTTGTCTGGAGCTGAGGGTGGGGGCTGACTAAGAAGGGGCACAAGGGGTCCTTTTGGGGTGATGGAAATGTTCTCTGCCCTCATTGAGATGGTGGCTACATGGATGCATGCATTTGTTGAAACTCATCAAAATATGTACTTAACGTACCTAGGTGTACACATTCATCAGAAATCATTATCCCTTCATCTGTCGATGGACATTTAGGTGGCTTCCATGTCCCGGCTATTGTAAATAGTGCTGCTGTGAACATTGGGGTGCATGTATCTTTTCGGATTATAGTTTTCTCCAGATATATGCCCAGGAGTGGGATTGATGGATCATACGGTAGCTCTATTTTCAGTTTTCTAAGGAACCTCCATACTGTCCTCCACAGTGGGCACCAATTAACATTCCCACCAACAGTGCAGGAGGTTCCCTTTTCTCCACAGCCTCTCCAGCATTCACCTATAAAGGAAAAGAATGGAAAAATAGTATATATATATGTATGTATAACTGAATCACTCTGCTGTACACCTGAAACTAACATGACATTGTACATCAACTAAACTTCAATAAAAAATAAATACATAGTCACAGAACTTCAGTTTTTGTTCCCCTTTCGTGTAAAATATATAATTGGAAATGAGGATTTTCTTCTATTTCTGGGTAACTTCACTAGACATGTTTCTCTCACACTATCTAATTACATATACAAAGAAAGAAAAAAATCATTGAAATATCCATTTGAAATGAGTGCATTTGGGTGTAAATTATATCTGATTGAAAAGGATAGGCTTCCCTCAATGGAAGCGGGAGGTTTTTAGCTCAGCAGTAGAGCTGGTTACAAACGTCAGTTTTAGAGCATAGTTTCCCATGTTGCAATTGACAGCTGGATGAGAGTTTTCTCTCTTAAAATATTTCTCTGCATTCTGTAGATAATTTAACTCATTCCAGCTGGGCCCTGACCCTCCCATTCCCTGTGGCTCGCGTGATGAATGGTCTGTTTAAAAGTGCCTGTAGAGAAGAGATTTTTGGCTCTGGGGCTACACATCAGTCTCTTGGGGTGGGCCCCCCATTCTTTCTCATATGGGGTTCCCTCAGGGTGAAATCAAGATGTAAGTGAGACAAGTTTTTACGAAAGAGTAGCTTGCTGTTGCCAATATGGAGGTGAGCCACTAAGATTTCCCTTTAAGGAAGAACTCGCTGGAAAGCTGGAGAGAGTTTGCTGGCAGCCTGGCTTTTCAGCACCCTTAGGATCCATTCTGGTGCGTGAGCTGAGGCAGCTCCTGTGGGCAGCTCTGGACAAGCTCCGGGCACAGTGAGGGGTCAGAGCCTGGCCATTTCTACCCAGCGCAGGACGATCGCAGCTGGCTGGTGCGTCCCAGCAGAGCACTGCAGTCCAAGCACTCCCAGCACTGTCCCCCTTCTCCCTCCCTGCTGGTGTCCCAGGACCACCTGCATCACCTTCTCCCTCGCCTCTTCCTTTCCCAGGCATCGTCCACCAGAGGTGTCTTGCATTCTACCTCTGCCATGGCCAGTGCCTCCCGAAGACTGGAAGTCAATCCTTGCCAACCTCTTGCTTCAGCCGGAATCCAAGACCACAGAATCCACGCCGGTTATTTCAGAGAGAGGACACAGCGCAGGGAAGTGTTTCCACAGGTGGCAGAAAGAGGTAAGGAGCAGAATACAGAATAATAAGACAATCAGGACATTAGCAAGAGGAGGAAGTCGCCCACGCCTCTAGGTCCAGAGGGATAATGGGAGGAGGTGTTGCTGGAGCCCAGGATCTGGGGCCATCCGGTGGACAGTGGCTTCACTTCAGGCATGGCATGTAGGAGCTGGGATCCCAGAGAGATGGGCTGGAGGATCCATTGTAGTCAGGTTGGGGGGCACCTAAAATGGAAAGGGAAAGAGAGACAGTGAGAGAGAAAGTAAGAGAGAGAGAGAAGTAGAAACACCCTGACTCGTCCCCTACCTGTCCTCCCCCACCAGTGTCTGCCCTTGTCTAAACCCACCCACAAGCTAGAAGACAATGGGGAATATTGTCAGGATATGAATCTGAAAGAAAACAGGCAAATGACCGGGACATCTTTCAAAACCTCATCCTTGCTAACTTACTGGAAGCCGCATCATGAATTTACGTAGGTGGGTAGGTGGAGGGCTGGATGTATGGATTGCTATGTGATAAAGCAAATACCGTGATGTACTGACAGCAGAAACTGAGTGGAGGAGATCTGGACATTCACTATAAGGGGCTTTCAACTTTGCTGTATGTTTGAATATTTTCGTAATAAAATATTATAGAAGAAATGTCCTCTCTAAGCAAAATTTCCACCTTTCAGTGGGGAGAGGCAGGTTCGTTTCTGGCATAGCCACGTCTCCCTGGAGCACAGTTATACAGCCCTTTCTCTCGCTTTGCTGAGAAAACAGTGAGGGACAGTGTAACCCCCCCGGTGGGCAGCATTTGGGTTTCTCTTCCATCTCGGTGGGGCTGAAAGTGTGGGCCCACGAGCACGCTTCAGTCTGTGACACATTCTGTGTGGCTCACCCATTGTTTTACAACTTTTGAGTTAGCTACTTACATTGAAAAATTATCATAAAAATCTAGAAGGTCCAACTTTTCTTTGCAAACAGAAGATCTGACCACACTGGGCCTGCGTTTCTCCATAGCAACCGTTGAGTAAAACCGTTGAATGGAGTCGAGCCAGTTGGATGGTGCGTGCTCCCTCCGGTTTGCCCCTGTCTCCACCGCTCCCTGTTGTCTGGCACCTGGTCCACTTTACTCACTTAGATTTCCTGTCTGGTCCCTGAAAACAGTTGCATTTAGGACCCTGGGTTCATTAAGACATGTCTATTTATAATGTGCATGCTACGACCATCCCTCTAAGGCCACATTCCTTCTTCGGCTGCGTGAATCCACGAAGCCCCTTTGTGACTTGCTATATCCACGTGCCACCTCTGTTTGCTCACGACTTTGAAATGGATTCTTTTAAAGTCAAGTCCTAGTTTTCACATTTGCTAAGTAGTAATCCTGTAAAACCAAGAGTTTGGCGTACCCTGCAGTTTTATTTCTAACACAAGATAAAGCATGCTTGTGCCTGAAACACTGGAGGTCACCTCTCGCGCTCCAGTGGCACACACTCCTCACGCCAAGAGTGCACATTTGTGACGCCAAGGCAGGTTGCCCGAAAGACCCACCCCACATCATCGACTTGGTCGTCCCTCTCCCCAGCAGCGCCTTTCACGCTGGGTTACACGTTAACCATCCTAGGCCGTCCTGCGAGCCCGGGCTGCCTTTCACATGCATCTGAAACTCAAAGTACATAGAATAGTCTCTCAAGCCCTCCTCTCTCTGAGAGCTGCCTGGTTCTTGCCCGTCCTCAGTCCTGCTTCTTTGGTGCATCTTGGGATTTCAGGACATTCCCCGTTTGCTTGAGTTCACTCAAGTTCATCCAGAAGATACATAACCAGTTCAAACTGTAAGTTCTTCATCAGGGATGGGGTGTGGCGAGAGATGGGATCACGCTGGAGAGAGAGATGGGTTTGCAGGGCCACACTGAGGCTCTGTCCTGTCCTGTGACTGTGAATAATTTCCCCTCTCCATTAACCCAATAAGTTGTAGAAATTGTTCTGTTATCCCAACATAGTTGGAAATAGGCATAACGACATTGTTGCCTGAAAAAAATGCACAACCTAAAAAAGTTTAGAGTTATGTTCTGTTCGGCAGACTTGCTGGACTCCAGCCCAGGAGGAGCCTCTCCAGTGTTCTGAGGGATGGCTCTGAAAAGCAAGGGAGGAACCAGGATACATAGGAGTTTTTGCAACTAAGACCAGGTAGTCGGAACATCAGAAGATTACCGTTAAAGAAAAAACAAGCATCTCAAGTTAATGGATTTAGAGCTTTTCTAGATATGGGAAGATGCAGGAGGCTGGGCTCATGGAAATCATTCCTTTGATTTGCACCTCAACTATGTAGGGCCAGTATCCTGCTTTTTCCATCCTGAATCCACTCAGGGTGCACAGCTGGGGAGGCTGCAGTGGCCGCAGCATCCTTTGTTGACTGATACGGCAGTTGGCATTTTTCGTCCCCAGCATGCACAGCGAGAACACCGCCCACATTTACTGAGGGCTGACCACGAGGCGGCACACGTACCGTCTAATTCAACGGTCACGCGAGCGCTGCAAGGGAGCTACCGTGACTTTGGCCACTTTACAGGTGAGGAAAGTGACATTCAGAGAGGTTAAGTGTGTGACTAAGGCCCCACAGCTGAGAAGCGATGGAGTCAGCCCCCGAATCCAGGTTCGTTCAACACCAGGTTCGCACTCTGGACGACTTGCTGTTCATGGGCATTTGACGCTGATTCATTTCCTGTTCTGCTGGTGAGTTAACCCCAGTCCCTTCCCCCTTCACTTTATAGGTCAAGTGGTTTTGTTGCTCTTGGATTTCCCTCTGGTTTCCCCACCTTTGCCTTCGTACGCTGCCCTGAATTGGGTGCAGTGTTGTGAAAAGGCCACACAGATCAACTCGCCCCGTGAGGCCAACTTTCCTCCCACAAGGATGCCGTGTGTTCTCCTCCTGACTAGGTGGGAATAGGCAGCGTCATCCAGGCAGCTTCCACCCTCGAGAGGAATGAACTCCTCTCTATCCCAGCCAGCACCACAGAATGCTCTGCAAAGACCAGAGGTTGGTGTCCTAACATTACTCAGCCCTTGTTGTCTGTGGCTGAGTAACGCCCACCCAGTCTTAGAGCCAGTGGCAGGGGTGGTCTGTGCATGGCGTGGTCTCCGCACACAGCCAGGAGAAAGCAAGAGGCTGGGGGTGAGGAGGGGCTCCTGCTACCGTCCGGCAGAGGCCGTCCCTGTACTAGGGAGGGGGGTCTCGGCGTAGGCCCACCAGCGCGGGGTACCATCCTTTAAAGGGGACGGATGATGGGGCAGAGGTGGAATAGGCATCCGCTCCTGCACATTCCTACACTTCCCTTGTGGCCAAGCTGGGAGTCACAGGATTAGTTCTGGCCAGTGGAAAGGGCCGTGTCACTTCTGAGCAGAGGCGTTTACAAGTCACTGTGCTTCCTTCAGGTCCCTCCCTCTTCTCCTGCCATGATGCCTTTGGAGACCACACGTTGCAAATGATGTTAGTGACAAGATGGGGATGAGCCACCCACCTGCTGAGGGCTATGGTTTGAGTGAGTGTGGCACTCAGTCTTAAAAGACGGCCCCCAGGGCTTCCCTGGTGGCGCAGTGGTTGGGGGTCCGCCTGCCGATGCAGGGGACACGGGTTCGGGCCCCGGTCTGGGAGGATCCCACGTGCCGTGGAGCGCCTGGGTCCGTGAGCCATGGCCACTGAGCCTGCGCGTCCGGAGCCTGTGCTCCGCAATGGGAGAGGCCGCAGCAGTGAGAGGCCCGCGTACCGCAAAAACCAAACCAAAACAAAACAAAAGACGGCCCCGATGAACCACACTTCCTAACCTTCACTCCTGTTTTAGTCTTTTCGAGTCGCTGTAATAAACTACCATAGTGGTCTGTGGCTGGTAAACCACAGACATTTATTTCTTACGGTTCTGGAGGCTGGGAAACCCAAGATCAAGGTGCTGACAGATTTGGCATCTGGTGAGAGCTTCCTGGTTCATAGATGGCTGTCTTTTTACTGTGTCCTCACATGTGGAGGGGGCAAGGGAGCTCTCGGGGTCTCTTTTATAAGGGCACTAATCCCATTCCTGAGGGCTCTGCCCTCATGACCCAATCTCCTCTCAATATCAAATCTCACATCAAATATCATCACTTTGGGGATGTTCAGTGCACAGCACATCCTTGTGTAACGCTCTCCCATGCTGAATCTGGGCTGGCCCTCTCTTGAGCCAATGGAACGTTGCAGAAGTGGTACTGGGTCAGTTACGGATCCAAGTTCTAAGAAGGCCTGGCGGTGGATGCTTTCCCACTTGGGAGCCCTAAGATGTCACATAAAAAGTCCGGGTACCCTGCTGAACTTACCAAGTACAGAGGGAGTTGCCCTGGGGCTATTCAGAGGGAGAGAGGTGCTCAGCTCTCTCAGGGTCCCAGCTGAGTCCGGTGTTCGGGCTATCCCTCCGAAGGGGCCAAACCTCTGAGTGAGCCATGCTGGACGTTCCTACCCAGTCAGGTACCCAAGACGACCGCATCCCCAGGCAACACCAGGTGGAACAGAAGGACGACCCAGCTGAACCTGTCCACCTACAGAATCATGAGTGAAAAGACAGTGGTTGTTTTGAGCCACTGAATCTCGGCATGGTTTGCACACAGCAATGGATACCTAACAAGGTGAGAGAGGAGACGCAATGGCGCTGTGACTTGGGGCTTTGTCTGTTGCAGCAGCTGGTATTTATTTCCCTGATGTAACAGATGATAGCCCAATAGGCCAGCCAGGAGATAGCAGGGCCTACACGCTGGCAAAGATGCCAAGACTGGGAGGCTATGCAGAAACAGTCCTCAAGACCTGATTGACTAGATGAGGAGAATAAGGGAAGTGCAGAGGCTCTGAGAGACCAAGCCTGCGACTGCATGGGTGGGAAGGTCCTCAGAGGGGGCTGGAGACCCAGGAGGAGGAGAGACCTGCTTGGGGAAGGAAGCAAGAAAAAGAAGGCATTGTGGTTTTGGATTTAAGGTGCTGGTGGGATCTCGGTAGGAAAATAACCACCAGGCATAGTGAACCTGATTTGCTGCTCAGGTAAGACATTAAGCCTGGAAATGAGTGGGGGAAAGAGAGCTGACTCCATGGGAGAATGATGCCCATGGAGAGGGTAGAGAGAAAGGGAGGATGGGGCTGAGGGAGAGCCATGGAAAATACCTCTGTGGACATGGCATCCGAGGGACCAGCAGTCAGGGAAAAAGGCTAAGGAAGAGCTGGTGCAAAGAGGTGATTCCTCAGAGCCTGGGGTAGGAGAGTGTCAGTGACTGGTGGAGTCAATGGCATCAAAGCCTGTGGCAGTGCTAAGGGGCGGGGGGCCTTGAGAAGAGGGCCCTGGGCTCCAGCCAGAGGCAGTGGTGAATGAAAGGAAGGCAGAATGTATTTGATCTTCATACATTTATTCATCCATCTGTTATCCCTCTATTTGTCCATATATTTATTTATCCATCCATCCACCCATCCATCTATCCATCCATCCATCCATATATCCATCCATTTATCCATTCACCTACCTACCCATCCACCCACCCACTCATCCATCCACCCATCCACGTTCATCCATCCATCCATTTGTTCATCTATCCAAACCTTGTTAGAGCTTACCATGGGCCGTGCAGGGGAGTTACATTAGAGTAAAACAGATGTGGTCCTGCCCTTTGTTGGGAACACTCAGTGAACCCCCCTAAACCCCGAGATGCTCAGATTTGACGATCAAGCTCTCTCCTGCACACAAAAGGTCACAGTAAAGATACCAGCCACCATTTGTCAAGCTCTCGTTTGGGGCCAAGCCCAGTGACTTGTGATTTATGTGTTTTCTGCCACGTAGTCCTCCCAACAATGACTAAAGTGGGAACCGTTCAGAGATGACCCGACCGAGGCTGAAAGGGGTTACAGATCTTGCCAAAGCTTGAAGCGGGTGCTGGGATTCAGGCACACAGCTGATGGCCACCTACCAGGTCTCCCTGCCCCCACCCATGCCCTCCCCACCTCCCCCCCCCCCCAGGAGAGAGGGCCTCCCTTGATCTGCTCGGAACATCAGGATTTATCTTCTCACAGAAGCAATGCCAGAGCTGATGCTGAGGGGAACCGGAAAAGTGAAAATGGTAACGTACTTTCATACATCATTGGAGGAAGAGACAGCTATGGGTTAACTTGATGACCCATGAACACAGTTTCTATGGGAAAATACATCTCAAGTTCCAAAGGACTGACTTGGAAACACAGCCCTGGAGCTTAGCCTGTGTATAAATCAGGGACTGTCTGTAACTATAACATTTGTTTAATTTGAATGCGGACCCGACTGGACTTGCTTTTTCTCACTCTGGTTCCTTCTCTGACTTTTTTCTTTTCCTTATGCTGTGCAAAGACCCTGGGCTTCCTGTTCAAGCTAACTGGCAGGAATCGTACTGTCCCTTAGGAGACAGAGCATGTATTTTTGTAAATACCCCCTAGAGATTTATTTCATCGCTATGGAAAATGTAATTCTGTTTTCCTAGGTGATGGCTCTGTTCATGCAGGGACTCCAAGTGGGCTCAAGGCCTGGCCAGATGGTGCCGGATGTGCTCCGTGCAACGTGAGGAGCTGAGGCCTCAGGTACTCCCCGGCCACGTGACTCTTGGCGAGAGCCAGGTCTAGGTGGCTGCGCGGCTGTCCGATCTGCCCACGCCGGGCTGTCCATACAGGACACCCAGTCCTGCTCCTTGGACACCTAAGGTGGTGTAGAGGCAGAGGAGGGCTTGCTG
This sequence comes from Grampus griseus, assembly GCF_964374135.1. NCBI lineage: Eukaryota > Metazoa > Chordata > Mammalia > Artiodactyla > Delphinidae > Grampus > Grampus griseus. The sequence goes on from NC_139001.1 coordinate 3,383,728, forward strand.
GAGCTGCGATTTGGCCCTTCCAGCCAAGTGTGAGTCAGACCTATTTTTAGCAGTGCCACTCCTCCAGGTGGGCCAGGTTTGACGCTGGGGGCTTTCTGCGTTCGGCATCTCTATTTCCTTGGTCCAACGGCTAGATGGTCTGGGGACTCGGCATTTTCCAGCTGATATTTCTGCACACGTGACTCTTAGCAAGGCTGGCGGTGGAGGGAAGGAACATTAGCTGTTGCAGGAGCTGGTGACATTATGACAGTGAGGTTTGTTGAATGACTCTACGGGTTCTGCCAGCCCGTGGGCAGGCGCAGGCATGGCAAATGGCGAGGCACTTGCTGTATCCACCACCTGTTCTACCAGTGCCAGACATGACTAGGTGATCAGGATGCTCTCTCTCCCTGTGCTTGGAGAAAGGGGGCTGTGATCAATTAGCAATGGCTGCCGCTAAGGCTGTGGAAGTGTGGGGACCGTGTCCAGCTCTGTGCCTTCTGGGGTGGAGGGTATTTGTCTAAAGTTTAGCTACTGTATGGAATCACTTATATCTGCTCTATTGACGATAGTTTTTTTTAGTGTGTTCAGAGCACTTTAATTTGGAATTCTGCAGAAGCAGACCCCCAGACCAGAGTTTGAGTGCAGGTCGTTTATTTGGGAGGTGGCCCAGAGAAACGGGAAGCCAGGGGGTCAGTGAGGCCGCAGGTGTGGACGCACAGCTTCCCACTGTGGGCCACGGGGGCCTCTCGGAACTGTGTAGACTGTCTCCAGGGTCGTCCCCTCAAGGGGCGAGCAGCGGAGTACTTATTCTGCGTCCCCGGCCTATCGTTGGTGGAGGGCTGCTCATGGGTCCCTAGTGCCTCAGCACTTTCGTCCTGCCCTTGAGTGTGAGCCGTTCAGGTTCTTGTTTCCACAGACACAGCCCTCAGGCCGAGAGCTTCTGGGTTGTGGTGGGAAGAAAGGGGGGAGTGTGCCCAGGGTGAGGGCGGGCACCGTGTCTGCCCCAGAAGAGCAGCTTTGACAGTGTCGTGACAGAGAGAGCACCGCTCTGGACCCAGATGGTCTGGGGTCTGGCCCCTGCCGCTCCACGTAGCCCTGGGTAGCACCCAGACTCTCTGGCAGGTATCATTCCTGCCCTGTGCCCCAGAGGGCTTTGCTACGGGGGTCAGATGAGGCAATGCCTGTGAAAACGCTCGGTTAAAAGTCTGCATCAAGGTCATTTCCGGCCGCCTGCCTCCCTCCCCTGGGGTCCTCTCCTCCCTGTCACTCTGGGGAACGGCTAATTAGGATCCCCTCATCCCAGCCAGCCACGCTGGGCCAGTGGAGGGTCCCCGCCTCTCGGCCACAGTGCACGACCCCAGAAGAGCCAATGCGAGCCTTCCTTGGGGTTGAGATGTGGGCCCTGGGAGCCAGGAGACCACTGCTCCTTATTGCAGGGCGCTGCAGCCTGGGGGTGCTGACGGTCACTGTCCCAAGCAGAGCTGAATGGCAGAGTGAGAGAGAGGGACAGACAGACAGACAGAGATGGGGAGAGAGGCCTGATGACCTTGTGTGAGTCGGGATCCCGTTGTCACCGAAACTCATGCCTTTCTTGAACCTTCCTGTTAGGTGAGTCTTTTTGTTCATTGGAACAGGGCTTCTGTGATTGGCAGCGGGAACCCTTCTAACTCAGGATAGAGACAGAAGTGCTGGGTTATGTTTGCTGCAACTGGAGGATCTCAGAGCAGCCACTGCCGGACCCTCGTCAGGATGGGGTGGGCCCCAGGCCAGGCGGATTCAGATTCACCAGGGACAGTGGGGGAGACTTGGCAGCTGTCTGTGGGTCCTCCCTTCCCACCCCAGTGCCCCTCGGGGCCAGTGTCTGCGAGCTCCGCCCTTGGGCTCCCCCGCCCCGCCCCCCTCCCCCAGGGCTCCTGCCCCACAGTCTCAGGGCTGCTGGTCTCTGTGATTCATGCTCAGCCCTTGAGGAATGAGGAATGAATTCCTGCTGGTGACCTCACAGGCGGCCTCACCCAGGGGGCACGTTCACAGCTTCTTGCTAAAGTCTGGAATTCTCACATTTTCTCCCAAGTAGGCCCCTTGGGAGGACAGGGAAAAGCAGCCCAGACGTCAGGGGTCCGGGCAGGGCGGGCTGGGTGAGACCTCTCTGATGCCTGGTCATCACTCCCCCTTAAAGCGCACGTAAAATTTGCTATCACACAATCCATTGCCATAAAATCTCGCTTTTTGTAGTGACTTTGGTCTGCACTCCCTATACCCTCATCTTTGAGTTCAGTGACCCTCCAGGGAGATGGTGGAGGGTTAGCCCGTGATGCCTCACCTCACCTTGTCCCCCTGGGGGACGAGGACCCTAGTGCCACAAGCAGGGCCCGTGTTAAAGGGGGAAGCTGGGGTGGAGGCTGGACTCTCAAACCCCACAGATGAGGCTGCCTGCCCCACTCCCGGGCCCTGTACCTTCCCTGCCTCCCAAAGTCTGACGGCCCTCCTTCCTTCTCTCAGAGACCCTCGCCCCCCCTCCCCCGGGGCAGCCGCAGGCCCAGCCCCTCCCCAGGGCCTCCTGGTCTTCCAGAAATACGAGGTCCCCGCAGCCCTGGGGTTCTGGCCGCTCCAGACTCGTACCCAGTGCCCCCACCCCTGGCACGCTGAGAGGCCTGGCCACCTTTAGGGGAGGGAGGGTGCACGACGTTGCCTCATCTCTGTCCCTGCAGCACAGGGCAGCCTGCGTGGCACCTAAGCAGGGCTAGGCCGAGTCCCCGCAGGGCTGCCTCCCTATACCTCACGTGGGGCTGATGATGTCCTTTCTGACCATAAGATGAGGCGGTTTGAAAAGGCTCAGCTGTCCCGCGAGGGGCCGGAGGGAAGTGGATCTGCCTGGGTGACACCAGTGGGACCCCGGGGCTGCTAGGGGAAGATGGAAGCTGCCTGCCGGCTGATGAACGGGGAGGGGTTGGGGGTGGCGCAGAGATGCTTCCCAGCGTTGTGCATTTGCCAGAAGGGGCGGGGAGGAAACGGGCTCAGCCCCAGTGGCAGGGGGCCCATGTTAACAGGGTGGGAGAGGCTGCTGCTTCAGGGCCAGATGCTGGGAGGGGCTCTTTGGGGACCTAATGGTGTGGGGTCCAGAGGGGGGCTCAGGAAGGAGCCCCCTGGCTGGTTGACCTTGGACATCACAGTGGAGAGCCCACTGCTGACCACCCCCAGTACATGGATTTCAAGGACGCTCCGTCCCCCTCCCCACACGCGTCTGCCACCAGACTAGCGGTGGGTCCTGCGTGGTGAAGGGGTGACGACGCCGGGGCACGCTTGTCTGGGTAGCGTTTTGGCCGAGCCCCCCTGGGGTTATCAAGGGGTTGTGTGTGTCCCTACAGTGGCCACAGGGCTGGATGGCGGGTGAAGACATGGCTTTCAGGCTAAGGGCTACCCTGGGCCTACGGGGACCTGGCCTTTCCCGTCCAATCACACTGACCAAGGTGAGCACATCCCACCGGGCAGCACGGAGCTGAGCTTCCACGTTACACATTTAAAACTTTGAGCAGCTCCGTGAGCTAATTACAAGCATGAACACGAGTACACCAGCTGATTTTTGACAAAGGTGCAGAGGTAATTTAGCGGGGGAAGGACTCTCCAACAGGTGGCCTGGAGCGACTGGATATCACAGACGGAAAATGAACCTGGACCCATCCTCATACCTTCTACAAAATTCAGCTCAAAGTGGGTTACGATCTGAAATGTAAAATGAAACCACGACACTCTTAGAAAAACCAGAGGAGGAAATCTTGGGGACCTCGGTCTGGGTGACAAGTTGCTAGATTTGGCATTAGGAAGTATGATCCATAAGGAAAAAATTGATAAATGGAACCTCCTCAAAATTAAAAACTTCCGCTCTGTGCATGACCCTGGTAAGATGAAAAGACAAGGTACAGAGAGGGAGAAAACACATGCAGGGGTCCGACCTGACAGAGGACTAGTGTTAGGACACGCGAAGAACTCTCAAGGGAGAACATCAGCTGAGGGAAGACTCCGGAGATGGGTCTCCTGGGCCCTGCTCTGTCCAGTAGAACTTTCTTTTGTCCAGTATGGGAGCCACGGCCACATGGGCCTCCCTGCCCACCAGGATGGGTCTGAGGGTGGACACCTGGCCCAGGGTCTTGGCTTGAGGCCCGACCCAGCCACCAGCACTCACCGGCCACGTCCAGTGGCCCTCAAACTGATCTGAGAGAGGTGCTCTGTCCCACTTCCCAATGATGCTAAGACAGTGCGAGCTGGACACTGCAGTGAGGGCAGCAGGTCCAGGAGGGAGCCTGAGCCTGGCACTCGAGGAGGGATGGGGGCTTCGCCTCCCCCCTGCAGGGCAGCCATGTGAGCGTGCGGGGGCAGAGGCTGCCCGGCCGGGTGGTGTCCTGCTCCTTCTGGCTGGCCCTGCTGCTGCCGTTGCTGTGCAGTTGGGGCGGACAAAGGCCTGGCTTGGGGAAGGGGGGGCGCTGATGGGCGTCGGGAGGCTCCTAGCCCCCCTTCGCTGCAGCTAACCGCTCTCTCACGTCGGCCTCATCACCCCCCCTCAGAGATGAGGTACAGGGCTTGCTGGCCAGTCAGCCCCTGGCTGTCCTGATGCCAGGCCCTGCACCTCCTTGGGCCTGTTCTGTGATCACGCTTATGCTTTTCCCAACACTGCGAGGCCGGCTTTAAGGAATGTTTTTAGCAGAAAAGTATCGTCTATTCACGTGGTATGAAAATGGCCTGAGTTTTTTTCACTCTGGGATTTAAAAAGTTACGACTTTATGGTACCCTGGAGCCCAGGACTCAGATGGCCACCGTCCCTCCTGGTGGGCCTGGTCTGGGAAGGTCTTGCCCCCTGACTCTGGCCTGGCCTTCCCTACCAGGCAGCCAGTGTGACCCCCCGAGAGTGGAGTTGGACCTCATGTCTTCTCTGCTGGGGGTCTTGAGGCCTCTCCCCTCACTCAGAGCAACGGCTGGGCCTCCACGCGCCTCTGGGGCTGTGTTCCTTCATGCCCCCACCTTCTGGAACTTTCCATGTCATTACTCAGCCAGGCCCCAGACCCCTCACAGGTCTCACGTCAGTTGGGCTCCCCCCTGGATGGAGCCTGCATGAGGGCTGGGGTCTGGGCCTGTCCCCGTTCCCCAGGGCGTTACAGAGCCGTACCTGACACGGGGCAGGTCCTCGATATGGGGACACGTGTGTGAGGAACAGATGGTCACACCGAGGGCTGAGCACGTGGCACCACATGCCACGTGTGTCACAAGGAGAGTCAACTTGATGGCATCAGAAGAGGCGGGTGGGTGTGCCCCGGGCGGGAGCTCGGAGGACTGTCTGGTGCGTTAACGAGTGATTTTCCAGGCTGGCTGTGTGTGTTTCGTGTCATTTATGGAGGAAGCAGCAGTGGCCAGGGAACTGATGGAAGTTCAGCCTCACCAGGAAACTGGAAGCCACGGCACTGTGCCTCCTCCGAGCCAACTCCGTGACCACGAGCACCTCCTGCTGAGTCCCTGCGGGGTGCTTCAGCGTGGCCGGGGCCAAGCGGGAAACACTCGGGTTTCCTGAAAAAGCTCTTTAAAGCTTCGACCAAAGTGCTAATCTGGACGATCTTGACGTGGATGTTGGGAAACTGGGGTGAGATGTCGAGGATTCCGCGGGGGCCGCCAGCACACGTGGTGTTTCTCCAGGATCACGTATGTCACGTATGACATGTTCCTTAGCTGACATCTAAGGCAGAGAGTGGGGGGGGCAAGGGGGAGAGGAGGAGAGACAGAGGCTTCGAGAGCCTCTGCGGAGGAAGGTCAAGGCCTCAACAGCACCCTGCTCTCCAGCCCAGAAGCCCAGAACTCCGAGGGTCCCCTGGATCAGACTGGCTCTCACCCTGTCACGGGAGGGAGAAGACAAGGAACAGTTGAATAAATACAACTTTCCACTGGAAAATGGGCCTCAGACATATCATGTTATTCCCATTTTTTTTTTTAAAGTATGAAGATAATTCTCCACATCTTGGCTTCTGAAGGGGGTTGTATTTCCCTTCTCTTCTGCGTGTTCTTTTCCAGCCTGGTAAATGTCTGCTTAGATTAGGGATAAGGAGGACCACATGAGCGAGGAAACTTCCAGACTTGGGGGTGGGGCCTGGCTGCCTCACACCCCAGCCCCCCGCCTCATCTGGGCCGGGCCTGACCCGGACTCGCGGCCTCCCTGTTGCCGTCTTGGCCTGGGTGGGCCCCAGGGGTGCTGCTCTACAGCCCCCATCAGTCCAAGCCACCCGGCTGTGCCGCCCTTTGGCTTACGACGGGGTACAATCAATACAGCCCTGCGTCAGGATCTCTGCTTGTAACTCTAACATCCTGGGGAAACTGGGTGTCGCTGGTAGCCCATGCCTTGAACATGGTGCACCTCGCCCTGAACCCCAGTTTTCTCAAGCAGCCCCTCCCAAGGGCAGGCCTAAAATAAAATACTGTAATGAAACGGCCCCCCTCACCAGCCCAGACAACCCCCTGCCCATACCCTGTCTTGGGAGGGTGGTGAGGGTCCTGAGTTCCTTGTCTAGCCCCTCCCTGGGGAGAGGACATCCTGAAGGTCACAGCCGTGCGGTCCTTGCCCCGTGAGGTACTGGGACAAGTGCCCGGCCAGGAGCAGCTGGGGACCCTCCCTCCTGCCTGGTCATCCAGGTGGCCGGGGTCTCCCCACTCAGTTTGTCACCTGCTTGGGCAGATGGCAAGGAGACAGTGAGGCTCGTACATGCAGGGAAAGCTGGACAGGTGACCCCGAGTTGGGGGAGAGTCACCGCTTGAGAAGCTGGGTGCAGCGGAGGACCACTGCCGGGCTCCCGGCTGGGATGCCATCGTGAGGCGTGGGTAGGGGGCAGCGATCTTCCGCGTTTGCTTCTCCCGTGTGTCCTCAGGGATGAGAACAGTTCAAGCCTCGTCGGATCGACACGTAAACGATGTCCCAGCACCTCCTGTTCCAAAGCAAGTCTAGACTAAAAGAAAGGTGTGTGGATGATTAAAGAAAAATCCCTTGGGAGCTGGAGTTCAGCCTCCCTCTACTCACTGATTCCAGGCATCCCGCTTGACCTTCAGACCTCAGTTTCCCTGTTGGGAAACCGTGGGAACAACAGCCGGCCGCATCGCTGTTGCTGGAGGGCGTTGGGGGAGGAGGGATTCCAGGGCTCGGGGTGGGGAAGCAGCCACGGGCCAAGTAAACACGGTTACTTGCTGTTCACCAGGGAAGCGGTAGCGGGGCTGGGTCTCCCATCACTGTCCAATCAGTCACCCGGGGCTGCTGACGTTTCTTGGTGGAAAAGATGGTGAACACGCAGAGCCTAGGGAGCTGGGACACAGCCTACCCAGGAAACCTCCGGGAGGGGTCGGTGGAGCCCACCTGAAGCCAGATCGGGCAGCGGGGGGGGCAGCGCCTGGAGGGGGCAGGTCGTCAGGGAGTCAGGCCCCGTCTGCTCTGGCTCCCATTTTGAAATTGACAGCCGTGCGACTGGAAGAGGGAAGACCAAATCTGACTCCATATTGGATCTGTTTCTTTTACTTTAACCTTGGTATTCTATTGCTTTGGCTTCCAGGTAGGAATGTTGCCTAGTGCCTGAAATATACAGGATAGCCCGTTCTCAAGGCTGACCTTTAAGGATGTAACACTTTTCCATTCATATAAAAATAAAAAGTTGGGGGTCGGAGAATAACATGTGTCTTGTGTCTTGTTGGAGGTTTACCGGGACATTGTGACCTAGCCTACCACGCGCCTCCCTCATGTTGCCTTTAAAAGTGCTTTGTTGAAACCTTCCGGGAGTTGGGGGTGTTTTGGGCATGAGCCACCTGTCTCCTTGCATCGCCCTGCAGTAACCCTTTCTCTGCTCCAGACTCCAGCATTTCAGTGCTGTTTGGCTTTGCTGTGTGTCGGGCACGTGAACTGCTGTTTGGGGACACACATAAAATCATTTACTTCCAAAGAATAATCTTCCCTCGGCTCAGTATTCTGGATTTTCCCATGTCGTTTGCATTTCGAGGACTCTATGTCACCTCAGGAATAATTAATATACTGAAGTGTCATTAAAGCCTGTGAACTTTGATAGAATTAGTAACACACACATTCACATTTTTTTTCCTTATTTGAAAAAATAAAGCTCTTGGCCAAACCCCTAATACAGGGACTTCTCTGGTGGTCCAGTTGTTAAGACTCCGTGTTCCCAATGCTGGGGGAGCACAGGTTCGATCCCTGGTCGGGGAACTAAGGTCCCGAATGCTGCATGGCATGGCCAAAAAAATAAAAAAGAAAGAAAAAACCCCACCCAAACCATAATGTAACAGTGTCAGGAAATGAAGCACTTTCAGAGGCTGTTTCTAATTATAATGATTTCAGGTTTTTTTAGTTATTCTGCTCCAAACGTTTATCTTTACACTTTGCTCTGGTGTGAAGAGGCTCTATTTATAAAACAATATAAGAAAAACGGTTTTATGTGGAGACTGAACTCTTTCATAACTGAGGCAATTAATATGCAACGATATTAAGCTTTCGTCTATATGACTTCTACATCATTAGCTAGAAATTAGCCTGCATGACTTGCCATAAAATTTCTTTTTCCTCCTCCCTGAGGAAGGAATGTTTTTATTTGGAAGGTCTAACAGAGGGATGAAAACAAAACCACATGTAGTTTTGCGTATCACAGACCCTCTGCTGAAAGGAATAAAGTTGAAAGAGTCCCCAGCACCATGGGTTACGAAGGCTACAGGCATCACGAGTGCAGAGAGGATTTTATTTTTTGAACAAACACATGATTTTTTGTGATATCAACCAATAAAAGAAATCTGAATATTTATTATTCTAATTGGATGAGTTAATCTTCCACAGTTTCAAAATCCCAGTTTCAATACAATAATTTGTCAAGCCCAGGTCTGCCTCCATGCATTTTTTCCTTCCACAGATATGTGAGTGCCTATGGAGTGTCTAGCCACGTGTTAGAGGCCAGAGGCTGATACAACAGATGAAGTCCCTGCCCTGGGTCGGGGGGCTGATGGTCTGGTGGAGGAGAAAGAAGAACAAAGAAACAAATACATTGCCACTGAGTCCAAACTGTTCTGCTCACCACATCTGCTCACCACAGGACAGGCCAATAATTTGGGAAACCAGTTGCTGGGGCAAGGAGTAGTGACTTTATCGGGAAAGCCAGCAGACCGAGAAGACAGCAGACTGGTCTCAAGGAACCATCTTATCCCAGTCAGAATTCAGGCTTCTTTTATACTAAAAAGGGAAGGGGCGTGGTTGGTCCTGGCAAACTTCTTGGTGCTGGAATCCTTTGTTCTTGCAGCTGCTCCCCTAGGTCAGGTCACGGTGCTCCTGTAAACCTCCAACAAAACCAATGTTATATTCTGTTCTGCCCCTTTTTATCTCCATAGGAGTGGAAAAGTGTCATACTCTTAAAGATCAGAGCCTTGAGATGGGCTCTCCTGCATATTTCAGGCTCTAGGCAACATACTTTTACAAAAGGTGCAGAGCCAGCCTGACTCAGCACAGGCAACAGAGCACAAAGGTTCAAGTCAAAGAAAGAGATCCAACATGGAGTCAGATTTGTTGTTCCCCCTTACAACATCAAGAGGAAACCTTCTGATAGCGATAAGTGCTCTGAGGTGAGAAGGTGGGGTGCGGGTCCCTTCTACGGGGCAGGGGGGTCTCACTCACCAAGGTCACACCATGTGCTGTTAGCAGGCGGTGGCTGAGCACGTGGGGTCCTGACCCAGGCCTGTTCCTGCAGCTGTGGGACCCTCTCCAATGGAGACTTTGGTTCTCAGACTTCCCGGCGGTCTGGCTGAAACTTTCTTGGAACAGATGGAGCTGGTGGCTCCGCCATCCTCTTCTCCTTTCACGGGTGTCACACCAGCATCCCAGCCTGCAGGGGCCCCACCTCGCGCTGCCCCCTCCCCTTGCCCTCATCCACAGTGCCCCCCAGTGACTCCTACACGTTTAATCTCTTCTTGGCCTCAGCTTCTTGAAAGGACTGGACCAACAGAGCTTGTTAGGAAAAAATACGAATATTTAAAAAGTGTGTCATGGCAGGAACATAAAAACGACCACCACCGTTGTTTGGAAACATCTGATCCCTATCGATTTCCAAGTTGGCTCAAGGCTGCTTGCATGTTTCATCTTATTGTCAAGCTGACACCCTGACAGAGTGTCTTCCCTCCCTCCTTCTCTCCCCCAGCAGGAAACAGGGTCCTGGCCAAGCTTGCCTCCCTGTGCTTTGTATCTTGCTTTCTTGGTAGGGTCACCAGCCTCTACCCACCCCCTGAATATCTTTGCTGCATTTCAGCTGCCTTTGTAACATTGTAACAACCCCGCCCAAATGAACGTGTGCGGAAATCTTAGCTGGAGAATCCGAACTGGGTGTTGCTCCACGCGTGGAAAAAACGCAGTGTTTCCTCTCCGAGGAATTCAATCCACACGGCGCTCGGTCCATCAGCTGCGCTGAGGCCTGGGCAAGGGCAGGTGCTGGAGGCCCCGGCCAGGATCTGCCCACCCTGCCCCCTGACCTCTTTCCAGCTGGGGGTCACCCCACAGAGACATCATGCTCCCCAGGCGATGACACCAGAGCCCCAAAAGGAAGCGCCCTGTCCTGGGTGGCTGCTGTGTCCAATGCAGGGCACACTGTCTCCTGGGGCTGAGAAGTCCTCTCCCCTGAGGGGGCCTCAGCCACTCCCATGCAACAACACAGACTTCTCTCTGAGAAGAAAGGGAAGCCCTGGCAGCAGGTGTGTGAAATGTAGGGGCAGTGGGGAGGGTGAAGCAACCGCTGGGCCAGAACCAAGCCAGCAGTGGCTTTACGAACCCCTTTCCTCTCGAATGCATGCATTATGGATCTGACGGCGCTGCTCAAATGTTCACTGGAGTCTCATTTCCTGTGACGGAATGAATTGTGTGCTGTATAATTAGGCATATAATTAAATGCAAATTTTGGAGCTTTAGGGAAGTATTGGGACGAAACCCCCTTCAGTGCTGGCATTAAAAAGTCTAATGCGTTGAACTTTTAATGTGTGTGAATCTTATCTCTGCCTTGACTGACCGTGGGGGAGGGACGTGTAGGATGGGGACAGTGCCAAGTACGGGTGTCCCTGGCCCCTTTGGTCTTTTCTCCCAGGCTCGGCCTCCAAGTGCGTATTGAGGCTTCTCCTGGACACTGTCCCCTCCACCACTGGCACAGCCCTCTCCTCTGGACACTGGTCACTTTTCTCCTCACTGGACGCCTCTGGCTGGAGAGCGGCAGGGGTCAGAATGGTTCTGCCATGTCTGGTGTCCCCGAGGTGCCCCAGCCAAGCTGCCTTTCAGCGATAAGCAGGACGATGCTGGCTTTGGTGTCTACGCTTGGCGAGTGGATGGCCAGCCGCTGAGCTGTGAGGGGTGAGGACCCAGCCGGGAGCAAGCCCCGAGGTGGCAGTGGTGCAGAGGGAGCCTGCTGGAGAGACTGTGTCCAGGAGACCCTAGGGTGGCCAGGGTCTGTCCTAGGCCAGCCTGAGCCACTGTTGCAGGGAGTTTTGTGGGAGCTGTGACTGTTCTCTGCTGAGCGGTTTGGAGAGACACAGAGGTGACTGTCACTGCTGCTTCCAGGAACGTCTTGGCAGCTGGGACCTTTCTCTGGGTGAGACTGTGCACGGAATTGTATGCATGAGGCTCCCAATTCTGCTTTAGAATCAGAAGGAGGACAGCTGATTGTGAGGATGGGAGCTCAGGGTCAAGAGGGAAGAGGTAGGAAGCAGCGAGAAGAGAGGAAGGTTTGAAAGCTTCACCATCGCAGGCGCAGAAATAGAAATAGTATGACTTATCTATTTCCAGAACAAGGTCTGCGATGGTCTATGATAACCATGCTAGTTCAAGGCTTCCAGGTCGAGATGAGGGAGGACCACACGCCTTTGTCTTGTCTCCAGCCTACAGCTCCACTAAACAATAGTAAAGGGATGGCTGAAAGTTATAAACTCACAAAGAAAAAGAGAACGGGAGGGGAGCCTTCAGAGGATGAGAGATTTCAACACACTTGGGGAAGGTGGAGAAGGGGGGAGGTGTCTGGTGGAGGAGCCTCAACACACTCGGGGAAGGTGGAGAGAAGGGAGGTGTTTGGTGCAGGGGGCAGACCCAAGGAGGGGGTGTCAGCCCCATGGAGCCTGGAGACGCCCGGGACTCAGGGTGCCCGTATGGAGAAGACCACGGCCCTGAAACAGGGGGGTTAAATGGAAGTGCACCCCTAATCCCCCCTCCTTGGAATACCTGGCATTTAACCCTGCTCCTCTCCCAGACCAGCTCACCTCCCCCTGCAAATTCAACCAACCGACCAACTAATCGACCATGGGTTCTGCTCTAAGGAAATTTAATGAGTCATTTTGGGAGAACTGAAGTTGGCATGGCCTCTGCTGGGTACCCCAGAGCCAAGCCCTGGCAATGTGACATTTACTGAGCCCTCCTCCGGACCCTGTGTCCGAGGTCCTGAGGGAGCGTTTGCCCCAACTTGATCACCCATTGTGAGGTCTGCCAGCTGCCAGCCCCTTTCCCAAACAGCGACTATCACCCTGTTCCAATAAATGAACACGCAAGCCAGTAATTTAAGCAAAGCTGGCAACGTGAAGAAGAGGAACAAAGAAAAACACCCATAAAAAAATGCAGAAGAAAAGAGCTTTCAGAGACGGACGTGGCAGCCATAGAGGGGTGCCACTCTGCTCCCCCTCCTAGCAAGATGGCAGCTCGCCGACAACTCTGGCTGGGAGTCTTCAGGCCCTGCGCCACCTTCAAGCTGATGCTCTGTGCTTCACTGGCACCTGCAGCTGGTGGTGAACAGCGGTGGTACGAAGCTCACCGTTTCTGGCCAGTGTGGGATACCGGATGATGTCTGCCGCCGAGCTCCCTGATGGGCTGGATGAGATGTCCTCAGAGCTGCGTGGTGGTCTCGGGCTTCTCCTACCCTGTCTTCCTCCCTTCCCCTTCTCCTTTCACAAGAGCTAGACCTGCATCATCATCTGAAGGCGCTCCTGCTTCCTCCTGTCCCCTCTCCCTCTTGTTTTTCACAGGTGTGATGCCCAATAAATCTCTTGTCTGCCTTTGCTTCTGCTTTGCAGAGGGTCCAAGAATTGGGACTAGATCACTCCCAACCTGGCCGGCAAGGGAGACCCCATCCCAAGTTGTATGTGGGCTGTGGGTAGTCCCTGGCACAGGTTGTGGCCCAGATGCCAACAATTTTAATGGTGGTGACTTTGGAGAATGTTTCAGTGAGGGGATGCCCTGACTAGCGTGATGATCCAGTCTGTTGAAAATAGGAAGGCAACAGTGCACGTGAAGACAAAGGAAATGGCTGGTTATGACTGCCTCGCATTCAATACTACATTCATCCCCCAACATGTCATTGAGACCCATCTATTTGGTGGTGGTGTAAGCAATGTGCTGGGTCCTCGGAGCATAGAGAAAAGAGAAGACCAAGTAGAAGCCTCAGCAGCTACCCCTCCCTCCACTTCAGCCAAGAGTGTGAATCAAAAACAGTGTCGCATTCATGTGAGACCAGCAGAAGAATTGTCCATCTGAGTCCAGTCTAGATTCCTGATCACAGAATTATGAGCAAATAAAATGGTTGTTTTGTTATGTTAAAAAAAGACAAAACAAAGCAAGAAAAATTAGTGTCACATTGTGGAAGGCATGTAGGTTGGCATGATCAGTGCTGTCCTTGAAGATTTTAAGAACACAGGGTCGGTGGTCCCACTCATATCTGTTTACGACCCACTGAGTCATGAAGCTGGGTGTGTCGAGGGTGGTCCTTTTTAACATGGAGATGGTACAGCTGGGATGGAGCCTGAGTGGGACCAGAGGGCATGAGTAAGTGGTGTGAGCAGGTGCCCAGAGCACCCACCACATAGACCAGTGCCTAGTCCAGTGGGCATCTCCGGCCATGTGACCTGCTGGAGGAGCAGGGAGAAGCCCCAGCTTCACAGATGGGTGGGCTTGGCATCTGGAGGCAAGATGGAAATGCTTCTGCATCCCTTGAGTTCGTCGTCACAGGCTTTACTGCCAACGAGTCTCAGTACCTTCTAACTCCATCTTCTGCTGCTTTGCAGATGATCCAATTGACACACTCAAAGAAAAAACACAAAACACAACAGTGAGAACAAAACAAGTAGAAAGAAATAAAACAAAAACTCAAACCCAAGCTCAGATTCATTAATGTTTTCAATGAATTTTTTACAAAACAGATAATGCATCCATGAAACAGGAGCACAGGGCTATGAGAATACAACAGTCACAGCAAGAGAGCGCTGCAAGATTAAAAATATAGGAAAACGTTTCATTCAAGTGTCAGAATTAGAAGAAATGTCCTGGAAAATAGTGCAAAAGACAAGAAACAGAGATTATGGGAGAAGATCCACAAAGGATCAACGTCGTAGCTCTGTCGCCTGACGGGCAGTTTCAGAGACCACTACAGGGGCAGCACCTTCTGCTCCGATGCACGGGCCACTGTGGCCTCCTGCTTCCCAGCGTCCTCCTCTCTTTGCTGTAGTGACTCTCCTGACCAGTAAATTTGGGGGGGGGGTCACTGGGCCGGGCAGCCCATCTTTCTCCCTCTGGGAAGGAACTGCCTGTAGGGTACCATTGTCTCTCTGTCTCATTTTAAAAAGTCTCATTTTAAGAATATGTTATTTCACCTTATTTCTCAGAGGTTTCAAATATGGTTTCTCTAAAGATTAATTCTGCTCTCTTTATTGTTTCCTTTTTTTCTACATTTGTTGATTTTCCTTGGTCTTTGACTTTCATGCAGGCACATATTTAAATCTGGGTCCTCGGGATGCTGGTGGAAGGTCCCTGTGTATGGGTGACCTGGAGGTCAGCAGTGTGTTGGTTAGAGACCAGACCCCTCCCCTCCATCTGTCTCTGCAGCTGACCTTCCCACTCCTCAAACGGGCTCACGCCCTAACTGGACAAGGGGGCCCATGAAACCCCTTGCAAGGGCAGCTCTCCCTATTGGTTTCCTCACGCTGCTCTGACAAATCGTCACACACTTGGTAGTTTTAAAACAACAGAAATTAACTTTCTTGCAGTTCTAGAGGCCAGAAGACTGAAATCCAGGCGTCAGCAGGGCTGTGCTCCTTCCAGAGGCACTAGGGGAGGGAACGTCCTCACTTCCACCTTCTGGTGGCTCCAGGTGCTCCTTTGTTTGTGGCCTCATCACTCTGGTCTCTGCCTCCATTTTCCTCCTCCTTCTCCCTGTGTCTCTCATCAGTCCCTTATAAGGGCACTGATCACCGCATTTAGGGCCCATGCAGGGTATCCAGGACGTTTTCCTCTCAAAATCCTTAGTAACATTTGCAAAGGCCTTTTTCCAAACAAGGTCACATTCTGAGGTCCGGGGGGTCAGGACATGGACATATCTTTTGGGGGAAACACCATTCAACCCAGTATACTCCCTAAACGTCCAACACATCCCCTTTTCCAGCCTAAATCCCTGGACAGTGAGTTCTCTGCAGAGTCTTACAGAGGAAGGCAAGGGACACAGCCACCTGTTGGATCTCCAGGGGGCCACTCTGCTCTGTGACACTACAAGGAGGCATAATAAACTGTGTGAAAGAGGGGCATCTTTCAATTTCTATTCATTCAGCAGGTGTTTACGTTCTGTGTGGCACAGAGTGGGTACAGTGGCAGACTGCCTTCTCCTGGATATACTTCTATGGCTCCCTTTGGGTGATGCTGGTGCCTGAATCCTTCTCCAGGCCTGCAGACCCGTGGCTGGACCTTGACATTGGCTTTTCTCCCTCCTGGACTGGCCATCCTCTGGGGTTGACCAGTTGTCTGGCCATCAGGCAATGCCTTGATATCCCCATGGTTCACTCATTGAACACCCAGATCCCAGTGAGGAAGCATGGGTTCATTGCCCTTCCAAGGTGGGCATTTCAACAGAGCAGAACCTTCCTCCAGAGAAGGGGCTAGCACGATAAGTTTAGGCCATGTAGTCAGTCAAAAAGGGTCATTTTAGGGAAGGGAGTACTCCTTAAATTATAGTAATAACACCACATGTGAACACTTAAAAGGAATCGTAGAAATAAAAGAGCAGACACAGGATAAAGAAAAGGGGTGGGGGACAGTGGACCAGAAACACTGCATTATTCCTCAGAAGTGCTGACATTTTCTGTTTGGGGCTGTTGCTTAGTGAAATTCCACAACTGGGGCGTCATTCCTGCTGAATTCAGGCTTGTCCAGAAACCTCATGAGACCAACGGCTTCTACTATTTTAATATATGGGTCAATGGAAAACAGTTGGAAATCTGGTAGTTGGTTAAAATTTCACTGGCCAGGCCCTGTTTGAATAGACACATTTATACTTTAGTTGATGCTCAAATAAATTACACCGAGAGGCAGTTATAAAATTTGTCAGACAAGAATTTATTTTGGGGGGTGGAAGGAGTGGAAGACCCAGCAGCGTGGAGCTGAAGGGGCACTGGAAGACCACTGCCCCGCCCCCGGCCCCACTGCATGGCTGCTGAGGAGCTGAGGAGGGGGCTCCACGCTGAGGACAGGACTGAGACCCAGCCTCAGGTCTCAGGATCCCAGCCGTCCCCCTTCTGTGACAGAGGTCACAACCGGAGGCCTGAAGCACGTGTTTTGTTTCAAAGAAAATGTGCCCCAAGCTTTAAAAATCCAGATGTCACACAGAATGAGATCTCCAGCTTCTCCTGAAGACCTAGAAGTTCCGGCCGCATGGGGCTGGCACCCCTGCAAGGCAGTGGGATGGTCTCCTTTGGTCCCCTGGTTCCCACCTTGCCTTAACCACATGGAACTGTAGAACTGGGCTGTGGGAGAGCATTCTGGAGAGGGGTGGCAGGAGAGAGAGGGAGGCCAGCATCTAGGAACCCCAAACTTGTCCGTGGGAGGTTTGTACTGCACGTGGACATTCATACGGATGCACGAGCATATATGTGTATTCATGTTTGTCTATGTGTGTGCCTATCTATCTATCCATCTATCTGTCATCTATCTACCTATCCTGCAGATAAAACTGGTAGATCTGGAGCCAGCCTGGGAACCTGGGCTCAGGTGTGTGGACCCCCTGGGTGAGAAGAGCTGAGGGTGATCTCCTTAACCCCCCTGGTGTGCTAGATGGAACCTGTGGGGAAGGAAGGACATGGCCAGCCCGCAGCAGCTGGGCCTTGGCCTGAAATCCTTCAGGGCTCCAGAAAGCTATGGATACCTCGACCAGCACTTCCAGAGAGGAAACATCCCAGTAAAGATTGTACAGAACTGGTTTCTGAGAAACTACTTACTATATTTAATTAAACAATAAATCAATTAATATAATAATATATATTTAACACTTATAATTGTATAATATATAGTATAAAGTTATATATATTGTATTGTATCTTATTATGTATAATATATAATAATATAATAATTGATCATTTATATCCTGACGTTTTTCCTAAAGCAACTGAGGTTCCTTAGTGTGCACACGCATATCCTTTTATAGAAAGCATTTAAAATAAGAGAAAAGGCGAGATCAGCAGGAAAAAAGGGTTATAAGATAAAGACCAAGAGAGGTAATTATTTTTTGAAAATTAGTTATAGAAGGAACCAATCACATGGCTTCTGAGACAAACTTCTTGAAGTGTCAGTCTGTAGCAGAGTCTCAGTGATGCCTTTTGGAGCTGGGCCCTGAAGCAGCTGAGGGCATGTAAAGAAGGCTCTTGGTGGGGTCAGGCTGACAGAGTCCAGGAAGGTGGCTTTCTGTCCCTTGGGGTGAGGTGAAGCTGGGCTTCCAGACTGAAGAGCCACAAGTTCCGTCACCCCTCAGAAGGTGCCCCTGAAATCGTCTGATCTCCTCGGGTGGCCTGAAGGAGGGGATAGCTTGTCGTGCCACCGTAAATTCCTTTTATCAGGTTGGGATAGTGAAAGTGATGTTTAAAAACCTGTACGTTTCATCGCACTTTGCCATAACTCATGGCAGAGCTAATGGAATAACATACGTTAAGGTTTCACCGTCGGCCTCGTTCAGTTTCGGTTCCATATTCCTCTTTCTGACACATTTCCTAACAGGATTGTCGGGAGGATGGATCACTCCAGGAAAGAAGAGCTGTGAGCTTTTCAGGAGGAAAGCTCTCTGTACCCTGGAGACCGAGATGAGGAGGAAATCTAATCAGCAGAACAGCTGACGCTGAAAGTGATTTGAAGTTTGAAAGTTCTTTTTTCTGCCGGCACATTGGGCTCCTCTCTGGCCAAGGGCAAGGGGCAGCCCTGGTCTGGGGGCACAGAAGGGCTCTCCCTGGATAAGGGCTGTTCTTTGCTCTTCCTTCCTCTTTCCTTCCCTCCCTCCCCTACGGGTGCTGTAGTATTTTTATTTAAATAACACCATTACATGCCCACAGCATTCCGTTACGCAGATCAATTCCAATCATTTTGACATTACTCACTTAAAACAGAGATGTATGACAAAAATAATCCAAATTACAGTCTCACTTTTTTGGGTCTATTCCTGTGTTTTATTATATTTTAAGTTCTGCCGGGGCTGGGGCCGTGTCATCAGCTCCGAGCCGCCACTGGCAGATAGCAAAAATGCCTGGTAAATACTTAAGGATTAACGACGCATCGTTCTGATGCGCCTGCCTGGACCCCTCCTCTCAAGGATCCCTCCTGCAAATGATCTCAGCAGCTGTGGTGTCTGGAGAAGGTGCCAGCTCTCTGCATTCCTTCTGAGGGTCTGGGGAGGGCAGGACATGCCCGCCTTGGGATGTGAGGCCTGCCTTCTTGAGGGAAGCAGCCTCCACCTTTGTCCGGCAGACACAGCCCCTCAGGCTCCTAATGGGATGAGGGAGGGCAGGGAGGGAAGCTTCTAGAAGACACCGAGGTCTTTGGGGTCACTGTTAGGTTCCAGTGGCCTGATGGAGATGACTCGTGAGGCCTGGTCCCCCTGCAGGGCTTCATTCATTATCTCCTGGGTGATGTGGGGACAGAAGAAGACACAAGGATGAGGACAGCTGGCAGGATGGGAGCATCCCCAGGGCCTGTGAGAGCCTCCAGGTGTGGCCGGTACAGAAGCATGGCCATCCTGGGCACCATGAGTCACTTATTCCAGGTCCAGTTCATCCCAGGACCTGCCACCGCCCTCACGTTCCTGCCATGCAGAAATGCTCATAGACCTCTGCACCCACCATGCAGCTCCAGGGCCCCTGTCTGCTCTCACTGTCCCCTCTGCCTGGAATGCCCTTCTCTGCACCGCCTCCCCCTTTAGAAAACTCCTATACATCCTTCTAGACCCGGTTCGGGTATCTTCTCCAGGAAAGCTTTTATGAGCCTACCACCCTGGGGGCTTGTCAAGGATGCAAGTCCCGGAAATGACTGAACTAGGGGTGGCGGGTGGCACTCGAGGGGAGCTAGCCTTTTAGTAAGTCCTCAGGTGATTGTGGGGAGGAGCCAGGTTTATAATCGCTGCCCTGCTCAAAGTTGCCCACAAAGGCCACTCGAATTTATATGCTTATTTTTGGGGTAGACTTAATCAGTTCTTCAAACTTTCTCCCTGGAAACGAACTTTCAACCTCAGATACTGGATAAGACACCCCCAAATGAAAATTCTGGACATGAAAAATCGGTACCTAGCTGGTTTGACTGTGATGGTCTCTAGGAGGTGAATGGATGGACATTTGGTGTCTGCCACATGGCTCAGAGCAGGTCGCCTACTTGACACAGAGTGGAAAACAATGGGCACCACAAGGGCTTTCTTCGGGCAGGGGGTGTCCTAACCTTCAGGTGTGTTAACGCACACATGTAATCTGTACGACACCCATGTGGACAAGTACTTCCCATCCCTACTTTACAGAGGAGGAAACAGACTTGGGGAGGGTCAAGACCTGGCCCCAGGTGGCCTGGTGCAGCTGGGATTTGATACAGACGTTCGGGCTCACAGCTGGTTTAGGGCTGGCTCCCTGGAAACAGAGACCGAGATGGATTCTCCTGCAAATGACTGATGAAGGGGAGGCCCAGGGCACACCTGTGAGGGTGGGAGGATGGAAGCAGGGGACGGGGGAGGAAGGGAAGCCTCGATGGGTTCAGGACGTGCAGCCACGCGGGCTTTCACCGTCGAATCTGTCCTGTATCGCTTTGCACCCCTGCCTCTGTCGGTCTCTGGCTTTGAGCCTCCCCTCAGGAGTAGGGTGGAGGGGAACAACTTCCTGGCACTTCTGGGGAGGTGGATCCCATTAGTCAAGGGCAGAGAGAGGTGCAGGTGAGAGAGGACCTTTCTCAGCCACACCTGCAGCCGCTGGGAGATGGGCTTCCACAACCCGACACAGGGACCCCAGGGGCTGAGCAGGGAGCTCAAGGTGTGGCTGTAAGAGCCCTTATCCCTGAGCAGTGCACAGCAGTGTCACCCATTCCAACAGGTCCAAGCCTGGCCAGCACAATTCTTGAGAGGGGAGCGCTTCTGGGGTTTTTCCTGGGCTCCAGCATCTTGATTGTGGCAGCCAACAATAGGTCTGATCACCAGGCATCTCTACTGCTACCTGGAGGGAATTAGAAGTGATAAAAGGATGTCCTGAGACTTTCCAAGCCCTTCCTCTGTGCTGAGGGCCGCCTTGTGTCTCTAGCCCTGGCAGGTCCTGGCACAGGCGAGCCCTCAGGAAAAGCTTGCTTGTATGAGTGAATGAATGAGTGAATGAAGGAATGACGCCTCCAGGCTTGTTGCCATCAGGTCTGGCCTTGCTGCTGCTGGGGAGGCAGGTCTCGCTTTCTGCCCCTTCTCGGTCTTTCTGGGCAGGACTGCAGCCCACCCACCCCCTGTCTCAGAACTCGACTGGCAGATTCCACGTACGTCCGTGTATCTTTTCAAGTGTTCCCTGTGTGTTTCCTCAGGAAGCAGGGCTGCTGTGTGGGTGAGGAGTGGTGGGGCAGCTTCTGCGTCGTCTCAGCTCAGCGCTGGAGGCGTGAGGGGAGGAGAGGGCGAGGTGGGGACCCACGGGCATGGTCACAGTTACTGTTGACAGCATCCGGGCTGTAGCAGCCGGTGGAAAAAGGATTTCACCGTTGCCTGTAAACCATGAATCAGTGGCCGCTCTGGCCAACGGCTTCCTCAGTGAGTAGCCCATTCATTCTGCCCCGGAGGGAGGGCTGAGGGGGCACTGAAACGGTGTGCCTGTGCCAGTTCTGGTGAACGGCTGTCTGTCTGTCTGTTCCGCTCCAGATGCTTCATCGACCCCAACCCGGTGCTCGGCCCCTCCCGGTGTGTGGCTGCGGTGGGCGGGTGGGAGGTGACCTGGCCCTCCTTTGCTTGCTTCCACACTTACTCACTGCCCAGTCACCTTCCGGTGTCCCCACCCACCTGCTGATCGTCTCCTGGTCCTGCGACAGCCTCTGCAGGGGCGGGGAGCCCACCTTCCTCCCCGTGGTCTCCCATCTCTCTCCAGCCTCCCCCTAAAGGGTGCCTGGCACTCCCCGCTCCCTGTGCTGTCTGTCAGCAGGGTGCTGGGTGCAGAGAGGGGAGAGCCCGTGTGCAGGGCACAGAAGTGACAACACTGGGAGTTGAGCACAGACCCACTGGCAGCTCCCTGTTAGGGGCAGGGTGCTCTGGGGGTGCAAGGATGGCTGCCCAGAGGAAGTGACCATCAAAGGCAGAAAGGCAGAAAGGCAGAAAGGACAGAAAGGGGCTGTGAAATGGCAAAGCTCGTTACCTGTTACACCTGCTACGACTTCCTGGGGCCTTTGAAACTCTTTCATTTTCCCCTCTCCACCACCCCCCACGATAACCCTGTGAGACCAGAAAGATGGAACAATTACTCTCATTTTACTAGAGAGAAAACTGGAGCTCAGATGGGGTAACTGGCTCAAAGTCCCGTGGCCAGACAGTGAAGAGCTGTGTCTACCATCCAAGCCCCCTTGTTCAAGCCAGAGGTGGTGCCACTGCCCTGCGCTCTGCCCCACATTTGCTGACTGCCTGGTTGATGCACAGGACCTGTGTTATTCTGTCCTATTCTATTCTATTCTATTCTATTCTCCTGCCACACCTCCCCCAAGCTCTAAGCAACCACTAATATTCTTGTTTCTATAGATTTGCCTGTTTGGACAACGCATATAAATGGAATCATACAATATGTGGTCTTTTGTAGGAATGTAATTGCTGGCTCATATGGTAACTCTATGTTTAACCTTTTGAGGAACTGCCAGGCTGTTTTCCCAAGTGTTCAATAAATTGGTGATTTTTACATTCTTATCAGTAGTGTAGGAGGGTTCCACTTTCTCCATATTCTAACCAGTACTTACCATCTAAGCTATCCCAGTGGATGTGAAGGGGTATCTCATTGTGCTTTTGACTTGCAGTTCCCTGAAGGCTGTGATGCTGGGTATCATTTTATATACTTACTGGCTATTTGTACATCTTCCTTGGAGAAATGCCTGTTTAGATACTTTTCCCATTTCAAAATTTAGATTGTCTTTTTGTTATTGAATTTAAGTGTTCATTATATATTCTAGATACAAATTCCTCATCACTCCTTATGATTTGCAAATAGTTTCTCCCATTCTGTGGGATGTCTTTTCACTTTCTTGAAGATGTCTTTTGAAGCACAGTAATTAAAAAATTTGATGAGTCCTATTTATCTGTTTTTTTCTTTTGTTGCTTGTTCGTTTGGTCATATCTAAGGAACCACTACCTAATCCAAGTTTGCGAAGTCTTGCGAAGAGAAAGACCCCTAGTCTTTCTCTAAGAGTTTTTTTATAGTTTTAGCTCTTAGATTAATTTTGAGTTAATTTTTGTGTATGATGTATATGATAGGAGATAGGGGTCAAAGTTAATTCTTTTGAATGTGGATACCCAGTTGTCCTAATACGGATGATTGTAAAGACTATTCTTTTCCCTTGGAATTGTTTTGGCACTTTTGTTAAAAATCAATTGAACATAAATGTAAGGGTTTATTTCTGGACCCCATTCTATTCCATTAATCTATATGTCTGTCTTTATGCATGTCCCATACCATCTAAGTTTTAAAATCAGAAAAAATGAGTCATCCAGCTTTGTACTATGTTTTCAAGATGGTTTTGGCTGTCTGGATCCCTTGCAAACTTCTATGAGTTTTGGAATGAGCTTGTTAATTTCTACAAAGAAATCAGCCGGGTTTCTGATAGGGATTGCACTAGGTTGGTTTGGAGACTAGCGCCACCTCAGTAGTATTGAGTCTTCCAATCCATGAATGTGGGCTATCTTTCCATTTATTTAATTCTTCCTTAATTTCTTTCAATAATATTTTGTAGTTTTCAGAGTGTAAATTTTGTACTCCTTTTGTTAAATTTACTTCTAAGTATTTTATTCTTTTTGATGCTATTGTTGATTGCTTGGGATTATGTGCTTAATCATGTCATCTGTGACCAAAGAGTTCTATTTCTTCCAGCTCAATCTGTGTATCTTTTATTTCCTTTTCTTGTCTTATTATATTAACTATGACTTCCAGTGTGATGTTGGTAGGAATGGCAAGGGAAGACATCCTTGTATTGTTCCTGATCATAGGGGCAAAATGTCCAGTTTTTCATCACTGATTATGATAGCAGTAGATTTTCTGTAGTTTCCCTCTATTCCAAATTTGCTGGGAGTTTTTTTGGTTTTTTTTTTCATGAATAGGTGTTGGATTTCATTGAATGCTTTTTCTGCATCAATTGGTATGATCATATTATTTTTCTTCCTTAGCCTATGGATTTTCAAATGTTGAACAGACTTGCATTCTTGAAAGAAATCTCACTTGGTTATAGTGTATAATTCTTTTTATATAGTGTTGGATTAAATTTGCTAATATTTTGTTGGGGACCTTTGCATGTATGTTCATGACAGACATTGGTCTCTAGCTTTCCCTATAACCTTTTTATCTAGTTTTGGTACTAGGATCCATAGAATTGACTTAATAGAATTAGTTCTGAAGTATTCTCTCTGCTTCTATTTTCTGGAAGAGATTGTGGAGAATTAGAATCATTTCTCCTTAAATGTTTGGTAGAATTCACCAGTAAAACCATTTGGAACTGGTGCTTTCTTTTTTTTTGTAAAGTAATTAGCTATTGATTTCATTTCCTTAATAGATATAGGCCTATTCAGATGATCTGTTTCTCCTAGTGTAAGTTTTGGTAGTTTGTGTTTTTCAAGGAATTGGTCCATTTCATCCAAGTTACCAAATCTGTGGACATGAAGTTGTTCAAAGTATTCTTTCATTATTCTTTTAATGTCCATGGGATCAGTACTGATGATACCTCTTTCATTTCTGTTAGTGGTAATTTGTGTATTCTTTCTTTTTTCCTGGTTTTCAGCTTCTAGCTGGCTAGAAGTTTATCAATTTTATTGATCTTTTCAAAGAACTAGGCTTTGTGTTGATTTTCTCTATTTTTTTCCTGTTTTCAATTTCATCAATTTCTTCTCTAAGTTTTATTATTTCCTTTCTACCTAAGAAGAAAATTAAATTGCTTTTCTTTCTCTATTTTTCCAAGGTGGAAATTTAGATGATTGATTTTGGATCTTTCTTCTTTCTTAATATATGCATTTAGTGCTACAAATCTTCCTCTAAGCACTGCTTTTCACTGCCTTGCACAGCTTTTTATAAATTATACTTTCATTTTTATTTAATTTAAAATGTTTTTAATTCCTTTTGATACTTCTTTGACTCATGTTATTTAGAAGTGTGTATAATCTCTAAATATCTGGAGATTTTCAAGCTATTTTTCTGTTACTGATTTATAGTTTAATTTTATACTTTGTATGATTTATATTCTCTTAAATTTGCTAAGGTGTGTTTTATGGCCCAGAGTCTATCTCTGTGAATATTCCATGTGAGCTTGGGAAAAATATTTATTCTGCTGTTGTTTGATAGAGCATGTTATAAATGTTAATTAGATCGAGTTTATTGATAGTGACATTCAGGTTACCTATATCTTCACCTATTTGATTGATTAATTAATTACTGAAAGAGGGGAATTGAAGTCTCCAGCTATAGTAGGGGATTTGTCTATTTCTCCCTGCAGTTCTATCAGTTTTTGCTTAGTGTATTTTGATGCACTATTGTTAGGTACATACATGCTAAGGATTGTTCTCTCTCCCTGGAGAAATGACTCCTTTATCATTATGTAATGCCCCTCTTTATTCCTAATAATATTTCTTGTTCTAAAGTCTGCTTTGCCTGAAATTAATATAGCTAACCCAACTTTCTTTTGATAAATGTTAGCATGGTATATCTTTCTCTAACCTATTACTGTCAATTTACCTGTTTTTATATTTAAGTTGGGGTTCTTATAGAAAATATATAGTTGGGTCTTTTTTAAAAATACACTCTGACAACCTTTATCTTTACTTGGCACATTTAGACTACTCCCATTTATTGATATAGCTGGATTAATATCTACCATGTTTGCAACTGTTTCCTATTTATTGCACTTGTTCTCTAGTTCTCCTCCCCACCCCCATCCCCGGCCATTTTTATGCCTTGTCTGGTTTTAATTAAGAATTTTATATAATTTAATTTACTTTCTTGCTTCAGGATATCAATTACACATCTTTTTAAAAAGACTTATTGGTTCTTATAGAGTTCACTGTACACATTTACAGATAATCTGCGTCCACTTTCAAATAACACTATACTGTTTCACAGGCAGTGCAGGTATCTTATAACAGAGTATTTCCATTTCCTTCCACCTGTCCCTTATACTGTTGCTGTTATTTATTTTGCATCCATATGCTATAACCACCTAATATATTGTTTCAATTATTACTTTGAGCAGTTATCTATTATATCCATTAAGAATAAGAAAAATAAAATATTTTGTTTTACTTACATTTGTTCTTTCTCTGACACTCTTCCTTCCTTTATGAATAAACAAGTTGTTGATATCTGGGCCTTATTAAGCCCAAGGGATACTCTCTGGCTGGTACTGGAAGAACATTAAGAAAGCCAGGTACTATGGAGACAGAGGAATGGGGAGCAAGGGCTAGAGGTGGTGGAGCACAGCAGTCTGAGGTTATGGGCTCCAATGGGGCCATGGGGCCAATTTTGCTTTGTTGGGTGCTTCCCTCCTGGGATGTGGGTGAATTAAGGGTACTGACAACCCCCAGCATCCTATGGGGCTGTTGAGCAACCTTTGCTAAAAGTGCTTGCCAAGTTTGGGACAAACTCATGCTTATTTTGGGGTTAACGGAAGAGAAGAATTTTGCTCCCAACTCTATACTTATTCTGACTTTAATTTTTGTACATCAGACTTGGGCTACCTACATGTTCATTACCTGGGAGACCTGTGACCCCAAACGGTCTTCTTAAAAGCTGCATCAAAACTTCAAATGTCTTACTCCTGGATATGAACCCGGGGCTAGAAAGCTAGCAAGGAAAGGCAAAAAAAAAAACCTCATTTCTTTTCCCAGGAGCACTGCAGGGATTTGACTCAGAGCCACTTAGGTGTTGCAGATGACATGAGGAAAAAACCAGGGTTGAGTTGTTCTGTGAAAGAAAAATCTCATCACAGTGTATCTTCTGATGAAGATTTAGATAGTGAAAAGCTGTCTACATTTGGAGGCTGAAAATAGGCAGGATAGAGAAAAACTCAATGTTCTTTTCGGGCAGTTTGTGGTTAAGGGTGAGAGAATGTATCAGCCCACAGGGAGAACTGCAGAAAAATGAGAAAGTCATCAAGAGGAACCCTGTGACTTGCAGGGCTGGGGAGCCTGGAGCCTGAGTTCCAGGGCTGGCTCTGCAGCCAGATCTTCCTGTGGCCTGATGAGTCTTTTCTGGCCTCGGTTTCCTCACCTGTACAATGAAGAATTTGTGTTAGATGCTCTTTCAGGAGACCTTCAATTCTCAAATCCCCTAATGCTATGGATTGACACATTTTGACGTGAGGGAAGGTTTTCCTTTCTCTGTTGCACCAGTGGTTTGAACAGACTCATGGGGCTAGACTGAAGAGCAAGTTGAGCATAAGCATTTGTCTCCTTTGCTGACCGACAGCATCCAATTAAACTGTGAGGAGAAGTGGTTTTGTTTGGCAAGGCATTCGTTCGCACACCAGGAATTGAGGAAGCTTGATTTTCTTCCAGCTCTATTCCAGAACTAATCTCAGCAGACATCAGGATATTTTAAGAGGAGGGAGAAGGGAGGAGTTTTGAGAAAAAGTTATGAATGGAGGAAGAAAGCACAATGAGGGGCTGGGGCTGTGGGACTCTGTCTGATTCCCAAGCACCCTTAGGACTAAACTCTGTATCAAGTTGATGTCTTTCTTCATCTCCCCCCTTGGAAGAACGTATAGGGGCCAACTGCTTGGGTACAAATTTGTGCCCTACTGTTTATTAGAAGTGTGAACTTGGGCAAATGTCTTAACTGCTCCAAGCCTCAGTTTCTTCATCAGTAGATGCCAGTTATGACAGTGGTATCTTATGGGGTTGTCACGAGGTCAGAGGAGGCAAAGCATGTGATGCCCTTGGCGTTGGGTCTGTTCAATGCTGGTCATTATCACCTGAGGGTGCAGACATCCCCACAGATCTCTCAGACCCTATAGCAGATGAGGCTTCCTGATCTCGAGCCCCACTGTTCAGAGACTGGGCCCCCCAACAGCGACCCGGAGAGCTAAGCATGTGCTGATGACAGGGACACAAAATTGGACGTATTTAAGGAAAAGAGAAAGCACAGACTATCTGATGACAGGGACACAAAATTGGACGTATTTAAGGAAGAGAGAAAGCACAGACTATCTTCCACCATCTTTGGAGTACATACATACCTGTTGCAGTCATACTACTATCCTAGTCTAGTAGTCAGTTCTGCTGTGATAACAAACAATCCCTAAATCATAGGGCTTTCAACATTGATGTTTATTCTTTTTGTCATGTTGCATAAAAGTGGCTATGGGTGGGCTGTAGCAGCTCTATTCCATGCGTCCTCGAGCTTGGAGAAGCAGCTTCTCTCTTGGACACACTGGTTTTGTAGCTGATGAAAAAAGAGTTAGAGGGCTGCAGAAATCTGTGAGGCATTTCTTCTATATCATGTCCTCACACACTCCACTGGCCCAAACTAGTCATGTGGTCTAGCTTGACAATGGGATGAGAATTATAATCTGCAGGAAGGTAGATGCTGTAAATCAATGACCATTGGAGGGAACGCATACTCTTCTACTGGGGAAGATGATGAATATTAGGGGGACAATATACTCTACCACACCCAGCATGTTTTCCTCTCTATCTTGTAAACAAGGGAAGAAACAGAGAATACTGGGAATTTCAGATAGACTTTAAATGGTGGAGTGGGCTGTTCATTAGATGGAACCTTTACATTTAATGCAGTACCTACTGCTTACTAAGCGTTTGTTGAGTTAAATAATGACACAATACATATGTACCCGAGAAAATCACTAGTAGCTGTTTTATGTGTGTTGTTTCAAATATTTTGAAACACAGAAGCTGCAGTGAATTTCAACGATAAAACAAGGTACATTTGGGGAGCAGCTCTCAAGATTACCTTTTGACCTTCTTTTCTAAGCAAGGAAAATTCCTTGGAACACAGAAATGGCAGTTCATTTAGAATTAATGAAAATAAGATATTTATAGCAATGTTTAGAAGGGTTTGGAACCCTTCCCTGAATAAGCCTTTTGTCTTAGAAGACATTAAAGGCACTTTTTGAAGACAAAATGGCATGGCACAGCTAAAACGTCTCAGTCCATGTAAATATCAGACATGAGTTGTAAACAGCCCTGCTCTCTTTGGCATGCAGCCATGCTCCATATGCAGTACCCCACGCTACGCCATAAACATTCGCTTCAGATCACCAGGGAGGAGCTTTGCTGTTGGTTTGTGATGAGGTTGGACTCTGTTTCACAAAACACAATGTTTTAATCATGACAGAGGCTCAGTTGTAGAAGCATAGATGAGCGAAAAGCCTTTTCGATGAAGGTTCTCCTTGCTTCAGCCTCCTATAGGACAAATCCTTGAAGCTGAGACCTCAGAGACGGTGAAACATCCTTTGGTTATGTTCAGGTTATTACTCATAGTTACCTGATAAGGCTGTTTATGAAGTTTTGGATTTTAAGAAAGTGTGTCAACACTTCTTTTTTTAAATGATGGAAATGTGTATATAAATTTATGCCCCGAAGTTTTGAACTTTAAGCCAAAAAATCCATTCCTCCAAATCAAAAAGTAGTACTTGGGGACATATTAACTTGATGCTGGTGTTAGGGATCCTGCTCAGAATTTTCTACCCTTTAATCATCTTCAGAAATTTTGGAAACCAAGTACTAAACCTAGAGCTAAGTTACTTGATTTTCTTCCTGATTTTGTTTTTCTCTCTTTTTCAAAAAGGGGAGAAAAAAATTTTTTTGTAACAAACTAAACCCAGCAACCCTTTGTCCTACCCTCTTCCTGAAACCATTTTAACTCTTTTTTCCTTTCTTCTGATACTTGTCTCCATCTACGTGTAATGCTTGTACTGTTCTTCTCAGCTTTTTCATTCACAGGTATCTTCTGACTTCCTTCCGTGGAAATGAGTGCTCAGCTTTCTTAGGTCCACCATTCCCCCTCCCTACTGATAATTTTATCATGTGTTTTGCTTAAACAGTTCTTCCGTGTTTACATTTTTAGGAGAGTTACTAGTGACCTCTTCTTTGTTGTGCTAGTCTCTGTACCTATGCGTATTTCTTCCCCAAACTCCTTTCAATAATCACCCAACACAACATGAATCTATCTGTTTCCTAAGTTCCTGGGGGCCTCCCTTTTGGACCCCACCTTTTGTTCTCGTCCTGGCCCGTTAACTTCCAAGCTGGTTGTACAAGCTCTTGTTTTATACCAACTACCTGGAAATGCCCCTTTCCTGCCCTTTCTGTTAGATCCCTGTCTCCCAGAACCCTTGTTTCCCTCTTCCTGGTTTTCTTTCTCATTTTGGTGGAGCACATCCTTTAGTAGACTCCTGAGAAAAGGTACTGGAAAATAATTTTCTGAAATCTCGCTTAATGGTGTCTTTGCTCTTACCTTTGATTAGTTGGGTGTGGCATTTTAGGATGGAAATATTTATTTTTTTCCAGACATTTAAAAATTTTTTTAACATTTTAATTAATTAATTAATTAATTAATTATGGCTGAGTTGGGTCTTTGTTGCTGCGCATGGGCTTTCTCTAGTTGCGGCGAGCATGGGCTATTCTTTGTTGCGGTGCACGGGCTTCTCATCGCGGTGGCTTCTCTTGTTGCGGAGCATGGGCCCTAGGTGCACGGGTTTCAGTAGTTGTGGCATGTAGGCTCAGTAATTGTGGCTCATGGGCTCTAGAGCTCAGGCTCAGTAGTTGTGGCGCATGGGCTTAGTTGCTCTGTGGCATGTGGGATCTTCCCAGGTCAGGGCTTGAACCCGTGTTCCCTGAATTGGCAGGTGGAGTCTTAACCACTGCACCACCAGGGAAGTCCTTTTCCAGACTTTTGAAGGCATTTCTCCATTGTCTCCTTGTTTCTGGTATTAGTTTTGAGAATGTCTGATAGGTCTTCTGATTCCTAATCCTTTGTGCAAACCCCCAATCTTTTTGCCTTTTTGACTTTCTATAAGTTTTCAGGATCTTCTCTTGATTGTCAGTGTTTTGTGAAATGTGGCAAGAATGTGCCTTGGCAAGGATCTTTCTTCATTCATTGTTTCATTCATTGTCCAGAAACTCAGACCCTCCAATTCTGGGATTTTTTTTCATATTATTTATTTGATAATTTCCCCCCTGTTGTTTTCTGTTCTTTCATTCTGTGCTTCTATTTCTTAGATTTTGGGCCTCCTGGATGGGCCTGTAATTTTCTTGTCTTTCCTGTTTTATTTCCTCTCTCTTTGATTTTTGTCATACTGGCTGAGGGATTCCCTCTTGTTAATTGTCCAAAAACTTCTATCGAATTTTTTAGTTTTGCTATGATATTATTTTGCATATTACCACAATCAAGCTAATTAACACATCCATCACCTCACACAGTTACCATTTTTTTGTGTATGTACTGAGAACACTTAAGATCTGTTCTCTCAACAAATTTCTAGTGTCCAATACGGTTTTATTAACTATTATCACCATGCTGTTCTGATCCTCAGAACTTATTCGCCTTATAAATGAATTTGCACCAATATCTCTCCAACATCTCCCCATTTCTCCCAACACCCAGTCTCTGGAAATCACCATTCTACTCTCTGCTTCTGTGAGTCAACTTTTTTAGAATTCACATATAAGTGAATTTTGCTAAGGTATTTTTAACTACTAAACGCTTTCTTAGCCAGTAAATATTAAATATTCTCATTTAAAAGGTAGCATCCTTTTCTTGTTTCATGGATGCAATATCTTTCCTTGGATTTCTATGAATGCTCACCATTACTCTGTAGAAAACTTTGCTCCCTGCATTATCTTTGTTTCCTATAAGTTTAATTAATTTATCTGTGTTCAGGTAAGGGGCTTGTTGAATAATGGGTTCCACAGTGGTGTGAAGACCTGCCTATCTTCTCAGACTTTTTTCTTGGTCCAGTGAATTTCGTTACGGAGGAACTTTCTGGTTTTCTGTTGGGAGGGTGTAATGGGTTGAACTGTGTTTCCCAAAAAAGGGATGTCCAAGTCCTAACCCCCACTGCTTCACAATGTGACCTTATTTGGAAACAGGGTTGTTGCAGATGTCATTAGTTAAGATGAGATCACAGTGGAGAAGGGGGACTCATCCAATATGACTGGCGTCCTTATAAGAAGACAGACGCACACAGGGAGAAGCCGTGTGATGGCAGAGACAGAGATTGGATAGAGAAATGCCTGGGCACCAGCAGCTGGAGGAACAAAGGGGGGATCCTCTCCTAGGGGCTTTGGAGGGACCGTGGCCCAGCTGACAACTGGATTTTGCACTTCCAGCCTCTAGAACTGAGAGGGAATAAATCTCTATTGTTTTAACTTTACTTACCACGTCCCCTCATGCTAGTTCAGGGTCTCGCCCTTGCCCTATTCTGTGCCCGGTGTCCGTGGACCTGGAGTTCGTTGCTCTTGGAATTAAACTTCCCGTTCCTCTTGGGGTGAGGAAGGCGTGAGTCTCATGGGGCAGGGATCTGGGGCTGTGTCCTCCTCACTCAGACTCCCAAGTAGCCTCAACTCACTCTTGAAAAGTAACTGGAACCTCCTGTTCCTGAAGGACCTGCCTCCGCACACCAATGTCGCGTTCTCAAGTCCCGCAGCCAGAGGTCACATCTTCTAGGAATCCCTGAACCTTCCCAGACGGAGACGAGGGCGCCCTCTCCTGGCCTCCCCAAGCATTTTCTCTGGGCTCCCTTTAGGTCTCACCTGGACCATAAGATCCGGGAGGGAAGCCTTCCTGTCCGACGCATCCCAGCTCACCTCCGCCTCCCAACAAAGCGCTTTTCTACACAAAGGCCCCTCAGCACGTGTCTGCTGAATAAATGAAGGAATGGAGATGACCTGAAGCTAAAGTGAGGAGACATTTGACTTTATGACTAAGGCTAGGATTGTTAAAGAAAGAACCAGTGCACCCATTCTTTATGAATGGGAGTTTATATCTCAAAGCTGGAGAAATGGGTCAAAATTAGTGTCGTCTGATAAGTATAAGACCAAACATCTCCTCGCTAGAATTTTTGAATTCCAATCAACCGCAAAAACTTCCTTGGCCGCTCTCACAGTCGGGTTTGCCATCCTTAAAATGAATCAGCTGAGCATGGTTTACAGCTCACGAAGTTCTAGGAAGAATGCTATAATTTTAACTGGGCAATTTTACACAGATTTTCCTAGACCCAGCTCACTGCTGGCAGATTACCTCTACTCAGTGCATCTTCTTATTCCCCCAAACGGAGCCGGTTAACACGTTCCCCCAAAGTTACTTATTCAAGGTAAATATAACATTCCTCTTGTTAGGCAATTCTTTGCAAGAACGTGTATTGTTACGAGGTGTTTCCCGTGCACTTAAATTTGAAAACTCTCTTTAGGATGCAAAGCCCTCCCCCGTGTCTTCCTGGGTGGAGGCTTTGGAGAATCCACTGAATCTCTAGTTTCCATGGCAGGCTTTTGAGTCCATGTGACACTCAGTGACAACACTTTCTGTCTGTTTGATTAGAAAAATGGCTTTAAGAAAAATCAAAGAATTAATGGAAAAGAATCTGAAAAAGAATGTTTATATATTCAGATATATATCTGAATCACTTTGCTGTAAGCCTGAAACTAACAGAACGTTGTACTCGGCTATACTTCAATTAAAAAAAGAAGAAAAATCAGGGAAAATAAAGACGGGGTACATTTTTATTGCAGCAGATGTAATCATAGAATTGCCACGGTCATTATTGCAACGGACTGACTGATCTGCTAGCCTAGGACTTAAATTAGAAGGTTGCCCTGTGAACAATTTTTATTAGTGCATCAGGCAAGACTCTTTTGGTGGCAAGTCTTGAGATCCTAACTCGAGTTAGGGTAAAAATGAATAAGTTTTGGCTCACATAATCAAAGGGAGAGTTGGGATGGGTAGGATGAGACCAAACAAGGGTGTAGGCTCAGTCTTGGGGCATCTGGAGCCAGGAAGCTGATGGCACTCATTCTCCTTCTCTCCTCTCTTTTTCCTTCCATCTGGCCGCCTTCCTCCCCATGGCAGGAAATGTGGCAGCTCCTGGGATCCTGAGATGGGCCGGCTGTAGGAGTGAGCTGGAAACCCCAGGCAAGGGCTGTTTGGACCGCTTGTGTCACATGCCCATCCCTGCATCAACCAGTGGAGGTGGTGCTGGCAGGTTCTGCAGGAAGATGGCGGCTCCCTGTTGAAGCACATGATGAAAGCAGGGAAAGGGCCTTTCCCACAATAAGAGAAGCACCGGTCTAGACAAATGACACAACAGATGTCCCTCTACGACCCGCAGATATTTTCCTTTGTAGCCTGCTATACTTTATTTATTTTTAAAAAATTTTTATTGGAGTATAGTTGATTTACAATGTTGTGTTAGTTTCAAGTGTACAGCAAAGTGAATCAGTTATACATGTGTCCACTCTTTTTTAGATTCTTTTTCCATATAGGCCATTACAGAGTATTGAGTTCCCTGTGCTATACAGTAGGTCCTTATTAGTTATCTATTTTATATATAGTAGTGTGTGTATGTCAGTCCCAATCTCCCAGTTTATCCCCCCCACCCCCCTCCCCCTTATTACCTGGTAACCATAAGTTTGTTTTCTACGTCTGTGACTCTACTTCTGTTTTGTAGGTAAGTTCCTTTGTACCATTTTTAGATTTCCACATATAAGCAATATCATATGATATTTGTCTTTCTGTGTCTGACTTACTTCACTCAGTATGACAATCTCTAGGTCCATCCATGTTGCTGCAAATGGCATTATTTTGTTCTTTCTTATGGCTGAGTAAGTATATATGTACCACATCTTCTTTAGGCAGTCTGCTGTATTTTAGTAATTGGAGGTGAGGTGTCGTTTAGCTTTAGACTCAAAAACTGCTGCAACGGCATTATTTGAACAGTAGACCAGAGTGGTGGGAGGATTGCGTCAATGCACACGTACCAAGTACATGGGGAGCAGGGCGAAGGGCAGTGAGCCCACCATGTTTTCCGTCCTTGCCCCTGAGACTGGGGTTGGGTGGGGCTGAATCTGGAGGTGGAGAGTCCGAGTTTGCAGTCCGGGGCCAAGGAGGAAGTAGAGGCTGGAAATCAGGCCGAGGCAAATGTGCTGATGCAGCCCCAGCTTCCCAGGGACCGATGCTGGACCGTCCCGGACACCTTGGCGCACAGCTGCCCTTGGTCTACAGACGAGGAGGCTGAGCTGCCCTGCCCAAGACCTGCAGTTCATTAGTGGCAGAGAAGGACTAGGGCCTCGTTCCTAGCCGGGTGGCCCACTTCCCACGGTGCTGCTTATGGAGGCTGAAAGCCGGCATGGGGATGGAATGAGGAATCCCAGCCGCCCTCCAGCTGCAGGGTCAGTGGAAACCTCAAATCCTCCCCATTGGTTGGACTCACAATCCTTCATCTCTTGAAATAGTAATGCCTTTGTGAAAATTAATGTGCGGTTGGTGACAATGTGCTTTTCCTTTTAGTTTGGGATTCTTACGAGTTTTTAAGATCGGGACATAATTATGCAGAATTGGGATGCTTCTTTTCCCACAATGCTGTAGCCGCCGCATCTGCTTGTTATTTGCCGAAGCTATGGTCGCCTGTTGGGAAGAGCTTTTTGGTCTCGAGCAGCATCCTGGGGGCTGAGGACTCGGGGATGCTGGCTGTGACCCAGAACAGGCCTTTCCAGTGTGGAAGCCATCGAGGCACCTCCCGACTTGTCAAGGGACCGTGAGCTCAGAGGGCCAGGCCCCCGGATCACATATCTCTGAACTGGAGACCAAAGTCACAATGGCAGGCTTCCAGCTCCCGTCAACTCTGTTAGGGCTACCAGTGTCTATTATGGGATGCTGGTTGTTATGACAATGGGGGTTGGGGGTGGCAGTAGGGAACTGATCTGAAGGGGGTTATTAAAGATGTAAAGTGGAAAAGGGCTCAGCTCACATGCACTTAGAGAAGCTCACTCCTGTGAGCTGGGTGTGAATCATTCAACCCCTTCCTCCCAAGGCATCTGCCAGGGAAATTTCTTAAGATTCTCATGAGCTCCCCAGTGGTCCTTCTCAATGGAGATACCAGTTACAATTTCAGGGTCATACGAGTTGTGTTATGTACATTCTCCTCTCCATCAGCATGGACTTACTATGTTGAATTAAAAGAGAGAAATGGCACTCGAGGAGAAATGATTTCACATTTCTTCTAAAAATGTACTAAAATTCCATTTAAGTGTAGACTTCCACACGTACGATAGTATAGCTGAGACATTGTGATTCATTGTAAGAGTCTGTGTCCGTGCGGGCTGACTCCATGTGTTAGTGTGGTGAAGTCTGCAGATGGCAGAGAGAATTTATCAGCAGTAGTGCCAAGACAGAAGTACAAGAAGACCAATAAAGGCCATCTTCTTTTTTTTGTTTCCTATTTTTATTTTTTGGCCACGCCATGCGGCATGCGGGATCTTAGTTCCCTGACCAGGGATCAAACCCGCACCCTGTGTAATGGAAACATGGTGTCTTAACCACTGGACCGCCAGCGAAGTCCCTAAAAGCTGTCTTCTAGGGAAGAGACTCAAAGGCAGAGAGGCCACCAGTTACAGAATAATCTATGTATGACTGAGCCAGAGACTAATTAAATACAATATTACATCTACAATCTCATTTGGGCATAGTGCTATTTTCGTTTTGTTCTGTCATATAAAATATATAAGCACAGGCTGTTGGAACTGAAAGAAGCTTTAGAGCTGATGTAATACATCTGTTCCAGTCGGGGTTCCAGGCAGGAAACAGAAACCGCTTTTGCTACTGTGAGCAGAAGGGGATTCTTCGCCAGGAATTATCAGGAAGGGCCAGGGGAGTGGGTTTGAGGCGGGGCCTCCAGTAGTAATTCCCAGGGCATTCCAGCTTGATCCTCTGGCCCGTTCTGGGAGGGAGGGAAGCAGGGGGCTGCACTGCAGAGCCTGAGTTTCGGATCACAGCCGGCAATCCAGGGGTAAGGGAAGGAAGACGGGGGAGGGGCACTCCCCAGCCACCACCCGGATGGATGCTGGGCTGAGGGGTCTGACTGCCGCTGCTGCCTTCACAAATTCCCTTCAACTTACCCTCAGCACCTGGGAAGCTGGCGTCTCCCTTAGACCTTCCACACTCATCCCAGCCCCTCCAGAAGAGGCAGCTTCCAGCAGGAAAGAGCAGTCCTCCAAAAAGGGTGCTGTGTTCCAGCCTTGGAAGGGGTCTGGGAGGGGCTCCCTTAGGGCCTCCGCACTATACTTGCCAGGAGGGAAAAGACCAGCCAAAGTAGTAGAGAAATCACCATGCCTCTCCCCACCTTCCTATATATCACAGCAGTGCCTAGGGAAGCCCTTAACTACAGCGGAGCCTGGGAAACAGGGTTTGTAACTTTCTAACTTGTGCAGAAGGAAATGGGAAGAGGTACCCAGGTTCAACACAGCATTTAAGAAGAAACTGGACTGCGAGATTCTGTAAGGTCCCTTGGGTGGTCAGGCCCAGACCCAGGACCCTTGATGTTGAGGTCAGTTCTCACCTTTGAGATGGTTTCCTCTTGGGACCAGATGGCAGGAGGAACTGGTCATTTCACCGAGAATCCCAAATCCCGGTGATTAAGTGAGAAAACCATAGGAGCCATAATGCTCTCTCTGGTGTGTTCAAGGGAGGATGTGGGAGGTTTTTCACCAACAGCTGCCAGCTTCCAGAAGTTTCTGAGGCCACAGACAGTGTTGGTGAGGGTCTAGATTGTCAATGATTAGTTACAGTTAAATATTACAGAGAACCGTTCCTGCTTGAGCAGTTTTTATTTCTTTAAGTCTTGCTCTAAACGATGCATCACCCTTGCCATTGAAATAGTAGAAATTCCTAATAGCAAGGAATGTGTATTTCTAGCTATCTTGAAAAGCAATAGTTGTATCGGTATTTGGGAAAAGGAACCACTGAATGGAAGTACATAGGCCACACTTGTTCCATTAACCTCTCTGAGCGGAGTTGCTTGGGACAGAAAGTTGTAATCAAACGTTGCCTTAATTTGCAGCAGGCGATGTGCCTTGGAGAAATGGTTCTCTCCAGAGCTGAACTTGCAGATGCCAACCGATAGAGTGGCAGCACATGTCCCAGCTCCTCGGGTCCGAGTCCACGCCTGCCACGTGGAGTGGGGACTCTGGTGGGAGATGGGCTGCCCTGCATGAGAACATTGTCTTCCCACACGTCACACGGGCAATGTGGCTCCTACTCAGAGCCTCTGCTCATTTCTTCTTCCTCTACAGGTGATGGACAGGAAAACCCTCAATCCAGGTCTCCCTCCCCATTCTGACACTCTTTGAGCTGAACCCCCAGGGTGTAGAGAGGGGTTGAGTCTTCCTGTGGATGAGTAAGGGGACCCTGGAGCTGCAGGAGGGGAGCAGGCACTGTCTCTCCTGTACCATCTCCCCTTCCTCCCTAAATTGGAAGGACATCGTCTGTGCAAAGGAGTTAATAATACCTTTACCCTCAAACTTGGCTTTGGAAGGATCTCCAAGTCAAAAGTATCCTTCAGCTGTCTCTCTCTCTCTCTTTTTTAAAATTTTTATTGGCGTCTACTTGATTTACAATGTTGTGTTAGTGTCTGCTGCACACCAAAGTGAATCAGTTATACATATACATATATCCACTCTTTTTTAGATTCTTTTCCCATATAGATCATTATAGAGTATCGGGAAGAGTTCCCTGTGCTATACAGTAGCTCCTTGTTATTCATCTATTTTATGTATAGTAGTGTGTGTAGGTCAGTCCCAATCTCCCAATTTACCCCTCCCTCCCCCTTACCCCCTGTAACCATAAGTTTGTTTCTTCAGATGTCTCTTGGTATCTCACATGAACCGAATTTTCAAGGGGGGGCCGTGCGATGGGTGAACAGTGAGCAGTTTGGGGGTGTCCACGGTCAGGGTTCTGATCTGAGCTCTGCTACGAACCCAGATTCTTCTCATCTGTAAAATGAGATCATACTCTCACTTAAGAAAACATGACACATATGTCTTTAACAGGTGGAGACGTTCCTGGTACAAGAGATAACGCATATCAAAGTGCTGGGAAAGGTACAAAGCCTTGAGGAAACACAAATTCTTTCTCAAGAATTTTCCTGTAATTCTGAGCACGATAACCGTTCTTGCTCCTCTCGTAGGTGTCCTGGAATTGGGACCATTAGCTTCATGATCAGAATCATTATATACAGAATTACCAAAAAAAAAAAAAAAAAAGTAGTCTTTTTTCCTTGTCTTCTCACCAGCAAACAGAACTTTGGTTAGCAGAACGCCAAGGTGATTTTAACGGCTGGTTTTTTATATTTGAAAGGGGAGGTTATTAGGAGAAGTCTCAATTCAGAAACTTCAAGAAGAAATGGGAGGGCGTGGTGAGGGGGAGGCGGGAGACTGCATTTCCTGTTTTCCTTTCAGATGGTGTTGGAAAACACTGCAGCAAAACCATGGAGACCCACAGAAACATTCCAAAATTCATTCTCTTTGCGGCCAGGGACCCAGCCCCAAAGGTGATGAGTAGAAGGGGTGGATTTTTTTTTTAAGAGTTTTTTTTAAGAGTTTTAAAGTGATGAGTAGAAAGGGTGGATTTTTTTTTTTTTTAAGAGCTGCAGGCATCCAGCTACGGGCTCGTAGGGTGAAGACAGCCTTCCGAGGTGACATCAGCCCGTGGCTGGGCCAGAAGCAACAGAGTGAGAGTCTGGTTTTCATTTACAGTGTGGGGCAGGCCCGAGTGGGGAGGGGGAGAGGAGGGGCTGGAGGGAGCCTTGACTGTATCCCTGGACACGGTCCAGTTTGGAGCTCAGTCTTCCACCAAAGGCCGCTCAGCTCTCCCGCTCAGCAGCCCCCTGCAAGGACCACAGGGGGAGTTCTCTGCCTGCTCGGGGTCCCCTCTCCTGCAGAAGGAAAAGGAGACGCAGCCAAGTGGGGAAAACGTGTCAGATTCGCACATAATTGAATATCGAAGCCCAGGGACACACGCTTCTCCAGGTTTGCTCAGGGTAAGTGCCGCTTCACCCCTGTTCCCCCTGTGTTGGGTTTGTGGCCAGAGGGAAATGCTTTAAACCCCGCTGACCATTTCTCGATGGCTCTCAGGTTCGCTCCCGTAGAGTTTGTTTTCTGTACACGCCGCTGGTCTCTGGAAGATCCAGCCGACTTTTCTTTCTCAGTTTGTGCCACCTGGGTTTCCTTAGCTGGGCCTAGGCCCCGGCTGCCCACGAGTCGTGCCGTGTTCCCCGCTACCTCCCCCCCACCCCCATCACCCTCTGCTCTCCTGACTGCGGTGCTTTTCGGCTCACGGTTTATTTATTGGACATAAATAAACTGCAGCTCAGCTGGAATCTGAGAATCTGCTTTGTTCGCAGAAGTGTCTTTCCGAGGATTCGAGAGCTACCTTGGGGAGACTCTGAGTTCTCCCACGTCCCCGGGGCGTGGGCTGGTTGGGTATATCTGTCACCTCCGGGGGATTGCGGTGACCTTGGTGTCCAGGAACAGGACCCAGTCAAGAGTTACTCAGCTATTACCATCGGGGCTCCATCTTTTCAGGAATCTGAAGTTACTGCTGGAGCCTCAGTCCTCTGGGGTTGCTTAAAGGAGCTGCAGGGGTCAGAGGAGGAGAAGGAATTTGGTGTTTGGGCAGCACGCCCAGTGGACAGGGCAGGGCCCCTAGGGCCACGGGCTGGCCTGTGTTGCCCAGAAGTGGAGCAAGTACCAAGTCCGGAGGCCGGGAGCCTGTTCCCCAGCCAGGAGGGTGGGGCTCCGGCCCTCTCGCCCAGGATGGAAAGTGTTATCTGACAGTTGCCAGTCTACTCTGGGGACCTGTTTCAGGGGCTACCGTGTTAGAAAATTAGGATTGAAGCAGGGGTGGGGTCCCTAGGAGGCCCCAGAGGGGTACTGGGGGGTGTAAACAGAAACTGGCGTTTCACAGCCTGCCCAAGGAGCGAATTGAAAGGCTGGTCTGGACCCCACGAACAAGCTGCTGTAGGCGGAGGGGAGTGTCCCCCCCAGTGGGGACTCAGAGGGGCTGGCCCATGCCAGCCTACACACAGCTGCCTCCACACGAGAACTGCAGGGTCCTAGAGCTGCAGGGCTGCTCAGAGCTCATGCAGATAGACTATTCTCACACTGGGGTCCCCCAACTTCCCAGGGGACCCATTCTTAATACTTCAAAAAACTGCAGTGGCTTTAAAATCAGGTATTTTTTGTTCCTAAGCAAAATGATGTTGAAAACCACCAGTTGGCTGTTGGACATTATTGGAACTTCTGAGTTCTTTGCTGGGCTAAAGATAAAGGAAGAGATTCTTGGTTAGGAGGCACTGAGGTGTGGTTCCCTGGCTTTAAAGATGAAGGCTTAGGGGCTCTGAGATGCTCAATTACTTGCTGAGGCCACAGCACCAGTAGGTGGCTCAGACAGCAGTCAGATCTTTACCATTTCAGGAAAGCAGATGGCCCAGCACTGGAGGATCCTGAGCTAATTTACATCTAGATTTGGAACATACTGTTTGATTTGCTCTCCCAGAAGACAGTGTCCTCCTATCATATTCTACTAAAAGTGATGGGGAAATTGGATTATGCTTCCCGGGGCCTCCACCAACTAACGGGGAAAGACGTGCCAGAGAAGAGAGCTGGTCCCCAGGGACCGACACTGGCTTTGTGACCAGAGCAGCTGAGCAGGCATCCCTCATCCAGGCCACCTCTGGAGATGGGGGCCTGGAGGGATGGCACCAGCGTTTTGCTTCATTCTTTTTTTTTTTTTTTAATTTAATTTAATTATTTTTTATACAGCAGGTTCTTATTAGTTATCTGTTTTATACATATTAGTGTATGTATGTCAGTCCCAATCTTGTGTGGGCTTTGCTGAGGGTAAAGGCAGAAGGGTGGGGAGGTGAGGGGTTTTGTAGGAATTCAAGCTATACGAATTATGGTCTTGTGGTCTTCGTCTCTTCTTGGAGGAGGCATGGGTTTTCCATCACCATAAGGTTTATTTTTCTCTTTCCCCGCTCACGGCAGTGAGGAAGCCGTTGAGAAGATACTTGGTGGAGAGGAGAACTTGGGGAAGAATCCCATAGCAGGGTGGTGAGCGTGGGTGTCCTGCCCTTTTCCAGTGGGGGAATTGGAGGGTGTAGCTACTCCCACCTTCCTGGGAGGCAGCTGGGGAAGTCTCTAGAATGCTAGCCCTTGGCCCAGGCTCTTCCAGCCCTTGGGAGGATGTGTGCCCCACCCCACCATGCTTTGTGGTCCTTAGGTGACAGGATGTATGGTGAACGTCCAAACTTGGGGTCTTAAGGCTACTTCTGATGTAAGGCAAGAAGAATTCCTATCTTTCTGAATAGAATTGTTTTTATTTCTGCACCTCCCTCTATTTTCAAAGTGTTGAGGATTCCCTGCAGCTCATTCTGTCATCATAAGTGCTTTCTGTGATTTCATGCCTTAGAACCTGATACAACACTGATGATAAAGTAGGAAGAAACCCCTCTCTTCAACTGATGATTGATGATGGATTCATGACTCAAGGGAGGCTCCCCACCTGACCTTAGTTTTAGGTTAGGAGGTTACAGATGCCGCCGCTAAAGCCGGCTTGAAATCAGACCTCCTTCCCTTTTGAAAGTTAGTAGACTTTTGCCATGGAGGCTTCATCTGTGCTGTTGCTCAGAGTATTTAGACAACTGGTTACAGGGGTCTTTGTCATTACACACCTTTTAAAAAAAAATTTAATTAATTAATTAATTTTTTGACTGTGTTGGGTCTTCGTTGCTGCGCGTGGGCTTTCTCTAGTCGCGGCCAGTGGGGGCTACTCTTTGCGGTGCACAGGCTTCTCATTGCGGTGGTTTTTCTTTGTTGCGGAGCACAGGCTCTAGGCACACGGGCTCGGTAGTTGTGGCTCGTGGGCTCTAGAGCGCAGGCTCAGTAATTGTGGCGCACAGGCTTAGTTGCTCCACGGCATGTGGGATCTTCCTGGACCAGGGCTCGAACCTGTGTCCCTTGCATTGGCAGGTGGATTGTTAACCACTGCGCCACCAGGGAAGCCCTCATTACCCACTTTTATGTGAGATTCCACATTTAGGGTTTAAAATACACAGGCAGGTCACGAATTCTGTTGCATGAGACTGTCTTGCAGGTATGCTAATCACTTTAGGCAAAAGTTTTATTTGAAAATTAGTTCTTGTCACTGTTCTTTTTGGAAGAAACTGAGGAATTGTTATCTCTTGGAGAAGAATAGTGGGCTGGTTCCCATCTGAAGGGGACTTTGTGTCCCGGGCAGCCTTTCCACGGAAACCCACAGGAGCAAACTTTTCTTGGTGTCTTAGCTGTGGAAAGCAGGCTGTAAAAACCACACCACTGCTGCATAAATAGTTGACGATTTGAGGAGTGACCTGGCATTTAAAAAAATCCTATTAGTAGCTCTCACTGAGGAAAGGAAAGCTCAAAATGATTCAGGTTTTTAAGTAGGGAAGCTTTAAAAATTTCCTGCTTCTTCAGACAGCCTTGAGCGAGACAAGGAAAGGTTCTTTTCACCCACATTTCTAGATATGGATTCCCTCTTTCCAAAAATCTGGTAGGAGATAATCCTACCCTTTCAAGAAAAGACACTGCCTGTCCCCTCTAAACCATGGGTGATGACCGTGTCACACTCAGGGATCACCTGCGGCACCCTGATTTACAAACAGGGGTTCTTTTCAGGAATTCATTATATTAATTTTTGAAAACGTAATTTTAGTACCTTCTGGTCTCATCAGACTATTTAGGAAGCAGATGAAATTGTGAAGTAGCACCTTTGTCCTGGTGTAGTCTTTCCCGAAAGCGTAGAGGAAAGATGCATCGTCCTCTAGAGGACAATGCATCCCGCTGAGCTCCAGAAAAATCTCCGTACATCGTAGGGAGTCCCTGGGGTGGGGTTTCCGGGACCACAGGGAATCTGTTGATACACATCTCAACAGAGCTTGTGGGTCACTTTGGGACTCACCTGGAGACCGCTCCAATACAGAATTTTAAAAAATGTAACTGTAATATCTGAAGCAAATGTACATTTAGAATTTTATTTTTTCCTTATGCTCAGGTATGCATGTATTGAGGTGAACTTCTGCTTGCAATGAAGCATTCTGCTTTCTAAAATACATTCATGACAAGGGCATGAACCAAGCAAGAACTTTGAAAGGAAACGTTTTACTGATATCTACTGAGAAAAAAGTTTAAATTGAATGAACACAAAGGTGTTTCAGAACCAGATCAAGGCTGCCTATTCGTGCAATGCTGTATCCCTGTAGGAGTTTTGAAGTTTACAACTGGAAGAGATGTTGTTAAGATGAACTAATCCAGTAACTCCCAAACTTTTCCTTACCTGCCCTTGGTCTATGCGTCTCATATTCCTTTAAGCTTAATAACCCCCCTTGTGCTCCAGGGCGTGGAGCTCTGGCTCGAGGGAGGGGACAAAAATGACTAAGACTTAGGCCCTGCCCTCTGGTCGGCAAATATATGATTTCCGTTTGGCTACTGGAAATATCCCCAAATTACTAC
This sequence comes from Grampus griseus, assembly GCF_964374135.1. Taxonomy (NCBI): domain Eukaryota; kingdom Metazoa; phylum Chordata; class Mammalia; order Artiodactyla; family Delphinidae; genus Grampus; species Grampus griseus. The sequence continues at coordinate 3,427,764 of NC_139001.1, forward strand.
CTTGGTGGATGGTCTCCCCACGCCCTTGACACCTCAGATGAAGAAATGGAACACAGGGAGGTGAATTGCTGGTTTGAGGTCCCAGTACTAGAAGGAAAGCAAAATCAGCATTTCCTGGGCGCCCCGGCACATGCTCACGTGTTCTCCCAGGTAGGTGTCTAAGGCCAGGAATATCAAGGGAGTACAAGTCTTCAAGAGTATATTTTGGAGTTTCACGTGAAGAAAGGCACTTTTTGCCATCGGCCAGTCTTTTATAGAGTAGCATATTTTAAGTTTGTTTAGCAGAGAGGTAATTGTTGTTTCAAAAAATCTGGAAGGAGAAAGCAAAGCAGAAAAGTAGGACAAATATGAAACGTTCTGCCAAACCCTCTCCCAGAGGCAGGTTGTTAGTCTTTCGTAGGGGTCTGGCTGCGTTTTGCATAGCGTAGTCCTGCTGTCCTCCTGAATTTTAAGACTCATGAAGTACAGAGAAACATTTGCGAGGTAGGAATGGCTGGGGAAAGGTACAATGGCAAACGTTTCTGTCAAATCCCCCTGGTTTGACCCATACCTTCAGTTTTCATGGACCCAGAGCATCGAGAATTGGCCGCTAGATGGAAGAGCTCGTGGGTTGGTTGCATTTCAAAATTAAGAACTGAACAGCAGCTGGAGATGACTCAGGTCTCAAGAGAAGCCATTCCAGGAAACTGGTTTTTCTCTTCTGGAATCCTCATCATTTGATTCAGCAGTTCAGTGCCAGCACCCAGAGCCAGTTCAGCTAAGCCCACAGGCTGCCCCGCCGTGCACTGTGGGCCTCTCTGTTTCTTGTGGGGACAGCAGGAAACCCACCGGTGGTCAGAGCCTAGGGTAATAGATGAAAGAAAGCGGTCACAGAATCACTGCCGGTTAGAGCATCAGGCAATCAGCCTCATTTTACACGTAAAATTAGTGAGTCTGGGAGAGATTAACTGACCTTTACTGATAGAGACAGGAACTAAGTAGAATTTTTCCCAGATATTACACTAAATACAGTGTGGGTGATACGTTATCTGAGGTTTCAATGTCATTTTTTAAAAAGTCTCTTTTAAATAATTTTCTCTTCTAGACTTGATCACGAATCAGACTAGAAAACGAGATGTTTAGTTTTTCCTTACGAAAGGAGGACACTTTAGCCGCTGTGTTTGAACAGTTCTACAATGGAACACCATGGTTTTGGAGAGGCCAGTAGCCCCAAAAGTCCATGGCCAAGGCAGGAAGGGAGGATAGCGCAGGGATCTACCCTGGAGCCGACGGCCCTGTGTGTGTCACGGGGCAGGAATGGAATGGGTGTTTGTGCAATTCCTTCTGAAGCGTCTTCTAAGGCATTCTCTGCCCTAACATTAAATCTGAACTAATCTCTGCCTAATGTTTATAATTAGCAGGAAAAATGGAGGAAGTGCTCTGTGGGGCTGCCTTATATTTAAGAGGGTGAAATGTCCTTTACATGTGCATCGTGGTGTCTAGCTTATATTTAAGAGGGTGAAATGTCCTTTATATGTGCGTCGTGGTGTCTAGCTTATATTTAAGAGGGTGAAATGTCCTTTACATGTGCATCGTGGTGTCTAGCTTATATGTAAGAGGGTGAAATGTCTTTTACATGTGCATCGTGGTGTCTAGCTTTTCCAACTATAGCAGATATGGAACTTTCTGCTTCATGTTCATTATCTTGGACGCTAGGAATACGTCTTTAAATAAATTTCCAAATATCTGGGCAGTTAATCTGGAGGTTCTTCAAGTTGCCTTTATGGGGAGAAGGAAGGTAACCCCAGACGGTGCTCGGCACATCCTCACGTGACCTCATTCCGGGAGGAGGCTGACTTGTCAAGGCTCAGTCAAACCCTCCCCTTCTGGATTGCTCTGTTCTACTGCGTGAGCTGTTGAACAGTCATTGTTTATAAACAAGAATGACACTTAAAAAAAATGGAAGTATAGTTGATTTAAAATATTGTGTTAGTTTCAGTTGTACGGCAAAGTGATTCAGTTATACATATGCATATATATATATTCTTTTTCAGATTCTTTTCCATTATAAGTTATTACAAGATATTGAATATAGTTCCCTGTGCTATACAGTAAATCCTTGTTGGTTATCTATTTTATGTATAGTGGTGTGTATCTGCTAATCCCAAGCTCCTAATTTATCCCCTTTCCCCTGGTAACCATAAGTTTGTTTTTTATGTCTGTGCGTCTGTTTCTGTTTTGTAAATAAGTTCATTTGTATCATTTTTTAAGATTCTATATATAAGTGATATCATATGGTATTTGTCTTTCTCTGTCTGACTTACTTCACTCAGTATGACAATCTCTAGGTCCATTCGTGCTGCTACAAATGGCATTATTTCATTCTTTTTATGACTGAGTAATATTCCATTGTGTGTGTGTGTGTATATATATATATATATATATATATACACACATACCACAACTTCTTTATTCATTCATCTGTTGATGGATACCAAAAGTCTACAAATAATAAATGCTGGAGAAGGTGTGGAGAAAAGGGACCCCTCCTATACTGTTGGTGGGAATACAAATTGGTACAGCCTCTATAGGGAACAGTGTGGAAGGTCCTTAAAAAACTAAAAATAGGGCTTCCCTGGTGGCGCAGTGGTTGAGAGTCCGCCTGCTGATGCAGGGGACGTGGGTTCGTGCCCCAGTCTGGGAAGATCCCACATGCCGCGGAGCGGCTGGGCCCGTGAGCCACGGCTGCTGAGCCTGTGCATCCGGAGCCTGTGCTCCGCAGCGGGAGAGGCCACAACAGTGAGAGGCCCGCGTACCACAAAAAAACCCCCCAAACCCCCCCCAAAAAACTAAAAATAGAACTACTACATGACCAGCAATCCCACACCTGGGCATATATCCAGAAAAGATGAAGACTCTAATTTGAAAAGATACCTGCACCCAATGTTCAGAGCAGCACTATCTATAATAGCCCAGACATGAACAGACACTGTGTTACTTGAGCCAAAGATCTTGGGCCCAGTTCTGAGTGTCTAACAAGGATACCAGTAGGTGGCAGTGAGACCAAGTCAATACACAGGATCGCTCTCACAGAACACACCTTCAGAGCCTGGGTCGAGCAGATAATTGTTTACAGATGTGTACACGTGGCTGCTATTTTCTTCTCTAGCACAATTTCATAGAATGGAAATGCGAGATTCAAGCTGTAAAATAACTGTAGAAGAGCAGCTTCCGATGCATTTCTTTGGAGGAATCTTCTTAGAGTTGTTCCAAATGGATTGCTTTTGAGGATTCCCCCAAAGCTCTTTCAAGTAGCAATAACATGTTAAATTCCGCTCTCCTCCTTCGCTAACCGGAGGAGATTAAGTCCTCTCATAGCTTCCTCTCTGGGGACAAGAATGGGGGCTCTTTTCCCAGGATTCAGGCAGGAAAGAGAAGAAGGGTAAGAAAAAGAGAGAGAACTAGGGTGGCTGCAAGCTAGAGACCCCTAGGGTTTACTGAAATGTGACTTTTCATTTCACGGCAGGTGGGCATACTTCTGTCGCTGCAGTCTTCCACTATTTCTGCAGCTCCCACTTAAAATGGGACAGTTAGGAGTTAACAGAAGTCCTAGAACTTGTTAGGAGGACCAGCCTGATTCTAAAAAGCAGTGCTTGGAGAAGACCAAATAAATGACTTCAAAATGGGAGCTCTGGATGTATTTAAGTCTTTGTTTGAAAAAGATTGCCTTGTGTGCATGTGTGTGTCTGTCTTAAAAAAGATTTCCAGACATGGAAAATGAAAAAGCTTCTGAGGAGACTTAATGAAAACTAATTTCATGGAATTGCACAATGGCTGGGGAATGTCACTGGACTCTGAATACAATTTTGAGTTGAAGGCCCATGTAGAGCAGTCTTCATAATAAGAGATATCTTTTTAAGTTTCAAGTGGACAGCTACAGAAAGGAAAAAGGCATCTCAAATCCTTTTCAGAATGAGGCCGAGTAAAAAAAGGAATGACTAATGCTCAATAGAAAGATAAGAATTTCATGAACTTCTCTGATTGAATCTATTGCCTTTAGGACAGAATCTGTGACACAAAGCAGCTTGACACCCCACCCAACACGAGGGTCTCAAGCAGCCAATTTTGACTGTTTTCATATTTGAAAGATCAGCAGCAGACAAATGGCGTCTGTTGATACAGAATCTGTGGTGTGTCACCACCAAAGAAATTTAGTGTATTTTTTCCCCGAAAGATGTCGGGAGTTTCCTTGAGATTGGGGCCAAATCCGGCACATCCTCTTGGGGTTTCCTGGGGTTCTTCCCTTGGGCTTTGGAAACACAAACTTTCATTAGGATTCTGGTTCAATTTTTTTTTTAATGTGGCAGTGGGCAAAACGCTATACCTCACCTGCTTTCAGTTTCCCAGCTATAAGATGGGGGACAGTGCAGCCATTGGGCTCCTGGGAGAAGGGCGTGAAATCCCACCCACGAGACAGGGGCCCAGAAAATATGACTTGTGCTCTTTTGTCTCTATTTCTTGGGGGTGGGAGGGAGAGTTAAGGAAGGGTAATGGGAGGGTGACTTGTTCCCCCTTATTAAAATGGACAAACTGGGTGATCATTTGACGTCTTTTAAATCTAAATGAAAAAAATTCTCCAAGCTTTGTTGCCAGGAACTGCAGTTTTAAAAAGTGGGATGCCATGGCATGGTAAACACTAGGAGAGATTTAATTGCAAACAAAAACATTAACAAATATTCACCAGCTGGTCTAGGAACGCTTGAGCCCCATGACTGGCTCCTAAGCCCTGTGGCAGGAAAAGTGTGTGGATCTAAAGGCCTTTTCCCCACCTGGGAATTCAGCTCAACTGAACATGTGAGTCCATTAATCATCAGTGGAGCCTGGATAACTCATCATCCAACAAACATCATTTTCTGTCCTTCACTTTCAGCGTTGGAAGAGCTTCTCCCCTCTGCCCTCCTGCGCCCCCCTCTGCCTTCTCCTCCCCTCCCCCACTTCCCCTCTCCCCTCTTTCCCTTTCCTCAACATCTGGATAGGTTTTAGAAAAGATAATTCCAGTGCACTGAATGTTTTTTCATTACTTTGTGTCCCAATGAGAAGGAATTCATTTAGGGGTCTACTCTTTTATAAGATTAAGATCTTGGAAATAAAAATCTTTACATATAATTTTCAACCAATTTAAAATTCATTTTCCTTAGAGAATAGTTGAAGTAACTCATTAGTGCCTCAGAAAGACATTAAGACTTTGTTCTATCATGATTTTGATTTTATTGAGCTCTACCAAAGACTACCAAACTTTGGAATTTGTTAATAGAGATCCCACACAGGGATATAGGGATAGTATAGGGATAGTATAGGGACAGTATAGGGATAGTATAGGGACAGTATAGGGGTAGTAAAAACAAAACAAAACCAAAACCAGTGAAACCTACTCAGTGCACAATTCACCCATGTTCTCTGTCAAGGTTGTCTGCAGAGGAGCCTGAAGCTCGTCCCATCCCACACTCAGCAGTGGTCATGTCCTATTTTTTCCACATGGATTACATTGTCCAATGCTTTGCAGTGAGGTCCTATACTATTTTTTTGCCCTCATTCCAAAACAAAAATGCTACTTTAAATCCTGCCTCTTGTGCACGGATCCAATGTTTAAAACAATTGAACTGGACCTCCCGGAAGAACTGCATCAAATCTTTTTCTCAAAGGAGTGGTGCTTGAACTTTAGTGGGGAGTTAGAATAGAGGCGGTTAGAATCACATGTGAACTTGGATGCTATCCCCAGAGACTCCCACATACACAGAAACAATGTTGTACACTTTTGGGGGAGGTTGGCAGATCCTTTGAAATCTGTGGATCCCATATTAAAAAAAAAATCTGTGGATCCCACATTTTAAAAAAAGTTCTCGACCAATTAGAATATTACAGGCTGTCTTGGAAAGGACAGTATATATTTCTGGAAAGAATCCAGTAAAATTTAAATAATGTGGGCTGACAATTTTCCCACAAAAGAGTTTTCTAGTAGGATGCTTATTGCTGGTAAAGAAACCTGATGTTCAATTTTAATGGAAAGAATCAAGAATAACATACGTATGATGTACTTTTACGTTACTCTAAAGTGTATATCCTCAATTAAGAACACTTACAAAGACCACAAATACTGCATGTGCTTTTTTTTTCTTCAAAAGGCAAACTCAGGAACAGGTCTAGCAGAGTGTGGGGAAGAAAGGTATGACCGGATGGAAAGGCCTAGAAGACTCCTAGAGTAGAGCATGGTCTTGCAGGATTTCTAGAGAGCAATGGGGCAACATGGGGGCCGTGGCTTGGGCATTCATCCTCAGTGAAGAAAACAGACCAACCAGCCAAGCGTGGGTTTCTATACTGCCTGAGGGGACTCCCCTGAGCACTGGCCAGGACTTGGGGACGCTGGGGAACCAAAGCACGGCGAGCTGAGGACTGCCCTCCTGTATCGTGCAGATCCGTGCCTAGCACGTGTTGACCGTTTCAAGCCAAGAAGATTGGGCTGTGTTTTTGGAATGCACCATTATCACCACTGGCTGTCACTACACTGTAGAAAGAAATACATTCTCTTGATGACTGACCTTCTGAACATCAGAAAAACCTTTCCTTCTCCCTGTTGATACATTTCCAAGAGAAAGTTGTATTGACAGGTGGTTTTGTATTAGGTGCTGGGGTTGTATCTTCAAGCTTTCAGAATTTGAATCACAGGGTAAATTTGTTTTATCACAGGTGATACTTTCGGTTTGACCTCCCTGGAAAATCCAGAGCAACAGTGGGTCTTGGAATCCATTCTCTTGTTTATGGTTTTGTCTTTTTCTATCCCACCAATTTGGCTGACTGGGCTGGCCTGGGGCCCACACTCTGTTGTCTTGCTGTTCCTCACAGCTGGGCCACAGGATCTGGACCCCAGCTCCTCCCTCCGGGCCTGATCTCTGGCAGGAAAAATCATGGGACTGAGCCCACTTCATCCACGTCCTTGGGTGACACCTTCGATAAGGGGCTCCTTGGCCCTCTGTGCATCTTGCTAAGAAGTCCATCTAGACACGAGTCCCCTGCCAAGGCCAGGTCGCTAATTAACCAGACAGATTTTTCCTTTGCTGTCATTATTTCTGTTGCTCTAGATGGAAAGATTGAGAACCTTAGACCACCCTTAACATTGTCTTCCTTAGCAATGAGGGGAAAATGGGATTCCTGAATTATATATACAATGGACAACCACAAATAGAATCACCAGGCCCATGGAAGGCCTATGGTGAGAGGAAGGTCAAGGTAGGAAGGTCAAGCAGGTACAAAAGCCTAGGCCTTAGGCAGACCTGATTTTGTAGCTCTGATGACACTGGTTGGGGTAGAAATAACTTTTGTACCACATCTCAGTGTTCATATCAGATTCTTTTCAGTTTCCTGGGACTGAAGTCCTCTTCCCCAAACCTTAGTATTTTGCTGCCAAATACTTCTTTACTTCTTTTCTTCTTCCTTTCCAAATATTATTTAGGAGCAAGGACAAATGTTGTGTTATTTAATTATAGGGGCACATACATATGCTTTAAGAAGATATGTGCTGTTGTATTGTTTTCCCGTTTTAGCTCTTAAAGACTCATGCCTCAAAAAACAGATGCCACATTTATACCATTCCTGTTAAACTGATGGCCACATTTTAGATGTATGGAGTAATCCACACTTTAAAAAATCTCAGGTAACTTTTCTTATCCTTTGAAAGATTGTAGTAAAACACACATGACATAGAATTTACACAATTCTAAACTGTATATCCTCAATTAAGAAAACTTAGACCACAAATATTGCATGTGCTTTTTTTTTTTTTTTTTTTCAAAGGACAAACTCAGGAATAGGTCTAGCAGAGTGTGGGGAAGAAAGGTATGACTGGATAGAAAGACCTGGAAGATTCCCAGAGTAGAGGAAGTGAGCAAATTTAATCATTTTTAAGTGAATAGTACAGTAGTGTTATCTACATGTACCTTGTTGTGTAACTGATCTCTAGAACTTTTTCATCTTGCAGAACTGAACCTCTGTACCCTTTGGAAATTAACTCTCCTTCCCACCTCCCCGTCCCTCTAGCGAATACCATTCTATTTTCTGTTTCTAATAGTTTGTCTATTTCAGATGCCCCATGTAAGTTGAATCTTGCGGTACGTGTCTCTTTGCGACTGGCTCATTTCACTTATCATGATGTCCTCAAGGTTCATTCATGTTGTAGCCTATGACAGAATTTCTTTCTTTTATTTCAGGCTGAATAATATTTCATTATATGTATATACCACATTTTCTTTATCCATTCATCCATTGATTGGCATTTATGTTGTTTCCACGTCTTGGCTATTATGAATAATGCTGCATTAAACTTGGGTGTACATATATATATCTTCAAAATCTTGTTTTCAATTATTTTGGATATGTACCCAGAAGCTGGATTGCTGGCTTATATAGTCATTCTATTTTTAATTTTTGGAGGAACCTCCATACAGTTTTCTAAGTGGTTGCAGTGTTTTACATTCACACCGACAGTGCCTAAGAGTACCAATATTTCTACATCCTCATTAGCACTTCTTGTTTACTGTTTGTTTGATAGTGGCCATCTCAGTGGATGTGAGGCAATATCTCATTGTGGTTTTTGTTTGTTTGTTTGTTTTTACATCTTTATTGGAATATAATTGCTTTACAATGGTGTGTTAGTTTCTGCTGTATAACAAAGTGAATCAGGTATACATATACATATATCCCCATATCCCCTCCCTCTTGCGTCTCCCTCCCTCCCACTCTCCCTACCCCACTCCTCTAGGTGGACACAAAGCACCGAGCTGATCTCCCTGTGCCATGTGGCTGCTTCCCACTAGCCATCTATTTTACATTTGGTAGTGTATATATGTCCATGCCACTCTCTCACTTCATCCCAGCTTTCCGTTCCCCTTCCCCATGTCCTCAAGTCCATTCTCTACGTTTGTGTCTTTATTCCTGTCCTGCCCCTAGTTTCTTCAGAACCACTTTTTTTTTTTAGATTCCATATATATGTGTTAGCATACGGTATTTGTTTTTCTCTTTCTGACTTACTTCACTCTGTATGACAGACTCTAGGTCCATCCACCTCACTACAAATAATTCAATTTCGTTTCTTCTTATGGCTGAGTAGTATTCCATTGTATATATGTGCCACCTCTTCTTTATCCATTCATCTGTCGATGGACACTTAAGTTGCTTCCATGTCCCGGCTTTTGTAAATAGAGCTGCAATGAACATTGTGGTACGTGACTCTTTTTGAATTATCTCATTGTGGTTTTGATTTTCATTTCTCTGATGCTGAGTGTTTTTTCATATGCTTATTGGCCATTCGTATGTCTTCTCTGGAGAAATGTCTATTCAAGTCCTTTACCTATTTTTAAATCAGATCTTGTTGTAAAGTTGTGGGAGTTCTTTATGTGTTCTGATATGAACCCCTTATCAGATATATGGTTTGTGAATATTTTCTCCCATTCTGTAGCTTGCCTCTTCACTCTGTTGATTGTTTCCCTTGCTGTGTAAAAGTTTTTAAGTTTGATATAGTACCATTTGTCTGTCCTTGCTTTTGTTGTCTGTGCTTTTGGTGTCATATGGAAGAAATCATTACCAAATCCAATATTATGAAGATTTTCTCTTATATTTTCTTCTAAATGTATAGTAGTTTCAGGTCTTACATTTACATTTATAATCCATTTTGAGTTAGTTCTTTGTAAGTGGTGTAAGGTAAGGGTCCAACTTCATTTTTTGCATGTGGATATACAGTTTTTCCAGCATCATTTGTTGAAGAGACTATCCTGACCCCATTGTGTAACCTTGGTACTGTTATAGAAGCTTATTTGACCATATACTTGAGGGTTTGTTTCTCGGATCTTTATTTTATTCCATTGGTTGACATGTTTGTCTTTATTCCAGTCCCATATTGTTTTGATTACAGTAGCTTTGTAATATGATTTGAAATCAGGAAATATGAGGTCTCCAGCTCTATTTTTCCTTTCTCAAGTTTGCTTTGGCTCTTCTGGGTCCTTTGAAATTCCATATGCATTTTAGGATTTGTTTTTCTGTTTCTACCAAAAAATGCCCCAGAGTGAGAGGTTTTTGATTTTTATTTATACTGATGATGATTACCTTTTCATGCTGTAATTCCCAAGGCCACCTTCTTAATCTTCAAACCCTAACAATGAACTGTAAATTATGATGGTAACCCAATCTCTCCAGATGAAAATATTTAGGTTTCTTAAACCAAATGGGACTTCTCGCTTGACTGTAGTCTATACCACATAATTTTCAATATTAAATAGTACTGCTTGAAACTAAGGACAAGAAAAAATAACCAATAATTTTGACCGGCACGCCCCTCCTCTCTGATGCTGTTACCCAAGGCTCTGACCAGGGAACCCCTGCCAAGTCTGGGTGAGGGTAAGAAGAGTCATCGATACACATGCACAGCTGTAGCCAGGACCAGCTCCAGAATCTGTGGGCTCGATGCAAAATGAACATGAAGCGTCTTTGTCCAAAAGTTATTAAGAATGTTAAGACAGCAACAACAAATCATTAAATCAAGCATGGGGTCTAGTGGGTCTGCACAGGTCATATACCCAAGACCTAAGAAAGAGTTGGGGGAAACCAGAGCCTTGGATCAAGGGGAAGAGAAAAGAGGTGATGTCCTGCAAGGGGACCTAAGCCCAGGTGGAGAAGACCTAGGCTGGCTCTCTGGAGGGTCATAAGGAAGAGCGCAGACCCTCAAGCTGCTGTCACTGGAGATTGGAGGGTAAAGATGCTGACCTGAAGGTTTGGTGTGGGTCAGGGTGCTTTCAGATGTGGCATGGGGAGAAGGTGGTGTTTGCTTGAAGGGAAAAGTGATGGTGACACAGCCCACTGCGCCCATCCAGATTTGAGCCCGGCTGGCTGGCAGTTAAATTTGCATGGGAGACCACGCTATGTGGCCGTCAGCCCTCATGACTGGCTTCAACCTTGCTAATTCAGTACCCCAGGGTGTGCTCCATCCTGTGATTGGCGTTGGACACACAGCAGGTTTTTGGTGGAGGAAAAGTGCTAAATATTAACAGAGAATGAGGGCAAGATTCGAAATGGTTCCAGCTGCCATGGTTGTGTTGGCACACGTTGTGATTTGGATGAAGCCTGTTCCCTCCCTGAACGGAAGCTTCCCCACGGGATTCCTTTAGACACGATTGACAGTTGGGCTGGGCGTCACCAAACTGCCCCTTTGTGCCTCTGAGCACCTTTTCTCCTGACCCTTTTTCATCCTACCATTTGTTTCGTGATATACTATTTTTGCCTGCCTCAATTTGAGAGGAAAAAAAGTTGAACTGCACAATTTTTAGCTATGGCCAAAGTCCTACAATCACTAGATTCAAAAATTCTCATGTCTATGTTTGGTCAAAACTATTTTTCATAAAAGGGACAAATCCTTGATTCATTCGTTAGTAATCGGGGAGTCAATACCTGATCATTCTCCTTTGTCCTGTTTTCTCTCGTAGGTTCTCACTTGGTGCTTAGACAAAATCAAAATGAGGAAGCATCGGCATTTGCCTTTAGTGGCCATCTTTTGCCTTTTTTTCTCAGGCTTTTCCTTTACTCGTGCGCAGCAACAAGCAGGTAAGATCCAGAAACATCTCTTCATTTCATTAAAAGGAACAGTATTCTCTGATTTTAGATCTTAGGCATCATGTGCTGAATATAGAGCTTAGATAAGCTTTGAAGAGATAGCCAAGCCATTGACTACAGGATGTTCATTTATTTTACAGACTTTCTGCTCCTTTTTATCCAGTGAGAGAGAGGTTCTTTTTACTGAAACTTGGGTTTGATATCTTGGCGGTGGTTTGCAAGTGGTTTGTTTTTACCTTGGGTGTGAGCAGAAAGTTTGTGTCGAGAATATTTTACCGTCTGAAGAGCTTTCCCACATTTCTGGCACTGGTTGATGTCTGAACACATAAAACCCAGGGAAGACAATGGTTGAGAGCAAAAAATTATTTTCCCTGAAAAAACAACAAAAACAAACACAAATGTCGCCATTTCTTTCTCAGTCTGGACAGGAAAAGATGTTTTTCATCCAGAATCATCAAATCTTTAAATATCAGTTTCCCTAAACTACTTAAAAATGGATCCCAACTCATCCTATTAAGAACTTGCTTGCAGAGTTCTAGAAAAATGAGAAATGGTTCATGTATTATGAGCTGGGAAGGAGTGACTTGGGTCCCTCTCCTTTGCTTGGAGAGCTGAGCTTCTGATGGGGATTCTCCCTCTGGATCTGGTAGTTCTTAGATGGAGGCCTGGTGAGGACCACCTCAATGCCAGGGGAGCATGGCTTGGGGCATCGGGTCAGCCCCAGGTGAGTAGAGTCCAGGGGCCTGCTGTGCACAGCCAGCCTGGCCCAGTGCAGCAGGGCACTTCCCAGCCACCCATAGCCTGGCACCTGGAGCCTCTTGCTCCTACTTTTAAGAGAGAACTGGATTCATCTTTGAAAAAGATGAATACTGTTCAGCATCTAAGAGGGCTTGATGGCTCTGAAGATGTAATGATGACTTAGGGTACCTTTCTTCTTGCTAAAATGTCTGAAAAAATGAGACTTTGCCCTTCCCTACAGTTATACAAGTCTTCTTAAGATGTATTTATAATACTTATTTTTCTGGCAAATTACCCAAAGCATGGGAGGTAAAACTGTAGTAGATTTCAGTGTTCTATCTTGTCGGGGCCCAGTTTCAGACCCAAAGCTGAGGAAGGAATTTCCAAGATGATGCTTGGTTACCTGTGATAGGATATCCTTCCCACCTGAGCAGGTGGGTCTTGGGGTTCAAACTACCACAAAGAATCATCTAGAGTTAAAGGACATGCCAGGGAATGTTTTTCCCCATTGTGGAACCTGCTACTGGTCCATGTATGGCAGTCATTGCATATGGAACTTGGGTCAATGACTGGGCACCGGCAGCTGTTGGGTCCATGTGTCCAGGTCCCTGTTTCTCAGGTAAGTCAGCGTCCCCGCCTGTTTCACACATGAGGTGTAAATTATTTAGTAACAGCAGAGTGGAAACTGAATGAGTTGAGGAAGACTTTGCACTGATGGGAAGTCATTTCTTGAACAGGAGAAACATCTAAACCAATGTCTTTTTTTAAAGATGTCAAAAATGGTGCTGCTGCCGATATAATATTTCTAGTGGATTCCTTTTGGAGCATTGGAAAGGAACATTTCCAACTTGTTCAAGAGTTTCTATATGATGTTATAAAATCTTTAGCTGTGGGAGAAAACGATTTCCGTTTTGCTCTGGTCTGGTTCAACGGCAGCCCAGATACCGAGTTCCTGTTAAATACGTATCGTTCTAAACAAGAAGTCCTCTCCCATGTTTCCAACATGTCTTATACTGGGGGAAGCAATCAGACTGGAAAAGGATTAGAATACGTAATGCAAAATCACCTCACTGAGGCTGCCGGAAGCCGGGCCAGTGATGGAGTCCCTCAGGTTATCGTAATGTTAACTGATGGACACTCGAAGGATGCCCTTGCTCTGCCTTCAGCGGAACTTAAATCTGCTGATGTTAACGTGTTTGCAATTGGAGTTGAGGATGCAGATGAAGGAGCGTTAAAAGAAACAGCAAGTGAACCGCTCAATATGCATATTTTCAACCTAGAGAATTTTACCTCACTTCATGACATAGTAGGAAACTTAGTGGCCTGTGTGCATTCATCCATGACTCCAGAAAGGGCTGGAGGCACAGAGACCCTTAAAGACATCACAGGTAATGGCAACATCGCCAAGCTGCTGCCTGCCTCGCTCTTCTTTGGAGATAAGCTTGGCAACCGCTGGCATTAAGGCAATATTACGGCTAAAAGATGGTGGGCGGATTAGGAAGAGATGCCTGTTCACAGGTCTAAAAACAAAGGTTTGAATATTCTCTGTAGCCTCCTTCCAAAACGGAGCAATTCATCTACCGTCAAGAGGAGTTCTTTGCTTTTGAGACAATTAATTAATATTCTAACTCTAAAAAAGCACATCCTGATATCATGACCCCACAAGAGGTTGCTTCTACCTTCCTTGGACAAGACAGACTCAGCGTGGCTGGGCAGGTATCTAACAAAAATCCCTTCATTGTTCCTGGGATAGAGAGCCTGTTTCCTTTAAAGAAAGCTCCGTGTCTGAAAGAGTTTGAGTGGAGGGGGAAGGAGGGGGGGTCCACTTTGGGTCCAGTGAAGCAACACGCAGAGCTCCTCTCTTTGACTCAATGGGATTTATTTCAGAGATTTGATGGAATTAGAATTGTGAGAGGCCTTAGAGATGATCCAGTCCAAATCTATTTTGAAGAAATTGAGTTTTAGAGCTGGAGGCCCTTACATGTTGGCTCTGGAGTGGGTTTTCCCACTTCTCCTCCACGCTGTCACCATGGCTGTGCCCATAGAGATGCTTCTGAGATTCCAATGGTCCTCATCAGTGCCACTCTGGAAGTACCGATGATGCAGCGACGTTACATGGATGTGTTCATGCCTGGTGATGTGCATGGAGCTAATTGTCCGGCAAGTCAATTAACCAGTCACACCTATTAGCTCTCTTGCCAGTGCTAAGTGCCTAAAGACTGATAGGGAAGGAATTCCACAGGTAAATTTCAAATGTATTGCACCACAGCAATTCTGACCAGGGCTAGGCTTCCTCATCAGCGACAAGTAGGACAGAGGGAACTCCCTGTGTCCCCAAATGAGTCCATGTCGCCAACTGACTGTGGGTAGGAGAGAATTCTAGGAGAATGGGCAGAAAGCTAGGGTGGGAGAGCTCAAGCGAGAGATGAGCTCCAGAAGGAGAGATGTGTGTCCCACAAGATGAAGGGAAAGGAGGAGAAGGATGTCATATTTCTAAGATACTGAGGTGGAAAGGGGAGACGTTGAGAGTGTTCAGGTTGAGTAGGCATCAATCATCCAATAAGAGAAGATGGCAGAGGGAGAGAAGCAGTGGTGCTTGGGAGCTTGGAGGAATCGAAGTTATTTTTGAAGGTTGGAGCTTGCAAAGAGAGGATGATAGAGGGGCAAGAAGATCTTCTTGGGAAGGAAATTTATCATTGCTAAGACGGTAGCTAGTAAATTCCTGAAATAGCCCGCCTTGGGGACCTGGCTGGGCGGGGAAGCAGATGAGAGCTGGAAGGGGCTGGGAGACTTCTGGAAAGCCAGAGGAGCAGGGGCCAGGATGAGGCAGAAGAGACCTAGAGGCAGTTGAGGAGGAGTCCAGAGAAAGGCTTTCTGGATTATGATCAGAATAATGGTGTTTTTAGGCAAATAGTACTAGACATCAGTTTTTCATAAGAGAGATTCTGAAAACAGGGAGTGGGGAGCAAGATGGGTAGATGTCATTAGGTAGGAGCCGGGCAGGCAGATCGTGGTTAAGAGAAGGGTTACAGAACTAACCAACCCCGAGGCGTTTCAGGAGATTAAAATGGTTTCCCCAATGGTTATCCGTGATTTCAGCTTTGATAGGGGTGGGAGGGCTCATGACCCTACCAGTGGGTCTACTTCTAAGAGAGGGGTGATGCACAGTCTGGATCATTTGCATTAAACCTGAATAGCATTCCCTACTTCAAATGATGTGTCTCACCTCTGCATTATGACACTAGTGTCGATCCTGCCAGATTACAGGAAAAGAAGGTGGACCCTGAGAGCACCCCAAACCAAGCACTGCAGGTTACAAGGAGGTTACAAGATGGCAGCTCTAATGACCTTTTCCATTGGCTACAATGTGCTCAGCATCAATAATTCACTAATCATTGCTTTTCTGGATATAGGGATAATAACTCTTCCATGTCAAAAACAATGAAAGGGATCAGGTGAGAAATGGAACATCTTCTCTTTATTGGTGTTTTGGCCAATTTAGGAAAAAGGGTGGATGAGTTTGCCATTATGTTTAACTGTTATATAAATGGATAAACGATTAGATTACCATATGAATGCTAAATGAGCCTGTCAACATAGTCTGTTTCCACACAAATGACAAAACCTTTGTTTTTATGCCAAGAAAGCATCTCTGTCTTCTAGTGTCCAAGCCGCTAGCAGCACCGGGGTGGGATATTAATCCATTTATGTTGTCTTTTCTAATTAACTTCACTCTGCAATTCTGCCAGTATCATGTCCCACTGCATGTTCCATAGCAAAATAATAATAATAATAATAAAAATTCTCTGCTTATAGTTTTTGGGAAAGGTAGTCAGGAAGGCATTATGGAGACTGCTAATAAGTTAGGGCCACTTCTTTCCGTTTCCTGCCCACTAGGTAGGTAACTTTTCCCCATGAACATATATATGATGGCGCTGTTCTAAATGAACTGTACTCAAGTAATCACTGAAAGTTGTGTTTTTTTAAATCCCTTTTATCAATGGATATAAAATACAAAAGCTTTTCTAAAGCAAGAGCTAAAGGTGACCTATGTATCCGTGAGGATGAACTTTCTTTTCTTTGCAAAATATAAAGATTTAGAAAACTCGCAAAACCTATCTGCAGTTTTGTGTTTGCATAGGAAATACAAATGTGATCTTTTAAATCTTGCTTGGAAAAAGGAAGCATCCCATGAGCTAAGGAAAGCATTGTGCCCACACCAGTGTGCTCAGGAAAGTAGCGTTTCCAACGATGTTGAAGGAACCTATGATTTTTCCATGGCTGTTTCGAAACTTTTCCATAGAAAATGCCACAGATGGTGTGATACATGAGCCATAAAAGCAGAAAACCAGACAACTTCACATTTTGAATTTTAGAAAGACCTGATTCCTCTTAGAGTTAATATCGATCCCTGGTATGCCTTGCTGTACACAGGAACCGGTCTCTCTTGTGTCTGTCTGAGGCTTCGGCTCTCCTGGATAACAGCATGCCCTTGTGTGTCCCATCATTGTGTGCATAAGAGGACAACGTGGTTTTTTCAGTGATGACAAATTATCCAACATTTTTCTATGACCTGCTGTGGTTCAGCTTTTTAGAAGAGCAGTAATCAAGGGTTTTCCCTCAGTGTTTGTTTATTTTATTTATTCTATTGTGAACTGCAATCAAAAAGTAAGTAATAAATTAATAAGGAATGAGTCATCTGTGATTTAGGGATCGTTCTTCTTTTATTGATCTTAGGTTCAGAGTTAGTCCTTCCTTTAAAGGTCTCGGTTTGCTGAGTAAGGGGCAAATCTTCCTTTGTCCCTCAGGGTCATTGGTTTAGGCCTGGGAAGGGTTGAGGAATTTTGTGGTATGATTTGCTGAACCTGGAGCTCCCGGCACCATGTGGGCCATTTCTATGGCTTGCAACATAATTCACACTGCTGACACCGCACCATCCCATAAGATCCTTCAGGAACCTTACGGTTTGGTTAAAGAGTAGCAAATGCTTTGCAATTCTTAGCAAACGCTAAGTTAATATCTTATAAAACCTTACAAGATATTTTCACATTAGTATCTTTCCCTATGAAAGGAATCCCTCTACAAAATTGCTGTTAGGGGTTTCATGTATGTAAGGGGAGAAAGAGAGCAGTTCTGATTCCAGTAATCCCAACTGCAGCCATCCTTGGCTAAGATTCCCCAAGGGGAGAGCTTGGGTAAGAACATCATTTCACTATAGCAAAATTCCTTAATTCCATGAGACAAGATTTGTTTCCTGTTTCCATTGTGGAAATAAAAGCAATTTTGTTGGTACCAGGAAAAATTAATTTTATGTATAAAATGTTCACTGTCATTAAAAATATCAGAATGAATGATTGTCTATATAATATGACAATTATACTCCAAACATAACTTCCTAAAATCCAGAATATAAATACCATATATGCTCACATAAAATCTCTTCCTATTCCTAACATCTACTTAGGTTATTAAAATATATTTGCTAGAATAATTTTACTTTTCATATCGTTTAACTCAGCCAGATTTAAACATTCTAGCAGATGAGCCTTTGAAATATTCCACCCAGGTTCATAGTTTATTGATTGCTATTCCTTGCTCAGTGCTTCTGTGAAACCCCCATTCTCAGTAACAGAATGGAAGTGTCATGTTTGCCATTGTGGGGAGCAAAGAGATCTTGGTCAGCCTTTTTATGTCCATTTGTATAACTCCGGAGCTAATTCTGATTCAGGGTTTACTAGATGCCCATGGGCTTGCCAGGCACTCGGTCTACGATGTCATAAAAATAAGGTTGGATAATTATGTCATGACTGGTTTCATATCACTCTGCTTAACATTGTTCTGCATTATGTGATTGAATATAGAGGCAATGGCAAAAATAAATGAAGAGAACACTTAGCTGAATCCCAGACTTGCATTTGAGTTTCACGCAACCAAACGTCATTTGAGAAACAAAAATCAAACCAAAATGTATCAGAGCATTTTTGAATCAAAACCGTAAATGTTGTTTGAGTTCTCCTTTTCGTATTCCCAAAGTGGTAGATACACAGACACTTTGGTTTTTAAATAAAAAAGAAGGAACAACAGTTGCTCAAGGAATCAAGTGTTTAACATACTGGGACGATGAATCACCAAACCCTAAATCTGGGATTCTGTCTTGTGCTGTGGATTTGGACAAAGAAAATTCTTATAATGACTTGAGGATTATAAGAGAAACGTCCTCAAATTAGAAATCATCTTTGGACCTTTGTTAATATACTCCTTTACTTTCTCCTGTAGGTACGGTAATGCATAATTCCATGCAGCTACAGTTCCCTCCAAATTTAGTAGAAATTTTCAGAATATACCCAGAAATTGAATATGTGTTGAAATTTGACTACAAAGATGACACAGAAGAAAATTTGATATCAAATGCCCTACTAAACACCATCATTTCTGTTAAGAAATGATGTTAAGAAGTTGCCTCTTATCCATTCAGAATGCAGAACTAAAAGAGAATTTCACATTCCTTAATCAACGTGTGTTTTGTTTGTCCATATTTCGTGTTTCTTATTGGTTTCCCAAGAAACATGTCAGAACACTGAACGATGCATGTGGTCACTTGTTCTAATGCTTTCACATTTTTTGCATTTCTCTCTTTTAAAGCACAAGACTCTGCTGACATTATTTTCCTAATTGATGGATCAAACAACACCGGAAGTGTCAATTTCGCAGTCATTCGCGACTTCCTTGTAAATCTCCTTGAGAGACTCTCAGTTGGAACTCAGCAGATCCAAGTGGGGGTGGTCCAATATAGCGATGAGCCCAGAACGCTGTTCTCCTTAAACAGCTATTCCACCAAGGCTCAGGTTCTGGACGCAGTGAAAGCCCTGGGGTTCATCGGTGGGGAGTTGGCCAATGTCGGCCTGGCCCTTGATTTTGTGCTGGAGAATCACTTCACCCGGGCAGGGGGCAGCCGAGTGGAGGAAGGGGTTCCCCAGGTGCTGGTCCTCATAAGTGCTGGGCCTTCTAGTGATGAAATCCGAGACGCGGTCATAGCACTGAAGCAGGCTAGCATTTTCTCGTTTGGCCTCGGAGCCCAGGCCGCCTCCAAGGCAGAGCTTCAGCACATAGCTACCAATGACAACTTGGTGTTTACTGTCCCGGAATTCCGTAGCTTTGGGCTCGTCCAGGAGCAATTACTGCCGTACATTGTTGGCGTGGCCCAAAGGCACATTGTCTTGCAACCGCCAACCATTGTCACCCAAGGTACGTATGCTTTTCTCACCATCTGTGTGGTAGTGGGCTGTCTGTGTGTGTTTTTGTAGCAGTCAGGTGGGCACCTTGCAGAATGATTCGCCTCGGGAGAACCTGTAAGTACCCACAGCCGAGTCCTTCCACGATGAGCTAGTTCTTGGATGTGGTGTCTGTGACGGTTGCAGTGTTCCAAAAAACACAGAGATCTGTGATTGAGTGGAAAGTTCTTTTTAGAGCATGAGTTGTCAAGAAAGTGTGCTTTTAGGGCTAATTCGACAAACCTGTTACGTTGGTTATTAAACATCGTCGTATGATCTACTTATAATGCAGTCATCTTAAAAATGGATCTCTGGGGGTCATTATGGTTCTGAGACAGTTACTCCAGGATAATGGCATTGAGCTCTAAAAGTCAGCCCGTGAGAGTGTGCTGACATGTGAGAACTGTCTCCCCAAAGTCAGTTTTGTGATGCGTAGCAGGAGTGGCATTTCTGGAGGTAAGAAATAACAAAGCACTCGCTTGGGGGGATGTTTATGAAAACCGTTTTTCCTGTGTTTACTGAGTTGTAGAGTAGCTCTGTTGACGGAGAGATTATACACTCAGATGGGAGGCCTTTGGCAAAAGAGCCCGACTGGAGTCATTTTAAAATAACATATAAAGCTGAGCAAGTCACATAAGAAAACACATTTCACGGACGTGGGAGGTGGGAAGTGTATTTAAAAATTTCAGTAAGAACCCAGTGGTGCTTGATGCTGTAGCAGGTAAAAATCTGGCAGATCCAGGTGGACCAGGTTACATCACTGGTGATCTCACCCGTCCGTCAGGGATTTTATTATTAATGGTTTTAGGCATATTGCTGGGGGGGGGGTAAATTAAGAATTGATGCAAAATTACATCCAGAAAATTCTCCTGATATTTCCAGACTTCCCTCTGATTGGAATACAATCTATCAATATTAAAGTTTCTCTGGGCTTGCATGGTTTTGGAAACAAAAGAATGACTTCCATAGGTTTTGTAGACACTCAGAGAGCGCCATGGCTGCTGTCCGAAGAGTGGGCCTTTGGTCCCAGGTCTTATGTTAACGAGCTGTGTGATCCTGGGCAGCCCACACAGACTTTCTGGGCTCCAGTTTTTTTGAATTGATGACAGAGGATGAAAGGATATTTCTGTTCCAGGAGAAGTTTCAAGTTCATTTTTATCTATGGCAGTCCAGGCCCTTATTTCAGCTTTCCCTAGCTGACTTTCACTCCTCACTTACAAAACCGTCTTTAATCTTTGTGCTTCATCTGTAAATATTCAACAGATATTCTTAGCTCTCAGGTATGTGCTGGACACCAGGCCAAGCACTGGGGACCCAGACTGATGTGGCCACTGGCTCGTTGCAGTATAATGGGGAGATAGATCACGAAAACGTAAACCAACGACCAGAAAACTACTCCCAGAGCGTGACAGATGAGGACACTAAAGGGGGCTGTCAGGGAAAGAAGGGGGAAAGAGAGCTGTAGGTCAAGTGGCCAGGGAAGGCTGCTGTGAGGAGCTGCAGGACAGAAGCAGAAGGAACAAGGTGCCAGGTGTGGCGGTCAGTCGTGCAGCACGAGGGAACCCGGCCGCACCCAGGACTGTCAGGGGGAGGCGGGGCTGGAGCTCACTGATGCCTGGAAGCCTGGAGAAGCCTCTGGGTTAGGGCGCGCACATCACCAGCTTGGGTGAAGTCCTCCAGTGGCTTCTATCTTTTTCAGTGAAGCTGGGGGGGACAGGAGGACCTGCTTTATTGGAGGTCAGGGTCCCCAAGTCACTGAGAAGAATCACCTAGGAGTAGCCTTGAGTCACCCTAAGAGGAAGGTGCAGAGGAAGACAGCAGCGAGGAAGGGCGATGGGGGCTGGACGTTTGCCGGAGGAGATTTTGCTTGGGAACAGGAGCGTGGGAGAGCGAGGACTGCCACCGGTCCTGGGCTTGCAGGGGGCTTGGCGTCCTTGGGTCAATAGGGGGGTGAGGGCTGCAGCCGACTGGTTACAGGACCTTCAGGGTCACCGTGGTAAGGGCGTTCACACCCAGCCCCAGCAGAACCGTGTGAAAGAGGGGAGACGGCTCTGTTGGCATCTCGCAGCAGGAAGAGGAGAACTCTTACTGGAGGGGGAGGGAGGAGACGAGGTGGGGGTGAGTCAGCCCAGAGACCTGGGGGTGAAAGGGATCTGCCTTCCTCTCCATCTATCCATGTGTTGCATGCACCTTAGTGAATTCAGGAAGCTCTGCATTTATCGTTTCAACTCCTACATCCACGGTATGGAAGGCACGTTGTGAGAGTGGGTGTTTCCAGGTGAGCTCGCTCTCCTTGTATGTGTCTAGAAAGCACACATGTGGTTAGCTGCACAACTGTGTATATGGCTTTTAGGTGTATATGGAGAGAGGGAGAGGGAGGAAGCAGGGGGTGTGGCTCTCAGGGTCTCTCAGCACCCCCCGGGTAGGGAGAATCCACGTGTCTGCAGGCTTCGATGGAGAATTGGAGGACTTGGAGTTCACCGTTTACACCACGACTCAATGCCAAAGCAGTGGTCCCCACGTGCCTGTCCCTGAATGCTTTGTATCTACGGTACCTTAACATGTTTTCTCTTAAAGAGGAGAGTTTGGACCAGTGCTGTCAATATAATCAAACGTCAAGTGAACTGAAGTGTTACGTGCCATCCATCTGACTGCAGGGGGTAATGAGGCCTCCTCATATGCAGATGATCATTTAATAAATTGCAAACACTCCTGCCTCTGCTTGAACCATTTATGATCTTACGAGTCTTGGAAGCCTTCTCCGTTTTCTGGATGGGGTGCTGTGGTCCGATACGAGCCTCGGTTCCCGAGACTCAGGTGTGCTGCCTGGGTGTCGATACAGCAGGTGGACACAAGTTCATAGTCACTTGGAGGCAGTGATCTTGTTAAGGTGTTTTTGCTTTGTGAGTTGTCTTTGGGTTGTCATAACCTTAACATGTAACGTGGGACCTGCACAACGCCTCTCTCTTAAATGCAAATACTTCTGGGCCACTTCCTAGTTTTGACATTGATTTCCTTTTTATAAGTTTAGGATGCCAAATAATTGGTGTTTTTTTTTTTTCCCTTGCCTGAAAAAATCAAGACAGGGACAAGGGTACCAAAAGGAATAGAGGTGCTTATGCTTGTTCAAGTTTTGCACTTGGCAGTAGGTGTTCATGAAATCAGGATTGTGAAGCACAGGGCTCTCCGAGCAGACGCTGACTGCTTCTTTAATTATTTGAGCTATGGCTTCGTTCTCACCTCGAAAACCCAAGCTATAGATTTATGGTAGAAAAGAGCTTGCTGACATTTTTAGTGACAATAGGGTAAATAAGTGTTGAATAAATCGACGTTGATTTTTGTGCAACTGTTTTGTAAAAAGTACTAAGAGAGGGTGGGGGTTTGGGGAGCCCCACTTGCCAGCCGTAGGGAAGCTATAACTAGCGCAGCTATAACTAATGTGTGTGTTAGGACAAATTCCTCAGGGGCTCCCGTGGACTTGACATTGGCCAGGGCAAAGGGAACTCCCCTTGGGTGGTGTTAGCTGTGTAGAGAGTCATACTGAATGTGATGCGTAAGGCTATTCTACTCACCTTGTCACGTTGCTACCTACAGTCATTGAAATCAACAAGAGGGACATAGTTTTCCTGGTGGATGGCTCTTCTGCACTGGGACTGGTCAGCTTCAATGCAATCCGCGACTTCGTTGCCAAGGTCATCCAGAGGCTGGAGATCGGACAGGATTATATCCAGGTGGCAGTGGCTCAGTATGCAGACACAGTGAGGCCGGAGTTTTATTTCAATACCTACCCCACCAAGAGGGAGGTCATAACCGCCGTGAGGAAGATGAAGTCCATGGATGGCTCGGCCTCGTACACAGGCTCTGCTCTGGACTTTGTTCGGAACAACCTGTTCACGGAGGCGGCCGGCTATCGGGCCGCCGAGGGGGTCCCTAAGCTTTTGGTGCTGATTACAGGTGGTAAGTCCTTAGATGAAGTCAGCCAGCCTGCCCAGGAGCTGAAGAGAAGCGGCATCATGGCCTTTGCCGTCGGGAGCAAGGTGGCCGACCGGGCTGAGCTGGAAGAGATCGCTTTCGATTCCTCCCTGGTGTTCATTCCTGCCGAGTTCCGAGCCGCCCCGTTGCAGGGTGTGCTGCCTGGCTTGCTGGCGCCTCTCAGGACCCTCACTGGAACCACTGAAGGTGCGGTGGGGAGGGTGTCAGACACGTGAGAGGGCTGTCTCCAGGCAGAGTCTCTGGGGAAAAAGCAAACCCAAGTTTTATTTGTGTTCAGCTGAGCAACACCTTTTAAATGATGGAAACCATAGCAACCAAGATTTATTTCGGGTTTCCTTTTACCCTGACTTGAGAAATATATGACTTAAAACACCATGTGATACAACTGTATGTCTTAAAATGTCATAAAATAAGAATCGTGTGACTTAGGCTATAGGACCAGAGACTGCCTGTCTTTGAAGCTTCTGGCCGAGAGATCACCTTTCTGTTCTGATCCCTCTTGAGGTCTTAGTGTTCTGTCTCTACTGGTGACTCCTGTCCAGCCCCCTCCCACCTCCACCAAGATGAAGCCTGGCTCTTCCTTTCCCAAGTAGACAGTTTACTTCTAAACGGTCCAAACCTGAGCATTCATCCTCTGTCCTCTCTCTTTAAGGGATTTCCTTCAATGGGGAAGCATAATGAGGGGATGCGTGTGCAGATAAAAACCCAGTGGTCCTCCAAACCCCTCATTTATTACGGTTATCACTGAACAGTTATTTTTAAAGACAGGATAACAGTCAATGAGCTTACGAATTGAATCAGTGCAATTCACCGTCCTTAAAGAAGATGGATATCACAGAAACAAGCTTTTCTGCCTCACAAGCTTCACCCCTGGAAGGATGTTCGGTGCATGTCCCACGGTGCATGGATGCATGCTTTCTCCTCAAGCTCTCTGGTCTTCTAAAATCCACTCTCTCTCTCTCTTTTATTTCCTTAAGACTTCTAATCCACACTTTCAGAGCCAAGGTTCAATTTGACAGAACGTAGGATATAAGTAGTTGTTAGGCTTCCATTTTAGTGAAACGTCAGGGAAGAGATGGGAAAGCATTTGGTAGCATGTGTTGGGGAAAACACTCCGATCTGAGAATTGTACTTTCGATTCTTCATGAGCACAACGTCAGCCAAGCATAGCAAGGAGTCTCTTTGCATTTTAAGGTGTTTCCGTGACCCTGTGATCTCACTCAGGAGGAATCCCGTGGGCACTGGTTGGATTATTGCCCGCCAATGCCGTGACTCTTCTATGGGAGAGTCGGTAGAGAGTGACAAGTGGGCCTCCCTAGGAATATTTCAAGATGAGAACAGCCTAATTTTGCTGATTTTTTTTAGCCTTAGGGAACTCATGTTCTCAGGTTAACTTGGGCTCACCCTTCTAATCGATCTGTAAGTGGAAATTTATCTGTAACTGTGTAGAGGGAAACCCAGGGGGACCCAGTCTCGCCCAGGTAAACCTGGCTCTGACCGTGGTCATAAGGCGAGTGGTGCAGAAGGAGCAACACCCTTGCAGAATTCATTTCCAGGGAAGGAGTGTTCTGTTTCAAGGGTTCTGATCACTTTTGTTGGTTGTAAACATTCTAGCTTTTGGCACCGTATCTCTCTGTGAGCCCACTTGTTTTGTAATGTCGGCTATCAATTCTCCTCACAAACACCAGCCCCCACTGGAGGGAAATAAGCAGCTTTATGCCACATTTTACGAGATGGACGTGCTTGGCCTCACTGATGTTCTCTGTGTTCTACATGTTGGCATGTGTGCCTGGGCTGTGGGCACACATGAGGAAGCCCTCTGCGGTTGTGTATGTCTCACTTTGTTTTCTGTGCTCCACTGCAGTTCACGTAAACAAAAGGGATATCATCTTTCTTTTGGATGGATCGTTCAACGTTGGAAAGACCAATTTCCCTTACGTGCGGGACTTTGTCATGAATGTAGTTAACAGCCTTGATGTTGGAAGCGACAATATTCGTGTCGGTTTAGTGCAATTTAGTGACACTCCGGTGACGGAGTTCTCTCTAAACACCTACCAGACCAAGTCAGAATTGCTAGCTCACCTGAGGCAGCTGCAGCTCAAGGGGGGTTTGGGCCTGAACACGGGCGCAGCCCTAAGCTATGTCCATGACAACCACTTCACCGAAGCTGGCGGCAGCAGGATCCAGGACCGTGTGCCGCAACTCCTGCTCTTGTTCACAGCCGGGCAGTCTGAGGACTCTTATTTGCAAGCTGCCAACGCCCTAGCACGCGCAGGCATCCTGACATTTTGTGTGGGCACTAGCCAGGCCAATAAGGCAGAGCTTGAGCAGATAGCTTTTAACCCGAGCCTGGTGTATCTCATGGATGATTTCAGCTCCCTGCCTGCTTTGCCTCAGCAGCTGATTCAGCCCCTAACCACTTATGTTAGTGGAGGTGTGGAGGAAGTACCACTCGCCCAGCCAGGTAACGCTCTCCGACTGTTCCGGGCTCCCTCTTCCCCCCTGACACCACGTTGGCAGGCAGATGGCCCGATCTGAACTCCAGAGCGTGGCGATAAGCTATAGAAAGATGATGGGCTCTCTTTAGTTGAAGGATTTTGAAGGGGGGGCTTGAGACACTCTACCAGCAAGCTTAGATGCTCTGTCTAAAGGATGTTTGCCCATGAAAGAAAGTCTAGAAAATCCAGTTTACGTTCTGTCCTGGTTGTCCCACTCTTGATTCAGAAGCTTTACTTATTTATTTATTTTGCCCCAATACCTCTGAAGATTCTGGTGAGCAAATCCAGATGGAAATGGGAGAAAAACAGAGAAAGAGAGAGAGATGGATTCCCTTTCATACATGAGTATGCACTGGGAGCATTTAAAAATGGAAAGGATTTTCCTGATATGATATTTTTATGTTCCAAATCTGCTGTATCTAGAAAATTATTTGTCATAAGCCCAATGAAGGCTGTATCTTTATGTGATGGCAAAATGGAAAACGGTTTCCAAAGGAAGTCTGGGTGATGACGATGACTGCAAATTACTAGGGTGATGAGATACAGACTCTTAGATCTACCAGTCGCTGACATCACAGATGGGTAGCAAGATAGATCCCACTGAAACATAATCAAAATAGTTCTAAGAACCGTGTGTGCTGAAAATAATGTTCACATGACATGCCGTAGCCCCCTATGTCCGTGTTTTCTGTTGTCTGATCACAGCAGATTGGAAATCACTGACAGAGATCCTGACCCACAGACCGACACTGGACACTATTTTGGGTTCTAACCCATAAGCTCAAATTTAATGAAAAGAGAATCTAATTAGAGCATGTCTATGTGTCAGGTGGATATCCCATATCTGCCTTTGTCACTAGAGACAGATCCATTTTTAAGCAGAAGAACAACAGGACCATATTTTCAATAGTTCTCTTTATAACAATTTGAAAACACTGTCTGTTCTCCTAGAGTGGTTGCCACCTGATATAAGAACAGGACCCTCTGAGCTTTTCCTTGGCCTGCTTTGTTGAGGAAGCATGATGTTAGGTTGGGCAGACCGATCTAGTTGTCCTAATCCTGTGCATAGATAAAAGGGGGCATTTGAAAGGCACCTGGTGTGGGTTTTCTCTTCCCTTGCTGGTGCAGTGATACCAGATGAATTTTGTGAACTCCCATTACCAAAAGCTGGTGGTTCTGGGCTCAGGTCAGTTTGGTGCCTGTTGTGTTCTTGTCCCTCACTGTGTCCTAACTCTCCTTCCTTGTAGAGAGCAAGCGAGACGTCCTGTTCCTCTTTGATGGCTCAGCCAATCTCGTGGGCCAGTTCCCTGCCGTCCGCGACTTCCTCTACAAGGTCATTGATGAGCTGGACGTGAAACCTGACAGGACCCGGATTGCGGTGGCTCAGTACAGCGACGATGTCAGGGTGGAGTCTCGTTTTGATGAGCACCAGAACAAGCCCGAGATCCTGAATCTCGTGAAGAGAATGAAGATCAAGACGGGCAAAGCCCTCAACCTGGGCTATGCCCTGGACTACGCGCAGAGGTACATCTTTGTGAAGTCCACTGGAAGCCGGGTCGAGGATGGAGTGCTTCAGTTCCTGGTGCTGCTGGTGGCAGGAAGGTCATCCGATCGTGTGGACGGGCCAGCTCTCAACCTGAAACAGAGCGGTGTGGTGCCCTTCATCCTCCAGGCCAAGAACGCAGACCCTGCCGAGTTGGAGCAGATGGTACCATCCCCTGCCTTCATCCTGGCTGCAGAGTCTCTTCCCAAGATTGGAGACCTTCAACCACAGATTGTAAACCTCTTAAAATCGGTGCAAAACGGGGCGCCAGCACCAGGTAAGGCATAGAACTTCTGGTTGCTTCTGCAGCCTAGTTGTCCCATGCTTGAGTCGATGGTAGGCGGCTGGCTCCTGGTCTCTGGGTAGAAGCCCTCCTTGGGTTTCCAAGAAAGATAGGTGATTTCTGCAGGAACAATGGAATATGGCTTTTCTTTCCCCAAGGTGACTCTCTAACTGCTCTCTAGGGCAAAACAGGAGAATCAGGGTGATTATTTTTAAGGACATTATAAAATTTAGCTATATCAGTGGTTAAAAATAATCCTTTTTTTAAAAAAAAACACAGGTTTTACTATATATATAATAAAAGCCATATAACACGGTCACATTAGAGCTAACACGGTTTTCATCTTCATGTAGTTCCCCAATTTCTTATTTTAAGGGGGTATCCCTGTGTCATAATTCATTCTCTGCATTCATGAAAACCATAAAGCATGAAGAGAGGCAGGCACATTCCCATTATAAACGCTGCATTAAAGTTTCTCAGTACTCATCTTTGTTACCATGACTTCATGCTTAACCACTTTGCATTTGGTGATAAAACTGCAGCAAAAAGAGTAATTAACTTCACATATGATCCCTTTGATTGAAAATAGAGCATCTAGAGCTTCTCTACATTGGCTGTTGAGCACGTTCGCTGTGGGTTTCGGGTTGTAACCTGGACATCTGGGTTACATTTTCCCCCATTTATCCGCTGTGACTTGCAGTACATCATTTGAAACCTCTCATCTATAAAGTGCTAATGGTTGTGCAGACTCCGCCGACCATGTCTCTCTCCCTGCTCCCAACATTTCTTCTTGAGGACAACGTTGAAACTTAACAATACTGTTCAAACGTGGAAAAGTTCTAAAGTGAAAGGGCTATACCTTTATGTATTGGTGCATCAGTTTCCTAATCCTGCCTTAATAAATTACAATAAATTTAGTGGCTTAAAGCAGAATGAATTTACTATCTTAAGTTTTAGCGGTCGGAAATCCAAAACCTGTTCTACTGGGCTAAGATCAAGGTGTCAGCATTGCTTTCCTTCTGCAGTTTCTGGCCGATTACCCACTTCCTTATCTTTTCCAGTGTCTAGGGGCTGCCTGCATCCTTGGTCCACTGCCCCCTCCTCCATCTTCAAAGCCAGCAGATTTTCTCATATCTCTGGCCTCTTGTTTCCATCCTTACCTCTTCTCCCTCTAACTCTAATCCTCTTATCTCCCTTTTATAAGGACACGAGATTGATCACACTGGATCTACCTGGATAATCCAGGACAATCTCCCCACGCCTCTAACCCTTAATTTAATCACACCTGCAGATTTTCTTCCATATAAATTCCAGGGATTAGGAGTTGGATATCTTAGGAGTTATTCGGTCCACCACAGATTGGTATGAAATTATCCCTATTGTGTCCCGTGTGAGTCACAGGGGCTGTCTTCCTTCTAGTTTCAGGTGAGAAGGATGTGGTGTTTCTGATCGACGGCTCCGACGGTGTCAGGAATGGCTTCCCGCTGTTGAAAGAGTTTGTCCAGAGAGTGGTGGAGAGCCTGGACGTGGGTGCGGACCGGGTGCGCGTAGCTGTGGTGCAGTACAGCGATCGGACCAGGCCCGAGTTCTACCTGAATTCCTACATGGACCAGCAGAGCGTCATCAGTGCTATCCGCGGGCTGACGCTGCTGGGCGGGCCAACTCCCAACACCGGGGCCGCCCTGGACTTCGTCCTGAGGAACATCCTGATTGGCTCCGCCGGGAGCCGCATAGCAGAAGGCATCCCCCAGCTCCTGGTCGTCCTCGCGGCCGGCAGGTCTGGGGATGATGTGAGAGGCCCCTCGGTGGTCCTGAAGAGGGGAGGGGCCGTGCCCATCGGCATCGGCATCGGGAACGCTGACATCACCGAGATGCAGACCATCTCCCTCATCCCGGACTTCGCGGTGGCCATTCCCACCTTCCGGCAGCTGGGGACCATCCAACAGGTCATCTCCGAAAGGGTGACCCAGCTCAGCCGCGAGGAGCTGAGCAGGTTGCGGGCATCTGTGGTCCCTGTAACGAGCCCGGGTAAGGAGCGGATTCTTTGGCTCTTCATTCCTTGAAATATCTGGGGCTACTTGTTTGGCCTGTGTGTTACAAAGTATTCTCAGTTTTGTTTCCTCAGCTGTAGGGAGTGAAAACCAGAGTTACGCGAAGAATCAGGAACCACGTGGGCTTGGTGCCAGAAATGGCTTGGGAAGATGCTAAGATTCATGTTTTGGGCCAAATTCAAGTCTCAAAGATGGGCGTAGGCTTGGCTTTCAGCTCAGACCCCTAATTCTGCATAAAGGCTCTGTATAACCAACCGAAAAGAGAGGCCATCTAATTGATAGTTCCAGTTCAATGCCGGGTCCAGGCTTCCCCTGGTCGGTCCAGCTGGCTGCCTCCTGTGATCGAGGAGGGAGTGTGACCACAGGTGGCCTATCAGGCTAGAGCACAGTCTCTGAAACATTGTTATTTCCAGACCCAATGTGTCAAGATTGCTTTTTTCTTTTACATCTTTATTGGAGTATAATTGCTTTACAATGGTGTGTTAGTTTCTGCTTTATAACAAAGTGAATCAGCTATACGTATACATATGTTCCCATATCTCTTCCCTCTTGCGTCTCCCTCCCTCCCACCCTCCCTATCCCACCCCTCCAGGTGGTCACAAAGCACCGAGCTGACCTCCCTGTGCTACGCGGCTGCTTCCCACTAGCTAGCTATTTTACGTTTGGTAGTGTGTATATGTCCATGCCACTCTCTCACTTTGTCACAGCTCACCCTTCCCCCTCCCCATATCCTCAAGTCCATTCTCTAGTAGGTCTGTGTCTTTGCTTGGTGCAGAGAAGTAAGTGTCTTAACTGACAGGAAGGCCACCTGGCTGTTATGACCTCGGCTTATTCTATCTCCTCCTTCCTGTTCCCCTTTCCTAGGCCTGATACAATGAACTGGAAAGTGGAGGGAACCTTACTTGCTCAGAAGGAAGGGGGCTCAGATAGACCCACCCTTCCCAAAATGCCCACAGAGCGCCTGCCCTCCCTGGACACTCGGGTGGGGAGGGCACGGTGGTGAACAGGCACGTGCATCCTCACTCCCGTGTGGCTCACATTCTACAGAGCCGTCCACATCAAGGCTTGGGGAGGGGAAACTAGGAAGGGCTCGCGGGGAAGGGGGAGGGAAGAGTAAAAGCAAGTGAGAGGAAAGCCGATGTAGGACGCAGTGCTGTTTGGGTGGGTGAGGGAGGGAGGGTGACTGGCACGGTGCTGCAGAAAGGGATTGCTTCCCTCGCTGATGTCCACACAGAGTGCAGCTCGCCCTGCAAGGCTTCCCTGGAATGTTCTAGAGGGCTTGCCATCAAATAAATTTGGGAAGGCAGTGGGATAAATGAAGTGAGGGTCTTTTTGGTTTTGGTTGGGCCCTAATTGATATGTGTTGTGCATCCCCAGTACAATAAGGGAACACAGCATTTCCCAAACTTGTTTGGCTGCAGCAGTCCTTTTTCTTTTTTCTTTTTTTTTACTTTTTACTAGAGTCTAGTTGATTTACAGTGTTGTGTTTGTTTCAGGTGTGCAGCAAAGTGATTCAGTTATACATGCACATATATCTATTATTTTTAAAATTCTTTTCGCATTTAGGTTATTACAGAATATTGAGTAGAGTTCCCTGTGCTGTACAGTAGGTCCTTGTTGGTTATCTATTTTAAATGTAGTAGCGTGTCTATGTCAATCCCAAACTCCTAATTTATCCCCCCCGCCATCTTTTTTTACGGTGCATTGGAGGTACTGGTACTCCCAAGAAGACACTTCAGAAATGCTGTCATCGTGTGTGTGCAGCTCACTTATACACAAAAGCCTATGTTTCTACAACAGTACGACTCCTGGTCTATCGGCTCTCCCGCTCTTCAAGATGACTGTTTTCTACCTTCTCCTTCTCCTGTTTCTTCTACACTTCTCTTCCCTCAGCTTACTCTGAGCTGGTGATCCTGATTCCCATTTCACTGAGAAAATATAAGTAAATTGGAAAAGAACTTCCAGAAGCCTTACTGTCTGTCCCAGCATCAGTGTCCATGTCTCAGCTTCCTCTCGTTACTTGGGTGAACTGTCACTGCTTCCCTGGGCAGCCTCACCACTTCCCTACTCCTCTCTCCTGCATCATCAGTTCTCTGATGTACTGGGTGATTCCTTTCATGATACAAATGCAATGCCTTTTCTTTTCTCGTAAAAACTCTCCCTTGATGCCCTGCTCCCACCTGCAGCAGTGCTCCAGGCTCCTTTATAAAGTGTTGCTGTCTACAATTCTTCTCTGGACACACCCTAACCTGTTGTTTGCTCTCTCTGCTCCACAGAAGGTGCTCTGGTCAAGGTCCCTCCATCTGGCAAATCCCAGTAGTCAGTTGTCGGGCACTGTCCCACTTGACCTATGAGTGTCATCTGTCACAGGTTCGATCCCCTCCTTCCCCAGACCCCATCCCCACTCGGTCTAGACCTGGCTCCTGCGTGTCTAGGTTCTTCCTCCTGCTGACTTACTTTTCCTTGCCCTTTGCTGCTTCCTCCTCTTCCCTCTGACTTTTAATCACTGAAATGCCCAGGACTCTCTCCTGGGACTGGTATTCTAACTCAAATAGTCTGAATTAGGATACCTTACCGGTCAGGTGGAAATTCTCTGACAAATTGGGAGGCTGTTCATTAACACTAAGAATTTGGTGTCGGTGAAGCTGAAGCCCTATGGTAACGTTTGATTCACAGGTGTCGGCGGCAAGAGGGACGTGGTCTTCCTCATCGATGGGTCCCAAAGCGCCGGCCCCGAGTTTCAGTACACCCGTACCCTCATCGAGAGGCTGGTTGACTACCTGGACGTGGGCTTCGACATGACCCGGGTGGCCGTCATCCAGTTCAGCGAGGACCCCAGGGTGGAGTTCCTGCTGAACGCCCACTCCAGCAAGGACGAGGTGCAGAACGCGGTGAGGCGGCTGCGGCCCAAGGGCGGGAGGCAGATCAACATTGGGGGCGCCCTGGAGTACGTGTCAAAGAATATCTTCAAGAGGCCTCTGGGGAGCCGGATTGAAGAGGGTGTCCCTCAGTTCCTGGTCCTCATTTCTTCCGGGAAGTCTGATGATGAGGTAGACAAATCGGCAGTAGAGCTCAAGCAGTTCGGTGTGGCGTCACTTACCATCGCAAGGAGCGCAGACCAGGAGCAGTTGCTGAAGATCTCCCTGAGCCCTGAATACGTGTTCTCAGTGAGCACCTTCCGGGAGCTGCCCAGCCTGGAGCAGAAACTGCTGACACCCATCACAACCCTAACCTCCGAGCAGATTCAGCAGCTCCTGGCCAGCACGCCCTACCTTCCTCCAGGTAAGGTTGGGCGTTTCTTGTTCTTTGTTGTGTCTTTTCAAAAAAATATAAAAAATAACAGGCTCTAAGGCCATGGTGCTCACAAGTAAAATTAAAATAACGGGACACCTGAGATTGAACCAGCTGGGTCTATTGCTTGTGGCAGGGAGGAAGGACACACACGCTGGTGAGCCACAGGGCATCTCAGCGGGAGGGTGTTAGGAAGGGCTTATGATAGGACTTGAACTCATCATAGATGGCTTGAGGAAATGGGACTTTGCCCCGGATCGAATGCTGTCGAGAAGGAGTAATTTTATGATTGGATATCTTACCAAATCTCATGGCTAACGCTGAAATTGATACAGAAGCAGTGGTCACACCTATGATCCAGGATGGGGAGTGTCCGGTGATTTTTGTTTCCTTTTTGTCAGTGTTCAGATATGATCAGGGCGTGGCTGTCTCTGATACTGATGTTCTGTGAAATCTTTTATGTGCCACTGGAGAATCCAAGTCCTGGCTGTGTATGCCTGGCCAGCTTTTCTCTCTCTCAAGATAGATGGTTCAATTCCATGACCTGCTCAGCTTTTGCTGTGCTATGTTTCCACTATAAGTAGCCAGTGATTTATGAGGCAAATGTTGAATTTGTTGAGAGGCAAGATATGAGCTATTTAATAAATGGCATCCAAGAAGTACCTAGAATTCTAATCAATAGGAAGCCATGGCTCATCTTTCCTAGGACTTTTGATTAATTTTATAGTTAAAAATGGATTCATGCAAAGAAAATAGGGGCATAATAGTGAAAATAAAAACTTCGTATAAATGCTAGAGATATGTGAGAAAAAGAAATACTATGAATCAAACACCAGGAATGATGGTGTGGCCTGCTGGAGCGAGTTGGGATTCTCCGGGCTGTCACTAGCTAAGTGGTGGCCTTGGATGAAGTGAGGGCCTTTGTCCTCAGCTGTCTCTTTTCTTGCACAACAAAGATGTTGATGCTGGTGATCTCAATCCCTTCTGGTAGTAACAGTTCGTGATTCATAGATTATGGTAACCCAGGATTCGTTTCTAAGTGCTGTTTATATTTTTGAAATGAATTGTAACCCAGACACCAAAGCCAAAATTAAAATTGAGTAAACCCAGAAAGAGAAAGTTTTGGAGAACTTAAAATATTTCAAGAAGCAGAAATTGTTTTGATGCAAAAGGCCCAATTTGTAATGATTGATTAAAAAAAGCCAAAGAGATAAACACATGCACATCGGCTTATAATTTTCATGTCAATTGATATTTTGGTGCAACATAGAGCAAAGTTCAGAAACGAAACCAGATGCGTGCTAGTCTTGTACTGAGTTTTCCTTTTTCCTTTTCATCCACAGCCCTGGAGAGTGATGCTGCAGACATCGTCTTCCTAATCGACAGCTCTGACAGTGTGAGGCCAGATGGCATTGCACACATTCGGGACTTTGTTAGCGGGGTCGTGCGGAGACTTAACATTGGCCCTAATAAAGTGAGAATTGGGGTCGTGCAGTTCAGCAATGATGTCTTCCCAGAGTTTTACCTGAAGACCTATAAATCCCAGGCCAGCGTGCTGGATGCCATACGTCGCTTGAGGTTCAAAGGGGGGTCTCCGCTGAACACTGGCAAAGCTCTGGAATTCGTGGCAAGGAATTTCTTTGTCAAGTCTGCCGGGAGCCGGATAGAAGACGGGGTGCCCCAACACCTGGTTCTGTTTCTGGGTGGCAAATCCCAGGACGATATTTCCAGGTATTCCCAGGTGATAAGCTCCTCGGGGATTGTGAGTTTAGGGATAGGAGACCGAAACATCGACAGAACGGAGCTGCAGACCATCACCAATGACTCCAGACTAGTCTTCACGGTTCGGGAGTTCAGAGAGCTCCCCAACATAGAAGAAAGGGTCGTGAACTCCTTTGGACCCTCCAAGGTCACCCCTGCACCTCCAGGAGTGGACATGCCCTCTCCCTCACGGCCAGGTATGAGCTGTGGTACCCGTGATGGCAGAGCGGGACACCAATTTTTTTTTTAATTGAAAAAAAGCAGTTAGTATTCATTTTAATAATTTTCTTCTCTCAGGGTCGTGGCTGCCATACAATTAGAAACTAAATACGGGAAAAATAATTGAGTTGAAATTGTAGGAGGAATAGAAGGAAACGCATCTCAGAAAGCATATGGTCATTGATTCTTCCATGAGCTTCCACGAGGCTAATCATAGCCCCATTGAAAGGTTCTATAAAAGTGCATTGAGGGTTAGCCACAGACTCATTGGCTCTCAGAATAAAATGGCATCTTTGAAGTTGTTCAATCTACGCCCCTCCGAACATGATTGGAAGTCAGCCTCTCTCCTTGGTGGGGTCCTGGTCCAGTCAACCCTCTTTCTTTGGACTGGTATCATCGGGAATTTAGAGCTGTCCACCTATAGCTTTGACCTCATGCTCCTGGGTCTGACCTTTGGGGCTGCCAAGAGCAAACGGAGTCCCTCCACCGACCCACGTCTTTCTTAGCTCCTACCCCAGGTGATAGCCCCTCAGACATCTGGAGCAAATGATTAGGGCTGGTTTTCCATGGGGCATCTGCACTCCACTTAGCTCTTTCTTGTCTTCCTTCTGCGCTGGTGGTGGAACATCTCACAGTGCTCCAGATTCCCTTCTCTCTACTCCAGTCTTGATCCCTTGATTGGAACCAGGGAATTATCTCCAAATGTCATTGAGTGTCACAGGCTCCAGCAAAGCTCTTGGCATGCTGGCTGGTGATCCTCCAAAGGTGCATGGAGTCTGCTTCCCATTTTCCAATCTGTTTCTCCCAGCCCTCCCTTTCCCCGTCTCTAGCACAACTCCCCCAACTCCTTCCAGACACTATCATTTATTTTTGACCAGGAGGAAAGTGTGTAGTGGCATTTCCTAAAACCCCTGATATCACAGACTGTTGAATCCATGGCATAATCTCATTTTGCACAGGATAACTGGGACTCAGTTCCGCTGAGTTTTCATGTCTCCTTTCCTTTTGTTTAGGTGATTTATCATTTATCACCTAAACGTGTTTTGAGGACTGTGAATTCAGGAGCTCTAGAGTCATGGAACAGAGTCCAAGGTGTCCACTGTGAATGAATTACAGGAATGCCTTATTTTAATCATTTTATGTTTTGTGTTTTTGCTCTGGATATAGAAACTAAATTTCTCCTTTTTTTTTTTTTCATTGTAATCGTCTTTAGAGAAAAAGAAAGCAGACATCGTGTTCCTGTTGGATGGTTCCATCAATTTCCGGAGGGACAGTTTCCAGGAAGTGCTCCGTTTCGTGTCTGAAATTGTGGACACGGTTTATGAAGGGGGAGACTCCATCCAAGTGGGGCTGGTCCAGTACAACTCTGACCCCACCGACGAATTCTTCCTGAAGGACTTTTCTACCAAGGAGCAGATTATTGATGCCATCAACAAGGTGGTCTACAAAGGGGGGAGGCACGCAAACACCAACGTGGGCCTGGAGCACCTGCGGCTGAATCACTTCATACCAGAGGCAGGCAGTCGCCTGGATCAGAGAGTCCCGCAGATTGCCTTTGTGATCACCGGAGGAAGGTCGGTGGAGGATGCCCAGGAGGCGAGCCTGGCACTCACCCAGAGAGGCGTCAAAGTGTTCGCGGTGGGCGTGAAGAACATCGACTCAGAGGAGGTTGGGAAGATCGCGTCCAATAGTGCCACGGCGTTCCGAGTGGGGAGCGTCCAGGAGCTGTCGGAATTGAGCGAGCAGGTTTTGGAAACTCTGCATGACGCAATGCATGAAACCTTATGTCCTGGTGTGCCTGATGTTTCCAAAGGTAATGCCCTTTAGGTGCATATTTTCAACCATGTCCTGTCGATGTTGGTGAGTTACCTGTTTACCCAGATCCCCAGCGCTGGCCTCTGGGCTCCTACAGCATCTGGTGTGTCAGGCATTGACTTACATCCACGTGGGTTGGGTCCTGGTTGTCACCTACCACTGTGATCGGATGTGGTTCCAGGATAGGAGTGGATGTCTGTCTTTTCTTGCTCTTACCAGATTTACTCCCCATCCCCTACTCTTTAATCCCCTAAATAATTCAGACTGATTGATGCCTGTTTCTGTCTGTAGGTTTATCAGATCAATTATTTGAGATCAGAGGGTTTGCGTTCTCAAGTGTGTTTAGTCTAAAGCACAAACTCGGGATGCACTTAGATAGACACTGACTGTATACGTTGCCAAAGTTGATTAATATCAGGAAAGCAAACATACTGAATGGCAAACAATTTTGGCTCCGAAGAGTCAGTGTGAGTTCTCCCAGTGAGAGAGGCAGATCTAATTGCTTCTCAGAGCTCACGCACAGAAGGTCCCATTTTGCACTTGAGCGTGGCGTCCTGGTCCACGCCCCGAGCTGTGCCTGTAGGTTGAACACATCTCGGCAGCTCGACTTCGAGCTCACGGCCTGCTTTTCCCTTTACAGTCTGTGACCTGGATGTGATTCTGGGCTTTGACGGTTCAAGAGATCAGAACATATTTGTGGCTCAGAGGGGCTTTGAGTCCAAGGTGGACACCATCCTGAATAGAATTAGCCAAATGCAAAGGATCAGCTGCAGCGGCAGCCAGCTGCCCACGGTGCGGGTGTCCGTGGTGGCCAACGCGCCCTCGGGCCCCGTGGAGGCCTTTGACTTTGCCGAGTACCAGCCAGAGCTGTTTGAGAAGTTCCAGAACATGCGCACCCAGCACCCCTACGTCCTCACTGCGGACACGCTGAAGCTCTACCAGAACAAGTTCCGGCAGGCCTCGCCAGACAGTGTGAAGGTGAGGACGGCTGCCTTGTTTCCGCTTCCTGGGCCATCTCTGGGTTTTACTGGGCAGGGGCAAACCTCGATGCCCGGAAGCCCCCTCCCCAAACGGTTCTTCTATAGATGCTCTTCATGTTTGATGGGGTTGGTGATGCCTGTATGTAAGAGTCCTTTATTATCAACTGGGCTGAAATGGAATATCTTCTTCTAGTTTTACTAAAGCTCTAAAAAAAATCTTGGAAATCAGTAATTAAGCTTGAATGCATTGAATTTGTGAGTAATTCATGTTTAATCATAGTCCTGACCATTAAATGCATTATGTTCTCTATTTGTATTTACTTTTATCTCTCTCTTTCTCTGTATTGGTTCATACACACACACACACACACACACACACACGCACGCACGCACGCACAATCAGTTTGCTAGGGCTGCCATAACAAAGTTCCACAGGTTGGGTGGCTTAAACAACAGGAATTTATTCTCTCACAGTCCTGGAGGCTGGAAGTCTGAGATCAGAGCGGCGTCAGGGTTGTTTTTCTGGAGGTCTCTCAACTTGGCTTGGAAACGGCATCTTCTCCTTCTGTCACCACGTGTTTTTCCCTCTGTGTCCTAATCGCCTCATCTTAGAAGGACACCAGTCATATTGGATGAGGACCCACTCTAATGACCTCAGTTAACTTATTGGCCTCTTTAAAAGTCCTATTGCCAAACATGGTCACACTCTGAGGCACTGAGGGTTAGGACTTCAAAATATGAATTTTGGAGCACGGGCTACACAAACACACACGCACGCATGTACACACCCACGCATACACATGATTTCTAGAAACTACATCTCCTAAATAAGATAATGAGATAAACTTTTTATATCCATTGTTGACTGTGCTTTTTAATCAATCAAGTCCTACCCTATACCCATTTATTTTATACCTCATTTATTGCACAGTATCAAGGAACTATGAACATGGGGTGATTGTTTCTCAACCTTGGCCCCCAGTTTCCTCTGCTGTAAAGTGGAGGCTTTGAACTGGCTAATCCTTCTCTCAAGGGTCTGTGATGTTTCTTTTACTTTGGCTGGCGCTTGACGTATCTTTTATCTTCAGGTGGTCATTCATTTTACTGATGGGGTGGATGGAGATCTGGCTGATTTACAAAGAGCATCGGAGAAACTCCGACAAGAAGGTGGGTTCTGGGGCTTTCTATGGGAGAAGGAAACCTGGGTGAGGCAGGCGCACTGCTGGGCTAGAGAGAAACAACTCCACCAAGGGACCCTCTGGGAAAGCGGCTTCTCTTGGAGGACACCTCATCCTGGCATCTTGGTCTTCTGTCACCTGCCTGGGGCTACAGGATGGGGCAGCAAGGATCCCATACTTACACAGACAGCTCTATTACCAAGTCCTGGCACAGACCCCACGGGGTCTCAGGCTCATTCCTGTGGTAGGACATCTAGAAAGCATTGATGCTTTTGTAAAAGAACATGAAGTTTTGATTCATTTGGCTGTATTATATAAGCTAGGAATTAATTTTATAGCAAAAAATCTTGCTGTATTTTCCATTTGCAGTTATCACAGCTCAAAAATACTCCAACGTTAAGAAAAGATACACTTTCACATAAAATTTGGAAAGCATACTTTCCAAATTTAAGGTGACTGGTTTGCAATGATACCTGTTATCAGGTGTACTATTTGTTCATCTGCTTTGGAATTTGGTAGCACTGGCTATCAAAAAAGTGGATGTCCACACTAGAGGTTTAAGGAGAATTTGTTGAAGCAAATTTATCGTAAGAATGTTCTATTTATTAGCTTGCTTTTCCAGAGCAATGGAGATGAGACTGCTATCATCTGACTTGGGAGATGTGGGATTTCAATTCTTCCCACAACATACCTGTGTTACGTAAGACCAGAGCTTGAGAATTTATGGATGAATAAACTTCATGGTGGTGTTTCCTAGAGTTACATGAATCCATTTACTTACTGACAAATCAGAAACAATTGCTCAGAGGAGTCCAGAGTTCCAGTATTTCAACTCTTCGGAGCAGCTAATCCGTGTGATTAAGCAAGTTTCAGTTAAAGGCCAAATTTTATACTGAAGTTTTCTTTAAAAAATAAAAGAGAGTCAGGAGGAAAAGCACTGAGGCTCTTGAATGCCTAGGTAAGGCTTCTTAAGTGTACCTGTCCCCCCAGGCGTCCGAGCTCTGATCTTGGTGGGCCTTGAACGTGTCGCCAACTTGGAGCAGCTGATGCAGCTGGAGTTTGGGCGAGGATTCACGTACAACCGGCCCCTGAGACTGAACTTGCTGGACCTAGACTATGAACTAGCGGAGCAACTTGTGAGTGTTTTGTGTATCTACACACAAACTGGTTTAGATAGCACAATATTGGGCATCTCAGGATAACGCAGTCCGTCATCACCAGGCAAACGGAGGAGAGACCGCTGGGTGGGCAATTTAATTCATGTAATTTACTTGGGACCTACTTTGTTGCCATAACATGAGTCCTGGAAATGGAGCTATCTGAGAACTGGAAAGACGGCCACCCGGGCATGGGTGTCGAGGCAGCTGTCGCCTTAGAGTTTCCTCTGCTCCCTTTAAAGAGACTTCTTTTCATTTATAAGATTGTTGAGAAGCCATACATTGAGATTTGACCCTTCCCTCTGTAAACAGGAAACAGGGAAAACAAGAATATGCAGGAAACGAAAGACCATTTCTGGGTGGAAAGGGGCTTCCGTCGCCTTCTCCTCTAGTTTCCTTTGGAGCAAATGAGGGCTCCCCATAGGCTTCCTAATCCTCTTGGGTTCAGCCTCTCAGCAGGTGGGGTTAACGTCTGGGTTTGGGGGTGAGGCTGGGGGCTTTTGGGACGTGAGGGGGCTGAGCGTTCAACTCAGAGGCTCTTTGGAGGAGGCAGCGGTGCCCTGTGGGACGAGCTGACTCCCTCCGGCCCTCTGACCTTCTTCCCAGGGCTGCAATTCGGATTTTTTTATTGAGTGGAAGGAAGTTGAGTTAATTGACAAACCTAGGGCATGGGAGAAAGTGAAAGCTCTAGGAAATTCACTGCCAGAAAAGGCATTGACCATCATGAGTTTAGCAGGTAGAAATGTACTTTGAGTGTGCACTTTCCCGCATAAGGCCGGGGGCTGGGAAGGGAGGGAATGTCCAGGGTGTCTGATGGGCGCTGGAGTCATTGGTGACTGGCGGTGCAGTGCTTGTGGCTCAGAGGCAGGGATCCCACCCCGCAGCTGCTCCCAGGCTTCCTCCAGGCTGACGCCATGTTCCGTGACTCTGACCAGGGTTCTGGGGAAGGGCATACGGTCTCTGCTCTGAAACCACCTTCCATCCTGGCCGTCTGCAATGGTTTGTCAGGTTTTGCTTTCTGGAGCTTAAAAATATGTAAGCTGGGCTTCCCTGGTGGTGCAGTGGTTGAGAGTCCGCCTGCCAATGCAGGGGACGTGGGTTCGTGCCACGGTCCGGGAAGATCCCACATGCTGCGGAGCGGCTGGGCCCGTGAGCCATGGCCGCTGAGCCTGCGTGTCTGGAGCCTGTGCTCCACAACGGGAGAGGCCACAGCAGTGAGAGGCCTGCGTACCGCAAAAAAAAAAAAAAAAAAAAAAAAAAAAAAAATGTAAGCTATACTTAACATCTGAAGCTTGAATATCTATGTTGGAAACTTCTAGAAATAAGGCCCAGCCTGAGGTGACATTGTGAATAAGATGCATTATCTTTGGTGGTTCTTCAGAGTCCATTTGTGACACTGTATCACCCACCCATGGCTAAGCCTTCAAGGGAGTTGCCGTAGGAGGTGACTATCTCTTGCTGTGGAGGCCGCAGTCCTCAGACGGCACATTTATGCCTTTTTTCTAGACATTTATTGAGATCCGAACTTCGTTTTTTGTCTTGGTAGGACAACATTGCCGAGAAAGCCTGCTGTGGGGTTCCCTGCAAATGCTCTGGACAAAGAGGAGACCGAGGGCCCATTGGCAGCATTGGGCCGAAGGTACGGTGGTGTTACCCTTTTCTTACGCCTGAGACTAGATTTCAGAGCCGTCATTACTTTGGCTGGGGAATTTCTCTGCTA
Source organism: Grampus griseus (assembly GCF_964374135.1). Classification (NCBI taxonomy): domain Eukaryota; kingdom Metazoa; phylum Chordata; class Mammalia; order Artiodactyla; family Delphinidae; genus Grampus; species Grampus griseus. The sequence goes on from NC_139001.1 coordinate 3,469,893, forward strand.
TGATGGTGGGGAGATGGAAAAGGGAGGCGAAGGAACTAGCTGTGCTGTAGGACAGATCTGAGGTCCAGACCTTGTCCCTGTGTCTGCTCCCTCCTCCCTTTCCACTGGGTTCTTTTATGTGTTGGTTCTTCATTTTATAAAATTATGTTAAGACCAGTGGCATCATTGACTGGCAGCCTCACTAGGACGGCCAGCAGGGATGCTTCCCATTTGCCTCTAAGTTATAGGAAATGCACAGGATTTCTTGGTAGATCAAGAGCCTTAAATATCCTGATAGAACAATTGCACTGAAATAATGAGTAGGAAACTGTCATGTTCCAGGGACACCGAAAGCACCGCTCTACCAAATGAAGGGGGGTGAAGAGATGCTTAAATAGGAAACAGAGAAAACCACAGCATTTAACCAAGGAAACGATTGACTTTCTTCTAGGGTATTCCTGGAGAGGATGGCTATCGAGGTTATCCTGGTGACGAGGGTGGACCTGTAAGTAAAGGTTGTTTTATTCCTTAAGTCTTTATTCCCTCCTTGTTCTTTACACGTTGGGATTGAATTGTGGGGCTTCTCATCTGTTCCGTTTCCAGTCTTTTCCATCAGAAAAAAATTACTTTCTCACTTTCTTAACAACTTGACTCAGATTTCTACACTATGGAGACCAGCCTGAGAATCTGAGGATGACACGTGTGGGTAGGAAGTGCAGGTTTTTACGTGTTCCATCTCAGAGGGAGGGGCTAAATGGCTCCTGAGACAGAGGACCACTGAGGATGGCAAACCCAGCATCTACCAAATTCAGACATCCAGGCAGAGATGAGAGGCCGCTGGAGCCGGGGTGCAGGGGAAACCCAGTCAGGATTGCAGTGGTGACACCCTTTGAGGGCAGCCTCCCAGAGGGCAGTTGCCGGTATGGGTTACCAGTCACCAAGGGGTCCATTTGGGGGTGGGTAGAGCCTGAAGCGGGGCCTTCGGGAAGCAGAATCCTGCCCAGAAGTGGTTTGAGAACTTTTGAGACACTAGAACAAGGCCCAGCCCTGGGGTGGGGAGAGAGGGCCCCAGCGGGAGGAGTTGAAGCCCCCAAGGTCCCGTCCGGCAGTGCCAGGTGTCAGGGTTGAGCCTGGACCCCATAGAAGAGCTGGGAACCCAGGACCATGGCCAGCCCTGGGGTGGGGAGAGAGGGCCCCAGCGGGAGGAGTTGAAGCCCCCAAGGTCCCGTCCGGCAGTGCTGCGTGTCAGGGCTGAGCCTGGACCCCACTGGAGAGCTGGGAGCCCAGGACCATATGGAGAAGCAGCCAGCCCGAGGGTTCTCCATGGGCCCAGCCCCCACCCAGACCCAGTACCCTGAGGCCTGCTTATCCTCCGCCCACCAGGAGGTGCCCCAGACCCCACTCCCTCCAGGGGAGGGAACTGCAGGTTCAAGGCCCTGGGCAGAGGTCGGCCTGCGGGGCCCGCGGGCGGGGATGCTGGAGGCCCCGCCTGGCACATCAGCCCGCCAGCCAGTGGACTGCTTCCTAATGCACACCTTTCACGGAGCTCCCTACTCAGTGGAGACACGTGACAAGAAGTTCCAACTCGCAAAATGCCTCTGTTTCTCCTGACAGGGTGAGCGCGGCCCGCCTGGTGTGAACGGCACTCAAGGTTTCCAGGGCTGCCCCGGGCAGAGGGGCATAAAGGTACAGTGACCCCCACGTGTGTGTGGGGGACCGTGGCACCGGGCCCCAGCGGGGAGAGGGCGGTCGGTGGCGCGTACAGAAGGGGGACACTTTCTCCAGTGCCTCCTGGGGAAGGAAGATGCCTGCCCCAGCTTCTCTGCTCAGCGCAGACAGCCAGTGGCCTCTCACAGAGGCAGCCCAGGGCCTGGCGGGTTCAGGAGCGCACGCCGTGCCGGGAAGGGAGCCTGAGGTTGGAGAAACAGTTTCGCATGGCAGTGTGAAGCAGTCAGGACACACTGATGAGGACAGACAGGATGTGGGCCAGGGCAGAGAGAAGGCCGGTGCCCGGCAGCTTCAGCCCCTGGACCTGGGAGGAGTGAGGGAATTGGAGGGGGCCAGAGACAGAGGGAAAGGACTCATGTGCTGGAAGGTTCTGTGTGTGACATACTTGGAGTCAAGGGCTGATGAACCTTCTCCTCAATTTGCTGCCGTTTGAGAGACAGGCCACTGCAATGTTATAAAGGGGCCTCCTCGGAGCTCCTGTCCCGGGCCTTCACGGTCCAGCCCTCCTGCCAGAGAGCCAACACTACCCAAGTGCTCAGGTCCAGGCAAGTTAGTTTTATGATCCCCTCATGATAGAGAGAGAGCTAGCCAAACAGACGAATCTCTAACACTGAATTTTCAGACACTGACTTTTCTTTAATATAAATTTATTTTATTGATTTTATTTTTGGCTGCATTGGGTTTCTGCTGCTGTGTGCAGGCTTTTCTCTTGTTGTGGTTCGCGGGGCTACTCTCCGATGCGGTGCGTGGGCTTCTCACCGCGGTGGCTTCTCTCGTTGCAGAGCATGGGCTCTAGGCGTGCATGCTTCAGTAGTTGTGGCACACGGGCTCAGTAGTTGTGGCTCGCAGGCTCTAGAGCTCAGGCTCAGTAGTTGTGGTACACGGACTTAGTTGCTCCACGGCACGTGGGATCTTCCTGGACCGGGGATCGAACACGTGTCCCCTGCATTGGCAGGCGGATTCTTAACCAGTGAGCCAGAGGGAAGCCCTAGGCACTGACTTTTAAGTTGGGGACGGGGAGAGGGGAGCCCTTAGCCTATTCTAGCCTATTCTATTCAGCCTCCGGGAAGGAGCTAATGTTTCCTCTTTCCCTTCCCTTTTAGGGCTCTCGTGGATTCCCAGGAGAGAAGGTACTTAAGCTTGCTTTTCTTTTTATATTTAAAACTTTCCCAGTGTTTTGCCATATTTTACACTCACCTGTGTGTCTTGTCCCCTCACAGGGTGAATTAGGAGAAATTGGACTGGATGGTCTTGACGGTGAAGATGTAAGTGATTTTGGACTCTGAGTGCAAATTACTTTTGGTCCTGAAGATTCCAGTGACTAACACCTCAGTCTGTGGTAGAAGTTGTGCCAGGAATGACATTTTATCATTGTCTTTGGCAGGGAGACAAAGGATTGCCTGGTATTTCTGGAGAGAAAGGGAATGCAGGAAGAAGGGTAAGTATATTTCTGCATTGTTACTGTCATGGAAAAACTATGAACATTTCACTTAGGGATTATTTCTTTTACTTGTGTATGTTAAAACTGCTTCCTCCAGGCAGCCTTCCCTGACCTCCTCCTGGGGTGCATCCTCGGCATCTCCTATGTCCCTTGTCAGCTGTGACATATTTACATTATATTTTTCTTGTTTGGAGAGTCCCATTGGGCAAGGACTGAGTGTGTTTTGTTGAAATAGATCCCCAGCTCCTGGCATAGAGTGGGTCCCCAATAAATACTTGTGGGTTACCTGAAGTATCTGGAAATAATTTTACCTTCATGGAAAATGAGTAAATGCAAATGCTGAAACACTGTTCTTTTTAAGATTTGTGATTGGAAGAACGCAATTTTGAGGGTGAGATAACTATGTGAAACTCATCTAATTCTCAGTCTCTGCTTGTGGTTTTTATTTAGGGTGACAAAGGACCCAAAGGAGACAAAGGAGAAAGAGGGGATGTTGGGATCAGAGGTGACCCGGTAAGGGGAAATCCTTGTCACCGATTTGAGACTTGAGTCCGGGGAAAGGGTTTGTGGGGAGAAGTGGGTTGAAAGGAAGAATTTTACTCTTGAAATTGCTTTAAAACATGTTGGCAAAATATGTGGTTTGCCCTTTTCTTAGAATTTTGGGGTGGCTGGAGATGTCTTTGCCCTCTCGCTGCAAAGATAAGTCTTTGCAAAGCCTCTTATGTGAAGACCCGAGAAGTTTCCCTAAAATGTGGTCTCAGGACACTTTAAGTTCGCTTTAGGAAAAGGGAAGAGTTTGCAGTTTTTCTTGCTTTATGGGTCTATAAAACCTGTCAACAAGGGATCGTCACTGGGCCAGCCTCTTCTGGTCCAGACCAGGACAAGGCAAGAGCGAGCCTGGCCACCATCCTCCCAGGGGGAGGAAGAGCCATCTCCCCCCCTGTTTGGGGCTCAGAGTGATTGCTGACCCCATGGCAGGCATTATCTGGAGATGGGATGTGGCCAAAGTGACTGGCATTCAGACCACCACTAATATTTTCCTAGTCACTGACCCAGCAGCAGTGGCTTTCCCTGCACACGTGGCTTACTCCCCGACCTGTTCTCTTTTCAGGGTAACTCAGGACAGGACAGCCAGCAGAGAGGACCCAAAGGAGAAACCGGAGACATCGGCCCCATGGTACAGCACTCTGTGTACCTAGACTCCCCCTGTGCCGAGAGCCCGAGAAACTAAAGTCAAGCTGGTTCACTGCCAGCCCCGGAGGCCACAACGTGGTCTTTAAGGCTGTGGATGTACAAGGCTGAGGTTGGGAGCAGGAAGCCCCGGGAAGCCAGTGTGCACACGCGCAAAGTGGTCTCCAAGAGGAACAGCAACAGCCCCTCCCAAGAGGGGCTTCCTCTCGGCAGAGTTGTGCCCCATAGATATTTCCAGAAAGTGCTCATCAAGCCTGAGCCTTGTGGGGGGCAGAGTGCACCTGGGTCTAAGGCACCCCCAGAGTGTGCGACTGGCCCTGTGTGTATCCATTCCTTTTCCCCAGCGTCTTGTGTGATATTTGAGCTACAAGCTCTTCTTTGCAGACGAGAATCTTACGTTAATTTTCTTTCCCATGACAGGGTCTCCCTGGGACAGATGGGGTGTCTGGCGCGCCTGGAGAACCCGGGAAAAGCGTGAGTGCCTCTTGGGGTTTGCGGGGGCTCTGTGGTGATATTTACTTAACTCTGCTAGACACCCTTTGGGGCAGAGCTGCTCAGCAACGTTTTATTTAGGGAATTTAAGGCCATTTCGGAAACGATTGTCCCCCACGTGTTGCTGCTTCTGCAGACCCTTCATTCTTATTGTTCACTCTGGACTTCCCCGGCCTGCTTCCCTCCCCTTCCAAAACATACTGAATAGACGCTTTTAAAAGTAATATCTTTGCTGCTTTCGAATGTTTGGCCGGGCTTTATCCCACTGAATGTTTAAAAAAATCTAAACAGAAACACAAATACAGAGGGAGTGAGGGGATAAAGGGCGGGGAGGCTGATGGGGTGTATGTTTGCTTTGTTTGATAGTTGTTTTTCTCGTACTGCTGTAACTCCAGCAGTGAAACCAGAGTCAATTTTCTAGTGAATTGCATTTCGCAATTGCTTTTTCAAGACGTTTCAGAAAGGCCTGTTGTAGACCGCTCAGTGCGCGCTCCGTCTTTGTGTCTTGTTGAAGAACTGCTGAAGCCAAAGGGAGATGAATGATCTTCGGGAAGCTGTTTGAGTGCTTCCAGGGCCCAGGGTTACACGGAGCTCAGGCCTCCTAGCTGGGAGGAGATGTGTCTGGAAGTCTGTAAATTCTCACGGCTGGTTCAGGGCGCTGGTGGGTGCCTGAGAAAGGTGTCTGCTCAGCACCTGGCTGGGGACGGGGGCCAGATCGGGGCCCCCTCAACCCTTTCCCCCATGGCAGTCACATGGTTAGGGATCTGCAGTGGACGATCAGAGGGTGTGTGCTGACAAGGGCTTTTAAAAGCAATGACTCTCGGCCCCAGGCAAATGATATACTATGGGCATAACCTTGCTTTGAAAATTCAGAAGAAAACTTAAATTTTGAAAATACTATCTTAAAAGCTTTTGAGTATTATGTTTGAATAGTGCTGTTGATTTCTACAATGAAAAAAAAACATGAGGAAAACACTCCATTGTTATTATGTGCTGAACAGCTTAGTTCGTGAGTAGAGCCAAAGCTTGTTTCCATGAAGAGACTTAAAATACAGTCAGGCATACAGTTCGTATTAATTCTATGCACAGGGTGCCAGTTTGGGTTTGAAATCAGTGTGGTCAAGTTAGGGCTGTCTTCCCTTACGATATCACTAAGCCAGGCTCATGCCCACATGAAAGGCATCCTTCCCCTGGGCTACCTCACTCCTCACGTGGCCTGAGCGCAGGTGGCCTCTGGTCATACTCGGTGAGGTCCCCTTTGGAAGCGGCAGGCAGACTGCTACTCTGTGGAGAGTGGCCTGGCCGCGCCCCTCCCCCTCTCGTCCATGTGTCATCCCTGGAAGGAGGCCAAGGTCCTCCATTAAAGAAGCTGCCATTACAGTGAAGCAGGGCAGAAGGGTGGCCCCAGAAGATCATGGGGCTTTTCACTGGGTGAAGAGAAGGTGGTTCCTGGGTTGATGCAGAAGATAGGCCAAGCCTGTAACAGGCTGGTGCCTTACAGGCTCCAGCATTCAACCCCTAACCTTGCGAAGATATATCCAGGATGGATTCCCACCCCAAACCTTTCCACTGAAGGGGAAGCCGCCTTGAGGTGGGAATTCATGGATTACTTAAGAGCGAGCCCACGTTTATTTGCACTAAGGTTCACTTCTGGAGCATCGGGGAAGATACTGCCAAGTCATGAGCCCAGACCAAGTACAGCCAGGCTTTTAGGTTCACATACGCCCACGCTGAATACTTTACTTAACCGAGTGTGTGTTATATTTGGCCGGGACAGTGTGGAGAGTCTGGGACTCCCTTCCATTATAATTAACGTCTTACCTCTCCCTCCAGTTAGGAAAATGGAAGAAAAATAGACAGGTCGACCTTCCTGATTCACATTCCTTACTTGAAACTGTCTGGGGCCGTGCAGCCCGAGGGGTCCTTATTTTGGTTGGCAGGTCTGAAGTCGTCCTCAAACCTTCCATGTGGAGGATTGACAAGGGCAGCGTGGAAGGGCTGGGCAGGAGGGGAGTGCCGGAGGAAAGGTGTCCCTTCACAAGAGTTTCCTCTGGGCTGGGTAGGCACAGTGTCTGGGGCCTAGCAGGTGTCGTGAAGGTGCGGGTTAAGTCCCAGGGAGCCTGGCCTCCCCCAGCCTCCCTGCCTCCCTTTCACCGTTGGTGTGATTTCTTCCTCAGGGCGGCTTTGGCCGAAGGGGACCAGCAGGGGCTAAGGTAAGCCTCAAAGTCACCATCTCTTTGCTGTCATCACAATGTCAGTCACTGTGTGCTCTCAGGGGAGAGGGTCCCCACCCCACCCACAAGTTAAAAATTACTCTCTTCTTCAGCATCAAAGCTTGTAGCTCCCATCTTTTCTACTGTCTCCTTAAATGTAGCCTCTTCTATAAGACTTGCAGAAGCGATGATGGCGGTGGAAATGATTATCAAAATGAAAGTGACGGTGGGGAGGGGAGAAGGGAAAGGAGATGATTGGGGAGGCAGCGTCCTGGGGACCTCTTGCCCACGATGTGCCCACTTACCTGGTCATCAGCACGTCACCTGTCTTGGTGGCTCTGTCCTCTCACCTGTGCAAGACAGGTTTGGGTCCCAAATAGCTTCATGTCATGAAGACATCTTGAGGAAAAGGCGAGGGAAGAGTGAGAATCGATCCTAAGAGTGCAAAGTGGCTCCAAGTACTGAATGTCTCTCCCTGGAGTTATGGCGCTCTCACTTCTGACCCCTGGTACAGCTGTGACTGCCTCCCTGCACCCTTGTGCAGATGTGACTGTAGAACAGAGGGCTGACCCTTCCCTCCATCTTCTCTTGTTTCAAAGGGCAACAAGGGCGGTCCCGGCCAGCAGGGCTCTGTGGGAGAGCAGGGGACCAGAGGTGCACAGGTCAGTACCCCCGGTGTGGTTGTGTGCCTTGTGACATGTTCCCAGATGCCCTACCATTTTTAAAAAATTGAGGTGACCATTGCTTTTACAAAATTGAGCACAAAATTCATCTTTTAAGGTGGCGTTTAGCACATCCCCAATGTTGCAAGACTATCATCTCTATCTAGTTTCAAAACATTTTCATCGTCCCCCAAAGGAGACCCTGTACCCATTAGGCAGTGATGCCCCTCCCCCAGCTCCTGAGAACCAACTAACTTCCTTTCAGTCTTTGTGGATTTGCATATTCTGGGCCTTTCATATGAATGGAACCATGTAATAGGTTTTGTGTCTGGCTTTCTCACTCATCACCAGGTTTTTGAGGTTTATCTATGCTGTAGCCGGTGTCAGTGTTTGGTTCCTTTCCATGGTGGAATGATATTCCGTTGTGTAGACACTATGGCAGTCACGGTGTGCCACCTCCACACGGCACTTCCGTTGGCATTTTACTTTTTCAGGGTCCTCCTGGTCCCATCGGTCCTCCAGGCCTGATCGGTGAACAAGGCATTCTCGGACCTCGGGTAAGTCTGTCTTGATTCCACCCCTCTCTTTAGCTAAACGGGTAGCATGTTGCCCCAGCAGGGTGAGAGTTCCATGTTTCGTGAAGGGAGGAACAGGAGACAGACCCCTCAGCCCCACTCTTTGGCAGCACAGACCTGGGGCCAACCTCAGTCCTCGGAGCAACTGGCTCGTTCACCCTGAGGAAGTTAGAGGGCGTTTTTCTTGATGCTCCGGGGGCTAAGTCCCAGTGCTGCCCCTTCCAAACTTAGGCCACCTGGGAGGTGAGCAAAGGAAGGAGGGGCCTCCTTGCAGAAGTCTTAGGGTGGATCTGCAGAAAATCAGATGAATCGACCCAAATTCTCAGATTACTCTGTGTTATTTCATATTTGGCCCCTGGAAATTGCCCCTGCAGTTTGGTATTTGTGTTAAGGAGCTCCCCATCCTCAAGTTCGACATGGAAGATGTCCCTTAAACTTGCTGTCAATGCAAACATCAACATCTATCTTGGCTATTATCCATGATGAGCAGAAACGTGGTGTAGCTGAGCTAGGACCGGGTGCCCACACTCTGGTGTCCCTTGGGTCTACTAGGAACAGGGAGCCATCTTATAATTAGTTACAGAAATTAGTAAATGACTAATAAACTGGCAATGAACTGGCCTGGGGCGACATAGACGCGCAAGAATGTTTTACAGGGGAAGTAGGAACTTTGTGAGAGCCCCTATTTGCTTGGAAAGTCCTTCCCAAGTTTGAAATCTGATAAATACCTATTTCGTTTTAAATATTTATTTAAGCTCTGATTAGTCAAGACTTTAAGATGGTGCACGGGTGAGTTGAAGCTCTTCAAATAGTTAACAGTACAAACAGCTGCCACCACCTGGATCTGCCTGCAGGCTCTGCAGGCTGCACTGCTTTTGAAGACCTATGTTCCTTTGTTGACTTATTCACTCACTCGATGAGAAAGTGTGTATAGGTTTCCAAACCTGTAAAGTCAGGTGCTCGTTGTGGAGGTGTGGAAAGGGAGAGGAGGTAAAGCCATATAAATCTGGGTGTTTGTCCCCTAGTTGGTAACTTAGGACGTGAACGTTAATTACTGAGACGTGTGCACACCTGTGAAAACTGGTCACACTCATATTTTAGGTTTGCACAAGCCATCTCCATGCACGTTTGCACTGGGGTCTCCAGGGCTGAGAGTGGCAGAGAGCTGCAGGATCTGACCTCCACACAGGAGCAGCAGGGGGTGGGGTGGGGCTTGCGGGAGGCGGGCTTCCGCCGCTTTGGCTCCGAGGGTGAATGTTTCACTGACTCTCTCCTCTCCTCATGCTCCAGGGAAGCGGGGGGACCTCAGGTGTTCCTGGAGAACGTGGCAGAACCGGGCCCCTGGGAAGAAAGGTTTGTCTGGAGCTCGTGTTTCCCCAGGCCTGGGCCTGGCCAGACACCATGTCACCGCTCCCTCGTTTGTCAGTCTGTCCAGCTGCTTGGCTTGCATATCCCTTCTCCTCCCCTCTGGTCTTTTCCACCAGGCCTCCCCTGTTGACAGTGGCTGCGCCAGTGGGATCACTGTCCCCGCCTTGAGGGCACCCATGGGCTGTGTGCAGTGGGTCGGCCTGCGTTCTCATAACCAGAACTGCCAGCCGCTGCTGAACTGCCCTATCTTTTCGAGCACAGGCTTGTGAGGACAGCTCAGCATCCCCAGGGCCCTTGGAGCACACCAGCGGCACTAGGACCACTTCCGTATTGCACTGAATATTCTCCAGATATTGACGCTGTGCACAGCAGCCCCGCTGGCCATGTGCAGCTAATCCAAGGGTCCCAGAGCCCGGCTGCTTTGGATAACAGCAGCTTGCTATATGCAGGCTGCCTTTCTGTGAGCCTTGAGAACGACTATTCAGCATAACCAGTCTGAGAGGCAGCATTTTCTTGGGGAAAGCAGTGTGTTCATGTGACTCCAGCCTTGCCTCTCTGCCCCTCGTGGGGCCACTGGCTTTCACTGCTGACTCCACGCCTTCCTCTATCCCGTCTCTCTCTCTCTTCCCCGTTGGCACATCCCCGTGCCATGATGATGAAAAGAACAAACAGAAGGCTTCCTGGATTCTCTTCCAGGAGTCCACACGTGGACGTTGCAGTTTAAAAAATCATTAACATCAAAATCTAAAAGGTGAAGTTAGCAGCTTGTGGCAGCCCTACCGATGATGTCACCCAGAACAAGTGCAGGGCTTGGAATCACATTTTAAATTGTCCCAGACCCACAGGTGTCTCAGCCCTGTTTCTTATGTCTAGGGCGAGCCCGGAGATCCAGGACCCAAAGGAAGCATCGGGAACCGGGGTCCTCGTGGGGAGACGGTAAGATCAACACGTGCACGGGGCCCAGGCTGCCGCTGACTCTGCTGAGGTGCTCAGGAAGCAGGGGGATGTGGCCTTGTGCTGGGCTGGGCTTTGTCATTGCAACTTGGGTTGGTTCCACAAAGACACAGCTTGGTAGCTGCTTCTTATATTACTGGGGATGTGATTGAAAATAGTGAAACCTGCTGCTTGTAAGTTTCAAACTAATTTTTATTTCACTGGAGGAGGAGTGAATAGAGACATTTTTTCTTGATTTCTTTCTGAGAAGTGAATGTGGTGGTTTACTGATCCTTGAACCACCTTCATTTCAGGTCTTGCAAATGCTTTTGGAGCTCAAATAGATGGAGCTTTTCTGCAAAGAAATAAACGTCCTTGGTTTAAAATGGAATGGGCTTTGATAAGATCTCAATTCAGGTTGAAACGGTTTGTTTTGAAGGAGACATTCCAGCAATGGAAATTCTAACTTTGAGAATTCATTTTAAAAAGTTATTTAAAAACACCCTAACTGCTGTCTTGCAATAACGTTGTAACATACGTTTCTATCCGGGAAAAAGAAATCTCCAGTACATTGGGAATTTTTCTGTAAAATGAGTCATTACACCTAAAAACTACATTAAGTGGACCAGGTTGATCTGATTCACAACCCCAAAGCTTGAAAATACTTTTCTTGTGTTTGTAATTTCCCTACAGCTAACTGAAATTTAAAAATCCATGGCTATTACTGTCTCAGAAGTGGAGGGGAAAAAAAACCAGACTTTAAAATCTACTCAAACCATTGAATGAAATCTCTTCCTGATTCTGTTTCTATAAATTTGGGCCAACAACTCTTTAGCTGTTTAAAACTGTAAATTAACTAAAGAGCATGTTCTGTGCATGTTTTAGAGATATTAATGTATATTTCATGCAAATTCTTTTGATTCTTTTGAAATAATCAACAGTGTCCAGTTTGGAAAGCCCCCCAGGAGAGAGTGATAGGGGCAGATCTCCGAGTACAGGGAAGTGGGTTTGGGGAAGGAAGGCAGTCTAGAGGCATGACCTGGAAGGAAGGGAAGGGGCACCAGGGAGAGGGGAGTAAGGGCTGAGCACAGAAGACTCAGGAGGGTGCGAGACTGAGTCTTGCGTTCTTGCTTTGAAGTAGAAACAAAGACTCATATATGCATAGATCAAAGAGTCCGATCAACTCTAAGATTCCCTGGTTCCATGCGTCTTTGATTCTACAACCAAACAGCATCTTTACCAATAGCTTGTAGTGTTCTTTAATATAGACACGGTCTTATTTGCACTGGAGGGTGGGATAAGACTAGGAACTCTTCCTTGAGCTGTACCTTGATCTGGGAACATTCCAGGGACACAAAGACCCACTGCTCAGGGCTTTAGAAAAAGAAGGTCATGGTGTGCCTGACAGGGGCACCTGCAGTAACGCTGTCTTTCCACTCTTAGGGAGATGACGGACGAGATGGAGTTGGCAGTGAAGGACGCAGAGGCAAAAAAGTATGTGTCTGCCGAGGATTCTTGAACTTCTGACATGCTGTACTTTTAAAGAATTATCTCTCAAAATTGAATTGTAATGTAGTGAATTTTTTCTCTTGGCGATGCTACGGATATATTTTTTCTGCTCGAGAATAATTTGTTAGATGATTTTAAGTTGGGATCAAATATTGAGTCATTTATTTTTTATAGGGAGAAAGAGGATTTCCCGGATACCCAGGACCAAAGGTAAATATTCCCCTAGGGGGTAAACAGGATCATTGTTTTAGGATGAGTCTGATGTGACCATGGACTGAAGGTCACCATAGCTTGGGTCTAGTCTTCAGTCAGACACTTACTAATCAAGTGACCTTGGGAAAGGCCCACCCTCTCCAAGACACTCCCTCATCAGTCACATGGAGATGACAATATGCCCTTGTCATGGTGCTCGTGAGGATTAAATGAAGTGGCACTGCAATAAAATACTTTATAAACCTTAAGATGCTAGTATAATCTGTATGACGTTATCATTAATGTAACTTCTAAGTCCAAGTTCAGGAAGCTTAGACTGAGTCTGCAAATGCCACAGCTGCGCCGGTAACTTGGTGAAAAATCCATCAAAATTAGCCATTTGGCCACGCTGGGAAGTGTGGTCCAGAGGCCCCCAGGGACCCTCAGCTAGACCTGCCTCTCAGAGCTTAATGTGCTGCTTCCTGGCTCTCTTCCCAGGGCAATCCTGGTGAGCCGGGGACAGACGGAGCCCTGGGACCCAAAGGCATCAGAGGCCGAAGGGTAAGTTTGCCTGCACCTTCCTGGTAGCCGGTCTGAGCACTGAAGACTCCATTGCTTCTTTGAAAGTTACCCTTCTTCACTTGCAACCTGGCCAGAGATAGTATGGGGTGGGAGTAGAGGAATCCTAAACCTTAGACGGGATGTACTCAGGACACCCTGCGGTTGTGTCTGTGCTATCTTCCTTTGGTCATGCTCCCTTTAGAGGGAGGTCTGGAGGGCCCCCTCGTCTAATACGTCTCAAAGGTCACTAGCCCACGGTCCACTCCGCGCATGGTGCCGGGGGACTCAAGTCTCACAATGAATGACATCAGAAGTCTGCGCAGACATATTTGGTCATGCCCGCCAGATGGTGTGGAGACAGGATCTCATGAGCTGCACGAAGTGCTTACTAGGGTTCCAAGTTCAGGGGCAAGCCAGGCTGAGCCCATGTATTCTCTCGCCTCCCCACCATGAAAAGACTCCTCTTTCTTTTTCTTTCTTTCTTTCTTTTTTTTTTTTTTGAGGTACGCAGGCCTCTCCCGTTGCGGAGCACAGGCTCCGGACGCACAGGCTCAGTGGCCGTGGCTCACGGGCCCAGCCGCTCCGCGGCATGTGGGATCTTCCCGTACCGGGGCACGAACCTGTGTCCCCTACATCGGCAGGCGGACTCCCAACCACTGCGCCACCAGGGGAAGCCCAGACTCCTCTTTCTTAAGCTACTTTTCATTCTGGATTATTCTCCATAGTGGATGTTTACTCATCCTTTTAAGATTGCCCTGAGTCTTGAATTAGCAACTTGTGGCCTAGAATCGGGTAAAGGCTTCTAACAGTTATATTTAGCTTAAAATATAGTGAAATTCATTGTCATTATCCTGTTAATTTTCTCAGTGAGGACATTCAAACTAGATCATTTATTACTCACGGTAGAGTTTTAAAACATTGGATTGGTTATCTACATCGAAAAGTGAGCTAATTAATTGTCAGTTACTGCTTTCTTATGCATCCATAGTGGTCTTATTAAAGGCTCTCAGGCAAGCATCTATCTCACCTTGACCTGCCAGAGAACAGAGTTGTGGGAGATGCACATCGGTTTTGTCAGGGCCACTTGTTCCTATACCTGAGTTTTGGAGACACTTAAGTTCTCTTCAAGTGAGAGATTCCTTGTGGTGATGGGGGACATTAGACAAGATCATCTCCACCACCCCTTCCAACTGCAGAAGCTGAGAAGTCTCCAACTTCTGCCACAATTGAGCAATGTTTGTTCTGCTTCTAGGGAAATTCAGGACCTCCAGGGATAGCTGGACAGAAGGGAGACCCTGGTTACGCAGGACCATCTGTGAGTACCTACCCATTTCCAATCAAGCTGCCCGAGGGCTGGGTGCCTTACACATGGTCCTCCTTGAAAACTTTCCACTATCTCTTTTCCTCCCAAAAGAGCTGTCTGCATTTTTGTTGTTGTGGTTTCTTTGTTTGTTTTTTAACCACTTCCCTTCTGATACCACAGTGGAGAAAAGAGCCTTTGAGCTTTAGTGTACCAAGAAAATTTTAAAGCAAGTTTCACATGGAACTCTATAATCTAGGGTGTATCGTAATTTGCCTTTACAATTTCCTGGTGTAGGTTTGCTTGAGGTTTGTGCTGAGGACAAACTAAAGAGAACACATTTGAATACCTTTTGATTGCATCTTGTGGAAGGAGTATAGTATAGACCTCGGTTTGGGGAAGATTCCCTTTGGTCTATAAAATCCCCAAGGGAGCTACTGATTTGTGGTTGAAACCCCACTAGCGACCTAGAGCCAGGAGGGCACCTTTCTCCAACCCTTCCATATCCTTCATCATGAATGTCTTTGTTTCCTTGCTTGAATTTCTTCCTGTACTGTCTCCTGACGTTGAAATTGATGAGGTTCACAGAAGAATGGAAAAGGTAACTCAGGAAGTGGAAAAATCATCCTTAGAAAGAAAGGTTAGAGGATTGGATTGGTTGAACCCAGGAGAAGATGGTAGAGTCAGGTGTTGAATCTGGAGAGGAGCCTTTAATGGGAGATGGTTAGTCCAGTTGAAGTGGGGGACGGATGAGCAGGGGCCACTGGATGGAAAGATGCTGGCTAGCCCATGAGGTGACAGCTTGACCCTCGGTGGCCACACATTGGGATGAGATGCCGAGGGCAGCCATGAATGTATCCCTGGGGTGGAATCCCGGGATGCTTAGACCTGGAGCCTCAGGGTAGCTAAGTGACTCCTGGGTGTCCCTCCTCTGACAGGATGTAGGAAGCCAGCAGGGGAAAGGCAGCTCTTCTCTCTGGAGAAGCAGCGTTTAGACTCAAGTTCAAATGTGTGACTTACGTTGATTTGCAATGAGTATCCTGGATTCCAGGGCATGGAGCTATTTATCTTACAGGGGAAACACTTCTGTCCTCAAAGTCTCTCCTTTGCTCTTCGAGCAGTTAAATCAAATTTATAGGGAGAGCCTGTAAATGATCAAGGTCAGTCAGGGCCCACCTTGTTCTCTCTGTCATGCGTCTGTGGGCCCCGGGCTGTTCCTTGGTGGGAAGCTCCACAGCCCTCACATCTGCGAGGTCTCAGCCCCCGTCCTTGTTTTGCAGGGTTACAAAGGCAGCAGAGGTGACTCGATGGACGTAAGTTGCATGTGTGCCTCGCGAGCCCTTGCCCTGTGAGCTTTCTCTGTCTGTTCTCTTACATCTTCTTTCCTTTTCCAGCAATGTGCCCTGGTCCAGAGCATCAAAGATAAATGTCGTAAGTACACGATTTTCTGCCGTCTGTGCCTCATTTTTATCCTTATGTGTGAAATTCGCACCTGGTGGACCAGGCTTTCACTCTCTTCTCTGTTCTCTTCTAGCTTGCTGCTACGGTAAGTCATTTCAGTAATTGAACTTCCTTCCAAGGAAAGCAGAAGATCCCTTTTCCAGGAAGTAGTTTGTCTGTGAAAACCCTCCCCTTTCCCACAGGGCCCCTGGAATGCCCTGTCTTCCCGACGGAGCTGGCCTTCGCCTTGGACACCTCTGAGGGAGTCACCCAGGGTGCATTCAGCCGGATGAGGGATGTGGTCCTGAATATCGTGGATGACCTGACCATCGCCGAGAGCAACTGCCCGCGGGGTGCCCGCGTGGCCGTGGTCACCTACAACAATGAGGTCACCACGGAGATCCGCTTTGCTGACTCCAAGAAGAAGTCCGTTCTCCAGGACAAGATCAAGAACCTTCAGGTGGCTCTGACGTCCAAGCAGCAGAGTCTGGAAACTGCCATGTCCTTCGTGGCCAGAAACACGTTTAAGCGGGTGCGGAATGGATTCCTGATGAGGAAGGTGGCGGTTTTCTTCAGCAATAAACCCACGAGGGAGTCCCCGCAGCTCAGGGAGGCCGTGCTCAAGCTCTCGGATGCTGGGATCACACCATTGTTCCTCACGAGCCAGGAGGACCGGCAGCTGGTCAACGCCCTGCAGGTCTGTGCTCTGGGCATCTCTGACTCTGAGAAGGTGCTTGGGTGCAACTGTACCCTCCCTGATGGGTTTGCACCCCTTAGCTTCTAGATGAGGCTGGTCTCACTTGCGAGACTTCCAGAACATCCTGATGGCTCTGGCACTAGATGGACATCCAAATAAATGCCCATGACTTATTCCCACTAGGTCCCTCTTTGCTTCTTGGATGAGACTCTCCCAGGCTGACCCTGGAGGCCTACAGTCTCCTTGGGAGGTTCTCCAGACATCAGCCAGCCCAACACCCAAGCTGCATCCCTGTTCAAGTATTTCTCAGCCAGGCTGGCATCTAACAATGAAACAAGTTATTTAAGCATAGGACGAGGAAGCATTAGCTTCAGCCTATGAAGCAGCTAAGTGTTTCCTTATTCTTTGCTTAAATGACTTGTATAATTGTTATACCACTAATATATATATATAAAGATTAATTAGTCAATTAATATTTACTCAGTGCTGATTGTGGCTTTGCAGTCCAGGATGGGTGGATGATGGGTAGGAAGGGACACAGCGGGACCAGGAGTGAGGAGGTCTTGGCTCTAGTGCCAGTCCAACCACCTTCTAGCTTTAAGTCACCGAAAGTAACATGGCCCTGTCACTTATGCTCTCTGTGCCTCAGATTTCTCACCTGTAACAGGGGCTGGTGGATGAGATGGTCCCTAGCGTCTTCCTTTCCAAACCGGATGTTCTACAGTTTTATCACTGCCACGTCAGCAAGAGACAGTTGGGTCACTGGCACCATCTCTTAGGGTTTATTCTGCCGAACTCCAGGCCAATTGGAGAACATAGTATTGGGCTTTCGGCTCCGGCTTGGGCTACCAGCCTTACGTTCCTATTAGGGGATCATGTATACATCTCCCTTGTGAGGGCTGAGTGATCCAGAACCACGCATGTTTCCTAAAAAGCATAGTTTCAGCAAGTTCAAAAAGTCAAATATTCATTCATTTATTCAATTTAATGATGATGTGCCAGGGGCTGTGATGGGCAGGACATTCTGAGTCTTCTGGAAGTGATTTCATAACTTGCTTTGTTGTTAAATTCCTTTCTAGACCTGGGCCCATGGGAGAGGGACGGACTGAATATTTGTTAGTCGCTATTATTATTGCTAGATAACAATGACATTTAGGTCCCTGCTCTTTGGTAGAGGCTATACCAGGTACTTTACATACATTATCCAATTTAATCTTCCAAATAACTTCGTGGGAATTTACCATTATCTCCACTTTGCAGCTAAGGAAACTGAATTCCAGAGAAGTTAAATAATTGTGCTTCACGTCCAGCAGGAGTGGGATTTGAACTCCGGTTCATCTCATTGGGAGAAAACCTGTTTTCCTATCATAATCAGTGCCTTCCTTCCTAACCCCGCTTCCCAAGAAAGAGAAGATATTGATCTATTGGGGGGTTTATTTAACTGATGTGTTTATTAAATAATTATTTAATTTAATTATTTAATAATTATTAAATAATTATTTAATTGATGTGTTTATTAAATAATTGTGTTTATTTAATTGATGTGTATTCTTCGGCTGCATTTTCAAATGGTAACTTACCCTGTGTACTCCTACTAAGGATTTCCTTTTGTTTAAACCAGATCAATAACACAGCAGTGGGTCATGCCCTTGTCCTACCAGCTAGTGGAGACCTCACGGACTTCTTGGAGAAAGTCCTGACTTGTCACGTTTGCTTGGGTAAGATGCTTCTCTAAGAGAAAAAAAATCTGTCCGGCTGCAATTGCAAAACACACTATCTACAGAGGGACATTTGAGTGAATAATCATCATCTGTACAAAGAGCTTAAGTTAAATGAAGATTCACATAGTCTTGTATTTACCAGTGTCTATGCTGCGTGAGTAGTTTCCATCCTTAAAGCCGACTGCCCCCAAACAGAGCCTCTCTCTGTGAAGAGAATGATTAGTTCCATAGGTAACAAAGGAGGAAGTGGGCTCTGCTTATATTTTGACCTTGGAGTCCAGAATTTTATTATCTGGTTTTGTTTTATTATCTGGTAATGTGTTTCTGGAACACATTTCTTCAAGGAGTGGCAAGGAAGCCAGGTAGTTTTCTTTTCTTTCCTTTTCTTTCATTATGCCAATGCCACAGTATGTTAACAAGGATTTCGGCCTGATTTGTTTCCTCTAGTAAGTGCTAGGTGATGAAAACTGAAATCTGGCCATGATATTGTCAGCAAGGTATACATAGGTTTCTACATTATGTGACAATTCTAATGACCCCAGGCTCCCTGCAGACTGATGTGCAGTATCTCGCCAGGAGAGTCACAGAATAAACGGGCTGCCATGCTTCTTTCTAGACATCTGCAACATCGACCCATCCTGTGGATTTGGCAACTGGAGGCCTTCCTTCAGGGACCGGAGAGCAGCGGGCAGCGACGTGGATATCGACATGGCTTTCATCTTAGATAGCTCCGAGTCCACCACTCCGTTCCAGTTCAATGAGATGAGGAAGTACATACAGTACCTGGTCCAACAGCTGGACATGAGCCCGGACCCCAAGGCCTCCCAGCACTTCGCCAGAGTGGCGGTCATGCAGCATGCACCCTATGAGTCTGTGGGCAACGCCAGCGTGCCGCCCGTGAAGGTGGAATTCTCCCTGACTGACTACGGCTCCAAGGAGAAGCTCCTGGCCTTCCTCGGCAGCAGGATGGCACAGCTCCAGGGGACCAGGGCTTTGGGCAGCGCCATCGACTATACCATTGAGAACATCTTTGAAAGTGCACCCAACCCACGGGACCTGAAGCTCGTGGTCCTGATGCTGACGGGCGAGGTGCAGAACCAGCAGCTGCAGGAGGCCCAGAGAGCCATCCTGCAGGCCAAATGCAAGGGTTACTTCTTCGTGATCCTGGGCATTGGTAGGAAGGTGAACGTCAAGGAGCTGTACAGCTTCGCCAGTGAACCAAACGACGTCTTCTTCAAACTCATGGACAAGTCTGCTGAGCTCAACCAAGAGCCTCTGATGCGCTTCGGGAGGCTGTTGCCATCCTTCATCAGCAGTAAGTCCTGCGCACACTTGGCCCCCAGGGGTGGGGCCTCAGGCATGGGAATGATAGCTAGTGTGCCCATGTTGACCCGTCCATTCATTCAACAAGTATATACTGGCACCTACCACATCCCAGACACACTGTTAGGAGCTGGGGTTGGCAGTTGACACAGACGGGAATCCTGCCCTTGTTCACTCGTTTATTCAACCAGACTTGACTAGACCCCTCCCAGCCATGGACTGTGTCCCTGGGAGTTTATAGTCTAGGTGGGTGAAGGGGTCAAGTGCACATTCATTAGGCATGACATGATACGCTGTTATGTCACACTGAGTGTGCCCTGATGGGGATCAGGGAAGCTTCTAGAAGGAGCAGCATTGATCTGGGCTTAGCCCCCAACCATACACTTGGATACCTCTGAGCCTTTACCCGATATGGCTCTCCCTCCGCTAAATGATCTCCACTTTCTTCAGCAACAAACCCGCATTCATCTTCAAAAATTATCTCCAGACCCCCTGCTCACTGTGATGGTCCCCACTCCCAAGGCTCGGGCATTGTTAATCAGGATGTTGTCCTTACCGCATCTATCACATGGCCCGTTGGTCATTCATTTATGGGTATGTGGTCCCAGTAGACTGCACATCCTGGAGGAGGTGTGTCATTCATCACTGCCTTGATGGAGTCAGGCGCAGAAAAGCATCTAACAAATGAGGGAGATTTATAAAGTATGACCTGTCTCCCTAAAGTTTTAGGGGAAAAATGTGAAGCGAGGGTAGGCCAGCAAGTTCACCCAGGAGCCACTATTACCGTCTTCGGACAATTAAAACAGAAGTTTTGTTAAACAGCACTGAGAAAATGTTCAAAGTAATTCTATTATAATGTAATGTCCAAGAGCTTGGAACTTGGTACATTCTGCACTTGATTTTTCTTCTATTCCTGTCTTCCCTCACATTGAGGAAGTGTTACCTTTAACTTAATCACCCAAATATTGCCAAATAGGAGATACTGGCTTGAGACGTTTTATGGATCAAGCACCATTATGCTTCATGTTTCGAATCACTGGACTTAGATTGTCTGGAAGAATGAATTAATTCAACAAATATTCACGAACTACCTATACGTGATCCATTTAACGCCTTAGCAGATTGATTTTAATTTGCATGTGGTTCACATGCCCTTAAATATTTCCTTCTCTCTTTTTCTCTAGGTAAAGATGCTTTTTACCTGTCCCCAGATATCAGGAAACAGTGTGATTGGTTCCAAGGGGACCAACCGGCAAAGAATCTTGTGCAGTTTGGTTACAAACAAATGTAAGTGATTATAATAACTGTCTTAGAAATTAGAGCGCTAGAGGGAATGCAGAGGTCCTTCAGCCAACGCCTAACTTTATGGGGTGAGGATGTTGAGATCCAGAAAACATGACTTCCCAAATGTCACGTGGAGCATTTCAGGGGAAGAGTCTGTTGTATCCATTAGCTTTTACTGTGTAACAAATTACCTGAAACTTAGTGGCTTACAATAACAACTGTTTATGTAGTTTGAGATTCTGTGGGCTGGTGGGTTTTGCTTGGGCTCAGCTGGGCAGTTCTTCTGGCCTCTACAGAGCTCATTTTCATGCTTGTGGTCAGCTGCTGGTCAGCTGTGGACTGGTGGTCTAGGGTGGTCTCATGTGGCAAGCGTGGGTTTGTGCACAAGGAGACTGGGAGGGTTCCGTGAGAGAAGGTGGAGGTAAGCAAGGCCTCCTGAGGTCTAGGCTAGAGCTGGTACACTGTTACCTGTGCCCTATCCTATTGGCCAAAGCGTGACCAAAGCTGGCCTCGCTAGATTCAAGAGTGGGGAGCTGGGCTTGTTGGGGGAACCTGCCACATCACATTGCAAAGGGTGTGGGTACAGAGAAAGTGGGCCACTGGGACCATATGTCCCAACAGTCTACTATAACTGGTGTGCAATGATTTCATACAGAAAGATTGGATACATTAAGCAAGAAATGGACTCGCTGTCTCTCAAAATGATTAATGCTGTAATGACACAGGTGATGGTGTTAGCCAAGGGAGGGGGCATGCATGGTCTCCTAGGAAGACCGATGAGATGGATGGGAGGTGGGTGGGGCTGCAGTGCCCATGGTGATGCTGGCTGCTCGGCATATGCTCCGTGGCCTTATGTCCAGTGCCATCGTCGGTGCCAACTCCAGGAGTAGACAGGAGGGCACTGTGGCTGTGTGACAGAGGGCTGGGCAAGGGGGACGTGGTGGCCGGAAGTGAGGTCAGGCACTGACCAGCAACTGTGTCCCTCAAGAGAAGGCCACAGAGGATCATGCTTTGGGAGAAGGGGAGGTTTTGCCTGTTGCATTCAGATGAGATGCAGATTCGAATTATGCCTGTAAAGGGCCTGCCTGCCTGACGCTTGGCCGAGCCCAGGGTGGCCTCTTCCGGCCGCCCATGCCTCTCCCTACACCCCTTAACTCCTTCAGCTCTCGCCTTTGTCCTCAGAGGGCACGCTTCCCATTTCAGCCTCGTAGTTGAAAGTCATTCCCAAGGCAGCGGCGACCCTTCTCTGGTGCTGCGACGCTCGTTCTGCTTGATCTAGGGTCACAGGTTCTGTTTTTCTAGCCTTGCATTATCTGTATAATTTCCCTGGAACATTCCATCAGGTTGGCTCAACTTTATCTTTAGGAAAACAGAATGAACAAAGCAACCTAGTATCTGAAGTTTTATGACAGCAACTTGAAAGTATGCTGCCTATGCCATATAGCATGACATTTCTATAAAATAATGAATGTTCATCTCAGGGCAAGTAACGAACAAAATTGGGTCTGCGCTAGCATGTCTGATGGTTATATTGCTGTTCTCTTTAGGGATTCACAGTAAATCAAGAAATTGTGAGAAAAACAACCACATACACAAAAATTAACACAAACAAAAATATACAACACGCCCTAGGAATGAAAGCGTATGCCGATTTGATCATTTTCCAGCTCAACACAGCATCTTGCTTATTTTTTTAATTTAAACTTTTTAATGGAAGTATAGTTAATTTACAATGTTGTGTTAATTTCTGCTGTACAGTAAAGTGATTCACTTATACATATATACATTTTTTAATATTCTTTTCCATGATGGTTTATCACAGGTTATTGAATATGGTTCTCTGTGCTATACAGCAGGACCTTGTTATGT
The DNA here is from genome assembly GCF_964374135.1 of Grampus griseus. Lineage (NCBI taxonomy): Eukaryota > Metazoa > Chordata > Mammalia > Artiodactyla > Delphinidae > Grampus > Grampus griseus. The sequence goes on from NC_139001.1 coordinate 3,492,371, forward strand.
ATCCATCCTGTATATGATAGCTTACATCTGATAACCCCCAGCCTCCCACTCCATCCCTCCCCCAGCCACCCCCCCCCCCCAGCTGGGGCAACCACAAGTCTGTTCTCTATGTCTGTCTATTCCGTAGATATAGCTTCACTTAACACAGCATCTGGTTGAGCGGCTACTTTCTTATAACGCACGTAGCTATTAACTGATCTTAGTTTTTGGTGTATGCGTTTCAGTTGGTCAATTTTTATAATTAGAGCATTATTTAAATATTCTATCTTTACTATTTATTATGAACAAAAAGTATTATTATTATGACAATATTTATTTCTGTTTCTTTGCTCTCTTCCAGCTTTTATAAATTGAAACTAAGATTTCAGGTGTATTTATAGTACAATAGAGGCTTCATTTTTAATAATTCTATTTTTTATATGCTGTTCAATGTCTTTCTGTGACACAGATCCTAAAAGGAAGGAACTTAGTATATGCAATGCTATATGTAATATGTAAAAGCCACTGCATGCATTTTGGTGAGATAGCAAATTTTGTATAGCGCATGGAGTTATGTCTGTGTCTATTTTAGATAGCAGGAGAAAATATGTATGAGTTGAAATAATATTTAATATGTTTTAACAGAAATGTTCCGAATAATGTTACTTCAAGTCCTACATCTAAACCAGTGACCACAGCAAAGCCAGTGACCACCACCACCAAACCAATAACAGTGGTAAACCTGCCAACCTCAAAGCCAGCTTCCACGAGACCTGTGGCCGAGAGATCCATGGCTGGGAGACCCATGGCCACCAAGCCTGAGACTGTCAAGTCCACGGCCACCAAACCTGAGGCCGCCAAGCCCGAGGCCGCCAAGCCCTTGGCCAAGCCAGTGGCCACCAAGCCCGAGGTCGCCAAGCCTGTGACCACCAAGCTTGTGGCCACCAAGCCCGAGGCCACCAAGCCCGAAGTTGCCAAGCCTGTGGCCACCAAGCCTGAGGCCACCAAGCCGGAGGTTTCGAAGACAGCCACAGTCAGACCCGCACCGGCCGCGAGGCCCGCAGCAGCAAAGCCGGCCCCTGCCAGACCCCCTGCTGCTGCCAAACCCATGGCCGCAAAGCCCGAGGCCCCCAGGCCCCAGGCAGCCAAACTGGCCGCCACCAGGCCAGCCACTGCTAAGCCCATGGGTAAGAAAGCCACCTACCTGGGATGTCTCATTTACTGTGTCCAGGGCTTGTCCCTTGAAGGCTGTTTACAAAGCAATCCAGACACGGTCCTTGATCTGCAATCTGACATCTAGATGATGTATTTTGAAAGGTGCTGGTTTGAGCATGGAATTACCAAAACATCCCTCTTTATCTATATTAGAAAGTAATCTTTCTCTTCCCCCCCCCACCCCCCGCCCGCCGTGAGGCTGGTGAGTTCCAAGCAAAGAGCAGGTGAAATACCCACCCCTCCGCCGCCTCTGCTGCCCGTTTTCCCACTCCCCACCCCAGCCCCAAACCCCCATCGGGACAAGCATGGGAGCGGCTCATTCTCTCAGGGGTGTCAGTGGGCGGCCACCACCCACCTCTCCTGGAAATGCAACTGTCTTCAGTTAAAGGGATGAGTTCTAAGTAGACGTAGGGTTTTAGACCCCGTCGAGGGAGTGAGAGAGAGAGAGAGAGAGAGAGAGAGAGAGAAAGCCTGCTGTCAGCTCTTAAGTGGTGAAGCTTATGCTTCTGTGCTATAGTTCTGGAGCCAGACCCGCCTCCCTTAGAGTATGACTCCCGAAGGTCTGGTTGGAGCTTTGTAATTGCAGAAGCCTTGTCCCCGCTGGGAAGCATGTACCCATAGAGAAGAGGCCCAAGCCTCGTGCTGTGGCAACATTGGGGCGTTGCGTTTAGCAAATTGAAAAGTTAGAGCCCAGACGATTGTTTTGTCCCCACAGACCGAACTACGTGCTGGTACTGCCCCTGGGAAGAATGCATTCCAGGCTGGATTAGATATGGGGGTTGGGGGTTGGTGGGCTTAATGGGACTCAGACTGTGTTATTTTATTTTTCCCACAAAGAAGATGCTAGAAGTTCCTATAGAGTCACAAACTGTATGGAAAAGTGAAGGCAGGATGTATGTGCTCCTGAGAAAATGGAGATTGTCTTCATTTTATGAAGAGAGAGAAGCAGGGATTCCTTGAAAGAATTTCATGTCATACCCTAAAGTTCCATGATGTATATTTAATATATTTTAAATTAGGGGCCTCGTTCTGTCTTGAACGCTTCAGATTAAGCACCCCGAACCACACAGTTTCAAAGTATTTCCTTAATAAGAGAGATTTTCAACAGGAAAAAAAAGAGTAATCGTGTACCTGGCCGATGAACAATGAGATTTTTGATTACTGTGAATTTCACGTTTCACATATGCTGGTGGGTTACAAGATCAGTATTTCTCTGGAGCTTGAAAGAGAAGCTAGTTGTCTGCCTCACCTAAATTTCAGATCGACCGTGTACTGGTATAGCTCTTTTAGAGTTCATCTCCGGCCTGTGTGTTACAGTCATTTAGGGTTTTATTTTCTGTCTCCTGCTCTCAGCACTCCATCTTGCAGTTAAGGCACCCCGAGAGGTCCACGTGTCTGAAATCACAGAGAACAGCGTCAAACTCCACTGGGAGAGGCCCGAGCCCCCCAGCCCTTATTTATACAACCTCACCATCACCTCGGCCCACGATCAGTCCCCGGTTCTGAAGCAGAACCTCACGGTCACAGACCACGTCATCGGGGGCCTGCTCCCTGGGCAGACGTACCATGTCACGGTGATCTGTTACCTAAGGTCTCAGGTCAGAGCCATCTACCAAGGCAGTTTCAGTACAAGTAAGTGCACTGTCGGTTTAAGGAAGGTTGGTACCTATCTCTGCGTGGCATATCCAACGGTGCCATAAAGGGAACAGTGCTTATTCACTGACCTTTTCTGAAACAGCAACAAGGTTAAAGCGAAATCCTGTGTGTTTTGGTTGCACCCAATTGATAACTTAACGAAATGGAAAATGGGTTCGTTGTGAACTGTTGTCCTGCCTTGAGGGTCCTGGGCTACTTGATGCAGGAAATCAGATCCGTGTGGCCCGAGTGCGGCCCCTTCCCAGGGAGAAAGAAATACGGCCATGGAACCTGGCTGGGTCTCGGCTGCCCACCATGTCCCGTGTCGGAAGCATGTTTCCATGGTCAGTGAACGGAAAACACCACTGAGTCATGGCTCCTTAGGGAGTCTCATCCCAGGGGCCACGGGATGTCCACAGGCACAGTCGAAAGGGCACCAGCGTTTCCCTCCCCTGGTCTCATCGTGTTCAGGCTCTGCCCTCTGCTGTGTTGGCCCTGTGGCTCCTTTGCTGCCCTGAGTCCTGGCCTGCATGATTTCCCAGCCCCGTCCCCAAGTTCTCCTGGACCCTCACCCCCACCCCTGACTCTTCTCGACCCCCTGCTGTTCCTGGGACGTGGAGGGGAGGCTCCCATTCTTTTCTCTTGGGCCAGAGTTATTCATATCAAGGAACTATGACTGAGGAAAGGCAATTCCCATCAGTTACCATACAACCCATGAAGGTTTGAGTCCAAAGACCCTTCAACCCCAGGGCTCTGCTTCCTTGGAAGGAAGCAGAAGATGTTATGTGGAAAAATGGGAGGATCTCTTCCAGGTTCAGAAATTTCCTCCGTTTGCTCGTTGAGATGAATCAAACGTGCAGACAACAGACATACGCAGTGTGTGTGGAGACTTCTTGGGTCTCTACGTTTCAGTGGCCCCTCCTTACATAAGACATGACCCAGAACGGCAAGCCTGCCTCAGTCCCATAGGGTTCCTAAGCCTTTCATTTTCTGAGTTACCTATTAGTGGTGTATCTTTTTCTTTTATAGAGAAAATTCAGCCTCCATCTCCGCAAACGGCGAGGTCAGCTTCTAGTTCAACCATCAATCTAGTGGTGACCGCAGAACGGCTGGCTGGGAGTAAAACAGGTGAGCTGTGAAACTATCAGGTCCACTGCAGCACTAAGAAAGCATTCTTCTGAACAGTTTAATCTGCTGGGGTTCTAATTCTCAGACCAGGAGAGACTTGTATGGAGAAAGTTTCAAAGTGGCTCTGTGTGGCCCCTCCTGGGCTTATTCCGCACATTCCAAGTTGCCTGTCCCCAGGATCTTAGAAAAAGTTGAATGAGGGCTGCTTTGGGAGCCGTAGCCAGGAACTCATGTGTCCCTTAGTCATTTCCCTGGTGCCTCATCTTGGGACTCGAGTTGATTTGCGGCGTGTGATGCAGCGAAGCATAAGATTTCATCCACTTGGTGATTTAATCTAATAAAAAACTGCTTAGAAGAATACAAGACAATTCAGACTGGAATCCATGAAATAAATGGGTTTGGAAGTGACCCATGGGATCAATGTTCTGGTCCCAATTTCCTAAGCACACGCCCTGGCTTAGTCTAGCCTGCCATTCTCTATGTGTCTGACCCCAAGCATGTGCACATTTTATGTGAAATCCATGATGAGTTAGATGTGTTTCTGGAAGTGACAGTTGTGACTTGCTTTTGTCCTGGGCAGTGGAACGCTGGGGACCCGTAACCTCTTCTTCAGGGGAACATGAGCTATGATTGTTCTGTGGGAAACTGGTTATTGAAATAGCCGATATGCTTTGCTTAAGAGTATTCTGCAAAAGATATTGGTACTAATTCCACAGTCAAGGGTATTTAGATATCTTATTGTTTACAGACCCCAAAGCAAAGGGTTTCCACGAGTTATAGGGACAGTTCATTAGTTTTTGATATATTGGCCACAGTCAGGAGGAGGAAGGCATATCTCTTTATGTTGTTAATTTCTGCAACGGATTATGACGAAAGCCGTATATCGAGTGCCCAGCTGCTTTCCTACAGTGCTAGATTTAAAAGCAGCTGTGCTTTCTCGATATGCCCTGCATTGTCAGAAGCAGCAACACATTATGTTTTGAGCTGTTGGCAAGGATTCCCTATTTTACTCTTTCCAGTTTAAGTTTTAAAGTGACCCTTGTTTCTCCACCTCATCCTTTTTGTAGAGTTTGCATCGTATCTCATCAGTGTTTAAATGAAATTGGGTGGTTTCTGACTCCACACACCCATCTCTTTGGGACCACTTGGAAATACAGTGCTCTCAATTCTTTTAGTTGTTTCTAGAGGGAATCTTCTCTATTACCAGAATAGTATTTTTCTTTAACATCTTTATTGGAGTATAATTGCTTTACATTGTTGTGTTAGTTGCTGCTGTATAACAAAGTGAATCAGCTATAAATATACATATATCCCCATATCCCCTCCCTCTTGCGTCTCCCTCCCACCCTCCTTATCCCACCCCTCTAGCTGGTCACAAAGCACCGAGCTGATCTCCCTGTGCTATGCTGCTTCTTCCAATTAGCTATCTATTTTACATTTGGTAGTGTGTATGTGTCAAGGCCACTCTCTCACTTTGTTCCAGCTTACCCTTCCCCCTCCCTGTGTCCTCAAGTCCATTTCCTACACCTGCATCTTGATTCCTGTCCAGCCCCTAGGCTCATCAGAACAATTTTTTTTTTTTAGATTCCATATATATGTGTTAGCATACGATATGTGTTTTTCTCTTTCTGACTTACTTCACTCTGTATGACAGACTCTAGGTCCATCCACCTCACTACAAATAATTCAATTTCGTTTCTTCTTATGGCTGAGTAGTATTCCATTGTATATATGTGCCACCTCTTCTTTATCCATTCATCTGTTGATGGACACTTAGGTTGCTTCCATGTCCTGGCTATTGTGAATAGTGTTGCAATGAACATTGTGGTACATGACTCTTTTTCAATTATGGTTTTCTCAGGGTATATGCCCAGTAGTGGGATTGCTGGGTCATCTGGTAGTTCTATTTTTAGTTTTTTAAGGAACCTCCATACTGTTCTCCATAGTGGCTGGAATAGTATTTTATTCCATTGATGGACTTTCCCTGTGTCCATGTATACATGGTTGATCTATATCTGTACATCTACATTTATCTATCTACCTATCTATCTTTTAATTCATCCACAACCCATACTGACATGTGGTATCAGGAGTTACTAGAAAGAAGATGATGAGTCAATGCAGGAATTATGAAACTATTACATACACAGATGTGTGATAAGGGTCAAAAAACCAACTACTGATAGAGCTGCAAAATGTTTTAAAATAGTTTACTTTTAGAAACAAGTTTAGGAATTGGTCTGTGTTCGAGACAGCCACGTGTTTTTCAGACTCCTTTTGCCTTTCCGATGGAAAGATTGACAGAAAACCAAGAAATTCTCTCCTCTTGACATAAATTTATGGGAACAATTCAAGAATTCATGGTAGATTGGGTAATTAAGTTTTAACTTAAGAGTTGTATAAAAAGATTTTATAAAAACTTTTAATGCTATGATTTTTAAATCAAACTAAAAAAATGCCAGTATGGATGTGGCATGGTGGTTTGGGATGGAGAAGAAAACAAGTCTCAACCCCTTTGATTTCTTATTTTTTAATTGAAGTATAGTCAATTTACAATGTTGTGTTAGTTTCTGGTGTACAGCAAAGTGACTCAGTTATACGTATATATATATATATTCTTTTTCATTTTCTTTTCCATTACGGGTTATTACAGAATATTGAATATAGTTCCCTGTGCTATACAGAAGGACTTTGCTGTTTATCTATTTTGTATATAGTAGTTTGTATCTGCTAATCCCAAACTCCTAATTTATCCCTCCCCTGTCCGTTTTCCCCTTTGGTACCCGTAGGTTTGTTTTCTATGTCTGTCAGTGAGTCTGTTTCTGTTTTGTAAATAAGTTCATTTGTGTCATATTTTAGATTCCACATATAAGTGATATCATAGGGTGTTTGTATTTCTCTGACTTACTTCATTTAGTACGATAATCTCCAGGTCCATCCATGTTGCTGCACATGGCATTATTTCACTCTTTTTTATGGCCGAGTAGCATTCCATTATGTATATGTACCATGTCTTCCTTATGTATTCATCTGTTGATGGACGCTTAGGTCGCTTCCATGTCTTGGCTATTGTAAATAGTGCTACTATGAACATGGGTGCATGTATCTTTTTAAATTAGAGTTTTCTCAACTCCTTTGATTTCTGCTCATAATCAAGGGACAATGGATAAGCCTTTGTCCCCTGCACTGAGGGTTCCCTGCAGGCCCTAGTACACCCCAGCTACCTTCCTGAGTCATCTTCCAACACGATGCTTGAGCTCAGAGAAGCCACAATGGACCTACTAGAATTTCACCAAAGATATGGGTCAGGACAGATGACATTCTGACTTCAAAGTCCCTGAAATCTGTGCATATTATTTGCCACTTGCTGGTAACTTCACCCCTCACAGAGTGTGGGAAAAGTACAACTTCTAGAAAATTCAGTGCTTCACTGAGAGAAAATGATTAGGAATAAATTACACGTGAGATTTGGGGATGTTTTTGGTTCTCTTATGTATGGTCCACAGGGAATAAGAATATATAAACAGTGTTGAGTTAATATAAACAACACAATCTTTAAGCAAGAATCTGGCTGGGCTGTCTTGTTTTTTAAGACTGAGTCACAGATTCAGACATAGGAAGGTGTTTTCAATCTAGACCTTCAACACTTAGGTCTCCTCTCTTCATGTGACAGACAGAAAAGAGATTTTGAGACCGGGGCTTTTGTGTCCTTCAAGGCGATGGGTGGTAGTTACATACAGATGAGTCCAAAACCTTTCTCCTTCCTTCTGATCAGTACAGAGCCCTCAAACCCAGGACCTGAATGTTCTTTCACCCTTCCTTTCACGAGTGTGTGCGCACACACGTGTGTGTATTTCCCCCCTAGTGATTCAAGTCAGCCTGAAAATATAAATTACTTGCTCTTCTTCTTTTTTTTTTTAATTTTTCTTTATTTTCTTTATTTTTATTTTTGGCCGCATCGGGTCTTAGTTGTGGCATGCGGGCTTCTCGCTAGTTGAGGCGTGTGGGCTCAGTAATTACGGCGGCACGTGGGATCTTAGTTCCCCGACCAGGGATCAAGCCCGTGGAAGGTGGATTCTTAACCACTGGGCTACCAGGGTAGTCCCTTACTTGCTCTTCTTAAGAACAAGTTTCTGCATAATTCATCTCTAGCCTGCAAGTAACAAAACAGCGCTTTGAAAAAAAAAAAAACCCAGCACTTTGCCTGGAGAAGTCGCTTAATAAACATCTGCTAAATGAACATATGTAGGTGTACACACACACACACACACCATTTTGAATGCTCTTCTTCAATGAAATTAGTTGGATATTTACTTTAAAATGTATAAATTGAAAATGGGTAAACAGGATTAGGAGATGGAAGCTTGTTTTCCCTCCTCCCTACCAACCCCTCCCGCATATAATCAAGGCATCTTAGAAATTTTTTCCAGGGGGTGAAACATTTTAATATATTCCTATTTTTGCAGATAGAAAAGGAGTAACAACAAATCATTGTTTATAAGAAACTTTAAAAATATACTAACTATATTTTTGCTCAGTAGTTTCAGGTATATTTCACATCTAAATATCAATGGCCACAATATGCATTATTTCTCCAAAGATGTATTTTCTAGACAATTCAGGCAAAAATAAGTTTTAAAACTAGCTTTATATGTGGACGTGAATGCAGTTGAATTCCAGCACCAGTTCATTACAGTTCATCTCTGTAAGCACAAACACAGTTTGTGCTTACAGAGATGTGTTCCTTTCTTAGTTTTAAATGCTAGATACTATTTTTGTTTTTTGACCTTGGCATGCGGCTTGCGGGATCTTAGTTCCCCAGCCAGGGATCGAACCTGGGCCCACAGCAGTGAAAGCACCGAGTCCTAACCACTGGACCACCAGGGAATTCCCTAGACACTCTTCTTTGCTTTTTTACCTCTATGAATAAAAGATTTACTGGGTTTTGATTCTATCTTTAGGAACTGAATTTTGTCATAGTTTACCACTTGGGGTTTAGGAAACATGGTGACCAGTGTTTGAATCTATGCAGGAATTTGTGGGCAAAAATCCTGTGAGATAAAAGGTCTTTGGTCCATGGCATCCAAGGGGGAGAAGATGGAGCAGTACTAATATTTGAGTTTTCATATGTTAATATTTGCCCCTTTTGAAATTCATATTTAATAGGTACTTCTTTACCAGAAATTTGACACAGGCATGTAATGGGAGGATAGCCTAGCGGGGGGATTTTTTGTCCCCCATCTGAGGCCTGGCCCTGTGTCACATGGAGTGTGAGGTGTGGCAGTAAGGCCTCAGCTTGAGATGAAGGTTGATTACTACAGCAAACCAATAGCACCATTACTAACCATTCAGGATTCCAGACTTTGCAATACTACATGCTTCCATTTTAAATGGTTAATACTTGTATTTTCCTCAACAAAACAAGCCCTGCAAAAAGAAAAATCCCACCCCACTCTTTGCTTTCCTCAGCACGTAAGGGCAGCACACCCACTTTTCTGAGATACATTTGCTGCCTGAAAATGGCAGTTAGCAGCAATTAAACAAATCTTTCAGTGCTTATCACAGTCTTAAAAAAGTATTGACTGTGCTAGGCATTTTTGCAGTATGTTTTGTGGCTGCTAGTTTTGAGGATGCTGTGTTGTTGCTAATGTTGGTTTTAGGTTTTTGTTACCATCTCTCTCTTTCTCCTTCTCATTTTTGGCCAAAGAAGACTTGGATGAATATTTTACACGCATATGATTAGTAAAGCTAAGACTCTGAAGTTTCTAAACAGCAAAAAAAAAAAAAAATTTAACTCAGAAAAGAATGAATCCTAAATTATTGGCCCACCCATGTGTGAAGAAATGTTTCAATGCAGAAGAGAATAAAAATAACTAACACAACGTGTAACATTCTTTTCTACTCACCCTAGAAATTAGCAATCTGTAGAAATGACTATATTTTGTCTGATCAGGCATTCCTGGGTCAGTTACACAGCTCTGAAGGAAATGAGTTCAGCAATGTTTTACTTACTTTGTTGATTCTAAGATGTATAATTTTCCCCATTGTAGTGCCTCTGAAATTGAAATGTGACTTGACATTGATGACATGTCATGGCTTATTGGCAGCATTTTCTCTTACTTAGTGGATTATAAAACAATAGTACATTATAAAATTAAGATGTCTTAGCTTTGATGAAATCCAGTATTTGCTTGGCTGTGTTCCACCATGAATATACAGCGTTGGCTGCCATAAGACGATGTGATGGGGAAAATATATGACTTTATGTTGATAATAATTTAAAGAACTAACTTAACCCCACAAGTTGAGGTACATTCAATGGCTACAAATATTTTCTCTACTTTGAAGAGACGTAGCCGTCTTCAAGGCTGTGTGTTTACTGCTGCATGAGAATGTAGCTAAGTCAGCTACCATGTTTGGGTTATGACGGGTCTCCAAGGGCATTTGGTATTTTTTTATTGTGAGCTATAAAAGTCTTATGAAATAAAAGTCTATTGGTCAAGACCTGAAACTACATTTAAAATGCAACTACAGCTACATTTAAAATAAAGTTAAAAGTACAAAAAAAGTTTCTTTGGTAATTTTTGAGCCAATCCACACTCAAAATGTAGACACAGGAAAGTTTTATTCATTCCTGCCAATTGTATCTGTTTCAGAGGTTTGGAAGCACTTTATATCATGTCAACAATGTCTGATCCTAAGGCAATTAAACCTTCTTGTTTTGAAACCATTAAACTAACGAGGAACATATTTACACATATTCACAACTGCAGCCTAAACCCTTTCCCCTCCTCTCAGCTCCCACGATTTTGCTTAAGAAAGAACTTAAATACTGATAACTTGCTGGTTTGGAAAATGTCAAATTGATGCCTTTAAAAATGCTGCTTTGAAATAGAGACACAGACATAGAGGATAAGCGTACGGACACCAAGGGGGGGAAAGTGGGGTGGGATGAACTGGGAGATTGGGATTGACATATATACACTAACTAATATGTGTAAAATAGATAACAATGAGAACCTACTACATAGCACAGGGAACTCCACTTCGCTGTACGGTAGAACCTAACACAACATTGTAAAGCTATTGTACCCCAATTTAAAAAAGAAGTTTAAAGAAATAAATAATGATAATTTTAGAATCACAGAACTAAAAAAAACTGCTGCTTTTAGACACTATACAAATCTCAACTGAAAAAAGGCAAGATTTTCCAATTCAACATGTTTTTGGTTTCAAACACTTTTTCTAGTAATAACATAATAGATATTCATTGTGAAGAATTCAGGACATACAGAAGAATGTAAGGAAAATATGATTCCCATAATCAAACACTGATGGCCATTTATGGCCACCATTAATGATCCAATGCATAGCTTTCCTGGTTTTTCCCATGAATATTACATGTGCACACACACACGTCTTTATTGCAAAAGTAGGCTGTGTTTCCTTGGGTGCCTTCCACCCCATGGCTGTTGTTCCAGAATGTAGGTTGGCTCCTGTGGTTTCTGTGAGCGTGGGATTCCTCGGACAGGGTTTCTCCAGGCACCACGCTTGCATCAGTTTCCTCTCATGTTTGGAAGCTCACTGAAGCCCAGTAACCGTTGACTATTTCACCAGGAAGTTTCACCAGATGGGGATCTGAATCAGGCAGCCTTTCAAGTCTCTCTTTTAAAATGAAACTTATTATTATTTTTTATAAATTTATTTATTTACTTTTGGCTGCGTTGGGTCTTCGTTGCTGCGCGCGGGCTTTCTCTAGTTACGGCGAGCGGGGGCTACTCTTTGTTGCGGTGCGCGGGCTTCTCATTGCGGTGGCTTCTGTTGTTTTGGAGCACTGGCTCTAGGCACGCGGGCTTCAGTAGTTGTGGCGCACTGGCTTAGTTGCTCCACGGCATATGGGATCTTCCTGGAGCAGGGCTCGAACCAGTGTCCCCTGAGTTGGCAGGCAGGTTCTTAACCACTGTGCCACCAGGGAAGCCCTAAACTGAAACTTATAAAAAAATAAAAAATAAATAAAATGAAGCTTATTTACATTGTTATTCTAGGCAAAAGTGAACCAGGAAAGGTTGGTGATAATTCTCACTCCCCATGGTCTCTTAGGCTCTGGTTGGGTTCTCAGTATGAGGAGGAGAAAATCAATGAATGTGTAGCCAGACACTTCTCTTGGATCAAGGACCCCAGGCTCCCCCAGGGCTGGGCCCCAAGGGGAAAACTCTTTCTGGAGGGAAACATACATAGCTCTCATGTCCAAAGACTTGTTCTAGGGAAAAACTCAATGAGATCCAACCATCCTTCTTTGGACTATAGGACACTTTAATGTTGTAGACTTTGACACCGTTGTTCTAGCATAGGCAGACATAGCTTGGGTGAGTCCAGCCTGCATGGGTCTCAGAGATCAAATGACGGGAGTTTAAAACTTTCTCTTCTTAAGAACAGAAAACCTCCCATTTTCATGCTTTAAAAATGGAGAACCCCAGGCTCTTGTCTTTGCATAAAGTTGAGGCCCACATTAACATATTTCTCTTGGTTCTCCAAGAATTTACGTGTCCAGAGTAGTAGCATCCTCATATTCCATTAGTAAACCTTAAAGGTCTTGGCAGTAACTCCTGCTGGAATAAAGGATGTAGAATGCAAGAGCCGTACTTTTGTACCGGAGACTGAAGGTGAAAATCAAGGGAAATTGGAAAAGCCAGTTGGTCAGGGAGCAGGGTCCTGCTGCTGGGCTGCCTCCAGGCTGGGTGTCCTTGGGTCTGGGAAGACTTCTGTTGCTTCAGAAGAGCACAGGGGAGTAGGACCCAAAGAGCTGAACACAGATGGCCAGGACGGGGTGCACTTGGGACAAAGTGGAACCAACCTGGGCCACTGGGGGATGCTCTGGGGAAGAAAGGGGAGGGGATGAGGCGACCATTTGGCCAAGTTCCCACGCTAACAGGGGACCCACCGGCAAACAAGGGATGTGTGTTGGTGCTTGAACGATCTTGCCTGGCTCAGTCCCCTCATTCCTTCAAACCAGGCCTTCTCCTCTAGTGTTGGCACATCTGAGAGGAAGCAAGTTGTTTTTGTAAGTTGTCATCATTTTATCCTGGCCTCATTTGGGTCTTCAAAAGCTCTTGGTAGCACTGCTGACCTTCTGGGGCTCTGAAAGTGTCTGCAACTCAGAGATGCTGTAGGTGTGGGGCCACTTTCCTCCTGGGGGCGGGGGTGACAGCCTCCCCAGAGTCACCAGGTAGCGTCTTAGACCAATTCTGAGCCTCAATCCTGTGCCTGGAAGTCTGGTCCATTATGCTTGACCTGAGCTTTGGTTTTCGACCTGAGCTTTGGTTTTCTACCTGAAGACCTAGATTTTCCTTTTACTTCTTGTTACCCACCATCCCTGAAGATGCCTACCACCCCTGCCATCCATGGAGCTGGGGGAAAGGCCCCCGGAAATGTCAGCCCTGTGTGGGGAGGGCCGGTGATTCACGGGTGTTAGTTACGCACATAAACATGTAACATTGTCCACTCCAGGGGTTTGTTTTACGTTTTTCAAACTTTCAGATAACAGTTGATATTAATGTTTCTCTTTTCCAGCCAGATCTAGAGTTTGCCAGAAAACACTGTAAACAGAAGTTTTACTGTGTGTGAACTGTAAAGTTTTCTTTTTTTCCAGGCGTGGTGGAGAATGTAGCTTTTACTCTGCAGCTGGACTGCATCAGAAGCATGCATTTAAAACAAAAACTTCCTTAACTGGAAAAAGAATGCTGTCTTCAGAATAGCTTTGCTATGTGACATTTTTGCTTCTGTGAATTTTGCATCAGTGTTAGCTCTTCTTTTGGCTTGTTAAATTTGACTGGTCACAAAGGTAGTAGCTACACACACACAGACACAACACATGTGTGCATATACACACATTTAAAAATTTTATTTATTTATTTACTTTTGGCTGCATTGGGTCTTTGTTGCTGTGTGTGCGCTTTCTCTAGTTGCGACAAGCGGGGGCTACGCTTCGCTGTGGTGCGCGGGCTTTAGGCACTCGGGCTTCAGTAGTTGTGAAACGTGGGCTCAGTAGCTGTGGCTCACGGGCTCTAGAGTGCAGGCTCAGTAGTTGTGGTGCACGGGCTTAGTCGCTCCGTGGCATGTGGGATCTTCCCAGACCAGGGCTCAAACCCATGTCCCCTGCATTGGCAGGTGGATTCTTGACCACTGTGCCTCCGGGGAAGTCCCTACACACATATTCATAAAGGATTTTCTTTTTGCACTTTGACTTTTGTTTTTAATCTACCTGGCTTGTAGTGAAATGGAGAGTCTTGTTTTTGAATGACATTCTGACAGAACTTAATTGTTATTTTGCAAGGAGTAGAAAACTCCAAGGTTTTAAAATTAGGTTTCTTCTCCGGGGGTTGAGCATTGAAAGAACCGGAGACTAAGTGACCCAGTGATTGGAAAGGGGAAAACACAGTTCATTTAATCTGAAATCATCCAATAATAATTGCCAACATTTGGGATTCCAAGTGTAGTTTATGAAGTCCTTTCATCGATAAGATTGTATTTATTGCTCTCAGATCTGTAGGTGATTAGTATGTCCACCTGACAGTGAGGAAACTGAAGACTGGGGAGGTAAAGGAAGTTTTCCTCCTGGAAATTCTTCTGTTTTCTCTCTCTGACGGCACTGTGATTAGAGCTTCAGCCCCTCACGCTGGGAGCACAGTAACTTACACGTTCTCATAAATCCTCTTTCCCCATCTTGTTCTTCAAGATATATGTAAGTTGCCAAAAGAAGAAGGAACTTGCAGGGACTTTATATTGAAATGGTACTATGACTCCGTTACTGAAAGCTGCGCCAGGTTCTGGTATGGAGGCTGTGGTGGAAATGAAAACAGATTTGATTCGCAGGATGAATGTGAAAAGGTTTGCCCTCCTGGTAAGTGATTCTTCTTTTGTGTTGGTGGTTTTTGCAGGTAAGGGATCCAGGCCAATAATTCACCTTTTAAAGATATTTGAATGATAATGATGATGATAGATTTGAAAAAGAAGATAAATTGAATTTTCAGATGAGGAAGGTGTACAAATAAAACACACGGGGTTAATTTTCTGAGTTATTATGGTCTCCTAAAAACATACTTGTATCCTTGTATTTTTGCCGATGAGGAAACATACGGTGGACCACGCCTCACCCTTCAGAAATATTACTAAGTTTCTGTTATTCATAAAATACTGTAACAGACATGGTTATTAGGAAAATAATATAATGAACAATTAATAATAACTGCTATATAGTCTATTCAACTTTAAATAATCTTGCTTCCTCTAAATGATAATGTGGACCGCCAGGCCATGCGATATCTCCATTATGCTGGGCAACGTGATTGGTAATAAAATCAGAACAGCTACACAGAGATTCTGGGGCGGAATGGGAGCGCTGGGTTTGCTTAAAGGCCAGGCAGGTGATGCCAGGAGAGAGAAAGGGCTCAGATGGCACAGAAAGCCCCAAACCCCAGGCCAAGAAGCTCCAGGGGAGCCACTGAAGGAAATGAACTGAAAAGTGAGATTGGTGATGAAAGCCAGAGGCCATGGATATTTTCATGAGAAATACAGTGTCCTTTTGGGTCAGTAATGTGACTTTTCCCCTCCTCTTCCTTTCCACCCTCACCCGCCGCCCCCGCCATCCATGCTCAGTGCTCATCAAGCCCGGAGTCATTGCTGCGATTGGGACCTAAGCGCGGCCGACCAGTGACACATACCTCTTGAAGAAGAAGGAGTCCGCCATCGCCAGTCGTCTTTGTAGAAGCTCTGTGTATAGATTCCCTTGCACTGTACCATTTCATGCTTTGATTTACACTCGAACTTGGGAGGAAACGTCTGCTGCATGACCTATCAATATGGTGCTAAATGTGTCTGTGGAGTCAACCCTCTTTGTCTCCGGGCAATTACATTGTATACTTTGAACGTTGTGTAATAGTTATCCACTGCTGGTGTTTATGTGAACATTCCTATAAATTCAAATTCCCTCTGGAGTTTCACGTTATGCCTGTTACAGGCAAGTGTAAGATCTAGAAAATAACCCCCAATTTCACAGCTACTCTATATACTTCTGCTTGGTTCATTTTTTTCCCCTCTTAATTAAGCATGACTTTAGATGGAAAGCCTGTGTATGGAGAAAAAACAAGAGTCTAACTTTTCCATTTCCCCCCCAGTTTCCTGGATTAGATTTTGAGCGACTTTCCTTTTTCTAGAGCTTCTAACAAACAATGTAGTTAGAGGGAAGCAAAATCCCCTAATCTTTGTGCACTGTTGTGGGACCAATGCCTTAATTAAAGGATGTAAAGAAAGTCATAATAGAGATTTTTTTGGCATTCCTCTAATGTTGTGTCTGTGTTGTTTTTTTTGGGGGGGGGGTGTTAATTTTAATTTTAAAATTTTTAGGAAATTTATACAAAGAAACTTTTTAATAAAGTATATTGAAAGTGGTGTGGGTTTGGTGTTCTTGGCTGTGTCGTTTCCCTAGCACCTGTTGTCAGAATCACCCCAGGACAGGGGAATTGGAGCCCGTTCAAGCCCCCAGTCTTGGGTACCACCCTTTGATTTCCAGCGAAGGGGCAAGGGCGCTCTGTCGACAGTGGGAAACCCGGTGGATCCAGCTCTCCATGGCCGGGTGGGTCACGTTCCTTGCTTAGGGCCCCTGGAGTCTTCCTAGTCTTAAGAACCAGGCTGGCTTTCATGCTCTCCTTTAACTTCTAGCTGTGTCCCAGAGATGTGGCCTCCTTCCCTGCCCCTTTAAGATAATTGTTTCCTGGGGGTTCCCTTTGCTCCTGCCTACAGTGGCTGAGAGGTGGGATGTCACTGGCCCAGGAATCCCCAGTCCCCTTTCTGGAGTCTCAAAGATGAAGCATAAAGTTTCTTGTTTCTTTAAAGACCCTTTTGCTCCTGTCTTCAGAAATAACACAAGAAACAAATAA
Source organism: Grampus griseus (assembly GCF_964374135.1). Classification (NCBI taxonomy): domain Eukaryota; kingdom Metazoa; phylum Chordata; class Mammalia; order Artiodactyla; family Delphinidae; genus Grampus; species Grampus griseus. The sequence continues at coordinate 3,509,263 of NC_139001.1, forward strand.
ATACATATTTAGGTGGTACCTGAACTCCACTTGGGAAGGAAACTGAATTTGTTTGATAAAACACATCTACTCTGACAAGTGCTTCCGGCCGAGCTCTAGGGACCTTGGGTGTGGACAGAACGGTTTTATGTAAGATGGGGAAGGATCTGTCAGTTAATTTGTTGATCAGAGGTAGGGAGGAGGAGAGAGAGGGTGTGTAGAGCCACGGAGATGGGTGGGGAGAGGCTGGGAAGTCACAGAGACCACTCCTTGTGATTTCCACCCAGATCTTTGGGTGCAATTTCTAAATTCACAAATGAGTTCAAAGTGAGCACATCTGCAAAGCAATTGGAGGAAGAACTGAGCTTTGTCCCCGAGTCGGTGTGTCAGAGAATGCAGCCAAAGGCAGAGATGGAAGGAAGATGCTGTGGGCAAAGGACCCCTCTGCTGGAATCTGCAGGAATCTGGGGGAGGACTCAGCACTTCACAATCCAAGACGTTGGGCACCTTGTCGGGATGGAGAGAGCCTGGTTGAATATCAGGGTAGCCCAGGGTAGATTGCATGGCTTTGAGGACTCCTGAGAAGCTCTCACAGTCAGGGGGCCCCTGGACCACGTCCGCCCTCTAGGCCATGCTGACTGCTTCCCCACCTTTGAAGGGCCCCCTTTTTAGCGTGAGGCCAAGCCAATGGAACTACCAAGGGCCCCGTGATGGCCATGAATCCCTTTCAAACAGGTACTCAACCTGGGTGGGAAATGTTCCTTCTATGGCTTTCTTAGAGATTTTTCTCTCCAGCCCCACAGGAGCAGCCCCCTTCCACAGAAACAGGCCTGCGTGCCTCCCCTCAGGCTGTGGGTAGTCAAGCCAAGCGCATCCCATCCCACTGGAGCAGAGAAACATTTGCAGGGGGATTGGGAAAGGCAGCTTCACTGGTGTAGTGGATGGGACAGTCTGTGTGCATTTGTCCTGGGGCTGCCATAACCAAGTGCCACAATCCAGGTGACTTAAAACAATAGAAATGTATTCGCTCACAGCTCAGGCGGCTGGAAGTCCAAAATCAAGGTGTTGGCAGTGCCATGCTGCCTCGGAAACCCATAGGGCAGTCCTTCCTTGCTTCTTCCTACTTCCTCGTGATTCCCTGACTTATAGGCATGTGAGTCCAATCTCTGCCTGTTTTCACATGGTCATCTCCTTATAAGGGCACCAGTCAAACTGGATTAGGGATCCACCATACTCTGGTATAACCTCATCTTATCTAACTATATCTGCAATGACCCTATTTCCAAATAAGGTCACATCCTGAGGTCCTGGGGGTTAAGACTTCAGCACCTCTTTTTTGGGCGGGACACAATTCAACACATAACACAGTTTTAGGGTTTCCAATACCAGTTCCCAACTCTGATCTGTCGATCCACTGTTAACAGCAAGGTAGCAGCTGTAGTTAAGAGATTTCAGTTGAATGCTGTCACTTCCTCACTGGCATTGGTTATTGAAACCATCACTACTGGATCTTCAGGCTGGGTCTTATTCATTTCAAAACTTAAATCCCAGATGCTGTGCAGACCCTTTTCCCTGTAGACCAGTGCAGGTACTGGATGATTAGAGTGGAGAAGCCCATGGCTTGTTCCCTCCCACCTTCCTTTTTCTCCCCAAGCCTGTGGAGTTCTGGGCTGGAGCTCCTTCCCAGGCTCCATAGGTGAACTTGGAGCTGACTATCTGTTGGCTTCTGTTCTCTCCTTGACTCCTTTCTGTGGTAGGGTCCCGTGCTGACTCTCTCGGGGTGTATGTCGGTTCTCTGGCGGAAGCTGAGGGGCCCTAGCCTGGCAGTTCTGTGAACCTCTTCCGCCCCTCACAGCCCCTTACTGGGGGTCATCCTCTTCACAGACCCTCGGTGCTGGTGTCTTTGTGCAGGAGAGCATCCCCTTGGAGAGCAGTGTAAGCCAGTTGGCTCAAGTCCAGCCACCTTCTCGGGTCACTTAATCCATAGGAAATGCCCATGACCTTGCCACATCAACTGCCACATCCGTCTTTCCACTCGACCAGGGGTCAGGGGTCCTGCGGGTTCAGGGGTCAGGAACATGGTCAGTGGAGAGCTGGTCTCCAGCCCCTGACTTGGTGGTGGTGGGAAGGAATGATTCAGACCATCATCTCCAAGTCTTGAGTGTTTCTTTGTCTTCAGGGACAGGGTCCGGTGGACACCCCTTCCTGATGCCGCAGGGAGTGAGGGAAGAGTGTGGCCTCTTCATAAGCGCTTTGTTGCTCTCGAAAGTCCCCCCCCCCCACCTCTCCCTCGGCCCTGTTTTACCTCATTAGTGACTGGTTACTGTGCTCTAAGCTGGGGCCCTTAGCCGTCAACTCTGGGAAAACAGGATCCACCAGGCACCCACCACCAGCCTCTTGTAGGAACTTGATGAGTGGAGAGCTCTGAGCCCCAGATCTCTAGTGCAGGCTGAACACTGCTTTTCCTCCTCTGCCCCTCGATTTCCTAGAAGTGAGCCTTGGCACCCCAAGGCACCCCACTGGTGTGTGTGAGTCTGCCTCGCCACACGTTAGTGACTGAAGTCTCCTCGAGGGGATGAGGGAGAAGGCTCATCACATGTCCATGGTTTGGCTTCACACACACCCTTTAACAAGCTCTCTCAGCCCCAAAGTTCCTCTGCCCAACAACGACCTCAAGTCTCCCCTCCTCTTCCTTCCCCTGCTGCTTGAAATCCCCTCCGTCCTTACAGCAGTTTCCAGGTCTTCCCCTCAGTGGGGGCGCTTCGACTGGGAAAACCAAAGCCCGAGAGAGGGCGGAATGGTGGGCATCTTGCTTCCTGCACCGTTCACGTGGGGTCGGTTCACCCCATCACATTAAAAAAAAAAAACAACGTTACGTACAATAAAATGCATCCACTTCTGTGTGCTGCTTGATGAGTTTTGACAAATGAATACATGCACAGAACCCTCACCACACTCGTGATGGCCATCATTCCCTTAGCCCCATCCAGCTGCGTGTGCGAGTGAACAGCATTTAAAGTTATCATGACTTTTCTCCCAGTAAATTTATCCTAAGGAAACAATCGGAGATGCACAAAAATTTATGTTTAAGGATATGGCTTTATTTGCAATGACAAAAGTGAATGCGAGATCATCAGAATGACCAACAAGAAAAGGATGCTTACATACATCCTGCTTCACCAACAAAAGAAAAACATAGCCATTAATGTGATTGATATATATACACTACTATGTATTAAATAGATAACTAATGAGAACCTACTGTATAGCACAGGGAACTCTGCTCAGTGCTCGGTGGTGAACTAAATGGGAAGGAAAACTAAAAAAGAGGGGATGTATGTATACAGATAGCTGATTCACTTTGTTGTACAGCAGAAACTAACACAAAATTGTAAAGCAATTATACTCCAATAAAATTTAATTAAAAAATACATCATGATGCTGGTAAATGGTCGATGCCATTAATCAGTTGATATATATGATATGATGTTAAAAAGATAGAAATCTGTATATTTAATATGATAGTTTCATATATATGTGCACATGCACACACCTATATTTCCCTTTTGTGAAGGAAAATAACAAAAGCAAATACAACAAAATTTAAGCAGCGGTTGTTTCTGGCGTGGTGATTTAAGTGTTCTTTAAATATTCCTACACTTAAATTTGTTTCTAAAATAAACCTGTGCATTACCCTTATCAAACAGTTATTTTCAACTTGAACATATTTTTATATACGAATTGCACTATTCATAAATTTTAATTGTTTTAGAATCTGTGTTGTGTGGATGTACCTAACCACTCATCCTTCCTTCCTTCCTTCATTCCTTTGTTCCACAAGTCTTTACTGAACATGTGTCACATGCTAGATCCAGGTCTAGGCACTGGAAATGCAGTTCCGCTGGAACTGACCTACTGGGGGAACCAGGCAACACAAATGCATCTGTAAAGCATGAAGACGTGGGAAGAGCTGAGGAGAAAAATAACCGCAGCTGCCTTTCCAGTTCCCTCGGTTTCTTACCCTGCCCTCGTGCATTTAGCATGTGGTTCCCAGGAAGAGAAAACGTGGACTTTAGGAGAGCTTGAGGGCACACACATCACCTGTGGCCCCAGCTTACCTCCACACCCAGGGGTGCTCAGATGTGCAGAATCAGACACCACTGGAGGGAGGGCTGTGGTCCTAGAAACCCCATTTGGCCACCAGACATGTCCCCTACCCAACTACAGCACTTACCCTTCCCAGTGTCTAGGCCCTAATCTTGAAGTTGCATTTTACCCCGATGTTAGTTATAAAATAGAGTGGAAGAGTCATTAGTGGGTTCATTCCACCCCTGGAAAATCAGGCTGATTTTGCATCTCACGCTAAGATCCCATTTCCACATAATTCTGCCTTGTTCAGTGGAGACAGTTGGCTACACTAATTCATTTGACACCTGAGCACATTGTATGTGTTCCTCTGGGCTTTTAGGATAAAGTGTTGAACAAACCAGACAGAGTCCCTGCCCCCGAGGGGCTTACATGCTGCTGGTGGGAGACAGAGAGAATGCAAGGACCATGAAGAAGAAGCAAACGGTAGAAGTGCTTTTGCAGGAGGTGACGAGGCTCTGGGGCAGGGAAGGTGGGGTAAGGGGCAGGCGGTGCTGTGCTGGGGCAGCCACCATGTTTCAGTAGCGCGATCACCGTGGGCCTCGCTGAGAAGGAGACTTTGAGAAACACCTGAAGAAGGTGAGTCAAGGGGGTAACTGAGGAGAGAGCTCAGGGCAGATGGGACCCCTACAGCAGCGTGTTCCTCGGATGGAGGAGAAGGCCCTGGGCTGGGTTCTGTCAAGTGAGGGCGGGGGCCCAGGGGCCACTGGTGGCCCGGGTCGATCTACCGGCTTTTACTCAGTGACCTGGAGCCATGATTCAGCAGCTCCATCAAGGGACCGACAGGAACGTCCTTGAACTCCACAGGATCCACTAGCTGCTCTGTGGGGACAAGACCTCAGGCAATGAGGCGGTGACACCAGTGATGGGGTGGTGACATCGGTGGTGAGGCCATGGAAGAAATTCAGGTGAGACGCGATGGTGACCAAGACCAGAGCAACAGCAGAGGAAATGAAGTGTGGACTCTGGGTATATTTTGGTCTAAAATGTGCAAGAATTGAGGTAATGTCTGTGTACAGTTTTTTACCCATTATTTCCACAAAGGAACTAGAACCAAACAGATGTTAGATCATCTGTGCTGACTTTGTGTTCAGCAAAGCGTGGTCTGAGCTGCACTCCTGACCTGAGACAGCTGTGGACCTCTTTCTGAGGCCTGTTCTTTGTCAGACGGTGCCACGGTCTCCACATCCTTGCCTGCGCTGTAGCGTGCCCCTGACCCGAGGGTCCACCCAGTGCTTTATGGGGCAACCTTGGACAGCTTCCAGCCTGGCTGTGTGCACGGAGGTGGCTTGCCAGAAAAGAACACCTGTTTTGAATTTTGTGAGCAAAACTAAACTTCTACTCGGGTAATGCACTGAGTTTTTGGGCTGTTCTAGAAGACGGTGTAATCTTAACACAATTTACCTCTACCCAGTAGCAGTTGTGTGTCAGGCACTGTACTAACTGCCTCACCCACATTATCTCAGGCAGTGCTGTCTGGTAGCGGTCACTATACTAGTTCTTTAGATGATGAAACAGAGGGTCAGAGTGTTCCAGTTCACCCAGTTACGACCTAATGGAGACTGTATCTGAGAAAGTCAGCATGACCCAGAAGCGCTCCCTGAGCTCCCAAAGGTGTACTGGTTCCTGCGGGATCCTCGCTGTCATTCCCCAGGGGCTGTTTCCCTGAAAGTTGGATCTAATCTCAAGCTCCGTATCTTCGTCCAGCAAAAAGCACGGCCTACCCAGTCCCTTTCTAAGACCTTCTGAAACTCTCAGCGGGCAGAAAGTCCCTCTCTCCTTTCCCTTTCCTTTAATGACAGTTTTCCCATCTCTTTTTCATTATCCGGAGCTGCTCAGGGGAGGACTTAGAAAAGCTAGCCGTTCTGGGCTTGTGCCTGGTTCTCCGAGGCCAGGTCATTGAGACATCTGTTTGGACTGTACTATCAGCACATTTCGATCCTTTCGTCAGCTTTGCTGGATCTGTGAATATAAGTGCCTTCTACTCCTCCCCCCCGCCCCCACCCCCTTTACAACATTCTACATAATTTTTAAAAAATCACAAGGAGTGTGAATGGGCACCAGTCTTCCTGTAGGAAGCCAATATCCTGAACCCTCAACATCAGGTTGAGATTTCTCCCCCACGGTGATTCATTTTTAGGGAATTGTTCAGATTACACTGCCAAATTTCCCTCGTTGTCACATTTCCAGTTGGACCTGGCTGTTGGTCAGGTTCTCGGAGTCCGGCCTTCTGGGTGTGGCTTCCGGGGAAATTGGGGTCTGCTGATGGTGCTGAGCTGCTAGGCCCCGGTCCAGGGGCTGCCCAGGGGTCTGCTCCTTCTCCGATTTTAGTTCAGGGTTCTGACTTTTGATGTTGTGTGTGCCTCCTGTCTCTCCCTGGAGCTGAAGTGCTATTCTTAGTGCCATCGGATTCCCAGGGGGGTCTTCCTGTTTGTTTGGAGTCAGGACTTCAGAATTGGACAGTCCTTCAGAGGTCCCGAGGCCCAGCGTGAACAAGTTCAGTGATCCCTTTCCGCACTATTCCTGATTCTGCGACTCACGTGGTGGGCATAGAATTGCCCGAGAGTGAAACACTGAAGAAGGAGTGTTTAAAAACCCAGTCGCTCCAGCCCAAAGGCACCTGGTAGAGGGTAATGGGAAACAAAGAAGAAAGGGACTCTGCATAAGGGTGACACTTTCCAAGTAAGACTCAACCTGGAAAGCACGTACGATTTTCCTGCCTTAAATAAGAGGTGTCTATGAAAACTTTCAGGCTACTGGTACAAAAAGTCATCTAGTGGAAGGGATTCGGGGAGCTGCAGAGAAAACCAGCCAAGCATGTTTGAATTCAAGAGGAATGCAGAAGTTCCAGTGTCTGCGCAAATTTTCCAGGAAAGGTTAGACAAAGAAATAGTGAGACAATACGAAAAAACTGGTGGAGCCTCTATATATTCGAGGGAAAAAAAAAGTCTATTTATTTACTAGTTCAAACAAGTTTTTTTTAAAACATCTTTATTGGAGTATAATTGCTTTACAATGGTGTGCTAGTTTCTGCTTTATAACAAAGTGAATCCGCTATACATATACATATATCCCCATATCTCCTCCCTCTTGCATCTCCCTCCCACCCTCCCTATCCCACCCCTCTAGGTGGTCACAAAACACCCAGCCGATCTCCCTGTGCTATATGGCTGGTTCCCACTAGCTATCTATGTTACTTTTGGTAGTATATATAAGTCCATGCCACTCTCTCACTTCGTCCCAGCTTACCCTTCCCCCTCCCTGTGTCCTCAAGCCCATTCTTTACGTCTGTGTCTTTATTCCTGTCTTGCTCCTAGGTTCTTCAGAACCACTTTTTTTTTAGATTCCGTATATATGTGTTAGCATACGGTATTTATTTTTCTCTTTCTGACTTCACTCTGTATGACAGTCTCTAGGTCCATCCACCTCACTACAAATAACTCAGTTTCATTCCTTTTATGGCTGAGTAATATTCCATTGCATATATGTGGCACATCTTCTTTATCCATTCATCTGTTGATGGACACTTAGGTTGCTTCCATGTCCTGGCTATTGTAAATAGTACTGCAATGAACACTGTGGTACATGACTCTTTTTGAATTATGGTTTTCTCAGGGTATATGCCCAGTAGTGGGATTACTGGGCAGTATGGTAGTTCTATTTTTAGTTTTTTAAGGAACCTCCATACTGTTCTCATAGTGGCTGTATCAGTTTACATTCCCACCAACAGTGCAAGAGGGTTCCCTTTTCTCCACACCCTCTCCAGCATTTATTGTTTGTAGATTTTTTGATGATGGCCATTTTGACAGGTGTAGTTTTGATTTGCATTTCTCTAATGATTGGTGATGCTGAGCATCCTTTCACGTGTTTGTGGCAATCTGTACATCTTCTCTGTAGAAATGTCTATTTAGGTCTTCTGTCCAATTTTGGATTCGGTTGTTTGTTTTTTTGATGCTGAGCTGCATGAGGTGCTTGTAAATTTTGGAGATTAATCCTTTGTCAGTTACTTCATTTGCAAATATTTTCTCCCATTCTGAGGGTTGTCTTTTTGTCTTGTTTATGGTTTCCTTTGCTGTGCAAAAGCTTTTAAGTTTCATTAGGTCCCATTTGTTTATTTTTGTTTTTATTTCCATTTCTCTAGGAGGTGGGTCAGAAAGGATCTTGCTGTGATTTATGTCAAAGGGTGTTCTGCTTATGTTTTCCTCTAAGAGTTTTATAGTGTCTGGCCTTACATTTAGGTCTTTAATCTATTTTGAATTTATGTTGTATGGTGTTAGGGAGTGTTCTAATTTCATTCTTTTACATGTAGCTGTCCAGTTTTCCCAGCACCACTTATTGAAGAGGTTGTCTTTTATCCATTGTATATTCTTGCCTCCTTTATCAAAGATAAGGTGACCATATGTGCATGGGTTTATCTCTGGGCTTTCTATCCTGTTCCATTGATCTATCTTTCTGTTTTTGTGCCAGTACCATACCATACCATACTGTCTTGATTACTGTAGCTTTGTAATATAGTCTGAAGTCAGGGAGCCTGATTCCTCCAGCTCCGTTTTTCGTTCTCAAGATTGCTTTGGCTATTCAGGGTCTTTTGTGTTTCCATACAAATTGTGAGATTTTTTATTCTAATTCTGTGAAAAATGCCATTGGTAGTTTGATAGGGATTGTATTGAATCTGTAGATTGCTTTGGGTAGCACAGTCACTTTCACAATGCTGATTCTTCCAATCCAAGAACACGGTATGTCTCTCCATCTGTTTGTATCATCTTTAATTCCTTTCATCAGTGTCTTATAGTTTTCTGCATACAGGTCTTTCTTCTCCTTAGGTAGGTTTATTCCTAGGTATTTTATTCTTTTTGTTGCAATGGTAAATGTGAGTGTTTCCTTTATTTCTCTTTCAGATTTTTCATCATAAGTGTATAGGAATGAAAGAGATTTCTGTGCATTAATTTTGTATCCTGCTACTTTACCAAATTCATTGATTAGCTCTAGTAGTTTTCTGGTTGCGTCTTTAGGATTCTCTATGTATAGTATCATATCATCTGCAAACAGTGACAGCTTTACTTCTTCTTTTCCGATTTGGATTCCTTTTATTTATTTTTCTTCTCTGATTGCTGTGGCTAAAACTTCCAAAACTATGTTGAATAAGAGTGGTGAGAGTGGGCAACCTTGTCTTGTTCCTGATCTTAGAGGAAATGGTTTCAGTTTTTCACCACTGAGAACAATGTTGACTGTGGGTTTGTCATATAAGGCCTTTATTATGCTGAAGTAAGTTCCCTCTATGCCTACTTTCTGGAGGGTTTTTGTCATAAATAGGTGTTGAATTTTGTCAAAAGCTTTTTCTGCATCTATTGAGATAATCATATGGTTTTTTTCCTTCAGTTTGTTAACATGGTTTATCAAATTGATTGATTTGCATATATTGAAGAATCCTTGCATTCCTGGGATAAACCCCACTTGATCATGGTGTATGATCCTTTTAATGTGCTGTTGGATTCTGTTTGCTAGTATTTTGTTGAGGATTTTTCATCTATGTTCATCAGTGACATTGGCCAGTAGTTTACTTTTTTTGAGACATCTTTGTCTGGTATCAGGGTGATGGTGGCCTCGTAGAATGAGTTTGGGAGTGTTCCTCCCTCTGCTATATTTTGGAAGAGTTTGAGAAGGATAGGTGTTAGCTCTTCTCTAAATGTTTGATAGAGTTTGCCTGTGAAGCCATCTGGTCCTGCATTTTTGTTTGTTGGAAGATTTTAAATCACAGTTTCAATTTCAGTGCTTGTGATTGGTCCATTTATATTTTCTATTTCTTCCTGGTTCAGTCTCAGAAGGTTTTGCTCTTCTAAGAATTTGTCCATTTCTTCCAGGTTGTCCATTTTATTGTCATATAGTTGCTTGTAGTAATCTCTCATGATCCTTTGTACTTCGGCTGTGTCAGTTGTTACTTCTCCTTTTTCATTTCTATTAGAAATGAATTTCAATTCCATTGATTTCAGTCTTCTCCCTTTTTTTCTTGATGAGTCTGGCTAATGGTTTATCAATTTTGTTTATCTTCTCAAAGAACAAGCTTTTAATTTTATTGATGTTTGCTATTGCTTCCTTCATTTCTTTTTCATTTATTTCTGCTCTGATGTTTATGATTTCTTTCCTTCTGCTGACATTTGGGTGCTTTTGTTCTTTTTTATCTAATTGCTTTAGGTGTAAGGTTAGGTTGTTTATTTGAGATTTTTCTTGTTTCTTGAGGTAGGATTGTATTGCTATTAACTTCCCCCTTAGAACTGCTTTTGCTGCTTTCCATAGGTTTTGGGTCGTCGTGATTTCATTGTCATTTGTTTCTAGGTATTTTTTGATTTCCTCTTTGATTTCTTCAGTGATCTTTTGGTTATTTAGTAGCGTATTGTGTAGCCTCCATGTGTTTGTATTTTTTACAGTTTTTTTTCCTGTAATTGATATCTAGTCTGATAGCATTGTGGTTGGAAAAGATTCTTGATATGATTTCAATTGTCTTAAATTTACCAAGGTTTGATTTGTGACCCAAGATATGGTCTATCCTGGGGAATGTTCCATGAGCACTTGAGAAGAAAGTGTATTCTATTGTTTTTGGATGGGATGTCCTATAAATATCACAAGTCCCTCTTGTTTAATGTGTCATTTTAGGCTTGTGTTTCCATATTTATTTTTATTTTGGATGATCTGTCCATTGGTGAAAGTGGGGTGTTAAAGTCCCCTACTATTATTGTGTTACTGTTTATTTCCCATTTTATGGCTGTTAGCATTTGCCTTATATATGGAGGTGCTCCTATGTTGGGTGCATAAATATTTACAATTGTTATATCTTCTTCTTGGATTGATCCCTTGATCATTATGTAGTGCCCTTCTTTTCCTCTTGTAATAGTATTTATTTTATTTTATTTTATTTTATTTTATTTTATTTATTTATTTTTGCGGTACGCAGGCCTCTCACCATTGTGACCTCTCCCGTTGCGGAGCACAGGCTCTGGACGTGCAGGCTCAGAGGCCATGGCTCACGGGCCCAGCCACTCCGTGGCATGTGGGATCTTCCCGGACCAGGGCACGAACCTGTTTCCCCTGCATTGGCAGGCAGACTCTCAACCACCGTGCCACCAGGGAAGCCCTATTTTAAAGTCTATTTTGTCTGATATGAGAATTGCTACTCCAGCTTTCTTTTGATTTCCATTTGCATGGAATATCTTTTTCCATCCCCTCACTTTCAGTCTGTATGTGTCCGTAGGTCTGAAGTGGGTCTCTTGTAGACAGCATATGTACGGGTCTTGTTTTTGTGTCCATTCAGCCAGTCTATGTCTTTTGGTTGGAGCATTGAATCCATTTACATTTAAGGTAATTATAGATATGTATGTTCCTATTACCATTTTCTTAATTGGTTTGTATTTGTTATTGTAGGTCTTTCCTTCTCTTGTGTTTCCTGTCTAGAGAAGTTCCTTTAGCATGTGCTGTAAAGCTGGTTTGGTGGTGCTGAATTCTCTTAACTTCTGCTTATCTGTAATGGTTGTAATCTCCATCAAATCTGGATGAGATCCTTGCTGGGTGGAATAATATTGGTTGTAGTTTCTTCCCTTGCATCACTTTAAATATGTCCTGCCACTCCCTTCTAGCTTGCAGGGTTTCTACTGAAAAATCAGCTTTTAACCTTACGGCGATTCCCTTGTATGTTATTTGTTGCTTTTCCCTTGCTGTTTTTAATATTTTTTCTTTGTATTTAATTTTGATAGTTTGATAGTCTGATAGTCTGATAGTTTGATAGTTTGATAGTCTCGGCATGTTTCTCTTTGGATTTATCCTGTATGGTACTCTCTGTGCTTCCTGGACTTGACTATTTCCTTTCCCATGTTAGGGAGGTTTTTGACTATAATCTCTTCAAATATTTTCTCAGACCTTTGCTTTTTCTCTTCTTCTTCTGGGACCCCTATAATTCGAATGTTGGTGCATTTAATGTTGTCCCAGATGTCTCTGAGACTGTTCTCAATTCTTTTTTCTTATTCTGCTCCCTGGCAGTTATATCCACCATTTTATCTTCCAGCTCTCTTATCCATTCTTCTGCCTCAGTTATTCTGCTATTAATTCCTTCTAGAGTATTTTTAATTTCAGTAATTGTGTTGTTCATCACTATTTGTTTGCTCTTTAGTTCTTCTAGATCCTTGCTAAATGCTTCTTGTATATTCTCCATTCTGTTTCTGAGATTTTGGATCATATTTACTATCACTACTCTGAATTCTTTTTCAGGCAGGTTGCCTATTTCATCTTCATTTATTTAGTCTTGTAGGTTTTTACCTTGCTCCTTTGCCTGTAATATATTTTTTTGTTGTTTCTTTCTTTTTTTTTTTTTTTTGATGGGTGGTGTTATATTCCTGTCTTACTGGTTGTTTGGCCTGAGACATGCAGCAGTGGAGTTTGCAGGCAGTTGGATAGAGCTGGGTCTTGGTGCTGAGATGAGGACCTCTGGGACGAATCATTCCGATTGATATTCTCTGGGGTCTGAGGTTCTCTGTTATTCCAGCGGTTTAGATTCAGAGCTCCCACCACAGGATCTTGGGCCCGACCTCCAGCCTGGGAACCAAGATCTCGCAAGCTGGTTGCTGGGGGTTCTTCCCGTCCCCTTAGGCGTCCATGGTCCCCCACTGGTGCCTGGTATGTGCCTTAGTTGTGAGGAGACATGAATTCCACATCTTCCTAGTATGCCCTCTTGATTCTGCCCCCTAAAGAGTTGATTTCTAAGTTAACACCCCAAAGGCAAGAGGGAGCCAGGCACAGGGAGACCTGAGTTCTGGGTTTGGAGTAGAGCTGGGTCTTCTGAGTCTGACACATTGAGTCTGGCATGTTGGAGAACGAGCAAGGTGGCTAGTGGGCCTGGAGCACACCGGGGAGGGGTGATTCGGAATTGCAGCCCTGGTTGGAGAAGACAGAGGACGTGGAGAAGAGAGGGTGGGTTTGGACTTCTTTTGGGAGCAGAGTCAATAAGACTTGCTTACGAATTAGACACACGGGGAAGGAAAGGGTGTTAAATGGCTGATGAGATGCCTTTTACTGTGATGAGGGCAAATGAGGGAGAAATGGTGTTTTTGGTGTGCCATTTGCTTCTTTTTAGAAACGGGTGTAAAATCAAGAATTCCCTCACATGCATCATAATTTGGGATGCCAGTTGAACTTCTGAGTCAAAATGTCAACAAGGCAGTTGAAGTTCAGGGCAGTGACTGGGGCTAAGGGTATAGAGCTGGCACTTGGGGAGAGCATAGGATATTCTAAGCCACGGGTCCAAAGGAGATAACCCAGCTTGCGAGTGTACATAGAGAAGGGAAAGGAGGTTAGCATAGACCTCTCAGCACACTGACAGTTAGATGGTGAGCAGAGGAGAGGGGCCCAGGCAGAGTCTGAGAAGGAACATCTGGAACAAATAGAAGAGAACCAGGAGAGAATATGGTATCTTGGAAAGTATGAAAAGCAACTATTTCAAGAAAATAAGCATGTTCAGCTGTGTTGAATGCTGCTGAAATGAGGGCAGGGGAAATCTTGAGAAGATTCGTGCAGATGTTGACATGCGTATTAGGTGGCCTCAGCAGCCAGGAACAGAATCCCCATATCATATTAGCTTTGCCTATAAAGATATTTTCTATCCCCACCTCACAGGAAATCCAGAGCATGGGCTGTAGGGTCAGTCAATTAGATGGTTGAATGATGTCATCAAAGACCAGGTGCTCTTCATCTCTCTGTGCTATTTTCAGTGTGGGCTCCACCCTCAGGTTGGTAATGAGATGGTCCCCTCACTTGGACACAGCAATATTTAATGGAAAAGGAAGACCATCTCTTTCTGTGGCTCTCTCGGGAGTGACAGCGTGTTTCCCAGCAGCTCCCCCCCGCCCGAATTCCAATGTTTAGAATTGGCTGAGGTGGCCTTCCTTGAGCCAATCATTTGCAAGATGACTGACGTTACTCCCAGACAAACAAGCCCACTTCCCTTAGGCCCGTGACGAAGGTCAGTGGGGCTCTGGTCAGGGGGATGGGGGCTGACTGTATTCATTGCTGTGCGTGCGTAGGTTTGTGAGTGTGTGTCCACGACAGAGCAATGTGCCATTTAACAAACCGTGTGTACTTCACCCAATGCCGTAATCTTTATTCTTCTAAATTAACTCCTGATAGTTTCCAAAGCAAAACAGAGCAGCAGAAACAAAGTTCTATAGTTTTCATTAAGGAAAGCACTTGAACTAGTGGCGCTTCCTGACATTTCCTGTCTATTGTGGTTCCCTCACTGTGGTCCAGGAAAAGTCATGACTGTCAACTTAACTGTATCAGCAAGGCAGCTGCTTCGCTGCATCTCTCACCGTGGGTGTCAGTGGTCCGTGCCCCACGCCTAATTCCCCACCTTCTGAATTTTTCTGGTGGCCTTAACTCATCCCTGCACCAGACCTAATGCTCGTGACCCATGGCAATGCTTGGAAAACAGTAGGTGAAAAAAGACTTCAAACATTTCTCCATCGTTGTTTTTCTCTACTTTAGTGAGGTAAGAGAGGGATTCGGTGTTAGAGTGTTTGGCCCTTATTCATGTACAATAAATAGTTGGTTAGATTTCCCACCTCATCAAGGGAATTTATGCTACTCATGATAAGACACAACTTCAGGATAATAAAAATAAGTATTAATCATTTCCAGAAACAAAAACTTATGCACGCTTTATACTATTCAGAATAAGGGTCCTAAATTAGAATATATTCTAATTCTGTTTTATTGTCTTCTACTTTATTCTATTCATTTTATTCTATATTAGAATACATTCAGAAAACTGTTTCTTTCTGTGGGATTGCCCTGGGAAAGGCTTGAGCTGAGACTGGGTCTGTTTAGCATCCAGCTCTAACCAAATGGCCAAACAGCTTTGATTTGTAAAGTAAATGTCTGAAGGGAATTTCCATGAGCGGCTCTCAAGTCTCTGCCACAAATGAATCACACAGGGGCAGTCTTTCCTTGGACGACCAGAATGCAACATATATATCAGCTCAAATTCTCATCCTGATTTCAGTTTCAAAATGAAAACCGGTCTTCACTGAAAGGATGCTGACACGCAGGCTCTTGTTAGTTTCCTGGTCCCCAAAGAGCTCTCTGAGATGGAAATTCGCCGTCCGCTTGGAGTCCACGCTCCTGTCCCTGTAGCCGTCGGATTTGACATTCTCATGCCTTTTAAGGGAACACTCGGCCGCTGGAAGTGGTCCAGTCTGCACACATGGATCCCATTCCCTGCCATGTGGCAGCACGGCCTCGCCAGCGTGGCAGAGAGGAGGCTAAAAATAGCAGGCGGGGTGAAGCAGGCTTCGCTGCGACAGCCATTCTCAGCTGTTGTGAAAATATAGGAACCACTGCTGGGTCTCGCTGGGACTCTGTGATTCCCTTGTTTGGCAGAAGTTGCTACTCCAACCCCACCCCAAATTAATTTTTGCTTTTCAGAGAAGAGCTTCACCAGCGTGGGGCTCTCAGGCCACGCCCTCTTGTAATCGCCGTGACAGTGAGGCTCACGCCTTCCTAGGCTTCTGGGCCCTGGGGTCCCCACCCTTCAAAGTGGACAGAATGGGGCAGTGCAGAGGAAAGGTGTCCTTTCAAAGCAGCCAAAGCAGCCACCATGATGCATCAGAGACCTACCCTCAGTCCCAGCCCCCATATCTGTTTGGAGCTCATTCAGTATGTGGGGTGGGTGGTCTCATGGGCACACATACCTTCAAGGCCTGGCAGGTTTCATAGGTGAGCAAGGCCAGGGGAGGGACTGCTAGGGCTTAGGGTGTGGAGGGGGGAATGTCCACCTTACGGGCATTCGGGTTTATAGCTTTAATACGCTGCTATACCAAGTCAACTCGGGCCACCACTTTGCAATCTCCTGTTTGGAGGCACTGAGTTAAAATTCATTGTTGCTGTGTCTGTTCTGCTGTATACGACTATGCAAGACGTTGAGCTGTGGCCTGGAAATACACCCCAACTTGACCTCAGAATCATTGGATGTGACCCCAACAGGAGGACAGAGCAGATGACAAGGTCTGCAGGTCTAATGGTGAATGCGTGCCTGACCGTGAGAGTTGTCAGAATTGTCTGCAGATTCCTTATGTTCAGCAAGGCTGTTTTCACAGAGAACAAACAGAGTACATGATACAATGCAGGGAGTGTCCTGGAGGGCATTCAGGGTCTCGAGGAAAGAGGAGGCCGACCTGTCACATGAGCCAAATGCTTAAGATGTTATCATAAACGAAGTGCCTGGAGGAAGAAGCTTCTGGAAGGGAAGCTCAGACCTGCTCCTCCTTCTCACTCCAGCCTTGGGGATTTTTCCCTTTTTGGTCATCATCATACCTAGTAATTACAAAATCCAAACAGCTCTAAGAGCAGTCATGCTGGCGTGCATGGGGGTACGTGTGAGTCTGACAACTGGTTTGGTGCGTGCCGTCAGACCCTCAGGGCTGGGGCTGTGTGTGCGTCGCTCAGCTGGACTCTGTGTTGACAGCAGTGGAAACGCTGGAGTCGTCTTCTGTCTGGTCACGTAGGGGAGACAGACACGCACACAATAATCGCAGTGCAAATGAACTTATCTACAAAGCAGAAGTAGAGTTACAGACGTAGAAAATAAACTTATGGTTACGGGCGGTAAGGGCGGGGAGGGATAAATTGGGATTGACACATACACACTACTATGTATAAAACAGATAACTAATAAGGACCTACCGTATAGCACAGGGAACTCTACTCAATACTCTGTAATGGCCTATTTGGGAAAAGAATCTAAGAAAGAGTGGGTATATGTTTATGTATAACAGATTCACTGTCCTGTACACCTGAAACTAACACAACATTAGTTTGTTAAACATAACTAACATAAATCAACTGTACCCCAATAAAAATTAAAAACAAAATATTCTCAGTGCAATATGGCAAAAGATTTTTTTTTTTTTTTACTGTACAGCAAAGTGAATCAGTTATATATATACATATATCCCCTCTGTTTTGGGTTTCCTTCCCATTGAGGTCACCACAGAACACTGAGTAGAATTCCCTGTGGGCAAGAGCTTTGATAAAGGCATGCACGCGATGGACACACCGCTGCCATCGGGCCCTGAGAAAGGCGGTAGGACGAGAAAAAGAAACACCTTGGCCATGGCTCTTAAATAGCATTTAGAGGCCAATGTACAGACAAGATACAAGATATTTGTTCCAATGGAGGTAAGAACGCTGTGTGTCCGGGAGTGTGTGCAAACACTTGATGGCTTTGGAGAGAAGTAAGTGTTCAGGGGACGTGAACTTTGTTATTGCTGGACCTTCCTGAGATGGTAGAGATGAGGCTGGACTGAAAGCCAGCTAGTAAGTCTTCAAGGGCCCTGCTGTCACTCAAAAGAGTGTGTGTTTCATACCTTCAGTGTCCTCTGAAGGCAGAGGACACTGTCTTGAAATGTAAGCAGGGAAATGACACGATTATATCTCAGCACAGCTGCACAATCTCCTCCCACTTTCTGTTGTTGAGAACTGTTAGGTTTATGTCAAGGGGAGCAGGGAGGTAGGAAAGGAGCCTATTAACAGCTCTTCATTTTGTAGGCAGTGCAATGGAGGCTCAGAGAGGTTTTGTGATCACCCTTAGCCACACAGCTGCTAGTGGACAAACTGGCTTTTGAATTCAACATGGTCTGAAAGTCTGTCTTGACTTCTTGTCCTCTTTGCCTGTTTTCCTTTTGGCCTATTTATTGTTGTATTCGAAAGATTTCTTTACGTATTAAGTGACTTTCACAGATGCTGCCAGTTTTTAAAGTACTCACCATCTTCCTTTCATTTATGAGGCTCTACACTTTTCTGAACTCATATCTATCTTTATTTTCCCTTATAAACTTCATCTTTGCTACCATACTTATAAATGAAATCTCTATTTCAGGTTATAAAACTGTGCGTTAGATGCTGCTTGGCCATCTGCCCAGGCCCTGGGCCCCTTCTATGACAACTGCTCTGTGACCTGATCCCCCCAGCCACAGGGTCAGAAGCCATATCTCACTCAAGGAACCACAGCAAAGGGAAAAAACCCCAGACCAACTGTTAACCAGTAGAAGCAAAGTGGTTTTGATCGTTGCGTTAGGCAGTCAGGGGCTTAAGAATGGCTGGCTCAGAGATGTCCTGCCGTGGCACAGACACCACAGGTACCACAAACGGAAGTTGAGAGGCAGCTCACCAAGGGTCTGTAGCCAGGGAAAACCCAGGGCTCGTGAACAGAGGCCTTAGGTCGCTCAGCATCTCGGTCATCCTTGGGCCCGAGAACCAAGTGTCTGACCCCAGCTCTAAGTGGCCTGCATGTGGAGAAAGAGAGTCCTCTGGAAATGGGGCCACAGCAGCAGCAGCACCATGGCATCACGTGGCTGCCCAGCCTCCCCCCTCTCCTGGCAGGATGCCCAGACCAGGAGCACATCTTCCTCTTTGCTTAATGCAGGGCATGGCAGAAGTGGTGCCTCGTCTGTCTTCTGTTTCTTGACTCTGACACCTCAGAGTGTTGGTTTCTTTTCCTTTTGGTAGGGTCTGGAAGAGTGCCTTACTTGGTTGAAACATGCAGGAGCATGGCTGCTTGTAAGTTTCACAAGCAGCCCAGAAGCCTTTCTGAAGAAGCTCCGGACTAGCTAGTGTGAGGCTGTATCTTATCGCTTGTTCATGAGAGGTTTTCTCATTCATCACTGCGCACAGTCTCCTCCCACACGCTCTTTACATCGTCCAATTAGACTCTTCATCCTCCGCTTCTTCCCTGCTTCCCAAACCTTTCCCCTGTGTCTTCTGAATCATGGCTACCATCAGCAAACTCCCCTTGTAATGTCAATAAAGTTTTCAGAGTGATTTTTTTTTTCTCCTATTTGCCTTACTTGAAGACTGGTTTTCTGCTCTGGGGAATGCTCTCTGCTTCCATTCTTTCAAGGGTTTTTTTTTTTTTTTTGAATCCCATTGATGCCGGTGCCGGAGGATGAGTTTGCTGTCTTTGCTCCCCATCACCACCTCCCGGGGCTGTTACTGCCCTGCCCCCAACCTCACGAGAACGCCTCCCTTCCATCTGATTTGTTGTCATCTGCCCACCTCTTTATCACTGTCTTCACCACAGTCTCCTCCGTCCTAATAACTGTGACCACTCTCAGAGATGGCAGAGTTGATCCTCAGAGCATGTCCCAATAAATAACCTTTCTGCTGGCAAATCTCCACCTCAGATACAGGTCTGGTGTCCCTGACCTGTGGCAGTCAGGAAGCACTCCGTGGTTGGGTACCAGGAAAGAGATCTGGTGAGCAGGTGTCTGACTTTTTCAGTGAAATGCTCTGTATGTAATGCATTACCTCTTCTGAGCCAAAAACATTTGAGTAAAACTATAACATAGGAATATCAGTTCAAAGTTGGTGTGGACCCAAAGCAAAGACCCTTTTCCCATGCAGATGGGAAAAGCTCAAGGTCAGAGGTCAGTGGGGGTGAAGAAAGCAGACATTTGGGTTCCAGGAATGTTTGTGTATAACTCTTGTTCCTAATCATTCCCTGAGTCTTTGGGAGTGAGGTTTGGATTAGTTCATGTGTGTGTCCCTCGTGACCCACAGGACCTCTTACTCAACGCGTATGCATGGAATGGAGAATGCGTGGAATAGCAGTGAAGGCTATTAGGACATCTCTCGGGACACATGCGGCTATGTGCCAATGTCCCGCTGAGGGCAAAACTGCCTCAACCACCAAGGCTTCCAGCTTCCAAACCCTTGCTTGTTCAAAGGCAGGGGGACAAAGTGTTTGATTGGATGCCAACTTGAGGACATTGCCTGGTCTCCCCTCTAAACTGGAGGTCAGAGGGTCCATGTAGGCCATTTGAAGGGTCCTTCAGTGGGTTCATCTTTGTCAAGTAAAGCATTCGAGTTTGAACTGCCGTCTTATTTCATTACTGTCTTTCTGCCCTTTTCAGCTTTATTCCCTAATCCTCCATCTTTCAATTATTTTTATTTTAATCCTCTTGAATCATTTCAAAACTGTGTCATTTTTAAGTCCTTTTTAATAGCATCTTTGTTGTTCATAATCTCAGTTTATGCTGCTTCATTTTTCCTTTTCAAATGTAAAAGCTTTTCAGGTTGTTTATTTACTCTTTCCATTTCTTCCAAAATTTACTTTGTAAACTTCAGGCCTTGGATCTTTTAAATTTATTTTTACAGCTATTCGCTTATTTTCTTTAAAGACTTTTGAGTTTATCATAAGACAAACACATGGAACCAGCATATGGGGACCAGCTGTGAGGCCCTTATGTGTGTCTTTGGTCCAACATAGCCTGTCCTCCCCAAACGCTCCGTGGACATGAGGGAGCTGTGAAGAGCCAGTGACAACCCCCCAGGGGATGGAGTCACCACAGAATCCCATGGAGATTGGAGGCATCCCCACCCCCTTGACGATTGTAAAGACTCTCCTTTGGAAACAGCTCCTGTCATAGTAGTAAGTGCAAGGTGACAATGCCACCTAGGTCCCCAGTCATGAACCAGCTGTTTCCCAGCTTACCTAGCCACCCACCTAGTCAGATGTGCTCAGCATCACTCCATCATTCAGTGGAATATTTGGGTCAACACAAGCAGGTCTGCAGACACTGGACCTTGGCGTGAGCAAGTAGCTCATGTTCCTACTTCTGCTACAACGGCACCACCTCTTCAACCCGCACCGATAACAGTTTACGGAGAGGAAAAATAGAACATGGTGTATAGATGTTTCTGCAAGAAGTGTCAATGCCATGTGACAGTGGGTGGATGCTGTGTTAAGCTCTTATTTGGGGTGTCCTCAGCAGAGAAGGGAAACCTTCCTACAGGCAGAACTCTGAACCATTCCCTTATCCACTTAGCATGAAGTCACCCTAGCAGGGAGGAAGGTAACTACCAGCAGTCATGTGCTAGGTACCACGTCCTCTTCACATTTACTTCTTTCGTGGTAACCAGAGGGGAGACAGGGCAAAAGATGAGGCTCTACACTGATCCATGGACCACAGAGTGAGAGTCATCGACTCAAAATGAGCATGCCTGGAGGATTAGAGACAACGACACCTGGAGAAAAAGGTTGGACCTTTTGAGATGAGCCCAGAAGCTCAGACTATTCACATCCTGTCTGAAAGCCCACCCAAAGACCCTGGGGCATCTTCGTTAGCTTCTTTCCTCCAGCGATCAATGGCTGAACAAACCAAGTGGCCCTGGAGCTTGTGATAAAGCCTACGTGTGGAAACCGTGGTGTGGGTTCCACTTCATCAAGTCTGGCCATTGCTGCTGTTGTGTGGTCTACTTGCCAGCCAATGAAGGCTGACCCCAATCTCCTGATGTGGCATCTTGAGGGACCAACCAACAACTCCATGAGGGTTGATAGCACTGGTCTCACTCCACCACAAGGGAGCAGTGATTTGTCCTACTAGGAACAGACACTTGTTCTGAATTTGGGTTTGCTTTTCCTGGTTACCATGCTCTGCCAGCACCACCATCCATGGGCTTATCAAATACCTTATTCATTGTCACAGGATGCCACACAGGCTTGCTTCTAAAGGGGAGCTCTTGGGAATTCCCTGGCGGTCCAGTGGTTAGGGCTCCGTGTTGCCAATGCAGGGGGCACAGGTTCAATCCCTGGTCAGGGAAGTAAGATCCCACAAGCCATGCAGCATGCCCCCCTCTGAAAAAGATAATAATAATTAAAAAATTAAGGGAATCTCTTTATAGCAAATGAAGTTTCACTACTTTCATCATGTACCCCATGGCCCATAACAACTGGCCTTTAGAGAGGAAATGGTGAGTCAATTAGAATGGGTTAGGTTATGGTGACATAATCAACAAGCCCAAACATAACAATGGTTTATTTCTCACTCACATTTCAGGTTCAACTCAACCTGGACTTAGGCTGACAGAGGTTTCATCTTGGCAAATGTGTCTACAGTTATCGAGGTAGGGAAAAAAAAGATAAGGCAACTCACACCCTGGCATGAGTTATCTCTTCCCATTATATGTCATTGATCAAATCAAGTTACAAGGTTAAACTTGACTCCCAGGGCGTGAGGAAGGACCTTCCTACTAGGTTTCGGGAAGGAGAGGAGAACCAGAATATATGTGATCAACCTAATGATTAAAAGAAATGTCTTACTGAAGATCAGATCTGTCCTGGCTTGTGATTTTGAACAGCTGACCTTCAGCCTGTGTTAAATTCTCTTAGCCAGAGACCAATATATGCTGCTGTTTCTTCTGCAGTTAATAAATATGAATCTAAGAACGATGACGTGAAAAGGGATGTGCAGTTTCCCACAAGTATCCCCGATAACCTGACTGCCTTTTTCTCCTTTGTGTTACATGACTCTGGGATATTCTGGGTTAAAGATTTCAGTACCCTAGGAAGGACTGAGTAAGCTTTCCATTCTTTCAATAATGGTACATCCACTGAGTAGGAAATATTGCTGCCACTTGGCCATTCAGGACTCCTCATGCTACTGGATTAAAGCAAAGAAGGGTTACAGTGCCTACGTGATTGATCCTGACCCTCAAGGGTAAAAAGCTGTTTGCTACATTTAGGTGGAGAGGAGTACGGAGGCAGCCCGCGGGATGTTCTGCTGTGCCTCATTGAACCGCCACGTACAGTGATTGAGGTCCACTGAAGACGATTGCTCTTCCATGGAGGCAGGACCACCAAGGGCTCAGACTCCTCAGCCAGGAGAACTAAGGCTCTTCCCTGGCTCAGAACCTCAACCAACTGAGTTCATCATTATAACAAATGCACCATGTTAATAGTAAGGGAAGTGTGTGTGTGTGTGTGTGTGTGTGTGTGTGTGTGTGTGTGTGTGTTGGGGAAGGGATCCAAGAGAATTCTCCCCAATATTTTCTGCTCAATTTTTTTAAAACCTAAACCTGCTTTAAAAAATAAAGTCTACTAATTAAAAAAAACCAAACAAACAGAAAAACCAAAACCCCAAACCAAATGACATCCAAATAGGAAAACATTAACTGGGAGTGTTGTTCTTTGGAGAAGGCCCCTGTCGAGGGTGCATGGACGGTGCATAGCTGAACAGCTTACTGCAGTGCATGGTTGTTGTTTGTGGACTGCCCAGCATTCTCTGCTCTTCCAGACAGTCATTTCTTTCTTTGCTGTTGGAACAACAAACCTGGTGCTCACCTTCCTCCATGGTGGCCAAAAGGGGCAAGAATTTCTCACTGTCCTGGTTGGTCAGAGGGTGGCTGTGATGTCACTAAAGTCCATCACAAGCCATGGTACAGTTGACCTTCTTTGACACTTGTAGGCTGGGAGTCGCCACATCATTGGCTTTGGCCAACGTTAAGGTGGATGGAATCGGCAAGCTCACTTTGAAGCAGAAGTTGGAAGAGGGCGCGATGGCCTGACTCCTTTTTCCTGCCTCTACAATTGAGGAAGTAAATACAACATGGGTCTCCATCAGCCTGGATCCCAAGGGCTAGGGTTAGGAGAGTTCCCTGGGTAGACACATTGCATGAGTAGGAAATATGGTGGCTGTAGTTAATTTGCAGCTTGGAAGCATCAATTGCTACTTAAGCTCAACTAGTAAACTACGAAACTGAGAACACTTTCCAGTGATAGATCCTGATTAAAATGCAACCTTGAAGGATCAAATTAAGGGTAGAGCCATGACTCCCTTTGAAAATGCAAATAAACATACTTAAAAGCAGGAAGGAAAGGCTCACTGCAGTACTGTCCCTGGTTTCAGGAAAGTAGGGGATTTTCGTTTCTTCCCTGCGTGTTTCTCTTGG
Source organism: Grampus griseus (assembly GCF_964374135.1). Taxonomy (NCBI): domain Eukaryota; kingdom Metazoa; phylum Chordata; class Mammalia; order Artiodactyla; family Delphinidae; genus Grampus; species Grampus griseus. Next base: position 3,533,152 of record NC_139001.1, read on the forward strand.
AAGATTCTGTTTTATTTGATATTTTCATATATTGTTAATCATGGATTTTCTTGCATTTATTTTGTTTTTAAATATTATTTATCTTGATTGCTGAGGTTTTTGGTTCTCCCTTAAATTTTGTGACCAAAGTGAGTGACTCATCTGCCCCACCCTGATGTCATCCTCCCTCTGCCCATCACCAATGTCCTTTCACGGCCTGTACATTTCTGTGGTGGCAGAGACCAGACTGCTTCCCTTACCATTGTATAAACATCACCTGGTACAACCCTTAGCTTGTTGTAGGAACTCAATGAATCATTATTGATCAATAGACATATAATTCTTTAATAATAGTGATAATATTAATAATATAACAACAACAGCAATAATAATAAGGCACAGTGGTCACAGGGCAGAGGTGAAGAGGTGATGCAGGTTGGATGAGTTCTGAGTTCCTTCTTTCTTGACCCTTCCTAGCTGGGCTCACTTTGACCTCCTGCCTTGGGTGGATCAGTTCTCATGCTTTCTGGGCCAGTTCTGACCAGGGCAGGGACTCCGTCAGCATCCTTGGCTCCTAACCTGGCAGGATCCTGACTTATTCTTCTGCCTGGTATCCCATGCCTCCTTCCCCAGCCCCTAGTGAGACGCACTTGGAGTGACCGTGGCTGCTCTGTTTCCCTGCCTGATGTTGCCATTCACCCTGAGTCTGGAGCTCAGCCTCAACCCCTGTCTTGGCTGAGGTCTTGACTCCTGCCTGACCCCGCCCCCTCCAGGAGCACTGGGTCTTGGTTCCTCTGCTCCAGACCCTGGCTGCAGATGACCTGAGCCCAGTGCACAAGGAGCTCGAGATCCTCCTGTTCGGGATGTGAGCGGACCCACATGCGAAGCAACCTGATGGCTCTTCCTTGGTAGCCTCATTGGCCTCATTTGGATACCTCTGAATGCATTTTCCCCATTTGGACAAGAGCCATGGGGCTTCCTGGCTTCCCCCAGCCATGTCCTATTCCCCTCTAACTCCACAACCTGTGTGACCCGTATCCTCATCTCTCACGTCCGAGTACTCTTCATCGTAACCAGACAGGGAAACATCAGTGGAGAGAGCTCAGGGAGGCATTTTCAGTAAAAGTCGATGAAAATAATCGGAAGCTGTCTATAACAAAAGTAGGGCAGTGTTTTTTATCTGAGCCAAGCTGAGGACTACAGCCCGGAAGCCAGCCTCCCAGGTAACTCTGAGGAGCTGTTCTGGAAGAGCACGGTTTTCAGCAGAGTTGCATACCTTGTCAGAACAGAGAGCATCAGACGAGTCAGGGAACCACCTAAACGTCCACTGACAGATGAATGGATAAAGAAGATGTGGCACACACACACACACACACACACACACACATATACATACAATGGAATACTACTCAGCCATTAAAAAAGAAAGAAAGAATGTCATTTGCAGCTACCTGGACGGACCTAGAGATTATCATACTAAGTCAGAAAGAGAAAAACAAATACCATATGATATCACTTGTAAGTGGAATCTAAAATAAGACACAAATGAACTTATCTATGACACAGACTCACAGACCTAGAGAACAGGCTTGTGGTTGCCAAGGGGGAGGGGGGCGGGGGAGGGATGGATTGGGAGTTTGGGATGAGCAGATGCAAACTATTACATAGAGAATGAATAAACAACAAGGTCCTACTGTATAGCACAGGGAACTATAGCCAATATCCTGTGATAAACCATAATGGAAAAGAATATGAAAAAAAAGAAAGAAAAAACAATGTCAGGGATACATTTCTTCAAGGTTTCAGAAAAACAGACCAGCATGTACACAGAGAGTCAGCATGGCCTTGGCCCTGGGAAGGGAGTCTTATCACTGAAGGAGAACCGGCATCGGCGTCCCAGGAAGGGAGGCATTTCATCTTTATTTTTAACATGGACATTCTTTACTTCTGATCAATGCACCCTTTTCTTTAATGATTGAAGCAGATGTACAATGTACGTTTGATAGATTGCTTTAGTTAGCATAAAATTCAAGTTAGCTCGTGTATAAGCCAGAACAACTTCCCCAAACCTCAATACGTGGACATTGCTTTTATCAAGTAATAGGGAAGAAAGTGGCAAGAGGTGACTTAAGAGCTTGGAGGCAGCTTGGTGTACAGGAAAGTGTCTGCTGTCAGAGAAGAAAGGCATGGGCTTTGGAGTGGAACAGATTGGATTCGGGTTTCGGCTTGAGCACTGACCATCTGCGTAGAACTGAGGAAGCTTCCTAACCTCTCTAAGCTTCCGTTTTCCCATCTTCAGAAGGGGTTCACTGAGCTAAGGTGTGTGGAATGTTCTTAGTAAATTGCACAGATCAATATATATTTTTTTGTTTTAAATCTTTAGTATTTACTATTCTACTACAGAACACTAATTTTCTTCGTTCTCAAAAGATATTATACACACTACTATGTATAAAATAGATAACTAATAAGAACCTGCTGAGAACTCTACTCAGTACTCTGTAATGACCTATATGGGAAAAGAATCCATAAAACAGTGGATATATGTATATGTATAACTGATTCACTTTGCTGTATACCTGAAACTAACACAGCATGGTAAATCAACTATACTCCAATAAAAACTTTTTAAAAATAAATAGAGAAATAAATAAAACTCAAAAAGGTATATTACAAACATTACCATTGAAGCTGGAAGCTACTCTGCATGTCTGTTATTTCAGATCTTAGTTAAGAGTGAATGGTCTCACTGCTCCCTACTTTTAAGCGACTTCTTACATTTGGGATTTTGTTAGTGCAAATGCAGACAAGGTCAGTTTATTTGGAAGTGCTTATACTTCCAAGTATAAAAACAAGGTTTCATTTTAGCCCAAAGTGGGTATGCTGGGACTGTGGTATATTGACTGAAATCTCTGACACCACCATGAATGGTAAGATGGAGATCAAAGGCAATGTTCATCTGTGGAAGTTGGTCTTGTATGAATTAGCCATGGTTCATCTCAAGGAAAACATTTGTTGCCGTGTTAGTCTTGGAAAATCCTGTGGTCTAGCCTGGCGTTGGCGTTGGCAATTTCATATACATTATTTCACTTAACCCTCACAAAAGCTCTATAAAGAAGGTGCAGTGTGGAGAATGCACAATGAACCTATTTTACAGATGAGGAAATTAAGTTCTGAGACTTGGAGTGGCCCCATCAAGGTCACACACTTGATGAATGAAGAGTGCTGGTCTTTTGCCTATTATGTTTGTTTCACCACATTTCACACACCTCAGGTCCCTGCTCTGTGTGTTTAGATGAGAGTTGGAGAAAACACACCCTCATTCTCTGTGTTGGTCATCTCTCTGGTTATTGAATGGTGCTAAACTAGCAGGTGTGACCACACATGTATGAAAGGTATCCTTTCAATGTGATTGGCTAACTCTTTTCTTTGGACAAACCAACCCAAGGATGCCACAACTACGGCTTAAGCACTTTCACAAATACAAATTCGGTTGTGAATTAGAAATTGTTCTATTAAAAGGATTACCTTTCTCTTGGGATTAGTACTATTAAAGTTTTTGGCTATATGAATTGTTTTTTTTTAATTGATGTATAGTTAATTTACAATGTTGTGTTAGTTTCACGTGTACAGCAAAGTGATTCAGATATATATATATATATATATATTCTTTTTCAAATTCTTATCCATTTAGGTTATTACAAGATATTGAATAGAGTTCCCTGTGTCCTTGTTGTTTATCTATTTTATATACAGTAGTTCTAGTTTCAATAAGTTCCTTAAAACTGCACCTACTACATATGAACAGTTTGGAAGTTAAGAGCAATTCATATAATAAAACATAAAATACATGAATTGTTCTTAACACTCAAACTGTCCATCCGTAGTAGATGCATTTTTAAGGAAATTATTGCTACTACAATTCACCTGAGGTTTGCACCCATATGTATGGCGTTCCCAAGCTGGTTGAGGATAATGAGGCAGGGCCGTGAAAGGTGTTCTCGGATGATGTCAAGGTCACCTTAAATGCATAGTGCTGTGGCTTTCACAGTGCAGGTTCATTATCTTGGCTAAATTGATAGTCACCACAGCCCAGGTAGACAGGCACAGCAGATACTACGTTCGTTTCATTGACAGAACACTGACATGTCCAAAGGCATCGAAGGGAGACTTGGTTATATGACTCTGCTCTTTGATTCTATAATTTCCACAATATTAAAAAAAGATACTTGTAATTTTGTGTAAGGTGACTGGTTTGAAAATATTTCTACAACTGCATGTCATTCACTGGAAGATCTGGGGAAAATAGCTACTCGATGTACAGGGTCCACTACCCAGATCTCATTTCTTTCTTTCATAAGAGTTTAGCTGGGAAATGTTGTCAGCATAGTAAATCATCTCTTCCTTGTCAAGGTATTTGACCAGTTTTTATGATCTTCTTGTGGACATGCTGAAGAAATATGGGGTGGAGTCTGGGACAATGAGGTGAATTACTAGCTGGCTAATGGTGTCCAAAAGAGTTGTTGACTCAGTCACCCAAAGGCTTTTGGTCTTTGTGTTGTAGAACTCTCTCCAATTCTAGACTATTGAGCATTTTTATCAGTGCCATGGACGGAAACAGAAGTCACTATTTTTACATTTATAGGTAGCGTGAAACTGGGAGGGAGACCTTGACTGAAGGGGGCTGAATCTGTAAAAATCCACTTTAATAGGCATACATGTGAATACTTCTGTTTGGATCTGCTCATCCAAATCACACAAATAAACTACCTTCCAATATAGGATAAAGGAATAATAGTAATAGCATGTTGCAAGTATCTGAAGGACTCTAATCAATGTTACTATCAGTTAAATCTGAGTAAACACTATGAAATACCCACTGAATAGCTAGTTTGATCTCACATGAGTTTATAGAAATATGGTGTCTAGGTGGAGGTCTGGTTAGACCACACCAAAGGAATTGCTGCTCCATAAGGAGCCCACTGGTAAACTTGTATGTGCAGGAGAGAATGCCCACGGTGTGGAGGTGGTACCAGTCCCTGGCCTGTGAGGATGCCTGGAGGAAACAGAGCTCTTCTACGTGGCAAAGAGAAGACGTGGGGTGAGAGGTCATTGGTTATTTCCTGCATATATGTGAAAAGCTTTCCTATAGAAGAAAGATTATTCTCGTTCTTTTCACTCCTAAGGTTTAAAACCAGATGGGTAGGTGGTAGAAGATGAAGTGGCCTGCGTAAGGCTGGGTTCCAGTTATCCCAGACTCTGCAAACACTTGGAAGGGAAGATTACAGATGCGGGTTTGACCATGGCTTTGGTGCTCAGGAAATGCTCCACGGCAGAGATGAAAGTCACGCTGAGTTTTGAAGAATGAAGACGTCTTGGATGCAGGCTTGAAGTGTCCCAAGAAGTCATTCAAGGGGCAGAAACAGCAGCATGGTAACCAGATGAGAGGCTGGAGAATGTCATGGTTATGACTATGAGTTTTGTAATTGGACTCGTATTTGAATGCAAACTCGTTTACTTGTTAGCTGTGCAACGTTGATGCAGATAGAATGATGGACCCCCAAGGATGTCTACATCCTAATCCCTGGAACCCGTGACTATGCTCCGTTACATGGCGAAGGGGAATTGAGATTTTTGCGGATGGAACTAAGTTTGCTAAACAGCAGATAGGGAGATTATTTTGGATTATCCCAGTGGGTCCAATATAATCACAAGGGTCCTTAAAAGTGGAAGAGGGAGGCTGGAGATCATAATCAGAGAGTGAGGCATGATAATGGCAACAGGTCAGAGCGATACTGTGTGGCTGGCTTTGAAGGTGGAGGAAGGGGCTATGAGCCAAGGAATGCTAGCAGCCTCCAAAGAAGGAGAGGCCAAGGGGCCAGACTCTCTCCTTGAGATCCCAGGAAGGAGCCCAGCCCTGGGCTGAGACGTTGCCCTGGACGTGGACTGAAAAAGACAGATTTCCTGTGTGTGTGTGTGTGTGTGTGTGTGTGTGTGTGTGTGTGTGTGTGTGTGTGTGTGTGTGTGTGTGTGTGTGTGTTGTGTAACTAGTCATTCTAATCCATTTCCGAGGTGCATGGAAGATCAGGAAACATGGGGGTGAATCCTGGAAACTGATGGAAAAATCTCAAGACTCTTTTAGCTAAGCTGGAGAGTTTTCTAGTGACCTATGTACTTAAAATATTGCCAAGGTTCCTTTCTCTTCTATTTTTGGGGTATACACTTGTAAATCTTTAACGCCAGAAATTTTGGATAATCATGATTTTTATTCGTCCGGCCCCCTAAAGGGAACTGCCCATACTCGGGCAACTCTGTGGCTTTTGAATCTCCTTAGTTTTGAATTTAATGATCTGCGGGAAGTACACTTGGGGAGATAAACAGGGTGTGAGTCTGGGGGAGTTTGTTCTCAAATATGCCCTGGACTGTAGCCCAAGCCTTCTCAGGTTACATTCACATCAAATTTACTTATGTTCATATTTTCCTTCATTTAAAATGAATTTATCGAATGTCTACTATGTTCTAGGCATCGTCCTAGGCGTTGTGCATATAACCATGAACAAAACAAAGTTGCCGTTTTCAAGTAACTTACATTTTAGTGGAAGAACATTCTATAGAGATTGGAAGCTGTTCAGCAAAATCCAGTCTTCTCTTCTTTGGATGCACACCAAAACTCTGCTTTCCAATGACCCTTAAAGTTATGTATGGACATATGGCCAAGTCCTTCCCAATCAAGAACTAGAGCACAACTCACTGCCCTTTACCTTAATTCACATTTTCATTTTATTAGTTTCCTCTGAAATAATTATGACCATAGGAGAAACATCTGATTGACTTGGTCAATTTTTAGGTAAAAATATTTTGACATTCATTTTATTTCTCTTATGAGATGTTGGTTAAGAGAAATCTATGCATCACATGTTTCTGTGAAAAATATGAAAGTGGAAATAGTTTTTTAAACTTTAATTCTATAGAGAAGAATTAAAACACTTCTTGGAAATTTAGTGTAAACCTAGACAGAGAGTGCAGCACTGAAATATACCAGAAGTATGAAGAAAAGAGACAATGTTTAGAAAAAGTTGAAAATAGCTACAATGGCTTCATTTGCTGAACTTCTCTGTGCCTTGGTTTCCCCATCTGTGAAATGGGGATAAGTCTATAGTTGAAGAAAATAAGACGCAGTTGAATCAGCTGTCTAAGAAAGTAGGTTCTGGTGCCAGACTGTCTGGAGTCTCTTCACACGACTGGCACTTACTCAATGTATGGGCAAGGTATTTAACTTTTCTGGGCCTCTGTTTCCTCATCTGTAAAACAAGGTTAATAGTACCTGTTCTGAGGTAATGTTGTGAGAATTAAATGAGTTAACATTCTAAGCACCACCTGGCACATAGCTATGATCATGTGTGAACACCTCTACTTCTGAAAAGTTTAAGATATCAAATATCTTATTTTATTAACACAATATACGTGGACCTCCAATTTTTCACTACTTTTATTATCATAAAATCTCACGTTCTGTCAAACTCGAGTTTTGATACAATTTATTTCAATACCTTATCAAAGGAATTCATTCTCCTTTTGTCTACATTTCAAAAATAAAAATTGAGAAACTTACCAACGTAGAAGATGGCAGCCAACTCGAAACAAAGTGGAAGGGAAGCAGTTCTTCTAAAAAAGGAGATACGCTGAGTAAACAGTCCCCAAAGTGGTCCTGAGTGTGTTCCAGATGAGTCATGATTTATGAACAGGAAATCTGGGTCGGCTGGGCTTCAGTTAAACAGTGCAGGGAGATGGAAACCAGATGTTTAAACTTCATCTCAGAGGCTCACAGAGCGAGGGCAGCATAAAGAAGAGGGCGAAGGAGGGAGGAAAGGGAGAGACCAGCAGACGGGAGACCATGGGGAACACATGTGGCAAAGGGAGCACACGGAGAGGAAGGAGGGGGTGGGAGAGAGGAGGAGAGGGGAGGGAGGAGGGGTGGCCAGGCAGGCAATGATGGAAATGAAACTCCCACCCCCCCAAAGTCAACTCATAAAATGTTTCATCAGCCAGAAAACCTGGTACTTGTTTAGGATATACGTTTTGTTTTCACCTGTGTTCCCATGGAAACCTGGAAACCAACTGAGAAAGCTTGGACATTTTTGTTAACTTGGAGTACAGAGATCATATGCGTGTGAGTGTCTGTAAATATACACGATGTATTTCAAGTTATTTCAGTGAAATACCTCTTCTCTTTCAATTACATCTCTGAAAGAGCCCAGTTTCCTGAAAACCTAAAAACAAGATTGACTTTTAATGGGAGCAAAGAGAAGAAAGTTTAAGTGTGCATTCTTCTTGATGCCAAACTGTCTAATACAAAGGAAATAAGAGAGTAGAAGACATGTCAGCAAACTATAGCCTTTGGGTCAGTTTGGGCCCCTAGACTGTTTCTGTATAGCCCACAGGTTAAGAATTTTAAAAAAAATCTTTGAAGAGTGGTGAAAAAAAATAAAAAGAATATGAAACAGGATTGTGTGTAGCCCACATGGCACACAATATTTGCCATCTAGTCCTTTACAGAAAAGTTTGCTAACCCCGGATCTAAAACGCAACGTCATTGCAAGTGAAGCCAGGAAATAAGATAACAGGTCAGCCTGATGATAACTGCCACAAACAAAACAATCTGAGACATATTTTTATAGCCCTACGCAGTGCTGATCTGGTTAAAGCTCATATGATCCCTTCATGCAAATCCACTGTACCCCATCCTCAAAAATGGGCAAAGCTAACAGGCAGCACACATGGGCGGAAAGGCAGGGATGGAAAGGCTCTCTGGCTGCATTGCAGGGAAAGCACATGACGCTCTGGGTCTGCACAGAGCTATCCAGTTTCCAGTGTCAGAGCTGGCACTCACCTTTCCGACCTCAGAAAGGAGAATGAGCAGTGAGTGTGAAAAGTCACAGAAAAATGTGCCTGGCTCTTTGGAGAGACCCAAGGAATAAGGCAAAGAGAAGCAGTTACCAGATTATACCTTTGCTGACATAAAAGTGGCTCTGATCAAATAATAATGAAAATAATAATGTAATAAACAAAAAAATAATAGTTAAGCTAACGGTAACTACAATTTATTGGGTGTTTATAAGGGGCCAGACATTTTGCTAATCACTTCCCTGGAATTATAGTTAATCCTCATCATAAATTTCTGAAGATGAAGAAACAGACTCAGAGTCAAAGTAACATTTCCAAAGTCAAAGCTGTTAAGAGGGAGAGCCATGGACTGAGAAGAGTCTTAACCACTACCTTATTCCTTCTTAAATGTAGAAAGGCTCAGTGTAAAGTGTTTGAATACAAATATGCAGGGTGCAAATGGAACTGAAAAATAAATCTTTATTATCCATATTCTATTTCCCTTTTCTTTTAAAAACCACAATAATAAAACTCTAATCATTGAGAGGTCACAAAATTTCATTCTAGATTTTATTTCCCATGGAGTCTGAAATGTGCTGCATTAGGCCAACCTCAGTATTCTGGACTGGAATACCTCTCCTTCCGGGATACTCTGATTTTGTCTTTTTTTCCTGCTGGAAAGTCTATTCTTTGGTGCCCAGGTCAGCTGACTATATAATGTATTTTGACTTGACTGCACTTGGAAATGAAATTTAATTATCAACAGCATTTTCTTCTGTAACTGTTTCAGAATGTTCCCTTATCAAATAAGTGTGCAAAAGCCCACATGTGCCTCTCAGTAGAGGCCCTGCATGGGAGAGTCACTCCGTGCTTGAGGAGGGGTGAAGGTGGTCACTCTGTGAGAGCCATGAGTCAGCTTGACACACAGAGCTCAGAGGATAGTAGTCAGCTGCGACAGTCAAGATCAGTCTTTCTCTCACTCTGTGGCAGTTACTTTGCATGGTTTTCAACAAGAAGTCCCCTGATTCTCATCTCTGTTCTTATGTTGGTCATGTATCTGTATCTGATGCCTCCAAGGTTTCTTTCTTTATTTTCATTTTTAGGTGGTTAGAATATGATGTGTCTATGTGTGTTTTCTCTTTGTCACTGTGGGATCCTTTCAGTTTCTTGGATCTGTGGTCTAATGTCTTTCTTTCACTGTTTCAATAAGTCTTTATCCATTATTCCATCAAATATTTCTTCTGATTCTCTCTCTCCCACTCTCTTCTTTCTGGGATGCCAATTACACTTATGTTAGACTTTTCGATATTACCCCAAAGCTTTTGGGTTCTCTGTTCTCTCTATTTTTTCCATTATTTTTCTATTTGTGTTTTAATTTGGTAATTTACTATTGAGCTTCCATTATGTTCAGTGATTCATTGGCTGTGGGTATTTTATTTTATTTATTTATTTATTTATTTTTAACATCTTTATTGGAGTATAATTGCTTTACATGGTTGTGTTAGATGCTGCTGTACAACAAAGTGAGTCAGCTATACATATACATACATATATCCCCATATCCCCTCCCTCTTGAGTCTCTGTCCCACCTTCCTTATCCCACCACTCTAGGTGGTCACAAAACCCCAAATTGATATCCCTGTGCTGTGCGGTTTGTTCCCACTAGCTATCTATTTTACATTTGGTAGTGTATATATGTCAATGCCACTCTGTCACTTCGTCCCAGGTTACCCTTCCCCCTCCCTGTGTCCTCAAGTCCATTCTCTACATCTGCATCTTTATTCCTGTTCTGTCCCTAGGTTCATCATAACCTTTTTTGTTGTTTTTTTAGATTCCATATATGTGTGTTAGCATACAGTATTTGTTTTTCTCTTTCTGACTTACTTCATTCTGTATGACAGACTCTAGGTCCATCCACCTCACTGCAAATAACTCAATTTCGTTCCTTTTTATGGCTGAGTAATATTCCATTGTATATATGTGCCACACCTTCTTTATCCATTCATCTGTTGATGGACACTTAGGTTGCCTCCATGTCCTGGCTATAGTAAATGGCACTGCAATGAACACTGTGGTATATGACTCTTTTTGAATTATGGTTTTCTCAGGGTATATGCCCAGTAGTGGGATTGCTGGGTCATATGGTAGTTCTATTTGTAGTTTTTTAAGGAACCTCCATACTGTTCTCCATAGTGGCTGTATCAGTTTACATTCCCACCAACAGTGCAAGAGGGTTCCCTTTTCTCCACACCCTCGCCAGCATTTATTGTCTACAGATTTTTTGATGGCCATTCTGACTGGTGTGAGGTGATACCTCATTGTAGTTTTGATTTGCATTTCTCTAATGATTAGTGATATTGAGCATCCTTTCATATGTTTGTTGGCAATCTGTATATCTTCTCTGGAGAAATGTCTATTTAGGTCTCTTCCCTTTTTTTGATTGTTTGATTTTTGATATTGAGCTGCTTGTATATTTTGGAGATTAAATCCTTTGTCAGTTGCTTCATTGACAAATATTTTCTCCTATTCTGAGGGTTGTCTTTTCATCTTGTTTATGGTTTCCTTTGCTGTGCAAAAGCTTTTAAGTTTCATTAGGCCCCATTTGTTTATTTTTGTTTTTATTTCCATTTCTCTAGGAAGTGGGTCAAAAAGGATCTTTCTGTCATTTATGTCATAGAGTGTTCTGCCTATGTTTTCCTCTAAGAGTTTTATAGTGTCTGGCCTTACATTTAGGTCTTTAATCCATTTTGAGTTTATGTTTGTGTATGGTGTTAGGGAGTGTTCTAATGTCACTCTTTTACATGTAGCTTTCCAATTTCCCAGCACCACTATTGAAGAGGCTGTCTTTTATCTATTGTATATTCTTGCCTTCTTTATCAAGATAGGGTGACCATATGTGCATGGGTTTATATCTGGACTCTCTATTTGTTCCATTGATCTATATTTCTGTTTTTGTGCCAGTACCATGCCATACTGTCTTGATTACTGTAGCTTTGTAGTATAGTCTGAAGTCAGGGAGCCTGATTCCTCCAGCTCTGTTTTTCTTCCTCAAGATTGTTTTGGCTATTCAGGACCTTTTCTGTTTCCATACAAACTGTGAAATTTTTTGTTCTAATTCTGTGAAAAATGCCATTGGTAGTTTGAAAGGGATTGCATTTAATCTGTAGATTGCTTTGGGGAGTATAGTCATTTTCACAATGCTGATTCTTCCAATCTAAAAACATGGTATATCTCTCCATCTGTTTGTATCATCTTTAATTTCTTTCATCAGTGTCTTATAATTTTCTGCATTCACATCTTTCGTCTCTTTAGGTAGATGTATTCCTAGTTATTTTATTCTTTTTCTTGCAATGGAAAATGGGATGTTTCCTTAATTTTTCTTTCAGATTTCTCATCATTGTGTATAGGAATGCAAGAGATTTCTGTGCATTAAGTTTGTATCCTGCTACTTTACCAAATTCTTTGATTAGCTCTAGTAGTTTTTTGGTAGCATCTTTAGGAGTCTCTGTATAGTATGTCACCTCCAAACAGTGACAGCTTTACTTCTTCGTTTCTGATTTGGATTCCTTTTATTTATTTTTCTTCTCTGATTGCTGTGGCTAAAACTTCCAAAACTATGTTGAATAATAGTGGTGAGAGTGGACAACCTTGTGTTGTTCCTGATCATAGAGGAAATGGTTTCAGTTTTTCACCACTGAGAACAATGCTGGCTGTGGGTTTGTCATATATGGCCTTTATTATGTTGAGGTAATTCCCTCTATGCCTACTTTCTGAAGAGTTTTTTTTTTTTTATCATAAATGGGTGTTGAATTTTGTTGAAAGCTTTTTCTGCATCTATTGAGATGATCGTATGGTTTTTCTCCTTCAATTTGTTAACATGGTGTATCACATTGATTGATTTGCATATATTGAATAATTCTTGCATTCCTGGGATAAACCCCACTTGATCATGGTGTATGATCATTTTAATGTGCTGTTGGATTCTGTTTGCTAGTATCTGGTTGAGGATTTTTGCATCTATGCTCATCTATGTAGTTTACTTTTTTTGAGACATCTTTGTCTGGTATCAGGGTGATGGTGGCCTCGTAGAATGAGTTTGGGAGTGTTCCTCCCTCTGCTATATTTTGGAAGAGTTTGAGAAGGATAGATATTAGCTCTTCCTTAAATGTTTGAGAGAATTCGCCTGTGAAGCCATCTGGTCCTGGGCTTTTGTATGTTAGAAGAGTTTTAATCACAATTTCAATTTCAGTGCTTGTGATTGGTCTGTTTATATTTTCTATTTCTTCCTGGTTCAGTCTCAGAAGGTCTTGCTTTTCTAAGAATTTGTCCATTTCTTCCAGGTTGTCCATTTTATTGGCATATAGTTGCTTGTAGTAATCTCTCATTATCCTTTGTATTTCTGCAGTGTCAGTTGTTACTTCTCCTTTTTCAACTCTAATTCTGTTGATTTCAGTCTTCTCCCTTTTTTTCTTGATGAGTCTGGCTAATGGTTTATCAATTTTGTTTATCTTCTCAAAGAACCAGCTTTTAGTTTTATTGATGTTTGTTATTGCTCCCTTCATTTCTTTTTCATTTAGTTCTGCTCTGATGTTTATGATTTCTTTCCTTCTGCTAACTTTGGAGATTTTTGTTCTTCTTTCTCTAATTGCTTTAGGTGTAAAGTTAGGTTGTTTACTTGGGATTTTTCTTGTTTCTTGAGGTAGGATTGTATTGCTATAAATTTCCCTCTTAGAACTGCTTTTGCTGCATCCCATAGGTTTTGGGCTGTCCTGTTTTCATTGTCATTTGTTCCTAGGTATTTTTTTATTTCCTCCTTGATTTCTTTAGTGATCTCTTGGTTATTTAGTAGCGTATTGTTTAGATTCCATGTTTTTGTATTTTCTACAGTTTTTTCCTGTAATTGATATCTAGTCTCATAGTGTTGTAGTCAGAAAAGATACTTGATATGATTTCAATTTTCTTAAATTTACCAATGCTTGATTTGTGATCCAAGATATGATCTGTCCTGGAGAAGGTTCCATGAGCACCTGAGAAGCAAGTGTATTCCGTTGTTTTTGGATGAAATGTCCTATAAATATCATAAGTCCATCTTATTTAATGTATCATTTAAAGCTTGTGTTTCCTTATCTATTTTCATTTTGGTTGATCTGTCCATTGGTGAAAGTCTGGTGTTAAAGTCCCCTACTATGATTGTGTTACTGTCGATTTCCCCTTTTATGGCTGTTAGCATTTGCCTTATATATGGAGGTGCTCCTATGTTGGATGCATAAATATTTACAATTGTTATATCTTCTTAGATTGATCCCTTGATCACTATGTAGTGTACTTCTTTGTCTCTTGTAATAGTCTTTATTTTAAAGTCTATTTTGTCTGATATGAGAATTGCTATTCCAGCTTTCTTTTGATTTCCATTTGCATGGCATATCTTTTTCCATCCCCTCACTTTCAGTCTGTATGTGCCCCTAGGTCTGAAGTGGATCTCTTGTAGACGGCTTATATATGGGTCTTGTTTTTGTATCCATTCAGCCAGTCTATGTCTTTTGGTTGGAGCATTTAATCTATTCACATTTAAGGTAATTATGATATGTATGTTACTATTATCTTTTCTTAATTGTTTTGTGTTTGTTATTGTAGGTCTTTTCCTTCTCTTGTGTTTCCTGCCTAGAGAAGTTCCTTTAGCATGTGTTGTAAAGCTGGTTTGGTGGTGTTGAATTCTCTTATCTTTTGCTTGTTTGTAAAGGTTTTAATTCCTCCTCTGAATCTGAATGTGATCCTGCTGGGTTGAGTAATCTTGGTTGTAGATTTTTCCCTTCCATCACTTTAAATATGTCCTGCCACTCCCTTCTGGCTTGCAGAGTTTCTACTGAAAAATCAGCTGTTAACCTTATGGGGATTCCCTTGTATATTATTTGTTGCTTTTCCCTTGTGGCTTTTAATATTTTTTCTTTGTATTTAATTTTTGATATTTGATTAATATGTGTCTTGGCCTGTTTCTCCTTGGATTTATCCTGATTGGGATTCTCTGTGCTTCCTGGACTTGATTGACTATTTCCTTTCCCATATTAGGGAAGTTTTCAACTATAATCTCTTCAAACATTTTCTCAGTCCCTTTTTTTTTTTTGTCTTCTTCTTCTGGGACCCCTATAATTCGAATGTTAGTGGGTTTAATGTTGTCCCAGAGGTCTCTGAGACTGTCCTCAATTCTTTTCATTCTTTTTTCTTTTTTTGCTCTGCGGTACTTATTTCCACTATTTTATCTTCCAGCTCACTTATCCGTTCTTCTGCCTCAGTTATTATGCTATTGATTCCTTCTAGAGAAATTTTAATTTCATTTCTTGTGTTGCTCATCATTGTTTGTTTGCTCTTTAGTTCTTCTAGGTCCTTGTTAAACGTTTCTTGCATTTTCTCCATTCTATTTCCAAGATTTTGGATCATCTTTACTCTCATTGCTCTGAATTCTTTTTCAGGTAGACTGCCTATTTCCTCTTCATTTGTTTGGTCTGGTGGGTTTTTACTTTGTTCCTTCATCTGCTACGTATTTCTCTGTCTTCTCATTTTGCTTAACTTACTGTGTTTGGGGTGTCCTTTTCACAGGCTGCAGGTTCATACTTCCCATTGTTTTTGGTGTCTGCCCCCAATGGCTAAGTTTGGTTCAGTGGGTTGTGTAGGCTTCCTGGTGGATGAGACTGGTGCCTGTGCTCTGGTGGATGAGGCTCAATCTTGTCTTTCTGGTGGGCAGGATTGCATCCGGTGGTGTGTTTTGGGGTATCTTTGAACTTAGTATGATTTTAGGCAGCCTCTCTGCTAATGGGTGGGGTTGTGTTCCTGTCTTGCTAGTTGTTTAGCATGGGGTGTCCAGCACTGGAGCTTGCTGGTCATTGTGTGGAGCTGGACCTTAGCGTTGAGACAGAGTTCTCTGGGAGAGCTCTCGTCAATTGATATTATGTGGGGTTAGGAGGTCTCTGGTGGTCCAATGTCCTGAATTCGACTCTCCCACCTCAGAGGCTCAGATCTGACACCTGGTCAGAGCACCAAGACCCTGTCAGCCAGGGAGCTTCTTGTCTTTTGGGAAGTCTGAGTTCTTCTGCCAGCATTCAGTAGGTGTTCTGTAGGAGTTGTTCCACATGTAGGTGTTTTTTTGATGTATTTGTGGGGAGGAAGCTGATCTCCATGTCTTACTCCTCCGTCATCTTGAAGTTCTTCCTCCATTGGTTGTGTTGAGTCTAGTGAAGAGCCTGTGGAAACTTTCTTCAATTATATTTTTGTTTCCAGCATTTTCTTTTTTAAAAAAAATGGAAGATGATTTGGTTTACAATATTTTGTTAGTTTCAGGTGTACAGCATAGTGATTCAGTTTTTTTTCAGATTATATTCCATTATAGGTTATTACAAGATTTTGAATATTCCCTGTGCTATACAGTAAATCCTTGTTGCTTATCTATTTGATGTATACTAGTTTGTATCTGTTAATCCCGTACTCCTAATCTGTCCCTCCCTCCCTCTCCAACATTTTCACTTGACTCTTTATAGTTTCTATCTCTCTGTTGAAATTGCTCATCTGCTCATGCATACTGCCTACTTTTTTCCACTAGAGCCTTTCATATGTTAATCATAGTTATTTTAAATTCTCTGATAGTTTTAACATCTGGGTTATCTCTGAATCTGGTTCTATTGATTATTTTGTCTCTTGGTGGTGGGTTGTTTATGTCTTGCTTTTTTATCTATATCTCGTAATTTTTGATCAAATGCCAGATATCATGTATAAAACAGAAAAGTGTGGAGTCAATACTATTTATTCCTGGAAATGGGCATACCTTTTCTTTAGATAGGCTACTAGTTTGGGAGTTGAATCTGTCTAGCCAAGAGTTGAACTACAGTTTGACTTTGCTGTTGCTAGGGTTACCTTCAGTGAGCCTCCTGCTTCAAATTCCTCTAATATTCCTTTGTGCTTAGAGGTGGGGCTCAAGGGTGTTTCTCAACATCCCTGCTCTGCTTTCAGCCTTCTCTGTGAGACTGATCCTTGGACAGGCTCTCTGTCCATGGCCTTGCCCTTCTCTAAGCTGTAGACTGCGATTTCTCATTTCTTGGTGGTTTCTAGCTTGGTGGGGGAGATGATGGGAGTTCTTTGTTGTCCTGGTCCAGGCTTAGTCTTAAGCAGACCGGGGGTGGGTATTTCTCAATGGTCCTTCTTCTCCTCCTCATGGCGGCCAAATTTTTTAGTATCCTGTCCCTTTCTCCAATAGCAGGAGACATCTAATGACATTGGTATAGAATTCTGGACCAGGACTCTTTCTGTACCTTCCCCATGGACAGAGGGATTTCTTCTTACTCTTCCAAGAGGTACAATGGGTCTTTACCCTGAGGGTGACAGTGGTTTCTGCCCTTTCCACAGTGGTTTAAAATTTTTGCACCATGTTCTAGTCCTTCCTTCAGTTCTGAATCAGCCCAGGGTGGTTGATGTAATGCACCCCCACCCCCAGTTTCAGTAATGAACACCAGGTGGAGGTCCATGGATAAGAGCACTGATGGTGGCAACCTCCCTTTTTATCTGGAAATTTCAGGAGCTCCTAACTGTCACACCCCACACTTTGCTTTAGAAAAGTGTTACAAAATTTATCTGAATACCTCTTATCTGCTTGCATTGTACCTGGAATGTCTTCCTCCTGTGTTTGCATTCTGCTTCTTTTATGGGGGGGGGACCAATTTTTCCTTGGATTTTAGGCCACTTGATTTCCCTGTAACCTCAGCCCTCTGATTGGTTGAAGGATGTTTATGATTTTGTAATTTATCTGGCTTTTCTTGTTGTTAGGGTGGGATTGGTGCTCTTTCCTACTTTCTCCATCCTAAGCTGAAGTAGCATCTCATTTCTCTCAGAATTTAAATTGAGAAGTTTTGGTAATTCACAAGTTAACCTTGAGAAGGGAACACACCCAAAAGAGAAGCGGAAACGGAGGAGTGGAGTAGACTTCTGCTACTGAGAGGCCAAAGAAGCAGCTTGATCAAGTTCCTGGAGTTGCCCCAAATCCAACAAAGTCCTGAATCTTGTCTTGGTCAAATCTATGAGTCCTGCCTGCACTTCAGGGATCTGGATTCCGATGAGATGTTTGTATTCTTTTTCTTTTTTTTTTTTTTTTGAGGTATGTGGGCCTCTCACTGTTGTGGCCTCTCCCACTGCAGAGCACAGGCTCCGGACGTGCAGGCTCAGCGGCCATGGCCCACAGGCCCAGCCGCTCCACAGCATGTGGGATCTTCCCGGACCGAGGCACGAACCCGCATCCCCTGCATCGGCAGGCAGAGTCTCAACCACTACGCCACCAGGCAAGCCCAGATATTTGTTTTCTTTATGGCTGTGTTTGTATTGTTGTCCATTTATTCACTCATTGAAAGGTAGATCTTTATTGAGGACGTCTTAGTCCAGATTCTCTACTGGGTGTTGAGAATTTACCAGAGAACAAACAGATATAATTCTTGCCCTCATGGAACTTATAGTCTGACTGGGCAGACAGATATTAAAACAAGTAAACAATTAAATATCTAATGAGCTGTATAAAGAAAGAGTGTTGGGTGGTATGGGAGTTCTAAGGTAGGGTCTTGAGCTAGTATGGACATCTCCCTTAGGATCTGCAGGCTGTGGAGACTGAAAATGTACCTCTTAGATCTCCAAAGATGGGGACCTTAGTGAACTGATGCCCTAGCTGTTGCACTCTGAAATCTACATCATGTTCCTACTGAAACCATGCTTCTCTATAAGTGGGCAGAGCAGGAACTCTAAGGCATGCTGTTCCAGGAGAGATTGACTCTTCTGAAAGCTGATTTTGGCCCAGGAACTCCCCATTGGCCTTACCAAACTTTCTTGAGCTGCACTGTAGTCTCTGACTATTCCACTGACCTCCATTCCTGCCCTCTTTCCTTGACAAAACATCAAACATTCCTCGTGGTCTGATGGCTCCCCAGCCTCCTCTTGTCCCCTCCCCATTTTCCCTTGCAAACATTTCTCTAGTAAGTGTTTTTCACAAAGGTATGCACTGCTCCACACATTAATATATGATTATCCCTGTAGACATAACTGAAACTGCAGGTCTAGAAAGCTTTTGGCATTTAAATTGTGGTTGGATTTGTAAATCCTATCATCCATATCCCTGTGTGTGGGCTCCTTTGTCTTTGAGAGGAGACATGAGTGATTTCCAAACTGAGGTCAATGAACTTGGAACACTTTTCTTGGGATCTCCCACAAACCAGCCTGTTTCTGAGAAGTCCTACCATCGAGAAGTGGCTGGGTTTCTGCCTGGGCTGTGGTCACAGAGGCCTCCAGCTCTATTCAATTTACTCCCCAGGGCAAGTGTCAGAGACTCATCCACTGCCTTACCACCTCCATCACCGCTTACCATCGAGTCAGATCCTTTTGGGAGAAAAATGACATTATATTTTACACTGAACCTTTGTTAATAAAAGGAAATTGAAGTAACTCTGAAGCTAAGGCAGGACCCTTTTCGCATGCACACTTAGGGCAAGATTTTTGTTGTTTGGTTCAAGTTGTTTCAAAGTTACAGTAATTTCATTGTGATTTTGTCTGTACGATATTAGGAGATGTAGACACGTTTGTCTAGGTCTCTAGAATTTTTCTTGCCGAGGAACCTCTTTTGTTCTGGACTTTTCTAGTCTTCATAATTAACCTGACCCATCTCCTTGATGTTCATCCTTCTGCCTGCTCTCTCCTGCAGGACCCTATGTCCTGCCCCAAGCCAATGAGAGCCTCTGGGCTTTGCCACCAGGATGATAGACATTAGAATTGTTGCTTTACAAAGTTCTTAATTCACTTTACGCTTTGATTACATGTAGACAGAACAATCAGTGGTCATTCTCTAAACATTCTGATTTTCCATTTGAAGATAATTATTATTCTGTGAAGATGGTAACACCCTAAATTATTTCAACCAATTAGAACATCAATCTTATTAATTATTATCTCTTTGGAAGAAAAAGAAATAAAAACAAGATTAATATCAGGAACTTCTTCATGTAACAAATATCTATTGTGCACCTCCTGAAGGTAAGATGCTTTGTTGGTTACTAAGGATCCTGTTGTGAACAAGGCAGACATGACTGCTGTCTTCATGGAGCTTGTCTCAGCCAGGAAATTGATTAGAAATGAAACATACATACTAATGGGGCCAATATCCTTTCTGTTCAGCTCCAACCTTTCACCCCTGACTCTGTACCCTTCAGCCAAGGGGGCTAAAATTTGCCTCCCAGATGGTGTTACTAAAGAATGAACATGGACAAACATTTTAGAAACTTTTTTTATTGGAGTATAATTGCTTTACAGTGCTGTGTCAGTTTCTGCTCTACAACAAAGTGAATCAGCTATATGTATACATATATCCCTTCCCTCTTGGACCTGCTTCCCACCCCTTCATCCCACCTGTCTAGGTCATCACAGAGCACTGAGCTGAGCTCCCTGTGCTATACAACAGGTTCCCACTAGCTCTCTATTTTACACATGATAGTGTATTTATGTCAATCCCAATCTCCCAATTCATCCCCTCCTCCCCTTCCCCCACTGTGTCCACATGTCCGTTCTCCATGTCTGCATCTCTATTACTGCCCTGGAAATAGGTTCATCTGTACCATTTTTCTGGATTCCACATATTTGCGTTAATAGACGATATTTGCTTTTCTCTTTCTGACTTACTTCACTCTGTATGACAGACTCTAGGTCCATCCAAATAGGTTGAAACAAAAAGAATATTTGATTAACCCCCAAATTCAGTCAACTAGAAACTTATTTCCAACCTATTTGAGGTGTTATACGTTTCAGGAAGGGCTAAATATACCTTTTGGAGAACGTCCATGTTTGCGAAGACTCCCAGCAGTGTCTCTCCTTTGTGCCCCCTGATAACCTGGTGAGGTTGGTGATACAGATACAGATGTTATCAGTCTCATTTGACAGTTGAGTAGAAGCATAGCTTTCAGTGTCTACTGTGTGTAGAGCCTAAAACAAGCAACATCGTCCATTTTTTTTCATTCCACGAACTTGTCCAGCCACCTCACTTCTCAACTCTATGTCCTGGTGAAGCCTCCCCTTCTATCGGCTATAATGTAACTACTATAACCAGGCTTCTGTATGCACCACAGTGGCTTTTCCCCAGATCATCAATGCCCTCCATGTTACCAATTCCATGGCTATGACTCTGTTGTCATCTTACCTAAACTGCTGGGCCTTTTAGTACCTTGACCTCCTTGAAAACCTTTCTTCCCTCAGCTGCCATGACTCTACTATCTCCTGGTTTTCCTTCCATTCGCTGCAGTGTCCTGCCTGATCTGGTCTGAGTCTATGTCTCTGGTGTCCTCTCGTTCTCCCCTTAATGCTTCCTGCCACCGCCCCCCCCTTCCCCGCATCACACACACAGAGGAGCATGCACACTATAGTTGTGATTCGGGGGCCTTGGGAGGGGTGATGGTCAAGCTGGAATCAGCCTTCAGATCTGAGAGTCAGTAAGAGGTTAAATTAGAGGGATCACTGCTTCCAATTTAAAGTAAACAAGGCCCTAGCAGAGGCAGTAGGACTTCCGTGTGTGGAAATACAGATTACAAATGTAGGTTAGGCTATGAATTAAAGGCTCATTCAATATTTAAATACACTGCTAAACAATTCTAAAGCAACGTCACGAGGTTATATTGACAGTGATAGCAGGGTAGGCAATCTCTTTTCTTTAAAATCATTCTCTCCAAGGTGGGTCATAAAATGGATCACCGGTCGGCATTCTGGTGATCGCTGGGTGTAACACTTCTGAGCAACGGGAAGCAGTGGCCTCATTTGGTAACCAGGACTAATTTAACTAAAACCAGGCCAGGCCGACTGTGAGCAATTGTGATGAATTTCTATGAGATTCATGTCCCGTGAGGGGATTTTACAGATCACATCATGGCTCAGAAAGCCTGGTAGTCAAGTGAGAGCTGTCAAAACAAAATAAAAAGATCAAAAGTCTAGGGCAAGGCTTTGTAATTTGGGCCACCGAACAAGTTGCAAAAAAAAAAAAAAGTGACTCATTTCAACAGATAAGATCAATGTGTCAAATTTGTGTGATATTTCACATGGTCACCTATAAAAACAAAACTCTGCTACTTCTTGATTGGAGATGATTTCTTGAATATGATACCAAAAGTAGAAGCAGCAAGAGCAAAAATGAGCAAGTGGGACTCCACCAGGCCTCACAATGGATGGAAGATAGAACATCCTTTCTCTCGGACTCCACCAGTCCTAAAAACGGATGGAAGATAGAACATCCTTTCTCTCGGACTCCACCAGTCCTAACGATGGATGGAAGACAGAACATCCTTTCTCTCGGACTCCACCAGTCCTAACAATGGATGGAAGATAGAACATCCTTTCTCTCTGTTGGCTAGATTCTTCTTACTAAAAATATAGACAGAGGATATTCTAGATTTCATCCTGCATTATGACTGATAGAGGAGAGATGTACACCACTAATCAGTTATTAAAATGATTAACACGAAGGAGTAGCAAACTAGTGTTACCCCAAACACAGAGCAAACATGTGGCAGCTTCCCTGTTGCTTATTGTGTTTATAGTAGTTGGACGAAATAAGAGCTGAGTCAAAGTGTATGTTTTCAAATATCTGTCTAACCTATGGAATGATTGCGAACACTTTCATGCTCTAATGTAAGTTTCTGGAAAAAAATAGGCAATTATTCCATGTGTTCAGCTTCATTTAAGTCTAAGGATCTATGACTGTAAACTGATCACCCTACGGAGGTCAACATTCCAGCTCCCAGAAGCTGAGCCATGTAAGTTCTGAACAATTTTAAAACCAGGCTGTTCTGCACTGTGACTTAGAAATGCAGGCTTGCATTCAGTCCTGTCTTCTAAACACATCCAGGTTCCTTTCCTTAAGTTCTGTTGTGTTTAGGTCCAGAGCCTCACAAAACAGATTACTGTCATTACCCATGTGAGTGGAGGGTCTAGCTGGAGTTTCTGCTCAGGTCACAGGTCTTTTCATGATATTAAAGTTTCCAAGGTGAACGTATGGAAGGGTAGGAGTTTCTGTATACTGAATCTGATCCTGCATTCTCTGTGAAAATAGAAAGTGTGATGGATAGATAATCAAGAGATCCAGATAGATGATAGATGGATGGATGGATGGAGGGAGGGAGGAAGGGAGGGATGATGGATGTTGGATGGATGGACGGAGGGAGGGAGGGATGGACAGATGGATGATAGGTGACAGGTAGATAGATGAATGAATGAATGGTTGAATGGACAGATGGTAGATAGAAGGATAGATAGATAGATATGAAACCTAGGATGAACTGTAGGAGGAAAACCAGCTATCATTGCCTGTCTGTCAAAGTAACTTTTTCATTTATCTTCTCCTCAGGGACACTCTGATTCATGCACTCAATCGAGTTTTCCTCTCTTGCTGCTGGAAAGAGCAGAACCACGTTTAACCGCAACTGTATCGAGTGTGAGATCCTCACAGGCTTCATCTTGGGTGCTGACTTCACTCCTGATCATTTTTCTTTCTCTATCATTATTATTATTATTCCTGGATCGTTATTATTTTTCTTTTCCCTCTCATACTCAGTTTTTGTTTTAATCTATTCTGGTGTTTATCTTTGCAAACTGATTTTTTTTTTTTTAAGGGAAAGGAGTTGGGAGGAGAGGCCAGGAGTGCTGGAATGTGGAAGGAAGGGAGATGGCCCAGGGAGGGAGGGAGAGATGGGTAGAGAGAAAGATCAGAAACTGCTACAGGCAGGGCTTCTCCTGGGTCCCTGTCCTTTTCCAAGATCCCTTCTGTCTTCTCCCAGGCCCCATCCTTTGCTGAGATGCCTTTGCTTTTTCTCCGGGGCCTCTATTGCAACAGGAAGCAGAGGTTCACAGAGGACGGTGAGCCACCCATGGTCACACGGTCGAGAAAGTGGCTGAGTCCGACCTCTGGCTGGCTGACAGGAGAGGTCATGGTCATGGTTGCCATGCCCTCCTCCCACCCTAGACACTGGGGTCATCTCAGGACTGCTGCTCTGACAGTCTCTCTGTCCTCGGTGTCCCCTCCCACCCCTGCTTTGTATCTTGTCTCCATCACGCCCGCTGGCCACCCCTGGTCCTGCCAGGCCCTGCCTACTGCCTCACCTCCGCTCACCCTCCTTCCCCTCTGCGAACGCTCTTCCCCCACAGGGTTTACCCTGCTTCGAGCCTCAGCTTAAGCACGGCCTTCTCTGAGAAACTTCCCTGGCCCCCGGGGTTGTGGAGGGAGCCTCCTGCCTTCCTTGAGTGAGTGGGTGGGGGATGGAAGTTTGAAACCCGGGGATCTGCATAGCTGGGTGCCAGAGCGGCCTCTCCTGGGCTCGGCTCAAGTCAACATAAAGGTCTCAGTTGCTCTGCAAGTGATGTGCTAGCCCGGCGGGGACACACCGTGAGGGGAGCAGGGTCCCCGGGGAGCCTGAGAAACTGCCTTTGGATGTCAGAAGACCCTCCATTGTCATCAGCCCGGTGGTCCTAGGAGTTCATGTTTGCGAGGACACAAGGGCCCAGGGGACTTGGATTGAATCTCAGTGGAGTTTGCTACAAGGTGGTGGGATGCTGGGCAGCGGGGTCACCCAGGCCTGGAATGGCTGCTAATAGGCTGGTTCTTGTACCATCACCTGCTGCTGTGCTTGGGCCCTAGCTGATGAAGAAAGTTGGTAACGGCAACAAAAGTCCTATGTCCCCTAAATCCATGCAGTCTCTACCGGGGTAGTTCATCAAATTAAGGTAACTGTCATCACAGACTTGAACGGAAGGAAGATTCCCTGCCTACTGCCGCCTTTCCTTTCTAACCAGATCAGCTCAGGGGTCCCCCAACACGTCCCCGAGGGATAAAGGGAGTCTCCCCGGCTCTCCTAGACAGGAAACTCGTGTGACACTTGCTAGAGAGCAGAGGAAGCAAGTGTGGGGCACATGCGGGACCCTGACACCCACGAGGCTGGACGTGGCAGCCGAACTGCCATCTCAGTACTGGAGGAAAACAAGATGCATGGGGAGTGGTCCTTGGTTTGGAACTCTGCAAAGCCACGTCCCTGGAAAACTCTTAATTCCACTTGAGAATAATCACATCAAGGTATATGAAGATATAACAGCAGCCCCCTTGCAGGAGAGTCAGAGGACTGGGCGAAAGTCTGGGAGTCAGGCCTGGCACACGGTGGATGTCTGTGGCTTCATCCACAGGGCAGTGTCACAGCTGCTTCCCTGCCTGGCTCCAGAAAACTCGAAAGGAAGACGAGGACTGCCCTGTCTCTTGCATGGAGTCGTCACACACTCTCCCACGTGCGGGGCTGAGCCTGCTGCCTGGACTCGACACACACAGAGCGGGTCGTGAGCCCCGCTTGCCAGCTTGCTGGAGCGGGGTAGGGCGGAGCGTGCTCCCTCGTCTCCTGGCCTGGACCCTGGCCTCCAGGGCCTCTGCCGGCGGGCAGTATCGGGAGGCCAACTCCTTTCCCCAGTTGGCAGTGACCAGCCCAGTATGGAAAAAAAATTCAAACTCCAATTTCAAGTTCTGCAACCAACCTTTGCCAAATGAAAGGGCAAGGGAAAAGCCACAGGGAACTCGGTAGCCCTCTTTGTCTATGTTCATAGGCAGAAATACTGATATTTATTCAAGCCATTCAAACATAAGCCCACGTTGTGTTTCCTAGGTGGCTGCATTTACATATTCATTTTTTTTTTTTTTTTTTTTTTTTGCGGTACGCGGGCCTCTCACTGCTGTTACCTCTCCCGTTGCAGAGCACAGGCTCCGGACGCGCAGGCTCAGCGGCCATGGCTCACGGGCCCAGCCGCTCCGCGGCATGCGGGATCCTCCCGGACCGGGGCATGAACCCGCGTCCCCTGCATCGGCAGGCGGACTCTCAACCACTGCGCCACCAGGGAAGCCCTGGGTTTTTTTTTTTTTTTTCATTTAGTTGTGATTGTTTTTTAGCCATGTGAATAAACACTACAGATCAAAGTACCTAATCACACAGTAATTGCACCCAATGAATTGATGGTTCATTTATTTATTTATATAAATAAATAACAGAGTGAAGTGCTCAGGCAGATGCTCTGTTGAGGGAGTCTCCTTTACCGTTTGAGTTGAAAGGCCTGGGAAAGCAGAGAAGAGTGAGGACTGCTTGGGACTCCATTAGTCCTGGTGCCCGGGAGTGCCGGCGTGCCGCAGAACCTCTCTGAGCCTCAGTCCTATGTCGATAATGTACATTTCAGAAGATTGTTCTAAGAATGAACTGAGACGTACATACAACGCCTGTAAGCAGGTGCTCGGGAAATGATGCTACCTACTTCTTTTCACCACGTGAGGGATCTGCCGACCCCACGCTCAGCACTTGGAGATGCCAACTCAATGGGCACTTGCCACCTGGCTCTGCAGGGATTGAGTCATTAGCCACCGCAGTCATTCAACACACCCTGAAAGGAGTGCAGGGTGGAGATCAGGAATGAGGCCCTCTGTGCTCTGGGAAAAACTGGCAGAACAGACCTTCAGATAGGTACTTTGAGGAGAAGATTTTTTGAGCTCAATTCCTTGCATCTCCTCGTATCTGGAAAAGCACTGAAATTATTAACAGTGACGTCCGCTCCTCGTGACGGGCAGCCAGCCTCTGCCAACATGTGTGCCTGACTGCACGTCCCTGTCCACTAAAATCACAAGTAATACTGCCCCCCGATCCCTTTGGAGCAGCTCCCCAGAGCTCTCTGAGACACTGTCTCCTGGGCTGTAGTCCTCATTTTGCCCCAAATAAACCTTAACTCACAGCTCTCACATTCTGCTTTTTCTTTTTCAGTTGACAAAAAGCATTAGCTCTTCTCTTCCCCCACAAATTCTGTGGAGCCTGGTGCCTTCACTGTTCCACTTTCCAGGGCAGGTGAGGGGCTTCCCCAGGACCCCACAGCCAGTGAGGGCCGATCAGGGATTCGAACCCAGTCTGTGTGGATCCAGAGTCCAAGCTCTTTGCTTCTTTGGGAGCTCGTGCAAGCAAGGTGTCCTAGTGAGCTGTGAGAGTCTCCCCTGCACCTGCTGAAAGGACAGGAGGAAGGACACATGTGACAAAAGAGAGGACAGAGTGAAGATCTGCCAAAAGAGAAGGCAGAGCTGTGCCTCTGGGCACCGGGGGTAGAGCTGTTCCGGGAGGAAGAGGTGATGGGGCTTGGGATGAGGGAGGGTGGACCAGATGGACCGTGCCCTGGAGGAGGCCTGTGCACACAATGGACCCTGAGACTGAAGTTTCACCAGTGTCAGAACTGAAGCCATTCCAAAAGCTGTCTTTGATATACAAGAGATAAGGTCTGGAAACTTCCAGATGAGGCAAACGCCTGGTCCAATGTGGCAGCTTCTGAGTTATTTTCCTTGACAGACGGTACTTGGTAGATGGTCCAAACTCACCATCACCCATTGGTGACAATTCCAAAAAGGACACCAAGTATAGATGTGACATCAAACCTGGGCAGCCTGAGTGTTCTATGAAAGAGCTATTTCCATTGATACAGACTCTTTACCAGAGAAACGGCATGAGGTCACTTGGGACAGAAATAGAACCATCTTATTCGTTCCAGAATAAAGTGACTTTTAGGTGTTCCTCTCAGTCAACAGGAGAATTAAAGGTTCTCTGCCTTTATGTATATAAAATTCTTATTACACTTACATATCTGAATGATCTTCCCAAAGAAAGTCGTTAATCATTTTACTGCAGATGAAATATATTGATCGAATATCAAAGAAAAATGAGATCCGTGATTTATAGGTTGCAATATAACATTTGTTTGATGAAAAGGAAATCTGTAAACATACGAACAGCAGAATTTGTTTCCCATGAAACTCAAATGTTGTCTGGGTCCTTTCAAAGGATATTTCATTTCTTTTATAAAGAAGTGAAGGCAAAAACTATTTTTAACAATTTTTTTTTTTTTTTTTTTTTGTGGTACGCAGGCCTCTCACTTTTGTGGCCTCTCCCATTGCGGAGCACAGGCTCCGGACGCGCAGGCTCAGCGGCCATGGCTCACGGGCCTAGCCGCTCCGAGGCACGTGGGATCTTCCCGGACCAGGGCACGAACCCGTGTCCCCTGCATCGGCAGGCGGACCCTCAACCACTGCGCCACCAGGGAAGCCCTAACAATATTTTTATTATAAAAGTAATAAATATTCCTTGAAGAACACTGGAAGAAGGAAGAACATAAAAGAGAAAATAAAGCCTAATTTCCACATCTATCCTTGACTCTAGGTGCCATTCTTTTATTCACTCCTTTTATTCCTCATTCTGTGTTTTTAAAGAAATGTGTAATAATTTATATAATATTTTTGCTTTTCTTCTCTTACGGTTGTACCCTGGATATTAATATTATGCCTACTCTTTATTTCTGTTTTTGAACAAAATTAAAATAAGTATATAATTCTAAACAAAGTTAAAATATTATTAAATTACAATCATTCATAAATTTGTATTTTTCTTCCTGTAACATTAATATATGCATGTTTTCCCATGTCATTAAATTTGCTACAGCCTATCGCCTAACCATAGCCATCATTAATATTCGGTATAAAATCTTCAAATGTTTGTCCATATATGGATGTTTATGTGAATGGACCAATTTTTAACTTAAAGTTAAAGGGGAAGTATTTCCTTGTGCCATCAGACACTGTCCTGCAACATGATTCATGTAATGGTTATATGGAATCTCATTACTTGGCTTTTCAATTGTTTATTTTGGGGCATGTAGAGTTCTCCCAATATTTCATTATTACAACAGTGAGGTGATTAACAACTTTATCTGCATGACAAACTGCCCCTTAGTAGGATTTCCTAAAGCCCTTCAAGTGGCCAGAGGGTCTGTGACCAGATTGTTCTCTAAAAACCTTAAACCAAGTTGTCTTCCCCCAGGAGCAGAGCCATAAGCCTACTTCTCTACATTTTTGCCAACAAAGGAATTTTGTTAGTCTTCGTTTCTTTTTTCATTTAGAATTTTAAAAATGATCATCTTAATTATTTTAAAATCAATCTTTGATAAACTAAATTCAAACCTTTTAAATATATTTTTTGGTTCCTTGTGTTATTTCTTTGTAATTCCTCAGTTTGTCTTTTTTTCAATTTGTATATATTTATCGCTTTCTTAATGATTTGTAAATTTTTTTTCTTTTCTTTTTTTTTGCAGTATGCAGGCCTCTCACTGTCGTGGCCTCTCCCGTTGTGGAGCACAGGCTCCGGACACGCAGGCTCAGCGGCCATGGCTCACGGGCCCAGCCGCTCTGCGGCATGTGGGATCTTCCCGGACCGGGGCACGAACCCGTGTCCCCTGCATCGGCAGGCGGACTCTCAACCACTGCACCACCAGGGAATCCCAGCCTTATTTTGTAGCCTTATTTTCTTGTAACTGATGAGAGCCCAGATATAAATACTGCTCCCCAATAAGCCTTATTTTCTTGTAACTGATGAGAGTCCAGATATAAATACTGCTCCCCAGTAAGCCGCATGGATTCCAGGTGTTAGGGAGGATCTTTGTGAGTACAGAACTTTCGGACCTCTTGTGCAAGAAAGCCTGGATATCTGAGGAGTGACTTGGTTTGAAATATTGAGAAAAGTCTTACAGTTTAGCACAGACTAGTCAAAATTAACATATGTGACCACACACTAGGCTCCTTCCATAGTTGCTCCAAATGCCGGGCTTGTGACCCAGTCCAAGCTGTTCAACCCAAGCTGGCAGTGCTTTCCCCAAGAAAGAACTTGATTAGTCCATTACATCATTCCCCGGGAGACGCTTTGTGCTAAAGCAGGATGTGTCTCGGACATAGAGTTAACTCAGTAAATACCATGCTTTCCTGCACAGGGCCCGCTGGCAGCTGTCCACGGGGACTGCAGAATTGATGTGCAACGTCCCTGTTGGCTGTGCTATAGGACCCTCAGGGGCTTTAGCCTGGGTGTGGTGCCAAGAAGGTGTTTTAAACTCAAAAGGTAGCATCTTACACGGAAAAATCCGTATCACCAAGAGCAAACTTGGAATCAGGACTCAGCTTCCTCATAAACTCAACAAATCTACATCACACTTGGGTTTTTGGTCTCTGCTGGGACATAAAGGTTGTTACACAGATCTGAGATTCAGTTTGTATATTGGAGCAACATTTCTTTGGGCAACTCATGTAGAATGATTTGGCCCATTTTCCTTAGCTCAGCCTGAATGGCAGCCCTCAAACTGCAGGGATGAACACGGAGACCCAGGAAAGGTTTTCTGATTTCAAGCTTTCTGAATGTGAACTATCATCATTCAGTGTGCCTCCCTCGTTTGTATGGCAGTGTGCATGAAAGCTAGAGATAGGAGTTGTTGAACCGCCATTCCATTTAGCATAGAAAACCAAAGGATGCTTGACGATCCCACAGGATAACTTTGGAATACCTGAATTCCACCACTCCACTGGTAGAGGTCCCGTGCTACCAAGAGTATACAGTGTTCAGAAGCAACGCCAAACGCAATGCCTGTTGTTGACAATTTAGGACAGAAAAAAAAATCAGAATTTTAATTCCAAATTAAAGAAGTAATAAATTTCAAATAAACAACTGAATAAAAGATGATTTCTCTTTTTCTATTTGTATTTTTTGACTTTAGACTTTAAAATCGTTATCATCTGGTTGCAGTATGGCTCAGTAAAGTCAAAGTTCTAATTTGTTCTTTGGCAGAGGCTTACCCACCGGCCCCTTTACATATTTATCTTCCTGCCTGGCCATGGAGACATCCAAGGTCGTGACCTCTGGCTCAGGGTCCCTGGAGCTAGAAGCCCTGAGGAGCCCCCAGTCTGTGAGTGTTGGTGTTTGGGAAACAATGGCAGAAGGAATGGGTGTGAACCTGGGACCCAAGAGAGCACCCCTAAAGTGGCTGGGGGACCTTGGAAGGGGTATGGCTGAGTAGAAGCACCCTGACAAGTGATGAGCATCCGTGAGCGGTGCCTGCCAGCGTCCGACAGCAAGACTTCAGGACAGGGAGCACGGTCTGGGCGTACATGGCCTTTCCAGGTCTCTCCTCCTGGAGTTTGGAAGCAGACTTTAGGATAGAGCTGCTTTTCTGACAATAAGGGTAAAGGAGTGGCAAACAACTAATTTGAAAGACCAGAGTTATGTCTATGCTTGAATTCCTGGCTGATGAAATAGGTTGATTAGGTTATACATTTTTTGAAATAGAAACTTCTAATTTTAGAATAGTTTTAGATTTACAGAAAAGTTGTGAAGACAGTTGTATTAGCTCAGGTTGCCGTGTGATAAAATACTGGCTTAAACAACAGACGTTTATATTCTCAAACTACTGGAGAATGGAAGTCTGCAATCATGGTCGGGTTCTGGTGAGAGCTCTTTCCCTAGCTTTTATTATTACTTTTTACAAATTTTATTTATTTGTTTGGCTGCATCAGGTCTTACTTGCGGCACACGTGCTCTTCTTTGTGGTGTATGGGCTTCTCTAGTTGCGGCGAGCAGGCTTCTCTCTAGTTGTGGCCCACTGGCTCAGTAGCTGCAGCACATGGGTGGGCTTAGTTGCCCGGCAGCATGTGGGATCTTAGCTCCCTGACCAGGGATTGAACCCAGGTTCCCTGTACTGGAAGGCAGATTCTTAACCACTGGACCACCAGGGAAGTCCCTCCCTAGCTTTCAGAAGGCCACCTTCTTGCTGAGTCCCACAGGGCACAAAACCATAAATTCTTTACTGTGTTTAACTTCGCCTTACATTCACTTTAAAATATTGTATTTAAAGTCATCCTGAAAGATTCAAACTTGCAGAGCTCTGCGTGGAGAATCCCATGTAAATTACGGATGTGGAGCCAGAAAACCAAACAACGAACCATGCAAGCAACCACCCACTGGATTAAAGTGGGTTCTGGTCTCTGACAGACTTGAGGCTATAACTTTACAGCTCTACCATTCCTAGAAAGTGCTTCAGTCTCTCAGAGATGAGAGTCCTTAGCAACATGTAGGAAGATATCCTACATTTAGCAAACATCAAAGAATTACTTTCCCTGCCTTCCTTCTTCCTCTTCCCTTCCTTCTTGACGTTCTCCTCCTTTATCCCCCAAAAGAAATAGAATGAAAAACACTTTTCTCTAGACTTTGGAGATAAGACGTGTCTGGGGTCTGTGATGGCTGTGGAAGCCTGGCCCACATCTGTTTTACCAAATTCCCTGCTAATAAAATCACTCCCACTGAAGGCAACTCTAATACATGATTGTCCCAGCACTTGCCTGAATCATAAAAAAAAAGTGCTTTCAGAAGTCTGTTAAGCCATATAGTCAAATTTAACCCCTTTTCCCTTTCTTATTTTATTTTTCCAACTTGGAACCATGCTTACAGAAATAAGAAGTTCATCTTAGACCCTTTGGTATTCTGCAAAATATGGAGGTTAATACCTACCTGTCAGGTGAGATTATGATTATAAGATAATAAATGTAGTACCAAGAACATAGCCTGGCACAGATGTTACTTCAACTTTTTTTTAACAGTCAATAGTGTTTTGAGTAAAAACAAATACAAGTTTGAAAATCTGAAAAATCAACACTGAGTAAACAATACTCTGAATCTGAAACATTCTTGATCGATTTATACATTTGGTTCCTACGCATCTTTTGTTCCGCTTGTATTCCTAAGATAGCTCTGTAAAGTATCATTTAAAGGCAG
This sequence comes from Grampus griseus, assembly GCF_964374135.1. Classification (NCBI taxonomy): domain Eukaryota; kingdom Metazoa; phylum Chordata; class Mammalia; order Artiodactyla; family Delphinidae; genus Grampus; species Grampus griseus. The sequence goes on from NC_139001.1 coordinate 3,565,701, forward strand.
GACTCTGTCTTACAGGATTCACTCTATGCTTTGACTCAGAGACCGTTATAGCCAGAATCCATGCTTGCATCCCACTGGCTTGGAGGTCCTAGACTCCCCGGTGAGAACGCTTCGACCAAGGGACCTAACAATGGTTCCACTAAACTGGAAGGAGAGACTTCCACATGGCCACTGGGAGGCCCTGATGCCATGGGACCCACAGCCAAAAGAATTAGTCTCCTGGCTGGAGTCATTGACACTGATGACCAGGGGAAATGGGATACAGAGGACCACGGCTACACCGACTGAGCCTGGGACCTGGGGGATTCTCTGAATGTCTCCTCATACTTCCATGTAAAAACTAATAGTAAAGTTTAACGGAAAACTAGAGAGACCAAAGACAAGGCAGGAGGACACAGACACTTTGGGTGTGAAGACTTCAGCTCCACTTCCAAATAGAAACTTCAGAGCGGCCAAGGTTCTGGCCGAGGGTAAGAGGGATACGAAAGAGTGGAAGAAGGAAGCCATGATGCCAACATGGCTTCATGACAAATTACCGAAAAAAGATAATAAGGGCTTTGTATATTTTCTATATGCTTATTATATATAAGTATTTTTTTCTATATGTTAGCCATCCTTCACTCTCTTCCCCATTTTTATTTTATGTGCAAGGTGTTGGAAATTAAGTTTATAATTTATGCAAGAAACCCCAGGTGACTGAATTGGAGGAACGGTTAATATAGCTGGTAATCCATACGATGACTGTTGGGACCGTGACTCCTCATTTGCGGAAAAGAGTGAGAATTTCTCCGCTTCCAAGACACATACCTGTGCCTTGGCAGGAAGAATATAACGTTGTCTTATGGTTACACAGGAGTTCAAGTTGTGCGAAGGGCGGGTGTGAAAGCAGAGCAGCCGGAGGGTTGGGCTGTGTCAGCTCCAAGTTCGCCTTCACTGCCGGATCTGCGAAGGGAAAGGTGGACCCTTCATGTACCTTCCCTTGCCAGCTGGCACAGTCCTCGTCAGTAGAGGCCTCTGGAAAGACATTGCAGGAGGAAGGGACTCTCCCCCCTGGTTCTAGACTGTCCTCCCGGCAGGTTCCTGCAGTGGGTGCGGTCTTTCCAGCATCCCAGCTCCCGAGACCTAGGCGATGTTCCCACGTGAGCTGTCCGTGGTGTGGATGGCTGCTCCAGCGGCAGCTCCTGGGTACCTGGCAGCCGGCACTTGGCTTGTGGCAGGGCACCTCCCCCAACACAACTGCTCATGAACAGCTTTCCCTGGTTCTCTAGAGGACACTTTCCAGCATGTTCTAGAAGGCTGTGTCCCAGAAAGTTCTATTGGTGCGACACTGCGGCATCTTCTCTGCCAGCCACTGAGACTGTTCTGTAGCGTGCTCCGTCCTACAGGTCCGGCAGGGGCGGGGACTCCCTCCTGTGCTGTATCAACCCAGGGACTGGGTGCGCCTCCCATCTGCTACCCCGTACCCTCTAGAGGTCTACTCTCTTCTTACTAGCCAATCCTTTGTGACTCCAATCCCCCATTTGACTCAATTCTTTACAGTAAACGTTCCCAGTCTACATTCCCGTGTGGTTTCCCTCTCCTGACTCGATTCTAATTGACACAAGACTATAATCTTTGGAGGAGAAGAAATACAAGTTTGAAAATTTTAAGAATCAACACGGCATTGAATACACCACACACTGCTCCCACTCTTGCAACTTGAAACATCTTCTTCATCGGTTGTGCATTTGGTTCCTGTGTGTCTTTTGTTCTGCTCCTTTTGCTAAAATAGCTCCATAAATATTATTTAGAGGCAGCTCGCGTGCTTCCTCTTCTCCAGCGTTGATCAGCTCAAGGCATCAAATACCTCCCTTTCAGGAAAGCGTTGTAAGCCGAATCCCTCGAGGGCTTGCCAGCCTCAGCTTGGTCAAACTGGAAACCATCTGGGACTTAGGACAACTTAAAACAGGGATGCGGAGGATGGAATTTTACCAAATCGAATGCGCACATGTTTGTGAATTCCTTGTGTCTCATTTTCTGACCTCAAACTGTAATCTTAAATGAAAAAAAAAAAAAAAGCCCTCCAGAACTTCAAAGGAAAAGTGCTTTTTAATTTCTCAGTGGAATGGCAGTTAAGAGCAAAGCCCTCGCATCTGTACCGGATATAGATTTGGGAAGTTATTTCGACTCGTGATATCAGACCTCTTCAGCCGAAGCAATTAGACCCAGCCAAGGCTGGGCTATCCCTCTCCAGGGCACCAGACGGGGCATAACCGTCTGATTTTGATTTCTGGGGGTTGTTTTTCTCTCAGGAAGACTGGCTTTCCTTTTCCCCCATCTGCGAAAGAAAATATTATCTGGATCACTGTGTGGTTTTTTTTTTTTTTTTTTTTTTTAACTTTTAGAGGGAGCAGTGTTTCTTGTTGAATTCATGTGGCTGAATTGCTCCCAAGTTCCCCGCCCCCCCGCCGCAATCAGTGTACCGACGCCTTCCACATCTGCACATGTGGATCAGAAGCCAGGAAACATTTATGCGTGTGTCCTGTGTCTATTCATGAAGCCTTGTGGATGGAACACGTGTAACTAGGGAACGAACTGAAATGAAAGGAGACGGAGTCGTCACAGGTGAAGGCGTAAAGCTGCACACCACGTGCTTTTCTGGAGTGTTGTCGTTCTTCTGGATGCGTCTGGGAATTTTCTGGAAAGAAAAGGGTGTGGAGTGTGAGGAGGGGAATGTGAATTTCCCGCATGGTTAACTCACTGTGTGACCTTGGGCAGCTGCCTCCCTGCTCTGGGCCGTGTCCACACTGGCAATGAGAAGGGCTGGGATTCCTTCGAGCTCGGGAATGTTATTACCTGAAGTTTCCTTCTAAATTCCTCATAAGAACCCCACCCTGGAAAGACTGTGGCAGCAACGAGCCACGGCTTCCCCTGCCAAGTGTCTGCAGAGCTGTGTGACGTGAGAAAGACCACACCCACCTACTCCAGCCATTAGGATGCAGATGACCAAGTTTGTGAAAGGATGTTCCAGAGATGAAAGTCCCACAAGATGGTCTGAAAAAAGAAGGTGGGAGTGTGTGTGTGTGATCCAGGCTTTGGAAGTTAAATTGACAGAAGGCTCCAAGCAGGACGGGGTTGGAGAAGGAGGGAAATGGACACTCATATGCGAGTCCACCGTGGGCTGAGAGGGAAGAGGGCAGAGCGGAGGGCTCTGTGATTCCTGCGCGGTCAAGCGCGGTGCGCTTGGGACTTGGAGCGTTTGTCGGAGATCCAGCTGTGCGTCATTCCCTGCACCCCAAGTGGACATCTCAGGAGCGTTCCAACTTTGTTAGGAGATGGGGAGACGCCAGTCCCTGGTGAACCCCTCACCGTCTAGCTGGATCCTGCCATTTTCCAAAGAAGATACAGGTTACATCACAAGGTGGTTGGGGAGATTTGTCCCCAATCCCCAGTCGTGTTGAGAGAGACTGCCCCTCCACCCGCCCCTCTCTGTGTTCCTACTCCCATTTGCTTTGCCTCTGGTCACCCCTTCTACAAGCTCTAGACCCTAGTGAATGGGAAACACCGATGGGACCAGGAGATGTGTGGGCCTGTGGGCGTGGTTTGGCTCCTTTCCACATAGTTTCTTGAGCACCTACCACGGGGCAGGCTCTGTGCTGTGCTTCACGCTCGCTGGCTGTGTGATCGAGGGTGATCTATTTGCCTCCTTGAATCTTAGCTTTATCTTCTATAAAATGGGGATGATACTAACTTCCTTTATAGTGTTGTAAATATTAAATGAAGCAATGCATGTGGGGCCGAATGAATGACTTTATAACATATAATCACACTTGAACATTTATCTATCAGTTTCACCACTGTTTACTGGACCTAATACTATTCACACACTGGAGACACAGCAGTGAAAAAGGAGGACATGATACCCACCGCCCCCAAACCTTACATTCTAGTGACACAAGTCACAAAGCAAAGATATCCAAGTTCCATGAATGACCGTATGACTTTGAATGGTTTTGTAGAGGCAACCCTTTTGCAACCGGTTCTAGGACTAAAATTCAGGATCCTGGGATGCTCGAACCCTCAGTATGCATTTGTGACCATATGGGCTCCTCTCCTGATAAAGAGATTACCATGCTTACCTCCCTCAATAGTTAAGGATGGAGCTGAGAATATTTTGGGTGGAAAAACTTTCTGAACTCCTTGGTGAGCACACTACTCACAATGATATTTTATCACACAAGAATCTGCTGTTTTTAAATATGTGAACATTTAGAAACACAAATCAATCATTTAAGTTCTACTTAGACTCAATGTGAGGTTTTTCTTTTACTTTCTGGTGCTCCTGGTACAATGAATAGTTTTGGACGTGAAAGGAAAAGGCATCACTGCACAGTTAACAAAATAGGCTCGATGGCCAAAATACCTAAGCGACTTGTCAGCATCCTGTAAATGTTAGTGGCCAGTTTCTCCCACTGCTGTCTGAGATTGTCCGGGACTCTGACAATCTTCAGGACTCCAGGATAACTTAATATATGGGTTCAATTAAAAAAAGGAGACTCAAGAATGCAACTGGTTTGGAATTTCTTCGGAAGAAAAAAAACCAACAAGTCTTGTCTGGTGTTTGTACCTTTGAACCAAAAGCTAGTTTCTGGCTTCAGTGATTCTTCGGAATATTTTTGTAAAAATGACATGGCAATTCCCACTTAAACACATAATATTTATATATTATTAATCACTAACCAACTCATGACATTTGGGTTAAAAACAGTAGTGAATGTAGTGGTGAATCCCTTGGAAAGGAACAAACAAGACATCCATTAAAAAAAAACAACCAAACAGAGATAACAGAATCAATTGTTTCCAGCACATTTTGTTCTTTAGAAGCAGACTGCTTGATATTTGGTTAATAACAATCAACGAATTATTCAAATTACTATTTAAGATGATGTATCTCTAGGATTATCTCTCATCGGATTACGTCTGTCTTTGGTGTGAATTTCCAGTGTAGTAAGCTTGAGGATTATCTACTTTCTTCTGATGGTTTGTGCCCAGTTAACATTTCAGTAATGTCTGTGGGTGTCCCTTCCTAGAAGAATGTCCATGTATATAGTTTTTCTTAAACTATTTTGTCATCCCAATTTGCAGTTGGGGAAAATAAAGGAATTTGAATTATTATTTATAATTCTGTTGCTTAAGTTTTAGTTTGCTCATAATTTAAATAATGATTTAGACAAACAATATAATTCCATGATGAAACTGGTCCAGAGAATGGGGGTGAGAATGAGTTTAGCCAGCAATTGTGGATTGCTTAACAAGTAGCAAACATGTTATATATGCTCTCATGAAATTGTCACAACAACCCCGTGACATGGACTCCCAGTCTTTCTCAGTTTACTGTGCCCTTAGCATCTCAGTAGATTTTCCAAGTGTCCCTAGAATAAAAGAAATACCAAATAGTTTTCAGCAGTTAGGTCTAACCAACCCAAGAGTCGCAGTGTTGTGATAGACGCCTATCAAGGTAGTCTGTCCAGAGATCACACTATATCTAATAGACATCTCCACCATCCTCAAAGACTGAAAGTGCCCATCGGTGCCTTTGTGAGTTTACTGCGGTATCCCGGGATGCCTTGGCATGTAATTTGGGAACCATGGCCTCACGAGGTTAAGTCCTATTGATACCTCAGTTTTACAGATGGGAAAGCTGAGTTTGAGAGAGGTTAGGTACTTAGCTAAGACTACACAACTGGGAAGAAGAGTGTCGAATCTCGGACAGTTGATTCCAGGATGCACACTTTTAGCCCCTATGCCCACCTCCCGATTTCTTCTATGGGAAGAACTTCAGCCTTCCAAAGTCCGAATGGCATAAGGAAAAAGAGAGTTTGGGGTGGATGTCAAGGGCATCTGAGACAAAAGGATGGTTTGGAACCCATTCATTCATTTATCTTTTACCTTTTTTCCATTCATTTATTCACTTCGGTTATTTGAAAAGCGTGTGTGGCTGGTCTCTGAGCTGTGGGCCTTGGAGCTCACAGTCCCATGGGAGGGAGGGACATGACAGAGCAATGTGAGTCGGTGCCAGGCTGGGGTGGTGAGGGACAGGCAGGGTTATAAGCAGCAGGGACAGAACTCGTTGTACAGAGCATCACCAGAAAAGAACGGAACAGCTTCTGGAAACTGGCAGAGCCCTGCCAGGCTGTCCTTATATTTCATTACAGAATGGCCTCTGCACTGCTGACTCAGTTCCATCATCTGACCTTCATCAGATGCCATAGTTACGCATCTATTCAGTGCAAACACGCCTGATAAACAGTCTCTAAGATGAATGTTTGATGGTGGTGAAATTCACACTTGGCTCCATGTGAAATTTGGTACCTTAGCATTTAGGTACCTTAGCAACTTTGACTTTGCCTGTGTGTTTTTCCTTTTGAAACCAGTAAGTCATGAACGACTCCACCCTTTGATCAAATAATGCATGACTTTTCCTTACTGCCAGGTCATTTTTTCCTCCGGGGAGTTCATATTTCACAAACGCAGCAATTCAACAAGTATTTCTTAAGCACTCGTGTGTAAGAGGACTCAGGGCAGTCACTTCTCCACCCAGGGCTCAGGCTGCTGGGGGAGAGCCAAGGGGACCTGCAAGTACAGGGTCCATTACCCAGGCTGGAGTGGGCGGGGGGGTTTGTGTGGAGGCTTTAGGAATAAACAAAGTGGGGAGCAGAAGGGGGGCAGGATCCAGCCAGGGGGAACACCAAGTGCAAGACTGGGGGCCTGAGATAAGGGGACGTCAAGTGACCACGGCCACTGGGAATGGCTGGCCTTGAGGAGGCAGGTGACAGCTTTTGAGAAGAGACGGAGACGGGCAGGGATCTGATGATCAGGAGGTGGGTTATCTTGCTGGGCGGCTGGCATTTTCTTGAAGCCACTAAAGAATTTTAAGCAGACAAGAGTGATAACCTCAGCAATCTGGCCCATCAAAGAGCCACAGACATGCAAAGCCAGATCTTAATATATGTCATACCATTTGAAGTACATTTACAGGGACATCCCTGGTGGTCCAGTGGTTAAGACTCTGAGCTCCCAATGCAGGGAGCACAGGTTTGATTCCTGGTTGGGGAATAAAATCCCCCATGCCGTGTGGCACAGCCAAATAAAATAAAATATATGTTTATAGCCCTTACTATTTTCCATCATCATCCAACAAAGATTGATGAACACCATGATTACCCTTGTCGGGAACCTCCAAGGGTAACTCCCTTCTGGTCAGGAGGGCTCGAGGGCCACTAACAATAATCAGAAGAGCCCTGTTTTCTTCCTCATGTGCTGCTCTCCCCTCAACTCCCCTTTGACCTCATTTCAAAGTAGAAAAAAAGAAAAGTAAACCACCTCAGGATGTTGGTGACTTTTATGAAAATCCCTTATGATTTTTGCCCCAACTGAAGAGAGCTTCCATTTAGTTCAATTGATGGGGACTGGTTTCCCAAGTCACTGTTCTCGTGAAGACTCCATGGTCCTGTCCTTTGTCTTTAAAAAAAAAAAGCCTGTCTGCTGTATGTCTTCTAAAACACTTAACAGGGCATAAGAATGCTTTTTCTTTCTCCTAAGAAGAGAACAAAGTACTTTCTTCACATTGCCAGACTCAGGCAGAATCTGACACAGGCTTCTCTGCGTTTTTTCCTTGACTTTTTCACATTAAATATGCATTTAAGTTTCTTCTATTTTTTTCATGGCTTAATAACTATTTTCTTTTTGTCACCAAATGATGCCTTTTTTGTATGATGTACCAATACATGCAACTTTTCTAGTATCAGAATTCTTTTGGCTTTTCTATGTAGACCATCATGCCATCTATGAATAAAGATATCTTTATTTCCTTTCCAACTGAATGCGTTTTATTTCTTTTCCTGTCTTATTGCACTGGCTAGGTCCTCTAGTATGATCTTGGCTATCTAGAACCCTTGCAATATGGCCACATGGGGCCATATGAGGAAGGCTTGATAGAAAATTTACAGTATATATTTGTGGCTGTGATGCAGGGTCCTTACATAGGACACCAGCCTCCCCTTCAATTAAGTGGCTTCATTATAAGAACTGGGTGAGATTCAGTTATAAGACAAATAAGTACCAGGGGTGTACTGTACAACATGATGGTTACAAGTAACACTGCTGTATGAAACATAGGAAAGTTGTCAAGAGAGTACATCCTGAGCTCTCATCACAAGGAGAAATGTTTTTCTTTTCCCTTTATTGTATCTATATGAAATGATGGATGCTAACTAACCCTACTGTAGTAATCATTTCACAATATATAAAAATCAAACCATCATGCTGTATACCTCAAACTTATACAGTGATATGTGTCAATTATTTCTTAATAAACCTGGAAAAAAAGAGAACTGAGTGAGGTGCCAGGGCTCCCTACTAGGTGACTCAGTCATATTTCTGCTCACTGGACTCAGAATATTTCTAGTTATATATAGAAAGTGACACTTTAGTAGGCTTCACATCTATTTCATCCATAGGACGCACAGTAAATTAGCCATCACTGTGATTTCCTGCAGTATAAAACCTATCACCACACTGACCTCACAGCCCCCATTGATCATGATGGTTAGGTGCTGCTGTCTGGCCTCAGTCACACTGGACCATCATTCCTATTGAAATCAGGCTAGGGAGTCTATTTCAACAGCAGATCTCTCCTTTCATCCTCACTTACTGAGGATGCTATGACAAAGATCTTCAAGAATGCTCGTTCTCAATTCCTTATTTAGTGTCCTTTGGGACCACCTGAAGATACAGTCAAGATGAAGGTGAGTGGGCTGCCCATAATAAAACCTACTTCTTCCTCATCTCCCTCAACATTTGGATTCCTTTCTCCACACGATGCTGCGGAAGTTCTGACACCCTGACCTCGTTGAATGTAGGTCCCCACTAAATCCAAGTTTCAGTCAATGAAAAATGCCAGCTAGTAAAGCCATTCCAGCTGTGAAAACTAGAACATTAAATCCTGAATCTTACGCAAGTGTTCCCACATTGGCACATTCAATCCAATCCAGTTATATTTCATCCTCCTTGGTCTGATATCCTTAAAATCTTTTTCTTAGGTTCCTGCATATACAAATCATTGCAGTGCTTTTGGTGTATAAGCCATTCCTTCTCCTGAAGACCTAGGGATTGTCTCTTGTGTCATGATGGGTCTTAGTTGTAGGAGTAGAGGCAATGAGAGGTAATGAGGATGGTCTTGAGGTGCACAGTCATTCAGAAAACGGCCCCAAGCATTGTTCTTTAAACAAGGGAAGGGTACCTCCTCAGACCTGGAGAAAGGTCTAATTCTTCTGGGAAGGGGAACTCTTTGGAGCTTCAAGGTTTCCAGATTATTCTGTCTACCCAATATTCCCATCTCATGTCTCAATGCCCCACTTATTCCAAATAAGAGTCTATTTCTTAACATAGGAGTCTGGTCAAAGTTGCATTGGGAGGGGCAAGATAGGGGTGGGTGAGTGGGAGTTGGAAGGATGGGGAGCCTCATCTGTTCTCACGATGCATGGTGTAGAGAATGAGGACAGGACGTCATGTTCCAGAGAAGGAGCTGAATGAAGGAGACAGAATCAGTGGTCAAACAAGAAGGTAGACAACAGGAAGGTGGTAGTAAGGCATGAGGAAATGTGAACAGGAGGTAACTGGGAGTGACCAGTGGGGATGCTCTGTATGGATATGTTCTGATGATGTAGTGCATGTACCTCTGGCTCTTTATATCCTCTCTCCACCTCCCAACTCTACTGATTGAAGGAGAAGACCTAATCCTCACTACATCTTTTTTATACTTGGGCAGAAGTGTGTGCTCATCTTCTTGGACTTAGGGGTGTAGACTTCCACCTTTTTACCTAGATCATTATAGCCTCTGAGATGTTGGGCAGCTTTGGTCTCATCACACTTGTTGCCTACCTGAACTAAAATCCTATAGTCTGGGGATCCAGGGCAGACATTGGGGGTCTTGCACCCCAGGATGCAGTATATGGACTAAGCTCATAGTTGATGTATGGGTCACATTAGCTAGAATATATAGGCGGGGGCAACAAGGGTTGGAGCTGAACTGCTTCTCACATTGTTGCTTCCAGAAGCCCTCTTGTGGAATTTGTGCTTCCCAGCCTTGTAACATCAGGCTCTTCTAGACCACAGGCCCTGATTTCCAGGCAAGAAACTTCCTCCAGGGGCACAGAGTTCACTGATTCAGAAGCTCTGAGTACAGTTTGTTCATTTTGGACTAGTCATGCCAGTGGGTCAGTAGGTGAGTACAGAGGGATAATTGACTCTTTTTGTCAACAGGAGCTTGGGTTGCTCCTGGAGGATAAGAATCTCTGGAGCCCACAGAATGCACTGGAACATCCCCCAGTGCTTTTAGGCCAGTGATGTGAGTAACAGACAATGGCAGCAATCTTGACCTGATGGAGGCAAGGGAGCCGAGCCTCACACCCTTCAGGGGAGAAGATCTAGGTCATCCGACCAGGCTGTCCACATAGACCAGCCAAAGTGTTAGCCAAAGATGAGCGAGGTCTGGAAAGGATGGCGAAGGTAGGAGGTGATGAATGCTGATGATGGTCTGTGGATCAATTGACACAGTGGGGCTGTACCTTGTTTCACTAACTGTGTATGTTAAGTCTTGAAGACTCAATCTTGGTTGGGTTGGATGTAAAGGGCAGGAGTGGATATTTGAGGCGTGCAAGAGATTTATGTAACAGACATCTCGTGGGCTCCTCCCACACCTTCTTGGCCTCACCTAGATTCCAGCTGTGACTATGGTGTGAAGCTCTGTGGGGGCTTTCTCTCATATTTCGCAGACACTTCTGGCTTCAAGCATGAGCGCACATACTTCACTCTCTGCCTTGGAGCTCCTGCAGTGCTGTGGATGTGTCTGGTCCCCACATAGTACACACATAAGAGCAGCCTAGAAGTGTGGGTGTAGCCATGTCCCTGGGGGCACCCAATGTGGCAGGGGAGCTGATAAATAAGTGCTTTCTCTTTTGATCCTGGCTGTGGTGGGTGTTTGGGCAATTCTAAGAGGCATTCCGTGCGCTAAGGTCCTGGGAGGGATTGAGCAGCAGCTGCCACAGCAGTGACCCATATAAAGACCCGTGGGCTTTACTTTACTTCCTGCCTTCCCTCCCCTTGATCCTTCACTTATATTCTCTGAGATCACAACTCAAGTATAATTTCTGTGCATAAGTCCTTGGGGGAAACTCTGCTTTCAGGGCAGTGAGTTGGAGAGGAAGTTAGGCTGGTCATTCTCTTTCCTAGAGATGGGCTGACAGGTCCAAAAGGCCAACCCTGTGATGGGGCCAGATGGGACAGTAGCAGGGGGGCGGCCGAGGTTGCAGTGTGAGTGGACACTGTGAGAGCAGTCTCAGGAAACCCTTGCTCACTTTTATCCCCTCTGCCCTTCTGGCACGGTTTCACTACTGTCAATCTCCTGAGCTCTAGGACCACACTGAAACATCCGTTCAGGCACATTGATGGCCAAACTGAAAGAGTTCTCTTCCAAACTCATCTCTCCCCACGAGTCTCCATTGCTGCTATTGCTGCTGTCACGTTTTTTCAGCCTCATGACCTTGGAAGTCCTTGATGACTCCTCTGACTTCCCCCCAATCAATGATCAGTTCCAATTCTTAAAGGTCTCTGCAAATCACCTCCCTTTAGCCCCACTTGCCCCTGTCCCTGTGCAGACCCTCCTCATCTTTCCTGGTGTTTAATAATTATTTCAGAACCAGTGTGTCTGCCTGTAGCATCCACCCTATTCCTCACTTTTCACAACACTCTTTATTATCACCAATATTTTTGTTCTAAAACATTGCATTCATCCATTCCACAAGTATTTATTGATTTCCCATCTTCCAGAAGCAGTGAAAAGAGACCAAATCTAAACTCCTTGGCTTAGTTTTCCAGAATGTTCACAAGCTGACTCAGATTTGTTCCTTTGGCATCATTTCCGAACTTCACATTGTACACCACAGCTACGTGGTGACAACGGGACCTTCTCAGCCCGCTCTTTAATTCAGATCATTAACCCGAAGTGAGAGAAGAAAGATATTTTCTGAACCAGTGCTATTCTTTCTTTTTTTTTTTTTTTTACATATTTATTAGAGTATAATTGCTTTACAATGGTGTGTTAGTTTCTGCTGTATAACAAAATGAATCAGCTATACATATACATATGTTCCCATATCTCCTCCCTCTTGCGTCTCCCTCCCACCCTCCCTATCCCACCCCTCTAGGTGGACACAAAGCACCGAGCTGATCTCCCTGTGCTATGTGGCTGCTTCCCACTAGCTATCTACCTTACATTAAACCAGTGCTATTCTTAGATAAGAACAAAAGGCTTCCGTGGCAGCCAAACTTGTCAGCCATGGAAAAAAAAATAAAGTAACTTTGGCTAGGATAGACGGTAGAGATTTAAACCAGAGTATCTGTAAAGGGAAAGCTGAGCAAGATGTCCTCTGGCTTTCTAGAAAAGTCTGTCTGATGTCACCCTGTGGCAGTCAGGCAGGCAGGCTTCCTCATCATGATGGCTCTGGGCTGTCAAAACCCTCAGTCAAGGAGTCAGTATGAAGACTCACATCTTGATTTTCACTCGATCTGTTCACTTCTGTAGGATTTGGACCCTGGACCATCCTGCAGTCTTCCCAGCTTCTTGCTCTAGCACCTAGTTGGCTCTCCTAGTGTCCAGACTCTGGCCACACTGAGTCCTCACTATACTCCTCATTTGGCTGAGACGTTGGTCCTTTGCTCATGCTCCCTGAGTGCCTGGCCACACAGCCTTCTCACTGTTCTTGTTCCTGAGTTTCCCAGCTTATAGGATGAGAGCCCAGATAAGCCCACCCTACAATGGGGCCAGAAAAGACAACCTTGGGGTCAAATAGGAAATCAATGGTGGCACCAGAGAGAGGAGAAGCATCTTCCCTGCTGAGACAGCATGTGTAGAGGAAGAGCTGTAGGAAGCTGAGGGCTGGTGGACAGGAGCAACCAGGAGGAGACAGCAACATCATGAGTGAAGAGTTGAGAAGAGTCAAGACTTGAGGAGACTCAAGAGCAGATGTCATGGCCAAGGTCAGAACTGGAAGCGATGTGGATCTTGGCCAGGACAGTTTATGATACCTGATTGTCAAATGATCTAGGTGTTACCCACGAGACTGCAGCATTGCTGGAGCAGACAGAGAAACCAATGGGGCACAAGAATCTTGAGTTTTGTGGTGACCTTGTGAGTAATGAATCAAGCAACTTCCCTCCCTCAGACACTAGGTCCTCTGGGGTCCTGTGTTCAGCAACTGTTGCTTGGCCATCTACTTTGGGACTTGCCTTTGTGGGCACCACTTCTTCCACGTAGGACTCCATTCATCTCAGTGTGCCCACCCAGGTGAGAATGTCAGCAATCTCCTGCCCCCTGGATGTTTGGAACTTCCCGATTCCCCTTCTAAGCCTGCTTTTCCAGGGTTTTTTTTTTTCTAATTCTGTGAGTCACCCCATATTCATCTAACAAATTTCTTTGGGATTGAGGTAGAGTCAATTTCTGTTGCTTGTAGCCAAAGGATCCAAAATGACACAGATCTGCCTGTGATTCTCTGTGATTTTAAGTGTCAAGCTGTCATGAGTTTGAAGGGGAGACTGTGCCTCAGAGAGGCTCTTCGTCTGGGAGATGCTCTTAGAGGTGGAGATCTGGTCTGGCTGCACTCTGCCTTCCCACGTGTCCAACCCAAGAGGCACCCAGTTGTCTGCTGCTGGTTCACTCATGCTTTGGTGGCTTTTTTGGAGAACGCTGTGGTCTTTAAAGCAGTGGTTTAGGTGCTCTAAATTTAGTGGTGGTATCTCTGGGGTACTTGGGGAGAGGAGCTGAGGGACTGACTGGGTTCCATGCCTCTCTGCCACTTAGTCAGACTTGCTCCTCCTTTCTCTGTTTCATATATTTTCTGTATAAAATTTATTTGAAACATTGCATTTCCTTACTAAAAATAAAGATTAAAGGTCATTGCTTTGATTGACTCAACTCTCAAGAGTTTTCCAAGATGGAAACTCACTGAAAATCTGGTCCTACTTTGTCATGGTCGCTGGCTCTCCCAGTCAATGAGTCTCCACTGGCAAAATGCATGTAGGCATGGAAGCTATTTTCTAAAGAATCTGAGCTAAAAGCTCAACTGTACTGACTCTATCACCATGTGTTTAAGTATGACTCAACTAATGGATAAAGTTAATGGAGTTAAGAAGTCTGCAAGACTATTGCCAATGGTGTCAGTGAAAAGGAATCCATTCTAGAAGGACACTCAGAGAAAGCTTGAGCCCCATACCCAATGCTGCTGGGTGCAGTGCATGTGACCCAGGACAGCTCAGGTGTACCGACTGCCCATTCTCCCACCAATGGCAGCAGCAGCGTGGGCTGCCCTAGTCATGGTGGCTGCAGCAGAAAGGCACAAAAGTGAGCATTAGTTCTGGAACGGCCGAGGTGAGGCTTGGGCAGAGACAGATGGTGAGCAGGCATTTCAGGCATGTTGAGGCTAAGATGCCAGAGCATCTCAGTGCATAATTAGAGGAAGGAGGGGAGTGGAGAGCCTGATCTGGAATTGTTGATGCAAGTGATGGATGAGATGAGAACAGGTGAGCCATTTAGGACCAACAGACTAAAAGAGTGAGAAGGAATAGTAAACCTAATTTTCAAGAGTAGATAGTTTTAGGATGGTGATTTTGGCATAGTTGGAGAGGGGTTCCTGATTAGTATCCGAGGATACTACAAATGACAGATACCAATTTCAATTATATACTGGTGCCAGGCACTGTATTTGGCACGTTACATCCATTATCTGACTTCATTCTTGCAAAAAATAGCAAAGACCAGATGCACAAGATATAGGTGGTGTTAGCCTCATCTACTGATTTGTTTATTTTAAAAAGGACCTGGAAATATTCAGTGACTTGCCCAAAGTTACCTTGCTAGTAAGTGGCAGATAGAGTTTGAATTCTGATCTTGCTGGTAAAAGGATCTTATATTTTTACCTATGTGAAGATGAAAAATTTAGAATTATATAATATAATGAACTGTCTTGACATAGTCTCACATTAGCAGGATTTAGCAAATGACAGGATTCTGTAAGGTCAAATCTATTTTCCAAATAACACTGGGAAAGTATCCTGTGTCAGAGGATTACAAGTAACTCCTGTAGATACTTTGCCCTCGAAGAGGTGGAGCAAGACGCCCTGCTCCTTAAGTGTGGGATACACAAAGCGATCTCATTCCGAAGAGAGCAGTGTGGAAAGGGGGAAAGAGAGTTACCGTACAGGGGAAAATCTGAGAAAGATTACTTCACTCAGGTGATCAAGGTCAACATCAACGATGATATCATATTGATAATATGTACCCTTGATAAGATATGATGAGAATGATATTTTATTTATGTGGTCTTCCTCCCCCAAAATCCATGAACCCACTCTCATCAAGAGAACACATCAGACCCATCCCAATTAAGGGACACCCCACAAAATATCTGACCAATATTCTGCAAAACCAAGGAAAGTCTGAGAAACTGTTACTGTCAAGACTAAGGATGCATGAGAACTCAATGTAATGAGGTATTTCTGGATAAACAAAACAAAACAAATTAGGTAAGAACTGGGAAAATCTGTATATAGACTGGACTTTAGTTGATAATAATATCTCAGTACTGGTTTTCAGTTGACACGAATGTACCATACTGATGCAAGATGTTAATAATAAGGGAAAATGGGTGTGGGGTTCTTGAGAACACTCTGTACTATCTCTGCAATGTTCCTGTAAATCTAAAAGTATTCTAAAATAAAAATCTTATTTAAAAAAACCCACCAACACATTTTTGGCTTTTTCCACTGTGCTGACATTTTCCCTGATGTGCAAAAACAATGGTGCCAACATCTGGGCAGGAATCTAGGTGGTGACATTAAACTCTATCAGTGGACCTCGTGTTTTCCATTGCCACAGCAGTACAAATGAGTGATTTTATTAAATCTTGACCCTTGAGTACTTTTCCTTTGAATATTCTGAGTGACAAAATAAGAAGTACACACAAAGCACCAAAATATAAAGGTAGGTTACATTGAAGAAGAGCTCTTGTGTGATTGAGGTGTGACCTGAACTAATCTCTTTTTTTCATGGAGCACTATTTTTACTTGAAAGAATACCTGACAAATTATAGTTATTCAGATGTAGGGATTTGGCAAACTGTTGCTCAAAAATGAATGAAATGAGCCTGTCACTTGAAGGAAAAAAAGTTGGCAGTCTTTGTGGCCAATGATAAAATTCGAATTTTCAAGCACAAATTACAATTTTATACGATGGTCATTAATTCAAATGGTACCCTGGGGCCCTGAATCTTTGCTGATTGGCACATTTACTTGTAGAAATTATTTTGAAGTTCTTAGTTTTCCATGGTTTTCTAACAAATGCATATCATATTTTTAATATCTGATTGCATTTTTAAAACTACAATTTGCCTACGGAGTATTGTCTTTTCCTACTCCCCAAGTTTGTGTCTCTTTACCTAGGCTTGGTGAATGCTGATAATAATTCCATTGTAGGGCAGAGTGAAGGGACGGTAGCTGTTCCAATAGTCCTGGGGATGAGAATATTGTCCACGTCCTCACCCACCCAAGGGAACTTTGATTGCCTACATAGGAGACTGTTGTAAATGGACTCAGTGATCTGTGGAAAGATGAGGGATTTCCTAAGCAAAGCCTAAATGGGGGGTCTTGTGAAAGTGATTTATTGAGGGGGCACTTTCATCAGAAATGGAGTGAGGACAGCAGAGTGAGGGGGTGGAGGAAGCTGCTGAGCGAGCATATGGCCTTGGCTGGAGCCTAGCCTCTGCCCGATCCCACGGGGAGCTCTGGAGTGTGAATCTCACTACAGAGTTGGTCCCACTTTGGAGCAAGGGTTTGGCCTTTTGTACTACTCAGGGATTGGTCCCTGACTGCCTTGTGTGTGGATGTGAACTTCTGGGCTACAAAGTTGTCATTGTCCCAAGGGTACTTCTCTGGGAAAGGGCAGCTGAGTCCTCAGCAGCCAAAGCTCACAGCAGCTGGAGACCAGCAAGCCAGATCAGAGATGCTGCCAGGGTACAGAGGGCGTCCACTGCAGGGTTTCAGGGGCCCCTGTTCGCTCTGAATCAAAGGCCACAGTCCCAGATGTCAGAAAGACTGGGGTGACTGATGGCACACCAGACCAATAGGCACATTCTTCCTGGAAGGATTCCCTTCCAGTTAAGGCCAGTTGAGGCCCTGGCAACAATTCAAGAATGAGTTGGATCTTGGAGTTTGTCTTGAGAGCAACCCTTGGGACCACAAGTTCCTTTTGACCCCCACCACCCTGAGGTCATCCTGGAAAAGTACACGCGCATAAGTGTGAGCACATGTGTGTCTGCGTGCACAGAATGCAGATGCACACGTGAGCAATGTGTGGAGCACACAAAGGGACGGCTTCCCGGTCAATTCAAAATGTTCATAGGCCTGTATGGGGGCGCTTCTGTTCTCTGCTGGCTGGTGAGATGTGGCCATGTGTCTCACTGCAGAACAGTTACTGGTTTTTATATTGTTGTATACTTTGGACCTACCAGAAAAGACCACATAAGGCTAACAGCAGAACCAGAGGATAAATAGAACCGAGGAGGATAAAGCCCCTAACAGAATTCCCTAGATGTAAGGTCATCTTGAAGGAGGGACATTTTAGGTGGGAGCCATGAGAAAGGCAAGGAGTTTTTCTGCTTGGCTATCTGAGCCTAGGAAAGCATTTCTCCAGAGTGTGTTGGTCTTATCAGCTTGTAGGTGGTTCGCATTCAAACAGAGATCCGCCTTGCAGCTGCTTTGCGTTCTGTTAGGTAAGATGAGGGCAGACTCCACACATCTGGACCATACACACCTGGGTAAATGAAGCTTGAACTGTCTTCATCCCACCTCTCTTGTTGTTCAGTTGTAGGGAAACCAAGGAAGGGATACGAAATAGTAGCTCTGTGAGCAATTTTTTTTCTCCAGTAAAAATCTCTGTCCCTGAAGGGTTTCAGGCATTTTAGTTTTGAGATCCACAATATTGGAACATTGTTGTTTTGGGCAACTTCCCTGACCATAAATGAACTTTGCCTGCAACCTTATTTTATGCCAGGGATTTTATTGCCTAGAGAATAACTGCATGTAGAATGTTTAATCAATATTTGGGGAAGCCAATCAATTTTTCATGAGACAAAAATGCTGTGATAGTAATATTCTGCCTCTGTCGTCTGTTGTTTTTCTCTACCCAAAAAGATAAAAGAAATATTTTCTTCATGAGCAAAATGGTCATTTCCCCATGCACATCTATAAACAGGAAGTCCACCATCTGTGGTTGCTATTTCTCCCTTCAGTCAGCAAACAACCTGCATCTTTGACTCAACAGACCATGATTATTGTGATCTTGCCACACGTGCAGAGGGAAGGTTTGGCTTTCAGTGGGTTTGTTTTGTTAGGAGATGACAGCAAGTTCCCTAAGACTCCAATTTCCATACTAGAGAAAAAGACCTGTAGCTTTTAAAAGAAGCAGTATAAATTTGACTAGATACCCTCCGACTGAATAAAATCAGGAAAATTAATCGTCATAGCTAACATTTACAAGCCCTGTGGTAAACCCATTATATGGGTTAACTCAGTTAATCGTTACAAAATCCCTTTGAGTTAGGCACTCTTGTTATCCTCATTTTCAAGATGAGGAATTGAGGAAAAGACAAGTCACTCACGTAGGACGTGGCAGAGCTGGGATTTGAACTTAGGCAGGCTGAGTCCAGTACTCACGTTCCTACTCAAGTCCTGGGCACTGGCCCCTATGGCAGGAGAAGAAAGCAGTGCCTGGATTCTCCAGCCAGGTGGACCTTCTCTCATGGGACACAATGTCATAGCACAGAGCCTGGGAATTAGAACAAACTCACACTCTTCCCTTCTGCAGACATGGGGGAGGACTGGCCATTGCCCACAAGGTAGGTCATCTCTTCTGAGCAGAGGTTGGGATATTCAGGTGGGGAAAGGTGGGTTCGTCAAAGTCTGGTTGAGAGGAAGTGTAGCTTAGGGAGAAGAACTTTGTGCTGGGGGTCAGGGGATGAATGAGGGCCCCCACCCAAACTCCACCCTACATCAGCTGTGTGACCTGGGGAAAAGCACATACCTTTTCTGGTCTTCATTTTCTTTACCTGTGAGAAGAGAGGTCTGGTGGACAAAACATGTGTAGATATAAATATAAGTGGAGACAGCCTAACACTCTGAGACTCATCTAAAGGGCGTGATAAAGTTGGTTTTATTATCAATTTGGGAAGCAAGGATTGCACAATATATAGTCCTGGGTAACTGATAAACTATTTGGAAATGAATTGTATTAGGCTCATACCTTATATCCACAGTAGACTCTAAATGTATTACAGAACTACATGTAAAAAAAAATTCCCTTAAGAAACAATATGAATTATAAGCAAATGTTAATTTCAGAATAGGAAAGGACTTGATTCTCAAAAGCAAAAGAAGAAGTCACAAAGCAAAAGATTTTTAGTAACCTAAATTTAAAAATTTAACCCAATAGAAACTTAAGAGAAATATTTAAAAGAAAGGGTTGAGCTCTCTTGCCAATCTTTCAAATTCTTATGAAACTGATACTGGTTTCATATCTTATTAATTTTATTTACAGTTCTTTGATGAGGCATGAGGCTGAAACTTTTCAAGTGTCTGTTCTTCTTTTAAGTGTTTGCTTATAGCCTCATCTATTTTTTTAAATTGGTGTGCTCATCTTTTTTCTGAAAAAACTCTGTACATTAAGGAAATCAACATTTTCTACTATATGCTGCAAAGATTTTTCCTTAATATATAATTGGTGAATAGAAGTTTTAAAGTGGAGTTTTCCTTTTAACTATTCTTTTTTGCTAAAAAGCAATTTTATATATTTGAATCTATTTCTTTTCCTTTATAATTTTTGGCTATGAAATCACTTGATCTCAATATTATTAATGATTTCACTAAGAATAATTCCTCATTCTTTTATGATTTTATATTTTGCTTTTAAATAGTTTATCCATCTGGAACTTATTTTAATAATGAGAATGGGCCAAAGATCCAGGTTTATTTTTTTTTTTTACAAATGTACCAAAAATGTTTATTGAATAATTCATTTTCCCTACTGATTTTGAAATGACACTTTTATTGTAAATTCCATTCTCACATACTTGTTTCTATTTGTTGGCTCTCCTTCTAGTCCATTTATCTGCCTATCTTTTCCAGTGTCACTTCTATATTTTATACTGTCATTTTATAATGCGTTTCAGTATCTGACAAAGTAAGTCTGATTCCTCTCCTTCCTCCCTTCCCCAGAATTTTCTGAGCTCTATTCCCATGTTTGTTCTCCTTGTCATGCTAATATGCCAAATTCCTACTGGCTTTTTTATTACATTTCTTTGAATTTATGGGTATATTTTGATATCATTAATATTCACAATCGATTTTTCCCTACAGAAACATGGCATGCATCTTATTTTGTACTTTTCTTTTAAAAATTAAAACAGCACATGTACACAAAAGGTGAAATGCCACTACAATATTTATAGTGGAAACAACAGTCCTTTTATGTATTTACATGTGTACTATTCATACTACCAGATCTAAGAACTAAGAAAAAAAGGGGGAAGACTCGAAATACTAAAATCAATACCAAAATGGGGAACATTACTACAGACCTTACAGAAAAAAAAAAAAATTATGGAAATCATTTGACCTGATGACATGAACAAATTCCTGAAAAGACACAAACTATTGAAATTGAATCAATCTGAACAGACCTACAACAAGTAAAGGGATTGAATTATTAATCCAAAATTTTCTCACAAAGAAAATTCCAGGACAAGATGGCCTCATTGGTCATTTCTATCAAATGTTTAAAGAATTAACACCAATCTTTCACAAAGTCTTCAAAAAAGAAAAGAAAAGAAAAGGAATATAATGGATCACTTCCCAACTCATTCTCTAAGACCAGCATTACTCTGATATTAAAATCAAAGACATCACAAGAAAAGAAAACTACAGATCAATGTCTTTTATGAATATAGACATGAAAATTCTCAACAAAATACTTGCAACCCAAACCCAACAATCCATAGAAAGGATTGTGTACCATGACCAAGTGGGATTTATTCCAAGGATTAACATTTCCATTTGGGTCACCATTATAGCTTCTATTTCTTTTGTGAGACTTTCTATTTCTTTGCATTTTTTTCACATATGTTTGTAATTGCTCCTTGAAACATTTTACTGATGGCTGCTTTAGAATCTGTGTCAGATAATTCTAATCTCTGTCACCTTGGTGCTGTTATCTAGTTTTATTCAGTCTGAGATCTTCCTGATTCTCTGTATAGTGATTTTTTAATAGAAACCAGAACATTTGGACTATTATTTTATGAAATCTAGATGTCATTTAAACTTAAGGTGTTAGCTGGCTTCCTCTGACCCATTATGGCAGAGTAAGGTGGGGAGATGGGGTGGGTTGCAACCTCATCACAGCCAGGAGAAGTCAAAGTACAGGTTCCCCACTCAGGCTTTGCTGGTGTGTGTTGGAGCCACAGCTGTGTATCTGTGCTTGTGTGTGCATGCACGTGTGTGTGAGGCGGTTGCCTGGGGCAGAGTGGTTATTGTCTGAAAGTGTTCTGCCTTGCTAGGCTGCCCAATTCCTTTGGCTTTTGGGGAGGGCTTTTCCTGACTACCCTCATTAGAGTTTCTGGGTTGCCACCTTCTTCAGCACCCAGCTAGATATGTGAGGCATAAAGAAAACCCAGAGAACCCACTGCTGTGTGATTCTTCGGGTCTCCAGTTCCCTAACGAATCTGCCTTCCTCTCTCCACCTTTCAGAGTCTCCTGTGTTCATTTATACATAACATCCAGGGGTTTTAGTTGGACTTAGAGGCATAGGGAGAAGTACATCTATGCTGTCTTCCTGGAAATGAAGTCTCTTCTTCTCTAGTGTTGAGCACTTTATTTGATTCCATTTTATTTCCTCTTGTAGTTTATCATTTATACTTTTAAAACGTTTTAATGTTGACTTATGGCTTACAATGTATATTTCTAAATAATCTATACCCATTTAAAAATAACTCTGTACCACTTCATGTGTAGTGCAGGAACCTTATGACAGATTATTCCCAATTCCTCCTCCTGTTGCTGTCATTTATTTCTCTTACCCATATGTTATAAAAACCCAATGCATAGCTATTATTATTGCTCCAAACAAACAATTATCAACTAAGAATAAGAATAGGGGAGGTGAAGATTTTATTTTACCTTCATTTATTCCTTCTCCAACACTCTTCCTTTATTTTTGTGGTTCCAAGTTTCTGACAAAGGTTAAACATTTCTTGCAAGGAAAGTCTGCTGGGCATTAATGCCCTCAGTTTTTGCTTGTCTGAGAAGGTCTTTATTTATTCTTTGCTGTTGAAGAATACTTTTACTGCGTATAGAATTCTAGATTGCTATTTCCCTTTCTTTCAGCACTTTCAAGATTTCCCAAGAACAGACTTCCAGGTGGTCCAGAGTAGACTTGCTGAGTCACAGTCTGCATATCTTCAACTTTGACCTGTATTGCACATAAAAATTTTCATATTTCTGCCAACAATATACATGAATTCTGCTTACATCACCAAAACTCAGAGTTATTAACTTTCTGCCATCTGATGGGGTGAAATGTCTCATTGACTTAATTAACATTTCCTCTGATAGTTAGGAAGTTTGGGAATATTTTCATATACCTACTGACCATCGAGGTTTTCTTTTCTCATGAATTTCCTGTTCAGCTCTGTAGGTCATTTTTGGGTCATTGTAGGTTTCTTATCTTTTTCATATTGATTTGAAAGACATCTTTATACATTTTGCCTATCAGTTCTCTGTTAGTTATTCTGCATTCTGAATATCTTCTTTTCCAATTTGCAACTTATCTTTTCACTTGGCTTTGGTATCCCTTGTTGCACAATGTTTTTCATTTTCACAAAGCCTGATTTATTATTTTTTCCTTAATGGTTTATGCTTTACTCCTCATTTAAGAAATTATTTTCTGTGTAATGTATTCAGTACAATGTTTCTCATCATTGATTTTATCAGCTTTCTTTGGCATAATTTAGTTGTTATTTTACTAAATATTGAGCCTAATACTTAACTAATTTTTATTCTTTCTTTAGTTTTAGCAAAATTTGATTAGGAAGATTTTTAAAAATTTCCACGTGGCAAGGCTTTCTGTTTTTGCTTTTTTCCTTTCTTTTACTTTTTCTACTTAAGGTATTACATTAACTTCACTGCATTACAGTCAGAGAACCTGGTCAGTATTTTTTATGTCTTTCTTTAAATCTCAATCTGAAGCACAGGATCTCAGCATTTCCTGCCACTCACATGGT
Organism: Grampus griseus; assembly: GCF_964374135.1. Lineage (NCBI taxonomy): Eukaryota > Metazoa > Chordata > Mammalia > Artiodactyla > Delphinidae > Grampus > Grampus griseus. The sequence continues at coordinate 3,589,121 of NC_139001.1, forward strand.
AGAAGACTCAAAGGCATGACCAGTACACGCATGTATGTTTGCATGGAGAGAGAATTGGTATCATCAGCCCCTAAGGGGAGTCATACACAATTTAGAGATTCTGCTGTATGGTGAAAAAGATTCTCATGTATATATTTGACCTCTTAATTCACAGTGACTCTGCCTGCTCCAAAACTATATCTGGAATTTAACTGATCAAGTTAGCAAATTGCCCCTCAACAATCCCTCCCCAAGCATCCTTTTTTTTTTTTTGGTACTGCCAGCCCAGAACAATCCAGCAGAGCAGTCCAGCTTTGTCCCTGAGAAGCCCTTGCATGGGAGAAAATAGAACGTTCATTGACTGTCATGTCTACTCTGATCAGCTGGAAATTCACTCCCAGCCCTACTCCATCACTGGTGAGTTGGTCAACCTTACTTACAAGAGGGTCATGCAGTGAGCACCACCACATGGTAGACTCTGAAAATCATAAGGCCAGAAATAGAAAATGCCCCAAATTTTAATAGGATGAGCCTTCTTCAATTATTAAATTTCCTGAGAAATTAGAACCTCAACTACAAATCCTCCTTCCCCCCTGGGAAATGAATGTCCTCAAATGAAATGTCCCCTCCCCATAATCTCAAAGGAATTAAGGTCCCTTCCCACATCACCTCTCCCTGATTATTTTTCTAATGAGTCCCAGGCATACAGCAGGACTACTGCCATCACTCTGAGGATTATGTGGTACCTCTCCCTAGTCCGCAGACAGAAGGTGCCGAGCCAGCAGCACGGGGGAAGGAGGCGTTCAGATGACATAGATCTGCCTCGAGGCATTCTTTGTGTTAACGCTGTCTCTAGGATACCATATTTTCCCAAGGTCCCGAACCCCACAGAGTAATATATATCCTGTTGCTTAATACATATTTATTGAAAATTAATGATGATAAGCAGCTGCTTTCTATGTCTGCCAAGTACTCCATTTCCATAATTCTGTTCTTTCTGAAAAGAGTTGATTCATCCAAGGAAAACATCCAAACGTTGGATATTAGAGCTTATTGTTGTAAAACCCTTATGTCCAAACCTCCCCTGGTTCCTCCTGCTTTAACTCTGTTGTAGCAGAGCCCCGACGACTAACGGATCCCATAGATCTGCAATCAGTAACAAAGCTTTCTGATGACATTTATGGTTTTTGAAAGTAGAAGAGAGGAGGCGGTTGCACTGCATCCCTTAGAACAAAATACCAGCAAGCATTTCTCTGCAATATCTTTGCTCTTACTTGAAGGGCCACACTCTCCCTTTACTTACTCCTGCTCCAAACACACACGCTCACACACGCACACGCACAGACACGCTCACACACGCACACTCTCACACACGCACATGCACGTGCACACACAAGCACAGACACGCTCACACATGGACACGCACACACGTGTGCACACACAGGCACGTGCGTGTATGCACACACGCACATGCATGTGCACACACATGCACACACGCACACGCAAGACACGCACGCACACACACGCTCACACATGCATGTGCGCGTGCACACACATGCACACACACGCACACGCTCTCCTAGCATCTGGTCCCAGACTTCCTCTCAGCATTAGGTCTAAATCCTCTATGTTTTCAGTCTCACTAAGGAAAACAAAAACTTGGCATGTATTAAGTCCTTGACTTATGTGTGGCATTGTGTTGGTGAGGATTGGGTTCTAATTATCTTGCAAAAATCCGTAAATATAATAGATCCTATCTATGTGCCTCATTGAAGTCCAACACACTTTTTTTCCAGTGGGTTAATTCAACATAATCACTTATTTCTCTAAGGCTGAGCATCAGATGAAACAGTTGATGATATAAAGGGGATACAGTTTGAAAAATATCTCACATTAACTTGCACGTCCCACTCAGTGCAGTGTCACTAAAGTAAACAGTTTAAGCTTAGGAATCACTTGTCATACAGGAGATTGAGACCAACTGAGGAGACAACAGCCTGGTGAATCCCACTCCACAGTCAGGAGAGCATATGCCATTATGCTGTCACATGGAAGTGCAGACAGACTCACTGTGGAATTCTTTTTTTCATTTACCTGTTTTCATATAATCGTAATGGCTTAATTTAAATGTATATATGATTTAGCTCTGCCATCCTTGACTCAACTAATGTAATGGGAAGTCTCTGTTTATTTTGCCACAAATAAGTGCATATTTAAGAAAACTATTTTCACCGTATAATGACCTTGTAAATATCTAATAAAAATATCAGATTTTAAAAACAGGGCATCTGGTATTTTAAAAGATCTCAATAAATCGGTTGATTAAAATGTAGAGAAATGCTTCAAAGTACAGGGGGATAATGTCTACAGGCTGCACAGGAGCTAATTTTTATCCCAAGGGGTTTGTGCTGCTGAGGAAAGCATTTCCTGATTCAGCCAGTTTTCCATAGCAATTGAAATTGAACCTGGATATTAAAGATAGAGGCAAGTTCCCTCAGAAACATGAGAGCAGGACATAGTTGCTATTTGTGGCCTAAATAGGATGGGGTGAGTGTATATAATTTTATTACTAGAGAAAGAAGGGATGTCTGACTAGAGACATTGAGTTTTGGGAGCCTTCATGAACAATTCTGTTTAAGGGAAGCAAAGCTAGAATACAAAATGAATACATGGTACAGGCAAGATATAAAATGTATATAGAAATGTATATAGAAAATGTATATAGAAAACAATATTTACCCAAGAGAAATAAAAACCAGGATAGTGACTATAGGTAAGAGGGTATACATCCAGCTCTTTTATATTTCATTTATATTGTAGGGAGAATCTTTCTCCTTTTATTTTTAAGATTGCCAATGATGAAATATGGAAAAGCGACTGGGGGGTTATTATTTTTAAAATTGACACCTTACTCAATTCAAATTCAATTTTCATTCTTATCTTAATTTGTGGGAATAACCACATCTATAAATTATGGAACTGTTTATACTCAGTTTTAATATTTCTAATATTTTCACTTTTTAATGTGAGTGACTAGAACACTCTGTGTGATATTAATTAGTGGTAAGAAGTGGCAATTTTGACTAATTCTTGAAGGTAAGAAAGGTTGCAGTGATGGCCTCTCCTTTGTAAGCCCACCTACAGCTTTGAATGGTTCTCTGCATGCTGACAACTTTCCACCTAAAGCACCTGTGCCCCACTTCTCTTCTGGAGGCTTCTGTCCATGCTCTGGGGGTTTGCTTGGCTATGTGTAGAACTAGCTCTGAAAGGTGGCAGGGGAGAGGTCTGCTAGGGATAGCCATGAACAGATGGGGGATGGGAGTGGGTGATAAGTGCCCTCTCCTCCTCAGTCTCTGCTAGGACAATTCTGAGGAGATCATTGTACTTGCATGTATTTACCTCTTCTTCTGTGATCATTAAACATTTTATTTCTTTTTCTGGCCTTATTGCAATGGCCAAGAACGTCAATACAATTCTCAATAGGAGTGGTGAAAGTGGGCATCTTTGCCTGCTCTTCAAGGCCTCTTTGGTTTGTCCCTCCTTCACTGAAGCTTTTCCTGACCCCCTTCTATAGAATCCATCCTTGTTTAGCCTCAGCTTCCAGAGAGGGTAGTGAAGACCTCTGTCCCTGAGTACAGTAGGTTTTATTTATTTTTTCACCGTGAACTTTTTTTCCACGTGTCTTTCCCCACTTGGACTGAGATCTTTTCCAGAGTACAAGGAGACTGGCGGATTAGAAAGACAATGAACTGATCTAGATTCAAAACCCCTTTATGACTTATTTCTGTGTAGATTATTTAATGTCTGAGCTTCATATGTGCCTTTCATAAAACAAGGATAATAACACATGCGTCGAAGAATATTTTGAAATCTTACCATCAAGGAAGTAAAGGATTGGGAGATGATCCCATCAGGCACAAAGGCCTAAGGATTTGTCATGGGAAGGGATGCTGGCCGAAGCTGCTGCTCTGTCATGGTGCCTGTGCTTTCATACCCAAAGCTGAAAACATGCGTGTGAACAACAACGAAAACCCCAACCCTCATTACCTCTCTGCCTCGCTGATCAGTCCCCTTCAGCCACGCCAGCCTGCTCTCCTTCCTCAATGAAGATGAAGCCAGGCTCACTGCTGCCTCAGGGCCTTTGTACGGGCTGTTCTTCCTGCCCAGAATGCTCTTTCTTCCGCTAATTTTTTTTTTTTTTTTTTTTTTTTTTGCGGTACACGGGCCTCTCACTGTTGTGGCCTCTCCCATTGCGGAGCACAGGCTACGGACGCACAGGCTCAGAGGCCCTGGCTCACGGGCCCAGCCGCTCCACGGCATGTGGGATCTTCCCAGACCGGGGCACGAACCCGTGTCCCTTGCATCGGCAGGTGGACTCTCAACCACTGCGCCACCAGGGAAGCCCTCTTCTGCTATATTTGCAGGATGAGTCCCTTCACATCCTTCATGTCCTTGCTTAAGATAATTTAACCCTCCCCCTCCAACCTTTTATATCTCCATTTCTAACTAAAGTTTTTTCCGCCTTAATATTTTCTACTCATGATTTAATTAGAAGTCATTTAATGACTAATTTTTTTCCTTGTCCATCTCTACCCCAGAAAGAGGGTGCAAGGATTTCTGTTTTATTCAGTGCTGTAACCCCAGAACCAAGAGTAGTGCCTGACACATAGTCAATCCTCATTAATGTTCGTAGAATGAATGAATGCAACTTTGGGGCCCAACCATGGGCAAAGCCTGGACCAGAGAGAGGGTCATGCTGGTGGCAGTAGATGGGCGATCTCAGCTGTCAGTTGAGTGGCTTCTGCTCACAGTGATCACGCGTGTGTGAAGGTGGAATAATAGACTCTGTGTATTTTTCCACTGAGCTTTGGGGCTCAAGCTTGAAGCTTCTTTGGACTGAATTTTGGGATAAATTAGGGGTGGGAAGGGTGTACTGTTTGCAATAGGGAAGATGATAATCTGAGCAGTTAATTGGAAACACAAAGGAAAAAGGCCATGTCTGTATCTTGAGAAAGTGGGGCAGGTTGCACCAGTTTCATTCCTCTCCCTGTGTGGATGCCCATCAGTGCTCAGTACAATACCAGGTACGCAGAACTACTTCCTAATGAAGAACGACTGACTGAGAAGGTTCGGTGTGCAATTCATTGTATTGTTTGACCGTGGATGGCGATAGCCTCGCATTTCCTCTACTTCTCAGCATTTGGATGCAATTCCACCGACACGCTACAGATTTTAATCAGCACACGATTCAAATTATCCGCATCTTATGTGCCTACAGAGTAAGATTCATTCCTTAGAGACATCCTTGATTAAATCTCACAGTTGGCCCGGAAACAGTGTCCTTAACTTGGTCTTAGGCGTCACTTATTCCTGCAGAGACTCTTCAACCCCTTTTCACTGCTCTGCCCAATACATGACTGCCTGCCTTTTTCTTATAGTCTAAAAATATCCCCCGCCCCGAAGTTATCATTTTATTGTTTTTCTAAGAGAAAAGACTGTATTTAATGATTTAGTCTGAGTCAGAGAAAAGAGGGTCAAAAATGGTGGTGAGGACTGTTTACCCTTCTCTGGAAGGAGCCATCCTATCCTAAAACTCAGCAAGCGTTTTCCTGGGGTACACTTTCGGGACAGTGCCATCCAAGGGCACCCCCCATCACCGCAAGGTGTTTGTTTTCGTGGGACGTACTGAGAAATTCCCTCCGTGCCAGCACCATCTTTGGTGCCAGATACTCTAGTGTCTGCGATTTGTGTTTAGGAACTAGGAATGCACAATCTCGCTAGCACTGTGCCCTGTCCTTCTTGGGTTGTGTGAGGTTGGCACACGCTGATTCCTCAGCTGCTCACACGGGGGTATGTCTATGGAGGGCTCAGAGATCAGTTAAGAAGGCAGATGAGAGCCTTTGCCAAGGGGAGATGGGGACACGAGGGAGACCGGGCCTGCAGCCAGCCTACTGTCCTGAGAACGAGCGGTCGGGAGGATCTCTGCTCTCTCCCATCTCTGTGTCAGCTCTGCCATGGGGCCACTAGAATAACAAAGACAAACCATCTCCAGGCTGTACACTAAGATTTTTCCAGTCCCATAAAATCAAAAGCTGCAGATGACATTAGATTTGGAGCCTGTACGTGCCCGCTAATCAAAGCCATGTGCATGTGGAGCGTGATTGCAACGGAAAAAACCCCAAAAAACAGCTTCCAATTTGTTTGCAAAGATGCATGCATGGCAACATGCGTAGTGATGCAGATCCTACTGAGATGGCTGAGGGGACGTTCAGAGTGTGTGGTGGGGACAGCCCAGCTGTGAGCACACATGCATTTTATTGATCTCATCAGCATATATTTGCAGTTTTCAGAGATCATTTCCTCTTTCTTTTGGAGGGGGAGTGTTATAAGAACTGCCTCTGATGTTTCTCTGATTTGGTCTTGTCTCTATCCTAACAAAGCATAAAGCCCAAAACCTCTAGACCGGAGTCTTCAGATTTTTCTGAAGGTGGAAGCAGCCAAACATTATATTGAAGCATATACTGTGTCAGGGAGCAGAGCAGTGCTTCCTGTTCAGGTCACTGTAAACTCCCTGCTGACTGTCTCTGCACCCAGGGGCATATTATGATGCTCTGACTGCCTTCCTTGGGTTGCCCGTGGTATTCACAGGCCATATATCACACCAAACAAGGGCGTTCTTTCCAAGTTGCAGACTTTATTTTGCAAGCACTCCTGGAAAGAACTCTACTACAAGTTTCAATAACATAAAGAAGTCTGTAGCCTCACTGAACTCACTCACAGAGGAAGTAGGGATGGTCTGTGTGGTGAGGAAGAGCTAGTTCCCTGATGCCAGGTGGACCATTCCATGATGTGGGTATTTAGTTAGATGTTGCCGGAATCTGCTAAGGATGAGACATGCACCACATAATACCATGAAAATCCAAAACGCACCATGTGCCCTTGATCCAAATGTTCCCCAGCAAACGTGCAGTGTGCAAGCCCTGTTGTCTGAATCTCTGTCCCTTCCTACCTCCTCTTTCCTCTCATTTAGGAAAGATGTCTTTCTCCCAAAGAGTCTCATTATACGTGTTTATGGTCCTTCACACATTAGTTAGAATGTTAAATTCTAGAAATTGTTAGAATATGTTAGTGGTACAATATATGTTGATTGTATGTCATTGGATGAATGAAACTATCTCTCCTTTTCTCCCAAATAATGAGTCTGAGAAAGAGATTATTTAAGGCTCATGAAATGCAGTTCCACAGGCAAGTTGCAAGGAGTTTCAGCCGGACTTGAGTGTGCCAGCTCCATCCTTGTGGGACGTAGTTGGTCTGGGTGTGCCATGATCGTAGCACTGATGCCACGTCATGATGGACAGCGACATTCCCATTCAGTAACCTCATTCTGAAGCCTGAGGTCCTACAACTCACAGGTACCATCATCCATTTTTCTTTTTTCAGTTTTATTGGAGTATAGCTGATTTACAATGCTGTGTTAGTTTCAGGTGTACAGCAAAGTGATTCAGTTATACATATACGTATATTCATTCTTTTTCAGATCTTCTCATATAGTTCATTAAAGAATATTGAGTAGAGTTCCCTGTGCTAGACAGTAGGTACTTGTTGGTCATCTATCTTACATCTAGTAGTGCATCATCCATTTTTCTACTGGACTATAATGACACACTTCCATGAGTGTGCATACAGCATTTTATAAAAATGGGGCAGATTTTACATGCTGTTTTGTGACCCTTTTAATTCAAATGAATATTTCACAAACATCTCTCCATGTGAAAAGTGTGCTTCAACTCCGACATGTCCAAAGACCACCCTCAATCCACCATGTGGCTGCATCGTTCATTTATTTAAGCTGAAATAGATTTGCAGACAGCTCACAGAGATGAAGGATCAAGACCTCTCTCTCCACCAATCTTCAAAAACCCTGTTCTTACTTCTGTATTCCTAATTTTATACTGCTTTTCTTAAATAAGGCTCCCTGAAATGCATGAACTTCATGTCCTGCAAAAGGGTTTTTAGGGCCATCTTATATTTATCTGTACCTTTACTTCCCTTTCATTCCTTACCCTTTTTTGCTCCCCTTCCTTCAGGAAGCAAGCATCTGGCAATCTTGACAGGTCATCACAGGAACACTTTGAAAGCCCATCTGCTACGGACTGAGTGTTTGAGTTCCCCCACAAAATTCATATGTTGAAATCCTAACCCCCAAGGTGATGGTTTTGGGAGGTGGGGACTTTGGGGTGATTAGGTCATGAGGGTGGAGCCCTTATGAATGGGATTAGTGCCCTTATAAAAGAGACCCCAGAGAGCTCCTCATTCCTTCTACCCTATGAGGAAACAGCTAAAAGATGGCCATCTATGAACCAGGAAGAGGACACTTACCAGACACAAAATCTGCCTGCACCTCAATCTTGGACTTCCAGCCTCCAAAACTGTGAGAGATAAATGTTTACTATTTAAGGCCCCCCACCCAGTTGGTGGTATTTTTGTTACAGCAGCTGAAACAGACTAAGACCCTATCTTTAGTCAAATACTCTTTAAATACAAGGAAACAAGCAGCTCCCACAGAGGGAGAGTCCAGGACCCGTGGTTCTTGACCCTGACTCCACTTGAGGGTCACCGAGGAGCTTTCAAAAATGTCATCCCCAGGCCATGCCCCAGACCGAGTGAACTAGAAACGCTGGCAGTGCAGCCCACACCTCAGCATTTTTAAAACTCCCCAGATGATTCCAATGGGAAACCAAGGTTGAGAACCATCTCTAGCTGAGACTCCTCCAGCAGCAGGGGAGATGGTGCTCAAAGCCAAGCCACGAGACACTGTCCCAGGACGGGGCAAGAAGGCACAAAAGTCACAGTCCCAGCCCTGAATAATTCCCTTCTAAGGCTTTCCAAAGCCTTTTAAAAGGAAACCAAAGGAGCAGCTTTGTGGCTGTGGGAAGAAGAGGCACCAACAAAGATTTTCCTTTGGATAAGTCACGTACATGGACCACAATCTCCTGTGTTTTGTTGTAAAGCTTAGGATTCTGCTAGGTGCGATCACTGGTTCTTAACAAGGAAGACATCCATATTCGGGCTTTGGAGTTGCAGCGTCTAGCCAAACTCAGAAAGCTCCACAATTCAAATAGATTTCCCTTTAAAATAACATGAAAACTTCTCCCTCTCCACCCAGACTTATGGGTTTCTAACCCTTTGGTGCAACCAATTATCAGCACAGCTGCTGATTTGTTTCAATCCCCGTTGGGTTGGAAGCTGCTTGCTTTGCTGCCATTCTTGATCTTTCTGGGAGGACAGTGGTGAAGCCTTGAGGCTGGGCAAGGTCTGTGGGGTGAGTCCCTCCTTCCGGACGCTGTGTCATAATTGCCTGTAAGAATACTAATTTGGGGCTGGCAGAAGTCCTGTGCTCTAGAAATCAGATATGTTACTCAACTCTTTGATTTATTTTAGGATCATTAAAAATTAAATGAGGGAAAAAGAAGCAAAATAACATAGAATTCTTCTTGAAAGAATGAAAATCCCCTAGGTATGCTTTTTGACTTTTAGAGTAGAAGGCAGGACTGGGTTTTCCATCTCTGGGGACCATCTGTGGGTCTCAGCAACACGGCTAAGGAGGGGACCACAGGCAAGCAGAGAGGAAAAGCTTTGAGTTACAAGGGTTTTAACGCTGGTCTCCCAGATAGGTGGGAGCAGACAGGCCAACCGTGGAAGAACAGGCCTGTTTCTCTCAAAGTTCCATTGGAATTGAAAGCATATGTGATAGTGATTACTTTTCAGCGCTGTGGGTTTGGTGATTTTTCCAGTGGGAGAGCTAGTTTGTGGTGGATTCTGTTAGCAATGAATTAGGATTTAGGAACCAGGAAGAGGTGAGGTTTGACATCAAATAGTTTGGTCATGTGAGTGCAAAGTTTCAGGAACCATCGAAGTGAGGCTTTTCATAAGAATTTTCCACTGCCTTTGGAGGCAACTTGAGATTCTTGCTAAAGAAAAGAGAAAGCTAGTCTAATGATGCCAGATGGTGATAGGGGGCTTCCTTTTGTCATGTAAATTCCAAGTTTCCTAAGGGCTGCACAGGACAGCTGCTGTTTCTTCCCCCTAAGTCCCAGAGAACTGTATAGCTTCACAGAACTTTCTTTGCAGTTCTGGGACCTCTTCCACGCCCTCATTTATATACACAAACCCCTTCTTTGTGGAATACTTCATTTCCTGGCAAGTGGCTGAGCCAGCAGAGCTACAGGTCCAGATGTTACCCAGCGCTTGCAAGAGTGGACTCAAAATTCACAACACCTGTACTGAACACTCCTGGCCAGGCCCCCAACCTGGGGAAAGGCGTCTTCACAATGTACATGTGACACCGGTGTGGCTGGAGACCGACCACAGCCTGTGTGTCTTTAAGTTTCCTTCCTGACACAGAAACTCCACCCTAGGAGGGAGTTACTGCTTTACTGCTGCCTCTGACCTTTTGTTCCTCCAGTGCCTTTTTATGTGCCTTATATCAAGTATGTCGCCCTCCTGATGAGAGGCCCTCCCTCCAGATGTATCAGAGCAAGGAAATGAATCCACATGGAATGCTCCGCACAGACCAGAGCCTGCAGACAGTTCCAGAACCTGGACCACTGCGACAGGTTTATGATTGCAAAAACAAAGCAAGGAAATGGATCCAGCGGGCATACCGAATTCCCCGAATACCTGGGATATTGCCCCCAAATTTCCAGCTGCGGTCAGTTTCTCCTCACTGACTGAGTGCAACCTGACCTGCCCCAGGGACAAAGCAAGACCTTGCCTGGTCCTCCTGGGTCACTGCAGCGCCGGGGCTCAGAATTCATTATACATCTAATGCAGCTGTATGGAGGGAGGGGTCTGCAGCAAGTCCAGAAACTGCTCTCCCTGACCTTGGGTGCTTGGTGGGCTGTTAGAAATTTAGATCTGCAGCTCAATACAGAGACCAAGGGTGAAGGTATGGATTCTGAGTTTGAGGTAAACTGGAAAATAGCTCCCGAAAGATATCCATGTCCTAATCCCTGGGACCTGTGAATGTTAGTTTATGTACAAAAAACAAAAAACAAAAACAAAACACAGGGTCTTTGCAGATGTGATTAAATTAAGGACCTTGAAGTAGAGAGATTATCCTGGATTATGTAGGTGGGCCCTAGCTGCAATCACATGCATCCTTATAAGAGGGGGGTAGAGGGAGATTTGACGCACTGAAGGGAAGGCACTGGATCACAGGGGCAGAGTTTGGAGGGATGTGGCCCCAAGCCAAGGACTGCGGCAGTCACCAGAATCTGGAAGATGCGAGGAATGGGTTCCCCCTGAGCCCCCAGAGGGAGTGGGATCTGCCAACACCTTGATCTCAGCCCAGGGACACTGATTTGGGACTTCTGGCCTCCAGACCTGTAAGAGAATAAACGCATTATTCTAAGACACCCAGTGTGTGGTAATTTGTCATGGCAGCAATAGCAGCACAGGACACTACTAACCCCAGGGGCAGAGGGAACAGGTCCGGGGTGGGGTCTTGGAGACCACTTGCATTTAAGGAGGTGGTGGTGTGGACAGAGGATAAAAAGTCAGTGTCAAAAACTAGACGTCAAGCAGGAGTAACACTGAGCTCTCTGCCCCCAGGATCCAGCCCAAGTCGGGCGTCTCTACCGTGGGATTCCCCTCCCGATGTTCCCAGCAACCTAGTGACGTGGCATCTGGAATCACCTGGCTCTATCTCAACCCAGACGTGTGTATTTGGTGAGGTGCATACCCTCCCCCATCTATGAAGATGCTGATACTAATAGCTCTCTTTATTAGTAGCTAGGTGAATGGCTAAAAGCATTTAAGGAAAACTACCTCTTCCTCAATCCTGTGGGGCTGCAGTGAAGTGATTAGTGCTAAAGGCCTGATCTTTGGGAGCAGGAGGGATGGCCGGGAAGTGGCCTTCAGAAGAGGAATCACCAATGACACTTCACCTACAACACAGAAAAATTCTACCCATCCTTCCACCCGACCCATCCCAATTCAACCCAGGCCTCCGCCTTGGAGTTGGGAAGTGGAATCAAGTGACCCTGAAAAGACCTCTGTGGTCCTATTTCTTCCTGACTGAGCTAGCATTTCTCACTAGGCCATTCATTACATGTGCCTCTGGTGGATGCTGCCTGCAAGAGGAACTGGGTTAGGTAAGGCATTTCTTTATAGCTCTCAGGCTTTATACAGCAAGATACAGTGTACCATGCATTGGTGGCATGGCAAGAAAAGATGGATGTGAGGAGTAAGACCCAGATGAGAATTTCAGGCAACCCATGGAAAAGACTTCATTGGTCTTTGGATATCTCAGAAGTGGACGGGGTCCAGGACTGTGCATGGGGCTGTTGGATCTGTTGTATGGGCTTCACGTCTGAGGTCTGTGAGCTAAGAGCATCACACCAAATCCCAGAGATTCATGGCAGATTCGTGGAAGATTGCTTTTCCTTGTTTCAAGGCAATGATGTCTGAGTCTGCTGTCTCCTAACTCTCTCTCTTCCCTGAACCTCAGACACCTCATCTTTGTTCCTTTGTTCCCTAGTGCTGAGTTTCTTGGGAGCCTTCAGCAAAGGAGCTGAGAAAATGTCTGATTCCCAGAGTTACTGGGATAACCTATACTGTCCTCAGAAGACTACTCAGCCCTTAATTCATAGACCAACAATATAAATACTTCCATTCCCTGGGCTGAGAATCTTCAAAAGCAAAAATAGTTATCCCTTAGGTCAGCAGTCCTTAGCTTGTGGTTGCAACCCCCAGTGGGAAGATCTAGTCACTGGCAGAGTTGGGAGGTGGGTGAAAAATTAAGAAGGAATGTCCTGTGTGAGGACTGTCAAAGCTCTGCAGGGACCAAGGCATCCATGGGATTCAGAGTCTGAGTCATTCCAGGGGCAGTGACAACAGCTGAACGTATGTGGCCAAGAGGCATCGAATCGGGTGACTCAGCCTCAGGGCCTCCCACTGCTTCCTGGCTATGCGGGCACCCACACACAGGACAGAGTCAAGACGGGACCACCAAATTGTATTTCCCACAGCTCAAAGAAAGTACCCATGGTTTCAGAATGAGTCAGAGCAGGACAAGATGGGTGAGTGTTTTCTGATGACTTTTTTTTTAAATTCCAAAAAAGTTGAATGCTTGAAAGTTGTGAGCTCAGGCTTAGCCAAGGTAACCCAGATAAGTAAGAAATGGAAAAGTTGTAACTGCATTTCAAAGTTAATTTTAGTCCCCTACCTCAAGTAAGCCTTGAGTATAACAGCTTTGAGAGGCCTATGCAGAGAAGCAGACCATAGAATTTTCTAGGAACTTGAAACTTGTGATCATTGATGCTGCAGGAAGAACAATGCTTCCACTGAAACAGGCTTGTCAGTCATCCTAGAGTCCCCAGGTCCCACCACCTCACTGGCAATGAGTGTCCTCTATAGGGAAGGAGACTGGGATCCCGGACCACTGGTCGCTCCAAGCCTCCATAAAGAGGCTCTCGGAGCTCCTCAGGCCTCAGTGCAGTCAGCTCAGTTCTCTGGATTTCTCTCACTGAGTCTTACCCCCAAATGTGTGGAAAAGAAGAGAAAAAGGAAAGTGATTCACTAGGAAAGGGACTCATCCGATCTCTGCTTCTCCTCCCCTCCCCTTCCTCCTGGGTCTCATGTCACCTCCACGTGGAAGAGAATGTTTCCCAGTGCCAGGCTGGCCAGAAGCTGGTGCTCAATGGTGAGACAAGCTGGGCAGCTGGAAACACCGAGATGGTGAAATGATCCGAGGGGATCTGGGTGAGGCATGCAGAGCACTGACGGCAGAGTCTGAAGCTACTCTGGGCTCAGGTGCAAAAAGCTCCCACCTCTGCTGGGGGTCGGGAGGGGGAGGGGTAGAGGGGGTCTGGTATTTGCCACCCTGACCTGTGTGATTCTTGCTCAAGCCCAAGTCTCCCAACCAGCAGTATTTTGTTGATGAATGCTTGTTTACTTTTCTCTGTGTCCTCAGAGATTTAAGACAGAGGCTACCGTAGTTCTGACATCACTCCCATATATCCAGATATTTGTGGAGTACCTGTTATTACCTGCCAGGTATGGTTCTAGGCACTGAGGAAACAGCAGCAAAAAAAGACCAAAAATAAACAGTAAAAAACAAGCAAAAAACTCTTCAGAATCCTGTCATTATAGACCTTAGATCGTAGTCAGAAAAGACCAATTAAAAAAATTACCATGATGAAGAAGTCAATTTCATCCTTGTCTCCCTGTCTGTGTAAAACATCACACAGGTCCTTTGGACCTTCCTCACGTCATTTGCGGATAAATCAAGTTGTCGTTGGGTGGGGTTCCTTCCATTCCCTGCATTTGATTTAGGACTCGTTCCTTGTCTGAATCCAGCTCATGTTGGGAAAAGGACACAGGTGCACCTCTAACAAGCCCAATGGTCACTCTTCACTTCCTTGTTGAGCCTGTGCTTTGTGCCAGGCGCTGCGCAAACACAGTGAACGTGTGTCTATACTCCACGTGTGTAGAGCTTCTCTTCCAGTATGGGGGACAGATAAGAAACGAGATCGTGACAAACTGTGATCATTGTTAAAAGGAAATTAAAGTGGTGACCCTGTAGAGAAGGGCTGGTTGGTGTGCTCAAGTGCAGCTGCTCTGAGAGGTGCAGCACGGGCAGGAGACTCTGGGACAGTCCAAACGATACGACTGCTGGGCCTTTGGACCGTGTAGAGTATGGATTTTACTCTTGGTGCAGAAAAGTGACCCTCTGTTACTCTGTAGATCGAGCTGCTGTGTATTGAGGTGATTGTAGGGCAATGAGCCTTTATCCCTGCCTGCAACAGTACAAGCAACAGGCAAGAAGAGGCACTTCCCTCACCCACCCAGTTTTCCATTTCCCCAGGGAAAGGCACTGGGCAGGGGCCAGATGGATGTGGAGCTGATGGGAGGAATGTCTCACTCAGAGGAGCCTCTGCTTCTTTATGGACCCATAGGCCATGGTAAGAGGGAGAGGAAAGGCCTAGAGTAGGGCAAAGTGCGCAGCCAATGTTCCCAATTAAGAGGCCTCCAGAGAGAGTACCTGGGCTGGGGAAGCAGACATGTGCAGAGCACGGCTGCCCTGGCAGCACCTGAGTCCTTGACCGCAGCTTCTTCCAGAAAATTGCAGCAGGCAGACTGTGCCCCAGGTCTGGCGTGAGGGGGGTGCTTTCCCCCACGAGGTCTGCTGGGCAAAGCCTTGTATTTGCTTGTGGTCCAGCCTGAAAGATCACTCGTGGGGTTTTGGCCTGACCCTGGATTTCAGCTTCCCCAGTGAAGAAGATGGATTTTAGGGGGAGTCACCATACATTCAGGTTTGGGGCACAGTCCCTACTAGAACCTATTGTTCTGGCATCACTATTACCAGTGCCCCAGTTCATCCAGGGGAGAGTTCATCCAGGACCAGACATAGACATAGCAACGGAGAGAAGCGAAGAGAGATGAGGTTTCGGAGACCAATCTATAGGATGTGCTAATGCAGGGGTCCCCAACCCCCAGTACCGGTCCGTGGCCTGTTAGGAACCGGGCCGCACAGCAGGAGGTGAGTGGTGGGCAAGCAAGCGAAGCTTCATCTGTATTTACAGCCGCTCCCCATCACTCACGTCACCGCCTGAGCTCCACCTCCTGTCAGATCAGTGGCGGCATTAGATTCTCATAGGAGCGCGAACCCTGCTGTGAACCGCGCATGCGAGGGATCTAGGCTGAGCGCTCCTTATGAGCATCTAATGCCTGATGATCTGAGGTGGAGCTGAGGTGGTGATGCTAGCACTGGGGAGCGGCTGCAAATGCAGATTTTCATTAGCAGAGAGGTTTGACTGCCCGGAGACCATAATAAATTAATTACTTGCAGACTCATATCAAAACCCTATCAGTGAGTGGCAAGTGAAAACAAGCTCAGGGCTCCCACTGATTCTGCATTATGGTGAGTTGTATCATTATTTCATTATATATTACAATGTAATAGTAATCAAAATAAAGTGCACAATAAGTGTAATGCACTTGAATCATCCTGAAATCATCCCCGTCATCCTGGTCCATGGAAAAATCGTCTTCCACGAAGCTGGTCCCTGGTACAAGAAAGATTGGGGACCACTGTGCTAATGTATTGGATGTCAAGGATGGAGGAAAAAGAAGAATCAAGAATATATCCCTGGATATTTGGCTTGAGCAATTGTAAATTATCATATATGAATAACAAAAAAGTGGTGTCAGCAATTGTTAGAGAAAATGCGAAAATGTCAATGTTTAGTTTTGATCATTAATTTTCACCAAGTCACTGATGATTCAACCTAGCTGCTGTTGACGCTGGCATTCTGTGGGAAAAAAATACATTATAAGTTATCATATTTCCCCCTAAAGTTGAAACAGTCAAGACTAATTTTAAAAACTATGCCTCTATGATAATGTAGCTAATCATGAGTAATTCTCTCAACAAAAGGCAAGCACAAAGGAAAAACGAAAACCCCCAACCTTCCATGATTGTTGTTTAACTTCTTTACCCATAAATTCCCCCTCTCTAAACACAAAGGTTTTAGTTTAATTTCTAAGTAAAAGGAAAATTGACCGAGCCTCACACACATCCCTCCACTAGACAAGCTAGTAAAAGAGTCTCAAATTGAAAACAGAAAGAGAGGGGTCAGATGAACAGGGTGAAGTCCAGCATTAGTGACAGAGATGCTCTGAGCTTGAGGTCCTTCCTGCATCAGAAACTGGCCCCAACCCAGCCCCATGCTCCCTGTCCTTGCTGAAAGGGTCAGCATCACTCCTGCTGACTCCTTGACCCAATGAGGAAGAAATAGCCTGGGAGGAGGCATTCTGAAGCGGTGGAAAATGCATGGAATTCGGAGCCAGACACACCTGGGTTCAGTCCTGATCTCCACCGCCTATTAGTTAAGTCTCTGGGAAAGTAACTTCTCTGAGCCTGGTCTGCAAAGTGTAGATTCCACGACAGACCACCCAGACTGTTCTGATGACTCGGAAGTGTGTACATGAAGCGCTGAGCACAGTGCCCATCGTGTATGGAAAGCCAATAAAAATGCAGATCCCAATTCAGTCTCCTGCAACTTAATGGTAGAAGTCCAGGGATTTTAGAGCTCAGGAGTGATTTTTAAATTTCTTTTTTTTGGATGGGAAACCTCTTTTTTTAAACTCATAGGATGCTTAAAAATATTTACGCATAGCATTTCCCAATGGAATTTTTAAAAAGTAAGAAGTAAGGGGCATCTGTTTATCTACCATGATTCAAGAGCTTTATGTTAAAAAAAAAGATGTTAAAATTCTTGCATGTAATAATAAATTCTTATTCTTGAAGTGAGAATGGAAATTTCAAACTCCCTCCAAAAAAAAAAAAAATCCTCCCATGCTAAATTTTAAGACTATCACATAGTTTCTGCTGATTCAGGACCTTATCTACAATGTTGAAAACAGGTATTTCAGCCAAATTTAAAAACAGGGAGAACTATATATTGAAACATTTTAGGTTCACAGATAAACACATGAATTAGCATGGCTGTAATTTTTTCAATTGGATGAAAATAACAAACAATTCCTGTAGAACATCTTCTGGAAACCTAAATCTACGGATACTAGGAATATTTGTCAGTAAATCCTTCTTCTGAATAAGCTCCCGTGTAATGTTCTTCTTCTGTCTTCTGGAAGCTTCAGTAGCCAGCAGTGGGGACTCTTCCTCAAATTTGTCGTGATTTCCCACCTCCACACTGTTTGCTGTATGTTGTATAATTACAAGAACACTGGATTTAGAGGTGGGAAAGTATGAATGCTTGAAATCAAACTTCTCCCTGACTTTGGTTAATTACACAACCTTTCTGTATCAGCTAGCTATTTCCACAGTAATGCTGCATAACAAACACTCCCAAATGCAATGGCTTTTTGCAAATTTTTACCCTCATGTTCATGGACCTACATGTTGATGCCACGGAGCTGGTCAGCCCTGGGCTCGGTGGGCAGCTCTGTTTCAGGCTGTGGGTCAGCTGGGCTTGGCTCTGGGCTTTAGGATAAACTCAGGTCTGCTGCTAAGTTTAGTTCAGGGGTCAAGGCTAAAGAGGCAGCAGCCACACAAAGGAAGCTCTTTTAATAGCAGACCTCAGTGCATAAGAGAAAGGCAAACTGCCCAAGCACGTCAAAGGCTTGTGCTCATTCAACATCTGCCTACATTCCATTGGACAGAGCGTGTCCCAATGTGATGGAGCTGCTTGGGAGTGGTGGTGTGTATTGTGGATAATCACCCAAACTATCAGACTGCCCAAAGCCATCTGTAAAACTGTAGTGCTTCCCACCTCCCTGGCTGCTGTGTGTGTGTGTGTTCGACAGACCCAAGTGTCTGTTCCGTGGTGAGATCAGCATTGTCCTGGTCTAGTTGTCCAAACACAGGAATAAGAATCAACTGGACTGACACACAACTCTCATCCTGTAACTTCCCGGGGCACTTCAGTGGCATGCAGCCCTGCAGCAGGGTTAAGGGGCGCTCCTCTGGCTGAGCCCCTCTGCCTGGTTCCAGCAACCACAGCTTTCCCTACTAGCACGCTTGTTTGGTGTCTATCCCCCCACCAGCCTGCCTGACCCTCTGTCGGTGGAGGGGCTTGATAGCTAAAGTTGTTCTTTTACTTTTCCTTCCTAAGAGCTGTAGAGACCAGGACAGATAACCGCTTCCTTCTCTTTCTTTCTTTCTTCTCCTAAATTCATCCCAAGTACAAATCTTATCCAAAACACATCTTTGATAATCTGACATGAGTCTGGCAGCAAAATAAGATTCTTAGAGAATTTATGTCACCATCTTGCTAACGGAACATTCCCCAGTGATTCCCTTAGAACATGTCTGTTTAATTCAGGGTGGATTGGGAATACAGCTGCTTTTGAAATGGACCAGCTCGTGGTCAGCAGCTGTACACATGAGCTGCTTTAACCTGGGAACATGTGAACTCTGGTTTGTGGGGATGGTTGTCTTGTTTAAGGGACAACAAACAGTTGTAGAATTGCTGGTGACTCAAGGGTGAAGGGTCTCTCTGAGAGCTCTGTGGTCCTTGGCAGTTATATGTTCAAAGACAGAGGTTTGCTTCTGTTGCATCAGAGCCCATAACTTCCAATTCTGACGTGGAGGCACTGAAATCTTTCGTCTGAAGCTTTGGTTGAACTACCATTGGGGGAAGTGTAAAATCGGGAAGAGATGCAGTCTGTCGAGTGCACGGTTGCAGCGAAGAGGCTACTGTACTGGAACACAGAGAGTTGAGCCTACTTGATCCAGATGCCATACTGTCAAGTGTCACAAGGCCTTTGAGCCTGGAAGACTCAAACCCTGTTTCTACCAGTTAACACTGTGTGTCTTAGACACGCACTTAATTGCTCTGAACCTCAACTCGCTCATCTCTAATGAATACAATCATACCTCACCCCCACTGGGTGGTTGTGGGGATTTGAGATCATGTAGCAAAGCAGCCAACACAAGGTGCCGTTGCAAGAGGCTGTAAAGCACAGGTGTTCAAGTTCTGTTTACTGGTGTCGCCCACCTGGATTGAGTCAGAAATCTGTCTCTTACCAGCTGCGTGTCTTTGGGAATGTTGCTTCACCTGTCTGAGCCTCAGTCTCTGAGTCTGTAGAACGATGATGATGGATCACCTGCTTTACAGCTGTTTGTGAAGGTCAGATGAGGTGATGCGGCGTGTCAGTTGTCCTGCACGAAGAGTCATGGCGAATCCCATGAAATTGAATGCCACAGGAAGAGGTAGGGCATGAATGCCACACGCTGTATGTCAGGGCCAAGGTTGAAGGCAACCTGACTCAGGTGGACACTGGTGCCTCCAGAAAGGCCTCTCCAGGTTGCACTGGTCAAAGGTAGAATGAGGCCGGTCAGCTCACCTCCTGAGCGGTCTTGACTTATGGCTCAGGGCTGCATGGCCTGAGAGACCAGCGGAGTACAGTGTTGTAAGGACACCCGCACAAAGCAGCGCTGATCTCAAAGATGGTCTGGTGGGAGGCTGTCAGAAACCGGGGGAAAGCCTTAGAGATTCTCCATGAACTAGGCGAGGCAGAATAACTACTTTTCCATTGAGATAGAGTCTGGCTGCCTCTCACTAAGCCTTGATGTCTTGTTTTGGAAAAGGATTCCAAATCATTTGTTTCTCCACTTTCCTTGAAGAAAGATCATTGTCTTTTCCCTCTATTTATTTATTTTTCCCAACATTTATCCTCAGACGAAACATGGCTGCACGCCACCCGCTTTGTCTTCACACTGGAGGTTTTGACTTTGTGTGGGGTGGGGAGTGATGAGACGGGCTGAGAAATGTCAGCCCCCATGGTGGGGGAGGGAGGGCCAGCTGGGGACCCTAAAAAGACACAGGCTGGAGCCCGTGAAGCCTACACCAAGGGCTACAGCAGGGACCCATCAGGGGATGGAGGCCAAACCCTGCTGGAGTTTTACACTGAGTCCTGACACATTTTCCAAGTGAATCCCAGGGTGAATCCGGATCAGCTATAGCTGGGCTGTAGCTGGCAGATTCACTCATTCTATTAACATTTTCTAAACATCTACTAGGCATTGGGCAAGACCCCCTAGTCCTTGCCACAAAGGCTCAGGGAGAGGAACATGAACCAAATAATCTGAGAAATAACAAACAAGAAGTGCCTGAAGAAAAATACAAAGAACCATGAGTGCCTCTAACAGGGACATGATTTACTCCAAAGAAGCAGAGAAGATTCTCCTGAGACAGTGAAATCAGCTGAGCCTTGTACCGATTCTCTCAGTATACGTGAGATTGGACTCCCTGGAAACAGACCGGCAGAAGGGTTACCAGGCAGTGTTCCCAGGAGAACTCCACAGGGACATGGAGGAGACTGGACACGGGGACAGCTGACCTATAACGTGGCTGCAAATAAGACCCCCAGGCAACCGGCAGGTAACTCTGCAGATGGGATGCTCCTGCAGAGTCGTCCCAACCGAGGGGAGAGAGTTGGGTCTCTGTGCCCCCAAGTCAGGTGGTCATTGGCCATGGCACACCTCTGGGACCAGGAGAACCCTGAGTCAGGAGTTCCCTGGGGCTGAGGGCAATTCCCAGTAAGGGATGCAGCCATGAGCCATCAGCAGCCCATATTCCCTGCAGCTGGGGAGGGTGCATCTGTCTGGAGGAGGGAAGCTGGGTGCAGCATCAGGGAGCCGTCACAGCCAACAAATCCCTGTTGAAAGCCCGCTGGGAATTAGGTCCTCTTCTAAGTGTCGGGAGTCAGCACGAACAAGAGGCACACTCTCCGCCCTCACACCAAGTGCTGATGGTTCTAAAATCTCACCCCATTCCACTCGTCTCCCCTGAGATCTATGCCTGGATCCCCGACTGCCTACATGATATGTCCTCTGGGATGGGACACACACACACACACACACACACACACACACACACACACACGGCAAACTTAACGTGCACAAGCCAGACTCCTTATCTCCCCTCCCCCGACCAAACTCGCTCTTCCCACAGCCTTTCCCAAATCTGCTGGGGGGAAATTCATTCTTCTAGTCCATCAGGCTGGAAAGCACCCATTTCCCACTGATCAGTTCTACCCACATCTCGAATCCAGAATTTGACCATATCTCCACCTCCATGGCCACCACCTTGACCCAAGCATCCATTAACGTTAGCTCTCACCTGGATTATCACAGTAATCTTCTCTCTGGCTTCCCTGTTTCTGCCCTTGCCCCATGAGTCTATCCTCAACCCAGCAAGCACTGTGATCTATTAAATCACGTGTCAGTCGATGCCACTGTGCTGCTCACCGCTCTGCAGACCTGGTCTCATTCAGCACAAAGCCCAAGCCTTACCATGGTCTCTACGACCATCCTGTCACCAGCTTCATTTTATTTATTGTCCATCTTTCCAACTGAAATACAAGCTGCATTGAGGGGAGAGTTTTTATTTATTATTAATATTTTTATACCTATTCTACTTCCAGTGCCTAGGACATGAGCTAGTACATACTAGGTTATCAATAAATGTTTGGTGCATAAAAGGAATAACTTGATTGCTTGAATCTCCTCCCCAAACCTCTCGTTGGAGAACATGAAGCTACTTGAAGTGAAGGTCAATATTTCACATCGGCCAACAGGATGTGCTTTACGTCAGCCCCACCTGAGACTGAACCTCACCTGTTTTCAGGGTGCGATCCCCACCAAGGGCTCAGACTCTGTACAAGGCAAGCATGTGCCTGAGTCCTTGCTCGCGGTGATTGACATGGGAAGGTCTTGATCACTTTGGGATTGTTTCTTTGAATTGACTCCAGGCTGAGTGTGGACCAGGTGGAGCCCAGATTCTGTCTGAGTTAAACCACAAAGAGAACTTAAAGATACTTCCTGTATCTTGTTCCCCTTCAGCTGCATAGAAGGAAGAAGATAAAAAAGCGAGGCTTGATGGCCAAGCCTGTATCTGATCACTAGAGGGTGAAGCCATGGATGGTGGAGTCATGAAAAAGAAGAGATGCATCGCATGGTGAGGATGAGTTTCTCCTTCCCAATTATCCCAGGGGCTGATCTGAATCATGGAGAAGGTCAAAGATCCTTGGAAGGAAGAACATGCAGTCCCGTGAGTGGGATGGGACGTCCAGCCTGAGTGGAGATGGAGTCACAGTGAGGATCCGCCCATCAGCACAGGTTGAGACCAAACACTCTGCCTTCCCCCTGACTTTTATACAGTCAGAAAAACAGATTTTGTCTCCAAAAATTCACATCACATGAATTTTTAGTCATGAGTGTTCTGCAAAATAGACCATTTCCTCTAGTTAAATAAAGAACTTGTGAGCCATGAACTGAACTTTTCTGAAAACAACTTGATTTGCAAGCCAAGCTATATGTCTAAGAATGGATGTTAACGAGGTCCAGCCAGCTGGACTTTCCAGGAAATCCTCTGGGCTACATTCACAGAAGCTTCTCCCTCACTTTCATCAACAATGTAAATTTGTAACTAGATGGATGTCTTTCCCGAGCTCTAAACTTTTTATTTTCTGCGATTCTGTCATAATTACAAATTTTATTCTCAAAACACATGAAATTCATTTTTCCAACTTGTCTGAAACCTTGAAAAAACAGAATGAAATTAGATACAGAGGCCAAACCCAAGGCACTCAGAGCTACAGGGAACTGCTGTCTTGTCCTTGTAGGAGGGCAGAGAGGAAAGTTGGTTGGAGAAGACGCCTGCACAGTTGGGCCCAAGGACTTGGATCAGAACTTACTGCCAGCGAGTTGTCTGCATCTCCCACCCATCTTCCAGCCCAGAATATTCGCTTCAGTTCCCAGGAAGCAGTGCTATCATCCTGGATTCCAGAACCAGGGTAGCACCTGGGCTGACTCACCAGCTGACCCTCCAGTTAAGCGACGAAGACTCCCAGATAGGAAAGTCACGTTTTCCATAGGACCTGCATCCTAGTCATTTCTACAATTGGGGACCAAGATCTGGGATCTTTCTGTTCTGATCTTGAGAAGAGTAAAACGTGGGATTCTGTGTCTGGAGGAAGAAGGCCCAGGTAAACCCCGAGAAGGCCCAGGACAGGATGCAGACACAAGTCCTCCAGTATATCCCAGAAAGGTGGCTTCAGACAGACAACTAGTCAGTTCACCCCTCCTACCCCTCCCGCCTCCAGGGAGAGCTGGAGGAGCTACCCGTGGCTTGTCTCCATCACCCTCCCCTTTATCTGTCCATGCCCGTAAATAAGTGAGGATACAACTCAATGTACAACCCAGAGAGCAATTTTCACGGGGCGCCTGTGGAGAAGCAAAGGGGTCTCCCTTTCCTCAGAAATGACTCTCACCACATTCCTCCCAGAGACACTGTTCATCCACTGGGCTCCAGTATTCAGCCAACAGGGAGGGAGGAATTCCTACACTATCTCAGCCATCCGGGGAAGTTCCAGTGGACTCTGTGACACAGCTCCGGCCCCCTGGGCATTTAGAATCTAAATTCCCGGGGTGATGAGAAGCTCAGGCCTGATGTTTGTCATCTATAGACAGCAGGCTACGCAGCCTTCTGGATATTTACACCCTCTGAGGAGAGATGGTCCTTAAAGGTACAATTTGGCTTCTCTAAAAAGGTGAGATAGTGAAGACCCAGACAGTGCAGCTTGCCTGGAATGAGACAGTGAATCACACAGAAAATGAGAAAGAAAACATAATCTCTGGGCTTGCAGCCCATGAGACCATTTTCTCTTTCTTGTTAAAAAAAAGCACAAATTAAAATGAATCCGTGTAATACCATAAAATCTTACTTCACTGATAAGTCAGACACAGACAAATATCATATGATATCACTTGTATGTGGAATCTAAAAAAAAATGATACAAATGAACTTACTTATAAAGCAGAAATGGACTCACAGACAGAGAGAACAAACATATGGTTACCAAAAGGGAAAGGTGGGGAGGGATAAATTGGGAATTTGGGATTAACAGATACACACTACTATATACAACATAGATAACAAGCAAGGACCTACTGTATAGCACAGGGAAATATATTCAATATCTTGTAATAACCTATAATGGAAAAGAATCTGAAAAAGAATATATATGTATATATACATATATATATATATATATATATGAATTACTTTGCTGTACACGTGAAACATTGTAAATCAACTCTACTTCAATTTTTAAAAAAAAGAAAAACAGGACTTCGCTGGTGGCGCAGTGATTGAGAGTCCGCCTGCCATTGCAGGGGATACGGGTTCGTGCCCGGTCTGGGAGGATCCCACATGCCGCGGACAGGCTGGGCCCCTGAGCCATGGCCACTGAGCCTGTGCGTCAGGAGCCTGTGCTCCGCAATGGGAGAGGCCACAACAGTGAGAGGCCCGCATACCATAAAAAAAAAAAAAAAAAAGCAACTTAGTTTGCTGAGCATATTGCTCTATTTAAAAGCGTGAAGGGCTGACAGAACTTGCTTATTTAAGTGTATTTTTATAAGTAAAATTAGACCCATTTTGTAAGTAGAAAAAGATTTTGTGCACTTAAAGACTAATTTTTTAATTTATTCACATAGAAATATTTTCAACTTCCAATTATACACAAGACATCATATGCATAAACGAATATAATTCCTTTCCTTTTAAAATTTACTCAACATACATAGAACCTTGGCTCCAATATTATTTATAATTGTGTTTTAAATAAAGAACAATGTGTCTTGGGAAAATAGGAAGGTAAGTGTCTTTTTTTAAGCCTCTAATGATGTGCACTGCAGAAGGTGAGGATTAACTGAGAGAAGCAGCAATGAAAAACTAGGAGAGAGACATGAACTCTCTCACTTTTGTGCTGTTCAGGCATCACAGCATGGGAAACAACAGATAAATATCTTCAGTCCTCATTTCTTAATAGTCAAAGATGATGCACTAAAAGGCTTTGGGTTTCATCAGCAGTGTGATTTGTAGTTGCATGTCTTGAGTATCAGGTGACATGGGACGCTGCTACAACATGCTACTTGTTCACTGGCCAGAAACATGTCCAGCCAGGGGACGAGGCAGACCAGAATGCCATGGGATTAACACCCTGAAACAGCCCTAAAGCAAGGATGGGTGGAAGGTGGTGGTCCAATAGCCAGACTCCTTGCCCTCGAAGGTGAGTTGGGTGCAGTTTCCCAGGGGGACTGAGCCTCCACTGCTCACAGTGGAAGCTTTGCTTATTCATGTGCCCTGTGTTTGCTTTCTTCTTTTTCCAATGCTTCAGCACATCATGAGGTCCCCCCAGTTCCAGCCCTTCCTTACCCTGCTGGACTTTCCTGCTTGGTAGACAGGTTTGAAGGACTTTGCTAAGGCAGACATTCTCATGCAGATCACTCTGAACAACCAGCCTGCTTGCCCAGCCCGCCTGTTGCCATGGTTATTGCACAGAGGGGACGTCATCAGACTATGGACTCAGAACACGTTCCTTCTGAACCCCAAATCTACCAGTTTGCATCTGCGTGTTTGTTCCCCAAAGTACTGGTTCCAGATTATTTCCCAGAAACTGGCAAGGAGGCTTTCTAACATCACTCAAACTTTACTTCTACAGTAAACTTATTAACTAAATAAATAACACATGCCACAGTTCTTCCTGACTCCACCCCCATCTAAGCTAGACCAGTGGCTGGGGTGTGGCGATGTCCCAGGTGGACACGAAACGTTTCCTTAACATTTGTTTCAGGCAAAGTTGGTGCCCAGACCACCACCCTGGACCAGCATCAATGGCTTTCTTGTGTAAGCAGCACTGAGGTTTGGGCTTTTTCTCCCATGGGAGAAAGCATAATAAAAATCTATCAACGATCTATGAACCAGGAGGGGAGCTCTCACCAGATACTAAATCTGCTGCCACCTTGATCTTGCACATGTCAGCCTTCAGAACTGTGAGAAGTAAATGCTGTTTAAGCCACACAAACACACAAAAATATCCATTAACTTCAGAAATGATTGTAGACCTTTTTTTACTTCTTTGGCCAGAGGAGTGATCCAGTTGTTGCTCTCCTGACCTGCCCTTGAGAAAGATGCAAACCTTCTGTGTGACACAAAAGCCGTAGTTTGCTCCCAGGACTCACCCACGCCTTCCTTAGAACTGCAAAGTCTCTCCCTTTAATATTATAGATTACTTAGCAGTGAGTCATCGCAATCTGAATTGTCCGATCTCTTACTATATTTGGGGACCTTCCTCCCCACGTGTCCCTGGAAGATTCCTGGTGACCCTGAACTCAGGCAGGGATGCTTGGACCACTGTAATCTTCCGAGCTGGATGCTGTCCTGTACTGACACCAAGCATCTAGCAGTGGAGACCAGAACGCGCTGGCAATAGCCAGAAATGAAAGACCTTTTCTCGTGCCTTGTATTTCCTAATATCACTTGGCAAACAACCACATTGTAACACCTGAGTGTACATACGATTTAATCCTTATTATTTGATTGTAAATCCCAGCATCACAGGAGCATCAGCAAAATGTGCTTATTCTCTTTCAGCTCAGAAGTTCACCCTCACATGGGCTACTCATTACAAGGGTCCAAGAAAGTGTTTTCAGGGCTCTGTAAATATTCTAGGAGGTCTTTTTGGAATATTTTGCTTTTACGACTCTAGTTGATTGAAAAAACTATGGTTGAGGAGGTAGGACCAAGATGGCAGAGTAGGGAGACCCTGAGCTCACCTCCTCCTGTGAGTACACCAAAATTACAACAATTTATGGGGCAACTATCTATGAGAACAGCCTGAAGACTAGCAGAAAAGAGTTTCCACAACTAAAGATCTAAAAAAGGAATCACAGTGAGATGAGCAGGAGGGGAAGAGACACAGTATAGTCAAGACCCATACCACCAGGTAAGCGACCACAAATAGGATAATTACAATTGCAGAGGTGCTCCCCAAGGATTGAGGGGTTGAGCCCCACATCATGCTCCCCAGCCTGTGGGTCCTGCACTGGGAAGATGAGCCTTCACAACATCTGGCTTTGAAGGCCAGCAGAGCTTGAGAACAGGAGAGCTGGAGGGCTGTAGGAAATAGAGACTTCATTCTATAGGAAATAGCAACTCTTCACTTAAAGGGCATGCACAAAACCTCACATACTCCTAGTCCCAGCGCAGAGGCAGTAGTTTGAAAGGAGCCTGGGTCAGACCCACTTGCTGATCTTAGAGAGTGTCCCAGAGAGGCAGGGGGCAACTCGGACTCCTCCTGGGGACATAGATGCCTGCAACAACCATTTTTGGGTACTTGTTCTTCTATGATGACACTGGTGCTGGCAAACACCATTTTGAAATCCTCTCTCTAGCCTACTAGGACCAGGGGCTTACCTATCCATCAGTGGGCTGGCACCAGTCCTGGAACCCCTGGACCATGCGGCAGACACTCACCAGCAGGCTGGCATCAGCCCTGAGCACCCCCAGGCTGCACAATCAGACATGCTTGGACCTGGTTCCACCCACCAGTGGGCCAGAAGCTACCACATGAGGCAGAGCTTGGCAGCCAACCTGGCCAGGGGCCAGCCCAGTGTACCAGAACACTCACAGTAGTTGGACTCCCCACAACAGAAGGCCCATGCAGCCCACATAGGGGGCACGCCTAGAGCCTATAGCTCTGCTGATCAGGAGGAAGTGTGCTGTTGGGCACCATAGGACATGTCCTACATAAGGCCACTTTTCCAAGATTGGGAAACATAACCAACCTACCTAATACATAGAAATAAACAAAGAGAATTAGGCAAATAAGGAGACAGAGGAATATGTTCCCAATGAAGGAACAAGACAAAACCTTAGAAAAAGGTCTGAACAGAGTGGAGATAGGCAATCTACCTGATAAAGTATTCAAGGGAATTATCAAAATGATGCTTAAAGAACTTGGAAGAAGAATGGATGAACACAGTGAGAATTTCAACAGAGTTGTAAAATATAAAAAAGAACAAAACAGAGCTGAAGAATACAATTAGTGAAATTAAAAAATACATTAGAAGCAATCAATAACAGATTAAAGATACAGAGGAACAGATCAGTGAACTGGAAGACAGAGTAGGGGAAATCACCCAAGCTGCACAGAAATAAGAAAAAAGAGTTTTTAAAAATGAGGATATTTTAAGAGACATTTGGGACAATAGCAAACACAATAACATTCACAGTATAGGGGTTCCCGAAGGAGAAGAGAGAGAAAAGGGGGCAGAGAATTTATTTGAAAAAATATTGGCTGAAAATCTCCCTAACCTGGGGAAGGAAACAGACATCCAGTTCTAGGAAAGACAGAGAATTCCAAACAAAATGAACCCAAAGAGGCCCACCCCAAGATACATTATAATTAAAATGGCAAGAATTAAAGATAAAGGGAGAATCTTGAAAGCAATAAGAGAAAAGTAACTAGCTAAGGACAAAGGAGCTCCCATAAGACTATCAGCTGCCTTTTCAGCAGAAATTCTGCAGGCCAGAATGGAGTGGCATGAGATGTTCAAAGTGATGAAAGGAAAAAAAACTACAAACAAGAGCGTTCTACTTGGAAAGTCTATCATTCAGATTTGATGGAGAGATCAAAAGTTTTACAGACAAGCAAAAGCTAAAAGAGTTGAACATCACCAAACCAGCTTTACAAGAAATCTTAAAGGGACTTCTCTAAGTGAAAAAGGAAAGGTCGCAACTAGAAATGTGAAAAGTATGAAATACACAACGTCTCAAAACTGAATCAGGAAGAAATAGAAAATATGTACAGAACAATTACCAATAATGAAATTGTATTAGTAATTTTAAAACTTCCAATAAACAAAAATCCAGGACCAGATGTCTTCATGGGTGAATTCTACTAAATATTTAGAGGAGACTTAACACCTCTCCTCAAACCATTCCAAAAAATTGCAGAGGAAGGAACACTTCTGAACTCATTCTACAAGGCTCCTCTCACCCTGATACAAAAACCAGAGACTCCACAAAAAAAGAAAATGACAGGGACTTCCCTGGTGGTGCAGTGGTTAAGAATCCGCCTGCCAATGCAGGGGACACAGGTTCAAGCCCTGGTCCAGGAAGATCCCACATGCCATGGAGCAACTAAGCCCATGTGCCACAACTACTGAGCCTGTGTTCTAGAACCCACAAGTCACAACTACTGAAGCCTGTGCATCTAGAGTCTGTGCTCCACAAGAAGAAAAGCCACAGCAATGAGAAACCCATGCACTGCAATGAAGAGTAGCCCCTGCTCACCACAACTAGAGAAAGCCCGCGTGCAGCAACGAAGACGCAATGCAGCCAAAAATAAAATAAATAAATTTATTTTTTAAAAAAAGAAAATGACAGGCCAATATTACTGATGAATGTAGAGGCAAAAATCCTCAAGAAAATATTAGCAAACTGAATTTGACAATACATTAAAAGGATCATACAACATGATTAATTGGGATTTATCCTAGAGATCAAGAATGACTCAATATCCACAAATCAATCAATGTGGTATACCACATTAACAGATTGAAGAATAAAAATCAAATGATCATCTCAATAGATGCAGAGAAATCTTTTGACAAAATTCAACATCCATTTATGACAAAAACTTTCAACAAAGTGAGGATAGAGGGAATATACCTCAACATAATAAAGGCCATATATGACAGACCTACAGCCAACATCATACTCAATTGTGAAAAACTGAAAACATTTCCTTTAAGATCAGGAACAAGATAAGGATGTCCATTCTTTTCAATTTTACTCAACATAGTATTGGAAGTCCTAGCCACAGCAGTCCAACAAGGAAAAGAAATAAAAGGAATCCAAATTGGAAAGGAAGAGTTAAAATGTTATGTTTGCAGATGGCATGATATACTGTATATAAAAAATCCACCACAGATGCCACCCAAATGAATTAGAACTAATAAATGAATTCAGTAAAGTTACAGTATACAAAATTAATATGCAGAAATCTGTTGTGTTTTTATACACTAATGATGAACTATCAGAAAAAGAAATTAAGAAAGCAATCCTATTTATAATTGCACTGAAAAGAATAAAATACCTAGGAATAAGTCAAACCAAAGAGGTCAAAGACTTGTACCTGGAAAACTAAAAGATATCGGTAAAAGAAATTGAAGATGACTCAAACAAATGAAAAGATATATTATGCTCATGGATTGGAAGAATCAATATTGTTAAAATGGCCATGTTACCGACGACAGTCTTCAGATTCAATGAAATGCCTAACAAAATACTAATGGCATTTTTCACAGAGCTAGGGAAAAATTTCTAAAATTTGTATGGAAACATAATGGACCCCAAATAGCCAAAACAATTTTGAGAAATAAGAACAAAACCGGAGGTATCACTCTCCTTGCTTTCAAACTATACTGCAAATCTACAGTAATCAAAACAGTATGGCACTGGCACAAAAACAAATATATAGATCAATGAAATCAAATAGAGAGCCAAGAAATGAACCTATACTTATGTGGACAATTAATTTATGACAAAGAAGGCAAGAATATACAATGGGGAAATGACAGCCTCTTCAATAAATGGTGTTGGGAAAATTGGACAGCTACATGCAGAGGAGTCAAACTGGACTACTTTCTCACACCATATACAAAAATAAACTCAAGATATATTAAAGACCTAAATGTAAGACCGGAAACCATAAAACTCCTAGAAGAAAACAGAGGTAGTGCACTCTTTTACCTTGATCTAAGCAATACTTCTTTTTTGATCTGTCTCCTTAGACAAGGGAAACTAAAACAAAAGTATGTCATACAGAGTGAAGTAAGTCAGAAAGAGAAAAACAAATATCGTATAATATCACTTATATGTGGAATCGAGAAAAATGGTACAGATGAACTTACTTGCAAAGCAGAAATAGAGACACAGATGTAGAGAACAAATGTATGGATACCAAAGGGAGAATGGGGGGGGGGTGGATGGCATGAATTGGGAACTGGGACTGACATATATACACTATTGATACTATGTATAAAATAGCTAACTAATGAGAACCTACTGTATAGCACAAGGAACTCAATGCTCTGCAGTGACCTAAATAGGAAGGAAATCCAAAAAAGAGGGGATATATGTATACATATAGCTGATTCACTTTGCTGTACAGCAGAAACTAACACAACATTGTAAGGCAACTATACTCCAATAAAAATTTTTAAAAACCCCAAAAAACGAAGAGAACTACAGCAAACTAAAGAGCTTTTGCACAGTGAAAGAAACTATCAACAAAATGAAAAGGCAGCCTACTGAATGAGAGAAGATATTTTCAAATGATATACCTGATAAAAGGTTGATATCCAAAATATACAAAAAACTCATACAACTCAACATCAAAAAAACAAACAACCTGATTTAAAAAGGGGCAGAGGATCTGAATAGACATTTTTCCAAAGAAGACATGCAGATGGCCAGCAGACACATGAAAAGATGTTCAACATCACTAGTCATCAGGAAAATGTAAATTAAAACCACAATGAGATACCACCTCACATCTGTCAAAATGGCTATTATCACAAAGACAACAAATAACAAATGTTGATGAGAATGTGGAGGAAAGGGAACCCTTGTGCACTCTTGGTGGGTTTGTAAATTGATGCAGCCACTATGGGAAACAGTATGGAATTTCCTCAAAAACTAAAAATAGAACTCCTGTGTGATCCAGCTAGTTCACTTCTGGGTATTTACTGGAAGAAAAAACTCTAATTTGAGTTATAATGTCTATTTCCACTATTTACAATAGCCAATATATGGAAGCAACCTAAATGTCTATTGACAGAAGAATGGATAAAGAAGACATGATATATATACAATGAAATATTACTTGGCCATGAAAAAATGAAATTTTGCCATTTGCAACAACATGGATGGATCTAGAGGGTGTTATGCTAAGTGAAACAAGTCAGAGAAAGGCAAATACTGCATGATCTCACCTGTACGTGGAATCTAAAAAACAAAACAAAATGAAATGAAAACAGACTCAAAGATAGAACAAACAGGTGGTTGCCAGAAGGGAGGGTTGGAGTGAAATAGGTGAAGGGGATTAAGAAGTAGAAACCCCCAGTTATATAATAAATAAGTCACAGGGATGTAACATACAGCATAAGAAATATGGTCAACAGGGCTTCCCTGGTGGCGCAGTGGTTGAGAGTCCGCCTGCGGATGCAGGGGACGCGGGTTCATGCCCCGGTCCGGGAAGATCTCACATGCTGTGGAGCGGCTGGGCCCGTGAGCCATGGCCGCTGAGTCTGCGCGTCCGGAGCCTGTGCTCCGCAACAGGAGAGGCCACAGCAGAGAGAAGCCTGCGTACCGCAAAAAAAAAAAAGAAAAAAAAAGAAAAAGAAAAAGAAATATGGTCAATAATATTGTAATAACTTTGTATGGGGACAGATGGTTACTAGACTTTTTGTGGTGACCATTTCGTAATGTAATGTATGCAAATATCAAATCATTATGTAGTACACCTGAAACTAACATAAAATTGTATGTCAACTATATTTCAATGAAAAAATAAAAAAATATGGTTGCAAAGTTCTGCAGCCCCTCCTCATTAAGAGATAGAGTCTATTTCTCTCTCCCTTTACTCATGCAGCTTGTTTTAGCCAATGGGTCACAAGCAAGTATGACATAAGTAGCAGCTTGAAAAGTGTCCATGATGGTTTGTCTTCTCTTGCTGCCTTTGGAACCCAGAAGCCATGGGAAAAAGACAGGGCTGGTTAGCTAGATGCTGGACATGTGTGGCTCACATGTCACTCCCTAAGCTTTACTCATAAGAAGAGCGGCTGTTGTGAAGTTTCAGGCTCCTGGGTCAACCAATAAACGTTCCATTCCTGTGCTTGTATTTCTTGACCTCAGGATATAGAATCACGTAGGATGTTAGTCATGTGTCTGCTGGGAATGTATAGACAGATGGTCAGCATCCCAAACCTCCAGGTCCTGGACCACCTGCTTGAACAGGCAGTTGTGTGAAATGAGCTCTGACATCCGAATCCTACCATTCACTCCTTCTCTGCTCCAGTGACCCCTCCAGGACTGATCCACACGAGGATCCCAAGGCAGATGGGATACAGCTCTGGTCATTAGTGTGAGCCAATGCCTGACGACCTCCTTCCTTACCCCCTGAGGACACAGGTCTCCTCCGGTTGACAATGAGCCTTGGGTGAGGAGGCCCTGAGGGGAGCTTCTTGGACCACACTTTGCGCCCCTGGGTTTGTATTTCAGACTTAAAGTCCACTTGACCAGCTGGTAGGCAGAACAGAGCCGAAGGCCCTGATATAAGCTGGTGTGCTCAACTCACAAAGCAGGGAGTCATTGAATACCCTGACAAAGGGAAGTATGAGTGGAGACTGACCTACATACTACGATTCCTCTGCTGTAACCAAAATACCATAGATGGGGTGGCTTAAACAACGGACATTGATTTCTCATGGTCCTGGGGGCTGGGAAGTCCAAGATCAAGGTGAGGACCAATTTACCTCCTGGAGAGAACCCTTTTCCTGGCTTGTAGATGACGCCTTCTTGCTGTGTCCTCATGCGGTCAGGAGACAGAAAGGAAGCAAGATCTTGCAGGTCTCTTTGTACAAGGACACTGGTCTCATCGTGGGGGCTCCACCCTCATTACCTAATTACTTCCCAAAACCCCACCTCTGAATACCATCATATTGGAGATTAGGGTTTCAACATATGAATTTGGGGGGGATGCAAACGTGCAGTCTGTAACACTGCCATACTACAGATACGGCCAAAGGGAATCCAGCTCTGACCAGGTTGTTGACCTCTCTCCTTTTGGAGAGGAACTGGAGAGGGGACAGAAGGACAACTGGGAACTCTTCACCCCTTCCCCAACTCTGGTACTTCCAGTGAGGACAGAGAGGCAGAAATGACCACCCCCATGGACCAAGGTGGGAATGTGGGGAGAAGGAAATTATTAGCCTCCCTGGCACCCTCAAACTCTCCTGGGTCTGCTCTCTTGACACCCAGGGGGCTTAACACCAGTGATCCCAAGGGTACCAGCTGTGTCCCCAAGCTTCCCTGGGGCTGAGACCCAACATCATGTTCTGCTCTCACCTGGCACCCAATTCTGCCTCTGCCTTCAGAAACTTCTGAAACAATTAAAACAGATAGTAACGAATTCTATGTCCAAATTATGCCCCAAGCCAAAAATTCACCCCTATACTTTCTTTGTGTGTCGTTCAACATACATAAGGCCATGCTGGGTATTGGACCCCTCGTGCTCTATCATTACGGTCTGTTATTAAATGTTTTCAACACTGACATGAAACCATCAAAATTTCAGATCACTTGTTAGCAAAGTAGTACAGTGACTTTTCCTATAAATCACTTGATAACTATTGAGGAGGGAGAGTGTTCTAATAAGTAAGCACGAAGTCAATATTTTAGGTATGAAATAGATAATTTTGGGAGCTAAAGACAGAGAATAGACTGAAACCAGAGAGGCATTATTCCAGGAGGCAGTCACCCAGCTGGAGAGATGTGACTTTCTCAGTTCCTGAGATGCTCACACAACAAGCCACAAAGCCAGTGACACTTTGCTCAGAGAACTCTGAAATTTCCATTAGCAGAATTCATTTATCAAATGACACCAGGTAGTGGTATGTAACATCATTGATGTATGCTGGTAAGGGTTTTGCTTTATGACTCAAAGTCTGTGACGTTCAGAGCATCGTTGGCTCTTGGCTGACGTGTAGGAGGGAGAAGCCCGGGGAGACGGCTCGTGCTGCTTTTGCCGTGCGAGCCTGGATGTGGTCTGGAAAGCGAGCATGGGAACGGTCTGAGAGGACTGTCTGTACTAGTCTGTAGTGAGGGAGGTACTGCTTTATTGAGACATTTATTAACCCTGAATGGCCAGCCCACAGGATCATGAGGTCTCCTGCTCTCAGTTCAGTGCTGGAAGCAATGGTGAAAACTGGAAACAGATTCCAGCCACTGAGTTTATGGGATCAGCACGCTGTGTGAAGAAATGGCTGCAGGGTACAAGAATCTGCTTCCTCACCCTGGTGCCTTTCAAGGAGAAGGTTTTGTCTGTGAATTTTTGAAGGGAGAGATCTTTAAAACCACACTTTCATTACCCCAATAGTGTCAGCTCAAATCATGCTATGATTTTGAGTGGTTTGATTAAATGGTATATTTCAGGAATAATTAAATGTCTTGAACAGCTAGAATCCAACACCACAGGGCTATTTTTTTTTAATTGAAGTATAGTTGATTTACAATGTGTTAATTTCAGGTGTATGGTACAGCGTTTCAGTTTTATATATATATATTTCTTTTTTAGATTATTTTCCCTTATAGGTTATTACAAAATATTGAGTATAGTTCCCTGTGCTATACAGTAGGTCCTTGTTGGTTATCTATTTTATATATAGGAGTGTGTATATGTTAATTCCAAAGATTAGACCTAGAAATTATCATACTAAGTGAAGTAAGCCAGACAGAGAAAGACAAATATCATATGATATCACTTATATGTGGAATCTAAAAACAAACAAACAAACAAATGAACTCATTTACGAAACAGAAAGAGACCCACCGACATAGGAAACAAACTTATGGTTACCAAAGGGGAAAGGGGGGAAGGGTAAATTAGGAGTTTAGGGCTATTTTTTTAGAGATAAAATGTCTAGGTTTGTAAAAGAAAGCCACCCATGGGCAGACGGCTGAAATGCCAATAGTTGGTCTCCTCCCTGCTCTTCATTTTCTTTACTGGTCAGAGAGTGAAGGCAGTGAGAAATCATTATACAATAAAACCCACATCCAAATGCTGCCACAAAATTGAAGAAATACTTTCCAGAACTGAATGTATCCCCCGAGTAGATTTGAAGTTACTACAAAAGTAATGCATGTTCTTCAGGAATTTTAAAACAGATATAAAATAAAAATGAACCCTTCCCCCAACACCTTCCCCCTCCTGAAATAATCATTCCTAACAGTTTCAAATGTTCCATTCAAGCTTTGCTTCAATGCATATGCAAATACTTACATACCCCAACTCACACACACATACAGACTGAAAACCAGATGTCAGATGAGGAAATTTGTCTTTCAAGATTCAAATAAAATTTTCTGGGACTTCGTCCCACATGTGGTGGGAATTCCACATTCCTCCCAACCAGTCTGAGAATTTGATAAGGGAAGGAAATAGGGTATCATTTTTTCTTAGTCCCCTTTGTTTTTTTTTTTTTTTAAACATCTTTAGTGGAGTTTAATTGCTTTACAATGGTGTGTTAGTTTCTGCTTTATAACAACGTGAATCAGCTATACATATACATATATCCCCATATCTCCTCCCTTTTACGTCTCCCTCCCACCCTCCCTATCCCACCCCTGTCCCTTCGGATTTTTGGGTTTTTTTTTTTTTTGTGGTATGCGGGCCTCTCACTGCTGTGGCCTCTCCCGCTGTGGAGCACAGGCTCCAGACGCGCAGGCTCAGCGGCCATGGCTCACGGACCCAGCCGCTCCGCGGCATGTGGGATCTTCCCGGACCGGGGCATGAACCCGTGTCCCCTGCATCGGCAGGCGGACTCTCAACCACTGCGCCACCAGGGAAGCCCCCCTTTGTTTTTTAGCTCAGTTTTCTCCCAGTTACTTCAGAAAATGATGATTGCTTTGTTATCCCAAACATACTAATTTTTTTCCTTAAGCCTCAGGTGCAAAAGCTGAGTTAATTAGACTCTTTAGTTCATGGATCATTATCGTCTGTGGTCCCTGCTAAGTCACCCATCTGCCTGTCTTTCCGTCTATGCATCTATCCATTATCTATCTATCTATCTATCTATCTCTCCATCTACCCATCCATCAGCCATTCATCCAATCATCATCATTCGTCCATCCATCTATCCATCCGTCCATGCATCTACCTTTGTCTGCCTATCTATCGATCATCTATCTATCATCTATCTATCCATCATCTATCTATCTACGATCATCTATCTATCATCTATCTATCTATCTATCTATCTATCTATCTATCTATCTATCTATCTACCTCTCCCTCCATCTGTTCTTCTTACTTACTAAACGTTTCTGCTGCTCCCCTTTCCTGTTAGTAAATCATTCTGTGTACTTCCTTCTAAATCGGATCTTTGTTTTTGGCATGTGTTATTACAAAATGTGTACTTTTGAATCATGAACGTGTATTTTTAATTTATGTAAACTGTATTGTTTTAAATGTTTCACAGCTTTTCCCCCTCCATTTTCACTCACCCTTTCCACTTACACAAGGCATCTGTGGGATTAGCAGATCTACTAATTAGCAAAAAACTGAGGAATTTTATACGTTGCGTTGCTTAGCTTCCTCTCTCCTAAAGACTTCAACTTGTTCTGCTTTTAGGGTCCCTTCCCCCTGAGTTCCCCTCAAAACTTTCTCTATTTGGCTTGGACTCATATGTACTATATATATATTATCAAATATATTCAGTCTTATTA
This sequence comes from Grampus griseus, assembly GCF_964374135.1. Classification (NCBI taxonomy): domain Eukaryota; kingdom Metazoa; phylum Chordata; class Mammalia; order Artiodactyla; family Delphinidae; genus Grampus; species Grampus griseus. Next base: position 3,626,989 of record NC_139001.1, read on the forward strand.
ATGCTCTGCTAAACAATAGCCCACCTGGATCTCTCTCAGTCTCAGTGCAGAAGTGGTGGCGGGTATCAGAAGGTCCCCTGTCCCTTTGCTCTCTCTCCCAATATCTGCAGGTAGAAGGGGTGCTATTAGAGATTTATGTTCCTGCAGATGTGGCTATAGTTGCTTTTATGAGAAGGAATGCATAGCTATAAACAGGTTTTAATATTAAATAACAATGTTTCTCTCTTCTCTACTCACACATAGACTTACCCATTTATTTTCCCTACTAAAATGAGATCCTACAGTACATGTGCATTCTGTATTTTTTAAACATATTTAGAATGACCAGCAAAGGAGCCCAAAACTCATGGCCTGATGGGATGTAGGGAGCAGTTAAGGGCTGAAAGTATTAACATTACAGTTAGAAATGGTATTAATTACATACGGCACATCCTCGGGCAAGAATGTGGCAGGAATGCTTAGACAAGAGTACACGTCCATTTTCATGTCGTTATAGTGGGGATTTCTTACTGAGGCTGTTCAGTATCTAATTACCATATATTTGGGGGGATTTTTTAGATAGATGGGAAGCAGGACTCCACCTCACACTTTACAGGCAGCCAGTGAGGGGCAGCAAACTAGGTGACTTCACCTGGAGCTTTGCATCATGAGCTGTCCTGGCTGCAGCAATGAAAGGCCACCACAGCAGCGCCAAAACAAACACAGTGGTACCCACTGTCCCCAGCCTCATACAAGCGGGCAGCTCCTGGGAAAATGCTGGCTGTGTGCCTCTCCTATTTTCTCTTGGGTCTGGTTCTGCAGCCTTTCATCAAGCTTGAGAGCCCCCTGTTACCCTTTTCTCGTGCCAGAGTGGGTTTCTGATATAAGCAGAGGCCTTGGAAGTTGGACCAGAAGGGCAAAAGGCATATGGTTATTCAGGAGAGAAAAAGATGAGAAAGAGCTAAGAAACAGGACATAAGATCTCTGGAATCTGTATCTTGGTGCCCAGAGCATGAACAATAACCTGAGGAACTTCAGGATTTAAAATACAAGACTGTAATTAGGAGGTGGCAACGGAAAAATATATCCAAGTCAAAATGCAGAGAACTTTAAAGAGAATAAGAGTAAGATGTCAATGGAAGCAACCTAAGTGTTCATTGACAGATGAATGGATGAAGAAGATGTGGCACATATATACAGTGGAATATTACTCAGCCATAAAAAGAAATGAAATTGAGTTATTTGTAATGAGGTGGATGGACCTAGAGTCTGTCATACAGAGTGAAGTAAGTCAGAAAGAGAAAAACAAATACCATATGCTAACACATATATATGGAATCTAAAAAAAAGGTTCTGATGAACCTAGGGGCAGGACAGGAATAAAGTTGCAGATGTAAAGAATGGACTTAAGGACACGTGGAGGGGGAAGGAGACGGGTAAGCTGGGACGAAGTGAGAGAGTGGCATGGACATATATACACTACCAAGCGTAAAATAGATAGCTAGTGGGAAGCAGCCGCATAGCACAGGGAGATCAGCTCGGTGCTTTGTGACCACCTAGAGGGGTGGGATAGGGAGGGTGGGAGGGAGACGTAAGAGGGAGGAGATATGGGGATATATGTATATGTATAGATGATTCATTTTGATATAAAGCAGAAACTAACACAGCACTGTAAAGCAATTATACTCCTATAAAGATGTTAAAAAAAAGCAGAAACAAAAACAATAAAGGTGACCATGTAAAGAGGATCTAAAAAAAAAAAAAAGTAAGATGTCAAGAATGTGTGTGCCTCAGTGGAGAGAACTCAGGGTGTGAACAGAGGGAGAAGCCTTAGGTAGTTGGCAACTTCCCCAGGCTGCCCAGATGGAGGGCATAGATGGTTCCATCCTGACTCTACCCTCAAATGTCTAGATGGAGAGATAAGAAATGCAAGGAAGTGGAAATGGCGTCCACCAGACTTTTGTCCGTATCTCATGAGAAAAGGTCAGGGAACCTCTGCTCAGCTTTAACTCTAAGAGTTCATTGTGAAGTGCACATAATGCAACCTTTAGAGTATCATATATTTTATCTCTGAGTTTTTGAAAGCCAGGGAGAGGGACACTTGAGAAAGTTAGCTTTGAAAACTTCAGGAAAAAAAATAGATCTTTCTGGAGGAGTTAATGAAAATGTTGAGTTCATTTATTTCCAGGTGTCAAAGAGGTTTTCTCATGTGAATGAGAAATAAACTTTACATAAATTATTTTTTAAGTGAATACAAATATACAAATAGTATCAATGAATAAATAGGCATAAAATACATTCTGCCTTTAAGGAGAAAAGAGCCATCTATCTTTATGGCTGTTGTTAAGATAGTACCGTTTTCTTGGGTTATAGAAATTCTTAAGATCACTTCACTCTTGAGAGAGCACAGAAAACTTCTTTTAATTTTAACCCTGAAATTATGAAAGCATATGAAGAAAGGAATTGATGTCCATAGGAGTTTAACTTAGTGGGAACTTAAATGTACCTAAATGAAAGAAATGAATTATTAATCTGTGGGTAAGAAAATGCATGTAACTCATAATTGTTTATCCTTTGGAAAAGTACTTCTAATAAAAACATTAGAGATAAAATAAAATAAAATAAAATAGTAATGTTAATCATTAGTTTTGAAGGTAGGTGTCAAGGTGAGTTCGGGATACTTCGCTCCTTCACCCCATCCCATCTCCTTTACCCCAGGCATCTAGCAAGGGCCACCATGTGAGCTCTCAGGTGACACTTTAGTTTATTAGGTGGAACTTGAGCCAGAATTGGTTGCTGCCAAATAGGAGCGAAAATGGGGCGAGAGCTGAAGCAGGAGATGCAGGATAAATCATGGGGAAGAAAGGTGTTGGGAGGGTGGAGGCAGGGAATGGGAGGGTCGGAGAGAGACACGTGTTAGATTTTTCCTGCTCACGTTACTTCAAATTGCCTCCTGTACCTTCTTGAGCATCAGTGAGACCTCAGCTGGAAAACCTAACCAAACCCAGCCTCAATAGTGAGACGTCTTGCAATAGTTTGAATACAACATAAAATGAAAGATGGAGAAAAAGAATGTCATTTTAACTCCACAACTTGTTACTTCAAATGGTTTTTAGAAGATTAGGAGCACCATTTTCCTTTGCACGGAAAGAGAACCATCCTGTTTCATAGGTGAAGAAAAACAACACAGTGTAGGGGACACAGTGCCTCTTGTAGCACTTTAGAAGGTGGCTGTCATTGCAATTCAGAAATGTCTTGATTTTCAGGCTGAGTTGAAACTTAAGATTGGGACTTCCCTGGCGGTCCAGTGGTTGGGACTCTGTGCTTCCACTGCGGGGGGCGTGGGTTCGATCCCTGGTTGGGGAACTAAGATCCCGCATGCCGCATGGTGGGGCCAAAAAAACAAACAAACAAACAAAACAAACAAACAAAAAACCCCGAAACTTAAGGTTATTTGGGGTGGCTTGCTTTTTTGGTTTTGTTTTTTAACGAAAACCGTAAGTAGCATTAGAGAAGTGAGTCAAGCTCATGCCCTTTGATGAAAAGGGAATTTTATCTGTCACAATTACTGTCAGATAAAGGGAGAACTGGCTTCCTTGTCATCATCCTCAGTGTGCTCCTGTTCGGCTCAAGGCTTTGCTCAAATTGGATTACATCTTAGCTTTTTTTCATGACATGGAATTTTTCTAAGCTGAATTTTAGTATGTTATTCAAATGCTGAAAAATTGCTAAATAAAAACACTCAATTTTCAAGTGTGCTTTTACTTCTAAAATTGGGAATAGAGTGTTATTAGTAACACATTTGTGGAAGGAATGTAACAAGCGAAGTCTTTCTATCAATCATTTGCAACAGAATGTTAATCTTTCCATTTCTTCAGAGGCACCAAAGGCGGAGAGTAATGCAAGAGTTGCCAAGCACCCTCTAACCTGACCAAGGTGTTAAACCACCTACCAGAAGCAAGAGTGTCCAAAGCCACTTCTGCCGGCATTAGCCTATTATCCTTTGCAGCTACATAAAGGAAGGCTAAGAACTTATTAGATAGTTGGAAAGGGGGATAAATATACCAAAGAAGACTCTTGGAGATCATTGTCTGGAATTGTGACCTTCCATCCTCCCCCCATGGGAAGAATGTTTCATCCTCATCCTCCTTCACCTGAAGTCAAATGAGAGATCTTCAAGTGTGAGGGATGCTGAGACAGGTGTTTTGTGATTTAAGCAGGACAATCTGAAGGCTGTGACCACACTGGTTCACCTGGTGGCAGAGTTAAGAATCAGCATTAACTGTATACAGGAGCATTTTGGGGTTGGGAGGCCAAGGATGGATGCCTTTTCTTCTGAACCCTAGGGTTCTCCCTAGAGGGGAGACTTCTTACCTGGAAAAGCACAGTGTGACTCTGGGAGAATGCATTGAAATGCAAAGAGGAGAAACAAAAAATAAATCAGTACAACCTAATCCTTCTTCTGCAGGCGTCCAAGCCCTAGGCTGCTCTGAGAGAAAGATATTTTAAATCAGACAAGAGTTTGGAGGTTTGACATTACACTTAACTTTTCAAAGCCAGGAAAAGAGAGACTATCCTTTTGTCATTATCTTCAATGATTTTGAAAAGCAATGAAATTTTGCCCAGAATTTAATACAGAGATAGAAAGAAAGATTCAAGAGACCAGCCTTCCAGGGGTCTCAGAATGAAGAGTAAAATTGTACTTGGTTTCCACTATATTAAATCCAACTCTCTGAAGACACGGGTTTACAAAGTTCATAGCAAGAAAAAAAAAAAAAAAAGAAAAATCCTTGACTCACATACACAACCTAATCTTTTTGCTTTCTTTCACCTTATATTTGTGTTAGGATGTAATTCTAGACCCATATCCCCTTGCAGAGTTTAATTATGTATCTGCGGATGATCTAGAGATTAAGATATTTCTTACACTTATTGGAAATGCAGCTTCCAATTGTTGAGGTAGCTCTTGGATTATTTTTGTGCCATTCAGAAGGAAAAAGGAAATATCTAACTCTGATACCATCAAGAGGTAAGGTATTGGAGAACTGGTGGAAACAAGTGAGCTCTCAGAGGAAACAAAGGAAGACGGACTGGCAGGACTGGAGGAAAACCAGAAGCCACACCATGGAAGCCATGTGAAAAGTATCCTCCACAGTGTGGGAACCACCACGTGGAGTTGTGTTAAAGTTCAACCGCCGTGAGCGTTGACAGAGGTCTGAATCTGGTGGGAGGGGAGTCATCGGTGTGTCCGGGTAGAGTGGTACACAAGGGTTCCAGGTACTGTAGAGTGAGTAGGGAAGACTTCTGGAAGCAAGGTAGACCAGGCTGACGCCTGTCCCCCCACTTCCCACCCTACAAATGCACACAAGTAATTTGGACCAGGAGAAGAACGTGCTCCTAGTAAATGCACAACCACACTCAAAGCAAGGAGGGGAATCATCAGATGCCCCAAACATAAAAAGAACGCAAAGCTAAGATGACACTCTCCCACCAGTGCCAGGGCAGTCTGGGACCCTGTGTTTGAGTTTTCATGTCCATATCAGGCAGGAGACAGGACTTTGGATGCATTTGAGTTAGGGAGATAGAACTCAGATGCCTGCAAAAAGTTCTTTGTGTGAGGAGGGGACTAAAATTCGCCACTCTCCAGAAACATGACAAGGAAGGCTTTTCTTTGGTTGGAGAAGAGCTATTCCTATGAGAAATAATCTCACGTCAGGAGCTCACGTGCAACAGATAAGAAGTGGAATGGCTTGTGCACTATGGAATCTGGAGCCCAGAAATGAACAGAATGTGCCTGGGGTGCAGAGCATCCTCTAAGACCCCAAACCAAATCACAACCAGTATCAGAGGCACAGTTGCTTCTCATCCATGAAACCATGTCCACTGACAGTGAACTCGCTATAAAAGATACAAACTACGTAGGGAAATTAGCCACCATGAGGAAGGACAGCAGGTGCAATGAATGGTATGATTTTTTCTCCAAGAAATTAAAAAAAATAGGACAATCTATTAAAGATGACTCAATAAAAGCATCTTTAAAATGATTACAGTGATAAAAAAAAAGACATGGAAACTATAAAGGAAAAGATGGTAGTTTAGAAAAAGAACCAAATAGGCCTACTGGAGTCAAAAATATAGTCATTTAAAGGGAAAACTCATTGGGAAGATCCAGCAGTAGAGTAGACACAGGTGACAAAAAAGATTAGCAAACTGAAAGACGAGGAACATCGGAATTCAGCAAGAGAGATGATGAGACGGAGGTTACAGAAGTATAAAAATTTAAGAGAAATAAAGACTGGAGAGAGAGCTATCACAGAAAGGGACAGATGGACACAGAAGGAGGAAAGGGGCATGAAAATGGAGAAAAGGGAAAGAAAAACCTCAATCAATACTATAGTAGGAAAGGGGTAAACAAAATTACAGTCAATAAAAAACACAAAATAATATCATAGAATTAGATGTGATCATTATCCCTAAAAATGGATCAAATTCACTTTTAAAAGAGACTCATACCTCATAATGAGTTTTAACATTAAAATACAGCAGGAGAAAAGAAATATATAGGCCAGTCTCACTTTTAGCAGTTTTATGGGGAAGTTTTACCGGGCTTGAAGAGAACAGATTATCCTGGTGTTCCAGACTGTTCCAGAGACTAGAAAAACTTGGAATATTTTCCAACTCATTTTATAAGTTAAGTCACTGAAATGAGACAAGGATAATATGATACAAAAAATTATCAAAGGAACATAAATACAAAAATCCTAAATGAACTATTAGCAAACTGAGTCCAGCAATGCATTTAAAAGGTTTATTTTTAAGTACGATGAAGTGAGATTTGGACCAATAATATAAGAAGAGCTAAACATTAGAAGAGTGTTAATATCATTCATTATATTATCAGATTAAAAGAGAGAATCATATGGTCAATTCAATATACATAAATGTAGAAAACACATTTGGTAAAACTTATCACCAGGAGACGAAGACAGCTTCCTTAATTTGATTGGGGGGATTTACCACAAAACCACAGTAAATCGCACATTAAATGCTAAAACCATGGGGATATTCTCTTTGATGCTCCTAAACATCAGACCAAAATAACTACCCAGCTGTCACAGTTTCTATTTGTCATTTTAGTGAAAGTCCCAGACACTGAAATAGCAAAAGAAAAATTAAATGAGGTAAAAAGTTGGAAAAGCAGAAACCAAATCGTCATTATTAGCAGAAGATATGATTCTTGACATGTGAAATGGAAAGAATCTACATACTATCATTCTTTAAAAATGAATTCAGCAAGATTCTCGGATATACAATCAATGTACTAAAAGCAACAGCATCACAACGTACTAGTAAAAACAAATTACAAAATTAATAAAATTAAATACTGATCTCATTCATGGTAACAAAGGTATGAAGCATATAGGAATAACTAAAAACAGGCTATCTGGAGAGAAAATAAGAAAATTCTATTTGAAGAATATCAAATATGCCTTAAATAAATGGAAAGAGAAAAAAAAACAAAAGATGGGGGAAAGATTATATTTACGTATGGGAAGACTCAAATTCACCCCAAATTAATGTGTAAATTTAATGCCAGTTCAAAAAAACTCTTAACAGGGTTTTTAATGAATGTGACAAACTGATTCTAGAATTTGTGTGAAGGATTAAATGTCCCCAAACTGCCAAACTATTTAAAAAAGAATAAGGAAGGACTCACACGACCAAATATAGAGACCTATTATATTGTTATAGTATGTACAACAGTGAGTTACTGGCTCAGGAAAATACAAATACACCAGTGGAACAGAACAAAATCCAAGAAAGATACCCACACACATATGGGGACTTGAGCTACAACCATGATGGTATTTGCAAATCGATGGAGAAGAAACAGGCCATCTAGAAAATGGAGCAGTGACAATTGGATTGGATCAAAGACTTACATGTGACAAGTACAACTTGAAAACTTTTAGAAGAGACTGTAAGAAAACATCATTCTAACTTTGGGGTAAAGGAGCATTTCTTAAAGAAAACACACACATCAAAAAAAAAAAAAAGAAAGAGAGAAAAAGATAAATTTAATGAATTAGAAATTAAAAACTTCTGGGCAACAAAAGACATGCCAAAGTTAAGGCAGTCTCTGATTAGGAGAAGCAACATGCAACTTATATAATCTGATGAAAGATTAGTATTGGGGTTAGATAAAGAAACCCTTTAAACCTAACAAACAAACACATGGTCTGGAAGATAAACACTCTGATAGAAAAATGAACAAAAGACGTAAGTAGTCAGCTGATAGCAGAATATACCCAAATGCCTAATAAACTTTTGAAAAGACATTCTATCTCACTAGCAATTCAGGGAAATCCAAATTAATGTTGATTGAAACAAGATGAGACACTTGCTTCTCAACTTTTCAAAAGCCCAAATTCTAAGAGAAGGTACTAAAAAATGAAACTATCAAGCCAAAGTAATTTTGTAAAAATTTGCAACCAGTTTTCAAACATGGTTAGACCCACAAATACTGTTTTTGGCGCTGGGGGTAACTGGGCTGACATCATTGAACTGGCAGCCCCGGGTCTCCCCCAGCCCCACTTAATACACTTGCCTCACTTGCCCTCGGTCCTCACTGAAGCTCTAGGCCTATTCTCTCTCTCCAGATGGTGATGGGTGACCTTCTAGGTCGCATGGTCGCATGGTCACCTGGCCTCTAGTGACTTCAATAACAGTGGGTATTTCGGACCCTGGGGCAATCCAGTTAAGGAGACATTTGGAGGGCAGGTGACCCTGAGCCAAGGGCTGTCCCTGAGATGTGGCCTGACCACTCTTCCTCTGGAGACTGTCACAGACATCACAGAACTTCACCAGCCTCCCCCGCCAGCCCTTCACGGCTTAGTAAGAACCTCCGGGGAGCTCCCGCCCATGGTTCCCTTCCCAGAGCCATCCCCCCGCAGAGTGAGGAACCTCGTTCAGCTTTTTAGTCTAAAGATCTACTTTGCTGCTCTTGTTCTGCTAAATGCCCCCTTCGCCCTGGACACATGATGCCTCTCCTTTAGCTCTGAGTCTTTGGGGAGATACATTTCACCACTCAGACAAGCTAAAGAGGTTCCAGAGGAAATGATGCGAAACACTGTGGTTAAATCTGTGGGTGGAGCTTAGAGTCTGCATTTCCTGATCCCTCCATGTGAGGTTGACTGAATTCTTTACCTGATCCAAGTTTCTATACTAAGCTGTATACGACAGTTCTGAATCACACAGGTGTAGCTCTAGGATATGACTTTTTCCAGTTTTTGGAACCTAGGGGTGGTCCACCAGGGGGGTGTGGGAAAATCTAGAAAAGAAGTGGCTTTGATTAGTATCTCTATCAGGAGCCCCCCTGGGAACCCAAGTCCTTCCTTCCAAACTTCTCTCTTCACCTGACCCATGACTCTGCTTAGTCCTCATTTTTATTGTGAATAAAACAGTTTTATAGAAGAAAATATATAAAGAAGGAATTAGGACTCACTCCTAATTCAAAACAATCAAAGGAAAACATTTGATGAGTTCTGAAGCAGTTCTCTTTTTTCTATGCATTTCACAAGAGTGTGTCACACATGAACTTCTGTGATCACTTTTTTCACGACCGTCATATTATTAGAATTGTCCTAGGTCATCAAATACTTTCAGAAATTTGATTTTTCACACTGGCTAGTACACTAGTACTTTGGACACCCTCGACTACTGGAAATATCGGTTTCCTACTTTTTACTGTTACAAATAATGCCACAAAGGGTATTTTATCATCAGTCCTAGAGATGGACTTACAAGGTCAAAGGTGATATATGTGTTTACGTCTTTTGAAAAACACAGTCACGGTGCCTTTGAGGGCGGGCAGCCCGGGATCCATCCCACCAGCTGTGGGTGAGAAAACATCTCCCCACTGTTTCAGAGTCCTCTGCAGCCTCCGCCCCTCATCACAGCTGCAGGCTGCGCCTCTGGGCTTCTCTGCTGGCCTTGGCCCCATGGCACCGTCAGGACACTGTACCTCCCTTTGGTTCTGAACAGTGCTTGACCCAGGGCCTCCTGCTGTGCTTAGTGATCAAGGGCGCCATTCCCCAGTCATCATGGAAGCTCTTTATTTGTCTCCCTCTACGGAAACCTTGTCTGTCCATCTCCTTCCAGCCCACGTATTTAGGAGACTGTGGTGAGTCCCCATAGAAGTGGTTTGGAGGATCTCTGAGGGCTGTGCCCCCAGCGTATCCCTTGCTGCTCAGAGTCAGGATTGAGCTCAAACACCTGGACTCTCTCTCACCCCACGGGAAGTCCGGGGCGGCCAGGACTGGCCACTTACATCAGCTTCCGGTTGAAGGCATCTCTGCCTGCCCCCAACACGCTCCTCGGCAGCGCCCCCTCCTGTGCACCTCACTCTTCTCTGAAGACCCCGAAGGACTCTCCTCTGTCACCTTCTTAAACAGGTCATCAAAAACTAACTGGGGATACAAAACGAGGCTGTGTTATATTTAGGCTTTTTCTCAAAACAGCAAAACTTTAAAGAAGGGCCTCCTAAGAGAACTCGAATACTATTTTCTAGCATTTCCTTTAAAAAATTCCTCTTGTACTCAGTTTAACAAGCCCCAGGAGGACTGGCCCACCGTCCTCTATCCCCGCTGCAAAGCACCTCCATCCACATTCATTACTCTGTTCTTCTATTAGAGACAAAGTATCTTCACTGCATTTTTGTCTGCCATGTACATCCACATGCCCTGTTTGCACGAACTGGCCAAGTCTTATGATGTCCAGAGTGGGGCAGGAAGACTTTCTGGGTAGTCCCACAGAGAAATAATTTGTAATTTCCTTTGGAGTAATTAAAAAAGAGAACCCCGGGGCTTCCCTGGTGGCACAGTGGTTGAGGGTCCGCCTGCCGATGCAGGGGACGCGGGCTCGTGCCCCGGTCCGGAAGATCCCACATGCCGCGGAGCGGCTGGGCCCGTGAGCCATGGCCGCTGAGCCTGCGCGTCCGGAGCCTGTGCTCCGCAAAGGGAGAGGCCACAGCAGTGAGAGGCCCGCGTACCGCAAAAAAAAAAAAAAAAAAAAAAAAAAAGAGAACCCCCGGAGCCGGGTCCACTGTCTCCATGGTGAACACGATGTAAGGACTGGTCTGATTCATCTGTGCTGAGTAAGGGCAGGCCTTTGCGAGAACACTGAGATGCAGCTTCATCTGATCCGAGCCTCATCCAAGGCCATGGAGTGTGCAGCTCTCTTCTCCACGTTAACTGTAGCAATGCTGTGTGGATGGTCTCCCAGGGCTTCAATGAGAATCCTGTAATCTTTAATTAGACTTCCAAAAGGCTTTGTCTTTCTATCCACGTTTACTTAGCTGAAAACTATTGTAAATAAATGTTGCTTTGAATACGAAAGGTGCTGCAGATATGCTCTCTCCAATGGGGTGCAGATAAATGTGTAATAACCGATTCTCCGGGAAAACCCAAAACCGAAACCACCTGATTTGTAGTGTTTGCCAGTTTCCAGGGCGTGGATACTTCCACCATGGCCAATTTTAAGCTACCCACATGAAGTAACTGAACACAGAGCTGGGAAGAGATACACAGTATCACACCACTATATAGTACTTGAGCGTTTGGATTTAGTTAAATAAATAGTAGGTAACAGTGAACTGTAATCCAATAAGAAAAAGTGGTAAATTGGGGGAATTTATTACCTGTATTGATAATAACTTATTTAATTGTAAACGTGTACAATTTCATTTGTAACGATGGCTGTGTTTAACTACTCCCTCACAAAATTCCTGAGTTCTAACACAGCACGTGAGAGCCTATCTGAACTGGCCATCGTAGGTAGACCACTGGCTCTGTCTGTAGTCGAGACCTGCTGTCTGTCTGTCCCTGGATAAGAGCCGTATCAAAATCCAGACCTGCTGAAGTACAACCTAGTTCTCCTCGAGGCAGAGGAGCTTGCTGGATATCATGACAAGTCAAGCAAGAAGGACCTCGCGAAATAGCAGAGCAGCGGGACAGAAGCAATTTATTCATGCCGTATGCAAACGGTCAGTGCCACACGTACAGCCAGCCACGGAGGGTTGGAGGAGGGAGGTGAAGTCAGAATAAATTAGACTATAGACTCTGAAGCCAGCAGTGCACGGTTCAAATTCTGGCCCTGTTGCCTAGCAGCTGAGGGACCACAGACAACTCCCTGAAGCTCTCTGGTCCTCAGTTTCCTGGCCTGTAAAATGGGGGCAGTGAGCAGCCGGCGCTGAGGGCTGTTGTTGAACCAACGGCGACAACATGTATAAAGTCCTGAGCGGGGGGCTCAGGACCTCAAAGGCACCTCACCGCGGCCTGGGGGGCAGGTCTTCCGCTGCTCCCCCTCCCACCTGCTGAGTGGCCGAGCGGGGCAGGCGAGGAGAGGGGAACCAGCACCCTCTTCTCCCTGCAGAAGCTGCTGAGTCCAGAGAAGCTGAGAGACTGTGAGGTTGAACCCTCTGTCTGCAGCCCCAGGCTGGGTGGGCAGTGGGCTCCTCTGTGCAGCCGGGGTGGGGGGAGGGCGACCCCCATGCCCGTCTCTGTGGCCATCGCCACAGAGAAGCAAAGGGTCACGTCAGAAGTGCTTCCCCGGTTGTGCTCAGTTAGTTTGGGGTGTAATGCATGACACGGATGAAAAGCACGGACTCCGGTGAAAAAGCCCCGGAAAAGGGTCCGAGCCTGAAGCTGATGAGCCCCAACCTTGCTTTCCTGGTCTGTGAAATGGGTAGAGGGGTGGCCTCCTCCTGAGCTGCTCTGAGGACCCCAGGGGTTAATCCACAGGCAGGCAGGCTGGTCCCTGAAGACGTGCTCATCCCTGGAGCACTGTCCTTTCAGCCAGAGCGCACACACCTGGGCCACGTCCAGGAGACCAGGGGACCGAAGCAACTGAACGTCCAGGGAAGGGTTATCCCCTGCACCTGGCTGGGAGCAGCTCCCGCAGAGCCAGGCCTGTGACTCACAGGCCCTGCGACCCTGCAGCCCAGCCAGCAGCCGGCTTCTGATTCGTGTTTTCCATGGTGATTGCGTGGGCAGCGGCAAGGACGGGGGATGGGGGGCGGCAAGGGCGGGGGTGGGGGGGTGAGAACGTCTGACACAGGAGGAGCTCTTGGTCATCTGAACCCTTATTAACGTGGAATCTGTAAACCTTCCTCCCCTTCCCCAGCTCCCTCCCCGAGATGCAGCTTCGGATCCTACTGACCAGAAGGGATGTGGCAACTTCAAGCCTAAGACCAAATGACCGGGTGTTTCTGCAAAGGAGACCCAGTGACGTCAGAACGCCCTGTGCACCAAGTGGCAGGGGGCGTTTGTAGGTCTCTGTTTTTTTCCTCATTTTCTGTTATCCTGGGCTGTTCTTTTCATACAGGAACCACAGAACGTCACGTGGTCTCTATTGACTGCGGTTCCCCTCAACAGCGTTCCATGGGGAAGGACGGTTAGAAGTTTTCTCTAATTACAGTGTTTGAGTTTGAGGAAAGGGAAAATAGGGGGGAGTCACAGAACTGCCCATGTAAAGTTAACTGTGATTTTCCTTGGAACCTTCCGCAGCTGGTTGCTAGAATTTTCACTCTTCTGTGTAGGTAGCGGTAGAAAGAACTTTCCAGTTAAAGTAAGCAGCATTCAGAGGTGTTTCAAAAAAGGAAACAAAAAAGGAAATGTGTGGCCTCAGGAGGCTCCCAGCACAACCTGACGTCAGGTCAAGGGTGCTTTCCTGGGAGCACCGGCCATCAGCCTGCGAGCCCCGGGCAGACGGAGGAGAGGAAGGTTCTGACCCCCAGGCTGGCTGCAGGACCTGGGGGGACTCACTCACTCCTCTGAGCCTCAGTTTCCTTCGCTGTAAAATGGGCACGATAATGATTCTTCCTGAGGTTGCTGTGACGACCGCATGAGGTGGTCCTTGGAAAGCACTTAGCCGGGAGTCCGGCCCAAACTAGATGCCCAGAAAGATGCTGCAATCTCTGCTACCGAGCCGGGGGTGCCTCTCCCTCCTGTGCGCTCCTCCAACCCCCTTTCAACAATTGCACGCTGAGTTTTTTGTTTTTAAATGGTAAGTGTGTGAAATTCACATTGGTTGAAGAGCACAGCCCAAACTCCATCTCCTTTGGGGTCTCTGTTTAGCCCCAAGGACAGAATTCCTCGCGCCCCTTCCCTCCTGAGACTCCATTTATCTCTAGTCTGAGTCATTCTCGGAAGTTCTCTTGCCTCTTTTGCTTGCTACCTTGCCATGACCTTGAGCAGACGTCTCTCTGGCCAAAGGCCCAGGCCTGTGTACATGGGGACACCGCGATGGGAGCCGGTCCCTTCTCTCAAAGGACAGATGAGGGCCCTGCTGGGTGAGAGGCTGGGTCAGAGAGGTTGGTCTGTGAGCCCCCTGCCCCTGGCCCAGGCAGCTGTGAAGGGAAGGAAGCTGGGACAGAGACATTCCCAGCGGCCAGCAGAGGGAGGGCAGTGCCCTGGAGGAAGGCTGGGGGGGAGAGCGGGCAGGTGGGAGAGCACGCAGAGGCCCGGAGCCAGGATGGGGGCCAGGGGGAGGGGCTCGGGAGGACGGAGTGGTGGATGCTGCCCCAGGCCTGGAAATCATAGCAAGGAAACTGAAAGAGGATGTGGAATTTGCAACCAGGAGGCCGTCCAGGGGAAGGAGCTGCCATCTGTGCAACTGTGGGTTGAGCATCGGAGTTGATACAGGAGGAAAGTCGAGGTGAGGGTACTCTTCTAGAAAGTTGGCCGTGGAGACAAGGAAGGAGAGAGGTAGTTACGTTGGGTGCAGGGACTAAGGTCTGCTGTTTGATTGTCGTTGGTGATGGGGGACAAGCACGTTGAAAGCCTGGTGTGAGCAACCAGGTGAGGAGGGGCCCACCTGTCCACGGGGAGCGGAGCAGCCTGGAGAAGGCACACCTGCCCTTTCAGCCCCATCACCTTCTCCTCAGTGAGAAGGGCCTGTTCTCACGCTGCTGGGCTGTCTGCTCTCCCTTCTCTGTCCAACAAGATGTTACTTACACCTCTGCGAGGGACAGGACACAGATTTCTGTATCCCTGTTCCCCCCGCAGGGGGATGCTGCAAGGAAGCCCCCCTGAAAAGAAATCCCAGCAAAGGTTTGCCAAACGGGAAACCTGGGAAACCTCCAGGGGATTCCTTGATTCACCGCATCCCTTATTTAGGAACTGTTCACAGTGACTTACAACAGCCCTGAGAGCAGGGAAGTACCTCCTCGGTTTAGCAAACAGCTGACAGTTCAGGAGGGATATGCCGCTGGCAGCAAAAAGTAAGTCAGGACAATCCCGTGTTTTTGGAAGACCACCCTTTGCAAGGAGACCCTGGCCCTAAGGTTTGAAGTCAGGGTCCCTGATACCAGCTGCCCCCTGAGGCCACCTCCCTGTGTTTCAAGGGTGCCATCTTGTGGAAGGTTGTGGTAACTGCAAACACTTAACGTTCCCTTACAAGACCTTTTACATTCGGGGCAATTCAATAACCCTCCAGCACCAGCTACATGACCTTACAATTTTGGAGTGCCGTGCATCCCCAAAAGACTTTCACATTTGTTTCATTTAATTCACGAAACCCAGGGTAATAGTCTGATTATTCCCTTTTTATAGTCTAAGAAACTGACTCAGAGAGGTTAATTGACTTACAGAAGGTAACACAGCCAATGAAAGGCAGTGGCAAGTCCTCCCCGCCCTCTTCACTGAGCACTCCATGCAAAGTCCATCACCAGGTGTTCTACACCACTGGTTTTCCAACTTCTGCCCGACCTTTAACCTTGGGACCCTGTGTACACACACGTGCTGTATGTGCAGAGGTATGTATCAATATTACTGAGATAAGTTTCATGCTGCAGCACTTTCCTGCACCAAGTGTGGTGCCTCTGATTGTTATATTCTTTTTTTTTTAATTTAATTGAAGTATAGTTGATTTACAATGTTGTGTTAGTTTCAGGTGTACAGCAAAGTGATTCAGTTATACATATACATATATAAATTCTTTTTCAGATTCTTTTCCATTATAGGTTATTACAAGGTATTGAATATAGTTCCCTGTGCTACCCAGTAGGTCCTTGTTGTTTATCTATTTTATGTATAGTAGTGTGTTGATTATTCTATTCGATTTTTAAGGGCGCTACTTTTGATCCATTAAATTGTTCCCATGACCCATTAGTTGTCGAGACCACAGACTGAAAGACTGAGTAATGGCTCCCCCACATGTCCAGATCCTAGTCTCCAGAATCTGTGAGTCTTACCTTACGTGGCAAAAAGGAATTTGCAGATGTGGTTAAGTTAAGGCTTTTGAAGTGGGGAGATTATCTAATATAACCAAAAGAGTCCTTAGAGGAGGGAGGCAGGAGGGTCAGAGTCAGAGAAGGAGTGAGGACAGAAGCAGACTGTAGAAGGTGGTGGAAGGGGCCACAAGCCAAGGAAAGCAGGAGAGGCCTCTAGAATGTGAAAGAGGCAAGAAAACAGATCCTCCCCTCAGGGCTTCCAGGAGGATCCAGACCTGCAAACACCTCGACTTTAGTTCAGTGAAACTGCCTTTGGGCTTCTGGTCCAGAACTCTTCGTAGGAGATTAAGTTCGTGTTGTTTGGGGTCACCACATCTGTGATAATTTGTTACAGCAGCCCCAGAAACCAATGCAGATGGTGTCTGAGAATTATAACAAGGAGCATCACGCTGGAACTTCCAAGATGCATGTGACCTGCAGACATGGTGCTTGTATGCTTGCTTATGCCTTCATAGTGTTTTTGTTTGTTTGTTTTGCGGTACGCGGGCCTCTCGCTGTTGTGGCCTCTCCCGTTGCAGAGCACGGGCTCCAGACGCGCAGGCTCAGCGGCCATGGCTCACGGGCCCAGCCGCTCCGCGGCATGTGGGATCTTCCCAGACCAGGGCACGAACCCGCGTCCCCTGCATCGGCAGGCGGACTCCCAACCACTGCGCCACCAAGGAAGCCCACCTTCATAGTGTTTTAAAGTCTCTTTTGAATTATTTAGAACCACTTAAAATCATGACATTTCATGTGAAAATCAGAATTTCTGGCTTGTCTTTGGCTATACAAGGCCCAAGTTCTCACATGGCAAACATCTGACTATGGCTGGCCAGACCCTTTTTCCAAACCTTCTCCTTCTCTTCCAACATACTTTTAAAAATTAAGTTTAATTCTTGTCACGGTGGTACACGCACATAATTGAAGGATACCAAGCAGTGCTATAAGGATTGAGGAAAAACGCATTTTCCCATCACTCGAACTTTTCCACCCTCAGTTCATACTTTCAGTCTTTTAAAAATTCTATTTCTTCTTGTATTTCTGAATAATATGCTTGCCCTGGTATATCGGGGTACCCAACACTAGACATTATCTCTCTGCTGAGGGTCTAGAGTGGATAGGTTTAGCTGTTAACCCTACTCCAATTCTACTCTCTTTTCTCTTCTTCCCAATGCGATGAAAACATAAGATTTGATAAAATCACGTAAATACTGTTCACCGTTGAGTTTTTTCTTATACAACTTTTTGTTTTCCCTCGATTTAATAATTGCATCATTTTTTATTGTCTTGGTTCTCTGTGTGTCTACCACTACTTTTTGCGAATGATCTATCTGATCAGGCAAATGGCCAGCAATATTATTTTCCACATGCTTAAATATTTTGAAAGAGCCTAACAGGCCCATTACTTTCCCTGGAGGCTCTTCCTCTGGAACTTACCATGGTCCTGGCCACAGCAGGTTTCACCCTTTGCCATGCTCTGCCTTGGGGTCCCCTTTTTCCTGATTTCCAGGTCTCCGTCTCTCTTAGTTTGGACCCTTGTTTTGCCAGGCACACCCTGCAGCAGTGCTCTCAGAATGACTGACAGCTTGGCTAGTCATAGAACTCTGCTTTCAGGTATTTTTCTTTGCCATTTTCAAGGCATTGCCTCATTGTCTCCCACCCTCACCACGGATCCTGAAGAGTCCAATGTCTTTGGGAATCTCAGTCTTGACTGTGACAGCTTTTCTCTGCAGGCTTTAAGGGCCTCTTCTTTTTTTCCCCTGGTGTGGTGACATCTCATACCAACATGCATCTGTGTGGGTCTTCTTTCCTTTTTCCTAGTTGCACCTGGCATTCAGTGGGCCCTCTCAGTCTGGAGACTCAGATTCTAAATTCTGGGAAACTGTCTTAGGGATATTTCCATCGATAATACTCTTCGTCCTCATTCTCTCTCTGTCCTTTTTCTAGAGCTCTGATTAGTTAGGGCCTCAGGAGACAGCAGAGGGCACACTCAGATTAAGGTAATTCCAGGAGGGTTTGACAATGGAGAATTTGCGAGGCCATGCAGTGCCCTGGGGGAGTAACAGTGGGACTGTAACCCCCAAAGGGGGGAAGGGGGAGCTGCCTCCAGGATGAGAGGAAAGAGTCGTGTGGATGTGCCTAGGCTCCTCCTCTGCTCCTCCTCCGCTGGTCTCTTACTGGACCTCCCACTGGCCCATCTAAGCTGGAGGCCGGAGGGCTGGGGTCCTCTTGGGGTAGAGCCTGGAGGTCAGCCCCCTGGGTGCAGAGCAGGGGAAGAAAGGAGAATCAGGGTCTGGATGGGGAAGCAGAAACCATCCAGTGCATTCCGACATGGCTGCCCCGTTTTCTCATCTTTTCTACCTTTCAGCCCTTTCTCTTTTTCTCCTACTAACTCAGAGCTATGAACATTCAGCTCTCCTACGAACATTTGATTTTGCTATAGTTTCCAGGATTTGAAAGCGATTTCATATTCTGCTCCGTATTTAGGGAACTTTCATTCTTGTTTTTCGGATGCCATAGTTTTCTCCTCTCTCTGAGGTTAACAGTCGTAATTCTTTTCTTCTGCTTCCTGCCATGTCTCCATTTTCTCTGGGTTGCTTTTTTCTATTTGATTTTGGTCTCTGGTCTTCATGTCGATGATTTTCCTTAATTGTTTCTTGGTTCGTCCCATTCATACTAAAAAGTGAGGCACCAAACAGCTGGTTGGGATCCCCGTGTGAGCGCCTGGCTTGGAAGAACCCAGTTCTTGATGGGCTGGAGACACACTCTTCTCACATTTTCTCACGTCACTGCTCAGTGGTGAGGGGAGATGGTCACCAGGATGCCCACCCCACGTCAGGCACTTCCCTGGGAATGGTGCCGACATTGAAAGGAGGGTCTTACTTCCCTAAAAGTTCAGAAAGTCCTTCAGGACAGAGAATAAGCAAACACAACACTAGTATTTATGGAGAACGAATGTAAATTAACTTAGCACTGGCTGAGGTAGGTCCTGTCATGTGGTCTCATGAATTGGAGCATGGAGACATACCAAGGTCAGACAGCTTGCCCAAGGTCACAGAGTCTGTGGAAGGTGGGGAGGGGGCAGGGGGGAGGTGGGAGGTCTCAGCCTCCGGAGTCAGGAGCTTTTTGGTAAGGCTGTATCGCATCACACTGAAAAAAGCGATGGATGAGGAAAAGGTAGGATTAAGCAGGCGTTTAAGGCAGGACAAATAAGGCAGAGCAGGCAAAGGGAATGTTTTTCAGAAGAGAGAATTCTAGAAACTGGGGGTGGACAGGCTGTGTGTACTGAGTGATGAGGGTTATTAGTGACCCTGGGGGAGAAGTTTCTTGGGAGGGAGGATCCTCTTGGAGCCCTAGAGCTAGAGGCTGCTGGCAGAGAGTATGAACGTCATCAGCACTCAGTAAACAAACTGAGTGGGATCCTGAAAGGAGTCAGATTCATGGGGAAAAAAAAAAAAGAAAAAATGAAATATTGAGCTATCCCAGCCCCAGGGAGTCCTCTGAGGGACCTCACAGTTCTGGAGAATCCCTGGGAGTCCAGCCAGATCTCCAGGCTTCAAGTGAGGAAGGAGCCCCCGTAGAGATGCTGGGGCTCCGTGCGGAGGCCCCCCACCTGGCCTCCCTGCCCCGAAGCCCACTCGTCCCTGCAGCACTGAGTCCCTCCGCAGCTAAGACTGAACTTGCAGCACTCACACAGGCAGCCATGCTCTCAAGAGCTGCTTTCGTGTGATTTAAACGCCTTGTGATCCTGTCGCCGCAGATGCTGGTGGGCTGGGCGGTTTGACACTTGTTTATTACTTCATTCAGACAAAGAGCACGTGCTGGGAAGCTCCCAGCAACAAGTGCTCCGGACATTTTGCTGCTGTGATTTCAATTAAGGACAGCGAGGATCACCCAGCTACGTGTCCAAAGCTGGAGCTACAGACTCAAGAGCGAGGCAAATCCTGTAGGTCCCAAGAGGGTCAAATGGTGCTCAAAGAAGAGAGTTTCGAGGGAAAAGAGGGGATCATGGAAGGTGGAGTGGTGAGATGGGAATGGGGTAGGACAGCCGTGGGGTCAGTTCCCGGCATTGCTGCGGGCCGGCTCTGTGGCACCTTGCAAGGCCACATGCACACATGCACACAACTCACTACACATAGCATGTACACACACACGTGCACACACACACCACATAGCATGTACACAAACACACACACATGCACTCACACTCACCACCCATAACACGCACACATAGGCAAACACATACACCCTCCAAGGGTTGCCAGCACAGGCTGGACACCCCACACCCAGTCCCACAATTTACACCGTGGCTCAGGCTATGATTCAAATATTCTACACGCCTGTCCCCAGACGCCTGGGAGCCTCACCCCCGGCGCACACACTCTCTCCTCTCAGGATTTCCACGTTCACTTCAGCAAACACTCGGTAGCAGATCTGTTTACTTTCCGATGCTGTTGTAACTCGACCTGTTCTTTCAACAGCAAGGAAAAGCCGGAGGAGCTAAACCATTTCTGTTCAGGGAACTCACTGCCTTCCCACTCCTGAGCTCTGTCTCTCTACGTCTTGTCCAGAAATCAGTGTAGCTACTAAAAAAGAACACTCTCTTCACTTTCTCTTGCCCAGTAAGAAGCCAGAGCTAGCAGTCCTGAGAAATAACTAATAAGCTCACGAGCTTCTGCTTGAGTCTCCCTGTCTGGTTCTAGAAGGTTCTTCTGCCTCCATAGAGTCCCACGGGTGGTCAGTGTGGAGGCCGGAGAAGGAAGGGGCTCCAGATGATGGAGGCTTCAGAGCCCCTTGCCCATGAGTGAAGCTCATCACTTACTTATTTCACTTTTGTTCATTCTGGAACCTTCCTAAGATGCCAGCTAGTATTAAAAAGCCCTCCACGTAACTGACTAACAAGTAATAATAATAGAAATGTGAAAAGTGGCCTCAGTGGGAACTAAGGCGTGCTTCTCTAGGGGCTGCTCCACCCTCGCCCCGTCCCTTTGCTCAAGTGCCAAACCCTCAGGAAGGAGAGTCTCTGCTTGGCCCCCGGGTGTCGGGGGATGTGGCCCGAAGTTCAGGTGGCATGAAGCGACAGTCCTCCCGGGAGCAAGTGGCATGGAGGAGGGGCACTCGCCAAAGGAGAATGGGGGGCTGCTGCCAAGAGAAACAGGTACAGGGAGAGCAAGCATCCAGGGGGCCACCTGTGTGACTGGGGGACACCCGATCAGCTCAGAGGCTTCCAGCCTCAGGGCGGGGAGATCAGGGCCTCCCTTCCCAAGGCAGACCTTCAGCAATGGCTGTAGAGCCGGGGCGCCCGAGAGCCAGGCCACCTGCCCCGTATCTCCTAAGCGACATTCAGAGGTCCCAGCCCACGGGGCTTAGCCGAGCTGGCCCACAGTAAACGCCGACTCCGACACAAGCTGTTGGTGAGCACAAAGCCTCAGTAGAAAGAGGACCCTGCATTTGTCTAGCGGCTGGGCTGTGCTTCCCATCCCGCAGTTGTTCTGGTGGAACAAGGGGCTCCCGGAACTGGCCGGAAGGGGCGGCAGCATCCGTAAGGAGGAGGGCTCGGCTGCTGCCTGGGTGCACAGTGATGAGCCTGGGCAGGGGCCGTGGCAGAGGGACCGCACGAGCCCGGGGTGGAGGCGAGGATCTGCACGGGGAGGGAGGGGGCAGGGCCTCGGGCTGGGCAGCGGGGCTGCTGGGACCGAATCCCAGCTTCCGCCCTTGGTGGTGAGAGCAGGCAGGTCATTGCCCTCTGGAAGAGCAGCGTCTTCCTCATCAGCGGGGTAACGGCAGCAGCTGCCTCTTCAGGTCATGGTCCCGTTGGTTTGGGGTAGAAATAATCCAGAAGCAATATGGTGCGATGCTTCTTGGGCTGGAATTCCATGGAGCGCTAAGTACACCATTCTTCTCCCCTGATGGCCTGGCCTGTGTCAGCTGACAGTAGACGCCCCTCTAGGATTTCCAGTGCTCTAAGGTGCCTGTAATGGAGCTGACAAATGTGGCAGTAAAGAACATTCTGGGTCATATTTAACTCAGTGGTTTCCACAGTTATTAACAACAACAACAACAACAAACATGAAAAGACTGAAAATGCATGTTGGGATTGGGGTCACCCAGGTGTTTCCTCTCCAGGCCTCTCTGAGCCTTGACTTTCTCTTCTGTAAATTGGGGACGTGAATGCTGCATCCCAGTGTGGTGGTCAAGATTGCACAAGGTGGTTTGCACGGGTGCTTAGCACGAAGCCCAGGCTTGAAGCTGGAGCTTGAGAATTTCCACGAAACTCTTACACTGAGAAAAAAATGTATCGCTCACAAATTGACTACAGAGCTTTAGCACCTGGTAAAGGTTATCAGTGAGGAGCCCCAGCAGATATATTCATAAGAACAGCTCAAATACCCCTTACGTATGGACTAAACTAATGGAGGGAACTTAGTTACAAAGCAGAAACAGACTCACAGACGTAGAAAACAAACTTACGGTTACCAAAGGGGAAATGTGGGGATGGGGGTAGGGATAAATGAGGAGGTTGGGATGAGCATACACACACTACTATGTGTAAAATAGACAATCAACAAGGACCTACTGTATAGCGCAGGGAGCTCTACTCAATACTCTGTAATAACCTATATGGGAAAAGAAACTGAAAACGAATGGAGATATATATATATATGTATAACTGAATCACTTTGCTGAACACCTGAAATTAACACAACACGGTAAATCAGTTATGCCTCAATACAAGATAAAAATTTAAAAAAAAGGAGAGGTTGGTAGATAACCCATATCTTTTTGGAAATATTTCTTTTATGTAGTTGTAGATGATTATTTATCACCATACAGGTATATCCGTGAATGAAAAGGGAATTGCTAATTAAAAAAGAACAACTCAAATTTATAATCATATTGACTTATATAGAATACAAGAATAAGAATATATAACTTTTGATAACATAAAGAATTTTCTTATAGATACCACTGCCCATGACTAACATATTATCACATACACATACTGGTCTTACATTGTGCTGGAAAGGTTAGTCCTGGTTAGGCATATGGTAACTCAACTATATGAATACCCCAAACAGGGCCAGGAAACGCACCATGATGTCTCAAAACAGGACGGAAAGCCCCAGACATTGCCCCTAGGACTCAGCTGTCATCAGCTGAGGTTAAACGTGGTCATTGGCAAGGAAGGAGAACAGGGGACTATGAAACCTCCCGCTTCCTTACTGAGTGACCGTGGGTATGTGGCTTCTGTGTCGTGGGTGTTTGTGTGAAGACTCACAGGGCTTATGAATGTTTATGTAAAGTCCGTGAGCTGAAATGGTTCATCTTTCAACAGAGACGACAACCGACAGAGAGACATCCAGTTCTCAGAAAAGACCAAATTTAAAGCCAAAAGTAAACAATTGTCATAACATGAATTCGAAGTAACACTCTGGTAAAGCTTCTGCATCATCTGTTCCAGGGGTCTGCAAACTTTGTCTGTAAAGGGCCAGAGAGTAAATATGTCAGGCTCAGTGGCCCAGACAGTCTTTGTCAAAACAACTCTACTCTGTCGGTATAGAGCCAAACCAGTCACTGAACTAACTGGTATCAAACTTACCTTCCCACTGTAAATCACCAGAAATCTGGTCAAAATACTCGAAACAACTGTTTTTAAGTATAAAATGACAGGCAGGGTGGGATTCTAATCTCTGATAAAATATACATAAAGTCAGCCCTACAATTGCCCTAGCCTTCTGCCTGTTTCTGAGCACATCCCAGACCACAGCGCTGAGAGGGGCACCTTACCATGGTGGTCTTGCTGGGTTGAGAAGTCAGAGGTGAGACATGGGGCAGCATGAAGTGACCAGAATTTGCTGTTCAGAGCGCTGGAGAGGAGAGAGCTACATATAGAAGGAGCACGAGCTCTGTGTATAGCAGTCCCCTTGAGTCTTAGATTGAATGCTAAGCTATACATTTATATAAGTAAAACCCTTAGGAAGAAATAATAATAATTCTACATAAATTCAGAGAGTAAGAGAAAGGAGCATATCTCAACTCATTTTATGAAACCAGCATAACCCCAGTATGAATACGTACAAAGACATTACAAGAAAAGAAAACTACAGAACATCCCTCATAAACATAGAAGCAAAAATTCTTAATGAAATGTTATTAAACCAAACATAGCAATACATATAAAAGGATAATATAACATGATGAAGAGGGGACTTTATCAAGAATGCAATGTTGGTTTAATATTCAAATACCAATCAGTGTAATCCACCACTTTAATAGAATGTAGTAGGAATAAACACATATGATCATCACAATAAATATAGAAAAAAAACTTGACACAATTCATCATTCATTCTTTTTTTTTCATCATTCATTCTTGATAAAAATTCTCAGTAAACTAAAAACAGAAGATAATGTTATCAATCCAATAAAGAGCATCTATGAAACTATTTACAGCTAACATCATATCTAATAGTGAAAAATTGAATATTTTCCTTGTGTGATCAGAAACAAGGTAAGGATTTCTACTCTAACCACTTCACTTCAATACTGTAGTACAATCTCTGTCCAGTGCACTAGGATGAGAGGAAAAAATAAAATATATATAAATAGGAAAGGAAGAAGTTAAATTGTATTTTTTTCCCACAGAAGACATGATTATATACATGGAAAATCCTAAGAATTCTACAAAAAAAAAAAAAAAGCCACTAGAACTAATTAGTGGATTTTGCAAAGATGCAGGATACAAGTAAATACATGAACATCAATTGTATTTCTATATACTCAAAACAACAACAGAAAAGGAAAATAAAAATACCATCTACACTATCAGGCAAAATCTTGAAATATCTGGGAATGAATGTAACAAGACATAAGATTTGTACACTGAAAGCTACAAGACATTGCTGAGAACATTTTATAAAGACCTAAGTAATAGCATGCTCGTAAATTAGAGGATTTAACATTGTTAAAATATTAGTTCTCTCAGACTTGTCGAATGTATAGATCTAACACAACCTCAACCAAAATCCCAGCAGGAGTTTTGGTAGGAATTGACAAGTTTATTTTCAAGTTATTATGGATAATTATTAAATGTACTAGAAATGCCAAAACAATTTTGAAAACATAGAAAGTTGAAGATTTACACTACATAATTTCAAGACGTATTACACAGCGACAGTAATAAAGACAGTGCTATTCACTAAGGGTATCCATGTCAATCAATAGAACAAAAGAGTCAACAAATGGTCCTGGAACACTTTGATATCCATATGGGGAAGAATTAACCTTGACTCTTACCTCAGAGCATATACAGAACTTGATATGAAATGTGTCACAGATATATACATGAAAGCTAAAACTGTAAAGCTTCTAGAAGAAAAAATAAGAGAAAATCTTCATGATAATGAACTAGGCAAATATTTTTTTACACAGGACTCAAAAAGCATTAACCATAAAAAGAAAAAATCAGTTAGGTGAACTCATCAAAATTAAAACTTTTGATCCTTGAAAGACTTTTAGGAAAGTAAAAAGGTGATCAGAGACTGGGAGAAAATAGTCTCAAAACATATTTGACAGAGCACTTGTTTCCAGAACACATAAAGAAATCTTTATTAATCAGAAGATCAACAACCCAATAGGATATGAGCTGAAGATTTTGAGCATTTTACAAAAGAAGATACGTGAATGGCCACTAAGCACAGGCAGATGTGCTCAGCCTCATTAGGATCATGGGCCATCAAGGAAATAATCATTAAAAGTCCAACGAGACAAAACTACAAACCCAACAGAACGGCTACAGTCAAAAACTGGCCGCACAGAGGTCGCAGCTGGTGACCAGGCGGTAGAGGGGGATGCCTCCATGAATGAGGTCCTCACCCTCCCATCCGGGAGCCAAGGCTTTTGAGTGTCACTGACTCCTGCCCTGCTTGTGTGTTCCTGAATGGGTCCTGCAGCCTCCAGAGCATCTATGAGGACTGCAGCATTTGTTCCTCCCAGAGTGGCTCCTTTCTCCCTTTCTACCCTGCGGACATAGCTCCCATGTCTGTCACTCCCATCCCCACAAGCCTTTGACCGCACTTTCCCAGCGTCCTTGGAGTTCTCTGACAAATTTCAAACTCATCCTAAGATCCCTGGTTCAACAGGCTCTCCCTTTTGCCCCCCATTGTCCTAAATGTGGCACAATCAGGGTTCCTTATAAAAGTGAGATGAGCGAGCTCGTCACTTCCTGAGTTTCTAGAACATCTAAAACTATAAAAATACAAGTGTTTTGAGTTTGGCAAAACACAAAAGGGAACTGCCAAGCTTCTTGACTTCATTTTGAAGTCTGTGTTTACTTAGAGTATACATGTGTATATTTTCTGATAATGTGTCTCTTTAGGTCTTGCAAAATGATCTCGTACGTTATTGAATTTTCAAGAGGCTTATTGAGTTTGTGAAGGAAAACCATTAAAACAACAATATGTTAAGTATTTTCTTCCCTAGAAACCCTATGACTCAACAGATCCTATACCAGGCAACACCAGCTCTCTCATCCCACACTGCAGGAATCTGTGGTGTAGAAAAGGAAATGGAGTGTGGAAACAATAAGTATATTCAACATAGAAATTAGAAGCACATGTCTCTGTCTTCAGGGTTTTCCCACAAGAGGGAAATGTGAGTGGAGCACAAGAGGTTTTTCTCAGGAGAAAAGTCCAGGCTGCGGGATCTGTTTTTAAAGTAAGATTTGGGTGTTCTTTAAGGGAACTACAGATCAGAAAGCCAACAGCTCCCTGACTATCCAGTTTGAGACTACAGTAAACCAAACTGGTGTTCAGCTTCCCCTGGCTTTGTGCACGGTACTGAAATATTTCAGAGAAAACAGACTGGGAGTGAGGAGGTCCATTGTATACATGCTGACGAGGGTGAAACCCTATTGATTTTTCTTCCCATCCATTACATTTCAGTGTTTGTGAA
The DNA here is from genome assembly GCF_964374135.1 of Grampus griseus. NCBI lineage: Eukaryota > Metazoa > Chordata > Mammalia > Artiodactyla > Delphinidae > Grampus > Grampus griseus. Next base: position 3,654,191 of record NC_139001.1, read on the forward strand.
TGTAAAAATAAAACTCAAATCAACTTCAAAAGTTGATGAAAAAATGAAATCTCAATTACATACCAAGGAGGGTTGGCCAGACAGGATTATACAAAATAAAATAACAGAGCCTTGAAGGCAGAATGAACATTTTTCACAACAGAAAGAGCAGATCTCAGTCCTTTCCTGACTGGCATCTTTGGTTCTGGGTTTAGAGCTGGAAGTAGAGGTCAAAGTCATGGGTCAACCTAAGAAATCCAGCACACTAAGGCATCAGTGAAAGTGCTGTACAACAGACAGACAAATATTTAAGACAGACATACAAGAAAAACAGACATATAAGACAGAGAGAGACGAACAGATGGACAGACGGGTAAGACAGGTAGGAAAAGTGGAGGGCCTTTCTTGACCAATCAGTACCTTCTCCCACAAAACTCCCAGTCCCTAGGGATTTAGAGAAGACAGGGTGTGCTTTGTCCTGACAGCAAAGACTGGAATTTTTATTTAATAGTTCTATATTTTGGCAATATTCAGACACCAAAATGAACAAAAGCACCTTGGAGTAAACATTCCATCTAGACCCCTGTACACGGACAAGATCTCGGTTGATCTCCAGCACACACTGGGGCCCCAAACCCACAAGCTTCATCTGCTGTGATGGATGTCTACTTAGGAAGGTTTAATACTTGGGCAGGTCCTGAAGTTTGAGTCTGGAAAAGGGTAAGGGCCCTTCCCACCCCGGTATCCCTGGTTCCCAAGTCCAGTGAAGGAGATGAACATTTGAATCAGTAGATTGAGGAAAGCAGATCGCCCTCCCCATTGTGGGTGGGCCTCACCCAATTCTTTGAAAGCCTGCGTAGAACAAAACGGTGGAGCAAGAGAGAACATGCTCAGCTCTGGCTGACTGTCTTCAAGCTGGGACGTTGGTTTTCTCCTGCCCTTGGACTCAAACTCAGACTGGAACTTACACCATCAGCTCTCCTGGGTCTTCGACTTGCCAGCTGCAGAGTTGCGGACTTCCCAGCTGCGGATCTGGGGACTTCCCAGCCTCCATAATAACCACAACCCCATGAGCTAATTCCTTCTTAGGTATGTTAATCTCATCCAGAAAAATGCTCACAGACACATCAGAAATAATATTTAGCCAGATATCTGGGCACCCCGTGGCTCAAACTGACACATAAAATTAACCATCACATTATACTCTCCACTCTCATCCCCCTGCAGCTATTATCTTGTCTTTCTTCTCCCTTCACAGATAAACTTGCCCAAACTGTCCTCACTCACTGTTCCCATTTTGTCATATGTATACAACTATATATCAATATATCTTTATTGGTTCCATTTCTGGGAGAACCCAGAATAAAACAAACATGCATAAAGGATTGTTTGTACTGGTGGTGGTTTTCACTGGTGGTGGTTTTCACTGGTGGTGATCATGGTCATCTTGGGTGTGTTTTTAAAGATGAGTGGCATGAAATGATGAAAAGGAGACAAGGAGAGCAACATGTCAAAGATACAGGAAAGAATGAAAATCAGCATGAAAGGGTCCTGAGAATGGAGAGGTCGGATGGGCTCCAAAGAGGCTGGCTGCAGTCAGTGCTGGGGCCACTCCTCCATTGTACCAGGCAAGAAGGAGGATAGGATCAAAGAAGACACGAGTGGGAATGATGATGCAAAATTAGAGCACTCCATGTGATGGCGTCTACTCTCTCCGGGAAGAAGGAAGGCGGTGTGTTGAGAGTTAAGAGTTGCCTGGTCTCAGAGGCTTGAGTAGAGTGAAGACCATAAATCTGACAGAGGGAGATTCCCTCCCTCCTGTGTTTCCACCTCCTTCCTCCTCAAAGCCATATATCATGGGCAGCTATGTCACGAATCCCCACAGCCAGGTTTTTATTAAGTGCAAAAAATTTTGCAATATGATATAAATTTGATCAATTCTCGACTTGTTCTTTGGTGTTCTGTTTTTCATGCTGCTTCACTAACCCAGCCAATTTTTTATTCTTATAAATATTTCCAGTCTTTGTCAAACTAGGTGTTTGGCAAGAAAGGTCCACATCTGTTCACACATGGGACAGACCAGACCGGTTTCTGACAGCCAGTAGTTTTTGACAAAAGAATGGTGTGAATCTGCTCTCTCAAGTTTCTAATAATAAGAGCAACAATGTGTCAGACTCTAAGTTCCAAAGACACATATTCATATTCATACATATTTATTCTTACAGCGTGATCGGGGTTCCTGCCACTCCCACTGAGAGGTGGTGTCTGGTTTCTCCACTCAGATCTGGGCAGGGACTTGTGACTGCCTGACCAAGGGAGTATGACAGAAGTTTGATGCTATATGATTTCCTATGCTAAATCATAAGAAAAGAGACAGACACAGCTTCTTCCTGGTCTCCCCACCCCTCTCTTCCCCTTCTCCTTCTCCTTCTTCTGCTTCTCTCTTTCTCTCTCTCTCAATGTCAGGATGTTCATCTTTGAAACCCAGAGACCATTATGTGAGGAAGCCCAAGCCACACGGACTGACCCACACGGAGAGGGATGGGGCCGCTGTCAACAGGCGGCGCCGATCTGCTAACCACGCAAGTGAGCCACCTTGGAAGTGAGTCCTCCAGCCTGTGCAGCCTTCAGACGACTGAAATCCTAGCTTTGCAACCTTTGCAACCTGTAAAAGGGCCGGGGTTGCAAATCCTTTGCAACCTCACCAGAAAGCACACGGCAAGCTGCCCCTGGATTCCTGACCCACACAAAGCCACATCAAAAAGTACATAATTTATCATTGCTTTAAGACACTGAGTTTTGGGGGGCTTTGTTTTGCAGCATCGGATAATTATAACAAACAACATGAGTAAATTCAACAGATCCTGCTTGACCGTCTACCTCTGTCAGAGTTCTCAGTGCCCAGCACAGAGTCTCAGGGGAATAGTTTAGGGTATTTGATTTACAGATATCACCACACAGAGTCTGCACAAAATCCCCATGAGTCATGTACTGAGATTAGCCCTATTTTACAGATGAGGAAAATGAGGCCCAAAGGTCACACAGCTGGTAACTGGGAGAGGCCTAGGACAAGAACCTCTGTCTCTGGGATGACCGTCAGAGCCTCCAAAGACATGCTGTCCCTTTGCCTCAGTCTCTTGAGGTCCACTGGGCCCACCTCAGGTCACAGATAAAGGTTGGCCCTGCCACCAACTAAGGGGAGACCAGCTTTGTGTTCCAGGCCAAGCGGCCCCCCGGCCAGTTCCTCGACCTCCCCGTCCGCTCGCTGCCCCACTGCTGGTCCTCCTGGAAGGACTGTGGCTCTGACTTCAGGAGTGTTTGTGCCTGATTAAAAACCCCGTGGCTGGTGGGGCGAAGAGGCCAGGATCTGCTGGAGGCTGTGGCGCAGTGGAAACATAACATTTCTCCTTGGTGATGTCTGTTGTAGGCAGTGGAACCTGGGCCGATCAGAGCACCTACAGCCTCTGTCCCACAAGCGCGGACCCTGCCACACTTCCCCAAATTGTCCTGCAGCCTCAGGCCCTCCAGGCCCTGGGCCGCTGAGCCTCAGGCTCTTTGGGGCCCCTGCAGGGATTCCCTCACTTTCTTTCCGGGGGAGGTTTTCTAAGATATGTGCAATTACCCATCAGTCCCTCCTTCCTTTCCTTCTATTCATCTGCTTTGTACGTGAAAGACGTTTCCTGAGGTTTCTTGCCTGTGAGTATCAGCCTTCCCTGTTTTCCAGGGTTGATTCACTCCCCAGCACTATTCTGACATTTGTTCCGTGATTTTCCGTGGGAATTTTGGAGACAGCAAAGTTTGATTGAGGGGCTTGTCATCTTGAACCAGATCTGAAAATTTTTAATGGTCAGAACGTCTCTGCAGAGTGAGTTAATGCAGGGTGGGTAGCAGGATGTTGGGCAGCCCTGGCCTGGCTGAGGGGTGAGGCTGGGAGGGGGCCGCCCAGGCCCTTCTGACCTCACACTTCTTGCCCCTTGGAGGTTCTCTCAGGAGAACATGAGGACCTAGGGGCGACAGGCTCGGTGTGTGCCCGTGGTTAGAAACTCCAGATCTCCAGATGATTTTCATCTTTTGATTGTCGTTAGAAAGGGTGTACAATGAAGAGTACTAACTATTCCCTGAAGTCCTGAAGATGCAATTTTCCCAGCCACAGCTCAGGGCTACTGGCCAAACGCTGTTCCCACGAACAAAGGAGAAGATGGCCTTTGGGGACATGAGTCAGTGACCTTGGCCTTGGGGAGGGCTGTGGTCCCGAGGTTCCAGTAGGAACACTCAGTACCTTCTCCCACCCAGCCGAATCCACTGGAGCCTGTGTGTCAGGAGACCCACAGACGATACAGTATTTTTTGGAACAGCAAGGAGGTCTCCAGGGACTGACATGACATTGCTGGGGCCATGGTCTGCTCTGCGGAGTCCTAGTGCAAAGGGGACCAGATCTCTACACTGGCCAATCCAGTCTACCCCGGTGCATGACTCGAGGCTGCATCCTGACCTGATGATCAAGACCTACTGTTCTAAACATCTGCTGCTTCTCCCACCCCTGGTCTCGTCAGCCACACAGGGAGACCCCAGCAGCACCAGGGTCAGCTCAAAGGGCCACGGGAGGTCTGGCCTCGGTAGCTCCCTGAACAATGTGCAGTTAGGTTCACCGCAGGTCTTGCCATGACCATGTTGGACAAATGGCTGGTTTGGAGGCCTGGAGGCTGTGTCCATGCTCCCCGGCCCTTTTACAGCTCAAACCCCAGAGCCCAGACAAGGGATTCTGGGGCTGGATCCCTCGGCACGACCTCTGTTGCGTGCCATCCCCTGAGCCCAACCACTTCTTCTTACTAGAAATGAAAAACCTTATTTTCTCCACGTGTTATCAAAGTAACTTGCGCTCATTCAGGAAGATTTACAAGACGCAAAGACGTAGAAAGAAAACAATACATGAAGTACCATCACCACCATGTATACTTTCGTATATTTCCTCTTGGTCTTTTAAACATGCATAAACAATGTGTGTGTGTTCTCTACAAACGTCTAACTAACCCAGGGTCTTCCTTTTAAAATGTATTATGTGATAATCCTTTTTAATGTTACGAATTTATTGGGGAATCTGCTTAATGGCTCTTTAATATTCTATCAAGAGTATTCGTAATAATGTTTTCACATTTCCTATGATTGGATATTTTGGAGTTTTTTCCCCCCTCAAGTTTATTATTGCAAAAATGCTGAAATGAACCTCTGCCGATTTTTTTTTAATTGCTTTGGTCCCCAGAATAGATTCCCAGAGAAGAAATTAAGAAGTAAAAGAATATGAACATTTTTCAATCTCAAAATGTGTTACAAAATTTATTTCAAAAATTCTTGAAATGATTTATTTTCCCTCCAACAGTGCATTAAAGTGCCTGTTTACACACATCCTCTCTGGTTTTGGGTTATCTGAAGCACAGGGGAAAAAACCCAACAACAACTTGCTATTTTAAAAACAGCTCCACACACAAGATGCACATTGTGGATCAGAACATCCATCCACATATTTCAACAGGAATTCTCCCTCCCAAGCCAGAGTTAGAGTATTTCAATCAGGTGGACTGAAGCAAATCTGGGGGAAAAAAACCCCCAAAAAACTAAGTTGAGGTGGTATTTGAAAGATACTAAATTCCATGGAGGAAAACTGTTTTCTCTCTGCATGACTAATCCCTTCCATCCCTAAAAGGTGTGTTTGAGACAGAGCTGAACTGCAAGCACAAGGTCAGATGGACTACAGGCCTCTCAGACCCGAACCTGAGGTCACCTGGGGACATCATTCAGGCTGCCTGCCAGCCAGGCTCTAGGACAGATGCTCCTATCCAGCTCCCTTAGGAAGTATGTCCAATTTGTCAAACATTCTATACTCTTAACATGTAAAGAAAGAAAGGGGGAAACACGGTAGGAAAGTAGTTAGAAGTATTGAGCTCTGGCCTCCAACGGGAGGAAGTAAAACACAACTTCAGTGAAGGAAACTGAGACCATCTTACTCTTTTTCGACAAACAGAATGTGAGGGGAATCCAAAATGGAACACAAGTAAACACAAGTGACAAGTAAACCTAAATGAAAAATGAGAGGGCTGAGAAGAAGTGACATCCCAGTAGCAACGAACACACCCAGTACCCAGATCTTGGTTTCTAAATAACATTGTCCAATTAAAGGAACAGGGCTCCTTGGAGAGACAGTTGACACCAGAGCTGGCCCAGGGAATGCACAAGACTAGCTGGGAACATTCTGTAGTGCCAGAAAATAGGACAGTGATCCAAAAATGATGGGGTCACTGTCAAAACAGGAGCTAACTCGAAGGATCACCAGTGACTAAATCTGGGACAAGTCGAGCAATTAAAAGACTCCTCATATGATAGTCATGGATTATAACTCCTAGAATAAACTAAATACCCAAGGGGTCATATTAATACAAATAAATAACTGAACATATAAAATAAGAGAAAGAACAGTTCTTACAATAAAATTTCAGTTAATACATGTAGAAAGAATGATGAAAATAATAAGTCATTATTTGGGTAACACATACTAATAATTGTTGTAGGCAAAAAGCATTCAACGGATGGTAAAATGGGTGAGTGAAAAGTATGATGAGAAATGGGATGTTTACCTAGTCTCATAGTATCTCCCCACCAGATACTTATTAAGCACAAAGGGAAATATGCTAGTATGACAGTAAAGAAACCTGACAGAGACCACTTTAGGCAAATCATCAAAGTGACCATTAGCAGTAATAAGACATGGACCTCATGTAGCCACAGCTATGATGCACTGAGAAGGGAGCAGCAGTTTCTGGGGTATCCTTGGCAAAAATGCATAACCTCGGTCTCATCATGAGAAAATATCAGGCAAATACAAACTGAGAGACAGTCTGCAAAGTAATGGCTGATGTCCTTCACTCACACTGAGGTCATAAAAGACAGACTGAGGGGGCTTCCCTGGTGGCGCAGTGGTTGAGAGTCTGCCTGCCGATGCAGGGGACACGGGTTCGTGCCCCGGTCCGGGAAGATCCCACATGCCGCGGAGCGGCTGGGCCCGTGAGCCATGGCCGCTGAGCCTGCGCGTCCGGAGCCTGTGCTCCGCAACGGGAGAGGCCACAGTAGTGAGAGGCCCGCCTACCGCAAAGAAAAAAAAAAAAAAAAAGACAGACTGAGGAACTGTCCCAGATGGAGGAGACCAGGGAGACAGGACTACCAAATGCAGTGCGGGATTCAGAATCAGATCCTAGACCAGAAAAGGACATGGGTGGGACAATTGAAGTGAAATGTGAATAAGATTTGTAGATTAGTTAGTAGTGTTATATCAACATTAATCTCTTGGTGTTGATAATTGTACTATTGGTTATGTTAGAAGTTAATATTTGAAGAAGCTGAAAGAAGAGAGTATAGTATTTCTGTACTATTTTTGCCATTGTAAGTCTGAAATTATTTCAAAATAAAAAGCAAGAAAAAAGATGGCATACCTTTACAGGGTTTCAAAGCTTTTCATTGGGAATTTCATTTATTAATCACTTTGGGGAAAATTGAAATTTTAAATATACTTAAACTTTCATTAGGTCATGTGACTTGATCTGTTTAACAACATAGAGCTTATGGAAGTAAAATTAGGAAAGGGACTGTATTTTATTTTATTTTTTAATTGAAATAGAGTTGATTTACAATGTTGTGTTAGTTTCAGGTGTACAGCAAATTGATTCAGTTATAGATATATTCTTTTTCGGATTAAGGGACTGTATCTTAGTGTTGAGCAGTAGAGCTAATAGCAAATAGTCATCCAAAAATAAACATGTTGACTATCAAGAGGTCGAGTTGAACTAATTATAGAAATCCTTGACATGCTATCTTGATTTAAAAAGAATTCAAACTAGCATTTATGGGAACACTTGGTAAAGATTAATTGTGAATCTCTCCAAAGTACGTATGTAATCAAGGCATTTTCAGAGACATACCTTTGATTTCCTGCAGCTTGAATTAAGAAGCAGGTCAGCTAGCTCTTCTAGCTGAAGGCTACCTTCAGTTTCATGGATAATTAAGCCAGAGCTGTTGGATCACTCGAGTAAGATGTTAACTGCTGATGATTTCAGAATGAGCTAATAAGGGAGACCCTCCAATTGGCTATGGGTTTTACTAGAAACTGAAGCAATAGTCAAAAGTCTGTGTTTTAATCACATGTAATCCTTAAATCTCTGAATTTGCTCTTTGGCATGCATTTAAATCTACAGATGATTTCCATCACAAAGCTTCTACTAGATCTTCTCATTCAGGGTGATAGTCTAACCTTTAGTAGTTTTTATATACTTTACTCTACAAAATCCCCACTGAGATGACCTAACAGAATAATAAGGAAAATTCTCCATAATCACTGGGAATTGGAAAAGGCACTATCTAAATTCCTGAATTCCTGATGCTCTGAAATAAGAAATGGTACCAGAAAAAAAAAGAGATTAAAGGAAAATGTGGACCATCCCACCATTTACATCTTCCAGAGGGGGCTACAGATTATGGTGGTTGAGTGCATAGGGGTTGAATTTCAGTCCTGCTGCAGCCAGTCTGGGGCAACCTCAGCCTATAATACCTGCTTAGAGAGAGAGGTGGGGAGGGCAGCTCTCTGCATGGAGCAGAAAATTCTGTTGCATCAGCTCCTGCTGACCTCTGTCAGCTGGCAATGGGAGTTAAAGGCTAAGTACTCCCAGCCAGCTGAAGACTGCCACAGCAGATGGCCCACTGGGAGGGGAAACTGTTCCCCCCAGAAGACCTTCCAGGTGTGTGCCACCTTCCATTACCTGACTTGCACATCAAATTACATTAAATCTACCAAAAAGAGATGCTAAGAATTCTAAAATTTTCCATTCTTTTACCTGGACTAGATTTCCCTCTGTAAGGGTTGAAAAGAAAAGAAAAAAAAGCATCTAAAACTCACTAGTTTCTGCAGATGAAAAAATGAAGACCAGTTGGCCCATTCAGGGAAATTGAATCTCTATGAAACAGGTATTTTAAGAAACAAGAAAACTTAACAAAAAGAAACCAAGGTTAAGAAATTTGAAATATATGTTGTAAATGAGACGTAAGGAAGTATTTTTTTCTTCATAACCGTTTCACTGGTGCAGTTGTAGAAAAAGAGCATTCTCTAAGTATTATATACCCAGCTAAACTACCAATAAAGAATAAGGGCAAAATAAAGACCTGTTAACATTCAAGAAATCAGAATATTATCTTCTATCTGTCCCAAAATGTACTTTGGAATAAAATTCAGCAAAATCAAAGAGGAATCCAAGGAAAAAGAAACAATTCAAGAATCAGTGGGCATAAACAAGTGCAATGAAAAGATACTCCAGGTACTAACATCAAGACAAATGACATATGGAGGGTGAAAAGGCAGCCCATAGAGTGGAGGAAGATACATGTGCATTATACATATCTAACAAAAGGCTCATCTTCGGGACATATGCAGAGCTCCTAAAGTCAGGAGTAAAATAAGAAAACCAATCCAACAGTAAAATGGTCAAAAGACTTGGCAAAAAATGATATCCAATGACCAACAAACATAGGAAAAAATGCTCAACTTCATTGGTCCTTAGAGTGGCGCAAATTAAAACCACTGTGAAGTTTCTTTATGCACCCATCAGAACGACTCAAATAATAAATTTTTGAAAAACACACAATACTGTTGATCAGGATGTAAAACAACTGTAACTTTCATACACTGCTCATGGGAGTGTAAACTGGTATAACCACTTCGGAAAACTCCCTAAGTTAAACAGAAACCCTTGGATCAGGAATGCAGAATTCCAGATCTGGGCTCTTCCTGCTGTTTACCAGGAGTGTGCATCGGGAGCTACTCTGCAAGGAGATTGGTGTAGTGACAGTCAGGTTGCCAGCGAGAAACAGACGGCACACGCAAGCTGGGGAGCGTGAGAGGGTTTAATAAAGGAACAGTGAACAAGGCAGGGCCTGACTCACAGGCTGCCGCACGTGGGCTAAGCCTTTAGCGGGAACCCGGTGCCCTGTCCTCAGCAGCATGTCTCGTCACCCTCAGGGAATTTGCGCTACCCATTGAAGTCCCAGCTTTAGGCTCCACTGCAGTATGGTCCTGAGTTTGCTAGGAGGCGCTGTAATGGGTCCACTGGGGTTGAGGCTACCATCACTTGTGTCCTCATGCCAGTGGCCAGTAGGTAAAGAAAGGAATTGCTCTAGTGATATTTTGAGCCACATCATTCTTTGCGGTGGGGCTGTTCTGGGCCCTGTGGGGGGCATAGCAGCATCCCTGGACCCTGTGACCTCCACCACCAATTGTGACAACCAAAATACCTCCAGACATTGCCAAATGAACCTTGGGGGCCAAAACTGCTCCTGGTTGAGAACCACTGATTGAGGTTATCATCTTCAGCCACGGGGACATGCCAGGATCTGCACAAATACATTTTAGTTCTGACAGTCACACAGTTTCTTTGGATTTGCTTTATGATCTGCTCCCCCGCCGAGCATCCAATGCAGGCGAGGTTAGGTCAAAGGTCTGGGTCAAAGGTCTCCTAAGGGCTTTCACTGTCCAAGGCTACCTTCTCAGACAACCTCAGGTCCTCCCCAGCTCCAAAGATGGTTCTTCCTGTAAAATAGATAAAAAAGACAAGGCTTATGTTTTCTAATACCTTTTAAAATATTTGTTATTGGTATCCACTTGGTATTGCAGAAAGGATGGGCTAGAATCAGAGGGAGTTTAGGATCTGGGCTGCACCATTCCCACCGTGTAGGGTCCAGCTTGCTCCTTGGGGTGGGGGGCAATTTCCTCAGGCTGTAAAACTGTACCGGACCCACAGGCTTCTCTGCAGGAGTGAATGGTCTCAACGTGTAAAGCACTCAGTAAAGCCTCACCTGACGCTTCTTTCCTGAGTGAGGTTGGGTTTCTAGTTTCCCCTCTTCTCCTTTTCATGTGCTGTTTCTCCCCCTGGTTATCATAGTGGGTGAGAAACGTCGTGAGGAGCGGCGAGCCTGCCCAGCTGCTGCATTAAGTCTTGCTTCTCCTTATGAACCGGGCAGAACCGACAGCGCCACGCCACTGAAACAGAACATGAGACCTTTATCAGCTTCCGAGTTACCACGGAATCACCCCTAAGGACACAGGTAAGTGGGATGCGCTGAAGAAGAGGCTTCGTGAAGCCTCAGAGTCCACTGAGCCCAGGCTGGCCAAGGAGCAGGGGTAGGGAGGTTGACGTAAGTCAGCAGCCGGTGGAAGAACCTTGTTTCAAGGCCTGTTCCTGAGAAAGCGGTCTGGGGAAGGCAAAGGGGAATCAGGGAAATGTGTGCGCAGATATACATAGGAACAGATATACACAGATATACACAGGAACACACACGAAGACGGTCCCACATACACACCGCTTCTCACGCACGCACATTTGCTTACACGTACCTGTACACACAGCTCACACACAGACTTAGCTTCTCAGGCTCACACACACACTCACTTTCTCATGCTCACACACAGGCTAACACACATTCACATACTCTTACACACACGCCCTCTCACACACACTCACTGACCCACACACAGACTCTCTCACGCTGTTGGGCCGCAGCCCGCAGCCCTGCAGGCCTGTAATCGTCTGGCCGCCAGGCGGAGGAAAGAGTCCAGAGACAGCAACAAGGACATCAAGTGTTTATTGGACTGGGGGCCTTACACGTCCGAAACTAAGGTCCTGGAGCGACACTCCACCATGGATGGCAGTAACCTTCCCTGCTCGGGGGAGAAGAAGGCTGCCATTTATACGAGGATTGATGTCGGATGGCCTTCTCAGTTACCATGGAAACCAGCCTTGGGTGGGGGGGTACATCCCTCAGCTTAACAAGCATCTCAGGGTTAGAGGTTTCCCTTTAGTGAACTAGCAGGTGGAGTGTTAGAACCGGCCGCCGGGGGGCGGGGGCGGGGGGGGGCAGGCAAGCTTCTGTGCGTAGGTGCAGGTGGCGCAGGGGCTGGGCAAGCACAGGTGCAGAGAGCAGATCAGCCGTGTCGAGCGGCCTGACCGCGCACGCGCACGCTGCCGCTCAGCTCTCGCCCCGTCCATGCCCAGCTCCCGCTTCCCGCTTCCCGCTCTGAGTCAGGGTTCCCGTCATGGGTTTGGCAGTGGGTTCACTCCATCCTCCAGCCGCCTCATCCCGTGATGAGTCACAAGCTTCTTGTTTATTTAGACACTTGGAGAACCTGGGTTTCTTCCAGGTGGTTTCTTGGGCGGCGGGAGACGTGAGGGAGGAGAGGCTGGGAGAGAAAAGCAGGGTCATTCTGGACAGGGGCTGAGGAAGGAGATGTGAGCGGAGGAAGTACCAGCTGGTGCCCGGCCTGCTTTCCCTCTGTGGGTGCCAGGCCTCCAGGGCCCCCCACCTGCCCGGGGAACAGAGGCTAGAGGCCGGCCTCTTGCTCTGCAACTGAGGAGGGAGTGGCCTGGCTCCTGCCAGAGCTGGAGCGGATGCTGTGCGGAGCCCGACAGGGAAGGGTGCCTGCCCCGAACCCGGGAAAATAAGAGCCCGCCACCCATCTCACCACCGACACAGCTGAGGGAGCTCAGAATCAAAGCAGCTTTAGAAATGTTCTGCCTTGAGCTGATGTGGCGTTCAGAGAAATCCCAGGAAACAGGAGGTTTTAGTAAATAAAGATGCTGTCCTGAGACTTTGGCGGGCCCTTATCTGAAAGCCGTTGATAAGGATCAGGGAGGAACGGCTGGGTAACAACGATGCTTTCTGTCTTTGCTTCTTCAGGGCATTGGTTAACATTTTTTTAAGAGAAAAGGGAAAGTAGGACATTTTAGCCGCCAGAAATGTATGAACTTAGCAAACTTAACTGCTTCTCCAAGGAGCTTAAATCCAGTGATTTACAGAGGCCCAAATGCAACTCTAAAATTTCCTTCTAACCAGACCAGCCGTCCTGCATTTTGAGGCGTTAGGAGTGAAGTTGGCAGGCATTCATTAGCATAATGAATGCTAATTAGTGCTGGCGGCCCTGCTGGAAGGCTTCGTACCAGGTTCCAGGGGAAGCAGCCCAGCCCCGCGTAGGAGCCTCTTTGGAGGAGTGTGGGAACGAGCTCCATAGCCTCGCTTTTCCTTCGGAAACTACAGAAAGCAAAACCCAAGTTGCTCGGAACACGGCTTGGCTCAAAGCGTGAGTCTGAGGCCGGTGGAGTCGAGGCCGCTGCTCGCCCGGCAGTGACCCCCGCACAAGAGGCAGGGCTCCAGGCGCTGACGAGGCCTGCCGCTGTCCAAGAGGCCAGGGGAACCCTCCCGTCACGGCCTCGGCTTCCCTTTAGCAGTGGGGGAGACAGTGGTTTCAAGGAAAGGGCCTTGTAGGCTGAATTTTACAAAATGTGGTTTCAGCTCAAAGGGAAATGGAGAAAGAAAAAGAAGAGGGGGTGGAGAGGGGCAATGGGGTGGAAAAGTAAGCAGCAAAGAGAGGGCAATAGGTCTGAGTAGGGGAGTGGGGTGTGGAGGACGGAGAGGGGAGAGAGATGCTGTGATCCTCGGGTGGTGCCGGGGAGGGTGGCCCAGTGGCCTTGAGGAGGGGCCTTCGTGGGACCCTGGGCTCAGACTTCACACAGGGAGGGTCTGAAGACCAGACTCAGGCTTGACCCAGGAGTAGGTGGGATGTGAGGAACCCAGAGGGTCCTGGACCAGCCTCGGGTCTCCCCCGGTAGAGAGGACTGGGTGGGGAGCCGGGCTGAGGGCTGACCCTCTGGGTGGCGGGAAGGTGCAAGGGCACGGCTGGCCTGGGCCCAAGTGCTCCGCACCTGTGTCCCCTTAGGATGCGGAGGGAGGTCACGTGCCCTGCTCCCATGGTTGCATGCATTTGCGGAGCCGCAGAGACCCTGCAGCCCATGCCAGGACCCTGGTTCAAAGCCTGGGTCCACACGGGAACCTTTTAGCAATCCTTAAAGTGAAGCTCTGGCAGTGGCCTCGACTGGGCCCAGGAGGGAAGCTGGTGGGGACCTTGCGGCCGGGCTCCAGCACTACCCGTTCCCCTGCCCCGCGCGCTGACCCACCCCTGCACCCCAACTCCTGAGAGGGCTTCTGTCCAGAGAGGGTGCCCATGCGGTGCTCTGTGGGACAGACAGCAGGGGTGCACGGGACAGGGACAGAACATGTAGGGGAGGAAGAAGACAAGTGCGGTGGGTTTTGGTGACTTATTTCTGCTATGCTTGAACTTTTAGTGGGTGATCTGGTGCTTCGATGTGTGTACACACATCCATATATATGTTTGTACGTGATAATGTATTTGAATTTAAGCTCATTTTAAATTTGGACGATGCCAGAGCGTCTCAGGCTTACATGTCAAACTTGAAAGAAACAAAATCCTCTTCCTGGTGGAAAGATTTAGTCAGTTAGACGAAAATGCTGGTTCTTTTTTTTGAAATGCTGAGGAGATGCATTTCTAGACTTGGGCCTTTTTAATTCTCAATTTTTGAAGTGCTGCAAATTCCTTTTCAGGGACTGACGTTAAGGATATTTAGTCTGTTAAAATTCACAATCCTATTATGATGTTAGAAAACAGACAGAGCATTTAGTCCCCCTCTTAATTTTTGTCTACACCAAACTGGACTCAGAAAATGACAGCATAGCAATTCAGTTAGTCTAAACTGATGCTTTTTAACAATGGAAAAACCTTCAGTTCTTTGTGTTTTTAATTACAGGATGGGTTTGTAAATGCCAAAGTTTCTAAATATATTTTGAAGTTAATTGAATGACTAATTTCTCCAAGAAAGCTTCCAGTCCCCTGGCAGAAAAGAGGCAGAGGGAGGCTGAGGGCCTTAGTCATGACCAGTGCTGGTGTCTGGGAACAGTTTTTGTTCTGTCATTGGGGTCTGGTTTCTCTTATAAATGAAGGATTAGTGGGTCACAGAGAGAAAGGGAGGAAGGGTGCCATACCAGGAGCCCGGTTGTGGTGGCTTGGGCGGACACTCTTAAGGTTGGTTTTAGCCAAGCTCCATAGAAAGTGGACCCCTGGAGTCAGGGAAAGGGGTGCATGACTCCCTCAAAACTCCTTTCGGAACACCAGCTCTATTCTGCAAATGTGCCCCCAAAACACTCACCCAGCATCATGACACTCTTAGATGGAAAAACAGAGTTCTCACTCCAAAGGGCGCCCCTCTCTCTCCTGTGCTATCAGAGGGGAAGCTGTTTCTGGCTCAGATGAGGGTGCACAGGCCGGGGCCCCCGGTGTGATGAGCAGACAGCCCAGGAGGACTGGGGAGTGTGTGTCTGTCCTGTAACGACTTGGTGACTCTCTGAAAGGACCCTATTTTCACCAGTGTGACCTTTTGACCACTCATTGCCCTTCTCCAGATGCTTATCAGGCCCTTACCCTAAAATAACTTGTGATTCCTTAAGGACAAGTATTTCCTGGTTTGTGTCATTGTCAGTCAGCACTCTGTCCAGGCAACTTTAACAACCTTGTGGCTTTTGTCTCTGTAAACCCCTGACTCTTTGTCCTCCCCAGAACACTCTTGGGGATTTAGCCAAATCTGTGTCTCCTGAATTGCAATTCTTAAGACCCCAAATCAAGCTCTCTGTTCTTTGCAGCCCTGACAGTTGTTTGACGCCAGGAAAAGTCACTCACTTCAGTGCATTTTTCTACCACATCCTTACACTGTTAGCAAGTTGTATTAAAACGTGTAGACTGGTCTCTGCCATGCTGTGGAGGGGGAGATCAGGGAAGACGGAGATGGGGTAGAGCAGGGTCCCCAGCTAAGCCCAGGGTGACAGCAGCGACAGCGTGACTGGGGTGGACAGCTTCCCAGCAGAGCGCGACTGCATGGCTGGGAAGGTCCAGGCAGCAGGGGCGCTGTGAACGCCGCTGTGAGACCCCTTGGTCACGGTCGGCCAGCTTTAAGGCAGGTTAACTAGGACAGTTAGGGGTAGCCCTTCAAGCAAAAGTGATTCTTCTCTTAAAAATGTTGACAGCAATAGGCTTCTTTTTCTAATCATCTTTCTTACCACTTGAAGCTGGATTTGAAACACCAAAGAATGATTTCAGTTAGAGAAGTGTACAACAAATAATGAGCACATAACTGTTCAGACGTCTGGAACGTGGTGGGAGATCAGGATTCTGGGGCAGGGGGGATCAACGGGAAAGCACGCTGAGGACTCATCAGGTGTTGGAGGCTGTTTGTCTAAAACCATGAAGACTTGTGCTCCCAAAGCTGGTTTTGGAAGTTGGAGTGAAAACCAGCCATGGCTGTTAGAAGCGTGTTTCAGTGACTGGGAGACACTGTGACTTTTCTGCATCACTATGTAAACCAGGAAGCAGAACGCTGATCATCAGGGCTGACATGGTGGTGCTGGAAAGTGGCGAGAGCCAATGTCCCCAAGCCCGAAAGCCAGCTCTTCACGGAGGCAGCCACCCACCCTGCAGGACAGGGTGCTCTGTCCACACCAGGAGCGAGCCTGCCCCCATGACCCCCAGGGGCCGAGCACGGAAGCATCCTTTGGAACTTTGAGACCATTAATTAATTTTAGTCCTTGCTTGTGTTCTTCACCCCAAGACGCATCTCCAAAGGAAGAAGAGCCTGCCCCGTTTGGCCAACCTGCAGCACAAGTGTGAGAACAGAGCCTTTTGCTTAAGCCGTTCTTAACAATACATTCGCTGCCTTTGGAAATGCCATGTTAATTTTCTAAATAATGTAGTGGTAAATGTTATCATTCCCAGAATCTTTAGCCGCATCTGAGATGACTTCTTTAGAAAGAAATGATGAGAAGAATTACTGGATCACGTGGATAAGAAATTCTTGGGGTGTTTACATCTGCTGCCTTAATCTGAACATTTGATACTAGGGATTTCAAGATAGCTCAGTTTTCTCTCTGAAACTTCCTGTCGAATCAGTCGTCATCATCTGTGGCCTCAGAAGGACTCTGGCCAACCCTTTGGTCTCCTTCCTCTGGGACAGTGTGACAGTTGAGATGACCAGCTCCATCACTGCTGTGTGACCTTGGGCTCACTGAAGCCACGCTCTTACCATTTACAAAATGGAGACACAGAGGTCAGCCCCATAGTTTTGTGGGAATTAAACAATGTATACGGAGAACATGGCAGTGTGCTAAACTAAAATAACAAACCTTAGTCAAACACTAAATATAGAAAAAACACTAACGGCAAAAGTTAACATCAATTCTGAGAGCTAGAGTGTCTTCCCCTTCTGATGACAAAGGGACAGAGGATCACGAATCCCGGCTGTTGTTTTGCACGTTCACGCCTGGCTCCCAGGAGTAGCTGCCGTGGTGGATGGAAGGCCAAATGTTGGGGTCAAGAAACTTGGCAAGTGGTCCTTTGAAAAATATCACGAAGGCTTCCTTTATCCATTGAGGAAACATCACCATCAGAGAAGACTATTCATTTTCATGAATAATATTACTTTACTAATGGATTCCCCCCTTGTTCTAGAAAAAATATGGAGGGCATTTAGAGGAATTCATTCAGGATAAAGAGAATTAAGTAAAAAAAAATCAGGGTGTGTGGGCAGTAAATAGAGGGAGAGAAAAAGCAAGTTTAGGGAGAAAACCCAGTGTCACACGGGAACAGCTCTGAGCTCCCCGTGGGCCAAGGCGAAATGGCAGGTGTGTTGGTTTCAGGATCACAGGATCCACCAGCCTCCCTCTCCGGACGCAGAGGCCTGGCGGAATTTCTCACTTGAGAGGGGTCTCATGTAGGCACGTCACTTGGTGGCATGGGTGCTGCCTTCTCCCTAGTTTGACAGGAAACACAAAAGCCGTGTCCCAAGGCTCCTCTTCAGATTGTCTCATTGAGGGCAGGGCCAGCACGAGGGTAGAGCGAGGGTCTAGAATGAAGCCTGCAAGTCCTTGGGGCCACCGCCCTGGCTTTCCTTGCAGAGAATCACCTGCAGAGCTGGCTGAGGGCAGGTTTCCGTTTAGTATGTCTGGACTGGGGCTCCTAGGTGATGCCCAACTTGTGGCCCAGGGAACACACTTTGAGAATCAGGGCTTTCGGGGCTCCCTCTATGAATGTGATTTTTCACAACTGAAAATATGATGAAACCTGGATAGCAGAGCACTTGGAGTTAATTTCCTGATGAGAGCAAAGTGCTTTCACACCCTGGGTTGCAGACAAAGGCCGGGCCACACACTTGAATGTGCAGGGCCGATGCTGCCTGCCTGTTGGTGCTGATAGCCTGACCAGCACTGGACCTGCAGCCACGGCTGCTGCACTTCCCCCCCCCACCCCGGGGGGGGGGGGATGTCCTCAGTCGGCCCCGGCTGGCGCTCCCTGTGCGGACTCTGCAGATGACCTCTCTTAGCAAACATCCAGGGTAATGTGATTTGGTTTTGTCTATTTTATGTTTTGAGATTAAAACAATTATTTTTATTTTTTTAAATTATTAGTTTCATTATTATTAATTAAAATTTTAAATTATTATATATTAATTTAATTTAATTTTTAAATTTAGCCTACATTTGGATTTGGTCTTCTAAACTTATGAATTCAGGTATGTGACCACTGCCCCCTACCCTGTCCCCCAAGAATTACACCTTGGCTGGATCTTTTAATTTTTTTCCCCAATTATTAGGGATTCAGCTCTAAATTCACCACAGATTTTCTATCTTGCCAAGTCTTAGTAAACTCATCCATTCCACTTCTATGACAAAAGGACTGACATCTCAAGGGCTGATCAAAAAAATTAAAAACTAAGAAAACAAAACTTCTCTTTGTCCAAAATATCTAGTATCTAAGGGCACTTTCTCCAGCCTTTAGATAAGGTTTATTTCTCTAGGAGACTACGTTTTCAGCCAGGAGTGAGTGATAGTGACCTGATATCCACAAAGCCTGGAGCCACAGGAATGACCCTGCCCACCAAGTGAATTACAGCAGCATTTTCCAGACAATTAGAAGACCGAGTGACAGCAAGGGGAGGGGTAAGAATTACGCAGACGCCGGGCTCTGCCTAGACCACGTGCTTCAGGCCATTCAGTGTGGACCCCGTGTGTCTGGTTGGAGCCCCAGGCTGCCCCGAGGAGGGCGTGGGTGGACGTGAAGAAACGCTTCCCTGCAGGGGATCCCGCATCGACAGCAGCAGCTGTGGGCACAGGGAAGACGTCAGGTGCAGCATCAGAACAACCACTGAGCCGAGTTAACCTGCATCCTGGAAGACAGGGTGGAAGACAAAAGCCTCCTGCCCTTTTGAAATCAGTCTCTATCAAAGTGTCTCCGGCAAGACGCAAGCGGCTGCTCCCGTATTTCCATCCATGTTCTTTGCGTTTTATGGTGACGTGGGCTCAGAAATCTGTGTAGCAGTTCTCTGGAAATCCAGATTTTACAGGAAGCCATCCAATCGGCTTAAGGCTGCCAGATGGATTTGGAAGTTCTTAGACCATTCTCCTTTGACATCACTCACCACACAACCTCACAAGCAACCTACTCCAGTTTTTAAACTGTTATTTAACTGACATGGGACACCTGAAAATAGGTTTTTATCACCATATGGATCATTACACGTGGGGCATTTTGCTGGTTGTCCTGAGTGGCTCTTCTTAGCATCTAGGCACTGGCACACAATTAGGAGAATGTTATTCAGTCAAAACTGACTTTTGGCGATTCCTCCCATCATGTGACTCACGTGGAAAATGGCCTGGTTTCTCTTTATTCAGAATGAAACCTTTGCCTACAGCTCCACCCAGGAGAAATCTTGTGATTCACATTCAGGGTTTGGTCAGGTGGATGCACACACGTGATCAGTGAAGTTCACTCGTTTTTTGTTTTTTTTTTTTTAACATATATCCACTCTTATTAAAAAAATTTTTTTAACATTTTTATTGGAGCATAATTGCTTTACAATGTTGTGTTAGTTTCTGCTTTATAACAAAATGAATCAGCTATACGTATACATATGTCCCCATATCCCCTCCCTCTTGCGTCTCCCTCCCACCCACCCCCATCCCACCCCTCTAGGTGGACACAAAGCACCGGGCTGATCTCCCTGTGCTATGCGGCTGCTTCCTACTAGCGATCTATTTTACATTTGGTAGTGTATATATGTCCATGCCACTCTCTCACTTCGTCCCAGCTTACCCTTCCCCCTCCAAGTGTCCTTAAGTCCATTCTCTACATCTCCGTCTTTATTCCTGTCCTGCCCCTAGGTTCTTCAGAACCATTTTTTTTTTTAGATTCCATATGTATGTGTTAGCATACGGTATTTGTTTTTCTCTTTCTGACTTACTTCGCTCTGTATGACAGACTCTAGGTCCATCCACCTCACTGCAAATAACTCAATTTCATTTCTTTTTATGGCTGAGTAATATTACATTGTATACACGTGCCACATCTTCTTTATCCATTCATCTGTCGATGGACACTTAGGTTGCTTCCATGTCCTGGCTATTGTAAATAGAGATGCAATGAACATTGTGGTACATGACTCTTTTTGAATTATGGTTTTCTCAGAGTATATACCCAGTAGTGGGATTGCTGGGTCATATGGTAGTTCTATTTGTAGTTTTTTAAGGAACCTCCATACTGTTCTCCATAGTGGCTGTATCAATTTACATTTCCACCAACAGTGCAAGAGGGTTCCCTTTTCTCCACACCCTCTCCAGCATTTATTGTTTGTAGATTTTTTGATGATGCCCATTCTAACTGGTGTGAGATGATATCTCATTGTAGTTTTGATTTGCATTTCTCTAATGATTAGTGATGTAGAGCATCCTTTCATGTGTTTGTTGGCACTCTGTATATCTTCTTTGGACAAATGTCTATTTAGGTCTTCTGCCCATTTTTGCATTGGGTTGTTTGCTTTTTTGTTATTGAGCTGCATGAGCTGCTTGTATATTTTGGAGATTAATCCTTTGTCAGTTGCTTCGTTTGCAAAATATTTTCTCCCATTCTGAGGGTTGTCTTTTGGTCTTGTTTATGGTTTCCTTTGCTGTGCAAAAGCTTTGCAGTTTCATTAGGTCCCATTTGTTTATTTTTGTTTTTATTTCTATTTCTCTAGGAGGTGGGTCAAAAAGGATCTTGCTGTGATTTATGTCATAGTGTTCTGCCTGTGTTTTCCTCTAAGAGTTTTATAGTATCTGGCCTTACATTTAGGTCTTTAATCCATTTGGAGTTTATTTTTGTGTATGGTGTTAGGAAGTGTTCTAATTTCATTCGTTTACATGTAGCTGTCCAGTTTTCCCAGCACCACTTATTGAAGATGCTGTCTTTTCTCCATTGTATATTCTTGCCTCCTTTATCAAAGATAAGGTGACCATATGTGCATGGGTTTATCTCTGGGCTTTCTATCCTGTTCCATTGATCTATATTTCTGTTTTTGTGCCCGTACCATACTGTCTTGATTACAAGTTTACTCGTTTCTTGAAAAGATGTTGGAAGAACTGGTTTCCCACTGTCTCGACTGACCCAGGAGAATGTCATCCATCACTTAAATGAAGAAAATTTCCACCCTGGTTTTAGCTTGTCTTTACATATTTAGATAAAATTAAACTGTCTTTTCCACTGGGTTCTGAAAACGTCCTTTCCTTAGAGAAGCAACAGAATCACAGGAGTGTTATTACTTTGCTGGACCTTAAAAAGTGATCAGATTACCCAAGGTTATCAACTCCGTCCAAAAGGCAAGCCTCCATCTTCCTCAAATTGCAGTGTTATCAGTGGTTTGCAAGTGAGGGCACACCCAGGCATAGCATTTGCTTAAAAAGAGGTACAGTTGACCCTTGAACAACTTGGACGTTAGGGGTGCCAGCTGCCCCGCCAGTGCAGTTGAAAATCCACATATAACTTTTGATTTCCCCAAGTTAACTACTAATACCCTACAGTTGACCAGAAGCCTTATCGATAACAGAAACAGTTAATACGTGTTTTGTATGTTTATATATATTATATATGTATCTACAAGAGAGGAATCTAAGAAAAGAATATGTTACTTAGGAAAGAGAAAATACATTTTTAGTAAAGTACTGTGTTTATCAATACCCTAAGTTTATGTCATCTGTTTACAAGATGAATTGTCTGTCAGAACCTACATCAACATTGTCTAATATGACACAAAACACTGTAGATGTTATACATATTACCAACACTAGACATCAAAAATTAAAAGCTAATGTGAAAAAATTCATATTTATTTATAGCTATGACGATTGCATTGATCTGAAGAAGCAGCAATGTGATTGCTTTATGGTTGCCTAGTGTAATCGATCTGATTGCTTCACAGTAGACTAGCCTATATCCTAATGAATGCATCATTATAAAACTTTTATAGCATAGAGTATTACAGTCACATTCATAATACAGTATTGGAAATATTGTTATACTTAAAAAAAAACCCACCTCTGATGATAGACTGATATGCAGTATCCCCAGTTAGGAGAGAGGGACGTAT
Source organism: Grampus griseus (assembly GCF_964374135.1). NCBI lineage: Eukaryota > Metazoa > Chordata > Mammalia > Artiodactyla > Delphinidae > Grampus > Grampus griseus. The sequence goes on from NC_139001.1 coordinate 3,676,549, forward strand.
TGTACACTGATGTAATTCTTTGAAAGCGTAGTCATAAAATAGTAAGAAAACTAACATATTATTAATTTTATCCTAAATATCACTTACCTTACACCTATATAAGGACAAACTAGTACATATGTATATTTTATGCATTCATAACTTTTCTTATTTTATCAATATTTCTAGGCTACGTGTGATTCATCTTCAAGTTTTTTCAAATTTTTGAAAAATTTCTAAAAGTTTTTCCAATCTATTTATTGAAAAAAATCTACGTATAAGTGGACCCGTGTAGTTCAAACCCGTGTTGTTCAAGGGTCAACCGTACTTACTCCTCATGAGCTGTCAAGAGTCAATAGATGCTTTTGTTTCCCTGCTTTTCAATGCAGAGTTGATTGCGGGTTGTTTTAAAAATCCTCCAAACTCACTGGAAGTTAGGAGACTTCTGGAAAACCGCTAATCCTTCCCAGAAGGCCTAACAGCCCTCACTGCCATAATCTGGGTGGACGGGGGCAGAGAAGATGCATGCCGTTAGGTGAGGTTCTGTTCTTCCTGTTTTTGCTACATAAAGTGGAGATGAGGCAAGTGGGGAGGAGAGACCAGGAAACGGTCCCTTTCATAACCAGTACATTCCTCTAAACGTCCTTAATGAGTGGTTATCTAACTTGGTTCCAATGATACCTGATTGACAGGACTCTCTTGGTCTCTGAGACGGTCCAGACCACTGCTGTGTAATACGCACTGGGCACATGTGGCCGGCTGGTGAACACTTGGGTGGTCCAGACTGAGATGTGCTGTGAGTATAGAATCCACATGGGATTTCAGAGACTTAATATGACGAAAACAATGTAAAATATCTCATTAATATTTTTTGATATCGTTGACATTGTTTAACTGATAACACTTTGGACTGGGCTGAATAAAATATGTTAAAATTAATTTCATATGTTTTCCTTTGTCACTTTTTTTTTTTTTTGCAGTATGCGGGCCTCTCACTGTTGTGACCTCTCCCGTTGCAGAGCACAGGCTCCGGACGCACAGGTTCAGCGGCCATGGCTCATGGGCCCAGCCGCTCCGCGGCATGTGGGATCTTCCCGGACCGGGGCACGAACCCGCGTTCCCTGCATCGGCAGGCGGACTCTCAACCACTGCGCCACCAGGGAAGCCCTCCTTTGTCACTTTTTTTACAGTGGCTACTAGAAAATTTAATATTACATGTGTGACTCACCTTCTATTTCTATTGGATAGGGCTGGTCTAGACAGTTTGGGTTGAGTCCAAACTGGCCGCCTCTAACCTTCAATCAATTTTGCTTTTGGAAGCAATAAACAAAACTTTTCCACATGAAAGTCCAATATTTGAGGATTCTCATCATCCCCACCCCATCTTTTCTTCTCATGCTGTACAGCCTCTCCTCGAAAACATTCCTTCTACGGCATCTGTTAAAGATTATTTATCCAAAATTTGGAAAATGATTGCTGCTATCTAGCTGAACAATTTCTTTATTAAGCCTAGTTGACTTTCACCGGGCTCTTCCAGGGAATGTAACTTTGATTTTACAGTGCTGTGAAACATCTGGGTCCTTATCAGTTGTGGATCATTACTCAGAGCTTAACCTGTAGAAACTAGAGAATGAGTGATGTTCTTACAACCTTAAGAGAAAAGCAAAAAAATCTGGACCTGCATCTCCTGGAGTTATGGGGACGGTACCCAATGATGCTCTGTCCTCGTGCTCCTGCCTTCCAGCTGTTGAGGACACAGCTTCACATTAGTTGTGGTTTGGTTCAGTGAATGCTCCACCTCTTGGAGGGAAGCCTCCCGATCGGCAGGTTGTTGTCCCGAAGCTGGCACACTAGCTGAGCCTTGACTAGGACGTGCCACCATTCTATTAGGCTGGGTACTCTCAGGTAAGGATTTAGAATCAATGGAATAGCTTAAAGTCAATGGATCACGTGGTCATGTACCCAGTGTCACATCTTCTTTTGTATATAACAGACTAGGCAGTGTTCTGCAGGATTTTTATCAACATCAGGTATTTTGGATGTTCTTGGAATGTGATGCTAGAGAAGACACTGTCAGCATGGAGGGCGAACCACACCTGGACTAGACGTCACTTCCCACAAGGAGGCAGCACTGCCCTTTGTGGCGCGGTGGAAAGGGCCAAGATAATCAACTTGCCACCGGCTGGTCATTTGCTTTCTTTCAGGAACGGTGCTCTTTGGAGAGCTCAACATCACTGTCTGCTGAGGCCAGGTCAGCCTTGGTGATAGAGACCTCGTACTGCCTAGCTCACGCATCATCTCCATTCCTGCCACCGTGGTGCCGCATAGGGGTCCATTGTGCCAGCAGTAGGGTGACTGAACAGAGCCCGGCTTGCGTCCAAAAGTAATCTTGTCACCTTGGTAGTTGAGATTGTCCTCTCTGGTGGGTGCTTTCTGGCGGGCATTAACATTGAAACTCAGGGATCTACCTGCTGTGTGTCTACTCCCTTGAGTTCAACCATCTTTCCCAGATGTCTGTATCTCCAATTTTCCAATCGTGCTCCTTTCAGGACCCTGACAACCAGCCTAGCCATTTGCCACTGTCTCTAAGTCTATAACATAGGCTCCTAACCTTGCTCAAAGTGAATGGCCAAAAGCACTGCTCAGAAATTTGCCCACTGGGACTATTTCCCTCACTGCTGTCCTTTATGGTCACCACTAAATGGTCTGTAATACGGCAGCCTTGCATTTTTGGCTTGTATCAACACATCAAGCTGACCTAAACATGAACCAGGCATGGGGTTTTGTCTCTTCCATCCGCTTATCAGAAGACACCTCCCATAAAACGACAGGCATGAGTTGAGGGAGAGGAGCTGGTACCATAGAGGCAGGAAGTATCTGAGTCTGGGTTACCTGTTTGTGTAATTTCTCTCTACCTCTTGGACCTGCTATCAAACTTACCATTTTCATTGAACAGCAAAGGACTGCTGTACACCTTTTAATCTGACAGTACCAAGCTATAGCCCATCCATTGAGATTCTAATTTTAACTATTGTGTTTTTCTTTTTGAGAGATTCTAGTTCTTTTTCATATACGCCAGGTATTTTTTGATGTCTCTTCATTATTCACACTTTCTGTACCTTGATTTCCGTACATATATTTAAGAAATATAATGTAATAAATTTGTTTCATAAACATTTTAGCATATATGTATACTTGTAATATTTTATTATATGGTTATAATTTTGATAGCTAGTGCAATGTCTTTGAGAATTTAATCCTCTAGTTTTCAGTTTATCTTGATTCTTTCTCCCCTCCCTCCCTTCCTTCCTTCCTATCAGTGGCCAAAAGTAACTCGGGTTCTAGGGCGTCAAGACTGGCAGATGCCCCAAGAACAAATGCAGCTCCAGCACTGGAGTCCAGTTGTTTCTGGCCTTTGAGGATTTGCATGCGAGCTCATGAATGTATATTAAAAAATAATTTTAATACTCTAAACCACAGTTTAGTTGTTCTAGACTTAAAGGTTTTCTCCATTTAGACAAGTATATTGGCAGAAGCTGACGTTAACCCTAGATTTTAACGTCTAAAATTAATCTGTGTGTTTCCTCCTTCTTGAACACTTCAATGATTTAGGATTAACATACTGGGCAATAATAGTTTATAAGTTTGGAGACATTTTGTTTTTAGATGTCTTTATTTTAATAATTCTCAATTAGAGGCAGGGAGTATCAAAATCTTCAGGAGACCTTTCCAAATATTACAAATGCATTGATAGTCAATTACGTGCATGGATATATCTCCTAGTTCTATCCACTGCGAGAGCCTATGCTCTGTCTGTCCACTGAGAGAGCATACAGCAATGACACCCCAGCAGCAAAAAGCACGCCTACCCTCAGATCATTGCTTCTGGAAGCGTCTCTAAAAGGAACTGGAGAGTTCCACATTTGTGTGCCTTCTGATACAAAACACTGAAGAGAACACAACATCACTTTCGTGGTGTTCATGTCAAAGATGTATATCCCGAATCAAATAATTAAGAAGCTTCAGACAATCCCCAAATGAAGGACATTTTACAAAATAACTGGCCTGCACTCTTCAGGAACACCAATTTCACAAAGCTTGAAAAGCTTATGTAATGAACGTATTGCATATACTAACAGTATGAAGGCAAAAAAACTTTGAGAATTCAGTGCTCTCATTGATTAAATCATCTTATAAAAGAAGCTCTAATATTTATTACTGACAAGTACATATATGTAAACTATGTACACATATATGTATGTGTATATATATGTTTATAAATATTTCATTTTCTAAGTAAATTTACTTTCTGAAAACAAGGATGCTCTCTTCTGTCACTACAGTAAAATCAACAAAATCAAGAAAATTAATGTTGAAACAAAATTATCTAAGATTTGGGAAAGTTTCTATAAAGGGCCAGACAATAAATATTTTAGCCTTTGTAGGACATACAATCCGTCACAACTACTCATTTTGCTCTTGTGGGTTGAAAGCAGCCACAGACAGTAAACACACAAATGGGCGTGGCTGTGTGCCAATAAATCTTTATTTACAACAGGCAGTAGCCTGGTTTTGGCCACAGGCTGTAGTTTGCCAGCTCCTGACGTAATCTATAGTTTATTCAGATTTCATCTACTTTCCAATCATGTGCTTTACGATGTACTTTTATTTGCTATAGCACTGCATTTAGTTGTTGTGCACCTTTAGCTTCCTTTGAACTGGAACAGTTTTTCAAGCTTTGTTTTGTATCAGAAGACACATGAAAGTGGAAGTCCCTAGTTCCTTTTAGTGGAGATGCTTCTAGAAGCAATGACCTGAGGGCAGGTGTCATTGCTCTACTCTCAGGGGACAGAGCTTAGTCTCTCTCAGTGGATGGAATTAGGAGATATATCTATGTCCCTCTCTATCCATGCATCCATCCACCCACCCATGCATCCACCCATCTTAAAACCCAGGAGTTTATGCAATATCTCTAGTTCAGTCCAACATCACAGGATTCAGTCTAATGCTTCCTCTTTTCTATAACTGTAACTCCTCCGACAGTGGGCAAACTGGATCCTATTATCTTCAATATACTTATTTGTTCAATCCTAGAATACACACAAAGTAGTTTTAGAACTGCTAACTTTTACTTTTGCAAAAAAGAAACCCACTAACTGGAGTTCAACATGTTTAAAGTTCTTTTGTCTTTAACCTCTGGACATATCTAAATAGCATGTTCGAAACCTACTTGAGTTACGTCCCTTGCTTTCAGGGCAGTTACGTTATTCATTTGAAATACAGACAGGGTCACTCCTCCCCACATCTCCATCACCATTTATATTATTTCTTCCTTGAATATGTGAAACATTAACATAATTCCAAAAGTCAGAACTGTACAAAAGTGACCCTAATTCCCCAATTTTTTCTATCCTTTCCATCTCATTCCTTCCCATACCCTGAAAACAAACAATTCCATTATTTTCCTCTCTCTCTCTCTCTCTCTGTGTGTGTGTGTGTGTGTGTGTGTGTGTGTGTGTGTGTGTGTGTGTGTGTGTGTGTGTGTGTGTCCACTGAGGAGCAAATACAGGTATATTTTATTTCCTCTTCTCTTACACAAAAAAATAGCATACTCTAGGCATTTTTATGCACTTTGCTTTATTTTCCTTAACAACATAGCCTGAAAATCCCTCCACATCAGTGACTGTCATCATCCTCTATTACAGATACGTAGCGCTCCCTTACATGGATATACGAACATCTATTCATGTATAAGCAATTAGGTTGTTTCCAAATTCTTTACAATCAGAAACAATGCTGCAATAAATTAATGCTGCAATAAATAACCTAGTGTATGTCTGTGTATATTTATATTTATATTGTGGGAGTTGAATCTTCAGGGTAAATTCCTGAAGATTAGTTGCTGGGATAAAAAGTAAATGACTGTAGTCCTTAGATATTGCCAAATCCCCCTCTATAAGAACCATTCCAATGCGGATTCCCATCAGCAAAGCACGAGAACCAGTTTCCCCAGAGTTTCACAACAGAATGCAGTTAAAACTCTTAGTTTTTGCCAACTGGATGAGTTAACTCACTGTTTCTAATTTGCATTTCTCTTACCAGTAAAGTTGAACATCTATTCATGTTTAAGGGCCACTTTTATAAATTTTTTGTGAATTGTGTTCACGTCCTGTGAATTGTGTATTCATGTCTTTTGTCACTTTTTTCTGTTTTCTTCCAATTCCCTCAATTTACATATTAGGAATATTACTAGTCCTTTCTGTTGTAAATATTTTCTCTCAGTTGTCAGACATCTGTTTGAGTTTATTTTTGGCCATGCAAATGTTTTATTTTTAGGTAGTCAAATTGATCATTCTTTTCTTTAATCTTTTCTTTAATCAGGGAGCCAGAGGCCCTTCCCTTGCCCAGGTTAAAGAGGAATTCATCCATCTTTTCTTCCAGTGCTGGCATCAAGATCTCCGATCTATCTGTACTTTATTCTTATGGACCTTTCTAGTTTTCCAATGGCTAACCAGTTTTCCCAGAACCATTTGGTAAAAAGTGTGCTTTTATCCCAGCGCTCTGCGATGCCACCTTTATCCTATAGTGCATCCCTGCATCTGTTTACTTCTCATCTCTGTTCCATTCCACTGGGCTGCCTGCTACTCATGCCCCAGTGCCTTGCCCTTAGTAACAGAGGCTCTGCGCTGGTTTAATGTCTGATAGGACAGTGATGTCCCCGCCCATGACCGCAGAGGACTCCCAGTTGTCAACTCTTGCTTGATTAGACTTAGTTTTAGATTTCACGATACATTTAGAATTACATATTCCTGTTGCCTGTTGAACTGATTCCTGTGGTAAGAAGAATGGTCCAAAAGACATCCATATCCTAACCCCTGGAACCTGTGAACATGTTAGGTTACATGGTAAAGAGAAATTAAGAGAGCAGATATAATTAAGTTTGCTAATCAGCCTATTTTAAAATAGATTATCCTGATTTCCAGGTGGGACCAATGTAACCAACCACAGGGATCCTTAAAAGTGGAAGAGGGGGCAGAAAAGAGAACCAGAGAGAGAGTAGTATGGGCTCAGCCCGACGCTGCTGGCTTTGAAGATGCAGGCAGAGGGCCACGAGCCAAGGAATGTAGGCGGCCTCTAGAAGCTGGAAAGGGAAAAGAGACAGACTGTCCCCGACAACCTCCAGAAAGAACGCAGCCCTGCTGACAGCTGATGTCAGCCCATGAGACTCATCTCAGGTTGCCGAACTACAGAACTGTAAGTGTATATCCCCCTGCTGCTTTAAGCCATCAAGTGTGTGGGAATTTGTTACCGCAGCAACAGGAAACCAATGCAACCTTTTCCACAAAAAATTCTTCTCTGTAATGATGCTTCTCGCCTTAAAGTCTACTTTTTGTAATATTACCTAAGCTGCGCCAGCCTTCTCTTAGTATTTGCATTGACGTATCTCTTCCCAACTTTTAACAACACAGGAAGACTGAAAGTTAAGCATCTCTCATAAATAGGAGTTTTTTCTTTTAACACTTTAGAAACGCCAGTTCACTGTCTTCTAGTTTACTGTTGCTTCTTTGAAGAGAAAGTCCCCCTCCCTGCACCCCCATGCTTTTAGTATTTTGCTTTTCGGTTTTCAGTAGTTTTACTATGATGTGTCAGGGTGTGGTTTTGTGTATTTATCCTGTGTGGGGTTTTCTGAATCTGTGGCCTGATTTCTTTTATCAGTTTTGGAAAACTCCTGGCCAGTACTTCAAGTATTATTCTCCTTCTTTATCCTCTCTCTCCTTCTTGGGTTCCAATTACTACATGGTCTGTCTCTGTACTGTGTGCTTCAGTCTGAATAGTTTCTAGTATCCTCCAGTTGCAGTTTTACTAATGGTTTACTGCAGTTTATGCTTACAGGTACCTCGCGACCCCGAGCCTTTCGTGTTGACTGAAGCCCAGCACAGCGGACTGAAGAAAACCAAGCTGTACTCAAATGGTTTTCTGGATTTGGCCTGTTGACTTCCTACCCCAAGGAGCCTTAAAGTTTACCAGATGGATAAACAGCAGTGTGGTTTAGCCCTCGCAAGTCCTGTTTTTAGCACTCCAGCCCTGTGAAAATACCCGAGTCCCACGGGTTGCAGTGGCACCAGAATCGGCACACCCCCCAGGAAGAGGCTGCTGCAGATACAACCTCTTCAGGAGCCTCTCTGCTCTCAAACCTCAGCTCCTCATTCTCCAGCTCTCCAATGCCGTCAGACAGATTTGTATTTTATGCATCCCTCTTTCTGTAGTTCTTGGCACATTGTGGGTCTGCCTGAAAGTACTTCAGCCAGGAGCAGAAATACGCATGTCCTTATCGCCATCTCCACCTCTCTTTTTACGTTATTTATTTAAGGAAACTCGGCTCTTTGTCCTGCTAAATTCCCCTCACTCTAGATTTGGCTGATTGCTCCTTAGTGGGGTGTTTAACTTGTTCATCCGATTCCCACATTTCATGTAAGTGAGCAGGTAAATCTGAAACCTTGATTAGATTCACATGCATTTTGTGGGGGCAGGGCTTGCCTTGACAAGAAAACTTATGGCTGATGCTACGTGTTTACTATGGCTCCGCACCAGGCCCACTGGTGCCACTGTTAGTGACGCTAAGCCTCCACGCACAGGTGGATCACTGCTCTTGATTCCAGGAAAGAGATGGAGAACTGGGAAAAACAAAATGAAGAAGAAACAGTCCAAGGCCATGCTGCAGACAGGCTGGTTACAATGGGCAACCAAAGCTCAATCTTCTTGGGGTCTTTTCAGGAACCAGGTAGAGCACGTACCCTGGAACTCTCTTCCTAAGACAAGGAAGGGAGTGTTTACTCACCATATCACGTGCCCAGCTGCTGAAGAGCTAACTCTCTTCCCCGGTTTGCAAGGGCAGCCCCTGTGGCAATGTCACAGTAACCCTCACTGGATGTACAGCAAGGTGCTGCCTGCGTGCAGCGGGCAGTCTCGGTAGCAGCCAGAGCACGAGGATGGGCTGATTCTCACCCCGTGGTCTCAGCAGCCACGGATACTCGTTCCCTAGATGCCTTACTTATTTCACTAGGGGCGGCAAAGGACTGCTTTTCTATCTGTATTTTTAGGTGGAATTCTTCCATGAAGAAGTTCCCATCATTGGTCAGCTGGCTACTGTGCAGGTTCCATTTTATTACTTTGGAGATTGCTAGGGCATCAATTCATTGTTCTGAAAACTGATAACTAAGCGAGTGTACTTTCTTGTATATGATGAGGTTTTTCTAATATTATAATTATGACCTTGCGATTAAAAATAGAAACACATATACCTATTTTTCATGCTCAATTTGTCTCATGTTTAGCCAGTGGGAACTCCTTCAAATTATGGCGAGCGGGGGCTACTCTTCGTTGTGGTGCACAGTCTTCTCATTGCGGTGGCTCCTCTTGTTGTGGAGCATGGGCTCGAGGTGCGCGGGCCTCAGTAGTTGTGGCTCACGGGCTCTAGAGCGCAGGCTCAGTAGCTGTGGTGCACAGGCTTAGCTGCTCGGTGGCGTGTGGGATCTTCCTGGACCAGGGCTTGAACCCAGGTCCCCTGCATTGGCAGGCAGATTCTTAACCACTGCGCCACCAGGGAAGCCCCAATCTACAATTATTGCCCCAGACCTAGTATTAACCATTTTGCAAATAAGTTCTTGTTCTATGTAGTTGAAAATGGAATTTAGAGACCACGACCTGGACATTGGTGGTTCTCATTGTTACTGGCTTATAATTCTTCTAGGCCTTTACAGATGGGCAGAGCTAGGAAATATTTACTGTTTAGAAAGAAAAATAAACCATATGAGGTTGTTGAGTCAAATTTAAGATTAGCTTCTAACATTAAATTATGTAATTTCCAATTGGTTTTATCCTATAATATACTTTTAATAATAATGGTAATTATTATCAAATAACGATTAACAAAATCGTTTTTGAAATTAACCATGAAACCATATTCAGTAGTTTGAGATTTTTTTGTCCTTTGTATGTATCCCATTGATAATGTAAAACAAAATACTATGAAATACTACGAGTCGCCTGAAATAATTTTTCCTCTATGCTCGACTGTCCTCCCCTTCCATTTTAGGGAACCATTTTTATTAGTTTTTGGTTTATCCTTCAATGGCTTCTGCTTGAAATACAGGTAAATATGCATGTATGCACAGTTGTATATCCATTCACCCTTTCTTATCCTCAAAATAACAGTATAAACCCCCGCTGCTTTGTGTTTTCACTTGAGATCACTTTTAGCGCACCGAGATCGTCACTCATTCATGCATGCATGCATTCTACAGCTGCATGGCGTCACCATACTGTACACTACTGTTTACTCAACTAGTCTCCTATTAATGAACATTTGGGTTGATTCCAATCTATTAAAACTAAGACCCGTGGATACAATTTGTCCTTAAACCTAGAAGTTCAAAGACTAGCAAACTAGCATTGTTACTTTCTAGCTATTGATCCTCTGACTTCTTGAATTTCCATTTCCTCAACTGTAAAACAAGAAGTTTTAACAACATGACTTATATCAAGGTTAAATAAAACATTAATTTAACAGGTATTTCCATAAATGTTAACAATAGCTGAAATAGCCAGTAAAGTCTATTTAAAATGAGTGAAAAACATGACTCATGTAATTACCACTATATAGGTCATTTCTATTTAATTAAGAAATTTGTAATTTAAAAGAGACAATGACAAATTAGAACACATCCACAGGAAGACAGGATAGTGAAACTTCTAGAAACTACCTTCGAAAAAACAGTTGAAAAATTCAATTAAATATTTATTGAACAAATGCAGAATAAATGAACTAGGGGGTGGTTTTAACCTGAAGATACAATAAACAACTTCAAATATCATTCAGAGGGCTGTCACACAAAACATGAAAGACTTGTTCAGTATTTCTCCAAAGGGCAGAACTTGACCCAAGGGCCAGACGTAAGCAGCCAAAAGGCTGCGGACAGCTGTACAGAGTGTGTCACTTAATCGCTTCTTTCCCAAACAATGCATTCCACACTTACACTTCCCTTCTTCTGAAAGGAAATATTACAACTTAATACTTCTCATGAATGTCTTTGACAAGTTGCATTTTCATGGCAAGCCCTCCACTGCCAGCAATGGATGTACTCACACTCTTAGAAAAAAATCTGAAGTTAACAAGCTGGTTTACTAGGGAGATGGCCTTTGTTCCTCAGCTCTATCTCAGCATTTTATATTTGTGATTCTCAGGAGGGGAGAGAAAAAGAGCATATTCTCCAAAGGGGGTGAATTAGAGTCCCCAGCACTTCAGATCCTGCCCCTGGGGACAGTCCTTCTCAAACCCCAGACGCATCACTGCAACTGTCAACCTGTGGTAGAGATGGGAGTGTGCTGTGTGCTGGGGCAGAAGAAGACAGCTGACAACAACTGTTCTACACGAAGCAGGAGAGCTGTATTTCACGAGTCACTAGGAAATATAAACTGACTGCCTAATACTGACGGGCTCCATCCAAACTGTCAAATATTACAAAATGAGAATTGTTTCAACAACCATTCAGCATGTTTAAGGACAAAATATATATAATATATTTTATATTATATACGTATTTTATCACATACTCAGTAAGGAATGCTGAGGTGCTTAATCCATCCAATAAAATTGAAAATAAGAATTTTACATTTTTCTGTCAGTATTCAGGATGCTGAAGGTGGATCTTGAACTCAGAATGATAAGTCAGTTTTCGAGGAAAGCCACATAATCGGTGAGTCTGGCTAACTGCTGTTCATTGGGGATGGGTGGAACGGGGGCAGGCTCTGCGCGTTGGAGACAGAAACACACTCAAGTCAGACACCAGGGTCACAAATCTTTGGTACTGCCACCCCCGCCCTCCAATGTCTTTAATTTAACAATACGGAAACTTTCTTAGCTTTGCCTTGATCTCGGACATTTAAAAAAAACAAGCCAAGAAGCATCAATTTTTATGAGTAGTTTTCCCAACCTGGGAGTAAAGGCATGTCTGGCTTTGCTGTTACTGAAGTTTTCCACGCGAAGGTTAAAAATACTTTTAACAGGTAATCCGTCTACCAAGGGAACATAGCCCTTCTTGGAAAGACCCTCCCCACATGACATTTACTTCCATAGTCACCTAGTGCTAGCCACATGCCAGGCACTCCTCTAGACTACTCAATTGTCAGTGAACAAAAAACCCACAAAGGACCCCATCCCCCAAAAGTTTACTTCTAACTTTTAAGCTACTAAGTGTCAGCCTGGGGCTGCGTCTGTGTCAATGCTGGTGAGATGCTCGATCACACCTCCCCTACAGGACACCCTGCGGCCAGGCCAGAGGGGATCACTACCTCCAGGTAAGCTACAGAGGGGAGTCCACACATTCACGGTTGTAACCAGATGTACTATTATAAATACCAAGTTAGGATTTCATCCCCTTGTTTATAAGATTAGAGCTAAGAAAAATAAATACTACAACAGCAAACAAGAAAAACGATGAAACAATTTTTAAATGAGCATATGAAAATACATACCTGAAAAGGGAATAAACCTGTTAAAGGAAACATCCAGGGCCCCTGCAACTAAATAAAATGTAGAGCCCAATTTACAGAAGTCATTGTAAAGAACCTTCACATAGAACATGTCATTTTTTTTTTTTTGCGGTACGCAGGCCTCTCACTGTTGTGGACTCTCCCGTTGCGGAGCACAGGCTCCGGACACACAGGCTCAGCGGCCATGGCTCACGGGCCCAGCTGCTCCACGGCATGTGGGATCTTCCCAGACCAGGGCACGAACCCGTGTCTCCTGCATCGGCAGGCGGACTCTCAACCACCGCACCACCAGGGAAGCCCAGAACATGTCATTTTTAATGCAGTGGCGTTCAGACAGAGACAGTTACGCTCTATTTTATTGCATTGCTTTTTTACTGCAGCAGTCTTCTCTCCCCATCTAGACTGACAGGACCCCCTCGCATCACTCCTCTGCACCCTCGCAGGTCCGAGCACATGGAGATTTGTGCACCACTTTACTGTGGGGTCAACAATGTCTAACAACAGGGGTTCAGAGCAGACGGAAGGAACTCTGGGATGAGGCAGATCACAAGGTTTACGGATGTGGGCACTGAGGCCAGCTCTAAGGACAGGGCAGGAAAGGCCACTCCTGGTAAGCAGGAGGGAGTGGAGCCTTCTTGCAGGAAGGAACGTGGCTCATTTCAGAGAGGAAGGCCGAGGGACCAGGAATTCAGGTGGAGACAATGAGGACAGGCCAAATCATTTAAGGCCTGTAAAGGCCAGAGACCTTAATTTTGTGAACGTTAAAGCCACTGAATATCTTGTTTAGGAGAAGAGTCTATGTGTCTACAGCATGAGGAGAAAGGGGAATTTCTGAATATTTTAAATATCTTTTTAAAAGGCAATAGTTTAGATATTAAGAATAAGCAGTTAGAAATGGCCCCATAAATAAAAGAACGAGAGATTAATACTTATTAAAAATTAAGTTGTAATAAAGATTATGAAACACTCACATAAAATAGTTTATGTATGAAATACATTAAAAAAATTAAGGTAAAACCAGGTGACTTTTTTTTTTTTTTTTGCAGTGTGCGGGCCTTTCACTGTTGTGGCCTCTCCCATTGAGGAGCACAGGCTCCGGACACGCAGGCTCAGCGGCCATGGCTCACGGTCCCAGCCGCTCCGCAGCACGTGGGATCTTCCTGGACCAGGGCATAAACCTGTGTCCCCTTCATCGGCAGGTGGACTCTCAAGCACTGCGCCACCAGGGAAGCCCCAGGTGACCTTTAAGATCCTTTCTACCCTAAGTGTCCATCCTATACCTGAACTTAACATGAGTTACTCTCATTTTGTTAGTATAGCAGAATTTTATATCAAATTATTCAAATTCAATGCCTGAAAAACTTCAGTGATCTTACAAGAGCTCAGTGCTGCAAGACGGACGAAGAGCTCCACCTACCTGGCTTTCTGGGCATGACCATCCTCGTGGCGGAGTCGGCCTGCCATCCTTGTTCTAGGATACCTAAAAATGTGTATTTAACACAGAAATGAATTAAAAAAACCAAAAACTTTTCATTTACAAGATTCACAATCTGTCAATGACACTACTTGTACGGGAGACCTGACGTGTGTAGATTAACCTGTAATGTGTATTTTTAACTAGAAGCGTATACTAGAGACAGCATTCTCATGGGAACTTATTTTTGAAATATTTCTGAAACATCTATGATTTTATTCTATCAGGCTGCTATAATCACTAACAGATGATTAGTTTTCTATAATATATATATATATATTATAGTATTAACCTGATCAAACCTTATTAAAGACAGACATAAGGAAGACTTATTTAGTATCTTCTATAATCATTACATCAGTAATAACAAAGACGATGGTGACAATAAAAACAACAGCATACATACACAACACAGAAGGCTGGCCACTAGGTACTGTGCTAGGTGCTCTTACAGGGATCACTTTACGTAATCACCACAACAACTCTGTAAGGGGACACAGCACCATAATTGAACAGACGTGGAAAAGGAAGTTTAGAGAATTCCAGTAAATTGCCTTAGGTCACGTAGCTAGCATGGGGAAGGGTACCAGGATTCACACTCAGTCAGTTAAGAGTATGGACTCTGGGATATACTATTTATTAGATAATAAATTATGGATCAATTTCAAAACAGTCAAAACAAATAAATGTTTGTATTAGTAAGTAACAGTATGATTTACTATAAGAACGTTCATTAACCTGCCGTCTATGCGTCTAGAACTGTGCTAGGCCTTGGAAATTTATAATCTGTGGTGCTTAGTGGAGCTCGTATTTTGACTGGAGAATCCACCATCGTAAAACAACGCCACAAGGCACATGCAGTATTAATATTCTACAGCAACCTAGCAAGGGGAGGGGACAGTTTGGGCATGACCTGAAAAATGAAAATGCAAAAGCACATCTGGAAACCAGTGGCTAAGAGTGGGGTGCAAGCACCTAGGTTACTGTTAAGAAATGGTGAGGGAAAAGTTGGGCTGAACAGGGATACTGGGATGAGACCGCCTTCGCCACGGAAGGGTGAAATAGGGATTTCTAAATGCGAGTTCCAGACCAACTAAAACTTCCTTCCCTGAGAAAACCCACCAACCAAACCCCCACCTCGTGCTGATTTTCAAAGGAAGAGAAATAATTTAAAGACGTTACAAAGTTTAAGCTCAGAATTATGAATATAATGTTACCACCTGGCATGTTTAGAAGCAAATGATGTGCACATGCTTTATTTTCTTGCATCTCACATTTTCTACCACTTGTAACAACTATGCTGTAACCTGGGGCTCAGATGTGGGAATGTTATCGAATGCTTGACTCTGTATCCCCATTCGCTATCTTTTTCTTCCAGTAACTCACTGTTCTCACCACCTTCTTCTCCGTCCCACTCTTAGTCAACAGCAGCTCTAATTTTTCCTTCCTGGGCATCAACTTGGAGAGCTCACTATCACTTAGTAGGGCTTAGGAGTTGATCAAAGGTCTTAGAGATAAAAGTAGAAAATATTCAGGGGTCAGACCATGGGTACCATGATAAGAAATAGCTACACGAACATTAAAGAGGTTCCATAAGGAAAGAGCTAGAATAATCACATGCAACAAGCGTACATCTCAAAGACACAGTCAAATGTTAATTTCATAAAAATGGCAAAGTATTCCTTTACAAAGCTCCTGTTCTAAGACATCTCTAACTGCTGCCTGTCTTTGGCAAAAAGTGCTTTAGTAAACACAAACCCGAGATTTCTCATCCACACGCAGAAGTCAAAAAAACTCTATGAACCAAAAAGTCTTCTTTAACCGCCATGGTGGCGAAATCTGATGCGAACCCCCAAGCCTTTTCTGTACACTCGTCCCTGACGCCACCTGCGTGCGGGTCTGCGCTCTGCTGCCTGCAGAACCACGACTGGGCTTGGCCACGTGCTGCTGGTTGCTACGGTTTGTGCAGTGCAGGTCTGCCAGCACCTTTCTAAAGAACACACACAACCTGAACTCCAAAACACATCCTGTTCCAATGGTTTCAGATAAGGGACCGTGGACCTGTAATTTACACTTCCGTTTTCCCTGAAAGTAAAAAGTAAGCCCCAAATACCTTTCACAGCCTCTTCCACGGGAAGTCCAACAAAGGCTGCGAAATCGTCGGCAATGATGGAGGTATATGCCTGAGAGACCAGGGCGAAGGCTCGCCTCCGGGTGGCATCTATTGTGGGAGGGGAGGTTTGACAAACAGTGAACCACAAGAGCTGGCATTTTTTGAAACACACAATTAAATTATTACATCACTGTCCTTGTCCAAGTTTGATAAGCAAGACTACATCAACCTAAATTTCTGTGTTTACAGGTACAGCTGTAGGCGCCTAACATGTAAGAGGGGCTCAAATATTGCTGAATAAACACATGCACTTCCTCTTAGGTCAAAAAATCTCAGGTGACAATAAAAATTACAAAGATGGAAAAAAGTTAATATACACAAGACTCCAGCTCTAAGAAAATTTCATTTAAATTTGGGATGTACTGGGGATGTATATTTCAAAATTTTTCTTTTATCTCACTTATAAAAACTAGAAAGAATGGAGCAGAAATTACCTAGTCCCATAATTAGTTGTCCTTTCTCATCAGGGCCTCTGCTATAGGACCACACCTGGGAGTTGCAGAGCAAACCTTGTAACTAGAGCACCTTCCTAACTTTCAAGTCTACTCTGAACTCTTGACGTCATTCAGGTGCAAATCCTGAATGACTGAGCCTCACAGAAAGGGGCTGCAAGCAATTCCAGCAACAAAACCTCCTCCCTGGAGACCACATGTGGGATTTCCGCCCCCCAGGCTTAAATTTCCACATTAAATAATTCAGGAAGAAGCAGAGACAATAACCAAATGGTAGAAAGTGGAGCCCAGCTGGCCTGTCTTCCCGCCCACTGCTCCTTGAGTAACACAAAGCATCCTCCACCTGCCTTCAACATGCTTAGCAAGTGTTCTGGATTTTACTTTCCACACTTAATAGGCAGGTATACACGTACAAGATAGCCCTGCAACATAAGAAAATCCGCTCTCCACTCCTGGGACACCGCCTAACAGCCACATCAATCCCCGTAGACACCCTGCTCCAAAGTGGCCTGCTGGCTCTCAGAGAGGAGCCTTACACCTTCTCATCCCTGCGGCGCTGGGTGTATGCTGCTGTGTGGTCTGAACCGCCCTCCTCTCTTCTAGTCCCAGGTCTGTTTATAAACTCTCCCTGTGGCACTGGAGTCACTGCAATCTCCGCCTTTCTCTGAACTCACAGTAACGTTTACTTATTGAACAAGCAATCTTTTACCACCTATGGTGTACACTGCACCCCTCCTCACCCCATCGTCTCAATTATATCCGGAACTTCTCTGCAGGAGGGCTTTTATATCTTTATATCCCCTGAGGGGCCCAGCATCTCTAAGGAAGTATGTGCTGTACACAGGCTTGTGGAAGGTCTCACCAGGACCCAAGGGGGCCCGATCCCAGCCCTAGGCTTTGTGCTCCCATCTGCCTGAAAAATCGCGGGCAGTCAATCACCTTGTGTCATTTCTCACTGAGGCTGACACCCTCCCCAGCTTTCACTGAGCCACTGTTTGCTCCTCTTCCAATTCCTTCCTTCTTGCTACCAACTCTCAGCAAACGACCTTAAATCAGACTTCTAATACAGCTTAGAGATGAAGGAACTTTTTCCGTTCAAGGCTACAGACATTCAGTGGAAAAGAACCGAGAGCAACAATGAAAGAGGAAAATACAAGGGCGCACCGAAAACTACATTCATTTGGCAAGCTTACCATATTGTAAAAACATTCACTTTAGTTCAAGTACTCTGGTCAGATTCTCAGATTTGAAAAAGATGGGGAACAGAACAAGAATAGAATGTGAATGAAAGAGAAAAACAGAATGGAGAGAAGAGAAACATACAAGGGGAGGCACAGCAGACTGACAAGGAGAGCAGAAATCAAGGCTAAGTGATCCAGGGCACCAGTGAGACACTCAGGCGGCTTTTAACCTCTCAGCGCGAATGAATCTGACATCTGCATTCTCACCAGTCACTATGTGGCCCGGGAGATCTAGGAGACGTGTAACCTCAGGAGGGCACGCGTTACAACGACAAGCTGGAAGGTGGCATCAGTGGAGCTCGCACCTAATACTGCTGGCAATTCATCCTGGGACAGTCCTGGGGAGACCCTAAGAGAATGCTCATTCTTTTGTTCAACGAATACTTAAATGTGCCTATTATCTACCGGGAACTGCCAACTGCCGGCACTGGAGACACAAGGGAAGGTGAGCTTGCTGTCCTTCCCAACCCATCTCTGCCCTTAAATTCCAGGGCGGCGGCCACCCAGGCCTGTGGCACCTGGGCTCCCTTACTCCGTGAATGGGATTCTGCAGGGCAGGGAGTGTATTTCCTCGGCCCCTCCCTGTCTCGCTCTGGCTAAAGCTCTGTATCCCCGCTCCTCAGGGCTTATGCAACGCGGTTAAGGCTGCCTCCAGTGCGGAGATCCAAAGCTGCCCCCACTGCGCCGGCGCAGCAGTGACCCCACATGCCTCCCTCCCACCGCTGCCGGCTCCGTGCCCCTACTCACTTCCCCCACGCTGAAAGGAAGCGACTCCTGTTTCCTCACTCACACTGCTCTGCTTCACCACGCCAAGCACCGGGTGCACCTCGGTAGCAACCTTCCCCTCCTGCCCCTGAAAAGCTGACATGTCCTGCCAGAGTGATGAGCGATTCTCAAGAACTTCTGCTCACTGATTCCTCCAGAGCAGAAGGGCGGACAGTGAGGGCAGGTAGTGGCCAGAGAAACAAGGTAACAAGAAGTGAGGGTATAACAACATATAAGAGGGGGAACCAAGAGACTGGAAGCAAACGCTGGGGGTGGGAGAATGGAAAGAGAGAAGCACGGGGGAGTTTTGTTGCAGGATCAGTGCTATGTCACACCAGACTTGCAATCTTTCAGCGTGATTAAAAGAAGTTTGAGCATCTGCGTACTGAATTGATTAATCACAAATCCAGAAGCTGGAGACAACTCCATCAAATGCTGAGGTCCACAGAGTCCAAAGCAGTCTCTACTTTCAAACATGCGGGCTTGAAATCTTATCCAACTCATGACCTGGACTTATTAGAATATTACATTTCATTTCAGTAGCAAAAAAAACACCTCTTACTGACAAGCAACTTCACTTCTAGAATTAAATTAATAGACAGTGAGGTCCTCAGCTGCCGACATAAACTCAAGCAACGTGAAATCAAAGCATGATTACAGCAAATCTAAAAAAGACTTCTGAAAACCCTACTCACTTAGCAGAGCGTACCTATTTTCACACACATCATCGACTTACTTCAACACCCTGGCACCTTAGGGGAACAGGTCTAGTCTGACTTAATTCTGAGCCACAAAGAAACACTACCTCTAAGTGCCTCCATGATTGGCTGGACCGTCTCAGACCACGGGTGAGCGCTGATGGTGGTATAGATCCCGGGGAAATCTCTCTGCCAGATTCTTTGTCCTACCGACCAAATTCCCCCAAGTTCAGAATTTGCCTGCAATAAATATCATTGCCTCATTTGAAGATATTCACTCTGCACATATACCAACAAATGTATCTTAAAACATAATTCAACATTTCTTTTAAGAGGTGTAATTACTTTTTCAGCCCAACCACTATCAAAAAGGTTTTCAAATGTTTTGAACAGTACTGTAGAATTTATTTGCACGTTTTATTATAACAGAAAATTAAGGCATGGGAAATTAGTCCAACAATATTTCACAAATAAGTTTAGGAATTAGTTATCTGAAACACTGTTTTTTGAAGATTTACATTTATTTACATTTCATATACACTTATGTATAGTATACAGAACATGTACTAATCCACATATGCATGTACATAAAATACATACACCTATTCTTAGGGCAAAAATAGTAGCAAAATGGCTAATAATATAGACTCCCAATCTAAGATGTCATAAAATGTAGCCTAAGGATAAAGTTCCCACTAATATCACTGAAATATCATCTCATTTACAGCTTTATTTTAAACCAGTAAAGCTGGAGGAACATTCCAAACTTACTTAATAGAATGTGGAGGAAAGAAAGAGAGTATAAATGCTAATCTGATCTGCTGCTGAATATCAATAATGAACCAAGGAATTTAGGTGAATTCTTATTAATGCTCTGTGAATGTACAAAAAATTCACTTCACATTTATGCTAGACACAGTGAATCACCTGAAATTAAAAATTTACTTCATTCCATCTTGGAAGAAACTTTTAAGTGAGTTCATCTATTCTCACACGAAAAACAAGAAATCCAAAATCCTAATTAGCAAAAATCTTAATGCTCTGAATAATTATTATTTTTAGAGTGTTCTTGTAAATAATACTAGTTGCAAAATAAATACCATTATAGGAAACTGCACAGATCAGTTAAAAAAAAAAACCTAACAAACTAAAACCAAACTTTTACCTAAACTGACCCAGTTGTTTATTGCGTAAATTGACACTTTGCTACAAAGTGTCTTAAGAAACCTGATCGGCAGGAGTTGAGCACAGATTTCTGTACCACCCAAGGGAAATTACAATTTCTGATGAGAAGAATTTGTAGATCTATTCTTAAACTTTAATACCAGTTTAATAACTATTTCTGTGATCCACATGAAAAAGAAAACAGAAACTTTTAAGAGATTGCTTTTTAAATGAATGTCATTACTATATTAAAGTAATAAGGTATATTGAAGACTACTTACAGATTTTATAGCAGGTGGTATTCTTTTCCAAAGATATCTTGCATTATTCCTAATTTACACCCCCCCAAGAAAGAATAAGCAATTTAAAAAAATCACCTCCGTAAATGTTTAGAATTCTAGATCCCAGAAGTATACTTTAAAATACTCTATAAAACACAGAGTGAAATTCATATGAGTTTACCCAGGGGAAGTAACAGTGGTTTTCCAGATAAAAGACATGAAATATTTTTACCAAAGTAATGTTTTACCATTTTTAGTGAATTTTTAAATTAATAATACAGATCTTAAATTGAGGCAACACTACAAAGCCTTAAATAGAACTGCCTAAATAATTTATTCATATATAAAATAAACAAATTCATACACTTTCAGGGTCCTGGCATTCCCTGACAATATACACAGTACACGATGCTTTTCTCCTTATCATGACCCCTCGTCCTACTAGTGGATATAGAGCCACCAAAACTTCAAGGTAGTTCTTTTTTTTTTTTAAAGAGTTCACAAGCTTGAATGACATCAAGCATATGACATAATGAAAATCTCAGTTTAGTTTAAAAGGTATGAAATGAAAAGGTTTAGAAGAATTTAAAACAAAATTTAACAGTAACCATCAGTGGGTTACAGAACTACAAGGGACTCTTTTTGCACAACTATACTTTCTGACTTTTCTTCAATGAACGTGAATTAGGAATAATTAAAAAACAAAAACCTTTCAAGAACTGTCATACATGTTAGTAACAAATTCCTCTTAGTCGTCTCAATCTTCCCTTTCAGTTTCTCTCAGTCTCAATAGAGACTGGGAAGTTAAGTAAACAGTTTAAGTCAACAGTAAAGTAAACTTTAGATGTGAAGTTAAGTAAACAGAGGTCATAAAAGACAGAGGTTTTATAACAAGAGAATAAAGAAAAGATCAATAGATTTAAAGGAATTTACTGACAATGCAGTTTCTCGTAACAAACTGGAATGTTTTTTACAAGGTATATGTAAAACAGGTGTATTTAAAAATAACTCAGACTAATCATAATTTCTTGTCATGATTCCATATACGAAATAAACATATTAAGTATTACACTAAAAAGTATAGCTCCTTGTGCCTATGCTTTAGTGCTGGTACTTCAAGGCAAGAATAACTTCTTGAGGAAAACGCTTCTCTTAGCTTTAGGTAAAAGGTACTTACATGTCATTATAAAGCAGATATAAAGCTAGAAGCTGACCATACACTGGGGGTGTAGCAACTCCTCCTGGAGCCTGTAAGACCAAAAAACAAAAGAAAAAAAACCTCATTTATTCTTATACTTTTATATTTTTAGAAGTGTTTTCTTAACTCATCTAAAGAGTAAGTATATTCTATAGTACTTACAGATGGAGAGACAGCTTAGAGGAGTATCGCACAGTAAAAAGCCAGAGTATTAAGTTTAGATCTGTCATCAGATGTGACTTCTCCCCCTCTGGGCCTCTGTGTCTTCATACGCACAAGAGTATTTAAATGGGATCCCTTTCCCAGTTCTCAAATTCTTATTTAAATAGCCTCACTATTATAGGAAGTATTTCCAACAAATTCCTAAAGCAATATGATTCTGCCCATTATACCGAATATGTTAAATAGCTACATAAATGAGTAATAAAGAGAAAAACATCACAGCTGAGTTACAAAGACACTACTCCCCTCATTCAATTTTAATTCATTCAGGAGACATCTACTAAGCGTCTGTTAGTGAGCGGCTGCTTCTTCGCAGTTCCCTCCTTTGGTTAATTAGCTTTTTAGACCAATGCTATACATGTCTTTAAGGGCCTTTCTAAGAAAAAAAAAACAAACCCTTAATTACTTTAGTAGTTGCATGATATAACCTTCACCTGCCCTACTGAAAACAAACGGTAAGCTTCAGTGATCACAGGAGACTAAGGGCTTTCCGGATTAATAAAAGGTTACAAGTTACATCTTCTTGGTCTGTGTGTAGGCCTGCACAAACGTCTTTAATAATATACATATCCTCCACCTCTCCCCACAATGGGGAGGAAAGAGATTTAGTTTAATACGAGAAGCATAAAGGATGTTAGGAGCAAAGATGCACAGCGTTTTCGGGCTCACTAGCTGAAGACAAACAACAGAAAGCTCCGAGCGAGTTGGGGGAGGCCAGGCCTGGATGCT
This sequence comes from Grampus griseus, assembly GCF_964374135.1. Classification (NCBI taxonomy): domain Eukaryota; kingdom Metazoa; phylum Chordata; class Mammalia; order Artiodactyla; family Delphinidae; genus Grampus; species Grampus griseus. The sequence continues at coordinate 3,699,477 of NC_139001.1, forward strand.
TAGCCTTCGGAGCAGGCCCCGGCGGCCCGGACTCCACACGCCCAGCTCCCGCGCCCGCAAGGGGCCGGCCCCAAGCCCCGTGGGCCCCAGGCCCCGTTACCCTGGAGACCGGGGCGGCCCGAAGCCACGAGCGACCCCACGAGGAGAATGGCTACCTCGAGCTCCTGGTTCTCGCACTGATCCAGCAACTTTCTGAAACTAAAGGAACTTTCCGCCATCACCGCCACTGGCATTTTCCCGGCCGGTCCCGCCACCGAACCTCCCCGCCGAGCCGGACCTCAGACTGTCCCTCGGGGCGTCGCGCCCGCGATGACGTAAAAGCCGACGATGCCGCCGAGCGCCCATGCGCAGGCGCCTCGTTGGTTCCGCCGCGTCAGCAGACATCCCTGCGGTCGGGAGGGTATGCCACCGCTCTGGCCGGCGCTCTCGGTGCTCTGGAGGACTGGCCCGGCCTCCAAGGCAGCCAGTCGCTTTAAGAGCGTGCAGCCAAAGTCGGGATGGGAGGGGTTTAGTGCCTATTTGAGGACGATTAGACGTCTTTGCTTTGAGGCCATGCAAATTTAAACGTTCAAAACCTAACTTTTGGTTCCTCCCGCACCTACTCCTTCAGCAGCCCTGCCACATCGGTGAAGGCGCTGCGGTGCCCTGCGGGGCTCCCCTCCAGCGACCTCACGTCCCCACCTCCGAGGGAAGCTGCGCTGACCTGGACCTCCAGCACTGCCCGAACTGCAACGTTATCCTGACTTCCACTCCTGCCTCCCTCCAGGCTACTCCCCACACAGCCACCGGAGCCGAAACGATGCTTTCGGAAACATAAATCAGATCTTGTTGCTCTGATGAAAATGATAGCATAACAACAAATTCCTAAAATCCAGTCTTTCACATTGCTTGCAGAGGGCTTCAAGATCTAATTCCCAGATCCCCTCTGACTCGCTCTGGCCATCCTGGCCTCCTTAGTTTTCTGCCCGGTGCTTATCGTTAGCGAACATTATGTTGTGAATTATTTATTTACATCTTTGTTTTGCTGCCCTTGGCTACACAGCCAGGGAAGTGACTTCCATTTGTCCCATGTTGCAGGGCTGGCTACACTATTTATGGGCCCAGAGGAAATTGAAAACGCAGGTCCCTTGTTCAAAAAACAGGGGAAAGTACAATTAAAGCTATGTAATATAAAACTTTTCCCTTTATTCGCAGTGTGTCTCTCAGACTTTCACATCATTTCAAAAACTGCTATTTCATATCCTAAGTAAAGAAAAAGTAATACAATTTTAAATTATTAGCATGAATTTTACCATCCATCTTTATGCAAAGCCCGTTAAATTTTATTTTATTTTAATTAATTTGTTATTGAAGCATACTTGATTTACAATGTTGTGTTAGTTTCTGGTGTACAGCAAAGTGATTCAGTTCTATATATGTGTATACATATTCTTTTTCATATTCTTTTCCATTATAGTTTATCACAGGATATTGACTATAATTCCCTGTGCTATACAGTAAGACCTTGTTGTTTATCCATTCTATGTAGAATAGTTTGCATCTGCTAATCTCAAACTCCCAATCCATCCATTGGGAAGCCAGTTTTAAAAGCAAATATAAGTGCATTTAACTGATACGTGGAATCACAGAAATCACACAATTTGTATTTCATAGCTCGTACATGTGTGTGTATTTTATCCTTATCAGAACCATGGGAATGCTTCACAAAATGAACTCAACTGTTTTTACCACACTTTGTTTTTTGCAGAAGCCCTACCAGCACTCCCTACCTTAGTTAGGCTTATGGATGTGTGAGGGAGGACTGAAAGCAAAAGGAACTATGGGTTGCCCTATCTTGCCCTTCACTGTTACGTTATTGTTTTCAAAACAAAGGAATATTTAGCATCATACAAGGAAGTAACACAAGTAAGAAAGAATATGATCAGGTTCCTTGATTATTCATGTTTCTTAGGACACCGTTGTCTACATTATGCATTTGAAGCCAGTTCAGGTTCTAAGGGGAAAATGTGGCCTTTCAGGGATGTCAGCACCCAGCGTACTCTATTGAAGACATAACACAGTTGCCTTGCACTCATGTTGAGTCTTGGGTGGGTGAATTCCCACCACTGGGGATCCACTGAGAATTCTAGATTCATGGGTTATTTTAAACACGCTCTGGAATGGCAGACAACACACTGCATGTGTCTCTCTGCTTGTGTTTCCACTGTCCCTGTGGACTTCATTTACCAAACACAAGCTAGAAGATAAAATTATTAAGGATGCTAAGACAGTGATGGCTTTACTGATTAGTTTTGCAGAATCAACACTGTTTCCACATGGAAATGATTGTGTTTAGTAATGCATTGGATGGAATATAAAAATAAAAACTGACTACAGGGCTTCCCTGGTGGCGCAGTGGTTGAGAGTCCGCCTGCCGATGCGGGGGACACGGGTTCGTGCCCTGGTCCGGGAAGATCCCACATGCCGCGGAGCGGCTGGGCCCGTGAGCCATGACCGCTGAACCTGCGCGTCTGGAGCCTGTGCTCCACAACGGGAGAGGCCACAACAGTGAGAGGCCCGCGTACCGCAAAAAAAAAAAAAAAAAAAAAAAAAGACTACAAAAGTCCCTTGAAGAATAGCCAACCTTAAATAGGAAGGTATCAAATAGCTAGTATAACTAGATATTTTGAAGGAATAAAGCAACAAAGTTTCATTAATCATGCAGAAGAGAGAAGGACTCAGGGCAGAATGATTCTGAGATCATTCCGTAAAGTTTGAGGAGCCAGATTTTGAATTTTCAACATGTGAGAATGGCTCCCAGCCTACTTCTGACTAAGAAGGATCCAGTGGGAAGATGGCTAATTCAGATCCCTGAAATTTCACCTGATTCCAGCAGTTTGATCATTTAAAGGGAAAACTATGATTTTAAAGCTTTGGCAGGTAATATGGGTTGCTAAAAGATGAAGACAATAGATGGGTTTTTTGCTGAACAGAAAATCACAATAAAGCTTTGGAAATACAATCACAGGTTAGAGGTAGAGTTTGGGGTGTCAGTCAGAGGACCAAGCTCTTCTTAAACAGACAGGTACAGGGATTTGGGAATTGGAGGCTGGGAGCTACAGGGGGGAAGGAAGAGAGTCTTGGAGAGGGAAAGAGGGCTCTGAATGTGAGGGGAATGGAGTAATTGGGGGCCTATGGTGAGACTTGGCTTACATGCAGAGAATTCCAAGTGACCGTGAAGGGCTGATGGATTTCCAGGGCTGCAGTGGCTGACATTCAGTTTTAAGTTGTTACTGATGGTGCTGTACCTATGTTTTTACCCCCAAACTTTCAATAATGGAGTGAAAGGGTATGATAAAGGGCACTGTGGTATAGAAGGCAGTAATTCCAGGAGGTAGGACTCAGAAGAGATATAGAAATGCTGCAAAAGCAAGACAGTAGAGAAGAGGCCACCAGAAGGAAGCTCTGCTCCCCGGAGATGCTACCTTGGGGCTGGCGGGAGGCTGTTTTTCCCAGTGCGCTTGGGATGAAGGATGGGTCATCATGCAGCGGGGAAGCGTGGGCTCCTGAGGCTGGAGAGTGTAGGTCTCATACCCATTACCCTTAGCTTAGCCCCCACTTCTGCAAGTTGCCCCTCCTCTCCCAACGGTTCTCAGAGGAGAAGCACAGTTGTCATCAAGGGGTTGGAAACGGGAAGATGGCTAACTCGGGACTCCAAAATTTCATCTAGTTCCTAAGGAATCCACTGAAAAAAACTAGAATTAATAAACGGGCTCAGCAAGATTGCAGGAATAGATGATCAACATACAAAAGAATTGATTTCTATACAGTAACCATGAACAAACTGAAATTAAGAAAACAACTTCATTTACAATAGCATGGAAAGAATGAGATACTTAGGAAGAAAGTTAACACAGTAAGTGCAAAATTTATACTCTGAAAACTATAAAGCACTGTTCAAAGAAATTAAAGAAGGCTTAAAGAAATGGAAATGCATGTCTTGTCCATGGATTGGAAGACTTTATATGATGATGGCTACACTACTCACATTCAGATTTAGTGCAAATCCTGATCAAAATCACAGCTGGTTTCTTTGCAGATATTGACAAGATGATCACAAAATTCCTATCCACATTCAAGGGACAGGGAATAGTCTAAACAATCTTGAAAATTAAGAACAGTAGGTTTCAGACTTCCCTGGTGGCACAGTGGTTAAGAATCCGCCCGCCAATGTAGGGGACACGGGTTCGAGCCCTGGTCCAGGAAGATCCCACATGCCGTGGAGCAACTAAGCCCGTGTGCCACAACTACTGAGCCTATGTTCTAGAGCCTGTGAGTCTCAACTACTGAGCCCGTGAGCCTCAGCTACTGAGCCCACGTGCCACAACTACTGAAGCCCATGCGCTCTAGAGCCCTTGCTCTGCAGCAAGAGAAGCCATCACAATGAGAAGCCCGCGCACCGCAACAAAGAGTAGCCCCTGCTCACCGCAACTGGAGAAAGCCTGCACACAGCAATGGAGACCCAGCGCAGCCAAAAATAAGTAAAGTAATTGAAAAAAGAACAGTAAGTCTCACACATTTCAATGTAAAAACTTAACTACAAAGCTACAGTAATCAATACATGGTAGATATGTAGGTCAATGGATAATTAGAGGAGATATATAGATCAATGGGACATATTGAGAGTGCAGAAATAAACCCTTGCATTCACATTCAATAAATTTTTGACCAGGCTGCCAAGACCATTCTGTGTGCAAAAGAATAGTCTTCTCAACAAATGGTGCTGTGACAACTAGGTATCCATACGCAGAAGACAAAAGTTGGACGCCTACCTCATACTAGATACAATAACAAACTCAAACTGCATCAAGGACTCCAATGTAAGAGGTAAAACTATAAAACTGTTAGAAGAAAACATAGTGTTAAGTCTTCATGACCTAGGATTAGGCACTGGTTTCTCAGAGATGACACCAAAAGCACAGGCATCAAAAGAAAAAATAGATAAGTTAGATGTTATCAAACTTAAATCTTTTGTGCTTCAAAACACACGTCAAGAAAGTGAAAAGACAACCAAAGAATGCAAGAAAATTTTATAAATCATATGTTGGACAGGAGACTTGGGTTTAGAATAACTCAAAAGTAGAATGGCAAATAACCAAATTTAAGAATAGACAAAGGGTTTACATAGTCATTTCTTCAGAGAAGATGTACAAATGGCCGATAAGCACAGGAAAAGACGCTCAACATCACTACTGGTTAGGAAAATGCAAATCAGACCCAAAATGAGGTATTACTTCCCACCCACTAGGGTGGTTATAATAAAAAAGGCAGAAAAATGTGTGAGGATATGGAGAAGTTGAAACACTCACTGCTGGTGGGTCTGTGATACGGTGCAATTTCTTTGGAAAACAGTCTGGAACTTCCTCAAAAGTTTAAACATAGAGATATCACGTGACCTAGCAATTCTATTCCTAGGTATATATCCAAGAGAAATGAAAATATGTCCACACAAAATGTTTACGTAGATGTTTATAGCAGCATTATTCATAATAGCCAAAAAGTAAAAACAATCCAAATGTCTATCAATTGATGAATTGATAATAAAATGTGATCTATCTGTACAGTGGAATACTATTGGGCAATAAAAACAGTAGAAGTACTGACATACGCTACAACCTGGAGGACTCTTGAAAACATTGTGTTAAGTGAAATAAGCCAACTGCAAATGACCAAATACAGTATGATTCTCCTTATATGAAGTATTCAGAATAGGCAAATCCGTAGAGACAGAAAGGAACTGGCAGGAGGCAGCAGGACCTGGGGAAAGAGGATGGGCCACAAAGGACCAGAGCCATGGGTGGAGTTTGCTGACAACACAGGTCTGCATCAGAGTTGCAGGGAAGCGGCTGCAGCAGTGGGCCAGTCTTGAACCAGCCCTCCTCTGTGGCAAGGACCTGGGCTTCACACTAAGGGTGGAAAATAAACTCAGCGCATGGGCAGCTGCCTCTGTCACAGGGTGAGCAGAACAGGCAGGGAGGGAAAGGGATGCATTTTAAGTTCCTGGGCCATCGAGAAGTCTCAGCAGAGTTGAGGAGTGTATTCATTCTGATGGGTGGTCCTCTGGAGGCCCAGGGATTTGGGGGCCGCCGATGTGGCCAAGAGCAGGAAGGTGGTACTGATGTACTCCATTGGCCCATTGACTTAGAGGGTGTGTGGGTCTCTGTGTGGTAAACTCACAAATGGAGCTCTTGGCAAAGTCATGCCCTGTGGGCGACGTCACTGGTGGATGCCGCCATTTTGGAAAGTAAGTTAGCAATGCGACCTTAGCCTCAATGTAGAGTTCTGCCCCTGGGAAGTTATCCTGAGGGGGCCATTGCAAAAGAGGAAGTAAACATAGCTAAAAATGGCGCAGCAACATGAATACAACGGCTGAAGCCCTTAACGTGACCTAAATGTTTAATAGGTGAATGGCTACACGTGTCATGGTCAATCAATTCAAGGGGATTTTTGCAGCAATTAAATTCATAAACATAAAGTCTTTGTAAAAGTAGTCTTTCTGAGACAATATTAAAAAAAACATGGAAAGTGATATTATATATACCTCTTGGCTATTAGTATGTTCTAGACTAGATTTATGGATAGATATTGGAAGGGAACATAGAATTGAAAACTCTTTTAAGGTTAGGGGGATAAATGATCAGTGAAACAATATGTTCTTTTAAGATTTTTTAAAATATTGTAAAATTATTTTAATGATTTTTTTTTGCCCCAAGTCTTAACTTTAACAATCCAAACTTAAAAAATAGGACATTTCTCTTTCTTTTCTTTTCTTTTTTTTTTTTTGATCTCTTTCTTTTTTCCCCCTTTTGACTAATGCTTGTGTTCACAGTTGAATAATAAAAGAGAACATTTTTGCAAAACTTCTGAAAGGCCCTGGAGCTAAGGGCAGATAAATGTTAGGGAAAGTTTGGAGGAATAAAGAAAAGTGGTAAAAAAAAATGATGGCAGTGGTAGAAGCAAAGGCATTATAAATAAAGCAGGGAAGAATAGAAGATGTACAAGGGAAAGCGAGGCCAGGGATGGACCGGGAACAGGGCAGTCTTCTAGAAAAATGTCATCATTTAAAGCCCCTTCTCATACTCATTATTTATTTCCTCGGTAAAGACGAGTCTCTTGGCTAACAACATGAGAGGGAATGTAAACAGTTCATTATGCTTTGTCGTTGCTAGTTTTATTTTAATTCTTTAAGCTCCATGGGGCAGTGCCACACTCTTGTATTGTGAGCACATCATAACGTTGTAGGTGCTCAGTCAATGTTGAATGAATGCTGACTGCATGTGTTCACTTTCATTTATTCCCTGAGACCAGGACCTGGCCTTGCTTGCCCTTCCTCTCTGTCCATTAATTCTTGCTTCATTTCCTTCTGTGTCTTCATCTCTTTGCAACAGTGTCTTCTGGTACTTTCAGCTCCGGTGGCCATTTGATGAAGAGGACCTTTCTCAAGACAAAAGGGTGTCTCGGTGCTGCTCTCCCCTCCCCACCCGGGGGCATCTGGCTCCTCGCATGCACCCAAACCTCAGGACAGGGTCGTGGCTGGAACTTCTCTTGTGTTCAGGGAGCCCAGCACAGGACATTCATGATGTCACCTCCTAGGATCCCCCTCTGCCCTCCCCAGTAGCACCCAGAGCCTCTGCCTGGACATCTGCCTTCTGTTCTGCAACACTTCCTCATTGTTTATGCTGATGGCTTCTGTCCTCTTCATTCTTCCCGGACTGTAGGACCACCCAGGACCCAACCCATTCCCACTGGGTTAGGACTCCATACTCCATCCAGTGCCCTTGACTTTCCTCCCCTTGCTTTAGGTCATCTCCTCCATTTCCAGCCTGAGTACAGACAGCTCTCTTGGAACCAGAAAAGGCAAATTCATGGCGTGGATGCTGCCCCTGCTGCAGCCATTACTAATCAATCACAGCCTTCTTTCCAATGGAGCCTGGATGTGGTCTTAGAATCCCCTCTTAGGATCAGAGTTGGTGAGCAACTTGGAGTGATCGGGGTGAATAGGTTGGTGGCAGCCTTCATTCCCGCACAAGGATGTCGTGCCCCATAGGCTTGATCAGCGTCCCGATCTTGAGCATCTCCAGAGGTGGAATCGAGACGGTATCTTCCTTAGGCACTTCTCTCCCTGTTCATCCTTCCTTCCTGCCTCCTGTTTGCTCAGGGCTCCCCAGGTCCCAGCAGACTCTGTGCCGGAGTGAGTCGCTGTGACCTGCAAGCCTGACCCAAGGCTCACAGCCACAGCACGCACGTGGTAATGAACCCTGGGTTTCACTTGATTTCTCAGCTGGGAGTCTGATTGTAGCCATGCTTTGGAGCCATCAGAGTCACCCGGGTGACCCTATGCCCACTGGACTGTGCGAACCACTCGCCCAGAATGTGAGGCTCCTGCTGCTTGCTTTCCCACAGCGCCTAACCCAGCTCCCTTGCAAACTGCATGTCATCAATTCTCTCTCTCTCTCGGAGGGATGATTTATACATTCCTAAAAGCAGACTGGAATCCGGAGTTGACTAACAGAAAGTCAGTTTTTGGTGGGGAAAGAAATGTAGGAATTCTGGAAACCAAACAGAACTCATCGTGTATTTGTGGAATCAAAGCTGAAACCATCAAGTGTTTCCCACACAACTTACAGCCGAAGTTTTGGGATCCCAGCCTTAGAATCCTATCACTGACCTTGGGCGAGACCCTTAGCCCCTCTGAGGCTACTTCTGCTCCTGGCAAACCGAGGCAACACCGGGGCTGCCCTGCAAGGCCGCTCTGAGGACTGGATTAGGTTACTCTTAGTCCAGCGTTTGGGCTAAAACGAGGTGATTATTGTTAACCAGATGGAAGCAGCCAGATGGACGCTAGGTTGGGATGTCCCATAACCTTATTCACCCGGGGTTTTAAGACACAGCTTCTTTAACCTGTAAGAGTGGAAAGCAAACATTATACTTAAGTTTTCTGGAGGCAACAAGATCGTAGGGAAGTAATTTTCAGCTTTCTCTCCTTCAAAGCAAAGACGGGAGCCGCCTGGAAACCTTCTGGGTGCCATCTCAGGACGCGCCACTAGGGGGCGGTATCGCACCGCGAGAATCTTTAATTTCCCTCCTACCGGGAGGAATTCGGACAGACCTTGGGTTGAGCAGTTTAACATGCGGGGCCTTATCTCATCCTCTATTTTTCAGTTCAGGGCAATTAATTCCTCCTCCTCATCCAAATGACTTTTTCAAGTGGAAACTTGGGGCTCTGTGCTTCTGAGGAGTCCCCTTCCGTGTGCCTTATATTTGGCTCTAAATCTTCCGGCTTCCTCAGGCCTGTAGTCCCCTTTTGGCTGCACTGACGGTCCAAGCAAGTGGACGTGTGTACGAGGCTCGGGGTGCAGGTCAGGATCAGCCTGGATCATCTGGGTGCAAATCCGATGAAGGTTTTGGGAGAGCAGAGGGGAAGGAAGCTGGTAGGTAGGTTCCTCTGGGCGTCCTTGCTGGGAAGGGGGCGTTCCCAGCTGTCTTGGGGAGGCTGATGGGCTGAAGGAGGGGCCAGTGTGAAGGAGCGTGAGGCTGTGAAAAGGTCACTGCTGCATGTCTTGGAGGTCGGGGGCTGAGTCCGATAAAGTTGAGGATGATTTTTGAACTGGATTTAACTAGATCTGAATGACCATGTGTTAAGCTACCTTATTTGCAGCATCTCCTGCAATCTTCTTCCAAATGAAGAACCAAGGCTCAGAGAGGTTAGGTAACTCTCCGGAGGTCACACAGCTAGTAAGTATGAGAGGTTTGAACTCACATTCTCAGCAGCGTTGCACAAGAGGCTGGGGGGACCCCTCAGTACCAAGGGGCACTCTCTCCAGCTATGTGACTCCTGGGGATGGGTGCCTGAGGCAGCCTGGACACAAGTTTAAGCCCAGGTCACAGCTGAATTTCTGAGGCCATATTATGAATCCACATCCTTCCTGATCCTTTCAATTCCGTTCTCTCTCCGCAGTTAGATCCACTCTGCCCACTACCCCACCAAGACCTACTCACTCTGCCCATGTCAGCGCTTCTCCTTCCTGGAGCAGCTCGTGTACCAAGTGCTTACTGTGCGCCTGGCACTGCTCTGGCTTCTGGGGCACAGTCTCTGTCCTCGGGCCGCCCACGTTCCCGTGAGGCATTTCTCTGGGGTCTGTGCTGTCTAGAATTTACTCTCCATTCTGTATTAATTATTTACATAACACACCATCCCAGAACGTAGCAGATGACACGATAGACTTCTATCATCTCATACTCCCTGACGTTTGGGATCCTGGTGTGGCTCAGTTGGGTTCTTCCTCAGGGTCTCTCACAGGCCGTCATTAAGGTGTTGACTCCTCTTGAGGGCCCTGGGGAAGGAGCCCTTCCACGCCCCTTCACGTGGTCCTTGGCAGGGTTCAGCACCTCAGGGCTGTTGGCTGGAGGCCTCCCTCAGTTCCCTGCCAGGCGGGCCCCCCGCAGATCAGCTCCCGGTGTCAGCTGGCCACCTCAGATGGGAGACAGCACCACAAATTAAAACCAGAGTCTTTTCGTAACTGGATATTGACGTGACATCCCATCACTCTGCTGTCTTATGTTCTTCAGAATCAGGTCATTAGGTGCAGCCCACACTTCCTGGAAAGGCTGTGAGCACTGGAAGAAGGTGTGGCTACCTGAAGCGGGGTGGGGGGGGGGGCACTGGGGTCATCTTAGAGGCTGCCCACCAGTTTGCCCTCTGGCCCTCAAAGATTCACATCCCTTTCACATGAAAAATACTCTCAACTCCTCCCAAGACCCCCAAAGTCCCATTCCATTTTCACATCAGCTCAAAGTCCAGAATCTCAGCGTCTGAATCAGATCTGGGTGTGAACAAGGCCCCAGGGTGTGGTTCAAGTACAGTTCCTCTCAAACTGTAGATCTGTGAAACTAAAAAGACACATGCCCTGTCTCCTGTGCACTGCAGGTGGGACGGGCACAGGACAACCGCTGTAGATGTTCCTGCTCAAGAAAAGGAGGGAAATGGGGGTATGAAGGAGTCACTGGTCCACAGCAGTTCTGAAATTCAGTTGGGTAAATGGCGACCATTTCTGGAATAGTTTCCACATCTCTCTAGCTCCTGACTCTGAGCCATCCTTCCTTTATTCATGAAAGGTAAACCGTGTTTACAGCTAAATGGTCTCCTCAATCTGTTTCCTGCTGGTCTACCTCTTCCTTTCTTTATGTGTCTTCAGCCCAAGCTGGCAGTGTTTCTACTGGTGTGAGTGGGGGAGGGACACACACACAGAGGGGTTCAGCTGTTACAGTGATTTTTTTCTTTCTTAAGCTGGGTAATAGGTATACAGGTCATCATTGCCTCACTCTTTAAACCTTTGGGTATGTCTTCAATATTTCACAGTAAATGCTATAAGAAGAAAGTATTCTTTTAAAAGAAAACTCAGGGTGTTGGTGCATGAATAGAAAGACTGATCCACAGAACAAAAGTCCAGAAATAACCCAAGTACATAGGGAAATCTAGTCTATGATAAAGATGACATTTCACATGCTGGAAAAGTGATAGGCCTTTTAACAAATGATGCTGAGAAAATTAAGTAACCATTCCTCATCTCAGACACAACAATAAGCTTCAAATGAATTAGACATATAAACGAGAACAATGAAATCTTACAAATTCTAGAAGGTAACATGAGTGAATTCCTCTATGGGGAAAAGGTTTTTCATTATGAATCAGAATCCAGGTGTCATGAAAGAAAAAGTGAGTAAAATAGAACACATAAAAATTACAAACGAACCTCTGCGACCCAAATGTGACACATGCACTGTTTAAAACACACACACACACGATTTGCCAGAAAATACTTGCAATGTATCAGAAACAGGGACAATTTCAGGAGCCCATAAAGAATCCTTCAAGACTGAGCAAAGACAGGTGAAGATGGCCACGTTGGCAGTACTCTGGTTTTTCATTCTCTCTGCTTTCCTCCGTAAGAATAGCTAGAGCAACTAGACAGAGAAGCAGAAGCTACGGGTAACATTTATAATAAAACTGGGTCACAAGATGTCTTAAGAACTTCAAAATACAAGCAGATGGGAGCAGACCATTATCAGTACGTGAAGACTCGTGTGTTTTTGTGTCTGTGCAAGGAAAAGCAGAAGAAGAAATGGGGCTTCTGATGGACCCAGGAAGAGGAAACCCCCAGAATAGCCACGGGGTTTTCACGATAATGCACAGAAGCATGATTTGAGCGCGGAGGCAGGGGCAGAGCCAACCTCAGCAGCCAATGACTGCAGTGGTCCCTGGTGAAGGGGGGGTGCAGCCTCCTAGCCCCAGTTGACTCTTAAAACGGACCCCTCAGGGCTTTCTTCCGGGACACCCTGCACCCGGGAGAAACTGCCGGGAGTGGAATAAACAGTTTCCAGAAAAGGGGCAACTGAGAAACGGGAAAGAGAGGGTCTGCATACAACTGAACAAGAGGAACATAGCCAGGGAATTTCAGAAACGAAGCTGCCGTATTTAAAAAACGTTTTACATGAGTAAGGGCAGAGAGCTCTGTGGATTAGAGAAGCTAGTGTGAGCCACGATTCCTTCTAACTGGTCGTGAAAACTTCGCCACACGAAAAAGAACAACAAAAAAGAATTGAGGGAAAATCCTGGACAAGTTGGATAGGAAAAATCGAGGGAAAAAGACCAGAGCTCCTTAGAAAATATGGGCAAAGATATGAACTGTCCAAAAAAAAAAAAAAATGTGCAAATCGACACATAAAAAAACCGCTCAACTTTATGCATAATGAAAACTGGAACACTGAGTACTGTTGTCCACATGTGAGGTTGGCAAAATTTCCAAAGCTTGACAACACACCTTGTTGCTGGCTGTGGAGAAACTGGCGCTCCCATACACCGCCAGGGAGAGACCACCACGGGGTAACTCCGTGCAGGGGGAATTCAACACAATATAGCCAAACTACATACACACTTACAGGACTGGGTTGAATAGCTTCTCCCCAAATTTCTGTGCACCCAAAACCTGTGAATGGGACCTCATTTGGAAATAGGGTCTTCGCAGATGTAATCAAGTTAAGACGAGATCATCCTGGAGCAGGGTGGGCCTTAAACCAAATATGACTTCCTTATGGGAAGAGAAGAGACACAGACACGGGAAGAAGGTCATGTGATGATTGGAGTGATGGGTCCATAAGTCAAGGAATGCCAGGGGCTGCCAGCAACACCAGAGGCTGCAAGAGGCAATGAAGGATGCTTCCCTAGAGCCTTCCTAGAGAGCATGGCCCTACCAACACCTTGATTTTGGAACTCTAGCCTCCAAAACTGTAAAAGAATAGATCACTGTGATTTAAAACCACATTTTTTTTTTTTTTTTTGGGCCACACTGCGCGGCTTGCGGGATCCCCAACCAGGGATTGAACCTGAGCCCTCGGCAGTGACAGCACAGCATCCTAACCGCCTAGGAATTCCCTAAAACCACACATTTTGTAGTGTTAGGCAATATTAATACCAGTATGTGTTAGGTAGCCCGAGGCAATGAATACATGTACCCTTTGGCCAAATAATGCCTCTTGTAGGAATTTATCATGAAGACACACCTCCAACGATACAAAAATCGTACATGAACCATCTTATTCATTAAGGCATTGTTTGTAGTTGAAAACCATCTAAATGCTGAGACGCAGAAGCTTGATTGGCTAAACCATGGTACATACTCTCACTGGGACGCTTTTCAGAGGTTTATAGCTCTAAAAAGGAATGAAGAATATCTTCACTGACTCCAAAGATGACACAGTCAAGTCCATGAGTCCCAGTATGAACGTGCAGCTAACTGCATGCAGAATCTGGGCTGACCCTGAATCTTCCTTCCTTCCTTCTACTGTGCCCAGTAGAACACAGAAGTGAATTCTGTCAGTTCTTCAAGGGGACTAGTCTTCAGGAAGACTGGCAACTTCCACCTCCTCTCTCTTGGATATCCCATAAAAGATTGGGGGCAGACATGGAATATGGTTGGTGCAGCCAACAAGGTCATGATCAAGGGCACTGAAATCATGGTTTCTTTGGCAAGTCTCGTCTCTAGGGAAGGCAAGGAGGCCCTCAACTCTTTGAGCCAGGGTAAGGGAAATGGTGAGGGGCTTTTAAAAATGTCCAAGTCCTTCATTCCCTCTCTCTAGCACCCAAAATGACCTTCCTGCCAGAAAGGTATCCACAGGTAGAGAAGGGCCTGGAGGGAGGGGTCTGGTCCCTCTAAGAGCTGACATTTTCATTATGGGGTCTTAAAATAGTATTTTAGAGGACACTTCAGCCTTTGAAGGCTTTGGATATGTTACTCTTCGGAGCTGATCATTGCTGGGTCCTAACCAGATGGTTTCTCCGAACTGCTCCTCTGGGACCTGGGTCTTCTGTTGCCACCACCAGCCAAGGCTCTGCCCTGGAGGCTCTGAAGGGCCCCACTGCTCACAGCCCTGCAACCTGTGAAGCTTGGATGATGACATTTCATTTTTCTCCCCAGGAGGCACTGGAAATTTTCCACATGGTTTGACCCCTTTGAAGGGTTCAACCATTGCTGACATCATCTGGGGCAGATAGCAAACCATTGCCCCATTTGCCCAGAGGAAGAGGAAAGTGTATTTTTTTTAGAAACATACTAATTTCCTTTTAGAGCTACTGGGTCTGCCTTAGCTGGTGAGTGTTGAAATCCTCAGAAGAGCTCTGTGGGAAATGACTTTCCTGATATTCAATAGCACATCCTGTGGCCCCCAGGCAAAGGCCAGCTTACACGAACTGTTGATGTACTACCTAATTGAGGGGACAAACCAGGGTGAAGTTTCTGAATTTCAGGGTGATTGATAACATCAGCTCTGGCAAAACAGAGAGCCTTCAATAGAATATGATACTGATATTAAATATGGGCTCAGAGGAAAACAAAAAGTAATTCACAGAAAGTGGGCGGGCCAAAGAGGCATTATACGTATGATTACGGGGCTACAATTTTGCTGTTTGGTTAAATACTTATCCAGTTACAGAATTTAAATGTAAGTGTTCCTGCCCCAGAGCCCTACTCACCCAAAGGGATGTCAGTAGCTGGTTGTGTAATAAGGAATCTGGTTGGCCTTTATCTTTGGTTCCCGGGAGGGGAGGTAACCTCTAAACCTTTGGAATTTCCTGAGTGATGGGAAGGTCTTTGTTATTCATGGTGGGCCTTTTAGACCCCACCTGGTAGGTGATGCCAATGAGGTGACTCGTGGGGGACCCGTAGATGTTTTATGTTTATGAGATGACTCAGGATTCGGGCTGGCCATGCCAGAAAGAACGATGATGTGATCAGCAAGTTGGAGGTTTGATTCTCAAGCTGTCAGCCCAAATCCAGGGGGACAGGAGGGGGCTGGATGTGGAGTTCAGTCATGCACGTGGTGATTCCATCAATCATTCCTCTGGAATGAAACTCCAATAATAGATTCTGGATACGGAAGCTTGGGTGAGCTTCCTGGGCTGGGAAAACTCTGTGTGGATCGTCACACATCAGTGACGGGAGGGTACTGCGTCCTTGAGGATATAGAAGCTTCACGTTTGGAACGCTCCCACGCCTAGACCTGCCCCCTGGGTCTCTTCCTCTGGCTGGTTCTGATTTATTTCCTTTTGCTATAATAAAACTGTCATTGTAAGTGTCGTGCTTTCCTGAGTTCTGTGAGTCATTCTAGCGGATTATCAATCCTGTGGGTGTCCATAGGGAGCCCCAAATTTGTAACCAGCTGGTCTGAGTGAGGGTGGCTCTCGGGACTCCTAAACTTGCAGCTGGGGTCTGAATCTTCGCTTGGAGTTTGGCAGAACCTGGGTGGTGGTGATGAAGACCCAGGGGTTGGAAAAGGTGTGATACCCAGACTGGGTGACCACGTGGGTGAGGAGGGGCGGGGCCTGCAGATGGTGGAGGCGGGGCCTGCAGATGGGCGGGATGGCCTGCGACCAGCTCAGACAATTTTTCCCCGGGTTCCGCAACACACAGGGCAGAGAAGGCTTTGGAGGGAGAGACCTGTGCTACAGGCGGGGGTCTGTGCAGTTGCTCAGCAGCCTCGCCCCTGCCATTGCAGTAGCCCCAGGTGACCTCACGGTTCTGTGCTGGTGGAAAGGATCGTCTGGGTCCAGTAGACCCACCAGGGCAGGGGTAGCGTTTTCCCAGGGCCACAGTGCCCAGACCCAAGACACAGATCGCTGCCAATCACGGCGGACAGCTGAGCTCTGTAGGTAACCAGACAGAGGCCCCCGACCGCCTCCACCGGTGCCGGGCCTGCTTTGCATCGGGCGGCTGCCCTGCCCGTGCTGGGAGGTCTGGTTTTCAAGTCGAGTCAGTAAGTATGCATAAGCTGCCTGCTCGGTGCTGACAAGGACTAAGTGGCAAAGGGAGTCACCTCCTGCCCCGTGGGCTCTGAGCAGGTAGATGACACAGATTCCTGTACTGGGGCCGCTGGGAAAGAACAAAGTCGGGGTGCGCGTAGAAAAGCTAAGTCCACGGGGAGAATTGATGAAAGAAGTGGGAAATCTATAGGACCTCAAAGGAGCCTTAGGGTCTGGCTTGTCGGAAAGCTGGGCAGGTGGGTACAGGACTGGGGGCGCAAGGGAAACCAACCGCCAACAGAGACAGCCCTTGGGAGGTCTGGCCGGCAGGGGGCGGGCGTGAGACCTGCGCCCCCCTCTCCCCACCCTCCACCGACGTGAGAAGCCTGGACTGCGGGCTGAATGGGGCTGCCTCGAGCGTGGTTCTCGTTGGTCAGGCTGTCACACAGGCTGGGCCCTGGGCCCTTCATCCATCATTAGACTCGGCACACGGTGCGTCCAGTTTCCTCCATCTGAAGATGGGGCTGGTGAAGCCCCGATGGGTTGTAAAGCCTCTTCCAGAGTCACACAGCTTGTCCTCAGTAGAGCTGGTGTTTTATTATATTTCTTTTACTATGGTAAAATATTATAAAAGGATTTACTTAAATAATATACAATTTGCTTTTTTAAAAAAAATAAATTTATTTCTTTATTTATTTTTGGCTGCGTTGGGTCTTCGTTACGCCGCGCGGACTTTCTCTACTTGCGGCGAGCCAGGGGCTACTCTTCCTTGCGGTGCGCAGGCTTCTCATTGCGTGGCTTCTTTTGTTGCGGAGCACGGGCTCGAGGCGCGCGGGCTTCAGTAGTGGCAGCACATGGGCTCAGTAGTTGTGGCGCGTGGACTTAGTTGCTCCGCAGAACGTAGGATCTTCCTGGACCAGGGCTCAAAGCTGTGTCGCCTGCACTGGCAGACGGATTCTTAACCACTGCGCCCGGGGAAGTCCCCAATTTGCTATAATCCATTAAGTACATGCACAGTGTTGTGTAATCATAATCACTATTTCCACAATTTTTTCATCACCTCAAATAGAAACTCTGTACCCCTTAAACAATAACTTCCCGCCCCCTCTCCCTCATGCCCTGGTAACCTCTAACCTACTTTCTGTAGAAAGAGAGAAGCCTGGAGGCATTGCCCTCCCTTGAACATGTCAACTCCACTTGCCCTCACCCCGCGGGTCCCTCCTCCTGGGGGTGGGGGGGGGGAGTGAGGGAGGGACGTGGGGCTAAGCCTCCCCCTCAATGCTTTCCCAAGAAGCTCCCATGCTCTGGGTCAAGATACAAGGAAAGGAATTCATTTTCTCAGATACATTTTATAATCATACTTTGTACATTACCGTGTCAGTTAGGACTTTTCGTGCCAGAAATCCAACTACACCGTCTCAACCGACAAGGACGCAAGGAACAGAAGCCCGGAGTCGGGGCATTTCAGGCGGGCTTTCTGAGTGGGGTCTCATGTTGCCACCTGAACCTGGTTTCTCCCGTCCCACCGTGACTCAGTTTCCCCTGAGTTGGCACACTGGCAGGCAGGCCCAGCCTCACCTTCTCAGGTTCAAGGGCAGCAGGAGAGAGTCCCACGGGATCTGGCGCCCAGTAGGCCAGTCAGCGCGAAGATGTTGTGAGGCTCTGATTGGCTTCGACCCCACCCAGAGCCCGTGGACTTGAGGCAGGCCGCGTGGGCGTGCTTTCCAGGCTGAAATCTGGAAACAGCCACCGGCAGTGGGGTGAGTGGCTGCCAGGGGTCCGAACCAACAGAAAATGACCCGCAGTCACTGAGCCCCACCTCAGGGCTGCTGAGTGGCTCATTGAGTTAGTCCTGTAAAGCACTTAGGAAGGCGCGCTTGCGTGGCACGTGGCCACGTCCTAGGTCAATGTTAACTCGTATTACTATTTGCCAAGCACGATTCTCAGCTCCTAACTTGTTCTCTATCATTTCATCCTTACAACAGCCTCAGGAAGTGGGTCTTATTTTCTCCAGTTTACAAACAAAGACACCAAAGCTCGGGAAGTTTATGCAGCATGGCTCAGGTCGCACAGCCAGTGAGGGATGGGGCGAAGATTCGAACCCTGGAAGTCCCATTCCAGAGCTTGCGTGCTTGTAGAGGGATTCAGTAGGGAAGCCCGTTCCTTGCATGGGGGCCAAAGGCAATGGCAGTAGGATAAATAGCAGTGTATTTAAACATCCCATAATAGTGCGAATCAGGTTCTCTCAGGAGCCAATTTTCACCCTGGTTTTAATTTGTAAGCCCTTTAAAACTACATTAATGCTCTTAAGATATAATACTGAAACACAGGAGAATTAGCAATACCTCCCTGTCACTATAGTAGCCAGAAAGAGTTAATGTAACTTCTAAAGCCTTGTAACTTACAACGAGGAATTACACTCCCAGAAAGTATAATTCAATGAGTAATGGGAATCTGGATTAATTCCCAAATAAAGCTGTTATCATAAGAATTTATGAACAGAGGAATAAAAGACATTTAGCAGAATCTCCAGAGGCAGATATTAGACATGAAAATCAAACTTTGCAGTGGTTTAAATATTATTTATCACATCTTGCTCTCTTTTGTGGTCCAGCGCCTGGAGCTCCAGGCGTGTGATCATATTGTTTTCAGTGGAAAGGATCACAAGTGGCTGCTTTCACATGGAGGTAAAAGGACAGGGAAAGATAAATGGGAGAGAGATGATTCACAGATGTGAACACACAACACAGGAGGTAATAGTCTATCCAGCTCAGGTTCAGTGCTTAAAACTTTCTCTGGAAGCTTAACATCAGGACTTTTCCATTAAAACAACCCAGAGGATGTTGGCAAGTCAAGCCAAGTATTCCTCTCTGCTCTGTCTTCTATGTATAGCCCAGGACCAGCGGGGCTTATCAGTGTGTGAATTGGGGCAATGGGGTCCCAGCTTTGTCCGTCTCCTTAGTGGTCGTGCTCCACTTCTAGAAGTCTCTTTGGAAGTGGGAGCTGTCCCCCATCCAAACAGAAGCCAAAGCAACTGGCCTGTGGGCTGCTAAGCTGGGATCAGTGTGTGCCCTGTCACCTTTGCATGGCATTTTTTTTTTTTTTTTTTGGTACGCGGGCCTCTCACTGTTGTGGCCTCTCCCGCTGCGGAGCAACAGGCTCCGGACGGGCAGGCTCAGCGGCCATGGCTCACGGGCCCAGCCGCTCTGCGGCATGTGGGATCTTCCCGGACCGGGGCACGAACCCGTGTTCCCTGCATCGGCAGGCGGACTCTCAACCACTGAGCCACCAGGGAAGCCCTGCATGGCATTTTTGAGAGGTCCCAAAGGCACCTGGTCATTCATCCCAACACATCTGCGATCCTGGGGGGCTGTCCCTTCAAAGCTAGTCCACTGATAAATGACGTGCAAAGGCTCCGCCTTCCTTCTGCTCAGCTAGCTGGTTGGATCTGCGCAGCGTGTTGACCTCCTGGCCACAGCCTGCAAGCCATGCTTCAGTGGAGATGAATGATTTAGGCCCACAGATTTGGAGATATTGGCTTTCTAGTGATGGAAGTGCCTCTGCTGGATGCGATTCAAACTTCTTGATCCAGGATGGGTCTCCTACATACACAGTCAGCAGCCTTCCTCCCGGACGTGAGCCATCTTAACTGGGGCCGATAGAGCCTATGGGGGAGCTCAGCCCTGACCACCACCTGGGTCTTCATGTTCAGTTCACTATCTACACATGAGTCACATGGTTACCTCCCACACCTCTCCTTCTGGCATATTTCTTACTGCCTGCAAAGCCCTTGAAAACCATCATTAGGCCTCTGCTCACCTCACTGTTTTGCCCTAGTCTTCACTCTAGTACAGATCCCATAAATATCCTCTGTTTGGCTGTATTACTGTTTCCATGACAATTTCCAGCACAGCTGTGTTATTCTGCTCTTTTTTCTCTAACCATTTTTTAAAAACATTTATTTATTGATTTATGTAGGCCATGCCATGCAGCTTGTGGGATCTTAGTTCCCTGACTGGGGATTGAACCTAGGCCCCAACAGTGAAAGCACTGAGTCCTAACCACTGGACCACCAGGGAATTCCTCTCTAACCATTTCTGGATGCCTCCTTTTGCTCTCCTAAGTGTTGCAGTCTGCCTTTGCCTGTCCGTAGGTGGCCTCGAGTCTGGGTGGCCAACGCGCACCCTGTCCCAGGTACGTGGGCCTCCTGCATAGGGTCACCTGAGAGTCTGAGAAGTGGGCAGACATAGTTACAGGAAATGTGGCAGGACCCCAGCGCTGGTCCATCACTTCCCAGCCTGGCGGGGGGTGATGGAAAGGGCTGCCAACCTTTCTCCTGCTCCAAACAGTTAAAGACAGCGGCAGCACCTGCACCTCTTCTCCCAGAGTCACCTAGGGCCACCCTTTCCCTCCTGACTTCCCACGTTTGTCTCCCCAGTTAATGAGCCCCTCCCAGCTTTCTGCTCCACCTCTGGGTGCCTGCTGATGGTCTCTCCATTTTTCAAATCTTCTAGCCCCTCTGCCCAGTTTACATCAACAGATCCAGCCTTCCTGTCCTGTCCATTAGCTCTTGGCTCTGAGCAGTCCCTGGATCTCAGCAGGATTGACTGCTCCAGGTAGGGATGTACCGTCTCTCTGACTCGGTCCCCCAGTATCCGATGTTCCCACATCATTGGGAGAGCAGCTGACTGGTGAGTAGACCTCATGGTATGCGGGAACCATTCAGAGATGAACAGGAGCATGGTAGAACTTTGGGCACAGTGGCAGGAGAGACACAGAGTGACAGACTGAGAAATAAAGATTATCTGCTTTCCGTAAAATAGTGACCAGGGAGAAAGGGCGCTCTGTCATCTGAGGGAGCTGGATTTGAGTGATGATTCTGAAGACCAAGAACCCATCTGCATGCCACGCTAGATATCGAGGAACCTCAGCCCTCTGAAGGACATCCTGTTAATCCCATTTGTTCTATAGAAACTAGGAACAGGCTTCAGAGGACAACCAGCAAGAAAACGGGGACATCAGTCCTACAACCACAAGGAACTGAATTCTGCTGACTCCTGAATGAGCAGGAAATCGACCCCCCACCCCCACCCCCGGCCCAGGCTCCAGAAAGAAGGGCAACTGCCTACACTCAGCTTTTAGTCTGGCGAGATTTGAACTTCTGACCTACAGAACAACAGATTACACACTTGTGTGGTGAAACCACTAAGGTTGTGGTGATTGTTATGGCAACAGTAGAAAATGAATACAGAGTAAAGAAGAGGAAAGCAGTGCCTGTGCCTGGTGGCCCCTGGTCTGAGCCCTGCAGCAAGAGGGCTCTGGACAGAGCGTGACAGAGCAGTTTTCAGCTTAAATGCTGGTCACCACACATGCTCCCTGGGAGGACAGGATAGTTTGCCCAGTTCTGTAAGGAGAACAGCCTCGCTGCAGCATGGAGAAGGCTGACGGAACCCTGCACACGTGCGTCCTCCTGAGTCTGTCCAGATGCTTCTTCCAGAACCCACCTGCAGCCGTGGTGAAGGAGGTGCTGACCCCCACGGTTCTGCAAGCAGAGGTGTCCATGAGGAGAGCCCGTGTGAGATACCCAGAGACCAGAGACACCCAGAAGTGCCCACATATCACTGAGGGGTCCCGGTGGGGTTGCTGATGCTACTTCCATTTGAGGGGAGTCACAAACGAGTAGAATTTGAGTATCTGTGACAAAGTGAACTCATTCAACAGGTTGATAATGTCTAGGGAAATTCAAGACAAGTACATTTTTAACCTCCTGAGCCTCTGTTTCCTCATCTGTAAAATGGGGGAAATAATCACTACATTAAACTGTTGTTGGGGAGAATGAATCAAATATGATGAACCAAGTGTTGGGTATGGAGCCAGGCCGCCTCCTGGGTCCACATCAGAAGTCACCTTTGCCAAGTCACTTTGGCTGCAGGATGGGTCTGAATGTGGAGGGAAGGATAGAATTTCCTGGCAGATGGTAGTTTTGAGTCAAAATAGGCATGGGGTGGGGTGGGTGGGCACTGTGTAGGGCAATGATCTCAGATGTGGCGGCAACCTGAGGAAGCAGAGAGTGACCTGGGGGCACAGTGATGGTTACAAGACACCTGCGCCCTGGTCCAGGGCCAAAATATTGACGTACAGTCTTAATTCCAGAAAGTGGGATGAGCCTGCTGGGGTGGGTCTGTGGTGGTCCTGAGCCGTCAGGTGGGAAGGTTAGGTGTATTTGTCCAAGTGTGGGTGGCGAGACCCCTGTCCCCAAACCTGGGCGCCTCTACCGTGTTCTTGGGAAAACTTCAAGAGATGGACCACAAGGTGGTGCTCTCCACAAAAGGATTCCAGTCCAGTCACTGCTTCATCCCCCAAATGTAATCTTTCTTATTAGTTCTCCATTTACAAATACAACAGTACGAACAAAATCAATCTGAAACTTTCCTGAGCATTCTTTCCTTTTTCTGCTTTCCCAGTATTTGCAGTTGGATTTGCATAACCTAATCCTGTGTTGTCCCAAGCTCTAGCTCAGAACAGAGGAGCTACTCTTGAACTTGTCTGGGAAAGAAAAGCTCCATCTTCAAAGTGACCTAGAACACTGATGAAGCCACAAAACGCCCCGCCATATGTGATTTCCCGGATGGATAAACGCTTTCCCCCCAGAAGACTGACAGAGTTGGGCAGGGCAGCCTTTGGGATGTGAATTTAGGATTTTATCCTAACCCAGAAATTCTAGGGATATAGGGAAGAGTTTGGTTATTTTTTTGTTTTTTGTTTTGCAGTACGCGGGCCTCTCACTGTTGTGGCCTCTCCCGTCGTGGAACACAGGCTCCGGACGCGCAGGCCCAGCGGCCATGGCTCACAGGCCCAGCCGCTCCGCGGCATGTGGGATCTTCCCGGACCGGGGCACGAACCCGTGTCCCCTGCATCGGCAGGCGGACTCTCAACCGCTGCGCCACCAGGGAAGCCCAGGAGTTTGGTTTTATGCAAAAATTATTCTATTTCTACACACCTATCCTTCCTTCCGTACCATCCCATCCTTCTTTGCTTCTCACATTCCCCATGCGTGATCACACCTCCCGTTCGCTCTCGCGATCCTGTGGCACGAGCAGCCTCCTTAAGCCTCCAGAGCTGGGTGCTGTGCAGGGTCCAGGGCATCACCTTGGGACGTGAGGTGGAGCGAAGGGGGTGACAGGACTCTTCAGAGACCAGCTGCTCCTCAGAAGGAACCCAGAACTTTGGAACTTTGGAAACAAATACGTTTAGTGTCCTTGTGAAAAGTCCCCAACAAGGAAATTGTCGCAATATTTTTTCCTGTTATTTATCTCTTGGTGTGGTGTATGTGTATGTGTGTAAATAAAATATTCATTTCTAGTGTTGTCTAAGAGATCCTCATGGAATTCTGCCTGCCTTTCACGGATAAGGGGAATGCTCTTGGCAGCATCATTGGTAAGGTCCAGCCTGCCTTCTGTGAGCTTTGTTCCCAGGACTGTCCTATCTGGGCAGGACGATCACAGCCAGAATGTGTGGTTGGCCAGAGTGCTCAACCCTACATCTCCCCAAGGCACACCTGCTTTGCCTGCCCATTGACTGGGGCCACTGATGCAAACATTTGTAGATGGTAAGCCAGGGCTAAAGAATTACATGGTTATAACTGTCGTGATGGCGATGGTGAGAGGAAGAAACATGGGAACTTCTGTAAAAGGAATTCTCTTAGCAGTGAAATCTGCTGAAATCAAGATATATGTACCTTGATGGGAATATACACCTATGATTTAATATGAAGTCTGCTTCAATCCCAAATGATAGAGAGGTGAATTTATACGTATCGGAAAATGAGCATTAGGTATCTGTGAAACAGACAACATTGAAAAATACGCAATGACATGGACTAACGTTCTGAAGTGAAAATAGCAGGCTAAAAACAGTGAATTATCCCAAACCACGAATTTAGGACATGTAAAGTGGAGACCACAGGCTCACAGCATGGTTCTGTGCCTAAGTCATGATAAACGCTTTATATTAAAAAAAGTAGTGAATTCAAACTATAATAAGATGCTTTATAAAATATTACTATTGTTTAGCTATGCTTGGTGGAATTATAGATGATTTCTAATTTTTATTCTTTTTTAAAAAGTAAACTTGTTGTATTCAGTACTTTGAAAATAATTTTAAAAACACCAACTAAAGAGTAAAGCTCTCATAACTTTCAAGACACCTGCTTCTCATCAGTAATGCAGCAGAGTCAACCCTACTGGAACAATGGGGTGGCTTTGTGCCTCCTTATTGCTGCAGCTTCCCCTGGGATCATGTTGACAAGGGAGCCCCGTCTACCTCACCCCCAACTGGGGACAGGGGTCCGGCCCTCCTGCAGGTCATTGACTCCTGTAGAGGTGTGAGTGTTCACAGATCTGACATCTTCCAGGAGTGGGATTGAAATTGATGAAACCCAGGGGCACGCTGGCTTACCTGAGCTGATAGCCCTCTCCAGGCCTCTCTTGGATGGAGCTGGACGTGGCTTGCCTCCAGCCAGGGCTTGTCCAGTCTCCAATAGGCCCCTCCCTCTGCAGCCTACTCAGCCCAGAAGGCATGCAGATTCTCACTGGTTCCAGTCCCTGGCTCAGCATGGATGACTTTGGACTCCCCACAGTGTGGTTAATTAAGCAGTGTCCATGAGCCCATCACACCCAGGCCTGAAGCAGATCCATTGGCATGCAACTCCACTGACTGAATTCCTCTCCTGTCATGTGACATGGTGAGGTTCTATAAACAAAGACCCTAACCTGTTAACTACCCTTCTATAAACAAAGACCCTAACCTGTTAACTACCCTTTGGGGTTATAATATGATCTCCTTGCCAGTTATCTGGATGTTTAGAAAATAAATTATTTCATCCCTAAGGTTTTGGGCTCCTTTCTTTTCTGATCATAGGGGGAAAAATTTGTCAAGAATCCAGCCTTGACTGGCCACCTTCATTTCATCCTATGCGCCCAGGCTCATATAATAAAAATCCATTTCTCCCCTTATGATTTTGCTGCTTAATGAGATGGACATAGTGTGGCTTAGTTAGAGGCTTAGCCTTATTCTGACAGTCATTTGAACTCTACGTAGCCCATGAATTTTATATATTCCAGCTGCTATCGTTATTTCTGAAAAGTGAAAGTCAGGATTGGTGGTTAGAAGATCACCTCCACAAACAACTGTGAGACTCGAGCTAGCCAGATTTAGTCTTAAACATTAGTATTGTTGGATAGCTGTCTTCCGGCTAAGACTGGGGTAAACTTCAATTAAGTTCCTATTTTAGGGCTTCCCTGGTGGCGCAGTGGTTGAGAGTCCACCTGCCGATGCAGGGGACACGGGTTCGTGCCCCGGTCCGGGAAGATCCCACATGCCGCAGAGCAGCTGGGCCCGTGAGCCATGGCCGCTGGGCCTGCGCGTCCGGAGCCTGTGCTCCGCAGCGGGAGAGGCCACAGCAGTGAGAGGCCCATGTACCGCAAAAAAAAAAAAAAAAAAAAAGTTCCTATTTTAGGGCCAGAGTTAGAGATTATTAGGAAAATCTCTCATCTGCATTTGCTATATTCATTACCAGAAAGAAAATAATTTACAGACACAAAGACTCACAAACTCTCAGGGTCCAGAAGATGAATCACAGTGCTGAGATGTGTTGCCCATCCAGCCCTCCACATGCAACCTGGACCAGAGCATCACCTGGGTGTCCCTCTGTACAGTTCTCCCTCTACTCTCTTGTCGCCACATTCCTTTCTGAGTTTTCCACCCATCAGTCACCCCCAGGCTCCATCCTGCTTTTTCAGTGCATGAAGGAGGGGTGAGTGGCACTAGGGCATCTTCAAGGTGAAGAATTTAGATGTTGTAGTGTCTTAGCCCTTCAGCATCTTTACCGTGACCAAGGCCATCTTTCATAATTATAATTTTCATTATCCTTGCAAAATCTCTACTTCTTTACTCTGTGTCACGGAAGATTTTGATAGTGAAATAAACAAAAGAGTGGGTGGGAAGAAAATGCAATTTTTCCACTTAATATTCCCATTGAGATAGCATGTAGCATCCTGATATGCAGTCTAACTGTATGTCTGCCTCCGTGCACCTGGCTGCTCTCGTTAAACCACAGGGAAAGAAGGCTCAGGTGTATACATTTACGTTTATAGTGATATAGACCCTATGGAGATATAGAAACTTAGAGCAGTGCTGTCCAATAGAAATATAATGCCAGCCACACATGGAATTTTCTAGTAGCTGTATTAAAAAAAGAAAATACGAAACAAAAAAAATTAATTTAAACACTATATCTTTTTTAAAAAATTAATTAATTAATTAATTATTTTGGCTGCATTGGGTCTTCATTGCTGTGCACAGGCTTTCTCTAGTTGAGGCGAGCGGGGGCTACTCTTTGTTGTGATGTGCGGGCTTCTCATTGCATTGGCTTCTCTTGTTGTGGAGCATGGGCTCTAGGTGCGTGGGCTTCAGTAGTTGTGGCTCATGGGCTCTAGAGCGCAGGCTCAGTAGCTGTGGCGCACGGGCTTAGTTGCTCCACGGCATGTGGGATCTTCCCGGACCATGGCTCGAACCTGTGTCCCCTGCCTTGGCAGGCGGATTCATAACCACTGCACCACCAGGGAAGCCCTAAGCACTAGATCTTACCCACTATATCCAAAATATCATTTACCATGTAATCAGTATAAAGTTATTAATGAGAACTTTTGTATCTTTTATACTAAGTCTTTGAAATCTCAGATGAATTTTACCCTTACCTCTCAAGGCAAATGTTAAGTTTTCATGTGAAAGACTTGCTGTGCATTTAAATTTCATAAAATTGAAGATTGAAGAGGTAGATTCACATACCCAACTGGTGCCAAAGATACTTCAGTCTCCCAGTAACTGAATGATCAGTTTTAATTTAGAATTAATTAAAGGAAAATATAATGTAAAAATCATCCACGTTTCCAGTACCCAACAGCATTGTTATGGATAGCTGGTAGTTACCACACTGGACATGTGGATTTAGGATATGCATGTGTTTTGTTTCTAAAGATTGTGTACTAACAGCAGTAGGATGCATATAGGATAACTACCAATAGGGAGCCTCAGGAGGAAGCTCTATAGAACTGTTGGCCCAATGGACCATTTTGCTGAGAGAGGCTGGACTTAGGAAAAGTATCAAAAACTAGGAGGCCCAATTCCTTTTGCTGTTTGTCCCAGAACTGCTATCTCAAATTGCATAGACCCTACCCCACTCTCAGCATGTGTCTCTTCCACCTATAATTCCTTCTAACCCATAACTTACTTTATTGAAGACCAATACCACTTCAGTTAGGGTGAGACTGCTGAGGGCAAAAATCATTTTTAGGCTTTGATTCTGAGGCCAGGATTCTACCGTGGGCTAGCTGCATAAACCTGCAAGCTGCATTGCTTCCTGGTCTTTAAAGTTCTTGCAAAATCTTACCGTTCATGTAAAAATTGGGGTAGGCAAGACAGCTTTCTGCCAGACCAGGTTACTCTCTTGAATACTTACCTGTGTCTGAGCCTTCGACCTAGATATTTTTCATTTGTGTTTGTGATTGGAACCACTTGGATGAAGTACCCCTTTCATGAGGCAGTAGCGCACTCCTGACACCCGTGGTATGGTTTGCTCATCACGGACCAGTCCTAGTTGCTGCCCCAAAGAATCCATCCTCAGTAATTGTTATAAGTGTGTGTGAGACCCTCTTGACTTCAAGACTTTGGATGTTGATGGGGGGATAGGCCTGGGAATTACGGTGTTTCAACTGTTCCATAATAAGGGAAGTTCATCATGTGTTCAGGTGGGGTGGACAGTGTTAATCATTTCCAAGTTACCTCCTCTGCCTCCAGTGTGTGTTTGTGTGTGTGTGTGTGTGTGTGTGTGTGTGTGTATTTGTGTGTGTGTGTGTGTGTGTGTGTGTGCCTAAGAAGGGATGGCAAAGGAAGACCCTGTAGGAGAGGTTGGGTCTGATCAGCCCAGCCAACTAGTAGACCCACTGGTAATCCAACAACCCAAAGTTAGCAACTAACTCTATACAATTTTACAGTTTTCTCCCCAAGAACAGAAGGTAGCACTTGGCACTGCTCCAAACTCCTAAGGCCCTCCTGGGATGCATAGATGGTTAGTATTTTCCTCCAGTTCTTTCCTGGTTTATTTGTCTATTTCACCACAGCACAGAAAGGTGGAAAGGGGCCCGATCAAAGCTTACTCTCCTTCATCCTTCAAAATGATGCCTTACCATGTTCACTTTGATTGAATTTTGATGCTGAGCATCTTTTGGCCTCTAATTGGTTTCAGACTTCAATCAGGGGCCTTAACAGGAATCACTGAGTGCAACACACACTCCCAGCTCCCGGTCTCGGGCTTCCTTTTCCAACATCTGCAGGAATCCCCTTGCCCTTGATCTTTCTTATAAAATATTTTGAAGACTCTGATATATTAACTGCTTACCTACCTCTCTCTCTAATTCTCATTTTTTTTTTTTTTTTTTTTTTTTTTTTTAGTCTTTGAACCTTTAGTCTTTGCAAAATTCCCCTTCCTTCACGGCTATTATTCTTCGGGCTAAGGGGCCTTCTGGAGCCCACGTTAGCATTCATTTCCGTACTTGCCAATATTTCCCTGTTTGCTCTCAGATGGGGCTGCCAGATTGGCACATAAACACACAAGATGCCCAATTCAATTTGAATTTCTGATAAGCAACGAGTAAATTTTTGTATAACTGTGTACCAAATATTGCATGAGGCATACTTATACTAAAAATTTATTAGTCGTTTATCTGACATTCTAATTTAACTGGGCATCTGTATTGAATTTGGCACCACACTCTTAGAACAATCCCCTCCTTGCCGTACCTCACAGGGACTCCATCTCCCAGCTCCCTTGCCCTCCTGCTGCTAAATCCTGGATAAATAGGTTCGGTGGGCAGGTGGCCAGGAAGAGCCAGGTTATGTGGCCCCTCCCTTTTTCTGGTGGCCTCTTCGGCCATAACAAAGCTTTCCTATGGCTCCAGGTCTGGCCAGATCTGCCTGCCACCGTTGCAGTTTCTTCCAAGTGGCCAGATCCTGGGCTGCCCTGGGTCTCCTCTCCGTGACTTCCTAGCCCTGGGGACAGCAGCTGCACCCTGTTGTCCATCTCCACATTGCCTGCCATCCCTGTTTAAATGCTCTGCTTTCCCAGTACCTGTTTAAACTGTTTTGTGTATTACATTTCCTCTGTTTGAAATACCTAGAGTGGTTTCCATCTTCCTGACAAGACCCTGACTGAGAAGCCTATTGACTATTTATTCTTTGCTTATTTCCTCCCCCCACCCCTTTTGCATTCAGTTGCCTTCACCTGTAAAGATGGATAAGTGTAGGCCATGGCACAATTCATTTGTTACCAATATCAAAGCCCCAAATTTACTTCTCTATAAAGGTTGAAGTACATTCAGGGCTACCTGTAAAGGAATGCCACTGTCACTCACTTACACTCTAACCCTGTTGACAGCCCAGAGCGAGCATCTGTCAAGTTGGTCAAGAAAAGGAAAGAAGGTGGAGAGTTCCTCCTGCAGGGAAGTTAGAGAATGTCACAAGTTCCAGACTTAGCCGTCTATTTCTTTCCTGATGGCTGTACCCAGATACAATCAGATCAATCCATAACTACAAACGAAAATCACGTTCTCAACATATAACCAGATGTGAAGGCTGTGAGAGACCCCTGATAATTTAATTACTGGAAAGTGGTCCTTTGCAAATTATTTCCAAATTACATTGACAATAACCAAAGTAGCTGCCCCCAGGCATAGCACAGACGGGGCGGTAACTTCTAGGACTCATGGAACTCTGGGGTATAATGGAAGGGAAAACACGACAAGAAATGCTTAGAGTTGTTACCAATGTTACAACCTTCAGAGCCCCGGCTCTGTCTCCACATCCAAAGCCAAACTGGCAGAAGCTCCCCCAAAGAAATGATGCAATTGCTCATTTGCTGTCCCCAGAGCTGCCTCTTCTTGTTACATTGGACAGTGGGACTCCTGACTGTCTTCAAGAGGAACAGCACACATACTCACAGGGCGTGGTCTAGCCCTGTCTCGCCCCAACAAGATAGTGGTACCGTAATAGTCTTAACATCAATACCTGTATCAGGATGTTAGTTAATTAACATTAAGTAATATTACATATGGATGTCAAGAGAATTTTATTCCTTTTTATAGTCCTGAGAATGAGCCTATGGATCTTCCCAAGTTTTTGAGATTCCTTACTCCTGTTAACATTGAACAAGGAAAGTGTATGCATGCACACACACATACACACGCACATACGCACGTATACATATATAGTCGCCTCCCTAGAAGCAGGAGAATGAACAAAACTTAGGTGCATGGTTTAGTCTAGATGAATATTTACAGAAAACCTTTTTTTCCATAGGAAAATTTTTGCAGAGACATACTTTTAGAATTCTGCTTACACTTTTAAACACATGTCTAATCACCCAGAACAGTTTACCTCTTCAGAGCTGTCTTGTCTTGGATATTTCCTTCTCAGAAGAGGGCCTTCTTTTTCTCCCAGGAAGCCACCTCTGTGAGCTTTTTAATTATGTAATTGTGAGCAAAGAACCTGAGACCCAAAGGCAGATGCAAATTTCTATTCTTGATAGCAGAATCTACCACTAACCTAAACGATAGGTATTTTAAATTATGAAATAATTTGAAGATACAGAAAGAATATAGTTAATGAATAAACATCCTCTTAACCAACCATCGAATTTAAGTAATGCTAATTCACTAACATTTTTACATGTATGTTTCATACTTCTTATTAAACTATGTAAATGGTTTTAGGAAGAATATATGATTCTTTAAATTTGATCTTTTTCACTTAATATTAAGTTTCAGGATAGATGTTAATGTGTATAAACTTATCTATTACTCTAGTTCATTCCTTAAAACTGCAATATTCCA
This sequence comes from Grampus griseus, assembly GCF_964374135.1. Lineage (NCBI taxonomy): Eukaryota > Metazoa > Chordata > Mammalia > Artiodactyla > Delphinidae > Grampus > Grampus griseus. The sequence goes on from NC_139001.1 coordinate 3,730,755, forward strand.
TTCCATCAAATGAGCTTGTTCTTCTTGCCAAGGTGGAAACACAGGGACTAGATTTACCCTCCTGCCCGAAACAACCAAAAAACAGACAAAAGATATGAAATGATGAATTTCAAGACAATGGACTTCAGGCAATGGAGGACAGTGATCTTGTGAGACAGGAAATTAACCACTTCCCAATTTCCCTGCCTTGAGAGAGTTACAGGCTATGTGCAGCGCAGGGGTCAACCAGCAGAGCCTGATAACTCCTGAGTTGAGAAGACAGAGATGAGAGTCCAGGAAAATCATGGTGGCTGGAGCTCACATGTCAGAATACCAGAGGAGAGGGCTTCATGGAGAGAAAACTCCGGAGATGTGGAGAATCACTCTCAACAATTCAGCTGAATATTGATTGGCATATACATTTGAGGAAAGCTCCTGTCTTGGGAAAGAACCATCCAAAAGGATTAGAGGTAACAGTGCCTGCTGCTGACACAGTCTGAGAAGAGTGCCTCCTCTCACCAGCCAGACTGGAGAATGTCATGACTCACAAGATATTTGGCTGGAACACACAGAAAGGCCTCACCTTAATTAATGGGAAATAAATTAGAACTAGCCTGAGCATTAATCTGTTCCCACCTAGAAGATCTTTAAAAGCAAGATCCAAAAGGATTAAATCCTTTCCAAGTAACCTAGCTGCATCTCAAGATAAAGCTCAAGAATACTGATAGGAATACAAAAACTTTCCACATTCAAGAGAAGGAACGCAGAGATGCTGAAAAGTGTGGCCCATAATGGAGTTCAATCAATCAAAATTAATCCTGAATGGACACACGTGTTAGATATTAGACAAGAACATTAAAGTGCAATTACAATAACTGTATTCCCTATGTTCAAAAATTAAGTAGAGGCATGAAAGGTAAAAGATGACACAAATCAAACTCCTAGAGATGAAAAATACGTTGGATGGAATTAACACCACGGTAGGTACTGCAGAAGAAGAGATTGGTAAATTTAATGATATAGCCACAGAAACAGTGCAGAATGGAAACACACACACAGAGAAAAATACTGAAAAAAAAAAATAAAAGGAACAGTAAGTAGTGAACTAATACACTTGTAATCGGAATCCCCAAAGGGGTGGAGACAGAAGAGATGGTAGAATGAATAATTAGCCCCCAATTTTCTCAAAGTGGATGAAAATTATAAACTCACAGATCCAAGAAGCTCAGGCAACCCCAAGCACAGGAAACAGGAAGAAAAGTACACCAAGACACATAACAGTCAAATTGTTCAAAACCAATGATAAAGAAAAACCTTAAAAGAAGCCAGAAAAAAATAACAAGAGAAAAAGCCAAACAGAATAAAGAAGAGGAAACATGTGGATGACAGCACATTTCTCATAAGAAACAATGCAAGTGAGAATGCTCCAATGTCTTATTGGAGCAACATCTTTAATGTTTGGAAACAAAAAAAAAATTGCGAACACTGAATTCTTTACCCAGTGAAAATATGTTTTAAAAATGAAGGTGAAATAAGGACTTTTTCAGAACACAAAAGTGATTCCATCAAGTGAATCTATTACAATGTTCTTGTCCATTTCTTTACTGATGGACAGTTAAGTGGTTTCCCTTTCATGTTGTAAATGCTGAAATAAGCACATGCACATTACCTTTTTGTCCACATGATAATTTTCTAGGATGTGTCCCTAACAGGAGAATTGTTGGGTCATAGGTGAGTGCAACTTCAGTTTTACTTGTATTGCCAAGGTGCCCACCAAGGTGCCCACCAAGGTGCCTGTCAGCACTGGTATTGTCAGATATAATTTTTTTCTTTTCTGATGAATCTGGATGTTCTATTTTGTTGCACTGGTCTGTTTTCCTATCTTTGCCCCTATATAATATTGTGCAATAACATAGATTTATAATAAATTTTAATATCTATTGGATGAGATCCTCTGTATCGGCTGTTTTGGACTGCCATTATAAAATACCACAAACTGGGTGACTTAAGCAACAGAAATTTATTTTCTCACAGTTCTGGGGGATAGAAGTCTGAGATCAAGGTGTTGGCTGGGTTGGTGTCCTCCGAGGCTCCAAGGGGAGGATCTGTTCCAGAAGATGTAGATAGACATCTTCTCCCTGTGTCTCCCATCATCTACTCTCTGTTCATGTCTGTGTCCATAGTTCCTCTTTTTATAAGGACAACAGTCATATTGGATTTGGGCCCTACCTTAATAACTTCATTTTAACTTAGTTATCTCTATAAAGACTCCATCTCCAAATATGGTCACTTTCTAAGGTACTGGGGGTTAGGGCTCCAACCCATGAATTTTGAGGGGAATAATACCTCCTCTCTTAGTTATTCACCAAAACAGAATTCTAGAATCAATTTCTCCAGTCCCACCAAGAAAATCCCTTTCATTAGAATTGCATGGGATTGACTTTGGGAAAAATGACACATTTGTGATACTAAGCCCTCCTTTTCATAAACATGTAGATCTACCTTTTATTCGAGGATTCTTTTAAGTCTTCCAATAAAGTTGTAAATTTTGCTCCTAATGGCCATGCATTAATCTCTTTCCCATGGCTTACTGCCGTAGACCCCACCCCACCCTGGAGTCCACTCAGCCTTTATTGAGAAGCTCTCACCTGCAAGCTCCTGGGTCCTGTGTCATTATCCTCATTTCTCATCATTCACTACTTCAAACTCTATGCCAAAATTCTTGAGGTTTTATCAAACATACCATGCTATAACACACCTTCCTGCCTTTTCTTCTGTTTTCTCTGCCCTTCTTTTATGATTTACCTATTAAAGGATGGGCTGAGTTAAAGACTTAACCCAGACAAAACCTTCTACAGGAATCCAACCTTAGCTCAGACCACTGAGCAACCCACAGACTAGTTAGGTGGTTCTTCTCTTTGTGCTTCTGACCATACAACTGTAGTGTCACAGGATCTTATAAAAGTCTCTAGAATGGAGTCAAGCTAACGGAGCCTCTTTGAGGGCTGGGATTGTACCTGATTCAAATTTCGATGCCATCAAACTGTAGCACAGTGTTTGGCATACGGGAAGTTATAATAAATATTGATGGTATGAATGAACGAAATAAATCAGAAAGGCTATATTTCCTTTTCAGAGACTGCTAACTACGACCCCCTTCTTAGGATTAGTAAACGTGGGAAGTCAAGGGAGATAGGAAAGTGGGCAGGTAAACATTAATTCAAGGAAAATCGGGGCAGACGTGATGACAGCTGACAAACTCTCCCCACTTTATAACAGAGAACATCATTTTAGTAGCCAGAATATTTGTGTCCAAGATTTAGGGTCTCTTGTTCTTAGAAATTGCGGGATAAATATGATCAGGGCTTGTCTGTCTCTCCATTGTCTTGGCTTCCTGCTAGCTCTGTCATCACAAAGTTTCTCTGAGACTTGAAGGCAGCCTTCCTAATTGTGGACCCATCCTGGTGCTGCCCCACTGAGATTACCACGAGCCACACGGGATGAAGCCACGGGCCTCCCCATGAGGGCCCAGAGTCCTCAGTGACAGATCAGCTCCTGACTTGAGCCTCAGGGCATTTCCTTTCTTTCCACATTCTTGGGTGAGGAAGCACCCGGCTCTTGTCCTCAGGTACTGGCTCCACTTAACAAGGAAAACTCAGTGTCTGTGCCTGGGCCTTTTCTCTGAAATTAGTGAGCCGACTGAGGGTTTCAAAACACCCCCAAGGCCACATGGTAAAGGTGACTCTTCAAATATGTTTTAAGTCCCCGGCTTTTGATGCCTTTTATCTTCTCAAAAGTAAGTCAGAGCTTTAGACAGAGCAGTGAGGACTATGCAGTCAAGTGTGAGGCCTGGAGGGAGCTGGGACACACCAGCTGCTTGCAGAGTGCTCTTCTGTCCCCTGTCCCCTGCGCTGGGGCCTTTCTTCTCTCCATGGGAAGATGGATTCGGATGGGCTGTTGAGCTGTCTGTGTCTACAAGACCTTCTCCTGTAAACCAGATGCTTCGCGTGCACCCCTCCTCCCGCGTCCCCTCTTGTAGGACACTGGGACCTAGGGATTTGCCGTTCTCATTTTCGGGAAAAGAATGATATGGATTCAACCTCCCTTTTGCCCTGTGCTTTGCACAACAGAGATGACCCCCTTTCTCCCTGTGTGGAAGGTCACTGGGCTCGAGTGTGACACTCATGGGAGATTCTTATGGGAGAGGCAGAATACTCTAGAAAACTGCCTTGCATCATGTTGGTGGTGGGCTACTGCTCTTCGCTTGCTTCCTGTCTTCGGGTGGTAACAGTCTCCTTGCTTTCCTTTAAGGACCTGTCCCTTGCCTATTCCCTGATGACTTTGTGGACTCCTAGGCAAGCCCTCGCTCCAAATAGCTCCTCCAAGGTCGTGTTGAAATGCTCCCCTTGTGGGTTCTTTTGGGGACTCAGAATGGCCATCCCACTTGTTGCAAAGAACTTCTCATCTCCCTCCATATGCTGGGTGCTCGAACACTATTTGTGGTTTTAATCAGTCCATACACATATTTTAGGGATGGGCAACACCCCCAGTGGATAACTTCTTGGGGGTAAACTTCAGCAGCCCCTCACTTATCTGCCATCCTTGAGAATGTATTGTTTCACCTAAGAAAAATGACCAGATAATTGAACCAAATTTTTGTGAACAAAACTTTAAAACACTCTACACTTCCATGGGACTTTGAAATATAACAGATGAATCAGAACATACAGAAAACACATCTAATTTAACCTGGTCTTTACCAATCAGAATAGTCCTTCTGCAAATCAGTCATGGCTCAGGGTTGCAAGGTTATGTACCTGACAAGTGCGTTGGCTCAGAGAGCTTTGGTCGGCATTCCTTTGAAGGCTTTCCTTTGTACTTCCAAAACTTCTTTCTCTCGCAGGCAGCAATCGACCTCTCTTGCCATTGAGAATATTTCCCTTCTCATAGGTTTCTGTGCGCTGGTAGGTCATCAAAGGTGTCTGAGTCCACATGTAGGGAGGGGTGGTGGTGGTGAGTGGGGCAGGCAGAGGCAGCTCTGGGAAGTTTTCAGGAAGGCACAGGTGATCCACAAACTCTCATCTCTGGCTGACCTGTTTCCTCAAATGTTGGTTCAACGATTGAATAAATGAATGAAGTAGAACACGGCAAAGCTGATTAGGTAGAGACAGATCTTCCTGGAGTTCTCAAGTTTCATCATACCGGTTTCTTTTATACAAGTTCTACAGATTATACAACTTTTATCTGTCAGCTTAACAACACCATTCAAATAATGAACATTGGAAAAATTACTAGAAAAACTACCCAAGTATCATATTGTCAAATGTCTTAGGGAAAATATATTGAGCCAAAACTCTTGCTTTATTTTTTTGAAAAACCAGGTATTGTTGGGTTTTTAGATTTTTCCTGTTAAAATTGGTTCACTTATACATTTTCAAAGGAATTAAACATACTCTAGGAAAAAGGAGTGTGCAATTACATGGTGTCTAATATTAGGGATGCTTATTTGATACTATTATAAAGTAAACAGAATTCTGGCATGCAGAGTTCCAGGCTCCCTTGCTACCCTCTGCGTCCTGGTTTATGTTACTCCTGTCTTTTCTAAGGAAGCTACACCCATTGTCTCCTGCCCTGCCATTCAAGTTGCTTTTCTCTGACATCAAAGATTCCTCTGTGATTTCCTTTCTTGGCTCAGCTGCTAACAGGGAAGAATGTGGACTCAGCAGCAGTGAAATCTCAAGTCATTAAGTGTTTTAAATTCCCCTTTGGACATATACAGTGACTTTCAACAAGTACTGCATTTCCTGTACCTTTGTAAGAGAAGGGGAAATTTAAAAAACATTACAAACTTCAAAGCAGTTAGGTCATCCAACCATCATGTTTACATTTGCATGATTACAGCAGCAAAATGCAAGAGTCCAGGAGATGTTTTGAAGTAAATTGAATAAATGATATGTCACAGTAAAAATAAATATTTTAAATCGCTATTGTGTTAACAGATTAATCGCCCTACAACCTCAGTTAGATAAAGCGGAGGTGGGAGCATGTAATGTACGGTCATTTGGAATATCTCCAACTACCTCCATGGCGTTCCATTGGGCACTTAATGATGTACTCTAGGTTTTTATGAAAACATGCCATCTGCTGCAGCGTGACCCAGCTACTCTACGAGGTCAGCTCTTACTGAACATTAGTGTAGTGACTTAATCCTCTGCAGGGTGTACACTGTCCAGGGATTCTCTTATAGACAATACCACAAAATGTTTCTTTAATTGGAAAAGTAGAAATAAAGACAATAATTAACAGAAACTCAGTTGTACTACAGGTGACCATGTTCATGGAGTGATTTAATGAACAGTCAACTTCTAAATAGCTAGCTTGGGTGGGATTCTGTTTTGGACCACTAGAAGTGTCTCTGGCCTGGACCAAGGACTGGGAACTCCTCCTCCTGTTTTCGTTTCATCATCAACACCAGCTTGACGTGGATGATGGGCTATTCCAAAGGGCTTTATAAATATTTACTTATCGTATTTACTTCTTAGCCCAAGTAAGGTCTTTGTGTTATATGCTCAGATGCCCTCTCTGCTTCCTGGACTCTTCCCAGATTACAATTTTATGTACACTTGCAAAATTAGTTGATTACTGTCTCTTCTCCCCCACCCCCACCCCATTGATCGGGAGCTCCATGCAGGCAGAAATTAGTCTGCATTAAAATTAACAGCTGGGGATGGGGAGGGATAAATTAGGAATATGGAATTAATAGATAAGCACCACTATACGTGAAATAGATAAACATCAAGGATCTACTTATAGCACAGGGAACTATATTCAGTATCTTGTAATAACGTATAATGGAAACAATCTGAAGCTGTATACTTGAAACTCACACAATATTTTAAATCAACTGAAGTTTAACAAATAAAAATGTTAACATCTGATTGTGGGTAGGGCCCACACAAGTCCATGTGTTCTGTAGTTGTTTAAATGGAAAATTAGAAATAAGGATGTTGACTGAAAGTGACTAAATTGTGCTTATGGATGAACAAGTATATAGAGAGATTTCCTGAACAAGTGACCCGCAGATGACTGATGACAGGTGCATATTGCATGGGTGGGGTACTTGCTTGGTGACCCATGAGAGGTGCTCCGTGAATGTCTGTGAATGAGTGGATGTCAATACTCACAACGGTGCAGTGAATTAGGAGATGTTATTCCGGTACGTGAGGAAACTGAGGTCTAAAGAGCATAGGCTCTGGGCTCAGTAGTGGGGCTGTGGCACCAGAGCTAGGGCTGCAGGGCTGCAGAGCTGTACAGGCTTGACCATCATATGAACTGTCTTCAACCCTCTCCTTTGTTATGTCCTGTGTTATCTTCTTGGGTCCAAAGCCACCATTGCTGATTGCAGGAACTCAAGACCATCATGGTCACATTAAGTCAGTATTTCTTTAGTGTGGCAGCATTCCACGGACGATGCTTGTAAGGGTTTTACATGACAGATGCATGAATATTTTTATTTGTTAGTTATATATTATTTTAATTTGAGCTGAAGAAAATATAATTGGAAAACATAACTAAACCGTATAACTGCAACATGAAACCAGATTTTTTCATGGATATTATTGCCTACGATGGAAATAAATTATTTAAATTTTCCAGTGAATCAAAGAAATACATTAAGTAACTAGTGATGGATGTTTGCACGGACAAGTTAAACATCATAAAGTGTTGGAAACACTACTTAATGTTATGCAACTTTCAGCCTAAGTGGAAAACATTCTCTTTGATCTGTCCCCCTCTCTTCACAAAGTTTCATCTAACCTACTGCAGGCAATGGTGAAAGTCTTCTCATAGCAAAAAAGGACACACCTTCTTGAGTGGGAAAAACCATTGCTTTATCTGTCTGACAATAAGAAGGTTTATGCTTCTGTCCCATGGGGAAACCTTAGACTTTCCATGAGAAGAGTTTGCTTTGAGAGGTTCCATTTGCAAACCAGTCCCCCAAACAAAGCACCTCCGCTATCTTTCTTGCTTTCTTTGCAAAAATTCCCTGCTGCCCTGAAATAGGAGGATCAAGGGGAACTCCTTCCCCTGGAGTAAGGAAAGGCTATTGCTGCTTGTAGCAGAGTTGACAGCCAGGCCTGGGTAAGGGGCTCTTCATAATATTATTAAAAATTAATAAGCATTTTAAGACCAGGGACTTGCCTTATGAATAACTGACACTCCCCCATCCCCTCCCCCCAGCCCGCTCCCCCCTGCCAAGATATATGCAAATCATGTATCTTTCAAAAAAATATGCTAATTGGATGAGGAATGAGTGGATAGTTCTTCCACTATTTCCCTCCAAAGTAGCAAAACACTAGTAAAACTCATACTTTTACAATTATAATATATTCTTTAACGAGTTGAAAACAGAGTTGACATCCACGCTTAGACAGTACAGGAAGCTTCTTTGAACTTTCAACTTGGAATGTGAAATTTGGGAAATCAAGAGATATGGAATTATTCCTTCTATATTAAGCAGCTGCTCAAGGAAATTTATTGATATTTTTACTGGCATTAATAGTGTCCTTTCAAAATTCATGTGTGCACGGAACCCGTGAATGTGACCTTATTTGGAGATAGGGTTGTTGCTGATATAATCAAGTGAAGATGGGGTCACAGCTGAGTAGGGTGGGTCCCAAATCCAGGATGACTGGTGTTCTTATGAGAAGAGGGAAATCTGGACACAAAGACACAGACACAGGGGGAACTTTATGTCATGACAGAGGCACTATGGGATGACAGATAGGAGTGACCCATCTACCAGCCAGAGAACTCCAACTCTTGCCATATTACTGGGTTAGGTAGCTTACAAAATAAATTTTGTGGAAATTTCACAGCAGTCTGCAATTTCTCCATGAGTATTTTACAGTTTTGTTTTCTGTTTTGATGATTAAGAAATTAGTAGAGACCTACTTGGGATTACCTGGAAAACCCTTTGCCATGTTATTTGAAGGCCTGCATTTACTTTAACCATCACGTCATGCTCTGTGGTCTCATACAATAAACCTAATGTCACAGGACAGCATCCTTTCCTGTTTGCCACTGTGTCAAGTTGAATTCCTCAACCAGGTATAACCACGACCATTTTCACAGATGAAGACTTCACTTTCTTAAATTATCTGAGGACAGAAGACTTTGATTTGACGTAGCTTAAAAGACCTAGAACTGCAGGGTGGTACTCTTTGTAATCATCCTGGATTAGCGAGAGCAAAGGCATACTTTATATGAAAGCAATAGTGCTGCCTCAACCAAATATTCAGTCATATTTTACTGAAAAATTAAGGCTTGCAGAGGTTAGACAAAAAGCACGTGCTTGAACTGAGACCTCACACCATACCTCCTGGAGTAGACCAGAGACCTGGGGCCATGGCTGTCCCAACACTCCGCTCTCGCAAGGCTGTGACTCCCAGGTCCCACCTTCTGTGCATCGTGGAGCAACACAGCAACAGTCAGTTAGCAGTAAATGTAGCAGGAGACGGGCCATGGGGAAGTTTTTATTAAATGGCATACTTTGATTTTCCATCATTGCATTTGGAATACACTTTTAAAATGATTGGCCTGTCAACATAATGGATTGGCAGTTAAAAATAACTAAGAGAATATGTAAAATAATAAAAGGGTAAATTATGACAATAATAATGTTGGTGATTCAAAAGATGGTCCATCAAGACAAATAACAAAACACATTCCAGGCAATGACAAGCCAACATAAAGCCACCAATACATTTTTCTATGCAACACAGAACTAGCAATTTTGTTTTAGCAAAATAATGCAATCTGTCATATCTAATGAGTGCCATTGATCTGAATATCATTTGTCTTTAGGTCTTTCTTTTTGTATGTTCTCTGTAAATGTCAGTTGCAAGTGAATAAGGGGTTATGACTAGCTTTACATTTGTACTTATTTAAGAAACATTATAATGAAAGAATTTGTCAACCATAGGAATCCATGAGAATTATTTTCCTTTTAAAGGAAATGACTCAAGTTTGAGCAGTTCAGCCCTAATGGCATTGTAGTCTTTTCTGCATTTTATTTTCAATTTTTGAAAAACCTCATTTTCAGTATTTTCCTGTGATTATAAAGGAAACACATGTCTCTTGCAAAAAGTAATTGTTCCTTACAGAAAAGCAAAAAGAGGATGAATCACTGAGAACTTCTACTTCCCACACCATTTTCATACCTATTCTTTTAGGGGTTTTCTATAAATATTTACTTTCATAAAGTAAAAATGAGATGGAGCTATACATTTTATTTCATAATCTGCTTTTATCACTTATACATTCATGACTATCACAGGATGTTAAAGGGAGACTTTTCTACTTCAGCGTTTCAGCATTGAACAAGACAATCCATCTCCCAAAGGTGGAGTGGATCACGGAGTGACGATGAAGCCACGTTCCCAGCATTACCCCTGTCCCAAATCTGCTCCAAATGTGAATTGAGACCAGGTAGGTGGTGGGAAGAGGGTGAGCTGGGACCCCTTTGGGGAGGGTTGCCGACGTGCTGAGCACCCCCCCTTCCAGGGGGACAGGAGGGTTGCTTCCTGCACACCTGGAGCCAGGTGAGGGGGTGTCAATGGGACCCTTCGGGAAGCTTCGCCCATCTGCTGGAATTTGGGGAGCATGATGTCTGCCTCACAGAGGAGAAGTATCAAGGCCTGAGCCTGTTTTAGGTAGGTGCTATGGACTGAATTGTCTCCCCAAATTCATATGTTGAAGCTCTAATCTCCCCTCCATGCGACTGTGCTGGAGACAGGCTCTTTAAGGAGGGTAATTAAGGTTAAACTAGGTAGTCAGCATGGAGCCCTGATCCCAGAGAACTGATGCCTTTATAAGAAGAAGCTCCCTCTCTCCTCCACGTGAGGACACAGGAAGAAGGCGGCTGTCTGCAGGCTGGGAAGAGGGCTCTCACCAGAACCTGACCGTGTTGGCACCCTGATCTTGAACTTACAGCTTCCAGAGCTGTGAGAACTAAATATCTGTTGTGTAAGCCCCGCAGTTTATGATATTTTGTTGTGTTAGCCTGAGTGGACGAGGACTGTGGGCTTGAAGAGGAAATGGTGAGTGTGCTAGGACCTTACCAGGGGATGCAAGGGGCTTGACCAGTCTCTGAAAGATGACTCTTTCTACCTGTGTGTAGATGGATTACACATGCGCACACACAAGCCATAGGACTGATAAAGAGAGAAAAGGAGAAGGAAGCTGGGGAGTGAGGGTGGACAAAGGGGGAGGTTTCTGTGAAGGATGTTCAAGTTTGCTCCCTTTCCTCAGAGGTCACAAATATAACCTCTACTGACCCAGGAAAATACCTGCTACAGCTATTAGCTGAAAGTGCGAGGTTGAGCACAGCTGTAGGTCTGACTAGTAGGATTACCGTCAGAGGTGAGGAACCCCAAAACAGGCCAGTCTTCTTTGTTCAAAAATAGTATCGAAAAAGTAGCCACCTGAGAAACTCCTTCCCTGCCCTGACCTTCTGTCTCAAGAAGAAATTCTCTTGGGTTCTGGCTGTATGGTGGCTTCCTGTCAATTAACACAAGCACATAAACAGTTTCTTTAAACGTCACAATCTAACCCTACCTCTATCAGAGCATGTAAATAAAATGTCAATTTGTTGACTCTTCTAAATGTCCCTTATTTTCTCCCTTTTTTCCTATGAACATCTGTATATTTCAAGAAACGTTCTTTTTTCTTCTTCTTCTTTTCCCCAACTAGAGGGAGACAAGCGTATAACTAAACATATAAAAATGCAGGTGACAGTTTTCTTAATGTTTTGTATTCTTTGGATGGAGTCATAAGGGGTGCAGCTTTGGAAGCTGGCATGCATAATCTCTCACCTGTTCAAACATCACGGTTTTGCAAGGTTGGTCCTTCTGTCAATCACCACCTGCAAAGCCTTCGCTGTGAGCCTGCTGAGTCAGCCAGTGTCCTAGCCATTGATGGGTGGAAATCTCTATTGTGTGTGTGAAGGCTCCTGGCAGGGCAGCTGGTGACTGTTATTAGCTGAATGGAGTGATATTTAAAGATATGGTTAAAAATGGGATGTAAAGAAAAACAGGGTGTCAGGAGCGTCCAGACACTCCCAAGTCTTCGAAGCCTTACACGATTCTAATTTCCTGCGGGTCTGTTTTTTTGTTTTGTTTTGTCTTTTCAATTAATGAAGAATCAAGGGAGTTACTGGAACTCAGAATTGAGTCAGAGGTTAGAATTTAGAGTCTGACAGCCCTCAGGTGAATTGGTGGATAGTCTGTCCTTTCTGGGTTTGGGAGATGATTTTCTGATTTCGTGCTCAGATTTTTCAAGAGTCCATTGAGAAGGTGGTCCATGGGGTCTCCAGTCATGAGGAGTTTGTGCCCATGGAGGTTACAGAAGTCAGCCTTGCAACTTCCAGCATCCTTTGATGACACTGACGGAAGAAGTAAAGAGGTCACGTCATGCTTGCTTCCTGGGAGGCTGAAAGGGCAAACTAGAGGCACATATTACGGTGATTGTCTGGGTTTTAACTCAGACTTGTGGGTGTCTAGATCCTGGCTTCCTTGCTTTTTTTTTTAATTGGGGTATAGTTGCTTTACAATGTTGTGTTAGTTTCTGCTGTACAGCGAAGTGAATCAGATATATGTATACATACACCCCCTCTTTTTTGGATTTCCTTCCCATTTAGGTCACCACAGAGCATTAAGTAGAGTTTCCTGTGCTATGCAGCAGGTTCTCATTAGTTATCTATTGCTTTTTACTAGCCATGTGACTCTGGGTAAATTATGTAAATATTCCGACCCCCAGCTTCCCCATCTGTAGAATGGGAATAACTGCCGAGCTCATAAAGTTGTCACGCAAGTCAAGTGCAGGGCCGTCACGGGCACGAGGTCAGCCCTCCTCTGTGACCAGCAGGGGCTGAGGGTCATTGTTGTGTATGCTATGTCAAATAAATAATAAGAAAGATCCCAGCAGAGGAATGCCATGCCGTTATTTTATCATCCTAGGACTTGGTACAGGATATAGGTCTTGATCCCAGCAGAGGAATGCCATGCCGTTATTTTAGCATCCTAGGACCTGGTACAGGATATAGGTCTTGGTAAGTACCATGCTGGGAAATCGTTTAACAACGATTTGGGAGAGAAATGATACGTGCAGTAAAACGGATGCTACGGATCTTTTATGGGGAAAAAAAGGCAAAGCAATACAGACTGTGCTTCACTTTTTCCTGGACTAGATTCATATTCAGAATTTTATGGTAAATGACTTACTCTGTTCAGATCAATGTCATCCCCGGATACCACATTCCCATCTTTATCAAGATCCTCTGGTGACAGATCTTAGTCTTTAGTGTAAAAAGTACCTTAATCTTGTGAGAAAAAAAGAGATGCATGGATGATGGATAAAACTGAAAAAATGAAAAAAAGGAGATTCTAAGGAAGCAATCAGAAAAGATATAGTAAAGGGATGAAAAAGTTCATACGAAGGATGAAACACAGTTATAAAGTCTCCTACGTGTATCTAACAGGCAGGGGGTCTCAGGATCTCATTACTCAAGAGAGCACTGAAAAATTAGCAACAGGACTATTTTAGCAAACCGGTGCAGTTAGAGGGAAAACGTATCCTACACCCATCAAAACTATGAATGAGCAGTTGCTTAAAGTTTGGGTTGAACTCAGGTTCATCAGATTTAAAATGACCTTGGCCAGCTTATAAAATCACCATCAACTTTGAAAAATTGTTAAATTCCTAATCACACCCAGCAGCTGATTCTTGATTTAAACAGGTCTAATCAGCCCCTCCCAATGATGGCCTTAACTGACCTCTTACAGTAGCAGCCTAATTAGTTGAAGAGGAACTGCCCTTATGGAAGGTTTAGAATCTCCAGAGGGTAGGTCCCTGGAAGAAGGACCCTGGGCAGTCCAGTAGGGCGGGGTGTCAAGAAAAATTGGGAAAAGGCTTTGAGAGCCACTCGGAAGCTGGGTTGTGGGTCTCTGGAGTCTGTATACCTTCTCTTGGTCTAAATTATTTTGCAATTCCAGGCTTTCCTCTCTCTATTCATATTTTGAAATTTAAAAGAACAAAGGTAAAAAACAGCGCTAGAAATTCTTAGAAGTTCACTCTCCTTTTGGATGATAAATAGTCTTTATTTTGGGTGATAAATAACCTTAATTCTCCTTTCCTAGCAGTGTAACCAAATGACTTTTTCTCAAAAGAAGTCAAAACTCTCTAAGGAAATCATCTTTAGCTAGTAGAATTTAATTCTGTTTTAGACCCACTGTTAAGTCCTCTTGTGATAAAACCATAAGGTTACCATTATATTTTCCTCATTAAAAAGGATAGCCTACAAAATGGAGTTAGTTTGAGATATTGAAACATTTTCTTAAAGGAAAGTTTCATCCATGAACATGATTGAATAAAGCAAGTCTTTCCCAAGGTGAGTCTGAGGACTGTCAAAGTTTCCCTTCACATATTTTCAGCAGAAGGACTTTTCTATTGTAACTACCTGGGGATATTTGCAGTCATTTCATTTCCAGTCATTTACCCCACGAATGTTCACTGCACACCGACTACATCTCAGTGTTGTGCTGGGTGCTGGGAAGAGAGAATATATAATGCAGAGTGAGGAATGCAATAATTTCCTGAGAGTCTCTCTTTCTGTGGAAAGGCTTCCTTGAGGGTTTGAAATTTGGGTTGGACTTGGGAAAACAAACAAAGTCCCTTTCCGGTGGCCACAGTTGGGGTGGGATTTTGTGTAGAGGGGACAGCAACACCCAGTGGGCACAGTGGCCTGACCTGCAAACAGGGTGCTCCATTGTTGGAGTGTCAGGTGAAAGGTGGGGTGCGGGCATTGGGATGGACCTGGACGGGTGTGCAGGGGCCAGGTCATGCCCCCTACGGAGCTGTAACTGGAATCCGTAGTCAATGAGGAGCAGGGAAGTGCCTCAAACAGGAGAGAGAGATTAGCAGTCTGGTGTTTCAGAAGAATCCTTGTTAATAAGGAAAGGAGTATTTGGAAGAAATGGGTTTAGATAGATGGAGACCAGCTAGGCCACTGCTGCAATAGGTCAATTAAGGCCATCGTGGGAGTGGCTGGGAAAGTCGGGCTTGAAAGATGTTCAGAAGGGACGGTCCTCACTCATCTTGTGGACCTCGGTTTCTAGATGCAGAAACTGCAGAGGTGTTGGTGCTGCCAGTCCGGATACAGTATGCTGTACATGGGATGCGGAATAATTCTATTTGTCTACTTAGAGATCTAGAAAGCTCTGGGGTGTGGAGAGGGCAGCTGGATGTAGGCAGGGCTCTGGAACAGAGGGATATTTAAGAGTCATCAGAAGGTAAGTAGCAGCTGCAGCCCTGGGGGCTGAGAAGAGGAAATTCCACAGGAGAGGGTGGTAGCCCCCAAGAGACACACGCAGATTGCAGTGGTTGGATGTTTGCTCAAGGCCACATGGATAATGCCAGAGGGTAGGGACTGGGTCCCCTGGGGCCAGTGGGGATTCTGATTCTACCACCTGTGCTGCTTTTCCTCTGTCCCACCTCATCTTCATGATGCCGGAGAACTTATGTCCTTGTCTCGATTACTCGAAAAAGCTACAACGTTTGTAGAATTCAATGTGTTTGTTCTCAAAGGCAAAGTTTTGGAACTAATCAGAGTATATTTGGCCTTTTAATCACTCACAAAATGAATGCCTTTCTGACTCAGGGAAAGCAGTTCACATATTATTGAAAATTTTAGACCAGAGCATGGACTTCAAACTCCTTAACAGTGGATAGGACTTTTGTACAAATTTAAATAAATGGATAACAAAATAAATAAATTTGATAGATGAAAGTGGGTTGACCTGATTGAAGGAGGGGATGGGTTCTCTCTGCTCCAGTCATTGGTCCTCCTTTTCACCCCTGGGGGAGAAGGCACTGGACCCAATGGTTGTCCCCTAGTTGGGTTTCCCAGTGGTTGTATGGGGTGATATAAGGCCGAAACCAAGTGTGGAATGGCAGACGACGAACAGAGGGTGGGATGATGAGGTCTGGGAGACGCCCATATTGATGCACACATCTTGATACTCATGGGTCTCAGATATCACGGGTTACCGTGAATTTAGCGATGATCTTAAGTGAGCTGATGTAAAGTCTCAGTGGCCAGCCTCTTTCAGATGTGTTCAGTCCTGTCATACTTACACAGCCACCGCCAAAGGGAGGCCCTAAGATCACATCCGCGTGTTATTCCTCTTCCTACCTACCTGTGTATGGACTTCCTACCTCTGGCCCTAGCGTGGAGTACGCGACTGCCCTCCCATCTGCAGCAGCTTGGTTCCGAGGCCAACGCAGGGAGTCCGAGACAGATAGGGAAGTTCCTGGGAGTGATTGCCATGCACGCAGAAGGCAATCTTCCCCAGGTATTTGCTTTGCGGTTAGTTAAAAACAAGCAGCAAAGTGTCTGATGTCGTGCCGTTTACTTTAGCGTTAAGGATATATTACGATTTGAACACAGATGGCGGTTTTACTGCTGTATTTTTGCTGGACTATCAGGAGAGGTGGGGAAAGGCACGAAGTGAGGTGAATACCAGACGAGAAACTTGAGAAAAGAAAATTCGCTTCAACTCTGAGTCTCCCAGTCGCATGTGATTGAACTTTCCTTTCATTGTCTTGTGAATGAAAAATGTTACCTGCCGTATCAGTAAACGAAGGATGCTGCAGGCTTCAGCCACCCGCAGTGGGGCGCCCTAAGGAGACTCAGGATGAGAAAGCACAGGATGCTCGCCCCAGGTAGCTGGGATGCGGATGACTTCTGATTTCAATGAGCCCAGACTCCTGCATCTTCCCATACAAAGAAGCATGCTAAATTCCTTGACTTGAGATCCCTGGTTTTCTTTAATTAACAGTAAGCTTTTAATGTTCCGACTACATGGTCTTTGTTGAGGAAAACTCTATGTATCCTGGCCCCTCCCTTGCCTCTTGGGAGCACTCTGAGAGCCTGCCTCCCAGGCTTAAGTCCTCGGCAAACATAACATAACTTTCAAGTTTTAGGTTGTGCATTTTTTTTCAGTTGACAGTCTCCATGAACTTCTGATGATGAATAGCTCACTTTGAACATACTGCGTTGCCACAAAGATTCCAAATTTCAAAGATCCCCGGGAGGTTAGCACGTTCATGGGTGCAGGTTGGTACAGACTGATCGAAAAATACATAAAAATACTTACGTGAGGTCATAACTCGTTGGTCCCAAAGCCCATGGGCACATGTTTAAAAGTCATGAGACTTCTCTTTAGTATGCAAGTGGCACCTGGTGGCCACAGTGACTGCAAGGCTCCCTGAAGTAGGACAGAGCTCTGATATTCCCCCAGGGGTCTGCCACCCACAAATTGGGAACCATGGCCCCAGGAAGCAGAAATCCTAGGATGTTTGGTTTCAGAGTTAATTTTCCATAAAGAGGTGGAATCTAATCTTCTGATGTTGTCATACCCCTTTATCCATCACAATAACAATATGGTCAAAGAAGCAAAGCCCACTCCAAATGTCTTCTATTGGATCAATATGGTAGAGTTAAGCTCTGTTACCATTGAAAAGGGCAATTACACAGTGGGTAAGCCAGACAGGAACTTTGGGAAACCGATGCATTGGAAGCCTCTGGAAGTTTATGAAGAACAAAAAGTGCGGTGAGAACCAAAATATTCTTTTTGCTCTGGGCTTTGGTGAAAAGATCCAGGATGTTGAATCATGGTTGCCTGGAGGAGTTTCAGAGAAACGTGACCTTAGTGGGGTCCAGGTGCCTGCTTCTAATTGTCTGAATGGATTTGGATACAGAGCTTACAAAAGAGGGGAACTGGGCAGAAAATGCCTTCACTGGGCTTTGCCAGGAAACTCAGGTGGGCACTGACTGTTGGCACCAATGGGAAAGTCCTTGACACAGACCCCGTGGGGAAACTGGTTGAGAGGGGATCCAGCTGCTTCCTCTGATGTGGTCATGCAGAGGGAATATTTTGTTCATTTCTTTGTCCACTCATTCAGCGAATATCTGGGGGTACGGCAGGTGGGCACAGGGGGTCCCTGCTCTGGTAGAACCTTTGTTCGGGTAAGGTGGGGGGCGAGGGGGACAGACAACAAGCAAATAAACAGGTAAACGTATAGAATACTTCCTGGTGTTCAGTGCCATGGGAGAATGAAGCAGAGAGGGGAAAGGGTAACTTAGCACAGGGTGGTCCAGGAGGCCTCCTGAGAAGGTGATGTCCGGAGCAGAGCCCTGCAGGAAGTGTGGGTGTAAGTCACACAGCGCTGGGAGACAGGAGTGTTTCATGAAGAGGGAGCATCACATGCAAAGTCCCTGAGGTGGGAGCCAGGAGGCTAGCGGGATGGAGCAAGGCGAGGGGGAGGGAAGGGCGATTACAAGATGGGGTCAGAGGGATCGGATGAGGCCTTGAAGGAGGATGTGCTCCCGGTGAGGACTCACCGCGGTAGGGAGTGTTCTGAGTGAGCTGGAGACCAGGGATGCTTTTGAACGGCGGAGGGATGCAGTCTGACTGGCTTTTTCACTGCATCACTGGCTCAAGAGATGCCTTTGTCCGTGGAACTAACACAGCCTGACTTGACTCTGTCCCAGATGGAGATCAGACTGTCCCTACACAGGATCATAGACACACCTCGGGCAGCTCCTATCTCCCTTTCTGCAGTCCTGAATCCCATCGATGGCTCCGAGCAGGGGCTGCTCCCCAAGGGCCAGGCCACAGGGCCAGAGCCCCTCCCTCCTGTCGCCCAGCTCGAGTCCCTTAGCAGGGTTAGACCCTGGTCCCACAGCCCCACCCTTGGAGGTGAACCCGGGGCTCAGCACGTCAAATGTGCACCCCGAGTGGGCCTCGTTTCCCTCAGTGCTGAAGGCCATTCCCTCCACAGCTGAGATGTTCTCTTCTTCTGGATTTTGAGATGTTTGATGAAACCCTCAGTGAAACTGGTTATTGAATGTCTGCGTCTACTTCTCGAATCTCATCACATTTGTGACCACCTGGGAAGCAGTTCTACCTGACAAGGACCCATTTCAATTCTGCACGTTAAACAGCTGTGCTCCAGGCACAGCCCCACCTCCCCCGATCCCTCCCTCACCCTCAGCTTTTCTCAGTGCCTTTTGGGGCCTCATCCCGCTCCCCCCCCATCTCTCCCCCATGTTTGTCTTCCCTCCCAGGTAGGAGACATTAACTTAAACAAGGCAACATATGCCTATGGCTTGGGTCTGGTAGAATCAAATTGCTTTTTGCCAAAGGCCACTGTAAAACCTTTACCATGGGAAGCAAATACAGTTGGCTTTCAGAGTAAGTAAGAATTCTAGTGCAGTTTTGGAGCGTTGGGGTACCTCGCACAGAGATAATTGCACAAGAGGACTCTAGACCGTGCAATGCTGTGTCATCTTAACATCCTTTGCATATAATATAACTTTAGCTCTGAGTTCTGAGGTTTTCATCACCTGGGAGAATACGAAGCAGTCAGAACCTGTGCCCGAGCCATCTTGGCATCCTTTCTCACAATCAGTATGACCAGCATCTCGCTGCCAGCCCTTGGCAGCCGCAGGGGAGCCCAGGGGAACAGGGCAGGGTCCTCCCCTGTCCAGGGACTCACTGTTTCCTAGGGAAGAGGCCCAGGTAAACGGAACCAGGGATCTAACCGGAGTGACAACCCGGTGACATGACTAATGCCCTTGAAGCGGGGGAGGGCAGTCATGCAGAGGACGGACCACCGGAGTCTTCAGGAGGAGGAGAATTTTCTCCGGGGCTAGAGAGGATCGGGGGTGGGTGAGGCAGGGGTGACACCGATGTTACTTCCTGAAAGCGGCTTCCAGGAGCAGGGAGGACGGGCGTGGACGGAGCCTGCAGCGAAGTCACTGCTTACCTAACTTGTTCCTGAGTTTGTTCAGAAGAGCCAGCTCTTCAGGGCTTATTAGTTTGAGGTCCAGGGAGTTCTTCTGGGCATCAAGAAACTCCAGAAATGATATCCGGAAGTTTCCATGCATGTGTATGTTTCCCGAGGGAGACTCCACAGCGTCAGGTGATTTGTGAGGAGCCTGTGTCCCTGCGGCTGGAGCGTTGCCTCTGCTCAGGGCCCGCTCACCCCTGCTTTCTGTCTTTGACCCACTTCCAGGTCCTGACCCCTCCATCCCCGACTCATGCTCAGTTCTCCCGCGTTTCTGAGCTGCCGGCTCAGGATCCTTCCCGAGGCCCCTCGCACCCGCTGGGCTGGACTGGTGGCCGCTGGGCACAGTGGGTGGCCGGGAGAGACAAGATGAACTTGTCTGAATGCTCACTTTGCTCTCCATGTCCCTCTGATTTCCATGACGGGGTGTCTGTGTCAAGCTTTACAGCAAAAGTACGAAGGTCCCGGAGGAAAGTGGGCTCCTGTCCTGGGGTGTGGCCCTGGGGGGACATGAAGCAGGTGCAGCTGGTGATGGAGGAGGAAGGGCCTGGACCAGAGAACCAAGGGGCTGCCAAGACTGAGGAGAAAGACAGAGCCGGGAGCTGGTGGCCGTCACAGGGGCCATGCCTCAGGTCCGGCCTGTGTGGGTCTGACTGCACAGCGCCTTGGGCTGGGGTCCAAGAAGTGGGTTTGGTTCTGGTTCTGTCCTCACTGTGAACCTTGGGCAAATGCTTTGTGTGTTTGGACGTCTGCTTTCTTGACTGAACACGGGAAGGTGAAGTTCTCCGTGATCTCTTGGTGCAGACAGCTCCCAGGTTTACTCATATTCCTAGATGGGTCCACACAAAGCACTCAGAAAACCTCAGCAGAGTTGAACGGAATGCTTCTCTGGATTGCACGGCCATCTCTTCATCATACCCTGTATGGCCAATAGCAGAACTTTTAACCAACTAAGTAAGTGCCCGTTGGCGTAAACAAATGGCCGGAGGCCCTCGACCAGCAGGAACACCTGAGCAGCCTGGTCAGGTCGCGCATCCCAGATCAATTAGAAACCTAACACTTGTTTCGAAAATGTCATTTCTGGCAGTCTTTAGGGAGTGAATTGTTTTCCAATAATGGGAGAGCTGGAAACGACTCAACTGGAGGAATAGAAGCCCCCAAAAGACGTAAGAAAAGTCAATGACAGCTTCTCAAAAGACAGTGAAAGGGTAAGCTGTGACAAAGTGAGAGAGTGGCATGGACATATATACACTACCAAACGTAAGGTAGATAGCTAGTGGAAGCAGCCGCATAGCACAGGGAGATCAGCTCGGTGCTTTGTGACCACCTAGAGGGGTGGGATAGGGAGGGAGACGCAAGAGGGAAGAGATATGGGAACATATGTATATGTATAACTGATTCACTTTGTTATACAGCAGAAACTAACACACCATTGTAAAGCAATTATACTCCAAAAAAGATGTAAAAAAAAAAAAAAAAAAGACAGTGAAAGGGAATTGATAGCAAGGAAAATATCCTTGAATGTTTAGCATAAAAAAGAGGACCGTGCACAGTAAAGCAGGCGCCCTTGCTGCGCCTGTGGCCAAGAGGCATTTCCAAATAACTTGCGCCTTTCATGTGTGAAGAGAGATCTCTGTCTGTTTCTACTACAACTGCCGCCAGCAGCTCTGTGTCGGGGGTGAGTCCCTCAACATGCCCATCTGTGAAGAGTCGAGGCTCCCAGGGCCACGCCGAGGACAGAGCGGGCAAAGGATGTTGAAGGGACTTAGGAAAGATCAAGTCTACCCAAATTGAGTGGTGCATGGTAGTCATTAGTAGGGACCACTGGCGACAGCTTTGCTCTGACCTATCTCTATGTCATTGGAGCTGGTGGTGACTTCCCTCATGTCACCCGCCGGCCACCAGGTGGACTCAGCTGTCCTGGCTGGTGGCTGCGGGTCCCTTTGTTTCTCAAGGCTTTTTGAGTGTCCTTTCCTCAGAAAGCAGGTGCTGGGATGGAGAGCCGTCTTTCCTGGTAGAAGAGGCTGGTTTTCAGTCAAGCCGTGATGCACTTGTTTCCTTTCCAAACTCTCCTCCTCCGAGTGTGGGGCAGTGTGGGCAGTGGTGGGGGTGTCCGAGGAGCTTCCCTCCTTCCCGAGAGCTCCAGCGCAACCCCCTTTAATTCCTCCCTTCACTGGAGAAGGCATTTCCCCAAATGCTCCATCCTTGGGTCTCATGGTCCCCTGGGCATCTCACCCGCTCTGCCTTCCAGCTTGTGTCCTTGGGATACTCCACGTTCAACCTCCCAATGGACCGGTAGCTCCAACAGACTGCCTGGCGCACAGCAGGTTCTCAACAACTATCTGGGGGACGGACACACTCCCTGGGCTCCCAGACCTTCCGCTCCCTGATCCTGTTGCACACGCTCCCCTGAGCTCACGCAGGGGCTTCCTCGGCCTCCTGTCCCCCTGCTCGAGTCCCTTAGCAGGGTTAGACCCTGGTCGCACAGCCCATCACTCGTTCTCTCTCTGCTTCTGCACTCGGCTTCTCCGTCCTCCCTGCAGCTCTCAGCGCCTGGTACCCTCATCTCCAGCCCCGGTGCCTCTGGGAATTCCCTCTCACTCTCCCTTACCCTCTTCTGAATGAGTCAGGTTAATACGACTTCTCTGTCCCCTTTCCTTCCTCCTGGAGGAGGCACTGGCTTCTTCCTTCAGCCCAAGGTGAGTCCCTCTCTCTGGGCTCTGGGTTCCATCCGAAAGGTCTAGGGTCTCCCGTGACCCCTCCTCTTTGTATCTTCAGCTTCTCCCATCACTGTTTCCTTCTTCAGCCTAGAAATATGCTCTGCGGTTTGGGGTAACTGCACACACCACACGACCAGAGCAGCAGCAAACCTTCCTTGGGCCCCATGGAGCCGTGGAATGCTGCTTTGTCTCCTTCTGTGCCAGTTATTCGATACACGTGGAGTGTTAGAACAGAAGAGAGATGTTAGGGGCTTCCCTGGTGGCGCAGTGGTTGAGAGTCCGCCTGCCGTTGCAGGGGACACGGGTTCGTGCCCCGGTCCGGGAAGATCCCACATGCCGCGGAGCGGCTGGGCCCGTGAGCCATGGCCGCTGAGCCTGCGCGTCCGGAGCCTGTGCTCCACGATGGGAGAGGCCACAACAGTGAGAGGCCCGCGTACTGGCAAAAAAAAGAAGAGAGATGTTAGTTATCACCATCATCATTATCTTTAGGGCAAATATTCTCAAGGCTTTCTCTAAATTCACAGCCTCCACGTCTTCCTGTCCCAACAGCCCCTCAGGGCACAGAAGCTGCAGTGCGGCTTTGCTTCCACCACACCCTGAGAGTATTCTGACCAAGGTACCATTGACACCCTAATCACCAAATCTGAAGGAGGCTTTGGTCCTCTTGGGCGTGTCGGCATTTGACCCGTGGGAGCCTCTCCTTGTCCCTGAAATGCTTGGCTTCCTTCTAGTTGGAAGGCCTTCCCTCTGCGGCCACCCTCCCAGGCATCTTTGAGGCTGACCTTTAACCTTTGAAGTCATTCGGGGCTCAGTCCTCTGACTCTTTCTCTTTCCCATCCTCATCCAGACAGCGGGACCTCATGCAGTCTCCTGGCTTTGAATGCCATCTGTATCCTGAACACCAGCAAAGCCGTCTCTCCGGCCCTGGGCTCTCCCTGGAATTCCTGTGCATCCACATCGCTCCTTAACATCTCCTCTGGGATGCCCGTTATAGTCACCTGACGCCCACCCCATTGTCATCTGAGCTCCTGACCTGTCCACCAAATCTGTTCTTCTTCCAATCTTTCTTCAAAGTCAGTGAATTCTTTCTATTGCTCAGAAAAAATGCTTGGAGGGAAGCACTTTTAAATCTTTTCTGCTCCCACTGCCCACCCCCCTACACACTACCACCACCCGCCCTCAGCCCCCTTCAGACCAGCTCCCTCCTGGGTTCCTGCACTTCTTCGTGACCCGTCTCCCTGCCTCTGGCCCTGCCCCGCCGTGCCCTCCCTCAGTGCTGCTGGAGTCTCTTGTCAAAGGGATCCTGTTACAAGTCAGATCCTGCTTCCGAGCCCTCCTCTGAGCAAAACTCCCCATCGGCCCCCCCAGCTCGCTCAGCCACTGCCCGAGTCTCATTAAGACGCCCCAGGGTCCCGTGATCCCATGTGACGCTTCCCACCCACCCCCTAGCTCATCCGCTCAGGCCACGCTAGCCCGTGCCCTGCGCCCTGGACACACCAGCACACTCCTGCCTCACTTCCGTGCACAGTCTGTTCCCTCTGCCTGGAATGCTGTTCCTTCGTGAGGCTCCTCCCTGACTTTTTTCAGGTCTTCACTCACGTGGCACCTTCTCAGGCCCCTGGAACTGGCATTTCAACCCCCTTCCTAACACGACATGCTCACTTCTCTGCTTTATATTATCTGTCACAATATTCATAGTGAATATTCTATATATTTTATTATTTATCTTGTGAGTTGCTGGCCTCCCCAGTTTCTCACTGTAATAGAAGCTTCACGGGGCAGGGGTTTTGTCAGTTGTTGTTTTTTTCTCTCTAGAAACAGGACACTGGAGCTAAGCACCGTCATGTGCCCTCATGTAAATGAGACCTGGGAGGTCAGAGTCCAACCCCGGTGGGATCCGGACGTGGTGACATAGGTCCATAGGGGTAGGAGAGGGACAGGCTGGAGACCACATCGCGGGGAGGGACAGAGGGACCCTGAGAGAAAACCCTGCACAAATGAGCGGGAAGGCTGGGGCAGGGACGTTGGGGGACGGGGCAGCATGTTCAGTTCTAGTGTGGGTTACACTGGAACGTTTTCTGACCCACTTTTCTCCTTCCCTGAGAAAACAACTCCATGTCCTATAAGGGCAACACCAAAGCTAGTAGGATCCCTGACTCCCAACCTCTTCTCCTAGAGGAGATCCACTGGGAAAAGCCCAAGTCAAACAAAAACATGCATTTTCTTAATAAATGGAGAGAAAGAGGAGAGCAGAGGTCACCAGAAGCTCTGAAACGAGTCATCGGATCGTAGCAGCAGAAAGTCTAGGGCAGGTGCCTCTATTCTGGCCATTTCCAGGGCAGGGGGGAGACAGGAACTGATGCAGAGGTTGGGCCAGGTGGGGGATGGCTTCTCTGGTCACAGCCACGGTCACAGACAGGGTGGCACTCACTCTGCCGTCCCCTCAAGTGGATAGACGGTCCAGCAGACTCAGCGATGAACAGCTAACATGACCATTTTATAAGAAATGGGAAACGCAGATAGATGCCCCTCTGCAAAAAAAAAAAAAAAAAAAATCTACCGTTATGAACCTTTTCCATTTAAAAATATGGCGAGACTATTTTCCAGTCAATAAACAAATATATACAATTTCATTTGAATTGAACAGAGAAGATGGTGGCTATGAGGTCCGTGTGATTTTGTACCTCGTGGGCCCTTCCCTGCTCTAAGGTTTCATGACCTTTATGGCAGCAACATGCTGGTAATTGAAAGAACTCAATGAAATTACCGCCTTATTGAGCCATCAAATCTGTCAAAAGGAAATTTAGGCTGAGCGGCAGGAGAACTTTTCCCTCATAGCAGGAAAATCTATGGGAACGTAAAATTATTTCCCAGGGAAGTTGTTAAAAATCCCTTATGTAAGCCATTTATAAACATGTTATTTAGCAACATCTTACAAAAAAATGTTGACAACACATCATCAACAAAATTCCTATATTAGCAAGATGGACCAGATGCCTTAATAAGAAAGTTTTTCAAATCCACTGATGATTTAAATTATAGTATTCTATTTTTTTACAGGATAAAGAATGTTATTTTCTTGCAATATGAAATGCAACATCAAATGAAACAATTGCTTTATAGTTATCTTTTATAGCTTTCAATTGGTGAATTAGGACAAAATAAAAAAATCTGTGTAACTGCAAATGAAGGTAATTTTTTAAAAGTCAGATTAGTTACGTGAATATGTCCTTAGAAGACACAAAAATTGATTTATTACTGATTAACATGATATATTAATATTAACATGGTTATTAGGACATATTAATTAAAATGACCCAAGGGCAGGTGGGGTGGGGGAGGAAGGGCATTATAGGGAGGGACTCTGGTTGAAGGGATGATGAACAGGGGTAGGTCCAGCCTGAGGTTGAGAGGGAGAGGGTCCAGGGGCATATTTCATACTTGAAAGATCAATCGGGTAAGTCAGGTACCACTCAAAGTGCTGGATCAAGATATCCTACTGAAGACAGCTGGCAGCGAGCTTTTTAAAATCAAGCATAACGACCCCAATATAGAGGAGAAATTAACTGGAAAATATGTATTCATAAGAGCTACCGCTCTATATATAAAATAGATAAACATCAAGGACCTACTGTATAGCACAGGAAACTATATTCAATACCTTGTAATAGGGCTTCCCTGGTGGCGGAGGGGTTAAGAATCTGCTTGCCAATGCAGGGGACACAGGTTCGAGCCCTGGTCCGGGAAGGTCCCACATACTGCGGAGCAACTAAGCCCGTGTGCCACAACTACTGAAGCCTGAGCGTCTAGAGCAAGAGAAGCCACGGCAACGAGAAGCCCGCACACCGCACTGAAGAGTAGCCCAGAGTAGCCCCCGCTCGCCGCAGCTAGAGAAAGCCTGTGCGCATCTGCAAAGACGCAATGCAGCCAAAAATAAATAAATAAATACGATAAATAAGTTAAAAAAATACCTTGTAATAACCTATTATGGAAAAGAATCAGAAAAAGAATATATATGTAACTGAATCACTTTGCTGTACATCAGAAACTAACACATTGTAAATCGACTATACTTCAACTAAAAACAAAAGAGCGACCCCTGTGTACGCTTAACGGATATTCCTCTATGTGTTTAAGACATTAATAGTGCTCTGCACTTCTAGACATCAGAGTCGGAGAAAGAATGGTGCACGGAGCCAGCAAGGGATCAGCTCCCAAGTTCTTAATTTACAGAACTACTTTAAAGGGGCAGAGAAAATTCTGGAATGGTGTTTGAAGTGACCACTGTAACATTCTCCAAGCTATGGAAAATATTGAAGTCAAATATTTACAGTACTGAAGGGCTCACGTGCAATGTAAAATAACTTCCAAATTGAGAACATCTGGGAGAAAAGTCTTAAACAGAGGCAAGTAATGAAAGCAGTAATAAAAATGCAGGCGATATTTGTGAGGAAGTCTAATGAAGAAGGGAAGCTTTTTTTTTTTTTTTTTTTAAGGTAACGAGCCTACCTTCCTGCAGTGAGCTCAAGGGAAATGATTTGATTCTCTCTGACTGAGTTTACAACCTGCCAAATGAAAATATTGCTACCTCTAATTTCATGGAATGAAATAATTACTGATGTACAGAACTTGTAGATGGCCTTAGATTTTAAAACACTAGAGGAAAAATGGATATATATGTGTAACTGAATCACTTTGCTGCACAGCAGAAATTAGCACAACATTGTAAATCAACTATACTTCAATAAAATAAATTTAAAAAGAGAAAGAACAGGAAAACCCAAATTAAAAAAAAAAACGAAAGAAGTAAAACATATATATGTATATATGTGTGTATGTATATATATATATATATATATATGGTATATATACATACATATTTGGGATCAATCCATTGAAGAATGTTTTTCTGGATTATAGGAAAACAAGAGGGAGACTGAATTTAGAGAGAAGATAAACAATATTGGCTTTGGTTGCATTCAAATTCTGATTCCATCTCATTGTTGATCTTAGGCAAGCTGTCTTAGCCTCTCCCAGCCTCAGTTTGTACATCTTTAAATGGGGCTCTTACAGAAGTTAATCGAGATAAGGCTGACAAAGCTCTTGCCCTTACACCTGGCACAGACAGAGCCAATACCTGGGTTTATCATCACTGCTGTTATTACACCTTTATTTAAAAAAATACAAGGTATCAAAAGGAGGTTAGATTTCCATCAAACAACAGTGACCCAACAAAAAGTATTTATAAACTCTCAAGGGTTTAAACTCTCTCTCGAGAGCATTTTGGATGATAAGCCTCATAATATAATGGGGTAAAGTATTTCCTTCCTGTGGTGAGAATGGTTGCATGATTGCACAGGAGGGCCAGGGGGCATATTCGGGTGGTCTCATGTCGAATGTACTATGGAAGGGAAATTAATAAAATCCAATATGAATGAGCATGGCTCCTCTCCCAAGTTTCCTCTCCTCTGATGTTTATAATAGGACATGACACAAGGGTAGAATCAGCAGCGTCTCTACATTAACAAGAACAGATTTAAAATCCTAGATGTCCTAGATGTCCATTATTTATACCACGCATGGTCAGTATTTCCACCTCGAGAACCTCCTGTTACCTAGGCACTGAAAAAAACTTTGAAGTTTAGAAAGTTATGGACTTCAAAAGAATGCTATCGGTTGAGGATACAAGAGCAAAGTCAGGAACCAGAAGAGGACAAAAGAATCTCATGGTATTCAAGTCATAATTATGGCTGGTCTGATGTCTCCCTGCTGTTTAGAACTGAATAGCAAATCGCAAAGAATTCCTAATTTTAGGCAGGGTCTGGCTGCCCATTAGGGTACCTTGAGTCTTTAACAATAGCAGAGAAAGCCTATAAGAAAAGTCAGAAGTATTCAAACTCTGTGTTTGTCAAAAAACTGGCATTGAAATGACACTGGTGGCTAAGAAAATTCTATCTCTCTATCTCTCTATCATCTATCTGTCTATCTGTCTATCTATCTATCTATCTATCTATCTATGTATCATCTATCATTTAATAAGCCTCTCAGAACTGTTAAAGCATTGAAGTAGAAGCCATGTCAGAAAATGCCTGTTCCAGTGCCTGATGCAAAGCCAGTGATAATAGAAGTTCTTTATTTCTCTTTTTCCCTTCCCAGAAAGCCAAAGAGGGTCCCAGTGGTGTTATTTTGCCTCCGATGTTTACACTGTTGGGATTACTCTCTAGGTCACATCAACAGCAAGTAGGGACCCCAGTCTCCTTCTGCCCTGCAGGAGGCACGGAGAAAAATGGCTCTGGGTGTGGGCAGACATGGAGTTATGATCAAGCACAAGTGGAGGAGGAATATTTGAGACCTGAGAAGGCACCAAAGCCCCTGAGTTATCAGTGGTTACTTGTCCCTCTGGAATCCCTTTGATTCTGAGCCCTGGGCCGCAGAATGGCCAGCCATGATCTAGAATAGGGAGAGGACCATAAATAGATTGCACCTTCTGGGCCTGAGCATGTGAGCCTGGAGTGCCTGTGTGGAGAAGGATTGCAAAGCTCAGTGAGAAAGGGAGCCATGATCAATTAGTGATGTCTGCCACTGGATAATCAATTAGTGATGTCTGCCACTGACTCAGGATAGAGGAGGATAGCACACATCAGCTTATTTGAATTCCCATCCATAGTACAAGACCCAGCTCAAACACCATCTTCACAAACATTTCTCAAGACTTAGAATTAAAGCATCATATGACCTCAAGGAGAATATGAGTTAACATGGAATCCAAGGGTCCTGATGCTGCCATTTCTACCACTCTGCCTTGCCTCGTATTTTGTTCTCTCACCAGCTTGTTTTGCCCATTGGTTTTCTGACTTTGTCTGATTCCTCCAACCGGAGAACTTGGAGCCTTTCTGATTTCTCCCACTGAGTTTGAGCCCCTTAAGAATAACTATGTTTTGTAATTTCCTTTGTAGCAGTCAGCAGAGCCTGCAGATGAAGATCCCCATAAGCAATGACTGAAATGGATGCATGGAAGCTACCCACATGCCTAAGAAAATAGTAAATAATCTTGACACCCACCATGGAGACTCTCTTGTGACACCCAGAATTATTGGCACCAGAAAGTAAATCAGGCTCTGTCACAGGGCAGTAAGGCTCCACATGGATGGAGCGGTCATCTGGTCCAGTGTTCCTACTGCTCAGTGGAGCCACCATGGTCCAGCATGCTGAGGTCACCAGTATCTGGTAGCAAAACTGGAATCAGAACCTAGTTGCACACTGTATTACTTTTTTAAATTAATTTTTATGGGAGTGTAGTTGATTTACAATGTTGTGTTAGTTTCAGGTGTACAACAAAGTGAATCAGTTATACAGATACATATATCCACTCTTTTTTAGAGTGTTTTCCCATATAGGCCATTACAGAGTATTGAGTGGAGTTCCCTGTGCTACACAGTAGGTCCTTATTAGTTATCTATTTTATATATAGTAGTGTGTATACGTCAATCCCAATCTCCCAATTTATCCCTCCTCCCCTTCCTCCCTGGTAACCATAAGTTTGTTTTCTATGTCTGTAACTCTATTTCTGTTGTGTGGATTAGTTCGTTTGTATGCTTTTTTTTAGATTCCACATATAAGCGATATCATATGATATTTGTCTTTCTCTGCCTGACTTACTTCACTCAGTATGACAATCTCTAGGTCCATCCATGTTGCTGCAAATGGCATTATTTCATTCTTTTTTATGGCTAAGTAATGTTCCATTGTGTATTCATACCACATCTTTATCCATTCCTCTGTCGATGGACATTGTTGCTTCCATGTCCTGGCTATTGTAAATAGTGCTGCAATGAACACTGGGGTCCATGTATTTTTTCGAATTATGGTTTTCTTTGGATATATGCCCAAGAGTGGGATTGCTGGGTCATATGGTAGCTCTATTTTTAGTTTTTTAAGGAACCTCCATACTGTTCTCTGTAGTGACTGTACCAGTTTACACTCCCATCAACAGTGCAGGAGGGTTCCCTTTTCTCCACACCCTCTCTAGCATTTATTGTTTGTAGATCTTTTTGATGATGGCCATTCGCTGTATTTATCACATCAATATTCCCCAGTTTTCCTGGGCAAGGGCTGAATGGATAGAAACCGAGGGAGGAAAAGCGGAAGGAAGGGAAGAAGCAATCCAGACATTGAAAAGGGTTAGGATGTCATGGCTCTGTGCGTCTTACAGCAGGGCAGCCACTCCCTGGTAAAGTGTCCAAGGAGGCCTGAAACTGCTCTGGTATCTTTCACAAGCTTCCCTCTCTCTTTTTGCAAGCAGAGAACTTTCTGGCTCTCTGTTTTTGTTTGTTTGTTTGTTTGTTTTTTTGTTTTTCTTAATTCTCTGATTAAGATGTACCTTCTCCCTTCTTTATTCCTATCATCCCGTCAGATCCCTCCTGTCCCCAGAACTCCCTTTTTAATTACAGAAAATGCCTGACTGATCTTGGAAAGGGCTGTGAGTAGGCAAGCCCTCCGGAGACAAGACACTTTGGGTCCTGTTTTTTCAAAGCTGCTCCCCTGCTGGCTCTGTTTTCTGTCTCTGTCAAAGAACTATCAACAGTTCTCTAAACCCAAACTTGTTCCTCAGGAATCAAATGTGTATGTGGGGAGAAGAACCGTTTGTATATGACTGGTGGTGCCAGGCGTGGCATTCGTGGGGGGCTGTCAGGCCAGGCGGTTTAGCTGTCAGTTCATTTAATCTCATTCATTCAGGTAACTCAGGGGTGAATTATCTTTCACCTTTTGGTCGGTTTGGCCTCATGTAGATAAAACCTGGTTGCGTTTTCTAAAGGACCATTTGAAAAAGTTCTTTAAATCAGAGAAACAGCTCACCCTTAAGAGAGCAGAGCCAATCTTTGTGATATTCAGGGAACAGAAGGTCTAGTGGACTGTTTTAATGCCAGGTTTTTTATCATGGAAATCACCCTCAGGTCCTCGGAGGAATTAAACTACGTACAGACAGGGCATTATTAGCATACTCAGTTAACTGCATCGTTCTAAAACAATACTGGGGCTGATTTACAAATTTGGGCAGGGAAGGTCCTTAGACGTGATTCTGAGTCTATACAGCCTTCCGGTATAACCTTCCATATTGACACGTGGGTCAGTTTCAGAGCCCATGGATGCACTGTTTGGCCGCTGCCAATAGACTTTCTTAGGCGAATCAGTGATGTCTTATAATAAGTATATGCTGCTAATGGCCAGCGATCATAATATCACAGGATGTTTATTTATGATCTCAAATAATATTCCCATTCAATTAGTAATAAAACAAGCCAGGGTGAGAAGAAGAGGGAATTTAATGAAAGGTTGCTGCATGCCAGATGGCATTCCAGACCACGAATCCTGTTACACGGGGGAGACTCACAGATTCGCTCAAAACATGCTCTCCCTTCCTCCTGGGAGGCAGCCTCCAACTCGCGGTGTCTCTCTCAGAACTCTTTTGAATTTTCCGAAGATGTAGGTGATTAATCAGGGCCCCGGGTGTCACAATGACCTATTGTCCCTGAAGGCATTCCTTCTGCTGGCATCTGACCCTTTCCTCTTGGGGTGAGTGTGCAATTTCCCAAACTCTTAATGCACAAAAACTCAAGAACAATGGCCCTGCGTGTAGCTTACATTTGCGGGATGGAACAGAGAGGGGTTTTGTTGCTGGAGGGAGGGGAAAGGGGCATCAATTAACTTAATCTTTATATTCTCATGAAAAGCATACATATATTTTGAGAAAGACAGCATTCCACTTGGTGTTTTCTTTGTAAAAGAATTAGTGGCACAAAACCCCATCGTGACAATATTAAAGAAAACAAAAATAAAGGCTCAAGCCCAATGCTATCTCTGGCAAATTTAGTTATTTGCATTATCTGTTTCCCTCTAGCCCTTGTCCACACACGTCCACATGTGCACAAGGTTTTTACACAGCTGTCTGCAAAGCTCCCTTTGCTTGTAAAAGCATTACACTGTGATGGAGAGATCTCTTTTAGATAGTTATGTCCCGTTATTAAAGATTCCAAATATCATTCATTTCCTTCAAGCTCTATTATATTTATCATCTATCACCGTGTCAGCACATTAATCACGTGCTCGATTGCCTCAGGACTGTTGCCTAACTATCCACTGTTAATAGAAATTTGACCACCATGGCCTTTCTCCGCACCAGCAAAGACAAACCACTTCACGAGCTGCTGATGCCCTGAAACAAGTGAGCTCTTTTAATGATCTCCTATGCGGGTGAGATTTTTTTTTTATATTTATAGAATGAAAATTAAAGGCCAGAAAAGTTTGAGGAAACAGAGAGAAATGTCCCTGTTATTCCACAGTTCCCGGATGCAGAGCAATTATGGACACAGCAGTGATGAGAATTCTGACCAAGGGAAGCTTACCTGCAACCCGGGGCCCCTATGCTCAACTGATCCCTGGCCAGGCAGCTGAGATGAGGTTATTAGCTCAAGTTTGCAATGAGGGTGGAGGCTCAGGTGCCGGATCTTTCTAAGTGCACAGTCCTAGCGGTATAAGGAAGCTTGAGAACGTGGATTTAAGAATCAAAGGCTCTGGGTTCAAATTCACACTTGTACGTTTACGCAATATGTGACGTTGGGCAAGTTATGTGACCTTCCCGATTCTTGTTTCTTTATATTTGAAACAGAAATTTCAGCTGTCATTCGTTCCATAAATATTTATTGAGCAGGGCGCTAGATGCTGAGAATAAAACTGATTTTATAAATCAGAAGTTGCAGGAGACGGGGGGGCACAGATACTGATCTAATCATTGCCCTGTAAAACCACAGGCGCATTCGGTAGGATGAAGGAACAGAGCATACATTCTGAGAGCCTGTAAGGGGACCTTGAACTTGTTAGGCTTGTTAAAGAATGAGTTAACCAGCTGGGGACTGGAGGGAACAGCATTCTCAGCAGAGGGAATAGAAAGCGCAAAGTCTTTGTACTGAGAGGAAGCATGGTGACCGGGAAGTACGGGGGTCGATGGGAGCATGGTGGCAGAGGTTGCTGAAGGGTGGGAGCCTCGGCCTGTGTTAAGGATCCCCTCTAATGGCTTGAGGTGTCTCAGGAGGGTTCAGTAGGACAGGATATAATGAGTTATAGGCGTTGAATGTCAACTTGGTATCAGGTGAGCTGGAGTAGATGCAGAGAGACCAATGAGTCTCTCTGAAGATCTCTAGGAAAATCACCTGGTTTGCTCCTTGTTGGGGTCTGACAGCTGGCTCAGAGCTTGGAACAGAGTAAGTGGTGAATCAATAGTTATTTCAGTGAATGAGTGATCCTTTGATAGTTGCAGAGACGGGGGGACATTGGCAGATTTCAGGAATATTTAGGAGATAAGATGGGAGGTTATTGCTGCCTGTTTAGCAGGGGGAATCATCATCTAGGCAGCCCTGCTGACTGTGGCCGGGAACCCACATCTCGGTTCCAACGGCCACTGGCTGGCCCCTGGTGGCCTCAGCTGGGTGATTGGAGCCCATTGGCTCTGACCATGGTTTCTTACCCTATAGAAGCCTATCCCGGGGCCCATGCTTATATGACTGCAGAGGGACATGAGGGAGCCTGGTCACACAAGCACACTTCAAGCCTCTGCTTGCATCACGTTTGCTCACATCCCCCTCACCCAAGCTGCCTCCAAGGTCAGACTGGGAGGTCACTATAAAGTCACACGTGGCTACGAGGGAGGGTGAAGAATGGGCGCCACCGTCGTGACCTATCAAAGCTCTGAGCTAACCGATCCCTTCCTCATTCTCATCTTCTCTTAAAGAAACAGGAGTTAAACAATTCCTTTTTCTCTCCTATTTTCCTGTGGCCGTTCATTTCTGGCCCTTCACCCCCATGGGTTTCCCCAGCTGTAACCTGGCCAACTGAGGATGAATACGTAGTCATGAAGAAAATTCCAGAAGTGGCATGTTGTTTATAATCCAAATCCCACCCATGATATAGTTAACCTTGAATATTATGAGCTTATTCTCTCAGGCCATGAGCTGAATCTCTTTCACAGTGTATGATCATGTATTTTCTGTGGGCTGCAAAGCACACAGTGGGCGCTGAGTACGAGTATATTCTACTCTTGAAGTTTCATTCTTAGGCAATGTCTTTGCAACCACTATGTAAAGATTACCATTTTTCAAAGTATTCCATTTTAGCTCATTGATCAACCTCCAAAATATTCTCCATCACTGACTAGGTCTCAGAAAACACATACACCCCACATAATAAGAATGATAGTAGTAGTAATAACAACAATAATAATAACAACAGCTGAAAACTATCTAGTGCTTACCATATGTCAGCATTGTTCTAAGGGCTGATTCCTTACGAGAAATTGAGGCTTCTATACTGATCCCCCCAAGGTGAGTGTGATGGAATACGATGGAATCATCTCAAGAGGGTCTTGAAAAACACATCGACACCACAAATAAACTATATATACTTGGTAAAAAACTTTCAATAGAGAATGATCCTAAATGCTATTTACTTAAACCTATGTTCAAACCCCTTCTGTTTGATTTGTAGCGTTGAAGGGTTCATTCTATAAATGGTACACTCCATAAAAAAATTACATTAAAGGGTTCCATTTTGTATTTCCAGGAGCATGAACTCAGGTGGAGATGCACAGGCGATGAACACAGCCTCTAAGGCTGTTGGGGACTTAGGAGGGGACAGTCCCATCTGACTGATGAAACGAAGGAGATGTGATGGAACCGAAGATTGTTAAGGATTTCACAGTGTTCCCACTCTTTACTCTTAACTGTGGTATAAAATTTCATTTCCTGACTGGAACTTGGCTCCAAAGGATGAAGTTAGAAGGACTAAGGTCACACTGAGCCGTATTTCTCCCCAAGTGGAAAATAACATTCTATTTGATGTAGAGTGGGTCTTTAAACCAACAGAGAGAGAGAGTGAGAAGAAAGAAAACTCTTTTAAGCAAATGAAAGTAAGATCTGAGTTTTTATTTGGAATTCCTAGAGCACTCTTTTGTTGTTTAAAAATTGCCTGCCAAGATCTCACGGTTTATGTGCAGGTAATGGACATCTTCATTCTGGCTTTGACATTTAAGAGCGTCTAGTCCTGACAGGCAGAATCTTAATAGAACCACAGTACGGGAATATGGATTATTTTATAAAATATGGGGAATCCACTATTTTCTTACTTAAAGCAGTTATGATATCTGGCAATTTCCCATTAGTTCTGAATAAACTTCTTCCCTCCGCATCACACCCCATCCCCAAGGACAAAAGAGTTGTTGAATTTAACTTCCTGCTCTCTACTCCAATGGGTCATGGGTCAGGGTAGGCATTTGTTCACCTTGGTTCTGTGTTCATGGAATTGGTTCATTTTATATTATACCATACACTTGCCCCTAGTTTCTACAAGGTCTTTCAACAATTATGCTTCGTGACCATGTAATAGTCCATTAGATTAAAGTACCAAAATTGATTTCTCTATTTGTCTGTTATTCAACATTTAAGTTGTCTTTTTTTCTAACAGACATTATGTCAATAATTACCTTTTAAAATTTAGCTTATATCTTCTATTTAATCATTTCCTTTAACATCTCTTCTAGATAAATTTCTAGAAGTGGGAAAATGAGGTAAAAAATTTATTGGCCATATTATAGTCATCTATAAGAGGTTTGTATTAATTTACAAATGAATGCTATCAACTGTGCATTACGCATGCATACGTGCGTGTTAGTTTCATCCCAATTTCACCAGCAACAGACGTTATTTAAACTATTTTTTCTAATTTAAGTTTAAAGTTGTACTTCACATTTGCTTTTATATTCATTTCTTTTTCAAATGTTGTTGATTATTTTTACCTTCTTTTGTGTGCGTATTTTGTATTTGGCCTTGATTCGTTTCTTATAAGGGTCTTTAAATCCTTCCAAGTATGTGTGAGTATTTTCAAAGGGCATTACCAATGTTATTATATTTGTTGACATAATTCATGTAAACATTTTATCTTACCTGTTTCCCTGTATATTTTAGTCCAGTCCTTTTATTTTATTTATTTATTTATTTTTTGTGTGTGTACACGGGCCTCTCACTGCTGTGGCCTCTCCCGTTGCGGAGCACAGGCTCCGGACACGCAGGCTCAGTGGCCATGGCTCACGGGCCCAGCCGCTCCGCGGCACGTGGGATCTTCCCAGACCGGGTCACGAACCCGTGTCCTCTGCATTGGCAGGCGGGCTCTCAACCACTGCGCCACCAGGGAAGCCCCAGTCCTTTTATTTTAATCAATATAGTAAAAAAAATTTTTTTAATTGAATTGCTCATCAGTTTGTTTCCTGCCTCTTTTACGTAAAAAAATATTATTTATCATTTCTTCAAAGGCAGGATATTCACTGCTGATTTTTCTCTATGAATATGCTTGTAATGATCAAACGACCTTTTTTATTCGTTTGATTATGGTGTAAAGCATGGATATAAATTAGTTTTTCTCCAAATTGCTACCAGATTATCCCAACGGTGTTTAGATTACAGTTCATCCTGACCCCTTTGTTTTCAGAAGATCGTGCAATCACATATTATACTGTGTCTATTCTGCTATGAGTTTCTACCCGTTCACTTTTACCTCTATTTCTTAACAATTCCACTCGGCTTTTATTATCGTTACAGGAATTAATACTCTGTTTCCTAAAAAAGCTCAGCTTCAATTCATTTCCTCTATTTAATAAAGCCACACAGGGAAGACTCCAGGTTCTGTGGAACATGAAGTTTATACAATTTGGGGACCCTCTTAAGAAAAACAAGACAAAATTATAAACACAAAATGTCGTAGCTCCTCCTGTGAAGGACCAGAGGAAATGAGGGGCCCTGAGCCTTTGGCTTCCTTATCTTCGTGGGAAACACCCGTCCCCACCTCTTTTATCGTGCTGAATGAATTTATCATCACTTGGCTGAGTTATAAAAACTGGACTCTATTTATATTTTAAATGGAATCCCATTATATCTGTAAAATAGAACACGATGTTTCTCCACTTTGTCTTCTTTTTTTAATCCCCTAATAAGGCCTTCTAATTATACTCATTCATCCAGTAGCAATTTATTGAGTACATCTTCAGTACTTTTGCAAGGTTTTTTATGATGGTATCACATGTACACAATTTGACTTCTTATTTCAAATCCTCGAGTCATCTGTGAATGGGATCTTGAATTTCAAAACAGTTTTATCTGCTTGTTTTCTAGGTTTTCCATGACTAATGACATTGCTACTTTTTTTTCCTGATTTTAAACCGTTTTATTGTGAAGTATAACACTCAGAAGGTGCATAAAACATAAATATATAGTTTAGTGAACTGTAAAGTGATTAGCCAGGTAACCACCACCCAAGACAAGAACGTTGCCCGCATACCAGCATCCCCTGCTTGTCTCTTTCCCATCATAATCCCATCGCCTTCCCATTTGAGCAGTAACCGCTAATTCTGGTAATGACTCACTTGCTTCACTTTATAGTCTCACCACCCGTGCATGAATCCCACACAATGTAGTTCAGGTTTGCCTACTTCTGAATATTTTACAAATATAATCAATCAATATATGACATTGCTACGTTTTTTTTCTGGATATTTCTCTTATAGCTGTTCCCTCACAGAGGTGTTTGTATTAACCTTTAGATTTTCAAGCAGTTTGTCTTTCAGATATTTTTAGGAATGGAGTCAGGTGTTCTTCAACTAATCGTATTTAAAGAATCTTAAGTGCGGCTCTTCTCTGCTCAGAACTCCCCGTGGTTCTCTATTATCTTTGAAGTTTAAAAAATATATTTTTAGGGCTTCCCTGGTGGCGCAGTGGTTGAGAGTCTGCCTGCCGATGCAGGGGACACGGGTTCGTGCCCCGGTCCGGGAAGATCCCACATGCCGCGGAGCGGCTGGGCCCGTGAGCCATGGCCGCTGAGCCTGCGCGTCCAGAGCCTGTGCTCCGCAATGGGAGAGGCCACAACAGTGAGGCCCGCGCACCAAAAAAAAAAAAAAATATATATATATATACACATATATTTTAGTTGTAAAAAAAAGAGCATAGCGTAAAATTTAGCATCTCAGTCATTCTTACATGTACAGTTTGGTAGTGTTAAGTATATTCACATTGAGGTACAACGGATCTCCAGAATGTTTTCATATCAAAACTGAAACTCTATCCCCATTGGACACTAACTTCCCATCCCCCTCCCCCAGCCCCTGGAAACACCATCTGTTGTCTGTCCCTATGAATCTGACTACCCTAGGGACGTCACAGAAGTGGAATCACGCAGTATGTGTCTTTTTGTGATTGGCTTGTTTCACTGAGCTATGTCCTCAAGGTTCACCCACGTTGCAGCCTGCGGCAGGATTTCCTTCCTTTTTAAGGCTGAATGTTATTCCCTTGGATGGATGCACCACATGTTTATCCATTCATCTGTTGATGGACTCCCATTGCCCTTTGATGGGATCCCAATTCCCCTCTAAATCCTTATGTGTCTGGTCTTATCTCCTCCAAGGTCTCATCCTGGTCTGACCCTCCCCTCCCCCGCCCCCATGCCAGAGGCTCCTTCTTCACTGCTTTCTTTCTGTCCCTCAGAAGCCAGATTTGTTCCTGCCTCAGGGCCTTTGCATGTGCTTTCCCCACTGTGCCTAATGTTCTTCCCCAAATCTTCAAAAGGCTGGCTCTTCTCAGCATTCACGTTTCATTTCAAATGTCACCTCTGCACAGAGAGCTGATTACTCACGTAAATAGATGCCCCATCCCTGTCACGTTTTTCCACTCTGCTGTTTCAGACTTTTGTCATTACATTTATTATGACCTGACGCTCACCTGTGTGTTTATTCCTGTGCCCATTGTCTCTGTGCCCCACTAGAAGGTAAACTCCACGTGGGTCTGAAGGTTATCTAGCTGTCTCACCACTGTGTCCTCTTCCCAGATAGCCCCTGACCGTCATTTACTAAATATCTCTCCTATGAATTTGCTCATCATTATTTATTTTCCCTGCGTTATTGCATTGTGGGGAACTTGAAAAATAGAAAACGAATGGAGATGGTGGTTTTCTCTGTGTCATTCTTGAACTTGAAGCCCTCTTTCAAAGGCTCCACTATTATGTAGAATGTGGCCTTTGAAATGTAGTCAAACATTTTAAGGGAAGGATACTTAAATTGGGTTTGTTAGGAATTTATGATGAATTCTGTTAAATCTGCATCAGCATTTATTTGAAATATTGCTCTTTTTTCGTCTGCCCAAGTGCAGCACGAGCCAGCCCTCAACAGTGAGAGGCCCGCGTACCGCAAAGAAATAAATAAAATAAATAAAAGAGCTTAACTCCTTTGTGTAAAACCAGTCACCCATGTATTAAAATGACTCTCAAATTATTTTGAGAGTGATCAGGACAATTAAAACCAGAGATACCCCGAAAACGGGGGTACATAAAACGTAGGCTTTCTGGAAAAGC
Source organism: Grampus griseus (assembly GCF_964374135.1). NCBI lineage: Eukaryota > Metazoa > Chordata > Mammalia > Artiodactyla > Delphinidae > Grampus > Grampus griseus. Next base: position 3,770,804 of record NC_139001.1, read on the forward strand.
TGAATGGGTGGCATTTCCTGTGTCCAGCCTCTTTGTTTATAGCCCTGTGTTTGGAGTTGTTTTCCACTGACAGCAGAGTTAAATCATCCCCCACGTGGGCAGACACCCTGTGTGGTGGGAACCTACCTCTGTCCGAAGGGCTGGCGTGGGAAACCTCACCTGACGTGACAGGCACTGGGGTGTGCTCAGCGCCCTGGTAGTCTGGGCCTTGAGGAGTGTCCTTTCTGAAATCTTTGGTGGCGGCGGCCCGCCTCTGTAGGAGTGCTGTCAGCCTCTGAAGCCAGTTCAGCCCAGAGCAGGTGTCCTGCCAGCTCTAGGGCTCTGGGCAGGTCATTTACTATCCCGCAGCTCCGTCTTGCTTTATATGTCACGAGAGCACTCAGGTGTGGTTATCACAGAGGTAGAGGTTTAGCATGAGCCTGTCACATACATGGTCTCATTTAATCCTCATCCTATCTTACAAAACCCACAACCCATATTTTACAGATCATGAAACAGAACCTCACAGACACTAAATAAATAAACCAAATCAAATGGTAAGTGATAGGACCTAAATCTGAATCCCAGTAGCGCCAAGCACAGGCCACATCCTACACACTCCCCAGCAGCTGTCACACTTGTGGGCTCTTCCGAGCAGCCAGTCGGAGATTCCCGGTTCACCTGGGAGGTCCATCCCGAGAACGGAGATGGATAAAGTGGACTTTCATAGCTTGATAACAGTATTTCCTAAGGTCACCCAGCCGGTCCTAAACCTCTGGTTCATACTCCCTAATGGGTCAATGGTAGAAATTTTATTTTCCAAATAGGTTTATCAGTTTCCACTGGAGAAGAGTCTGCTTTGCTACCCCGCCGCCGTGAATGCACCATCCCTCCCAATGGTCAGGGCAGGGTTCACGAGAACATCACTACTGGGTCTGGGCTGAATGTTTTTTTTTGCCGGGGGCCATCTGCACACTGTAGGATGTTCGGTAGCATCCAAGGCCTCCATCCCCTTGATGCCAGCAGCATCCTGTCCCTCAGTTGTATCAACCAAAAATGTCTCCAGACACTGCCAGATATCCCCCGGGGGCACAGTGCCCCCATGGAGAACCACTGAGTTAGAGCACGCTGTTAATTCACAGGAGACGGTCATTTGCGTGTCTGCTGAGCATGAACCGCAGCGTCAACCTCTCCGGTCCTGGATGAAGAGATAAAATTCAAATTCTGAAATTGCATGTGAGACTGAAGCTTAGTGACTGCATCCCAGGGCACCAGGAGGAAACAGATGGTCCCTTAGATCTGGGTCACTGAGGGGAGCTTAATTAAGATGATCAGAGCAGCATCAGCAGGGCTGAGGGAAACCAACGAGGGCCTGGCAGTGGTTGGAAGCGTGGATCATTCCTACCCTAAAGGGGTCAATGACTAAGCAGTTTCCTGAACCTGGAGAGTTGCCTGGAAAGGCTGCCTGGACCAAGCAGCGGGCGCCAGGACAGGGAAGCTGCTTCCGGTCCAGCAGTCACCTGGCGTTGGAGACCGGGGAACACTCCCCTACACGTACTGTCCTCTCTCCTTCCTATTACCTGCTGCCTCCCTCCACTGGCCAAGGCAGGAAGAAGACAAAAGGCAAGAGAGCTTGTAAATGCAGTCCACATTGGGTTTTGTTCTAGATTCATTTTCTGCCAGTTACATACAAGCCATCCCAACATCATTTGTTATATAACCCTTCTTTCCCCTAAATGGAATGCTTATTTATTGTATTTTGAATTCTTCTATATAATAATCTTTCTTCTGTTTATTTTGTTGTATAGCTCCATATGTCTTTTAAAAAATTAGTCCCTCATTCCTTCAGTTATTTGTTTTACGTTGTGGTTTAATATCTAATGGAGTTAGCAGGACTAATTTTGCTGGTCAAACTATAATTTTCCCTAGATGTGTCTTAACTGACTAATGGCCAAAAACCTTCTGATTGCAATGAGCAGATTGCCTGGCCCTTACTAGAAATTTAACACATTTTAACACTTGTCAAGCTTTGCTTTGCCTTGTTTTCCTTTTCATTAAACACAAAACTTTTCTTTAGAATTGTCCCACTGCCTATTTGCTGGCATGATTTATTTCATCCTGGATGTATACATCATTAGTCTCTTTTCCAAATAGAACATTCTACAAAAATCAAAGTGCACACGCACACAATATGCCACTTTTGTTCCCAGGCAAGAATTTCCAACAGTAGCCAAAGCTTTGTTTTGGTCTTCAAGTACGTCATAAGTCTTAATTAAACAATGTTATTTCATTGAGAGCTGATGTTTCTCCCAGACATACGGCACTTATTCAGTGTAAATGTTTCATTTTTAATGAGAAAAATTTAGATTCAGTATCTGCAAGGAAAGGTAAGATTTTGGTATCTGACATTACTACTAACCCTTGCTTGAATAGTACAACGTCTGGGTACAATAAACAATAATAAAGTCTAATCATGTTTTCATTGCTCAGAATTCTCTTAATAACCTGTCTATAGATTTTTAAGTGCCCTACACAAATAACAATAAAGTTTCAAAACCACAAAACATCACTAGCTTGTATATCCTGAGAATTATTCTGCTGAGTAAAGTAGGGACATGCACACATGATCTAAAATTCCTGGTGGGCAGAAACATTTATCATAGCATGGGGGGAATGCTTAATGAGTTACAGGGAGACAAGACCTCCCGACTGGAAATGCTGATTTGTGCTGCATCTTGGAGCAGGAACCGTGGACTGAAAGGTCATGATGATATAAGCTTCAACTGGAGCCAGTGGAAGAAACGAGGCAAAAATTCAGTGTTCAATTTGGCTAACTTTGTTTTGTTTTGTTCTTTACATTGTAGATGTGTTTGGGTTTTGCACAGCTTTTAAGTGTATAAATAACACTCACAAGAATGGTACCCATGCAGCGGTAAGACAAGACCCTAATTTATTTGGGAAATTGACCAAAACAAAAATACATTTCTGGAAAAGGTGAAGAAGGACTTTCCCTTTCTCTGTTTGCTGAGTGATTCTGTGTACTTCGCTCGGGCAGGGAAAACAAGCATTGATAAATTAGGTGTTGCCAGCACCCTCCTGCCACGTTAGGATGGAGGACCCGTGGCTTGCTTCCTCCTAATCACTTGTCACTTTATTTCTCTCCTTGGGAATGTCAGGAAGCTGTCCAGAAAAATAATTGGTAGGTGGGTCAAAACCTTTTCCCAGCTCTCTAGAAGAAAAAATAAAACATTACATTCAAATATCTGTCTTGCAAAGTCTCTTATATTTAACACTTTCTTTTATAATTAAAAAAAATTATTTATATTTATTGAAGTATAGTTGATTTACAATGCTGTGTCTATATTTTGTACTTTCCATCATTCCACTGTGTAAACAAGTGATACCAGTAGGTCTGTCCCTGTATTACTTTCCTACATAGCGAGTGTCACGGGAACAAAATTTAGAAATACGCGGTCTCTTTCTGGAAGACATGTAAAGTAACAAAATATTCCAAATTTAAAAGTAGCCAGGGATATGAGATTGGATTTGCCCTTACAGGTGAAGTAAAAACTACAAAGAAAGTGGCCTGTTGTTTCAGAGGAGAGACGCACCCAGCTGACATGCTCACGTGGGTTTCCCCAGGGCCCAGCTGTGTCTGCAGATCGAAGGCCCTGGCCCGCTCTGGCTGTAGCGCTGGTGTTTGCCAGTACATGGACGCAGACACATCCCTGAAACAGATCAGAGAACAGGAACCTCGCGGGGGTCAGTGGCCGCTCAGGAATGGCAGCGTTGGGAAGGCTTCCGAGGCAGTTAGAGAAGTGGGTCTGGGTGGGAGCAGGGTCCCGACTTCAGGAGGCCACAGAACGTGCCAAAAGGGAGGCGTCGGGCACAGCTATGGAGTTCCCTACCCCACGCTGCTCCTAACAGAGCTGCCTGCTGGGAAGCTACGTGGGCCCCAAGATCCCTGGCTTGGCAGCTAGGGCTGGAGGTGAGGTGGGAAGCGGGGACGGGCCTCAGCTGCGTGTGGGGAGGGGCCTCAGCTGCGTGTGGGGAGGGGCCTCAGCTGCGTTATGGGGCTCCCTGTGGGCCTGCTCCTGGGTGGGAGCACAGCTGGTGAAGGGGGGCCCTCTCATGTGGGCTCACTGCGAGGGTGGCATCCCAGGGCTTCCGCAGGGGCAGCCCCCCACCAGCTGGGTGTACCTCCTGAGTGACTCTGCTTCCCCAGGCCTCCCGCACTGAGACCTGTGCATCGCCAGCAACAGTACTTAGAATACGTGTTTCCTCTGCCCCCGCCTTCCTGGGCTACAAGAGCTCACCAGGGGCTCAGGGACCATCCTCTCCCTCGCCCGAAACGTCAGCAAACAGAAAATTGTGAGCTATCCAAACAGCACCCGAGGAGGAAACGTCTCCCCAGGCAGACGACTTGCTTCAGGAGCGAGAGGACAGCTCTGAAGTAGTCGATTCACATTCTCCAAGACCTCTAAGGACATTCTTTAGAGAAAAGAGAACAATGTAAATGGGAAAACGTGTAAGTTTTGTTTTTAGTCAAAAGAGTGAACAGTAGATTGGCTCCTGTGCAAAAGGGAACACATTACTTTTATAATTAGGGGGGAAAAAAGTAAAGCTATTTGCATTTTTGATTTTAAGAAGCACGTAACTAGACATATCTCTGTGATCATTTCAGAATTCCAGAAATACAGATGATCTGCCAAACCAAGACAGAAGGAAACAGGCTGGCGTTTAGACTTCTTTGCAGCATGAAATACCAGCATTGGAGCATCAGCTTCTGAGTTTGGGTGGGAAATATGTGATGCTAGCATCCAGTACTGCCAAATCCCATCCCTCACCTGAGGCCACGTCATGGCCTTCTCACAACTGGAAGGGCCGTGGTGCCCTACAGCAAAAGTCACCAGTGGAGACTTCTTGAAAACTGAGCGGCAATTAAATATGGAAGGCAACGATGGGGAAGACAAAGTATAAAATCAACCCCGTGATATGTACAGCTAATGAAAACACGATCACACAGTTTAATGCAAATGTGAAAAGTCATCATACTGAAAAGAAATGTTCTGTTATATAGAAATAATTTAATGATAATTATCTGCATTTCAAATTCCTAATGACTTCAACAAGATTTTGGAAGGGAGGTAGGGTGAAAGAAAATAATTTATTAACATACTGCATGCTAACTCTTTCGTCCCATGTGTAGGAGCTAGGAGATGCAGTTTATAAATGTTGATGGAAAAATATATTATTACACATTAGGCATTACTGTTATAAGCTTAGGCATTGCTGTTGTTATAAAGACACAGAAAATTTACAAATCATAAAAGGAAGAGAGCAAGTATTGCCTAAGCAGTTTGACAAAAAGAAGAAAGGAAATAAATTGGAAACATGGAAGAAACAAAAGGTAGAAATCATAAACTAAGATGAGAGAATCAAGACCAAGGAAATCAGTTAATATGACACAATAAATGTGTTAAACTATTTTATTAAAAGACAAACTCTCAGACTGTACAAAAACAAGTATACACTTATATCTCCCTCCAAACTATCCCTTTAAAATACGGCCATCTTAATGGAGAAGGCAGATTCTTGGGGGAAAAAGAGCTACTAACACTAGTGAGACAGAGAGAAAAGCAGTAAGAAAGGATTCATCTCTCCATCCATCCTTCATTCACTCAATCAGTATCTCCTGAATGTCCAAGGGGCATGAAGCTGGTGGGTGAGAACTGGGTCAGCTCTCAGCAAGGTGACCTTCTAGAGAGGAACACAGATGTGGCTAAAGGTGGTTTTTCACAGAACACATGCTGTGAAGGAAAATCCCAACCAGCCCTTGCCCCTCCAGGGATGAGATCAGCTTGAAGCAGATTGGGTCATTATACAATGAGTCATTTGTGTCCAACAATCTTATACAGAAAAGAAAAATCAGATTGGATAACTGCCCATGTACTTAATACATAACCCTTCCTATGTACATTTCAGTTCTCAATATTAACTTTTATTTTGTCTGCAGGGACCACTTCCCAGTGTGGACACCGGCCATCCCAGCCTCCCTACATGTTTACAGCTTGACTTTCCTCCCTGGGTGCTGCCTGGGAGCTGGTTGAACACAGAGCAACTCTGAGCTACACGTGTGAGCTTTTCCTACAGCAGCAGAGTATAAAAAGATCAATGAAAATAAGAATTCAGGAATTCAGTCTGCACAGACAGGGAATGAAAGCACTGCACTCTCGGGGCGGGGCCGGAAGCACGCAATTGCTTTAAATTATTTTTACAACTGGTCCGCCATTGTGCCAGGTCTGAGTTTTCCCCCAATGAGTGGAAAGGTTTTTAATAACTCTTCACATTTTTGGAACCACTTGAGGCTTGTATATGTGCTTTTTATGTGTCTCACACCCGTGTGGTGACTTACCTACTGTTGATGGGACCCGTCTGAGATTGGGCTCCGTCAGAAGCGGACGCCACAACCAAGACGGGAGTATTAAGTCATGAGCTTTGGAGGTGATCCTAAAAAGCAACGGTGAGTGAGTAGGGGGAGGCTCCAAGCTAGGGTAGGAAACCAATGCCAGGTGTCCCAATGAGCAGGTCACCCCTCTGGGCATTAGGGGCTCATTCTTGCTTTGAACTTCAGAGGCTGCAGAGAATGGGCTTCCAAGTTGTGGGAGACCAGATCCTCCCCCACCTCTCCCTTCCATTGTGGTTGAGGGCTGCTCTGGGACGGTAGCCCAGCTACTCCTCAGCTCATTCAGCCAAGCCTTGTTCTGCAGCCGAAAAAGCCCCCAAGCAGAGGGTCACTGCAGACGAGGGCCTTGCAGCAAGAAGCCACGGAGGGTGCCGAGGTGCCAGTCGTGGGCTCTCACAGCCTCTCCTAAAAGGTTTATCTCCACTCTCTTCTTGTTATCCTCTGCTTTTTTTTTTTTTTTTTCATTTCTTTGTGAAGTTGGTGCTTTGCATGTGATCCTGCTACAGCACTATGGCCTCACTCTGTCACCTTCCCTCCCTTTCTCGCTTCCTCCCTGTCTGTAAACCTGTACTGAGCGCCCACTCATTCTAGGGCTCAGTGATGAAAGATGACGAGATGTTTGTGTGCGCAGACCCTTTCACAAAGCTGTGCGGAGGAGAGCTGAGGCGGGTGAGCACAGGATACCGTGGGACCCAGAAGTGTCTTCTGGCTCAAAATCTCTGGAAAACTAGATGGAGTGACCCCTGAAAAGGTACATTGACAGCACGAAAGGTGTGGGCAAAACATGAGGTTTGATGATCGTAACTGGTGGCAGGGGTTTGATGGGCTGGGAGGAATCTGGGCTGCTCTGAGTTCCCATCACTTTCCCGGCAAGGAAGTGAGCAGGCCCGTGACCTCCATGGTGGGAAGGAGCCGAAAGAGCGTGCTGAGCTGATGTCTTTTCCAGGTGGAATTCGGGTCATCCTGTGAGCAGTTCAAGAGAGGAAGCATGAAGTTCTCGGGCAGAATGCGTTAAAAGGGCTTTCCCTCAGCAAGTGGATTTTTATTCAGAAATGCACGTGACAGGGCTTCCCTGGTGGCGCGGTGGTTAAGAATCCGCCTGCCAGTGCAGGGCACACGGGCTCGAGCCCTGGTCCGGGAAGATCCCACGTGCCGCGGAGCAACTAAGCCCGTGCTCCACAGCTACTGAGCCTGCGCTCTAGAGCCCACGAGCCACAACTACTGAAGCCCGCGCGCCTAGAGCCCGTGCTCTGCAACAAGAGAAGCCGCCGCAATGAGGAGCCCGCGCATCGCAACGAAGAGTAGCCCCCGCTCGCCGCAACTAGAGAAAGCCCGCGCTCAGCAATGAAGACCCAACGCAGCCAAAAATAAAAAAGTTAAAGTTAAAAAAAAAAGAAATGGATTTGACAGATAAACAGTAAAATGTGCAACAGTTGTTTCCCAAATTTCTGAGCAATAAACATTTTCTAAGGGGCATCATGCCATAATCCAGAATTGAAGAATTCTGGGACTAAATTAACATTCCATGAATTTAGTCCCCTTCCCCTTGTCCCCATTGTAAGACCTCCTCCTCAATATCAGGAAATGGGCCTCTGGTCTCTCTCTCAACACATCCAGGGCTGGGGCTGACTAACCGCCCACCATTTCCCATCTGAGAAGGGCTAGTTGTTGGAAAGTCCTTCTGTTAATCAGAAATCTGCCCTCCTGCAATTTCCCCATTGCCCCTAGGTCTGCCTTCCGGAATTACAAAGAATTTGTACAGTTCCTTTTGCAAAGAGATGAAGATGGCTATTAAGTCACTACTAAAATTTTTTCTCAATCTGCACTTTGCCAGTTCCTTCATGGGTCTCGGCAATCCAGTTTGAGGAGTGACTTCTGAAAGAAGCTGTTTTTAGTAAATCATATCAAAGGTCCATTGTTCCTACAAAATCTCCCCCTGTGCTTTCCCCATCCATCGCCGTGTTTCCGGATGGAGCCAGGTCTAAGCCTGAGCCCAGAGTGCCTCATCCTTGCCAATGGGCTTAAGAGGTGGGGTCACTTTGGGGGAAAAGATCCACTTGTTTAAAAACAAGGGAGGAATTTGGCTCACCCCGACTCAGAGGTTCAGGCTCTGTTGGAAAAGAAAACGCAACATCCTGAATCCACCAGGGTGTGGAAGGAATCTCTTCAGAGAGAAGGGCTTGATTTTAAAATTTTAGCTGCCTTTGTCATTTTCCTGACAGGCCCAACCTTTTATAAATGTGCTTTTAATTAAGCAAGCGTTTTCTTTTCCGGCCGCCACCCTCTTCTGTTTCCAGCAAAGATGCCAAAGAAGCTGCGTCAACTTCTTAAAGCAACGTGGGGACCGCGGTGCTTGCGGGGCTTGGGTGGGCACAGCGGGGTCTCCTTCCCTTTGCTTGTCATGGCTGTAGGTCTGCAGGCCAAGGTCTGGGGACACGGGCGATGGTCCTCCTGGCTGCCCACGTCTGTGACCTGGCCAGTGGCTGCTGACTCCGACCTGGATGAACTCAGAGGACGCGTCTCTGGGGTGAAGGGTGGTTGGCAAAGAAGCTTGTCTTCTCTGCTCCAAGGCCACAGCTGCAGAGAGTTTTGGTCATGGAGAGCCACTGCTGTCCCAGAGTCTGAACTTGGAACAGGGTGTCCCTTCTGTTCTCTGAAACTAAAAAGAAGAACAGGAAGAAAGATCAACAGACGCAGAAAGTGCGCTTGTGCAACAGGCCTGCTGGAGGAAACACAGAAATCACTTAACACGAATTGGTGAAATTATTGTGGCAGTGTTTTCTGGTCACATGAGGCTAGGTGACATTTCTTCTCAAGAGTAAAGGGGTAGCACTGAAAGGATGCTCTAACGAAATACTCACGCTCACTGGCTAAGCCCCCCTTTGTCAAGGTCTGACCCCTGGTTGTCTTCAAAGGTAAATATTGACTCTGATAACGGGTGAAAATCAGTCATTTCAAACACTCCCTGACAAACATTCTGTAAGCAAGGTTCACAGGACGTGGTTTTAAATCCAGACACCCAAAAAGCCTGATTCTCACCACACTCATCTCTAATGTAGGTACTTGCAGATACCTGTTGGTTACATTGGTTTCCTTTGGATTCGGGAGCCTGACATTGTTTTAAATTAGCTGCTGAGTCTCAGAGCTCAGCTGCTTGCTTGGGTTCCAGCCCTTCTCTTGTGTCTGGAATTTTGAGAGACATCATGGCCTCCTTGTGCTTCCTGCTAAGTCCATCAGTCTGGGATGCACTCAACAAACGGAAACGGCAGACAAGTTTGCTTCTGAGGCTGAAGGAATGAATTCCCTTCATAGCTCACTTGAAGTAGAAACTTACCTGCCTCCTTACAGAAGGGTTCCTCCCTTGTATATCATATTGGGGTGAACGCTTTGGGCACAACACTGATAGCCAGGGTCATAGAACGTCAGACCAGGAGACTCATTAGAATTCACTCATCTCTTGATGACAAACCCACGGTCCAGGTGTTCCAGGTCCCACACCAAGCAGACACCAAAACTCTGCCCACATTCCTGGGACTGCTGGGACCTGTGCCCCGTACTATACCCTCCCAGGATCCTCCAGGCCTTTTTTTCATGTGATTTTGCTTTATTTCATTTTTATTATTTTTATTTTTATGGAAGTATAGTTGATTTACGTCGTGTTAGTTTCATGTGTACAGAAAACGGATTCAGTTATACATACATATGTATACATATATGTATTCTTTTTCAGATTCTTTTCCCTTATAGCTTATTACAAAATACTGAGTATAGTTCCCTGTGCTATACAGTAGGTCCTTGTTGTTTATCTATTTTATATATAGTGATGATTATCTGTTAATCTCAAACTCCTAATTTATCCCTCTCCCCTTCCCCTTTGGTAACATAAGTTTGTTTTCTATGTCTGTGAGTATCTTTCTACTTTGTAAATAAGTTTATTTGTATCTTTTTTTTTTCAGATTCCACATATATGTGATGTCATATGATATTTGTCTTTCTCTGTCTGGCTTATTCACTTAGTATGATAATCTCTAGGTCCATCCATGTTGCTGCAAATGGCATTATTTCATTCCTTTTTATGGCTGAGTAATATTCCGTTGTAATATATATACCACATCTTTATCCATTCCTCTGTCCATGGACATTTAGGTTGCTTCCATGTCCTGGCTATTGTAAATAGTGCTACAACGGACACTGGGGGTGCATGTATCTTTTCAAATTATGGTTTTGTCCAGACATATGCTCCAGGCCCTTTAAAAGGAGGAACCACTGAGCTGGGTGAGGAGAGGCACACCCTTCCTGGACAGGGGGTGGGGTGGGAAGGGGAAGTTGCCGGTCTCAGGGATCGCACCTGTTCAGTGTCCTCCCCACTCCTCGTTTTGCAGTCACCACCAAGAAGGGTAAGAAGAACCATCCCAGCCAGACCCCTTTGCCCTGAGTCACCTACCACTGATGCGGTGGGTGGGCTTCTTCCCCACCTGCTGAAGTTCTCATGTGTCCATGCAACCTCTGTCTGCAGCACTTCAAAGAGCTCCCCTTCTCATGGCACTGGCAGTGGGAGCCAGCATGGGTCACTGGAGAGGACACTGTCTTATAGACCGAAACACGATCAGCACGCTGTCACCCAGTGGGTGATATCAGATCTTAGCGGAGGGGAGGGGGCGGTGGGAACTGCCATTCCCGTATCTTCCAGAAGAATTCCTCAGACTACACGGAAAGTCATCTTTTCCACAGGGCAGGCCACCACCACCTGTTCCCTTGAATGGCCCTATGTCAGTTTCAGATGCAAATAAATCAAAGGAAGGGTATTGTCCAGTTTTGTTCTCCTGACCTGTAAACGTGGGAATCTCTTCTGTGCTGCTCCCACAGCAAGGTGGGTCCTCAGTACGTGTTCAAAGGGGGCGGGTTGGTTCAGTGACTGGTCACCCCACTCATCTCAGCCAAGTTGGGGGTTGTCTCTCAATTGAGTCGTGCCTACAGCATGCTGAGATGGTCTCAAAACCTTCCCAAGGAGGTCACTAATGAAAAGTCCAAAAACCCAGTGTGTCCACCAACCTCCCTGCAACATAAATAGGCTTTATTTATCTAGGATCTGGACAAAGCTACCACTGAATAGATGTTTGTAAATGAATGAACAGTGGATGGGTAACTGTTCAACATGTCTTACACAAGGAAAGTGGAATGGGGGAGTAACCCAAGGGTCAAATGATTGCCAGAACGCTGAGAATTGAAGGATGCAACCACCATGTCTCCATTATTGGTTTTCTTCAAATATATCCTACCTCTTGCAATTACTGAAATAATCCAATATTAAATATATAGGACAAAGACCCATATGCATATAACATGGCATAATTTCAGATTTTGGAAGCACTTTCCCACAAGAAAGACTGAAAAAGTGTTAACGAACGCAGGTTTGTGTGTCCAACGCACAGTGAGGCCAAACAAACGAAATTTTGGAGTCTGGAGCAGAGAAAGTTTTATTGCAGGGCCATGCAAGGAGAACAGGCCCCCCAAATCCCGAACACCCATAAGGGTTTCAGCAAAGCACTTTTAAAGCAAGGTGAGGGAGGGGAGTGGTTGGTTGTTGCAGACTTCTTGGTGTCCGCATCCTTTGTTCTTGCATGGACAATGTAGGTCAGGTCATGAAGTTCCTGTAAACCTCCAACAAGACAAATGTTATTCTCTGCTCTGCAACTTTGTATCATATGAATGTAAAAGTGTTATACCCTTAAAGATCACAGCCTTGAGAATGGACTCTCCTGCGTATTTCAGGCTCTAGGCAACATTCTTTTACAAAAGGTACAGAGGCAACGGAGCACAAAGGTTAAAGTAAAAGGAACAGATTTAATATGGAGTCAGACTTGTTCTTCCCTATTAGAAAAGGACTTTCTGAGCCTGCAGGAGAGAAAGAGAAACAACAAGTCAGGCCCAGAGAATGGTTCACAGCAAGCCACAGCCTGTCTGGGAGCCTTGGTGTACACACGGGATGGGCCCCCGGCCTAGACTGCAGGGCAAAGGCTGAGCAAACAGGAAGTACCTTCAGTTATTCTAAGACACAATGCTGGTGACAATACCAAATACAGGCTGAAAAGAGAAGCAAACAGGCTAGCCCTGTCTTCCTGGAGTTGTCACAGGTGTCTGAATAATTGTGTAATTAAATCACCCTCCTGGTCATAGGATTATAAGCTAAAGTGAATACTTATCACAATGTCACCTTCTTCAAAACAAAGATAAAAATAAGCGGTAAAAATAGGTCAGGGTGTGCAGTATTTGCTTCGAATTTTTTGTGTTTAACCAAAACTAAAGAGCCTTCAAGAAGGGCTGAAGGGTTGTGTAACCCTCAAATGCTTTAGTCAAAAACAAAAAAAATTGACCTGCCTAAGCAAGGGTTGGGATTTTTTTTAACTGTATCAATTCCCTAGAAAAACAAAGTCCCCCACAGCATTCATTTTCCCTTTTTAAGCTGTTGTAAGAAAAATGGATGAGACCCGATGGCCTCCCCATGAATGGGATTCTCCCCCACCTGCATCCTTCAACTGCGTCCATGTGATTCCTCCTCTATCACAGTCTTCTCTCTTCCCTTTCTTCCCTCTGATCACAGCCTTTAGCTCAGGGGCTGCACTATCATTAGTCACTTTCAGACAGACTCTGTAGATTTCAAATGTCAAAATCAGGGAATTCCCCACATGGTAATTTTATTGGGAAAAAACAAAAAAGGAGAGAGAGAATGAAAAGTAAATTAAGTACAGCTCACATTTTCCACACCCTCTGTTGATATTAGGTTTTGGCCAAGTCTTCCTACCATGTGTTCTGCATGTTGAATAATAAACCGAATGGTTCGTTTCCAGGGTTATGTTACTGTTGGCTGATAGTGTGTCATTTCAAGGGGGTCCATTTTTCTCAGCTCTGCTCAAATCACTTTGGCAAGTTTAATCTGGTCTAACAGTTTTGCTATTTACTGCTGGAATTTCTGTATCTTAAGAGCACCCTGGGAATTTAGCTTAGTGGCTAAAAGATTGACTTATAGCTCTTAACCAGGAGGAAGTGGAGATGCACAGAAAATATACACAAGGATATATTGCAGAGTTACCTTTGCTCTCAGAGTGTTCCCGTGGGTTCAAGGGTTAGTTTCTGGTTTGCAAACTGTGCAGAGGTGACTGAATCTAGAGATTTAGAGCACTGCTAACGCCCAAAGTGAAGAGCTGTGCAGGGGAAGGAGTGGGTGCTGGGCTCTGTGATTTACTAGTCCTGTGATCTTGGGTGCATTCCTTGATCTCTTTGAGCTTTCTTTCCCTCATTTGCAAAATGCGGTTAATAAATCTTACCTTGGAGGGTTGTCTTGGAGGTAGAGTGAGGTGGTGCTCCTGGGAGACGTTTTATCTGTAAGACTCCATCCCTCTCTTGGACAGACTTCCTCAAAGCTGTGTAGCTGACAGGGTGTTGGTGCTCCACCCGGGTGTCAGGCCTGAGCCTCCGAGGTGGGAGAGCTGAGTTCAGGACGTTGGACCACCAGAGACCTCCTGGCCCCATGTAATATCAATCAGCAAGAGCTCTCCCAGAGATCTCCGTCTCAATGTTAAGACCCAGCTCTACTCAATGACCAGCAAGCTCCAGGGCTGGACACCCCATGCCAAACAACTAACAAGACAGGAACACAACCCCAACCATTAGCAGAGAGGCTGCCTAAAAACATACTAAGTTCACAGACACCACAAAACACACCACCAGATGCAGTCATGCCCACCAGAAAGACAAGATCTAGCCTCATGTACCAGAACACAGGCACCAGTCCCCTCTACCAGGAAGCCTACACGACCCACTGAGCCAACCTTACCCACTGGAGCAGACACCAAAAGCAGTGGGAACTACAAACATGCAGCCTGCATAAAGGAGACCCCAAACACAGTAAGTTAAGCAAAATGAGAAGACAGAGAAATACACAGCAGATGAAGGAGCAAAGTAAAAACCCACCAGACCAAACAAATGAAGAGGAAATAGGCAGTCTACCTGAAAAAGAATTCAGAGTAATGATAGTAAAGATGATCCAAAATCTTGGAAACAGAATGGAGAAAATACAAGAAACGTTTAACAAGGACCTAGAAGAACTAAAGAAAAAATGAACAATGATGAACAACACAAGAAATGAAATTAAAAATTCTCTAGAAGGAATCAATAGCAGAATAATTGAGGCAGAAGAATGGATAAGTAACCTGGAAAATAAAATAGTAGAAATAAGTACTGCAGAGGAGAGTAAAGAAAAAAGAATAAAAAGAATTGAGGAGAGTCTCAGAGACCTCTGGGACAACATTAAATGCACCAACATTCAAATTATAGGGGTCCTAGAAGAAGAAGAGAAAAACGAAGGGACTGAGAAAATATTTGAAGAGATTATAGTTGAAAACTTCCCTAATATGGGAAAGGAAATAGTCAATCAAGTCCAGGAAGCACAGAGAGTCCCATACAGGATAAATCCAAGGAAAAACATGCCAAGACATATATTAATCAAACTATCGAAAATTAAATACAAAGAAAAACTATTGAAAGCAGCAAGGGTAAAGCATCAAATAACATACCAGGAAATCCCCATAAGATTAACAGCTGATCTTTCAGCAGAAACTCTGCAAGCCAGAAGGCAGTGCAGGACATATTTAAAGTGACGAAAGGGAAAAATGTACAAACAAGATTCCTCTACCCAGCAAGGATCTCATTCAGATTCAATGGAGAAATCAAAAGCTTTACAGACAAGCAAAAGCTAAGAGAATTCAGCACCACCAAACCAGCTTTACAACAAATGCTAAAGGAACTTCTCTAGGCAGGGAAAACAAGAAAAGGAAAAGACCTACAATAACAAACGCAAAACAATTAAGAAAATGGTAATAGGAACATACATATTGATAATTACCTTAAATGTAAATGGATTCAATGCTCCAACCAAAAGACATAGACTGGCTGAATGGATACAGAAACAAGACCCGTACATATGCTGTCTACAAGAGACCCACTTCAGACCTAGGGACACATACAGACTGAAAGTGAGGGGATGGAAAAAGATATGCCATGCAAATGGAAACCAGAAGAAAGCTGGAGTAGCAATTCTCATATCAGACAAAATAGACTTTAAAATAAAGACTATTACAAGAGACAAAGAAGTACACTACATAGTGATCAACGGATCAATCTAAGAAGAAGATATAACAATTGTAAATATTTATGCACCCAACATAGGAGCACTTCAATGCATAAGGCAAATGCTAACAGGGATAAAAAGGGAAATCGACCGTAACACAATCATAGTAGGGAACTCTAACTCCCCACTTTCACCAACGGACAGGTCATCCAAAATGAAAATAAACAAGGAAACACAAGCTTTAAAGGATACATTAAACAAGATGGACTTAATTGATATTTATAAGACATTCCATCCAAAAACAACAGAATACACTTTCTTCTCAAGTGCTCATGGAACATTCTCCAGGATAGATCATATAGTAGATCACAAATCAAACCTTGGTAAATTTAAGAAAATTGAAATTGTATGAAGTATCTTTTCCGACTATAATGCTATGAGACTAGATATCAATTACAGGAAAAAAACTGTAAAAAGTACAAACACATGGAGCCTAAACAATATGCCACTAAATAACCAAGAGATCACTGAAGAAATCAAAGAGGAAATCAAAAAATACCTAGAAACAAATGACAGTAAAAACACGATGACCCCAAACCTATGGGATGCAGCAAAAGCAGTTCTAAGAGGGAAGTTTATAGCAATAAAATCCTACCTCAAGAAATAAGAAAAATCTCAAATTAACAACCTAATCTTACACCTAAAGCAAACAGAGAAAGAAGAACAAAAAACCCTCAAAGTTAGCAGAAGGAAAGAAATCATAAAGAACAGATCAGAAATAAATAAATGAAATAAATAAAAAAGAAATGAAGGAAACAATAACAAAGATCAATAAAACTAAAAGGTGGTTCTTTGAGAAAATAAAGAAAATTAATAAACCAATAACCAGACTCACCAAGAAAAAAAGGGAGAAGACTCAAATCAATAGAATTAGAAATGAAAAGGGGGAAATAACAACTGACACTGCAGAAATACAAGGGATCATGAGAGATTACTACAAGCAACTATATGCCAATTAAATGGACAACCTGGAAGAAATGGACAAATTCTTAGAAAAGCACAACCTTCTGAAACTGAACCAGGAAGAAATAGAAAATATAAACAGACCAATCACAAGCACTGAAATTGAAAGTGTGATTAAAAATCTTCCAACAAACAAAAGCCCAGGACCAGATGGCTTCACAGGCGAATTCTGTCAAACATTTAGAGAAGAGCTAACACCTATCCTCCTCAAACTCTTCCAAAATATAGCAGAGGGAGGAACACTCCCAAACTCATTCTACAAGGCCACCTTCACCCTGATACCAAAACCAGACAAAATGTCATACAAAAAGAAAACTACAGGTGAATATCACTGATGAACATAGATGCAAAAATCCTCAACAAAATACTAGCAAACAGAATCCAACAACACATTAAAAGGATCATACAACATGATCAAGTGGGGTTTAACCCAGGACTGCAAGGACTTTTCAATATATGCAAATCAATCAATGTGATACATCATATTAGCAAACTGAATGTTGAAAGCCATATGATCATCTCAATAGATGCAGAGAAAGGTTTCGACAAAATTCAACACCCATTTATGATAAAAACCCTGCAGAAAGTAGGCATAGAGGGAACTTTCCTCAACATGATAAAGGCCATATATGACAAACCCACAGCTAACATCATCCTCAATGGTGAAAAACTGAAAGCTTTTCCACTAAGATCAGGAACAAGACAAGGTTGCCCACTCTCACCACTCTTATTCAACATAGTTTTGGAAGTTTTAGCCACAGCAATCAGAGAAGAAAAGGAAATAAAAGGAATCCAAATCGGAAAAGAAGAAGTAAAGCTGCCACTGTTTGCAGATGACATGATACTATACATAGAGAATCCTAAAGTTGCTACCAGAAAACTACTAATCAATGAATTTGGCAAAGTAGCAGGATACAAAATTAATGCACAGAAATCTCTGGCATTCCTATACACTAATGATGAAAAATCTGAAAGTGAAATCAAGAAAACACTCCCATTTACCATTGCAACAAAAAGAATAAAATATCTAGGAATAAACCTACCTAAGGAGACAAAAGACCTGTATGCAGAAAATGATAAGACACTGATGAAAGAAATTAAAGATGATACAAATAGATGGAGAGATATACCATGTTCTTGGATTGGAAGAATCAACACTGTGAAAATGACTCTACTACCCAAAACAATCTACAGATTCAAAGCAATCCCTATCAAACTACCACTGGCATTTTTCACAGAACTAGAACAAAAAATTTCGCAATTTGTATGGAAACACAAAAGACCCCGAATAGCCAAAGCAATCTTGAGAACGAAAAAAGGAGCTGGAGGAATCAGGCTCCCTGACTTCAGACTATACTACAAAGCTACAGTAATCAAGACAGTATGGTACTGGCACAAAAACAGAAAGATAGATCAATGGAACAGGATAGAAAGCCCAGAGATAAACCCATGCACATATGGACACTTTATCTTTGATAAAGGTGGCAGGAATGTACAGTGGAGAAAGGACAGCCTCTTCAATAAGTGGTGCTGGGAAAACTGGACAGGTACATGTAAAAGTATGAGATTAGATCACTCCCTAACACCATACACAAAAATAAGCTCAAAATAGATTAAAGACCTAAATATAAGGCCAGAAACTATCAAACTCTTAGAGGAAAACATAGGCAGAACACTCTATGACATAAGTCACAGCAAGATCTTTTTTGACCGACCTCCTAGAGAAATGGAAATAAAAACAAAAATAAATAAATTGGACTAATTAAACTTAAAAGCTTTTGCACAGCAAAGGAAACCATAAACAAGACCAGAAGACAACCCTCAAGATGGGAGAAAATATTTGCAAATGAAGCAACTGACAAAGGATGAATCTCCAAAATTTATAAGCAGCTCATGCAGCTCTATAACAAAAAGCAAACAACCCAATCCAAAAATGGGCAGAAGACCTAAATAGACATTTCTCCAAAGAAGATATACAAACTGCCAACAAACACATGAAAGAATGCTCAACATCATTAATCATTAGAGAAATGCAAATCAAAACTACAATGAGATATCATCTCACACCAGTCAGAATGGCCATCATCAAAAAATCTAGAAACAATAAATGCTGGAGAGGGTGTGGAGAAAAGGGAACACTCTTGCACTGCTGGTGGGAATGTGAATTGGTACAGCCACTATGGAGAACAGTATGGAGGTTCCTTAAAAAACTATAAATAGAACTACCATATGACCCAGCAATCCCAGTACTGGGCATATACCCTGAGAAAACCATAATTCAAAAAGAGTCATGTACCAAAATGTTCATTGCAGCTCTATTTACAATAGCCCGGAGATGGAAACAACCTAAGTGTCCATCATCAGATGAATGGATAAAGAAGATGTGGCACATATATACAATGGAATATTACTCAGCTATAAAAAGAAACGAAATTGAGCTATTTGTAATGAGGTGGATGTACCTAGAGTCTGTCATACAGAGTGAAGTAAGTCAGAAAGAGAAAGACAAACACCATATGCTAACACATATATATGGAATTTAAGAAAAAAAAATGTCATCAAGAACCTAGGGGTAAGACAGGAATAAAGACAGAGACTTACTAGAGAATGGACTTGAGGATATGGGGAAGGGGAAGGGTAAACTGTGACAAAGCAAGAGAGAGGCATGGACATATATACACTACCAAACGTAAGGTAGATAGCTAGTGGGAAGCAGCTGCGTAGCACAGGGAGATCAGCTCGGTGCTTTGTGACTGCCAGGAGGGGTGAGATAGGGAGGGTGGGATGGAGGGAGACGCAAGAGGGAAGAGATATGGGACCATATGTATATGTATAACTGATTCACTTTGTTATAAAGCAGAAACTAACACACCATTGTAAAGCAATTATACTCCAATAAAGATGCAAAAAAAAAAAATAGAATGCTGAGACTTAAAAAAAAAAAAATAGAGTCAGGGATGGCTTCCAGGTTAAGCTTTAGTCAAATGATGCCTTCTTTTAAAAAATTCACCATTGGTAGGCAATGTTTCTAAGAATCTACTTCCCTTTATTGAGCAATTCTTGCCATCTACCATCCTGGATCTTTAGCAGAGGGTGAGTTGATAATCTGTTTCCTAAAAGCAATCTTGTTATGTGGCTGTGTGGTGGAGATAAGAATAACTTCTAATATTTGAACAGGATCCTGTAATTCAGAGGGAATTTCCTTCTATCTTATCTCACATAATTTCTACAGATATCCCATGAAATAGTGGGATAGAGATTCTTGTTGCTGTTTATATTTGATAAATCTGAGGCTCAGGATAAGCAACTCATTGGGAAGCTGAACATTTTGACTCCTGGACCAATGCTCCTTTGATCTTATAAGCCTTGCTGCCCACCACCTTCTCACTGATGCTGCTTTTCTTTAGAGCTGTCATCTCCCTTCTGATGGAGGTACCCACTTTCAAGGTAACAGATACTGCAGTTCTTCATGGGTATGGGTGGTTTTGTGATTTTCTTCTTCAGTGTAATCCTCTCAGAGATTCTCAATACTACAAGGGGTCAGATCTTTGTTTATTTTTCTTCCTGCGCATAAAAGGAGGGATTATATCATGTTCATCGGCTGAAAAATCCAACACTTTGAAAAATGCCAATCCTACTTAAAGTAATCTATAGGTTCAATAAAACCCCAACCAAAACCACTGGGGTTTGTTTTGTGGCATTGGACAAGTTGGCTCTAAAAATGTGGAAATTCAATTCATCACACCACCTATATGCGTTAACATACGATATTTGTTTTTCTCTTTCTGACTTACTTCACTCTGTGTGACAGTCTCTAGATCCATTCACGTCTCTACAAATGGCCCAGTTTCATTCCTTTCTATGGCTGAGTAATATTCCATTGTATATGTGTACCACATCTTCTTTATCCATTCGTCTGTCGATAGACACTTAGGTTGCTTCCATGTCCTGTCTATTGTAAATAGTGCTGCAATGAACATTGGGGTGCATGTGTCTTTTTGAATTAAGATTTTCTCTGGGTATATGCCCAGTAGTGGGATTGCTGGGCCATATGGTAATTCTATTTTTAATTTTTGAGGAACCTCCATACTGTTCTCCATAGTGGCAGTATCGATTTACATTCTCACCAACAGTGCAAGAGGGTTCCCTTTTCTCCACACCCTCTCCAGCATTTGTTGCTTGTAGATTTTCTGATGATGCCCATTCTAACTGGTGATGAATTGGGAGATTGGGATTGACATATATACACTAATATGTATAAAATGGATAACTAATAAGAACCTGCTGTATAAAAAAATAAATAAAATAAAATTCAAAAAAAAAATGTGGAAATTCAAAGGGCCAAGATAGCCAAGACAATCATAAAGAAGAACAAAATGATTCAACCTACACTGCCAGATATCAGGACCTATTACAAAGCTATACTAATGAAGAGAAGGCAGTATTTCTGAGAATACATAAATAGACCAGTGTAACAGAATGGAGAATCCAGAAACAGACTTATACATATGTTATCTCAGTTTATGCAGTATATAAAGGACGGTGTTATGGGCAATATTGTGTCCTGCCCAAATTCTTATGTGGAAGCCCTAGCCCTCAATGTGACTATTTGGAGATGGGGCCTTTAGGGAAGTAATTAAGGTTACATGAGGTTGCAATGAACATGTAAACTCTTACAATCATTTTGGAAAACTGTTTGCATTATCTACTAAAAACACGTACCTTATGATTTAGTAATTCTGTTCCTAAGTGTATACCCGAAAATAATATGTAAATATATTCTTCAAGGGACATGTTTGAGAATATTCGTAGCAACACTATTTGTACAAGTCTCAACCTGGAAACTCTCCAAATGCCCATTAATAGTAGAACAGATAAATAAAACGTGAAGAGTCATACAATGGAATATGAAGTGAGAATGAGCAAACCACACAATCATATGGACGAATGCACAAACATAATGTTGAACAAAAGAAACCATTGATGGGAGCCACGAGTTCCAAAAATATATATCAGATGTCAGGAGAGTGGTTGTCCTGGGTGGTGAATGCCTGGGAACAGGCGTAAGTGGGACTTCTGAATGTTTTGTTTCTAGATCTGAATGCTGAGTGCATTCAGTTTGGGAAAAACTGTGTATTATATTTTTTATGCATTTCTATGTGTTTATAGTACTTCAATAAAAAGTTTAAAAATTATTAAGGTGCTAACGTGACTTCATATTGATAAGCTTGGCTGCATTTGGTCACTCTTTATGGTGAACTGTTAATTGTGGTCCCCAAAGAACAATGTCTCCTGACTCAGTTCTTATGTAGTCCCCTCCACATTGCCTCTGGACTTGGCCGTGTGACTGGCTTCCACTCATGGAACACCAGTCAGCAGGATGTAAGTAGAAGCTTGATGAGCACTCGCCCGTTGAGGTTGTCTTCGTGCCATGCTCGTCCTGGGACCCTAGCTGTCATGTTGTGAGGTAGCACAATCAGCCACCTGACAGTATACTTGTGGACTTTCCTCCTGTGTCCCAGAGGCCAACCTGTACAGTTGGCTAAATGAGCTAAAGCACGACAGGTGGACGCGCCGTGCAAGGTTGACCAGAAGGATTCTGTCTCCTATCTGCTAGTTCATACATTTCTTCTAACTTCTGCTTCAAATTCACCTTTTCTAGGGAGCCTACTTGGTACTGCCTGTCCCAGCTGTACCAGTCCACACAGTCTGAGTCAACATAGGAAGGTTCAGTTTACCCTCTGTGGTTCTGCAATATTTTAGCTAGTAAGTCATTGCATCTCGATGGCGCTGAGAAGCTCCCTCACACTCTGTCTCATCTGGGTTTCACCACAGTGCTATGAATTGGGCAGAGTACACGCTGTCATTAACATTTTAAAAGGAGAAGATTGATGAACAGAGAAGCTGGCTGCCTTCCCTGGATCACCCTTTAAGGGGAGCCAGGATCCAGAGCTCGCCTCCCCTTCTGGCCAAGCTGGCCAAGCATCCTTCAGCAAGGAGTCGGTACCTCCTCTGCTTGGCATCTCCCCTCCACCACTTCCTGTTCCTGCGCCCACCAGGACGTTCCACGGTGCTCTCAGCAGTGTTGAACCAGGACTTGGTGCAATAAATCTTAGCTTTTATTGAGTAGTCTTATCCTCAGCGGGCTCTGCTACCTGACAAGTAGGGCACTCCTCTGAGAGTCAGAGGGATGGGCTGTCTCCGCAAGAGTTAATGAGGTGGTGTCATCCATTTTGCATGGTCTCACCCCATCGTCATTTACTAAACCTGCCCACTCTTGTTCCTGCTGCTGGACCCCACTTTTCGGGCAGTTATTCTGCAAAATTGTGGTGCAGAGATGAAGGCCTGCTTTCTCCACTGTGGTCTCTTCTTGTTATGGGGATTAAGACAGATAACAAAACAATGCTGGGTTGGGGGCCGTGGATGGGCACACACACGGTGGCATGCAAACCCACAGGTAGGTCACTAAAGCTTCCCTGAGGAGAAGCTGGGCTGACTTGGTGATGACATCCACCTTCATCTTACCGTCTGAGGAGACCTCAAGGAGAGGGAAGCACAGATACGTGTAGCAGACTCTGTAGGTCCTCTGCAGAAACTGTTGCTTTCACCTGCTTTTCCATTCCCACTGAGATGGTCCAGGTCCAAGGACCATAACCTCTGCCTCAGCCCTCCAGTCTCCTTTACATCCTGAGCACAGCTGCCAGACTAGAGCACAGCTTTGTCCTCCGCGGTCTGCCTTGGCTCCCTATTGCCTGCAGCAGTGTTTATTTACTTTCTTCTCCCTGCAAAATTACACTTGGCATCACAGTGTCTTGGCCACCGAAAGCCCCCAAGGGAGCTGGAGTAGCTGACATGGATTGATTTCTTTGATCAGGCTTTAGTCTCAACACAACGTCTTCAGGAACACCCTCACTGGGGTCATAGACTGGACTCACCCTATCCATGCACTGCCTCTTTCCGTAACATCCATCCTAATATTAACATATGTAAGTGTGGACTAAGTGTGAACTAATGTTTTAAGGGTCTGTTTCCCGCACCAGCCTGGAAACTATGAAGAAAGTGGCAGTGTCTGTCCAGTTCCCCATCGCAGCTGCACTTAGCAGAGTTTGGCACATGCGTGGGGTTTCATAGCTAGTAACTTCTTGGCTACTGGTTCCAAGGCCACTCACGGCATTTGGTGTCTCCATCCGGGACATTCTCAGACTCCCCTGTAACAGATTTTAGGCTAAAAGCTAAAGGAAATGCAAATAGGCTTGAAACTTAGTCTAGGACCCCAGGAGCCTTCAAGTTAGTGGTGGAGACAGACATTGTTACAAAGGGCTCCACGTGTGGCTCCTGTGAGCTGTCATCTCATGTCAGGAAGTCTCTCCAGTACCATCCGCCGTTCGACATCTACTTCTGCTGCATTTTTCCGAAAGGTTCTGAGATGAGGTTGTGGAAGCTAATGTTTGTGGAACATTCACTCTGGGTCAGGCGCTATGTAGAGCACTTTACATGAAGCATTTTTTCTTAATTTATTTTTACTGACGTCTAGTTGATGTATAATATTATATGTTACAGGTGTATAATATTGTGATTCACAATTTTTAAAGATTATACTCCATTTCTACTTACTATAAAATATTGGCTATACTCCCCGTGTTGTATCCTCATAACTTATTTATTTTATACCTAACAGTTTGTGCCTCTTAATCCTCTATCCCTATCTTGCCCCTCTCCTCTTTCCTCTCCCCACTGGTAACCACTAGATTGTTCACTGTATCTGTGAGTCCTTTCTTTTTTGTTATATTCACTTGTTGTATTTTTTGTACATTCCACATGCAAGTGATATCATACAGTATTTGTCTTTCTCTGTCTCATTTCACTTAGCATAATATCCTCCAAGTCCATCCATACTGCTTCAAATGGCAAAATTTAATTCTTTTTTATGGCTGAGTAGTATTCCACTGTATATATGTATATCACATCTCCTTTATACTTTCCTCTGTTGGTGGATACTCAGGTTGCTTCCACATCTTGGCTATTGTAAATGATGCTGCTATGAATACTGCTGCTATTGGGGTGCATGTATCTTTTGAATTAGTGTTTTCTTGGGTTTTTTAAAATACATACCCAGGAGTGGAATTGCTCCATCATATAGTAGTTCTATTTTTAGTTTTCTGAGAAACCTCCATGCTATTTTCTGCAGTGGCTGCACCAATTTACATTCCCATCCATAGTGTATGAGGGTTCCATTTTTTCCACATCCTCGCCAACATTTGTTATTTGTTCGTTTTCATGATGGCTATTCTGACAGGTGTGAGGTGATTCCTCATTGTGGTTTTAATTTGCGTTTCTCTGATGATGATTACATGCAGTTTATAATCAATCCATGCAAAAACTCCATTTGAGAGAAAAGAAGTCGTGATTTGGACCAAAAAAGTAATTTGCCCGAGGTCACACAGCTAGCGAGCAGGAAAAGCTGAAATGGACCGAGGTCTCTGTGATGCTGTGCTCAGCCTTCAGTTATAGAAAGCAGAGTCATTCCAGCCAATTTAGAAAGAAATTTACTTCTGTTACTAGATGGACAGCAGAGTCATGAGGTCTGCTGGGGAATATAATTCTAAGTGAGCTTGCAGGAAAGTCTCCCATGCCACAGAAGTTGCTGCCCAGGGAACTGCCTGTCAAGTGGAAAGCCATGGTTTCCATGCCGCCTCCAGAGCCTCATTATGACCTGCCTCTTTCCCCACTCAACCCACTTCTGAATGCATGTCTTGAAAGAGTGTGTCTGATTGGCACACACTAAGCCATCACCAGAACCCTGGCTGCGAGGGAGTCTGGGAAACATAGGTCTTGGCATTTAGCCTCTGAAGAGCAAAATGGTACACTAAGTAGCTTCTCTGATGTGAGTTAGAGAATCAGCCTCACATATCAAAGTCCAAACATTACATGGTGATGAGGGTATGTATACTCTTTCCTCCTGTGCAAAAGCACCAACCCAGGAGAGAGGGAAGCCCCCGTCAACTCCTTTCTGCCATATGCCTGCTGCATTTCATCTTGTCCAAACATCTGTTTCACCTGCTAACTTCCTGACCATGCTGGACACTAATTGACTCCAGTGTGTGTTCTCCCTTCCTTGCTTCCAACCCCCACAGCAGACTGGTCCCTTTTCCTTGTCAGCAAAAGCCAGCTTATGTCAGGGTGTGCCCAGGACCTCTTGCAGCTAAGGATAGACTTGCCACTTCGTTCTGGCCAGGAAGATTGAAGGAGCAGTTTCATAGGGGAGGCTTCTAGGAAAGCCATTGCTTTCCTGATGGAAAGGGACAGACTGAGCTGGCATTTCCTGTGGAGAGTTGCCCTTTCTTTTTCTTTCTTCCTGCCTGGAAACGTGAGCAAATTACCAGGAGGTGGTGCACCCGTCCAGGGAGCATGTGAGCCAAAGCCACATGCCGAGAATCAGAGGAGGAATCGGGAAGCAGCCTGTGTCCTGGTGGCACAGGAGAGATGTCTGACTTCGGCTGCCTGCTTATGGACTTACCGTGATGCCAGAAAAATGAAACCAATTTAGATAAGTTTTTCTGTTCAGTTTTCGGGTTTTGATATCCACAGACCCCAAAGGGTCTTCTCTAGGGTCAGTCCTTGTATACCAGCCTCATGGCTGATGGAATTTTAGGGCCGGAAGAGAGTAAGAGGTCACCTGGCTGTAGTCATATATTGCCTTGCAGTTTATCAACATCCAGGTGTATATGCCTAGTCTACACTGTCAGATTTAAGCTCCCTGTAGATGGGGATTATATATAAAATATATGTAATAATATATACTATATATCTATATATCAATATAGATAAAATGCTTAATATTAAAAATGTTTATCAAACCCTCGCTAAGTGAATGAATTCACAGATCCTTTGACAATGTCTGTGGGACACTTACTTTTAAAAATTGAAAAAATTTTTTTTGCAAAAGAACTCAAATGGATTTATTAAAAATGTATTTACGGCATATCCGACATTTGAGAGCAAATATTCTATTCTGCATACATCATTTTTTAAAATTGAAGTAGTTGATTTACAATGCTGTATTAGTTTCAGGTGTACAGAAAAGTGATTCAGTTATACGTATATATATTCTTTTTCAGATTCTTTTCCATGATAGTTATCATAAGATATCGAATATAGTTGCCTGTGCTCTACAGCAGGCCCTTGTTTTTATCTGTTTTATATCTAGTGGCGTGTATCTGTTCATCTGAAACTCCTAATTACCCCTCCCCGCATTTACCCCTCGGTAACCATAGGTTTGTTTTCTATGTTTGTGGAGCACTTACTTTGGAACGTATACTCGTTGTATTAAGAATTTGGAGAAGCTAGAAAGAAAAAGAAGAAAAATCCTATGGAGAGGTGAAATTCTTTTATTCTTTCTTAGAGTTATTGTGCAAAACTTGATTTATCTATTGCTGTGTAAAAAAACCAGCTTCAAATTTGTGGCTTCAAGCAACCCTCATATTATTTGTTCTTGATTACATGGGTCAGGAACTCCAGTCAGGTGGCTCTTCCGGTTCAGGTGATGTTGGCTGGGGTCACTCGATAGGTTGCATTCGGTTGCTGCCTGTGTTGGGCTGACAGGTCCTAGAAGGTTCCATTCACAGGCACCTGGGCGTCCCTCCTCAAGGCCACCCTTTCTCACTTGCTGCTTTGGGCTGCCTCACAGCATGGTGGCGGCAGGAGAGCTGGGGTTCTTCGATGGTGTCTGGCTTCTAAGAGGGAGAGTTGAAAGTGGCAAAAGCTAGAGACTTTAGGGTCAGCCTGGGAATGTACAGCACATCATTTCTGCTGCATTCTGTTGGTCAAGAAGGCTCACTTCGTGGGCCCTGCTCAGATTCAGGGGAAGGACCAAGGTTCTCTACCTCTTAATGGAGGAGAAGCAAGGTCACACTACTAAAGGATGGTAGATAGTACTGCTGTCATCTTAAGAGACAAATCTCCCTTGCTACCCTTTACCTCCCTACAGGTCCAGATTACCCTACAAATCACCTCATTTGACAGTTTTTACATGGGAGGAAGAATTAATATTTGTAGGATTCATACTATATGCAGAGTGCTGTGCTAACTCCCTTCACACAGTATTTCTTGTTCACTGTGACTTTAATTGTCAAAGTAATATTCTTTGGACCTAATCTCTGGGTTCATTTGAGCCATCTGTTGATGGTAAGTAAGTAGCCAGTGAGTCCATAAAGCAAGATGCACGAGGAGTCGCTGAGAGGTGGGACTTAACTGGCTGTCTTCGCTATGCAGAGATAACCCTAAATGTTTTCTCTTTATCTCTGGGGATCACAGGTTACCGACTTGCATTCCTAAAAGAGCTCACTTCAAACTCTTGTTCCTTCAACTCCCAGGGCGGGGATATGGAAGCTTATCTCTTGAGAGATTCTTTTATTATTGAAAAGAAACCATTTCTATGCCTCTGGGTGCCCAATTAAAACTTGTACAGACAGAAGATATTGGAGGGGCAGCTCCCTGGCCACTCCCACCTATTCAGTTGTAAAATACCCTTCCAGAGTTATTCAGAACTGCAGACTCCATCGTTGCCTCATGACACGTCTGCACGAGAACTGATGACAGACACACCCAGAGGCTTACGGGTGTTTGTGCTGAACGGCAGCCCCTGCGGGGATCGTCTTATTTTATCCCTTTTGAAAGTCTTGACTGGGATTCAAGAGGAAAGAAAAAAAAGTAAGCTGCGTGTGCACCAGAGCAACTGCGCTGTAGTAAAACAGCAGATGCAGGAACACTTCATTCACCAAAGGCTCACCAGAAGCCAGAGGAAAGTTGTGACATGGGTGGAGTCAGAGGCAAGTGGAAAGTTCTGGAACCTTCTAGCTCCCCAGTAAGACTTCAGGGATGTCGGGGAAAAGTCGGGAGAGGCTCCTCATTTCCAAGAGATGTAACTTGCTAAGAAACACCTTTGAAAACCTCAACCCACTTTAGGAGTAATTCAGTTATTTTGAACCATTATTCTTCAGATGGGGACACAGAGGCCCAACGAGTGAGGTGACTGGGTGGGGTCAGTGCCCTGGCCTGTGGCAGAGCAGCGTCTGCACCCAGTTTGCCTAATCTCCCGTTCAGATCTCTTTCCAGACACTGTGTCCCCTCTGACTTTGACTTTTCGACCTGATTGGCTTTACCATGTGATGTTGAAATGGGGAAATAGAAGCTCCCGCCTGCTCGGGGCTTGGATAGCAGGGATAAGGGGGGTGACACGTACCAAAGGGGGTTGCACAGGGTCAGGGGCTTCCAGAGGGTTATGAGGCAGCCTCAGGCTGGAAGGTGGGTACATGGGGGTCTCTAACCTCCCCTCCCCTCACTGAGGGGAGAAGGGAGCTGCCTTCCGGCAGGAACACCTGCGCAGAGCCTGCATCCATGCTCTGCGCAGGGCAGGGAAGGTGCTGCCACAGTTGGACCCTCGGAGACGCCCGTGTCCCTCATCCTTGGAATCTGATCTCCCAGCAGATGTAGACAGAAAGCTGGAAAGTCTCGTGGATGAGGTCCTGGTCAGATCCATCTGTGTGAAACGTGGCAGAACAGGAAAAGGAGGTGGGAGGCTAGCCGTGGGCACAGTTGTGCAGGAAAGGATCGTCATTAATCTGAGATCACAGAGTATCTCATTTGTGTCTCCTTGTATCTGTGAGTGGATGGGTATGTGAGATATTGAAAACTGTATGGCTCAGAGCAGAATCGCCCTAGCCTGGCTTTGTTTGGGACTGTGGGTTAGCAGATGAAGAGATGAAAGACTCTGCGTCAGGGTCTGGGGGAGGGGTGGGGTGGAGGGAGAGGGAGGGGGGAGGGGTGGGGTGGAGGGAGAGGGAGGGGGGAGCCAGGAAGAGGAACTTAGAACTTGAGCTTCGGAACTAGCCCAGGGGCTTTTAAGCAAAGACGGCCCACTATTTTAAGATGCCAGGAAACCTGGTCTGCTATCCCCTTTGGGCTCCTAAACATTCAGTCAGATCTGTGCTCAAGTCACCGGCCTTGTTGGGGGTGGGAGGTACGATGGATACAAAGGAAAGGGGTGGAGTTCTCTTGAGGGGGAGACAGACCCCAAGATGCTCCTTTAGCCAGATTGGTTCAGTGGAAGCAGAGCCCCTGGGAATCACCCACTGCTTGGGAGCTCACTGCCGGGGAAGGAGGGTCAAGTGAATGTTGTCTCCACCCTAAGGGCCCAGGGCCCCCAGTGACATACTCCTATTGTTCAGAAGCCTGGTACAGTTTATGACAGAGTCCTGAGGTCCATGGCTGTCCTTACAGAGCGAGGCCTTAGCCAAGACAAGTCCTGGCTCGGTAGACACTCCTTGCACCAAAAGGCAGGAATTCTGTACCAACTATTTCTCAACAGAACTTCATAGCTGGCGTATCCTCCCCACTCCTCTCTCTCTTTTTTTTCCTACCTCCTCCCCAATTATATAATTCTGGTTACAAATAGTTTATGAAGTCCAACCTTCTCTTCAAAGCCTCCATATCCGTTAGAAATGAGTTTGTATGCAAGTAACAGAACATGCAACAGTGGCCTAAACCAACAGAGCAGGACATGTGGAATCAGCAAGCCAGGGCCAGTACAGTGGCTCACCAGTGTCACCAAAGCTCTTTGCACTCCACCGTCCTTAACATGTTGGTATGCAGGGTCACAGTCACAAGGTGGTTGCCCCAGTGCCGGCCATAAAGCCCACGTGTGAGTTAGAAGGGGAGGTGTCCTTGTAAGGCCAACTGGCCCGAGGCAGGGGAACACAATCAGATTCACAGGTTGCATCAGACCGAAATTCTCCGGACCACCCAGTTCCAGAAACTGACCTGGAGACTTTCCAGACCACCCAGTTCCAGGAACTGACCTGGGGACTTTGAACCCAGCCCAGCCTTCCCGCCTTTCGAGGGGCGGGACTAACGGTCCACCAGGATACCCGAAAAGACCACCAAATAAGGAGTACCCTGCACCCTCCCAGATTCACCACATCCCTTTCCCTTCCTCCCCTATAAAACCTTGCCCAACCCTCGCCCGGGCGCGACTTCTCTGGCCCCTTTCTCTCGGACCAGTGAACCTCTCCTGGGAGCGCTCCCTAATAAAGCTCACTTGAAGCTTTCCTCTGTTTCGCGGTGCCGTTTGTTAAGATCCGACCTTACAGTCATCTTTGTCGCTTTCATCAGGAAAGCAAAAGCTTTTCCAGAGATGACCCCAGACCCCAGCATTACGGTCACATCTTTGTGGTAATTAGTGCTTACCCAGGACACTGCAAAATCAGTTCCCTACATTCTTGCGTCCTGGCAATTAGGTTGAAATGCAAGTTCTGTCCAACAGACAGGGAGCAAAATGACACAAGACACTTTACAGCCATGAGTGTTAAAAGCCTGAAATGTCCTCCATCTTCCTCTTCCCTTTGTTGGCAAGTTTGGGAACTGAATGTTCCAGACCGGGCAGCTGCAAAATAGTAAAATTCCATCCGGCTGGTCCCTGAGGGACATGATGGAACAGAGACCCCAGTAGACCCCCCAGGGGCAGGCAACTTGCGTGAGAAATCAACCCTGTTGTGCTAAACTGCTACATGTCAGGGTTAATTTGTGACCACAGCATAACTTAGCCTGTGCTGGCTTACACAGTCTTATCCTCCAAAACTCCATCCCACGGCTGCCTCTTGCTGACGGAGACTAGGAACATGAGCCTTTGGGTCTTTCGGTCTCCACCTGGAGTCAGGCAGCAGAGCAGTGTGTTGGGGACTGGTATTAGGTTTGCCTGATCATAACGCCCACCGTAGCTTCCCAGGTTGGTCCTGAAGTTCTGTACCCGTGTGGCTAAGATCTGAAAGCAAGAGACACAGATTAAAATACACACACACACACTCCCACACATACACGCACACTCCCACACATACACGCACAGTCTCTCACACAAAAACACACGCTCTGGCACAAACACCCACATACTCACACAGAGATACAAACACACACTCAGACACATGTGACAACATGATCTCTCAACCACGAAGAAAAGTTTGAAAGAAAAAGTGTTATTTTCCTGTCACCTCTTTAAACTTGCTTTCTGATTTTGGAAAAAACCACAACCTCTCAACTTAGAGGTTTTCCAGCTCATGATCCAGATAAAGAATGATTCTATTAAAATAATGTCAGGCAGACGTGGCAAGGTGGGCACAGGAAGGCAAACCTACCATTGGTTTGGAAACAACCCTCCGAGTCTGGGATGAGGAGAAAAGATGGAGATGAAATAATTGCTGTGCTGTGAGAACGCGGGGCTGGATGCTAAACTTGGCTGACGTCTTGAAGACAAGGAAGGGGAGGTTCATGATACCTGTGAGGTCAGTGACTTAAGACCGAATGGTAGGGAAAGACCTTGGGGATTTCAGCAAAATTCTCAATTCAAAGAGTGAGAGAAGGCGGATGATTCACGTGGGCGGAGCAACCTGAGGAGCTGACGGCAGGCCAGGAGCAGGGAGCACTGGCTGGGGAGCTGTGTGGGCAGAGTCCCGGGAACTGCTGGTGACGGACGTGCCACGCATATTCTTACCAGGGGGGCGCGAACTGGGCCCAGGGCAAAGGCGGTCGCTTCTCCAGCGGCCCTGGTCTTCTGTGGATGTAGCCAGTGAAGCCAAACCAGGAGAGGTCTGGGTTGGGGGCCTGGAAAGCCAGGTCTGTCTCCCAGGACACAGCACCCCGACGCACAGAGATTTTTGCCCCCAGGGTCCCTTGTCTTGCACTGAAATGCTTTGTGCCCTTTGAAGCCACTGTGGGTTGTCAAGGTAGTGAGGCGGGGCAGGGTGAGGTAGATGTTGAGGAAGTCCCCTGACCTTCCTGCTTTGGGAGACAAGAGGAGTGCATCTTGGGAACAGCAGCAGACCAGCTCAGCCTCCCCTGGCTTGGGCCCCTGGGGCGAGCTCTAATAAGAAGCCGAGGCCACTTCCTGCCTCCATCTCTCGTCCTCCAGCCTCGGGGGACACAGCTGATCCTGTAGGTGTGCAGCCTCACGTGGTCCCTCACGTGGTCCTCACGTGGCATCCAGAAGACCCAGGCCGGGAGCCAGATGTTTCCAGTGCTGGCCTGGGCTTTGTCAAGCTCGGAGTGAGCTCACCCAGGGCTGTGGGCTGGCAAGAAGGAAAGGGCATCTGAAGCAAGATCTGAAGAAGGCCCTCAGTGTTGGAACACAAGAAATACCTTCCTATCTGGCCCCCTTCCCCAACCATATTCTTCCCTAAAAAGTCACATTTCAGGAAGAAATATTTTGAGACAGTACGGGGGAAGGGAAGAGATCAGCTGAAACAGAGCATGAGGTGACAGCACATCTATGGGTTGTGTGTGCAGGAGAACAGACAGGGAAGGGGTACTTCCCGCGCCCCCCCACCCCACCCCGAGTCTGCACCTGCCCTGGGTCTGAGGTCACCTGGGGTTCCATCCATGACCTGACACATCGCAGTGTGGCTCTTTTAAATTGCCTGATTCATATGTTTATTTTACAAGATATTTTCTGGGCAAATCTTAGCTGTACCACTTTGTTAAAAAAATTATTTTATTGAAGTCTAGTTGCTTTACAAATGTTGTGTTAATTTCTGCTGTATAGCACTGTGATTCAGATATGCATATATATATATATATATATATAAAATGTACATATATATACATTCTTTTTCATATTCTTTTCCATTATGGTTTATCACAGGATATTGAGTATGGTTCCCTGTGCTGTGCAGCATGACCTTGTTGTCTATCCATTCTATATATAAAAGTTTGCATCTGCTAATCCCAAACTCCCAATCCATCCCTTCCCCCACCTCCGCTGGCAGCCACAAGTCTGTTCTCTATGTCCATGAGTCTGTTTCTGTTTTGTAGATAGGTTCATTTGTGTCATATTTTAGATTCCACATATAAGTGATATCATATGGTATTTGTCTTTTTCTTTCTGACTTACTTTGTTTAGCATGATAATCTCTAGGTCCATCCATGTTGCTATAAATGGCATTATTTCATTGTTTTTTACGGCTGAGTAGTATTCCATTGTATACATGTACCACATCTTCTTTAAACACTCATCTGTCGATGGACATTTAGGTTGTTTCCATGTCTTGCCTATTGTAAATAGTGCTGCTATGAACATAGGAGTGCATGTGTCTTTTTGAACTATAGTTTTGTCCAGATATATGCTTAGGAGTGGGACTGCTGGATCTTATGGCAACTCTATTTTTAGTTTTTTTGAGGAACCTCCATCCTGTTTTCCATAGTGTCTGCATCAACTTACATTCCCCCCAAGAGTGTAGGAGGGTTCCCTTTTCTCCACACCCTCTCCATTAGCTGTACCGCTTCTATGTCAAGTTGACCTCTCCTTTTCACTCAAGGACACCAAAGTGAAATAACTTCACGGTGACTGATGCAAGACACCACTCCAAGGCTGGCTCCTTCCTCATGGAATATTCCACCTGGGGAAGGCGGAAGATTTTGTTACATCTGCCCAGATGAAGACGTTCATAGTCCCCCAGTTCTGGGCCTTGTCTGTCCGATGTGTTCACGTGTCTTGCGTGCCATGCATCTGTGGAGTTGGGGGTGTTAGAATACGCTCATTCCGGAGAGCAGGGCTCCGGGTAGCAAACCACCAGGATTGCGTGTGGAGCGGAGCCTCAAAGGCCATCAACACACCGCTGTGCTCCCAGTCCTGTGAATATCAGTTTAAAGATTTTAACAAAACAATGGAAAAATTATTAACAGAAAGCTGAGCTCTGAGTCTGGAGCCAGACAGCCAATACTCTAGGCCGTTTCTTTAGGGCCTGTGACAGAGGCCCCATGGGATAGGAGTCAATTCCCTGCACCTCACTCTTTCCAGAGAGGGATATGAAAACACACCTGGAAAACTCTCCTTTTGCTCACCCAGGTTTGAAGTTTCCTATAGTCGCCTGGGCACAAAAATGATGGTACATTCATCATGAGATTCCAGAACCCCGCAGGACATCAGAGATGCTGGCTGATTTTTCTTCTAAGTCCCAAATAACCCACTATGGGTAAGTCTGGCACCCTTGTCCAGGACCGGGTTTTCTATCAAACTAGGACCCCTGCCCACACCCCTACCCTGGCCTCCTCCTTTCCTTCACAAGGTCCTGGGAACATACAGAAACAAGAGAAAAGTGACAGCAGCACACTTCCCAAACTTATGTGAATCCCTGGGGATCTTGTAAAATGGGGATTCCGATCTGGTAGTTCTGGGCTTGGCCTGAGACGGTGGATTTCTAATATGCTGCTGGGCCCATGGACCACACTTTGAGTAACAAGGGTTAGTGCAGCGGTTCTGAAAGGTGGTCCCCAACGAGCAGCCACATCAAAGAGCTGAATGTTAGAAATGCATGTTCTCAGGCCCCTCCCAGACATACTAACTCAGAAGCTGTGGGGCTGGGGCCCAGGCATCTGTGTTTTAACAAGTCTCCCACCCCACCCCCTGGGATTCTCTCTCTTTCTGTTTTTTTTGTCATAACTCGCAGCATGTGGGATCTTAGTTCCCTCACCAGGGATTGAACCCACGCCCCCTGCATTGGAAGTACGGAGTCTTAAACACTGGACCACCAGGGAAGTGCCTACCCCCTGGGATTCAGATGCAAGCCTGACTGCTGAGTTTTGGGAACCACCAGGTTATAGTAAGTTGCAGTATAACCATCTGGCTACAGTAGGGTTTAAGCTAGCTGGGCTGGGGAGGAGAGGTGGCCCATTTACTGCATAAGCTGGCCCTGTGAAGGACAAGTAGGGGCTCCTAGACAGAGCAAAGGGCTGTGCAAAGGCCCCGAGAGGAACATGGTGGCTGGGGATGGGGAAGGGAAGGGGGCTGAGGAATAGTCTAGAACATTCTTTCAGGCCAACCCAGCCACAGGTACAGAGTTTTCCTCGGCACCTGGCCTTTCGTGGTTAAGCATCACTACCTCACCCCACTGCTCTTTACCAACAGA
Source organism: Grampus griseus (assembly GCF_964374135.1). NCBI lineage: Eukaryota > Metazoa > Chordata > Mammalia > Artiodactyla > Delphinidae > Grampus > Grampus griseus. The sequence continues at coordinate 3,806,349 of NC_139001.1, forward strand.
AAGATAAGAACTCAGCAGCCAGGGTCCCTCTTCCTGTCCCCGACTGTTTTTAAGCTCATCTGCCTTCCTGGAGAGGAAAGCTTCTCATACGGAAAACGATCCCCAGTCTGGTAAGTTCAAGATGGTGTCCAGAACTGAAATTTTCACTCGGGGATGGCGGGACTCAGCAATCCCCCTTTCCCCAGGATGCTGAGCCTGTCAGAAGGAGTGAGGGGGAGAGGCTGGGGCAGAGGGAGGGCAGCGTCAGGAGATGCCGTTGTGGTTTCCTTGGTTGATGTCGTCTCACAGGAAGGAGGATGGTTCCTGTCTCTGTTTTAGGTCCCTGTAGGCCTGCAGACACTCTTCCCCCAAGTATCGCCAACTGCAGAGAATGTGTGTGTGTGTGTGATTCCAGGACCTGGGGGAATAGCCAGAAATTCCCCCAGGCAGCTAGGGAAAGCTAGGGAAGCAGGGGGCAGCTAGGGAAAGCTGATACTGTCTGGATTTTATCTTTGAAAAGTGTGCCTATTTTCTCCTATTAAATAATAAATGTTTGTGTTCGTGTAAGATATGGCCCAATGCTGAGGAAAATAAATAATCCTGTTATCCCACGGTTACATCCCAGGGAGTATACACATTGCCCTTGGAAGAGAACAGGCCCAGGCAGAGAACACATTGTTTTCTGAATAAGTGTTTTCACAGAGGGGACGTTTTAGAGGAAGGATGAAATCTACCTTCTTTGCGGTGAGCACACAGGGGTCGGGGTGAGGGCAGCGTGTTTGGGGGCGTCCTGTGACCAGAGACTGGGGAAGTTCTCGTCAGCCCAACAAGCCCGGTTCCCAGAATCCCTCGTGCCCAGGGAAGCAGGCCCGGCAGCCTCAGGGGGGCCACCAGCAGGTCCTGGGGTTCACACTCCATCCTGATGGGCTACCGTGCTAGAAAAGTGCTCAGTTTTCGGAGAACTGAGCAGCAAGGTGAGCTCTGACAACCTGGGCGATCCCCGTCCTGAGGATACACACCGGCTGCCTTGTCTCGGCGCCCAAGTGCGTGGGCCTGAGCCTGAGCCCGATCAGCTGGGGAAGGAGGATGGGCTGCCGGGCGGGGGACTGGAGCAGCTAGTTCGCGGAGCATTTCCAAAAGGTCACGCTTGCTCAGAAGCACCAGACAGGAAGCAGGGCGATCCGCTTCAATCTGTAAGGAAAGGACGATTCGTAGGGTGGTTTGTGTCTGCAGAGCAATCTCAGGGCTTCTGGTATCAGGTTCTTCACCTCCTAACCTCCTCCCCCCCCACCCCCACCCCCCACACAGCTCAGGTTCTGGAGTCACCAGCGTGGCCAGACGCACCGTATTGCTAAGCACGTAATCCATCTCCTAAACCCTCGTTAACATCTAAACGTTAGAATATAAAAGCTGACTTGCAAAACTTTGGGCAAGCAGGATTGTACCTAAAGCACCAACAAGTGAATGAGTTAAGAGGCAAGAGAGATGCCCTGGTGACGCAGGGGGTGGGCTGCCCTCCAACTCCCAGGGTCCAGGCAGCTGCAGCCGTCTGGCCCCGCCAGGACCAGAGGGCACAGAGGGATGCCAGAGACACCCTTCCCTTCGGCCGAGGGACAGCGGAGGCCACAGGGCTGGGAGCCAGTTCAGGGCACACTGTGGGGAGGAGGCCGCCCACCCAGAGAGGCCCCCACCTGGGACGAGGGCACGGGAGCCCCGTCGAACCGGCTTAGGAAATCCCAGCTCCAGGCTGGCCTTGGTTTGGGTGGACTGAGGGCCTTAGGGAGCTCCCCAAAATGCTGACAACCATGCTTTGAAAAGGCAAAAATTCCAGCAGCAACCCTTCCTGCTTCTGACCCTCTCACCCTCGGCTCCGGGAGCGGATTTCTGTCACGAGAAATGTATGTTCATTTATAACAGATGGGGCGCGTGGACTTTCGGGAAATGGATTTATGGCTTTGGGCCCAGCCCCAGCTCTCTGAACATCGGGCCCTCTGGGGGGTCACCGGCCTTCCTTTCCGGAAGGGGCCTGGGCATCATGGCCTTGTGTTGGGACAGACGCAGGGCGGGCGTCCACACCACACCCTCTGACCTTGTGACATTCAGCAAGCGAGAGGAGGGGCAGAAAGTGTTTGATCAAAACTCGCCCTACTGCTGTGTAGCTTCTGAAGTTGATGGAACACAGGTTCTGAATCGTAAAAAAAAATCAAAGAGATGGAGTAATTGACCGCAAGTCGTATTCTCCCCGTTCATTATATCCAGGAAGGTGCATTTTCTTCATGTTCTCACTTTCAAGTGCATCCACATCCCCTGAAGGGCTTGTTAAAACAAGTCTCCGCCCTCAGGATTCCTGACTCAGGAGGTCCGGGTTGGCCCTGAGAATCTGCACTTCCAGCAAGTTCCCAGGTGAGGCTGACGCTGCTGCCCAAGGACCGCAGCTGAGAACCGCCCTTTGCAGCTGACACGGCCGTGCCCCCGGGCCTGTGTTCCTGCCGCATCCCCTCTTATTTCCGTCTCCCAAGGCTACTTAGGCCGCGCGGGAGTGGGCCCTGTTTCTGCAGAGGCAGGTCCTAAATCGGGAATTGGGGTCGCAGAGGGGCTCCAGCGTCCAGTGAGGCCACCAAGGAGGCATCGCAAGGGCAAGGCCCCACCCTGGCCAACCAGATGAACTTTCACACCTGGGACGCGAGTGGGAAGTGGTAGCAAGGCCAGCAGCGGCTTGGGGGCAGAGGTCCTCGTCCAGCCGCTCAAGAACCTCAGCTCTTCCCCTCCAAGTGCAAGTTTCCACAGCAATACCACCCTTCTATGTACAGGAAAGAAGCTTTAGGGGGAGATGCAGGCAGAGAGGGGATTTATCTGAGAAACAGAGTTTTTATTTTTCCAAGAAAGGTAAAAGCAATTTTTGAAATTATCGGGTGGAATTAAGCATTTAAGTACAATGAACATTAGCTATTAGCTAGTTTCTCCACAAACCAGTGAAGAGTGGCTTAATGGGTAGATTAGGAATACACAGAATAGAGAAATATTGTCTCCTCTAAATACAAGTCTTGGAATGTGTTGGCTTTTTTATGTCACTGCCCTTGCTTTGGTGTGTGGCCATTTCTCCAGAAGCCCGACCCGCCACCAACCAATACTCATGATATTAATGGCAAATGTCCATGGAGGTTTAGGGGAGGGTGAATCATTTTCTGCTGTCTTGTTTTCAGCAGTTTGGGAGAGAGTGTTTTACCCAGAAAATGGGGAGTAAGTGTCATATGTGACCAGTCTTAACTCTAGAGAAACCCCACCAAAAAAGCCCTCTGATTTTCCACTCTTCAGCACCCCGCTCCCAGGCCTCTTGGGGTCTGCAAGGATGGATCAGTGACGGGGTGCATCCCAGGAACTGAACACCTTAATCTGTGGAAGAGTTATTTAGAATTGCGCACCTACGTTTTGGAAGATGTCTTCCAAACACAGCAAAAAATGGAGACAGGATGGATCGCCTGCTAAAGCCCCCCCAGTTGTAGGGAACAGGAAGGAGGGGGCACCACCCCCCACACAGCTGGAATTTTCCTGAAAGCACTGTTGGCAGGCTTTCTGCCGAGCTCAGGTCTTTAATTCCTTTCTATTGCCCTATTTTTTCCAGTATCGTTCCATGTAATGCTTAGTGACCAAAAAAAAAAAAAAGTTAAGCCAGTGAGCTAGAAAGTTCTAGATCGCCTTCTACTTCCAGATGTGAGAAAAACCTCTGAGATGTTACTGCCTTTGCACTTCATACTATCCTGCCTTAAGTAATGGCAGTCTTATGGATAATTTCTGAGCCTATATTCCAATAAAGATGAGGCAAAGCACTTCTGGTGGTTTTTTGTTTTTTAGGTTTTACTGCAGTTGATTTACAACGTTGCGTGAATTCAGGTTGTTTTTAATCAGTGGTAGAGCGGCAGGCAAGCTGCTGGTGCCGTATTTGAGAGCTTAGGGCTGCCTGAGGAAAAGCCCAGTAACACTGGACTGAGCTGTCCACTCAGCGTGATTCCTGGAGAATTTTCTCCAGCCTTGCTGCGACTGTGCTAACAACCGACAGGGCTGACTTGATTTTATATCATTGGCAGGTTTTCCAGAGGCCCCGAAGCCGTGCCCTGTGCTGTGATGCTAACAGGCAGCTAGAAAGGTATTGCCTCCCACCTGGTTTGGAATCTCTTCCCCAGCTGCAAATATTGTATCATGGCTGCCGATCTCTTTGCAGAATAAACACCAGGTAGAGTCGCTGCCTGTCTTCTGAGTGAGGCAGCCACGCCTACTACAGTCCCGCTAAATGCCAGGCCACCCACCCCACGGGGCTGCGTTGAGGCCCAATAGTGCAGACACACGAGTCTGCTCGAATGGGAGGGAGGCTGCCTCACACCCCAGTGGGCACGAAGGGAGCTAGATGTCAAATGACCTGCACATGGTCTGTCAAAATGCATGCTTCCCTCTATGTGTTCCAGAAAGAGCTGGACGATTTCTCCTACCATACCCAGCATTTCAAACCCAACCCTGGGCTTGGCTAAAAGATAAAATGCACGAATCTGAACCCAAGTCTGCTGTAACAAACAGCCTCGCTCCAGTCCAAGGGTGAATGAGGGGCCTCCGCAGGTGGGAAGTTCAGGAAGGTGAGCGTAGCTCCCCGCGTCCTCCATCCATCCCATACGTCCAGGAGGCGGGGAGGTCACACTCTGAGCAGGAGGTCAGGAGGCCAATCAGAGAGCGGCTGCGGCAGGCCAGGCCTTAGCTGGCAACGCTGATGGGAATTAAGGTGCACGGTGGCAGGACTAGGAAAGTCGGAACAAGGGCCCGGACCCAGGGAAGACGTGGCTTCACAGCCCCTCCGCAGATCAGGGAGAGGGGGCATCAGACCACAGGGCCGGGCTGAAGGACAAGATACAGAGGGAGGTCAGAACCCAGTGTGCCCAGGCAAGGAGACGTCACCCAGCCCTCAGGGGCCCAAGGACACGAGATGGAGACACTCTTCTTACTGGCATTAGTGGGGGTCTGGCACAGAGGCCTGTGTGCACGAGGCTTCCCTCCGCAGAGAGAATCGCAGGTTTGAGACAGAAATCTCAGGACTGTGCTGATGATGCCTGCTGTTTACCACGGGGCAAGTCAGCCAGACTCTTCCGGCGCATTCCTCGTGGTGTTTAGCTTAGGACTGATGATTCGCTGGTTTACAGAACACGTTGGGATTCTGAAAGGAAACACTTGGAATTCTTGCGCAGCTTTGGGGCCAAGAACAGAGAAGGTCCCTGCTGACCTCCTGGGTTGTTATGAGTTGAGTTGTAGCTCCCAAAATTCATATGTTGACGTCCTAACCCCAGTACCTCAGAACGGGACTGCATCTGGAGATAGGTAATTAAGTTAAAATGAGACCATTAGGGTGGGCCCGAATCCAAGGTGTCTGGGGTCCTTATAAGAGGAGGAAATTGGACACAGGCACACACACAGAGATGACCACGGGGGGGCACTTGGAGAACACGACCATCTGCCAGCCAAGGAGAAAAGCTCAGAGGGAACCGACCCTGACAGCACTCCGATCTCAGACCTCAGTCCTCCAGAATCAGGAGAAAATAAACGTCTGTTCTCTGAGCCCCCTAGTCTGTGGTACTCATCATGGCAGCCCGAGCTGTAACACACGAATGATCTCTTGTTCCTGAATTTGTAGTGAGAAAAGACCTGTGACATTCAGGAGACCCCAGCACTTTTTGATATTCGCATGAAATCTTCATTGTTTTTTAGGAAACCCTCAAGCTGTAACAGCATGCACTTAATCTCCCCTAATGAAGCCTCCTTCTCCCACTAACTCCAATGACCAGTGTCATCTATTCCAGAACCAGAGCGCAGACACTTCCGGGATGATCCAGAGGACCACTTCCCTCTCCTCCTAACTGCTGGGAAATGGTGTAATGACAACAGAAATTTATTACCCCAGACCAGGCAAAGACTGTCAACACAATAACTTATTTAGAGCTTGGCTTTTGGTTGGGAGAAGACAGTGTGAAGGGTGAATGAAAGGCATTACTATTCCAGTTTAAAAATATATGGCATAGGGCTTCCCTGGTGGCGCAGTGGCTGAGAGTCCGCCTGCCGATGCAGGGGACACTGGTTCGTGCCCCGGTCCGGGAAGATCCCACATGCCGCGGAGCGGCTGGACCCGTGAGCCATGGCCGCTGAGCCTGTGCGTCCGGAGCCTGTGCTCCGCAACGGGAGAGGCCACAGCGGTGAGAGGCCTGCGTACAGCAAAAAAAAAAAAAAAAAAAAAAAAAAAAAAAAAATATATATATATATATATATATATATATATATATATATAGCATAAAAATGACGATCTCATTCAATGGAAATCTTTCTTTGTTAAGAATAGCCTACAATACATTGGACGTTTGGCCAGAAAAAAATCTTTTAGAGCTTTTGAGTAGCTGTTTAAAAGGCCTGGATAGCCAAAAATAGACCTGCAAATGCAGACGACAGATGGAAATGAAGTCTGCTTGGAACTGTGCCATGGGCCAGGTCCAGAGGCCTCCAAAGGCTGACACCCCTAAATCTTCATGTCACGAGCCAGGTGGAACACCTACAGGGCACACCTTCGTCAACAATCCTGTGCGTAAAAATGGAACCACTTCTTACTTTATTTATTTTATTCTTCAATTTGTTAATATGGGGTATCACATTGATTGATTTGCGTATATTGGAGAATCCATGCATCCCCTGGATAAATCCCACTTGATCATGGTGTATGATCCTTTTAATGTGTATGATCACATTAAAAGGACCATGGTGTATGATCCTTTCATATTTTCTATTTCTTCCTGGTTCAGTCTGGGAAGCTTATACCTTTCTAAGAATTTGTCCATTTCTTCCAGGTTGTCCATTTTATTGGCATAGAGTTGCTTGTAGTAGTCTCTTAGGATGCTTTGTATTTCTGCGGTGTCTGTTGTAACTTCTCCTTTTTCATTTCTAATTTTATTGATTTGAGTCCTCTCCCTCTTTTTCTTGATGGGTCTGGCTAATGGTTTATCAATTTTGTTTATCTTCTCAAAGAACCAGCTTTTAGTTTTATTGATCTTTGCTATTGTTTTCTTTGTTTCTATTTCATTTATTTCTGCTTTGATCTTTATGATTTCTTTCCTTCTGCTAACTTTGGGTTTTGTTTGTTCTTCTTTCTCTAGTTCCTTTAGGTGTAAGGTTAGATTGTTTAATTGAGATTTTTCTTGTTTCTTGAGGTAGGCTTGTATTGCTATAAACTTCCCTCTTAGAACTGCTTTTGCTGCATCCCATAGGTTTTGGGTCATCGTGTTTTCATTGTCATTTGTTTCTAGGTATTTTTTGATTTCCTCTTTGATTTCTTCAGTGATCTCTTGGTTACTTAGTAATGTATTGTTTAGCCTCCATGTGTTTTTGTTTTTTACATATTTTTCACTGTAATTGATTTCTAATCTCATAACATTGTGGTCAGAAAAGATGCTTGATATGATTTCAATTTTCTTAAATTTACTGAGGCTTGATTTGTGACCCAAGATGTGATCTATCCTGGAGAATGTTCCATGTCCACTTGAGAAGAAAGTGTAATCTGCTGTTTTTGGATGGAATGTGCTATAAATATCAATTAAATCTATCTGGTCTATTGTGTCATTTAAAGCTTGTGTTTCCTTATTAATTTTCTCTTTGGATGATCTGTCCATTGGTGTAAGTGAGGTGTTAAAGTCCCCCACTATTATTGTGTTACTGTCAATTTCCTCTTTTATAGGTGTTAGCAGTTGCCTTATGTATTGAGGTGCTCCTATGTTGGGAGCATATATATTTATAATTGTTATATCTTCTTATTGGATTGATCCCTTGATCATTATGTAGTGTCCTTCCTTATCTCTTGTAACATTCTTTATTTTAAAGTCTATTCTGATATGAGTATTGCTACTCCAGCTTTCTTTTGATTTCCATTTGCATGGAATATCTTTTTCCATCCCCTCACTTTCAGTCTGTATGTGTCCCTAGGTCTGAAGTGGGTCTCTTGTAGACAGCATATATATGGGTCTTGTTTTTGTATCCATTCAGTGAGCCTGTGTCTTTTGGTTGGAGCACTTAATCCATTCACATTTAAGGTAATTATCAATATGTATGTTCCTAGGACCATTTTCTTAATTGTTTTGGGTTTCTTCTCTTGTGTTTCCTGCCTAGAGAAGTTCCTTTAGCATTTGTTGTAGAGCTGGTTTGGTGGTGTTGAATTCTCTTAGTTTCTGTTGTCTGTAAAGCTTTTAATTTCTCCATCGAATCTGAATGAGATCTTCGCCGGGTAGAGTAATCTTGGTTGTAGGTTCCTCCCTTTCATCACTTTAAATATGTCATGCCACTCCCTTCTGGCTTGTAGAGTTTCTGCTGAGAAATCAGCTGTTAACCTCATGGGAGTTCCCTTGTATGTTATTTGTCATTTTTCCCTTGCTGCTTTCAATATTTTTCTTTGTCTTTAATTTTTGCCAATTTGATTACTATGTGTCTCGGCATGTTTCTCCTTGGGTTTATCCTGTACGGAACTCTCTGTGCTTCTTGGACTTGGGTGTCTATTTCCTTTCCCATGTTAGGGAAGTTTTAGACTATAATCTATTCAAATATTTTCTTGGGTCCTTTCTCTCTCTCTTTTCTTTCTGGGACCCCTATAATGCGGATGTTATTGCATTTAATGCTGTCCCAGAGGTCTCTTAGGTTGTCTTCATTTCTTTTCATTCTTTTTTCTTTATTCTGTTCTGCAGCAGTGAATTCCACCATTCTGTCTTCCAGGTCACTTATCCGTTCTCCTGCCTCAGTTATTCTGCTATTGATTCCTTCTGGTGTATTTTTCATTTCAGTTATTGTATTGTTCATCTCTGTTTGTTTGTTCTTTAATTCTTCTAGATCTTTGTTAAACATTTCTTGCATCTTCTCGATCTTTGCCTCCATTCTTTTTCCAAGGTCCTGGATCATCTTCACTATCAGTATTCTGAATTCTTTTTCTGGAAGGTTGCCTATCTCCACTTCATTCAGTTGTTTTTCTAGGGTTTTATCTTGTTCCTTCATCTGGTACATAACTCTCTGCCTTTTCATCTTGTCTATCTTTCTGTGAATGTGGTTTTTGTTCCACAGGCTGCAGGATTGTAGTTCTTCTTGCTTCTGCTGTCTGTCCTCTGGTGGATGAGGCTATCTAAGAGGCTTGAGCAAGCTTCCTCATGGGGATTGGTGGTGGGTAGAGCTGGCTGTTGCTCCACTTCTTACTTTAAAATGTGTTATTGTAAAGGAAGAATATACTAAAGACCCAAGAGGGAATTTTAAAGAGAAAAGTATACTCACATCAAAGGCTTTATCTTTCCACGTTCCCTTATAGTCATTGTTCAAGTATATTTATAATTTTATAGTTATGATAATGGAATAAGGCACTACTTCCTATCATTTTTTTCCTTCTTCATTTTAAATGATTACCCTTAGGATAAAATCAAGGATGATTTTATTGGGCCAAGTATGAACATATTGCTAAATTGTTTCTACCACCAGAAAGGACCTTATCAGCTGAACCACATTCTCACCCTCACTAAGTATTTTAGTTTTGTTTTTTTTTTTAATTATTAAGAAAGGTGAAGGTTGATCCTTAATTTTTAAGAGCACTGCATTTAAAAATTATTAAAAAGACAGCATGCTGGGCTTCCCTGGTGGTGCAGTGGTTGAGAGTCTGCCTGCTGATGCAGGGGATGTGGGTTCGTGCCCCGGTCTGGGAGGATCCCACATGCCGCGGAGCGGCTGGACCCGTGAGCCATGGCCGCTGAGCCTGCCCGTCCAGAGCCTGTGCTCCACAACGAGAGAGGCCACAGCGGTGAGAGGCCCGTGTACTGTAAAAAAAAAAAAAAAAAAAAAAGACAGCATGCTTTTCCAGATTTGTTTGAGAATTGTAGATTGTTTTGTACAAATTTTTTTATCACATCCTTTACCTATTTGCGTACTTAGATTTTGATTTATTTTTTTACAAACTGGGATGCATGTTTTATATTCATACCAACTCCAGCATATTGCTGGAATAGTTCTCCCAGTCTATTATTTTTTTCCTTATTCCTTTCATGTTAGTTATACAATATTGGTGCAGTTAAATCTGTTCAACATTTCTTGCAATTCTGTCTTCGCTTGAGTCTCAGAAAGTCCTCTCCCTGCCCTGGTTAGGCCCCCTGAGCTCTCCTCTCTTCCTTTGCTTCCTCTGCCCTCCTTGCTGGACCAGCTGGCCCTTCCCTTATACTTGTGTAGGGCTGTCCAGTTTAGCAAATAAAAATACAAGACAGCCAGGTTAATTTGGATTGCAGATAAACAACAAATAAGTTTTTTAAAAATAAGCACTCCCAGGCAATATTTGGAACATACGTATGTTAAAAAAAATCTTGCTTTTTTGAAATTCAAGTTTAACGGGAAGTCCTGTATTTTATCAGGCAACCCTAGCTTTCGGTCCCCACTTGTGCCCGGTGTCAGCTCTTCCCAACCAGGTTAGTATTTATTCTCAGTCCTCAGGAGGATGTGCTGCTTGCCCAAGAAACAGAGTTCAGGTCCCTGTGTGGACCCCAGGGGTGCTCCTGTACTGCTCAGCAGGTCTGGGTCTACTGTGGTCGTCTGGGGAGGGGGTTCTCACTGGTACAGTCTCTGGTCTCTGCATCTGTGCTAGTTTGCTCGGGCTGCCATAACAAAAGACCACAGACTGGGGGCCTTAAACAGCAGAAACTTATTTTCTCACTATTTTGGAGCCTGGAAAGCTAAGACTAAGGTGTCATCAGGGTTCCTGAGGTCTCCCTCCTTGACGTGTAGATGGCCGTCTTCTCTCTCTGTCCTCACAGGGTCCTCCCTCTGTGCGAGTCTGTGTCCTAATCTCCTCTTATAAGGACATCAGTCCTACTGGATTAGGGCCCAGCCTAGTGACCTCATTTTAACTTAACTACCTCTTTAAAGACCTTATCTCCACATACAGTCACACTCTGAGGGGCTGGGAGGTGGGATTTCAACACACGAATTTGGGGGACACAATCCAGCCCAAGACAGCATCTTCCACTCCCATGGTGTTTTGTCCAAGGCACTCATCCTGCACCTTGTTCTCTCACTCGACAGTACATCTGTGGTCTGGAGGGGTCCCACTGTCCCCCTAGGATTGCAGCCATATGAAACCCTGATGGTTCTTGGGGCAACCTGACTTCCTCAAGACCTTCTCCCAGGGCACAGCTCCAGCTTCCTTGGTGGGGCTGCAATGGGAGGCGCCCAGTCCACTGTGGACCGATTACCCCAAACTGGGCAACACCCTTTTGGGCTTCAAATTGGACCCAGGCCTGGAAACTCCTGCTCTACAGCCTCACCCCATGAGGATCTCCCGACCCAGACGGCTTTCTGAATCACTTTGGAAATTCTCTCTCTGCTTTTTGGTAGTTGGGTCCCTTGTCGCCTTCTCGAGGACCTGCCTTAGTAAACAGGTCATCCATCTCCATCGCGTCCATCACCTCCTACCTTCTTCCCTCCCTCCTCAGGGAGTTCATTTTTTCATCGAACTGACAGCCCTCTCACCAGGTCCAGCCAAGACATGACACAGTTCAACTTACTGCTGGCTGATCTATGGTTCTGTTTCTAAAATAGTTTAAAATCTACTACATGTAGGATTTATTGTGTCAGATGGCCTATGGTGTGGTTTCATTGGGATATATTTCTGGATTTCACAAATCATTATCAAGACATTATACCATTTAATAAACATCTATTTTCCTTCACTGTTTTCCTGATACTTGTTCAATGACATGTAAAACTCCCTATCCCACAATCTGTGCTGTAATGATGTGATAGCCACTTGCCTCATGTGGCTACTGAACCCTTGAAACATGGGTAGCCCAAATTTCAAAGGCAGTACAAAAAAAAATAAAATGTAAAATATCTTTTAATATTTTTTAGGTTGGTTGAAATGATAATGTTTTTGATATATCGGGTTAAGTAAAACATTATTAAAATTAGTTTTACCTATTTCCTTTTGCTTTTTAAAATGTGGCAACTAGAAAATATTAAATTCTGTCTTTGACTATATTTCTACAGATGATTGCCTTTAACTTAAGGCTTACATATTTCGTTTATCTCTCTCTTGGTTTTTAGCCAATATTTTAATGTTTCCGTGAATGTTCTTCTTAAAACATTTTAAGATCTGTTAGAAGTATAAACATTTCCCTCATTACTCTTATCTTTTCAGACTGTCTTTTGGAAGTCTAAGCCAATTGTTCTTTCAGATGGATTTCAGAATTATTTTTGCCAAACTGATAAAAATCCTGTTTGAATTACTCATCTTTACATCCAGAAATATTTTTTGCCCCTAAAATTGATTGACTTCCAATATAACTTTGAGGTTTTATTTATATGTTATATATTTTCTCAAAATCACCTCTCTGTATATAATACTGTTGATACCATTGTGGATAGAGGTCTATACCGAGATGCTATTGGTCTTTACATATTTGTCCCTTGAAGTTGCTTAATTAACCTGTGTTTTAGATAGCGTAGTCTTAACTGGTATTATCTGTGAAGAGTATTTTTCTCCTTTTATCATATGCATTCATTTTATTCTGTTTCCTATTTTATTATAATGTTATAATGACCAAGACTTCCAAGGCTTAATAAATAATTATGGTGGTATTGGGCATTGTTCCTGAAGATAATTTGCTAAATATTACTTTTTGGAATATTTACCCTTTGAAACTTGGCAATGCTTTTCCTTGGCTTTGATTGCCTTCAAGCACATCCACTTGAGAGGAGTTTTCCTTGTCCAAGTAAAATAAGCAGCCTAGAAAACAGAATTTCCTTCTGGCTTTCTGCAATCTACCCACTCTAAAAATAACACAAAATCATCATGTTTTTGGTTTTGAGACATATTTTCACAGGTAAATTGTCAGATTATAGACTGTCCCTGATGCCCTGCAAAAATGTCAGTGGATGGAGAGACAGTTCTGTTCTCTTCCCTTGGGCAAGGGGAGAGAACAGACACATGATTTAAGGTCAGGCTTGGTGTTAGGGTTAGATTTTAGAGTTAGGGTTAAAGTTAGGGAAACCTGCCTTGAATGCACAATGTATTGAATTTCAATTGAAAAACTCTAACATTTCACATAACTTTAAAAAATGACTACATTCTCCAAACATCATTTAGAGCAAGGCTCCCCAGCCGTGGCTTGTTAGGAACTGGGCCACACAGCAGGAGGTGAGCAGCCAGCGAGCAAAGTTCCCCACCGCTTGCACTACCACGTGAACAATCCCACTGTAGAAAAATGGTCTTCCCCGAAACCGGCCCCTGGTGCCAAAAAGGTTGAGGACCACTGAGTTAAAGGTATCTTATGCTTTGTATCAACAGATCAACAAAGAAGCCACTAGGGTGTATCTTGGAGAAAAAAGCAGGCTTAGAATTGTCATAGGATAAAGCCACAGGAGCAAGCTCTTATCAGAGGATGAAGATGGATGTTGTTGAGTGTGTCATCAGCCAGGGCTGCCGTGGCGGGCAGGTTCTCCAGACAGAGTTGCCAGCTGCGGCGACGGGGGCGCCTGGGCTCTGTCTGAATCCGGGTCCTCAGGAGAGGGCATTTTGTTAGGTTTGGAGCCAAATCAGACACAACTGAGTGACGAGAAGCATCTTCCTCATCTTTCAAAGTGTCTCATGAGGACCCAGGCTACAGTCATTGGCCAAGTCTGGGACTTCTGGGCTGAGAAAATTCTGGATACATCTCCACTCCAATAAGTGTATGCAGCGTTACTTGCCACAGACATCGAGTGCTGCCCTGGGTCTGACAGAGTATTTTCAGATGCACCTTCCCTTAAGGGGACATCCATGGGATGGTGTTCTGCTCAATAGAGTCCCTCCACCCCCTTGGCTAACGATCTCTGGAAATTCATATAGTGGAAGAGAGTCTGGGTAGGGCTAGATTCCAAGAAGATTCTTATTTTCCCAACTCTCCAAACTGTTCCTGCTGTCCTTTAAACGGCCCCCGGGGCTCTATCTCCCTGGGGATCTCCTTCATCAAGCAGTAGCTCCTGCAGGGAGAGGGCCACGAGACAGCCCCTCATGGGCAGGTGGGTACATGCCGGAGACCTTTCGGGTGATGGGGTTTTCGGCATGCAGTGTGCCTTTTGGACCCTCTGGGAAGCAAACGCTGAGACTGAGTTAGGAGAGCAACGTTTCGTTTAGGGTTTCAATGAAAAAAATGTCACCTGCCATATCAGTAAGCAAAGGATGTTGCAGCCATCAAGCCATCACATTACAGCTGCCCAACTGTGCACCCTGAAGAGACTCAGGATGAGAAAACACAGGATGCTGGCCCCAGATAGCTGAGGTGCATTTCAAAGGAATGATTTCCATGAGCCCAGACTCTTGCATCTTCCCATACAGAGAAAAGTGCCTAATTCTTTAACTTAACCGGAGATGTCTGGTTTTCTTTAATCAGCAGTAATCTTTTGCTGTTCCAACTACCTGGACTTTGTTGCAAAAACTCCTAAAGATCCCGGCTCCTCCCTTCCCTCTTAGGAGTGGTCCCTCAGAGCTTAGAGCAGTCTCTTTATAAGCTGTCTACTTATCCTGGGCTAAGTCCTCAGTTTTGTCGGCCAAGTAAAACATAATTCAGAACTTTTATGTTGTACATTTTTTTTTTTTTCAGTTGACAGGGATAATGGCTTTGCAAGGAAAAGGGAAGATGCAGGATGGGGCAGGCGAGCCGTCGGGCTTTGATGCAGACCTGACATCTTCCCTGCCTGCCCTACAGTGAGCTCTGGAGCAAGGCTTCCTCATTAGAGGAGTCCTGTGTCTGGTGGAAATGGCCAGGACTTTGCCCCTCAGTCTTGCTTAGTCACTGTCTGGGGCCACCCCAAGATCAGGAAGGTCCTGGCCCCAAAGCTGAGGGTGACCTGTAAGCTGTCTCCTCATGTCGACCAGCTGACCACACTCCTCTCAGCCTGCATGGGAGTCTGAACTCCCCATGTAATAGGGACTGTCGATAACCCTCTTGTCAGACACACACAGTGTCTGGTCTTCTATGAACTTCAAGCCTAGCTCAGCTCTAGCAAGAAGATTCCCATCCTTTCAGCACCTTATCTACTCTGGGATTCAGCTCCCTTTGCAGACAAGAACCTGCGTCCCTTTGGCTCACCCCTTCTGGTGGCCACGCTGCCAGAGACCCCTCTTTCTGACCTTCCCAGGACCTCCAGCTGTGCAGGGCCATGAACAGGGCAAGAGCAGTTCCCAGATACTCTGGGCTTACTCAAACTTAACTAGAGTTGAGATTTAATCATCTTAAGAGTAAAGGTCCTTCCACCTCTCTAGGCTGGGAAAGAGTGATAATGTGTTATCTCCTCTGCTGAGCCCTTTGTAAACACTTGCGTCATTCAGCTGATACAGGACGAGATAAGAAGGGGGTCCAGGGTCCCCTTTGAAAGTAGTCATGAATCCAAACAAGGATTGTTGGATGGGTCATCCAGCTCTGGTTTGTGTTAGCTCTGCAGTCACAGGGTTTATGCAAAGCACCCCTCAAAGGGGCTTCTTTACCACATGAAAGGAGGAAAGTTAGGTCCTGAAAGGAGGCGTTCCTGAGCTTTTCTTGGCACTTTTTCCCAGACCTTGGAAAAGGCCAGTGCTTTTAAAAGCAGAGGTCACTGGGAGGGAAGATGATCAGAGGCCAGCTGCATAAAATGGTCCTTCCAAAGCCAACCATTTCCTTCCTTTCTCAGTCCACGATGGCTTCAATCTGCCTTTCCCTTAAATCGGACAGGAGGAAAGGGAAAGCAGGGTGATGATGCTGAGAGGGTCTAAAGTGAATAAAGATGGCCTGTGTAACCCCCCAGGTCCCTCCATCCTCCAGGACCAGGTGAACCAGCCAATTCAGAACATGCTGACAGGAGCCACAGAAGAAGGTGGGACAAAGTACCCCCCAGTGTAGCCCACCCCCCAGCCCTGCTGCTTCCACCTCGAAGGTTTTCTCATGTGACAGAGAGGCTGAGGCTCTGGGCTGGATGCAGGAGGGGAGGGGCTCCCAGAGAGCCTCAAAGTCAAAAAGTCTGTCCTTTCATGTTTCATTCCAGAACCTCATACAGGGCCAGCCACCACGTAGGTAGGTGTCCAGCACGTTTTTCTTTTGAGGAGTCTTTGAGGGATTTTTGGAGAAGGAAAAGAGCCTATTGTGGTCTTTCTCTCCATCTTTTAAAAGCGATGAACTCCAAATTTGTACTGTGAACAGTCTAAGGTCACACAACCATTTTTCCCTTGCACATGTAGGGGTGTATGGGTCCCTCCCCACCATTGGGTAGTTTGGGTGGTAGACTCCACCTCAGCTCCAGGGTACCCAATGTCCGTGGTACAGTGGGTAGGTCAGGTGACCCAGGTCTAAGGACATGCCATCCTCCTGGTCACTGGGTTGGTTCAGGAGTGTTCCATCAGCCCAAAGCTCAGGCCGTGGTCGGATGGCTGTGGATGTGAATGAGGAAGCATGTGTATTTGGGGGTGCTGCCATCTTGCAATCATGGGGGAGGGGCTTGGCAAACACAGAGGGACGAACAGAGCTGAGAAAATGACATAGAAAGAGAGTCAGAGTCCAGATCAAAGCCCGCTGAATACTTAGTCCACCTCTGTATTTTTCTGTTAGGTGCTATGATAAATTGCCTTGAAGTATTTTAGTCATTCTGAGTTGGGTGGTCTGATGTCTACGGGCATACCGCCCTGAACGTGCCCAATCTCGTCTGAGTTGGGTTGTCTGATATTTGAGCGCAAAAGGTTGTTGATAACAGGATGTGTTAGGTAAGATGTGCTGTTGACTGGAGCATAAATAAAATGCGGAACTTCAACACGTATGTCAGCGTCAGCGTCATCTCTTACTGGTCCTCTTTCCCTTTGCAATTAGCCGTATTTGGGACGGATTTACAATCTTTCTTCTCTCACTTTGACACTTGCTGGTCCATAAAGGACAGTTCAGGATCCACACTTTAGGAGCAGAAGTGGACAAAGAAGACGCCATCCTGGCCTTTGTGGACACGCTGAGCCTTTGGTTGCTTCCCATTTTGTCAGAGTCTGGACTGAAAAAGATGGCGACTGGGAGAATGCAGCTGAGTGCTTCCCTAGGAAGGAAGCTGTTCACGCTGAAGGATAGGGCTGGCCTTGCGAGCTTCTGAAAATGCGCCCTGTGTTGAGTTCTAGTTTAGCTTTGTAAGGAGCTGTGTTACCAGGTGGACCTTCTCTGAGAACGGGAACCTCTTCCCACGCACTCCACCCACCAAGGCCACACTTTCCCAGCAGGTGTGACACATCACAGGGCTTGATCTGATGAAGGCAGGTGGGTGGACTGCAAAATAAGCAAAACCCAAGACAAAAAAATCATTATCAATAGAAGTAATATATGATCCAGAGAAAACTATAATTCAAAGAGATGCATGTACCGCTGTGTTCATAGCAGCACTATTCACAGCAGTCAAGACACGGAGACAACCTAAACGTCCATCAACAGATGAATGGATAAAGAAAATGTGGTATATAGACTTTATGTATATATACATATATATAATGGAATATTATATATAATATACATAATAGAATATCACACAGCCATAACAAAGAATGAAATAATGCCATTTGCTGCAACATGGATGAACCTAGAGGTTATCATACTAAGGGAAATAAATCAGAAAGAGAAAGACAAATACCATATGACAACACATATGTGGAATCTAAAATATGACACAAATGAATTTATCTACAAAAGAGAAACAGACACACAGGCATAGAGATCAGACTTGCGGTTGCCAAGGAGGAGAGGGGGTAAGGGAGGGACGGATTAGGATTTTGGGGATTAGCAGATGCAAACTATTATATAGAGAATGGATAAACCATCAGGTCCTACTGTATAGCACATGGAACTATATTCAATATCCTGTGATAAACTATAATGGAAAAGAATATGAAAAAGAATGTATATATGTGTATAACTGATCATTATACGGTATAGCAGAAATTAACACATTGTAAATCAACTCTACTTCAATAAAATGAAAAGTAATACATGCTCATTTTTGAAAACATGAACACAAAGAATAAAAGAAGAATCATCCACAATCCAGATATTATAACTACGTACCCACTGTCCAGAGTTTATTTCTCATTTTTAAAAACAATTATTTCAGTATAATATACATACTAAAAGTATACACGTCCTAAGAGTACAGCTTGATAAATTTTCCAAGTTTAACACACCCATGCAACCGGCACCAAAATACAGAAAGAGCTCCAGCAGCAGCCTCGCCATCCTTCCTGAGTTCCTTCCATCATCCCCTCCACCCCCAATCACTCCAGGGATAACAGCTAGCATCGTACATTAGATTTGCCCGTTTTCAAACTTTATGGGAATGAAATCAATACAGGATGCTCTTCTTTGGAACTGGAGTTTTGTAATCAACTTTATGTTTCTGAGGTTGACCCACCCCATTGCATATAGTTCTTTATGCTTTTTGCTCTCAGGTATTTTCTTCTGCAAATATAACTCGGTTTGTTTGCATCTGTATTCAACTTTAGTAGGTACAGTTTTCCCACTACCACCCTCAGCAGCAAGCAGTACACAAGTGTGCTGGAAGCTCTTGGCAACACTTTAATTTTTCCATTTTTTCCATCTTAGCCATTCTTTTCATATTTATTGGCCATTGGGTTAGCCTCACCTGTGAAGTACCTTTTCCAATCTTTTGCCCATTTTCCTACTAGGCTATTCATTTTTTCTTATTTAACTTGTAGGAGTTCTTTACCCATTCCAGCTATGATTCCTTGGTAGGGATAGGTATTGCAAATCTCTCCTTCTACCCTGTGGCTTGCATTTCTACTTTCTTCATTAATATTAAAACTTTATGATAATCTTTCTGTTTTCTTTATGGCTCAGCTCTTTTCTGGTCTGCTTAAGAATTCCCCCTCCTTCGTGTTCATGAAAATGTTCTTTTTTTCCTACATTCTTCACGGTTTTTCCTTTAACATTTAAATCTATTTAATTTAAATCTAACATGTAAATCTGGACGTGATTTTTATATGGTGTGTTTTTCCCAAGTGGATATCTAGACTGACTCAGCAGATTTCCAGTCTTTTACTAAAAATACTACGAATGCGTATGCATGTTTATTTATAAATAAGTATCTTAATGCATACAGACTATTTTTTTCACACACACTGTATTTTACTTTTACAAGAGATAAACAAACTGACACCAAGCATTGTAAATGGGTGACCACAACAAAAGCAACAATGATTGCAATTACCAAACACGAAACACACTCACAATGTGTCATAATATTGACATTCAGTCCGGCAATCCTCCACTGTAACAGCTCCTTTACTTTGCAGTGAAAATTGATTTGTATATTGTTTGCCTCTGAGTCCTTGTGGGATTTTTTTTTTATTCAAACAGAAAGTCACAAAAATTATAATCATCCTCATCAGTTCACTCAGTCACATGTAATTAATTTTTTTTTCATCTTGATCTTTTGGTAGCAATTTTATGAGTTCATCAGTTTTCCATTAGTTCTGAAAATGCTTATTCATTCAGTTCAGCAGTAGAGTCAGTTGCCAGAAACCTGTACTTCTCAGAGCCTTTTGCATGAATTCCTTGAAGATGAAACCCTTTTATAGGAACATTTTTGCAAAAGCATCAGAGTACACCCAGAACTGCATACAGACTATTTTTAACATTGCTTTTAAAATTATTGTTGACTAATTGTCATTTAAATCCACCAAAACATAACTTTCAGTGTCTGCATGATATTCCATTATGTGGATATATCAATTTATTTGACCATCCAAGTGCTATTAGACATCCAAATTATTGACAGATATTCATACTTATAAATAAAACTGATGAAAAGCTAGGAATCTATATCAGTGTTTCAATCCATGTACTCACAAAAGGGTCCTGGAAGGATGGACCCAAATGAATATTTTAAGGCTCTTCATCATCATCAGCAAATTGCTTTTCAGAAGATTTGATGAAACATAAAATTCCATGAAAATTGAGATGATTGTATTCTCCCCGTGTCACTACAATTTGTCAGCCTTGAAGATTGTCATTAACATCTTATGACTATTGTCTAGACAATAAATCATACCTTGATGTCAAATTAGGTGTTTTAAAAAAGTGAATTGGAACACTTTGTGTTAACCACGTTTATTTCATCTTCAGAGAACAGTGTATCTTTTTTACAAAGGCTTTTTTACAAAGGCTTTACTGTTCTTCTTACTGGTTTGTCTGAGCTGTTTATAGAAAAGGTAGAAACCAGTCACATATGAGGTAGATTTGTTCCAAGGCCTTTAAACCTTGCCTATTTATATTTTCATGTAGTGAAGGCTACCCATTTTTATTTTATTATTTCTGCCATTACGTTTAATCTTAATAGCTTAGAGCAAATATTGACCTCTACAGGTTACCCTTGCGTTTAACTCCTTTATCTAACGGCAACTTATTCTGCAGCTTTGAGGTAAGATACGGATCTCAGTGTATGCCTTCTCCCCTATCCCTAGATACCTAGCTAATTTTTCCCAGCATCACAACCAGGATGTGGATCATTTTGTGTTATCTTAGCAGCTGGTGTTAGAACTCCACTTAGGTGGAGAACCAATACTGTTTGCAAGAATCTCTTGGTACTGTGGTGTAACTACTGGAGGCCCAGCGATCCTGGCACTGGAGCCTCAGGGGAGGGAAGAAGCCGGTCTGCGATTCCATTGGAGGCATTTACTGCTTTCGGGTGGCGGGGGCATGGGGATGAAGAAGAGGAGGAAGGAGGTGAAAGAGAAGATCCAGATACGTGAAAAGCGGTTGGAGCAGGTGGAGGTGCTAGAGAAGCTTGTTGGTGATGGGGTGGCCAACAAGGTGATGCCCACGTGTCACATTCCTGATCCCCAGACCCCAGACTGCTCCCAATTGCTTTATCTGCATTTTGCCGTGTTCTGTGAGGCTCAGAGAGGTGCAGAGCTCACCTCTGTGCTGTGCACACAGGGAGCAGAAGCAGAGTGCAGAGGCTGAGGGGTGCCCTCGGGAATGCAGGGGCTGTGGACCGGGGCTTGGGGCTGCGATGGACCAGGGCCTTGGTAGGAGACTGAGTCAATTACACCTGCTTCTCGAGGGCCAGGGAGGCCCCTAGCCCACGTCTGTGGATTAATCTGGCTTGCTTTCTTGCTTTGCCATTCACTTTGGTGTCTTCCTTTATCACCAGAGCTGACGTGTTGATTCCCTGTTGCTTCTATGTGAAATCGCTAAGCTCCTTGCACCAGTGTTGCAGTCCGGGCAAGCCCTCTCTCTTAACCATCTTAACTATGTTGAAGTGTACAGCTCAGCAGCGTTAGGTGCATTCACATTGCTGTGTAACCAAACTTGAGAACTTTTTCACCTTGCAAAACTGAAACTCAGCTCTGCCCAGTAGGGAAGAACAACTCCCCATTCCCCTCCCCCAGCCCCTGGCAACCCCCCTCCTCTTCTTCCTGTCTCTGTGAAGCTGACTTCTCTAGGGACCTCATAGAAGTGGAGTCCTGCAGTATTTGTGTTTCTGTGACTAGTTTATTTCACTGAGCATAATGCTCTCAAGGCTCTTCTACATGGTAGCACATGTCAGAATCTCCTTCCTTTTTAAGGCTGAATAATATTCCACTGTGTGGTTGGACCACATTGTGTTTTCCCTTCATCCATCTAAGGATACTTAGGTTGCTTCCACCTCTTGGCTATAGTGAATAATGCTGCTATCAGAGCTTTTTCTGCGCTCCTAAAACTGAAATTGCAGCCCAAACTTGGGGAGAAAACAGCATGGCACTCCAGAGCATGGGATCTGCTTGACCTTCAAACCCCTGATGGTCTTTAAGGAGAAAGACCTTGTCCTGCCTCAGGGTCATTACGTGAGTACCATGTCGCTGAGAAATGCTCTGACTCCACACTGTTCTTGACATGCGCCCCCCACCCCACGCCACCACAGAGGAGATGTAAGGACCGTGGTCTGCTTTCACCCTGCCACAAGGGTTCCTCATGAGGTTTCTTACACTAGAGCCTCACCCAAGCCTGTGGCGAGGTCCATTCTAATCTAATTCTCTCACTTAGCTACTTCCAGAAATGGGACTTCCCCAGCTGACCCAATCTCTCCATATGGATCATGATTTTCTTTTTCAGTGGACTCCAAAGAGAGAGAAGTTTCTTGAAACACATAACAGCAGTGACATTTGGGATGCCACCGGCACCCCTGAGCCAGGTGCTTCATTTCTCAGGGGTGCTCTAAGTGAAAGAGGGCCCACCTCAGGCTTGACGACCATGGCATCCTCTGAGGTAATGGAGTCTGGCTTGTGAGTCATCCTCATTCATTCATTCAACAAATATCCAATAAGAGCGCAGTATACATCAGTCGCTGGGCTGGGTGTACTAGATATAGATATGCATAAGAATCCCTGCCATGGAGGAGATGACCAGGTACTACGGGAGACACAGGCACACAAACAGCTAAGCACAGTGACATAAGTCCTGGGTTGAAGTCATGAACAGCATGGTAGGTTGTCCAGCTCTGGCTTTTCGGCTGTCAATTCAGAGAAGGTGATGGCGAGGATTGCTACCTTAACAATCAGCCTCATTTAAGGATGAGAAAACCGAGGCTCAGGGAGAGTAACTGATTTCTAAGGACGTCAGTTGGTTGGTGGCAGCCCTGGGACAGGCATGCAGAACTTCCATGATTAGTCTGGTTCTTTCCTGAACCAGTTTGCCCATTTCTGTGGTTCAGGTCAGAGCTGGCCTTGGGCTTTGTTTTGCTGGGCTTTGAAGAGATGCTGATCTCCAGAGTTTTTGTTAGAAATCCCCACTCTTCCTCCATTGAATTCTTTGCTGAAATGACACAGTGTTTTAGACGCACCCTTTCTGATGCATGAGTCTTACCTCATCTCCTGTGGGACAGTAGCTAGAGTGTGGCTGCAAGATTACCAAATGGTCAGTTTGCATAAACAAAATCCATCAGCCTTGCTCTGTCCTGCCATGAGGGGTTAGCATGAGCTGATTCCAGGAAATCGTGATATCCATCAGAGCATGTGACATTTCACAGAGGATCACGGCTACATTCAGAAGTGCCCTGACTCCCTGGGAGCACACTTTGTCTTTTCACTGAGCCTGTGTCCTGTCTGAGGCATTCTGATGGACATCTGATGGACAACTGCAGGTGTGTCTACCTGCCCATCATCCATTCCCTCTTATCCTGGTAAGAGGACCTTGATCTTCCTTCAAAGACTCACCATCTTCTATTCCCACCATCACTCCAAATGCATCCAACACCGTCCATGTGGGAACATGGTCCAAACCAGACAAATTAGACTCTGACGTTTGGACATCAAGCTGAGGGCCTCAAGGTCAGAAAATGTCTCAGTTTTGTTAGTCACAAGGGCTGAGCCCAGAGGAGGCTGCCTGTCCGTTCTTGCTACCTAGTCTCCGCACCCCACCTCCAACTGTGGGCTTTGAGTTGTCTTTCTATTTTGTGACCCTCCATGTTTTTCTGTGTGACACGATTTTGCTTTAGGTGGCTAGAGTCTACTGTTATTTGCAATTACAGAGCCCTGACTGACATGTGTTGACACTGGTCAGGTAGAGGAGGGTCAAAAAACCAGGAGCAGAGGGGGAAGTTAAAGGATGAGGGGCCAGATGTGAAGATGAAGAACCAGTTCAGTGTCAGTGGGGAGCCCCAGAGAGATGAGGTTTAGAGTGAACGGGAGAGAAAAACCGGATCCAGTGATTAAAGTTACCAGGAAAGTGGAAGTATGTGAATTTACCCAGCTTGGACCCTTGGAGTCCTCGTATGAACAGTGGGCACAGATGGATGGGATTGAGAAATCTTTGAATTCACCTTCTCCAGGACCTGGTTTCCTCTCCTGCACTTGGGATCATATGAATTGGATCGTTCAACTGTGAGTTTACGTAACCCCAAGTACTGGGGTCTGAGCGTGGTCTAACCGTGAGGATAAGTTCTGGCTCAGAGCTCCTGATGACCTCCTATACCCCTCCCAGGATGAGGCAGATGGGGCAGACACATGCCAAGTCCTGACAGGGTAGATCTCCTTCTGGGACCGAGCAACAGTTGTTTACAAGGCAGTGTGACATAACAAATGTAGTTCACATCCCAAGTGACTGGGCCTTTTCTGGCCCTGCCTTCCAGTAAAATGTCCAAGATTCTGAGCCCAAACACCCATCCTTCATTTGCTCTGCTCCCTCCCATGTGTCCCCTTCCCTCAGCTGGGTCAGAACCTATCCAGGCTCCCAGGCCCCCGGGGCAGGCTGGAGCCCCCCTTGCCCTGGCCCATTCCTTCCAGGGAAAGAATGACCTTTGGCCTGGAGCTCTGTTCCTCCATGGATGACATTGCTCTGTCTTGGACGGATTTTCCTACAATCACATCAAGAGCCGTCCGGATTAATCAGAAGTTTGGTTAAGCACTCAGAAATGTGGGCTTCTAACCATTTCTGGGTCACTGACCTCTTTGAAAATGAGAAGGAAGCTATGAACACTTAAGAACACACACACCCCACGCAGAATTCTGTCCACAGTTTTGGGGTGTTCCTGGGACCTCCCATCTGGTCCTCCCTTGGACTCTGTCTAGGACACATAGCTGTCTCTGGACCCGCGAAATTCTCCCACCCCATCCGCAGGGTTACTCACACAGGTGGTAGCTCTCCTGCCGGAAGAGCACTGTGTGGGTCCACGTGCTGGGTGCCAGAGGCTGCCCTGTTCTAAGGGTCATCGACACGTCTTCAATGGGTCAATGAAGGAACACGAGGACTCACAGGGAAGCTCTAAATGTCACCTGGATAATCATTTGAGAGGGCTGGGAGGACATCATCCCCAGGACACTCACTCCTTGAGGTAGAACCTCAGACCCAGCCTGTATCAGTCCCAGCCCAGGGCCCCGAGGAAGAGCCCCTCAGGCCTGCTGTGGGCACACTGGCTCAGGTGCGGGGGGCACTGGGGCTCACCTTACACTCAGCGGAAACACACATGCACACACACACACACATGCACACACACACACACATGTACACACAGACATACATGCACACACAGACACACATTTCAGATGCACTTAATACGTGTATTGGCCTAATGCAAAATGTTCAAATGTGAAAATCAACAGCTGACTGAAAGTAAGATCAAAGCATCTGGGTCTTAATAATAAAAAGAACAAAATTCAAAAGTATTTAAACTTGTATTTAAAGGTTGATTTATTATTACACTTTTATGACAATTTTAGAGATTAAAATGTTAAGTTTGATGATATAGACCAGGAACAAGGATCTTTCAGGGCTGCCAGCTCTTCCTCATGCCCTCCTACTGCACGTTTGCAACGTGAAACAGAGAAAAACATGGTCCCCTAAACTGATGTGTTCCCAGCTGACTTCAGTTAAAAGCAAGGACTATATTCTTGTTTTTTCACACACACACACACACACACACTGTATTTTATTTTTACAAGAGATAAACAAACTGACACCAAGCATTGTAAATGGGTGACCACAACAAAAGCAACAATGACTGCAATTACCAAACACGAAACACACTCACACTGTGTCATAATATTGACATTCAGTCCAGCAATCCTACACTGTAACAGCTCCTTTACTTTGCAGTGAAAATTGATTTGTATATTTTTTATCTCTGAGTCCTTGTGGGATTTTTTCTTTTTATTCAAACAAAGTCACAAAAATTATAATCATCTTTATCAGTTCACTCAGTCCCATGTGATTAATTTTTTTTCATCTTGATCTTTTGTTAGCACTTTGACGAATTCATCAGTTTTCCATTAGAGTTCTGAAAATGCTTATTCATTCAGTTCAGCAGTATAGTCAGTTACCAGAAACCTATACTTGTCAGTCTTTTCCATGAATTCCTTGAAGATGAAACCCTTTTATAGGAACATTTTTGCAAAAGTATCAGAGTTCACCCAGAACTGTCTGTAAATGACAAAAGACTTAAAAATGACCACAGTTAAAGACTTGATGGAAGTTCATAATAATGCAATTGACAAGGAAATTTAGTTATTTCTGAGATATACATTTTAAAGTAATAACTAGAATTATGACTTATAACATTATACCAGAACATATAAGATTTTTAGAAATTTCATGTAATGTCTGAAACATTTATATTAACATATTTCCATTCAAATAACCCAAAGGAAGTTTAGTATTAGTTGTTTTTTCTTTGTTTGTTTGTTTGTTTTGTTTATACCGCAGATTCTTATTAGAAGGACTATATTCTTATTCTGTCTATGGTGTCTGGATTAGTCCTGTAGGCTGAAGATCCTGATTTTGGAGTTTTGCCTCCTTATAATACTTTGAGATAGCAAATGTTGACATTCTGCTTTCAATTTGTCCATATAAGGTGTGAAGAATTCTCAAATAGGATTTTTTTCTTGAAAGATCATGGCCGAAGTGGAATTGAATAACAAAAATAAAACTACAGCTATTTATGTTGTTTCTGGTATAATTCTAGTACCAAACAATTCTACAAAGGTTAGAACCATGATATAACTAGTACCCAAACAATTCTACAAAGGTTAGAACCATGATATAGCTAACTTCTGTTTACCTGTCTACATTTACTGTTTAAGTTTTTTATGAATATTTTTGGCTCAGAAGGCTTTAAAACAATGTTATTCTGAATATTATCTAACACATAGCCTCTTTCTAGCCAATATCTTCCAATCTATTTCCTTATTTAACAACAGGAAGACTTTCAACAGTTTTGTATATAAAATTAAAAGATTTCAAATGATCATTTATTACATCGTTTTTGCAATATTATACATTACTATATATAGACTGGTGGAATTTTAAGTCGACAGTATACACGGAGATTTTTTTCTGGATTCCATCTACAAAGGTTATCTACGTTTGAAAGTGAATGATTAACAATAAATCTGGCTGTTATGCTTTGTCCATGTTGGAAAACAGGTTAGGCAGGATAATAACTTCCAGGACCACCTAATCCTTGATCCACACAAGACTGAGAAGCTAAAAAGGATGTTGAAATAGGCATACACCTAACTGGCCTTCTGAAGGTCAAGGCTGAAGCCGAAACTGAACACTGGAGTCTGTCCCAAAGCTGAATTTCGGTGCATTCTGGTATGTCTGTGTGTGAAACACTACTTACTCTTGCCATAGACCTACGATTTCTTTTACCATTGTGCTTTATCCTATGCTCCACGCCAGTCCGTTCAATGAATGCTGGCTATCACCTTCTAAGTCAAGTTCACAACCCACAGTTTGAAAAGCACTGGAGGATGCTTTCTAAATTCTGGTTCCCTTCCTTTGTGCTTTAAAATATCCCCAGGAAGGCATCGTCCCATGATCCGTCTCACTCCTGCATCCCCATTTCCTTCCTTCCACGTGCTGGGCATGCTCTTTGTCAGGAGCAAATGTGAAGACCCCACCCGTCTCCAGGAATACTCTAGCGAGTGAGGAAGTTGCCACAAAGGCTACTCGAAACATGGCAATCCCATGTTTAGGATAAGCGGGGCACGTCATAGGAGCTGAAAGAAGGATGTCTCTCCTAGGGAGGGGTTCTGGCTGTCTCCCTGGGGAAGGTGACATCTGAACTGAGACTTGAAGGTTGCATAGGAGACGCCCGGAAGAGGGAAAGGAAGGGCAGGGTGGGAATGGGAGCTGGGGCAGAGCCGGAGAAAGCATGCTCTGAGCCTGAGCATCTCCCAGCCGTAAGGTCTCTGGGACCTTGGAAATATTCCTCTCCCTTCAGCAGGGAGGGGGCTGCTTCTCCCCCAGTCCTGGGAACCTGTATGACAAGTGGGGCTGTGAGATGGCCCTTGGGACTCTGAAGAAGTTAAGAGACCTGAGCTGGGAGGGGCTGCCAGCTGAGAGTAAGCCCTGGGGAGCACCTGGAGCTGTGAGCCCTACACGAGCAGAGACCTCTTTGGGGATTATCCCAGTGGGGACTCTGAGAACACTCACAATAAACACTTGAAGGGAATCCTTCTGGACGCTGTGTGACAATAAGGACACGAGCATTCTTAGGGCTGCCAGTTGTGTCTTCTTGTCCCAAGTCCTGGGACAGAGAGAGTCCCCAGGTGCTGCATGGGGACCATCACAGCTCTGGTAAAGCCAGTGAGTGGGTCCAAGACACAAAATACACTATCACAAGTCAGAGGAATACTGACTCATCCTTAAAGAAAGACGTCCTGCTTGCAAGGACCGTCAGGAGGAATGTTATTGGGAGGAACGGGCGTCAACTCTGAGTCCTGCAGCCTGGGCTCCCTAGTCGCCCGCCCGCCGGGCCTCTCTGTGTGCTCCCTGGGTCCCCTGCCATGTCCACCTTTTCCTCCAGCTTGCAAAGCAATGCATTTCTCCAGGGCTGTCCACTTCTAGCCTTGACCTCACCCCGGATACGGTCAGGGCGGGGCTTTGCCAAGGCTGCCCCGGAATCATTTGTTAATGTTGACACATGTGGTGTATCAGTAAGGAACTGGCTCATTAATCACTAGAACATTTCCCCCAAACAAATCTATCAAAGGAGCAGAAAGTGTATATAGTGTGGTCCCCTCGGCCAGACCCAGTTCAGCTGTTCCTGGTGCCGAGCAGGTGGCTGAGGTGGCACCTCCCTCACCCTGTGACAGTTTAAAATAGCCCAGCAGACTGTGTTTGTCATTGGCACCCAGGCTGATTCGACGACACGATTCATCTGCATTGAAAGATATCATCCACATGAATACTAAAGTGCTCTTGCTATTAAACATGGTTCTCTGTGATCTGGTGATGTCACACTTAAAGATTCCCATCCAGCCTGACGCTGGGGGCTGGGAGGGAGGAGGGTGAACCTTCCGGTTCGAGGACAAACTTCAATGGAGAGATCTGATCCCTCTGGGGCGTCCTTATACTTACTGCAGAAATGTAACTCACATCCATACGCCTATGTCCAAATTTATCTCATCTACATATTTTCATCGCCAGCGCAATGATGAGTGAGGCCGAAACCCTCTCACCTGGGTGCTGCGTCAGCCCCTGTCTGTCCTCCTGCCTTGACTCCACTCCCTGAAGTCCTTTCGTCACTCAGCAGCTGAGGGAGCTTGAGAAGGGGGAAGGAGCCATGGAAACTTTGAAGGAAGCCAGGGGGTCCCAGTATGGGTTGCAGACTGTGACGAGAGATCCTAGCTACATGAAAAAAATGTGTGGAACGACTGCAGTGAAAGGCAGAGGGGAAAAAGAGGTGCTGACCCAAGTGACTGGAAAAAAGTGGATTCCGTGAGGTTAAAGGCAAAAGGAACTGCACACAAGAACTGCACATACAGAAGACATACAGATGGCCAACAGGCACATGAAAAGATGCTCAACATTGCTGATCCTCAGACAAATGCAAATTACAGCCACAGTGAGATATCACCTCACATCTGTCAGAATGGCTTTTATCAAAAAGTGTACAAGTAACAAATGTTGGTGCGGATGTGGAAAACAGGGAACCCTCCTATACTGTTGTAGGGAATGTAAATTGGTGTAGTCACTATGGAAAACAGTATGGAGGTTCCTTAAAAAACTAAAAATAGAGTTGCCCTATGATCCCGCAATTCCACTCCTCTCTCTATATCCTAAGAAAACAAAAACACTATTTTGAAAACATATATGCACCCCAATGTTCATTGCAGCATTATTCACTATAGCCAAGAAAGGGAAGCAACCTAAGTGTTCATCAACAGATGAATGGATAAAGATGTGGAATATTACTCAGCCATAAAAAAGAATAAAATTCTGCCATGTACAACCATGTGGATGGACCTAGAGGGTATTATGCTTGGTAAAATAAGTCAGACAGAGAAAGACAAATACTGTATATTTTCACTTATATGTGGAATCTAAAAAATAAAATGGATGAATACAGCAAAACTGAAACAGACTCACGGATATAGAGAACAAACTAGTGGTTACCAGTAGGGAGAAGGAAGGGGAGACGGGCTAGATGAGAGTATGGGATAAAGAGATATAAACTACTATGTATAAAATCAATAAACAACAAAGGTATATTGTACAGCACAGGGGAATATAGCCATTATTTTGTAATAACTTTAAATGGAGTATAATCTATAAAAATACTGAATCACCATGTTGTACACCTGAAACTAATAATACTGTAAATAAACTATATCTCAATTAAAAAAAAGAACTGCACTCTAGTTGGTAAAGCTGTTCAGCACAGAGGTGCGGGTTAGCCACTCTGAAACCACTGCCCGTGTCTAGTAACTGAATAATTAGGTAAATGGATGGCAAATGGTGGGGATTGTTTCCCGCTCTTGGAGTTGGACGTTAGAGATAAGCTAGGGTAGGGGATGGAGTGATCCGGGTGATGTAGGATGAGAGTTGGAAACATCAGTAGGAACTCATGTTTAGTCTAATACAGATACAGATGGATAAATACAAAAGTAATTCTTTAGATATGTGTACTATACTTGGGTTAGGTTACACACATATGTTGCTAAGCTCTTTCTGCTGAGAGAGCCCAAAGGATTGACAGCACAGTAGCATAGCAATGAGCTCACCCAGCGCCCAGATCTTGGTTTCTAATACCATTCTCAAATAAAAGAAAGATGGGATCCTTGGAAAATTGGTTGATTCTAGGGCTGGGGTAAAAAATATATAAGAAGAGTCTGGAGTATCTTATAGTGACAGAAAGTGAGGAATGTTCAAAAGACAAATTGGGAATAATGAACAATAATGTATAGTTTTTGGTCAATTAGTGGTGACAAAGGCATCAAACTAATGGAAGAATTTCAGAGGATATGAGAACCGTCTGTACTATCTTTGTAACTTGTCTGTAAATCTCAAGCTATTCTACAGTAAAAAACGTTTTGAAAAAACCTGTAATGACACCCAACACTGTTAACTCTTCCTTTCTCTATGCCCTCCTCCGTTTTCTGACTTCCTTGCTCATTTCTCTCCAGTCACATGGCCCTCCTTTCTGGTCCACCTGTCTTTACCATCCCAGGTCTCCTGAACTTCCAGGACTTTCCATGTGCTGTTGCCTCTTCTTGAAATGCTCTTCATCCTGTGTCTGGCTCCTTTTCCCACAACAGGTCCCAGCTGAAATCTCACCTCCTCAAAGAGATGATCCTGGGCCACCCAAGCCAAAGTGGTGTCCTCCATCACCAGATACCCCTACTACACACACACACACACACACACACACACACACACACACACACACACACACTCACACACACACACACACACACACACACACTGGTATTCCATCATTCCATCACCTTTTTTATATTTTTCATTGCACTTACCATTGTGTTTAATAAACTGGCTTATTATCTGTCTCCCCAATAAGATGTTAAGATCTCAGAAGAAGGTGTATTATCACTAAGTACCCAAAAGTACCCAAAATCTAGCTCAGCGTCTGCTCAATACAAATCTACTGAAATAAATAGATGAGAGTGTTAATTAATAAAACATGCTCTGACAGTCCTCAACTTTTATTTGTTACACACAAAACTACACATCACAGGCTGTCCTCATATGGCAAATGGGGGACAGTTCCCAGACTCCCTGCTGGGACCAGTCTGTCCCCCAGGGAGGAGGTGATCCCTGACTATCAGGGATCTGATAGTCTAACTAACTTGAAATCATCACATGATTAAAATTCACCCTGGCAGCACACAGAGACACAGGACACTTTGCATGTCACTACAATTAGCCCCCATATCTGTTATCCAGAATCTAAAGTCAAATAAAGCCCCCAGTACCCTAAGAACAAGGTAATGTGGGGTAGTCCAGCTTCCATGTTGCTGCTGTGTGGTTGTCAAATGAAAGTGATATGATGAGTGAAAATGAAAGGCAACGAATGAAAAGGTACTTTGAGGGGGATAATATGATCAAAACATGTGAAAAATGAGCTTTTAAAAAGCAACATTGTGCTTCCTGCTGGTCACACGATGAATGACTCCAAGTTAAACTCAAGCTGCCATTCTTCTGTAGCACTTTGTTGTGTTAGGGTCACTCTGCCCCACTAGACTGAACTCTTTGAGGGCAGGGACTGTCGCTGATGCCCCCAAACTAGCACAGTGTTGGCTCAGAGAAGAATCCGAATAAGTCTCCACTTAAGGCACACCTAACTCAACATGCCCCCAACGGGACCCCTGACCTTCTACCCCAACCCTCTTCTGTTCCCTGATTCAAGCACAGGCACCACCCCCCACCAAGCTGTCTAGACTAGAAACCCCAGCCTCTTCCTTCATCCCTCACTCATGGCACCTGAACTGTCTTCAGGGTCTGTCTTACCTCCTAGACTGTGTGAGGGTCTCAAATTTAGGGATCGAATCGTTCATCTCTTCATCTCTAGTATTTAACACGTATCTGGCACATGATCGGTGCTGAATCAAGGTTT
Organism: Grampus griseus; assembly: GCF_964374135.1. Lineage (NCBI taxonomy): Eukaryota > Metazoa > Chordata > Mammalia > Artiodactyla > Delphinidae > Grampus > Grampus griseus. The sequence continues at coordinate 3,838,740 of NC_139001.1, forward strand.
GTGCCCTGCATGACTGGGGAGTCGGACCGAAGTGAAGATTTTAATAGGGTTTGAAGTCATGCTCTGCACTCCCAGAGAGCACTGGACTCTCAGAAGATTCCACCCTGTCTCTCTAGCCAGATTTTAAGTTACCTCAGGACAGGAACTCCTTCTCACGCTCCACAGAATCCCTTTGTCGTCACCAGCCTCCCACATAGCTGAGTCCTCACTGAGGAGAAGAGATGGCAAACAGCTCACAGACCTGAGTGGTCTGAGATGGAGGAAGAGAGAGCTGCTGAGAAGGGCGTCACCAGCCATGGATTCTGCACGGAGCTGGGATATGGGGGCCACAAAATTCCACTTTCTACAGCTGAAGACCATGCCGTAAACCAGCACTTCCTGTAAAAGGTTAATAGTCTTATACATTGTTTCCCAAAAATATATTTAATAATTATTTGATTTCTTAATAGCAGGTAATAACCAAGATGGACCAAGTCAGGAGACTAACTAGGAACTTTCTGGGTCAACAAATGATTCTCTCAATTTAGGAGCCAGTTCAGAGATCTCTGATCAGCCCCCACGAAGGAGTTTTCAAGACTGTGGACCGAAGAAAGAGAGGAACCAAAGATTTGGTGGCGGTACATCCAGGGGAACAGACATGGGTGGTAGTATCTCAGAGACCCCAGCCTTATTTCAGGAGTCTGCACTTCAGCTGAGGTCCGTTCCCTCATCCCAAATGTCCAAAAGCATCTAATAGAAATAAAACACTATGACTTTCAGGGGTCGGCTGAGACCGCTGGCTCGGGGGAGGGGCTGGGAGCCGGGCTGAAGTCTGAGCTCATCCTAAACAGATCATTCATTTACCTAACCAATTTTTTTGACCAGCAAATGGCTACTTGGAGAACTTCTTGGTCTTTGAAACTATCCCATATATTTCTTTTGTCACTCTCTCTTTTTTTTTTTCCTGGCCCAAAACCCTGGTAAGAAGCCTTGAAAAGAAAAGGTCCTCTGAGTTATCAGCTAGCTCAGGAGGTGGGGAGACTGCAGTGGGCAGATGGAAGGAAATGGCCCAGTTCCTGGCCTCCGTGGGAGGGACCCAAGGGCACTCCAGGAAGCTGACAGCCAAGAAGGGAGGAGTGAGCTTGGAGGGTCCGGGGGTCATGCCTTGGAGGCCCAATTCAGATAAAGTGGACTATTAATTGTAATAGAGTTTTACAGAGTTACAGCAGAGTCATGGTCACAAAACTCATGTACTTCATTTCCTGGCTTTCCTGTGTCCTCCCTCAGCTGTGCCTGAAGATCCTGGGCTGTGGCTGCCTCTCGTGTTTCTTTTGCCCCACCCGTCTGTGGCTCAGTGCTTTTGATTTATCATTCGCTCTCTGCCCTTTGGTGTTTAGCAGCAGAACCTGCAATGCCACTATGGGTTAGGACCCCAAACAACTGATCTTTGTTAAAATTTTGCCTTAAATCCAAATGGACTGTGACCGTGTATAGTGGGTGAGATTCCTGGGCTTTGTGACATCTGTTTTGGCTGCTTGGAAGCCTATTGTGTTCCCTCTATTTTCTTTTCCAGTTTTCAAATAAGTGAGGTTATAGGACAGCCGACTCTGGATAACAGAGGCCAAACCTGGTATTTCCAGACTGTAAAGTAAACGGGGACTATGACATTTCTAGGGGACCCAGGCCAGTGAGGCAATGCACAGCTGCAACATCTGGCCTTAGAAAACTAAAGATAACACCCCATAAAATGTATCTTATTCACTTAGTTAACAACTGAAACGCACTTTCCATTACACATGACTCTGTAAGTCTTGCAGGTGCGAGACTCCTGCTATTATATGGCTGCCGGCTTGACGATGTTTTAGTCACATGGATTCACCATGGCCCCTCTTCCTCACCGTCCCCAGTGGTCTGGAAACTCTGACTCCTCCACTCCCGATACAGCCTCTGCTTAGAAGGCCCTTCTCCCCTCTTGTTTATTGCAACCCCATTTCTCCCCTTGGACCTCCCTCCCAAAGCCACTCTCAGGTGATTCCATGTGCTCTCATGTATGACGAGTCTGCCGTCTCATCTACACTTTCTACCCTTCCTTTTCTTGGTTATTTATCCAGTTTGAGTCAATGCTCCATATTCACAGAGAACATTCATACCAGGTGCTTGACTCCCTTTCTACCCCAAAACTCATCGCCGTTCGGGGTGACTTAAATGACCTTTAGGCTCGACCAGTTGGGCGTTGTTCTTTCAGCTTCTCGACTCAGTGACATCTTCTTCCATTCAACTTCAAGTAATTGGTCTCAGGGCCATATCTCGGACTTGCCCCTAGAATTTCCCCACTTCTCTAATCTTAAATTCCTCTACGCAAGGAATGTTCTGACCACAACGTGCCATCATTCCAGCTCCCTTGTTCTCTAGCTCCCCTTACACTTGTTGAAGACTCAGCAAAACTTGTGAGCAGTTGATCCTTTGGTCTTCTCTCCATCTACCTGCTCCCCTCCCTCCCTCTCACCTCCACTGTCCTGGTACACATATCAGACCTTGGACTGTCACACATTCATGTTCTTACCCAGACCCAAAAGCTCTTCCCTTCTTGTCCTTGTCATTCTATCCACTCTTCCAGCAAAGCCCAGTCATGATTTCACCTCTACTCTGCATATCTTGAGGCCCCCAGGACTGAGCAGCACACTTCTGGGCTGTGTGGTAAGCTCTCTGCATGTTCCTGGCCAGCCCCTTGTCATGTTCTGTAGAGGGTTAGAGCAGCTCTCTCAAATATTTACCATTTCCCCAAACTCTGATCCCTCCTCCTTTGCCCCTCCACTTTGAAAAGACCATCTTGGCTTTAACTGAGAGGTACCACTGGAGCCTCAGAACCCTCCCAGCTTTCTTCCTGCTTCTCTGGATTATATCTGCATCACAACACAACCTGGCATCTTTGGTCCTTTCTCTCATTTACAAAAGATGAGTTGTCTCCTGCAGGAATGACCTTCTACTTGTGTTCTGTATACCATTCCTTTGGTCTCACTAGAATTTTGTATCCCTCCCAGTCTTTCCATCCTGGGTCTGCAATCTCAACTGTTGACTCTTCTTATTCACCTTATGAGTGTTCTCAAGACTCTTTCGTTATAACAGTAGGATAGTTAGAAAAGGTGTTGATAAAGGGTATTAGGGTAAAAATGATAATGATAAAAATATTTTTATGCCTCTGTGATCTATTATTATTAGTAATATGACCTGAGCAATTTCCTTAATCATTGTATACTTCTGAAAATAGCAATTATTCATTTAATAGGAATTATTAAATGAGCTAATAGTTTGAACATGTTTAAAACACTACTTGACATCTAGTAAGTCTTTTGTTGTTGTTTATTATTATTTCAGGAATATGAATTTCAGTGGCAATCAGAATTAGAGATTTTGTGGAAGGAGACTTGCAAATTAGAAATATGTGTATGAAAATATGTCAAGAGCTTAAAAATATTAGAAAAGCTTTTGGTAAATTCCTTTAATAATCGTACTATTCTTTGAGCTGGCCTTAGTAAGGCTAATTTTACTGAGAAACAGTAGAACTCACATTTTAAACTGCGACAAAAGAATGGTGGACTGAATATATTCTGCTTTTGAGTATAAAAGAAGTAGGAAATAACAAGCATCAGAATGATGTGAGCATTAAAAAACATTCTCTTGAAAACAAAAATAATGATACATGAATACACATAATGTTTGGCTAAATAAAAATAAATAAATAAGTTCATTAAACAAGCCCTACACACACATGAAAAAACAGAGAAAAAAGAAAAAGGGATATTTTTTATTGAAGCAGAGCTGATTTACAATATTGTGTTAGTTTCAGGTGGAAAAGAAGTGATATTTAGAGGGAAATGATGCCTTGGCCTGTCATTCACTTTTCTATGTTCCTATCCTAAAATAAACTAAAAACAAAAGAAAGAGAGAAAACATATTTTTGAAATATTTGTGGCCAAACCAATTCCGGTCTGTTTTCAGCAGGCTTAATTTAAAACTCATCCATTCAGTAGAAAATGATCTGGTGGCTAAATGAAAGCCTGTAATTTGGAAACAGAAATGGAAACAAACACATCAATGAGTGAGTGTCCTATATGGCCGAAAGCATTTATTGCAGGCTACCCAAAATACTCATTCACCATTTCAGGGCAAAATTATACTTCTTAAAACACTAACGTCTCTATGTGTGATGAATGATACTGTCTTTCTTAGGAAGTCAAATGCTCCTGGCCATCCGTTGTAGACACCATGGTATCTACAGACAGTGCTGGACGGGCATCGCTGCCGTTCTTTCAGCACTGTCATGCTGATGACTCCTAATTTGTAAAGTCCAGATGAGGGTTACATGAGTTCATGTAAGAAGCATTCTTAGAACAGTGCTTGGTGTACATGTTATATAAGTGCTACTAGTTTTGTTATCAGAACGTGTCCAAGGGGACATCCCTGGCAGTCCAGTGGTTAAGACTTCGCCTTCCAATGCAGGGGGTGCAGGTTTGATCGCTGGTCGGGGAGCTAAGATCCCATATGCCTCGCGACCAAAAAACCGAAACGTAAAACAGAAGCGATGTCATAACAAATTCAATAAAGACTTTAAAAATGGTCCACGTAAAAAAGAAAATCTTTAAAAAAAAGAATGTGCCCAAATATTAACATGTTTTCAAAGTCTGTTGTTTTCAATGAAGATTACCTGTCAGTGCAGGATGGTCAACAATGACTCTCTTCCTTAGATTAAGCAAGAACTGTCTTCGGATGGTCCTGTCTTTCTATCTAATGTACAAACCTCATTTACACAAACACCATTAAAATGAAAACCTGTGAATGATCCAAATCCTAAATCTGTGTAAAACTGTGTATTTCATGCCTCAAAACCAAGCATAGCAAAAAAAAAAAACAAAAAACAAAAAAACCAAGTATAGCAAAAGAATTCTGTGGCCCTTTTGACTAAAAATATTTTATACAGAATTTACTCTTAGAGTAAGTACAAAATTGTGGTTCAAATTATGCCTTTTAATTCCAAATATAAATTTACGCTTCAAATCTGGTGAAGGTTTTACAAAAGAGAAATGGTTATGAGTATTGGAATAATTGATCTATCTTTCTACTGTGTGAGAGCTTCACACAGGTCGTAAAATTTTTAGGAACTAAAGCAATCCCTGCATTTGCTAATCTTATTTATTAACTATCAAAATGTCTCCAGGCAATAGAGCCATAGATTACAAATTAACAACAGGTGATTGCAAAATCTACTACTTTTCGAATTTGAACATTTTCCTGTAGTTCTTTAACATTATTTTTAATTAAATATACATTTTCTTAAATAGTTTCTCAATGAGTATTTAAAGTTCTTCACGGTAATAGACCATAAATCTATTTTACTTAGAATATTTTATGGTACCATTTGCATGTATAACAGGTTTTTTTTTTCCCCAAAATGTGTGGGTTTGGTTTATAAAATGCTGCTCACTGGAGACTTGCTGAGTGTGAAGAGGTAGATTCTATGTAGATAACTGGAAGAGCCATATTACCACTGAACTGATGAAAGTTCTACAAGTATGTTAAACATTAAAAATTTTAATTTTAAAACAAAACAAAAATACAGCACACCAAATAAATAAATAGCAATAACAATGAAACTATATTAAGGCAGTAACCGTTGATACAGTTACTCTGCTTTCCGTTCAACTTTGATTCTAAATTATCCACACAACATCATGATAATCATGATAACAATTATGATATGATGAAGATGATGGAAGAAAAGAGGAAGAAGATGTGTACTACTGGAAAAGGAAAACCACTCTTGGGCTCTTTTCAGAAATTCACAAACCTTTCCCTAATTGTATCCAAACGTTCCATCTGTGGTTAAATCTGTAGTAACCTGATGGCTGTTTTGTAAGTTTGAATGAACTAAGCTTTTCTGAAGGTACTTTTTTTCACAGTTTTGAACAAAGTGCAAAGTGAGTGATCTTTTTTTGAAGGAATTTTGCCCTCCTCGCGGGGGTGCAGCCAACCATTGTGGTTTTATCTGAAGTTCCAGCTTTATTCATGAAAGACACTGATTTTCTTTGCCTCCACAGTAAGTTTTGAATTGTGAAATTTCCTCCAAGTTCAGACCCATTTGATGATGTCCTGAGCTCTCCAGGGTCCCTTCAGAGAGTCCCAGTCCCTGGCAGTTCTCCAGATGGAGAAGAACCAAGCTAATTTTGGTCAGGCTGAGGAAATAGCTTCAATGCCTGACACCTTTCAAGTGTTCTCTGTCCAAGTTTCTTTATCCCAGGACTCTCAGGGCACAAGGATTTGCCCAACCTGTAATGCCAGTAGAGGGAGACCATCTCTCCAAACTTCCTCCCCAGCCCCCTGGCAAAGAGTACCATGGACAGTTGCTTTGATGGAAGTGAGATGCCAGGATCGTGCTTGGTGGCCACCAGTGGGGTCAAGTTGAGAGCAAAAGCTTGGAAACTTTGTGGCAGAGAAAAGGGCGAGAACCTTCAAAGCAGCCCAGGAAGGGAACATCCTGGTGGCAATGTCTCTAAGAGAAGGTACCAGAATCCACAGGCAGTAAAGCATTTTTCACGCCTTAGAACACGTTTCCCGAGGCAGCAAACTCTGCACCAGCAAGGACCCTATTCTCAATGTCCCTGAGAAAGTTAGTTACTCGGGGCCTTAGTCACACCCCTCACACCCAGAGCGGCTGGGACCGAGGAAGTGAGGCTGCATTAGCAATTTGTGAGAAGCATCAACGTGTTGCTTCTCCTGTCCACTTTACAAAAATTTTAAACGAAGCCCAAGTATGTGAGGATTTCAATAGCGACAGTTAACGAGACTTGCGATTCTTTATGTATTCTTAGATAAGTTTAACGTCATCTAGAGAGTGTTTCTGTTTATTTGTTTCAGTAACAACTTAGGCAGAAGAAAAAGGCAATCTATCCAATTCATGGAGGGGAAAATTCATTTTCAACCTGGCATTAGATAAGTATTTTGCTGCATCCTAGCTTATTAACCAGGGCGCCTAGATCCCATGTTTCAGGTTCTGCTCGAGGAAGATGTTACTTGACTTACAAAAGCAGCCTTTATGAGCTGTGGCCCTAAACGACTGCAAGGGGCCTTCAGCTCCATAGGCATCTCATGAATTTCTGTCTCTACTTCAGATAATTAACATCTTTCCAGGGCTGGTCCATATCCACAGCGAGAGTTATGGTTGAGGAAAAACATAAAATGTTGAGAGACGGAGCAACCATTTACTGAGCTTCTGCTCTGGGCCAGGCACTGTGTTAATGCCTCGCTTTTATGTAAAACAGGCCATTGCCCAGTGTCAATGGTAAGAATATATTCTTCCCACATACAGATGGCCAGCAGGCATGTGAAAAGATGCTCAGCATCGCTAATTACGAGAGAAAGGCAAATCAAAACTACAATGAGGTAACACCTCACACTGGTCAGAATGGCCATCATAAAAATGTCTACAAATAATAAATGCGGAAGAGGGTGTGGAGAAAAGGGAACCCTCGTAACACTATTGGTGGGAATGGAAATTGGTGCAGACACTATAGAGAACAGTATGGATGTTCCTTAAAAAATTAAAAATAGAGCTACCATATGATCCTGCAATCCCACTCCTGGGCATATATCTGGAAAAGATAAAAACTCTAATTTGAAAAGGTACATGCACCCCAATGTACGTAACAGCACTATTTACAATAGCTGAGATGCAGAAGCAAACTAAATGTTCATTGACAAATGAATGCATAAAGAAGATGTGGTATATGTATATATATGGAATATTACTCAGCCATAAAAAAGAATGAAATAATACCATTTGCAGCAAACATGGATAGACCTAGAGATTATCATACTAAGTCAGACAAAGACAAATATCATATGATATCACTTATATGATACAAATGATACAAATGAATGATACAAATGAACTTATTTATAAAAATGATACAAATGAACTTATTTGTAAAACACAGACTCACAGACTTAGAATACAAATTTAGGGTTATCAAAGGGGAAGGGCGGAGGGATAAATTAGGAATTTGGGATTAACAGATACTCACTGCTAGATATAAAATAAACAACAAAGTCCTACTGTATAGCACAGGGAACTATATTCAATATCTTGTAATAACCTATAATGGAAAAAATCTAAAAAAGAATGTGTGTGTGTGTGTGTGTGTGTATGTATAACCGAATCACTTTGCTGTAAACCTGGAACATTGTGAATCAACTATACTTCAGTAGAAAAAAAGAATATATTCTTCCTAGAGGAAGCATTAGGTAGACCAAGATTCTTCATGTAAGGGCTCTAACAATCTCAAGATATAAGCCCACCTGAAATGCCAGTTTGTGTCTCCCAAGAAACAGCTGGATGCCTTTTCAATAGAATGCCAGGTTGCCTGGATTTATTGAGCACTTATCACATGTCAGGCCCATGCAATCCTCACAAAGCTCTATTGTCTCCATTTGACAGATGAAGAAATTGAGACACAAGAAGTTTGGTAAATTATCTGAGGTCACACCGCAAAGAAGAGGCAAAGCTGGGTTTGAGTCTAGACTTTGTGACTTCAAAGCCCTTCTCATAATGACCCTTATGAAGCTGCATGGGTCCCGTGTGTGTGTGCGTGTGTGTGTGTGTGTGTGTGTGTGTGTGTGTGTATGTGATTTAACCATTAGAGATTAGAGACATAACAAAATATCATGTGACACTGGTGGGGGGGGGTCTTTGGGTAAAAATGGGAAATAGAGACTTTCTTCCCTTTTTTCTGCAGTGGTCCTGCCAGCCCTTGTCCAGCACTGCCCACACCCCCCCACCCCAGCTCCAAACACAGCACAACACAACACAACACAGCACTCCCCGGCAGCCCGTCACCACCTGGAAGTCTCTTGAACTCTCTTGCCCCTTCTCACTTTTGTGTCTTTTTTTTTTTCTAAAAAGAAATTCATAAGCTCTAGCTAATAAGCTATTCCTCCCAAATATTGAATTCTATATATATATATATATATATATTTTTTTTTTTTTGCAGTACGCGGGCCTCTCACTGTTGTGGCCTCTCCCATTGTGGAGCACAGGCTCCGGACGCACAGGCTCAGCGGCCATGGCTCACGGGCCCAGCTGCTCCGCGGCATGCGAGATCTTCCCGGACTGGGGCACGAACCCGTGTCCCCTGCATCAGCAGGCGGACTCTCAACCACGGCGCCACCAGGGAAGCCCCTGAATTCTATTTTCACCAGGGTTTTCTGCAGACATATTCCTTGTTCCGGAGATAGAACTTGATGGACAGAAATTTCCCAGAGTGTGGCCCTCCAGCTCGACACACCTTTCGGTCAGTCTGGCCATTCAGTCTCTGCAATTCACTGTGAAATTGCTTGTCTCGACCACGAGGCTGCTCTGAGCAATTGCATCTCTCTAGGGAGATTGCAGATAACTAGCTGTCTAACGGTCTTCTAGGAGAATTCAGAGGGAAAATAAACATGATGTATCACAAGACCCCTAAACCTGTAAGTAGACTTGGTATAGAAAGCATCCTGGATGTCTCCAAATGAAAGCGAGCGTTTTGGAGGGTCGGCTTGATCCGCGAGCACTGGTGGTACTTTGACGTTTTCTGACCCTATAGGTAATACAGCTGCAGCAGATAAGCAAAATAGCCCTGGGAAAGCTCCCAAGGCCTTTATCTGCAGCCTGGAAAGGACAGTGCGTAGCTGAACTTCCTTTCCTAAAGCAATTACGCTCCTGGACCCCTCCTGCTGATATCTGCTACTAACTACAAACAAGTTGAGTTTTCCTGGAAAAAATGTCAATTGTTCCATATAGAAAAGATCTGCAGTAAGGTTCTTTATTGTATTATCTTCTTTTTTACCGTTTGCTTTTCCTTCTAGAATAACACAGCTTTAAAAGGACAGAGGAGACCATGACGAAATAATTACCCCATGAATAGCCCAAAAAGGCCAGCTATGGTCTCACTCCCATTCAAAAGTGGAAATAATACTTCTTTCAGCTGCTACCCATAAAATATTTTTTTGATGTGAAATGTGACATGTAACATTTTTGCTGTAACAGACACTCCTCCATGAGGAAATTTCTCCCATGTCAACAGTGGCTTTTCAAAATTCCCTCAGGTAAGTCTTGCTTATATAACTTGCTTATATGTAGGGACACAGTGAAGCTCCTTCTCTAGTTAGCATCTGTTATAACTCTAGCACAAAGGCAATCAGGACTTTGTAAAAAAAACTTTACTATGCAGCTTTCAGAGTGTGACTTTCTAAAGCTTATAAAACATAACCCATAGAAATGTATAGTAAGCGTATTTTGAAGATTTATTTAACTCATTCATGAGGGAACCAGAAGAATGAAAGCTGGTTGAAAGGCAGAGACTAGTGTCTATGATCAGTGGGGAAAAGAATGTTAAATAAACTTGCAAAGTTAGAAACAAAATGGGTAGCTGTTTACAGGGGAAAAAAAAAAACAAAGTAACAAAAATTTGGTCTTGATTACCTTTTCTACTGGACAGAAATCATTTGCACCTTATCTTTCACCTATATTGTTTTCACCCCCATATCGATAGTAAGTAGTCAATTAGATTGAAAGAAGAGCTTTCTTCCAGAGCTTCAGATGCCCCTTGGATGGATTTGGTAAATTGTTAGATGTTATTCTAGTATGAGATTGAAAGACCACACACTAATTTTTCCCCTTATTTCTAAGCTTTAGATAATTTTTTAACACTTCTTTTCTGTGACAACTGTGCGAGAGAATCCCCGATGAAATGGGATTTTCTGGCTGGTAAATCCCAGTGCTTCACTGAAGCCTCTTTCCACAGTTCCTGTCTTTCAAATGGAATTGTTAGTTGACTCAGGACAACTCAGCGCCTTCAGGGAGTGGCATCCGTGGCCCTCAACATGGAGACCGTTATAACAATACTAACGTCAGTGTGGAGGCTTTGTTTCGTTTTTTATTTCATTTTTAATTTTTTAATTTATTGTTTCATATGTAGCCTTTGAAGCGATTTCTGTAGTTTAAAAGAAGCTTTCACGTGCCTTGGTCTCTCTGCCCTCCTATCAGATATCTATAGAACAGCTGGCTTTCGTCCAGTTATTTATTACAAATATTTCATAAATAGGCAGATCGTTTGGCATTCTATTTCTCTATTTGCAGGAGTGCCGTCACAGACAAAATTCTTTCAAAAGAGAAGGAGACGGTAACGTGCCAAAGAAAACTGAGAGAAGAGTGTTGAAACGACAGATGTACCCCTGAAATACCTGCCGTCAACGGGCAGAACGTCCATCTGCCCGGCTGTGTGTCCGGGGGCGGCGCTTCTCCTGGGCACAATGGCCTGGCCTGAAAAGAGCAGTTAAAATGCAAATGAAGGGACAGACCCAGAGGGTATCAACCCCTCACATCTCTGAGGCTAAAAGACGTCCTTTCAGAGGCTTCTGTTCTAATTGCAAACGCTCTTCCTTTGTTCCTCAAGGCCTGGGAGACAGTTCTGAGTTATGCCTCCCTCCCAGGCTGCCCCACCACAAAGGCCCACAGGGCTTTTAAAGTGCAAAGAACCGATTTTGTCCACAGGCCTTAATGAGGGTTAAGTTTAACCAACATCACAGGGATGTCCTGGGAAACTCCACCTACTGCTGCGGACCTCCTGAGAGGCCTGAGAGACCATCAGTTTCTTTGTTTCAGTTGTTTTTTTTATTGGAGTCTAGTTGATTTATAATGTTGTGTTAGTTTCTGGTGTACAGGAAAGTGATTCAGTTACACATATACATATACATCCATTTTTTCCAGATTCTTTTCCCTTATAGGTTACTATAAAATATTGAGTAAGGTTCCCTGTGCTATACAGTAAATCCTTGTTGGTTATCTGTTCTTTTTGTAAGACCCGTTACCCAGAGTTCCCAAGAATTTGGATATTTCTGAGAAATCACCCCACAGGTCCCAGGGGTGATGTCAAATGATAACTGACCATGTTAAAACCTAAACTTTGATGGTATCTGCTTTTTCCTGAACATGTAGCTTTTACTCTGAGGGGGTCTAAGAATTCCAGTCCAAGGGATGTCACATCAATGTCCCTTGCCTTCCCTGGTCATCATGGCCCAAGGCCTGAGAGTCAAGCTTCAAAGCCCTTCTATTTCTCCCAGGTGGGATGGATGGTCCAGGGCTGGCCACCCCTGGTATGTCAAGTCAGGGTGGCACGTACAGAGCAGAAGCTGGGATAACCAGCCTCGTGTGGTCACCAGGCACTGGAAGCCTGGGCTGGGAATCTCCCTCAGGGACTTTGGGAGCCCTTTTTGGATCCTTGGTCAACTTTTGAGTAAGTGCTCCCAAACGTCATGGCCAAGACCCTTCTAGGAAATTTAGGAGGAGATCGGCTTCAGCGGTACAGTAGTAGGTGACCTGAAAGGCATTTATTCAACATGATACAAACTGACAACATGATTCTCTTCTCTGGAAGCAGGAAGCAAATTCTCACGAGACCCTATTATTTTCTGATGACTGCTTCTTTGGAAACAGAACAGCTTGGGATTTTTAGTGCAAGAAACATGAAGAGTTTCCTTGGTTTGCTGAGCTTCGGTTAAAACTAAATAAAAAAAGACACCAATGCGGAGACCTGCCTATGACCTTAAGTTGGTAGTGAAAAGAAATGATTAGAAGAACAACTGCTTATTTGACTTTTAATAATCCAAGTGACTCCAAGTGTCCCACCCCTCCCCAGCTGGGAATGGACCAAAAGTTTCATTACCACTCCTGCCCAAGCAATGTTGGTTCTCCGGCTCTGCTCATCCGGGACCTCTGCGAGGCAGCTTTCCTGTGACCAGGGACAAATCCCTGACCAATCCGCTCCCGTCCCTTCTACTGTCTCCTCTGCTGGCGTCTCAGTAGGAAACAGCTTCGCTCAGTGCTGTAGTCCTCCCCTGGGTAAAAGGATCCATGTAGGATGGGACCCTTTTTAGTTTTGTGTTACTCTGATAGGTGGTCTGCTTTTGGCCCCGAGTGTCCCAGCATGTTCCGCTAACACACATCCATCAACCTCTGGCCATAGGGACTCAGGTTGGCAGAGGTGGGGGGTGCTGACCTCATAACATTCTCTCATTTTCCACATCACGAAGCAGCTGAGAGTTTTAGTCTATGCGCTCAGACAGGCAAGAAATAGCTTGTCTTCATTTCCCTCAAATTAATCTGAATCTGACTTCACAAATTCAACCCACCGGACTGGAGAGAGCTGAGTCTCCTGTTACGACTGCCTCACCCCTACTTCCCATATTTCTAGGTTTACACATTGCCCACTACCAAGGGGAGAAAGGTCTCTGATATTCAATCTGTCACATGTGTGGTCTGGCAGCTCTCTGCTCCGTGCTCCTGCGGCACTGGAAGCCTTGGCCAACGTGGAGGGTCCAGGGCTGGGACAGACTCTTAAATGTCCCCCTTGGCCTCTAGGAGGCCCAGCCTCCCCCTAGGAATGTGCACAGGGTATAGCGTGCAGGTAACCCTTTCCCACAGGCCCTGTGGACATCAGACCTACTCTCAATCCAAGTAAAACACTGTGTCTCCTTTTCACCCTTCTCAGTCCAGGACATTTTCAACAAACTGAAAAAGAAGGAAAGATTGTCTCCAGGCAGCTCCAGGTCTCCCAGCAAATGTCCCTGTAGCTTGGAAGTACAGAGAAGCTACCTCTTCTTTTTTTTTGGTCACACTGCATGGCATGCAGGATCTTAGTTCCCTGAACGGGGGTCAAACCCGTGCCCCCTGCAGAGGAAGTGCAGGGTCCTAGCCACTGGACCACGAGGGAAGTCCTTTCACCTTTCCTTGAAACGGGTTTAATGTCTCATACGAAATCCAGCAGTCAACTACTGCTATGCAGGCAAGGAGACTACAGAGGCAGACCCTGGGGGTCTCAGAGGCATCCCCTCTCTGCCACTGCCCCTCTCTGTTCTGTGTCACAGCAGGCTGGGTGCTGCAGGCTGTGAGTCCACAGCCCCCACACCTCTGTTTTCCAACTGTGTTTGGCCAGCGGAAGCCCGGCAGGAGGTGGGGGTGGGCAGGAGGGAGAAGGGGCCCAGGTGTTGCTCCTCCTGTCTTTGTTTGGGCAGCATCTCCCTAGACACTGAGCCTCCTTCCCCTGTGTGCCAGTTTCTGCTCCATCGGCCCCTGTGGTTCCAACTTCTGTCCTCTAAAGTCCCTGGATTAAATTCTCTCTGTTTTGAAATTAAGAACAGCTGCTGTAGTCCTGACAGGATCCTGACTCGGCCACTTCCTACTGTGTGGTTTTGGACAAGCAACTTTATCCTTTGTGCCTCAGTTTTCTCATCTGGAAAAGAGGTAATAGTAGGACCTTCTTTGGGGGATTTTGGGTGGCTTGGATGGGCTAATACTTAGCCCCTATTATTAGAAAATCACACAATAAATAGTAGTTATTACAATCGGTACCAGGCAGTCCTGCGTGTGGGCTGAATGGCCCCTGTAGGTGGTAACTGCACATTGGATTCACAAACTGTGAATCACGGCGTGGAAAAGGTGTTCCCCTTTCTGTTCTTTCTAAATACATCAAGGGTTTTAGTTCGTTTCTAGTACGTCTTCATCACAACCCTAACTTCCAGTCTCCCCTTCCTTCCAAGAGAGAACAGGTCTCAGATGTCGGGGTAGAATCTGATAGCATTATAGCATTGCTCTGTTTACATGGAAGTTGTTTGTTTTACAGCCAACTTCTACTGATGGCAAGTGATACCAGTTTTTCCTTTCAGGAGGTGATTAAAAAGCACCCTTAACAATGAATTCATTTACGCTGAAAAAAATGATCGGTTTGGAGAAACACAGAAGTAAAAAACTGTGCAGGTCTGGCGGTGCTCAGATGACCTCAGTCGGGAAGCCCTTTTCTGCAGAATATGTACTCTGGGGCTACACCACGAGTCAGGACAGAGTAACAAAGACAGCTTCTACCTTCAAGGAGTGCACAGTTCACAGCCAAGATCAACAGGAGTCAGATGACAGAACAGAATTAAATAGCAACTAATTTGTTACAGATGCAAATTCTATAGATGTTCAAAAATGTGGGGACCAAAGAGTGTTAGGAGAGGATGCAGGAGAAGACTAAGGGGATTCCTGACCGTGGATACAGGTGCAGAGGAAAGGGGCAGCACGTGGGTGAGGGGCAGCAAAGGAGAGGAAGTGTGATGGCTGGATGGGTTTTGAGTTTCTGGGGTAGAGTTCCAGTTCAGTGTCAGTGGGGTACTGGGGAATATTAAGGAACGTGATGACAAATTAAGGGGAGGAAATGGAGAGTTCTGCATCATTAAGCGTCAGCTTTGCAGGAGAAAGCAGTCCTTACAGAGTCATTCTGGGCAGTGACGAGCAGGCACTGTTTGAGGCAAGACCCTGCAGGCGTAGGAGAGTCCAGCTGGGAAGCAGATGTCCTCATCCCAGTGGGGGCCCATCCCTTACCGGCAGCGCAGGGGAAGGGACCAGGTGAGGCAGGAGGAGGATCACGAAGGTCATCAGCCAGGGCACTCAGCACCACAACTCAGGGGTTAATATGCCTCTTCCGCCTCTTTCCATCTTGGCTCTTGTGAATGGTGCCGCAGGGGACATGGCAGTGCTAATGTCTCTCTGAGATCCTGATTTGCATCCTTCTGGATAAACATTCAGAGACGGGATTGCTGGATCACGTGGTAGGTCTGTTTCTCATATTTTGAGGAAACTCCATGCTGCTTTCCATAGAGGCTGCACCACGTTGCCTCCCCACCAATAAGGTTCCAATTCTCCGCATCCTCGCCAACACACGTCTCATGTTGTTTTGATGATCACCGTCCCAGCAGGTGGGAGGTGTTGAGCAACTTTTCGAATACCTATTGGCCATCCATTGATGAATGAATGGGTAACAAAACGTGTTCTGTATACACAATGGACTTAAAAAGGAAGGAAATCCTGCCATATGCAACCACATGGATGAACCTGGAGGACATGCTGCTCAGTGAAATAAGCCAGACACAGAAGGATGAGGACCGCGGGATCTGACTTACATAAAGCACTTAAAATAGTCCAACTCAGAGAACCAAAGGGTAGAGTGGTGGTTGCCAGGAACTGGGGGGAGGGGAAAGAGGGATTTGCTAAACATGAGGATATAATTTCAGTTACACAAGCTGAATAATTCCTAGAGATTTGCTGTACAGCATCAGGATGACAGAAAACAATACTGTACACTTAGTATCTACTGAGAGTAGATGTCAAGTGTTCTTGCCACAATGAAATAAAATAAAACAAAATAAAATAATGTAAAAGAAATGAAATAAAAGAAATGAATGAAATAAAATAAAATAAGATAGAATGAAATGAAATAAAATAAATGAAATGGAATGAAATGAAAAATAAAATAAATGAAATAAAATAAAATAAAAATTGTCGTGAAGACACGGGTGAGAAGCAATCCTGGGAAGGAAGAGGTTAGATGGTTTGTGTCAGGCTGTAAACATGAATGGAGTCCAGCCCCTCCTGCAGTTTCCCACTAGGAAAGAAAGTCACGGCCCACAAGGAGAGTGGAAAAGCGTGTTTCCTCTCGCAGGGCTGCAGGGACGTTTGTGTGGCAGCCTCTCCCTAGGGGGCACTTGTCAGGCTGAGGCTCTGTCTGTGGGGTCCTCAGAGCTGCCTGATCTTGTTTTTGCAGGTTTTGCCTCCAACGGGACATGTTTGCCTCTGGAGTAAAAAGTAAAAGCAATGAATACAAAGTGCACATGCCAATTCCAAGATGGAAAAAACAGAAAGCCAGAGGCTTAGGGCACCAGCAGCCAGAAGGAAGGTGTTACCCACATATTCTGACCGCCCTCAACAGGAGAACTTAGCAATGGGAGTGTGTTTCAAGACTAACGGGGATTCCATCTTAATGACAACCATTGCCCTTTTCAGTTTTAAATTTGGTAGTCAGGGGCTTCCCTGGTGGTGCAGTGGTTGAGAGTCTGCCTGCCGATGCAGGGGACATGGGTTCATGCCCCGGTCCGGGAAGATCCCACATGTGGCGGAGCGGCTGGGCCCATGAGCCATGGCTGCTGAGCCCGTGCGTCCGGAGCCTGTGCTCCGCAATGGGAGAGGCCACAACAGTGAGAGGCCCACGTACTGCAAAAAAAAAAAAAAAAAAAAAAAAAAAAGGAAAAAAATTAAAATTTGGTAGTCAGGGTTTTATATTTTACTGAAAATGACCTGCGAAAATTCTAGGAATAATGTAAAAGCATGTCCCTCCCCCTCTTGCTGATCCTTGCCATGCATCAGAGGCATCTATTTGCAAACGGTATCAGTGATGAAATGGCCCACGCTCTCCACCAGTGCAGCACATACTCAACCCAACTGCCTTGAGCAAAGTAAATAAGCCATATTTATAGAATGAAATTTCTTCTATTCTAGAAATTGAACACGAATGGTAGAGCCTGCAAACTGTACAATTACACTCATTATAAACTGCAAGTCGCTTTCATGGTGTAGACACCGATTGTGCCACGTCTGTGTAGGGAACAGTTGGATGAGGAAACAGCCTGGACACCCACACAGCAGAATGACCCCAGGGCAGTGCTCTAAACCTGGTCTACGCTCAATCTCCCCAGATGCTCCACAGAGGAAACTGCAGTGAGATGTGTACCATCTGGTTCATAACACAGCACTGAGCAGGAACCGGTAACAATACTCCCCGATGTAGGCTTGTAAAATAATTTCTTTTCCCTGAGCATAAAACGACTTCTCCATCTGTCCTATGAAAACAGGAGATAAATAAATGTTTATTCAACTTCATCCCTGTCAGTCATTGTTGTTTAGGAAAAATTATAAACTGTCTCTACTGTGGGTTCAACAAAACTATCTGTAGTAGGTGAAGCTATCGGCCTTTGCCAAAGCTCATGGGAGACAGGAAGTAAAACCGGCAAATGCATTCACACCTTATCCATTTAATCAGAGCAGCTGATAATATAATTATGGGGAAAAAATGTTGCAAATCGTGATTCTGTTCGCTGATCCATTTTACAGCCAGTCTGACCAGTTTCCACCAAGCCAGCAGGCACAGGGAAGGGAGGACTCGGGATAGCTCTAAATTTACTCTTTCCTTTAACTTTTTCTGGGTCCTCATTATTTGAGGCCTTGCTACCTGCTTCAGGGCCTTTCACCCTCACCTCAGTCCACCCCATAGGCTGGGACAGGATGAGGCTTTCACCGTGGGCTGCAGTCACTCGGGCCACCAAAGGTCACCATCTGCAACCTTGAGTGTCTTCACCACTGCTCAGAGACCCATCTCACTCCTTGTAGGCCATTGTACCAACTGCTGATGGTTGCTGTGCAGATGAAGTGAAATGTATGTGTGGAGCTAGTGACAAGGGCAGGACAAGTGACAGATGCTCTAAAAATAGGGTACAAACCAGGACAAGGGATAGGAGATGCTCTTAGTAATTACTCTGAGGTTATAGGCATGAATGGGATGGTCTTGGGCAAACAGGATGTGTGGTCACTCTCTGCATAATTATTAGCTGTTATTATAATTGTAATTCTCATCATCTTCGTCATCGTCAATTCCTCAAACCTCCTGGCCACCCCATCCCCATCCTACCTCAGACGGAGCAGACAGCATGAGCTATGACTTCACAAACAGAAGCCATTGGACCAGAAGACTGTCTTCCACCTTCTAAGTCTGCGAATGACCGGCCTGCCTTCTCTGCTGTCCCAGGAGGGGGGTTTCCATCCCTCCCTCCACCAACACCAAGTCACTGCCAGGCCTCATCTAGCTTAGGACGTGGGAGCAGAAGGGTCAAGAGGAGACTCTGCCACTTACAAGATGGTGGCCTTGGACCATGACTTAACCTCTGTGTCTACTTCCTAAATTGTAAAGCAGGCGTAATAGTGGAAGCTACCTCACAGAGGAAGTGATACAAGGGTTGATTCATACACAGTATGGAAAGCTTTGGAAGGGCCATCTGTATCTGGCTGCAGTAAATACTTCATAAATATAAGCTACTATCAGCACAATTTCCTCCCAACAAGTGTCTCTGGGTTCCATTTTGTTCCAAGTCCTCGAATGACACTATGTTATTTAATCCTCTTCACAGCTCTGTGAGATGGGTTCTACTAATTATCTGACTTAATAGTACTGGGTAGCTATTCCTTGTTTAATTCTGGACTAGCTGCTGTAGGTTCTACTAATTATCTGACTTAACAGGACTGGGTAGCTAGCACACGCTTAATTCTGGAGTGCTGGACACCTGGAGGGGCTGAGTCAATAAGAATTCCCAACCTTTGGAAGTCCACGTGACAAAGGAGACAGAGGGGAAGTGAGTGGACCTGTAATCCAGTGATGGATAGAGAGGGAGGTACAGGACGGTGGGTCCAGAAAGGGCTTCCGAGGAGGTGGCAGTCAGCTGTGACGCAGGGCATGAGCAGACGTTGACTGGGCCAAGAGAAGGATGACCTTTCCAGGAGGACACGTGCAGAACCTTGGATGGGAAAGATGGTGGCCCCTTTAGAAACTACAAGAAGGACAGAGTCATGAAAACTGAGTGACCAAGAAGGGGCAGAAGGAGGGGACAGCCCAGCCTTCTGTTTCTAAGGTTTGACAGCCCCAGAGGTGTCTGGAGGATGGAAAAAGCATCGCCTTGAGGCCCAGTGAGACAGGTCTGGCCGGAGAGGGTCGTGGAGGGAAGCTGGAGGAAGGCAGCCACCATCCCGGACCAGGCCACCCAGAAGTGGGCCACAAGCACCCGTGCAACCATAGACGTATGACACAGACAGTGAACCAACCTTGGGGACCAGAGCAGCATGAGCATAGATGATGAAACTTCAAATTCTTGCCAACCCCAGGGCTCAGAGAGGTTTATCTGAGTTATAAAAATAAAGAGACGTGACGTTTCTTAATCCTGTGTCATGAATCAAATTCTGATTTGGCTCAGCTGCTCTCAACAGAACGTCTGTGGTCACCTGTTCCCTGAGCGCTGCACCCCCATGCCTGCCTCCCAGCCCCTGCTCCTGCCTTCCATCTCCTGGGGCTCCCCCTCATCCTTGTAGTTCCCCCATTTCTGCTAATCCTTCGAGGTCCACCCCAAATTGACCTCTTTTACCAAATCTCTGCCCCTTCCAGCCCACACTAACTTCTCTGGTGCCTGAAATTGTGGTTCATGTCCTTGTAATACTAATCGTAAAACACACCACGTCCAGCCCCAGGTATCTTGCATACGTGTTCTCATTTCCTCCAAGAATGTAGCCTCAGACAGGGCCTCAGACAGTGTGAGAACTCAAAAAGTGTGGGTCCAATTTTCAGAGGCTACTGGGCAACGATCCACAGTATTACTTTTATGGATAGAAGAGAACAGTATGCAAAACACTGATGATTCTTTACCACCGCATTCGTCTGCCCACACCTTCATTTATTCATCCCACAAATATTGGCTGGTGTCTACTATGTCCCAGGGACAATAGGCAAGATGTTTTTGATAAGAAGAGAACTTTTGAACTGAACAGAAATACTAACAAAGTTGGTTTTGGTTGTTTTTTAAGTGGATGGATATTTTCAACCACGGTTCTCTGTTTCTAATTTCTCAGGAACCTCTGGCTATACATCTGACTTGGTTAAAGTGCTCTGACCAACGAGTGGGGCCTCACAGTTTGATAGCTCTCCATAAAGCATCTCCCACCTGAGTGTTTTCTTTCAGTTCTTGGCACATATTAAGAGAGAAACCAGGGACGCAAGGCCCAGGGGCGCGGCCCTGGAAACCTCCATTCTTTGGCGGGAACAGAGGGATTCAGATAAGCCTTAGGAAATCCTCACAATAAACTGGTTCCCTTCTGCATCCTCAAACACAACCCCCTTCTCAATGGAGTATTTCTTCCTCTGTCCTCCCCGACTTCCTAAACAATTTCCTTCAGCCTCATGCTATGTAAACACAAAATTCCCCTGATGGCCCCTTCATGTGTGTGCTTTTCCCACTGGCCTCCACACCAAGTAAATATTTACTATTCCTTATTTAGCATCTACCATTGTATGTCTTGCAGTCATTCATAGTTTGTCAATAATGCCTGTGGCAAAGGCTAATTCTGAGTCCTGGAAGATCCAATTCCTTTCATACACTAATTTTTATTTTGCCCAGAATAGATGTTTATCGTAGAAAACGCAAAAAATGTAGCTAAACAAAGGCAAACATTTTTCATGATCCCACCAGCCTAGAGTAAATCACGGTTTCAAAGCCTCTGGAAGGCTGTTCAACAGAATGCAATGGGTCCAGAACACAGTTTTGATAAAGGATAAAATATGCATGCCATTTGCTAAATGCATTCCTCACTTAGCCATGAATCAGTATATCCTCTCTTCATGAACATTTTTGCATGATGATTCCTGGGACTAAATGTCTAAAAGTAGAAGTCTGAGGTCAAAATGTACACAGTTTTCAGTGGCTTTTGCCAAAAATTCTCATATTACCTCTCAGAACCTTGTATCAATTAACACGCCTATCAGCTATGAGCATCCTGCCTTTCTTCTGCTCAGCTAACACTCAGCGGTACATTCCTTTACAGCCTTTGCCTGATGGATATAAGAAATTATCTCATTGTTCCATTTTTTAATCTCTTTTTGTTTTTTTGTCAATTGTCATCTTACGTCCAGATAATATTTTCCTGCTGCAAACCTGTGTAAAGAAGGGCTCTGGTTAACGAGAGAAGTCAGTATGGTAGCTGTTCGTCCATTAAGTTAGGAACACGCATGACGGGTCTTATGCTGTGTTCCCAAAACATGTAAATCAGTGATGAACTTGGATGGACAGATCATTACCGGAAGTAGATTACACACAAGTCATTGCAAAGGCACTTATCTGCTTCTACACATGGGAGTCAAAAATGAAAGACTTTGCCAATTCATTGACCACAGTAGTCTTTATTGGGTTCCTACTGAGTCCCGAGCACTTTCCTAGTGACTTAACAATCTATTATAGCTGGGGGAGAAAGATGACAAGCACGTAATCAAATAGACAAAGAAGAAAACACCTGACAGTTGTGAGGGCTGAGATAAGTGAAACTGGGGATGCTAAACTTCCTATCAAGCAAACGAATATTCTCAATGAACTGACCCAGAGAATGACTGAATTCAACAAATATATACACAATATCTGTTATGTTCCAGGGTAAACACTGAAGAAGACTTGGCCCTTTATCTAAACATGTTCTAATTGGTCTGAAGCATAGAAGGTGGGGAAGAAATAGAAATTTGAAGATTGTTTTTGAATTTTTTGTTGGATAGTAACTTATGCTTCTCCAGTACTGCATCAGACCCAGAGTCATCGTCAGCGTAGACACTGTCCCCACCGTGCACAAAACTGAGCCTTGCCCAGGGTCACATGGTTGGTCAACAGCTCAGCTGGTACTAGCACAAGGTCTTCTGAAGGTAACGCTCCTGTTCTGGCCATCACACCCCTCCCACTTCGAATGGAGTGAAGAGTTGGAGAAGAAGAGGCATTGTGGGAAGGGAGCAGAGGTGAACTGGTCATCTGGTTGATTACACAGGCTGAATCTGATATTTACAATTGTCTGCCTGATGCAAAACCAGCTGTCCCATGCATCCAATTCAAACAGTAAAAGCCACGTCCTGGGAGAATATTCAGGAAACCCATTCTTTGGTGCTGAGTGCTCAAACCTGGCTCTGCGATGGCATCATCTTTTTGTTTTTTCACTTCCGTTTAGTGGCTCTGATGCTCAAATCACTGGGCTTCAAGTCAGAAGGCCTGGGGTAGACTTAACAGGGCGCGCCTTCCGCGTAGAGACAAGATCTGATTTCTGTTCGTTGTGCTCTTCCCGTGGGAACAAAGGCAAGTGCACTTTAAAAGCCAGTAAAAATCATGCTGCTAAAATGAAGCGCATGGAGAAAAATTTGAAACCAGAGTGTCAGAGAGCAAAAACACACAGTTATGAAATCCTGAACAGAGAGCTTATTCACCGCAAGTCTCCCAAATAGATTTTCTCCTAGACATGCTCGGATCAACGTCAGCTTCTGTTTCAAACGCACCCTTGAGTATGTCAAGGCGTTTCTCTTTTGTTTTCGAGTTTATTGGGGAGACCACACACGCTTCACTAGGGCCCCTGCGGTGGTTCCCTGGGGCTTCCAGGTCAGTCCAAAGTCACTGATGACAGATGACAAACAGATCAACACTGATGGTCGTTCTCATGAGCATCTCTATCTGGTCTTCATAAGAGAGTGGGGCTGGGGGAGAGGGGAGAAGAGCAGAGAAAAAGTGAGAAGGGGGCTGGGGGGAAGGTGGGGAGAGGGTTGGGAGAGGCAGAGAGGCCCCCGAAGAAGGCTGGTTCAAAAGTGGGGCTTGCTTACCTTCCAAAGGGGGATAATAACCCCAGATTCTATACAGAAGATCTGAAAATTCACATCTTCCAGGTTTATAAAATGCCCACACACTGCTTGTCTTCTACACCAATTTATCCATGAAGAAGCCCACCCTCAAATGCAGTCTCTCCAAATGGCTGTGAGGTGAGCAGTTTTGATGTGAGAAAGATGTGCAGTTTATAATTTGTGATCACATTCGACTAAATAAATATTGTGGCTTTCGCTTTGTTTGAAGTTGAGTGACGTCAGTTCCTCGGCAGACACCGTGCCAGTAGCCTCTGCGATGTTCAGTACCATCGGGTCCGAGAATGAAGGTCCGATGCCCTGGAGCTCAGGCTGCAGGATGAGCAGGCCGAGCGTGATAGGCTGGGAGCCCAGCCAGGGGTCTGTGGCGCTCCCTCTTTCTCCTTTGGCAGCTCTCTCTCTGCTGTCAACCGTGTTCCTCGTGATCTGGCAAGAGCTTGACCTCATCAAAACTTCCACCCATTGATGGGGTGATATTCGATGATAACCTAGATTCGTTCTTGGGGGTTTTTATTTCAAAAAGATACTTTAACATAAAATGATAACTATGCTAATTGCAGGTGTTGGGCTGCACCACGCAAGCCTGCAAGACTTGTAATTGCCCAGCCGCTAGACAGAAGGTAGAACCCAGAGTCAGTGACAGGGACGTCAATGATTTATTGGACAGGGAATCTTACAAGTCAGAGGCAAAGGTCCTGGAGTGACACCCGTCTGCCTATGACCAATGGCAGGCAGGATGCAGCAGCAACCTCGGCTACACAGAGGAGGAAGAGGCTGTGTGCGTGACGTCACAAGGGCTCCTCGGTTGCCAGGGGGAGTGGGGCAAGGGCCACTGTTGATAACCTAACATACTGGAGCAGTTCTGGTCCAAGGGCAAGAACAATCATGGTGGGTTCAGGCCGATCATGCAGATGGTTACTGCTTAAATTTCCCACCTAGGTTGGGGGAGGGGGAGGCAATCATGCACGTAAGGTAAGAGTGAGTCAGGGCCGGGTCAGGCAGGGGATGTACAGAGAGCATGAAAGCGGCCATCTAATGGGGCCTGACCCTATAGCAGATTTGTAACAATTAAATATGCATGCAAAGATGAGAAGTAAACACATATATACAATAAAAATATTCTCATGTTGGGGTAACAAGCTGATTCTCCATTCAACAAACTTGTACTGAATGTCTACCAGAATCAGGCAAGATGCTCGAGACCCAAGTCAGGTGGTTTGTGACCTACTGGTGGAGAAAACGTCAAGCTGGTAACTCCACACGTCACTGTACAATTACTCCTGGTGATATGCGAAGGAGAGTCCAGGCTTCTGTGAGAACCCACATGGTCCCCGTGGTCCCCGTCTCTGTCTGGGTGGGGGAGTCAAGGGTGGTCCCCTAGGGGCAGTGGTGTTGGAACTGAGTCTGAAGCATGTGCCGGGGTAGGGTAGGGGAGGCTGGTGGCTTCTCTGAGCCAAAAGAAAAACACATGTTCCTGGCTGAGGCAAAGGGATGGATTGCAGGTCAGGATGTATCTGGAGACAGCCCTTGAGTCTGGTCTTATTCCAGAGCAAAGTGAAGGCCCTGGAGGTTTTTGGAAGTGAGACGCTCAAACAAGGCCTTGGGTGATTTATTTGTATCTTCAAAAATTCTTTTAAGTTTTTATATCATTGTTCTCACAATACAATTAGAATCATTATGACTCTGTAGCACCATAATAGAATGATAACGAATACAGTGTTTTAGATAAAAGCCAGACGTAAGATCACATGTATGTGCTGGTCGCTGGTATAAAATCTGCAGGAAGATGGATGAAGCCCAGAGGGCATGTGGACTCTCATGGGAGTTTTCCAGGCGTGTGGTATGGAAGGGGCTCACACTGGCCTTTCACACTTTCCTCAGCATACAATTTGGAATGGGTCTAAGTAGACGAGAAGAATCTACATCTCTAAACATTGACAGATACACCTGTAAGTTATCCATGCAGCCCTGTACCCTGAGAGCTTGTGGAGTACTAAGTACTTGCCTCATTTTCTCTATCTGAAAAAAACCTAAGAATTCTATATTATATATTTAGGAAATAAACAGGACCCTGAATTTGCACAACTGTAGAAAATAGCTGATGGGAGGATTTAAATGTCACCATAGCAACGAATTCAGGACCACCTCCTGCTTCCTGAGCCCACCTCCTTCCCTGGGGCTCCCAATTCCATCTCGTGAACTGTGTTCGGAAGAGGCAAAAGCAGAGATCACAAGAACAACCTCTTTGGAGACTGTGTTTGCACAAGCCCAGGTGTGTACGTATCTGTGGTTTCTGAAGCACCGTCATGCACACTAGGTCATGTGGTCCCTGCACAATTCAGTGTGGTGCATGGCAACTGTATTTTGTAGATTGGGATTCATAAATATTAGACGTTTGTCAAGTCCTCAGGGCCAGCGAGAGGACCTTGGGCTGCAAGCCCTGAATTGTAGGTCTGAGCTCCTTGCTCATCCTTCCCTCCCTGACTGAATAAGCTATCCCCTCTCCATGAATCCATTCAAGGCCACCTTGAGTGGTTGTGCATCATTACCTAAAACACAGGTCTGTTGGGAGGTACCAATGAGGTCATCTGTTTGGGAGCTAAATTCATAGGTCTAACGAAAAGCAAAAGGCAATCTACCAATGGTTCTAGATCATGTTTAATTAGAATAATTTTTTTATGTCAAGTTGAAAATTATTTTGAAGGATTGCTTTTAATAAACTTCTTCATTACAGTATAAAACTCATCCAGTAAAGAAAGCAAAGCAAAAGTGTAGCACTCGATGAATTTTCACAAAGTGAGAACACGCTTACCCATCCCCCAGACTCAGAAATAGAACCAACCAGCCTCCCAGACACCCCTCTCATGCCCCTTCTCAGTCACTGCTCTCTTTCTCCCCCAGAGGAGGCCACCACTGCTTTGCTTTGCCTATTTTAAACTTTATGTAAATGGAACCTACAGTATTCTTTTTATGACTGACTGTCTTTCACTCAATATTATGTTTGTGACATTCCTTTCCCTGCTCTATAGCATCTCATTGTGTGCATGTTTGTGTGTGTGTGTGTGTGTGTGTGTATGTGTGTGTGTATTGAAATATATTTATCTATGCTGCCCATGGTGGACATTTGGGTTTCTAGTTGATGTAGAATCATACTTGCATATGTCTTTTCTTTCCTTTTTTTTTTTTTGCATATGTCTTTTCATGTATGTGTTCACATTTTGTTGGGTGTGGAACTAGGAATGGAAATGATTTTTGCATCACATAGTGTGCCTATGCTTAGCTTTAGTAGAAGTGGCCAAACAGTTTTCCAAAGTGGTTGTGTCCATTCTGCTCCCTCTGGCAGTGTGTGAGAGTACTGGCTGTTCCGTGTCCTTGCCAACACTTGGTATTTTCCATCTGTTCATTTTAGCCATTCTCCTCCTTGATAAGTCTTTACCTACCCCACAAACATAAAGACATCTCATGCTTTTTTCTGGACCTTGATGTGACCACCGAAACTCAAATTTCACATTCTCCCAAAACCACACAGATCAATAAGGATAGTAGATAAACGTATGTATAACCAACGCCTACAGTGTAACCTGGAGACCAGAGAATACTGCAGACTTTAGTATACAGGAAAGTAGAAACATAAACTTCCTAGGGTAACAAGACCAGCTCTGGAAACTTATGCGAGAGCAGGGAGTCGTGTGAATACTGAGCATAGATAAGAGGATGCAGCGCAAACCTGGTGAAGATTGATCCCTGAAAGAGTCTCCCATCCTTGGTGGGGTTCTGAGGACAGGTCTGGACCTGGCAGGTAGCAGTGCTGGTCACTAGAGAATCAAAAGCAAAGGGGTTGAGTGTGCTCAGGGCAGCCTTGGGCAGGTACTGCTTCCAGGGGAGAGGAAGTCTTCTTACAAGGAGGAAGCACTTCTTGGAGGGTTATTGGTGAAGGGAAAATAAAAATGCAAGTGGTAGAAATGGAGGATCTAAGGAATAAACAGCCCTCAGTGGAAACACCTATTGTTGTTGGTTCTGGAATATTCTAATATAAAGTAAACAAAAAAGGACAGATAGCATCCATGCAAATCTTCCCTAATCAACGAAAAGTTGGAAGCAAAACCATTCAGCTAATGAAAACATTACCCCCCAATAGCAGTAAAAACATATTTTTGAGAAGTATGTAACTACCAGAAGAAATAGTCAAAGGAGTAAAATTTGGTTCTGTTTTGAAAGCCTGATTGAGAAGAAGACGTCAGTTTTTGAAAGATCTTTTTTCAGCAGCCACAAACTTAGAGAAACGTTGGTGATACAGTACAAATAACTTGTTTTCCTTCTGATCCATCTGAGAAGTTGCCAAACTGATGTCTCATCCATCCAGAACTCTTTAGTGTGTGAGTCCCACAAGTGAGGACGCTCTGGCGTGAACCCCCAATGCAGCCACATCACCATCAGGAAGTCAATGCTCTTGCCTTGCTACCGTCCAGTGCTCAGACCCCACGCACGTGTGGCCAGTGGTCCCATTAGCGTCCTCCACTGGGAAAGGAGCCAATCACTCATTGCATCGAATCATCACATTTCTGAGTCTCCTTCGATCTGAAGTAGTTCCTTAGTCTTTTCTTGACTTTTAGGACCACATTTTTTAAGACTGTGGACCTGTTATTTTGCAGAATATCATTCTCTTTGCACTTGTCTGATGTTTCAGATTCTGAACCTTGGATGGGAATACCCCAGGAACTATGCCTCCTCTCAGGTGACACATGGTTTCTGTGTGCCCCATTCCTGATGGCGTTCACTGTAATCTCGGTTAAGATGATGTTGGCCAGTCTTCTCCATGATCAAGTTCCTCTTTCTCTTGTGGAATCTGTAAGTACTTGAAATTATGTAAATATCCTATTTCTCATTAAACTTTTAATTTTAAAATTACTTTTTTACCTCTGTGTGGACTCATGGTTTCGTATTTAATTTAATTCAATTCAATGGTTTATAATCCATTATTATCATTTATTTTGATGCTCAGATTGGCCAATAGGAGGCCATTCAAGCTCATTTCTGTCCAGCTTTTGTCACATCCTCATCCTTCTTTGAGTACTTCTTTGCATTCTGTTACAAGTCATCCCAGGCTCACCTTGTATGTTTCCTTCCCCAGCCTTAGAATCAGCCATTTCTCCTGGTTCCTTTTAGTGAAGAATGGTGTTTAGAAACCAAACTCTTGGTGGTAGTCACCACTGTGCTCAGGCTTTCCAAGCAGATAGTGTTAGGGGATTCTATCTATCTACCTATCTATCAATAGATCTAATCATCTATCATATATACATCTGTATATTGAAAACTTCCCATTTACAACAGTATCCAAAACCTCCAATTCCAATCCAATAAACAGGTCTTTGTAGTTTTCTCTTTTTCTGTGTTGTAACTCCTTTCTCTGATAGTTGGGAACCTGACTTCCATGATCCTTAATACACTTACGTATTTGTTCAAAGGACCCCCTTTGTGTAACCAACCTCCTGGCTCCACCAAGACCCTCTTCCTTACAGGTGGATTCCTTTCCTTAGTTGTGCCTGACTTCCCATTTTGACACTCCCCCTCTTCACCACACTTGGGCTCTGACCCCACCATCCAGGCTGCTCCTTTGTGTGGCTGTCTTCTTGTCCCTACTTGGACCCTGACATGTCCACTGGGCCACCCCAAGCATAGCCTCCTTCTAACGAGGGTTTTACCTCCTGGCACTGGGTTGCCCCATCCAAGGATGTCCTCCTCACCCTGCTAGGTCTCTGACATTCCACACCTGTCTAGGATCACCTGTTTCCTGGATCTCATTTATTCTTTTTTTGTTTACTCCCTCATTGTGCTGGAGCCCATTCTTCTGTAACTTACTAAGAAAAGATGAATGTGAAACTAATGCTTGAACTCTTGCTTCTCTGAAAATGACTTTATTCCATCTGCATATTTGATAGTGTGACCAGGCATAGAATTTTGTACTGAAAATCATTTTCCCTCAGAAATTTGAAGGCAGTGTTTCACTGTCTTCACACATTTGGTGTTATTGAAAGATCTGAAGTCATCGGTTGTAATCTCTTTTTAGGCCACCTGTCTTTCTGTCTAGATTCAAGAAGCTTTCAGGTTCTTTGTCTCTGGTGTATCAGCATCTTGTGATGCTGTACTTTGGTTTGGGTCATTTTAAAAATGATTATGTTCCTTCAATCTGAAAACTTATTTCTTAAAAATCTGTGGGTTTTTCTTATGTTGTTTCTTTGATAAATGCACTGCTTACTCTGTTCCATCTGAAACTCTTACTGGTAAAATTTTGGAATTCCTAGATTAATCAACCATGCCTTATTATTCTTCTAATATTTTCTATCTCTTGGTCTTTACATTCTCTTTATCAGAGAGTCAAACTCCATCATCTAATTGGATTTTTTTAGTTTTGGCTCAAGTTTTTAATTTCCCAGAGCGCTTTCATCTCTCTGCTTCTTTCATTTTCTAAAAACAATCTGTTCTTTTATTGATATTATGAATGCAATATCTCTGTTAAATCTCAAAAATGTTTTTCATTCATTTGTTTGGACATTTTCTTCTGGTCCCTGCACTGTTTCCTCCAGCCTCCTTTTGTTCATGTCTTTGTTGGATTGCCTTTCATGCTTCCAAGTTGGAGGCATCCCTCAAATGTTGCTGTCTTTGTTCGTCATTCATATTTAATGTGGGACAGTGACAAACTACTCGAAAATCCTCATGCAGGAGTGAGTTAGTTGACAGATGGGATTCCCTGTGGGCTGAGAGAAGCAAGTCGATGGCTTTTATTTGGGATTCCCCAATGCCAGTATCCAGAGATCTTTATTTTGGGTGCTTATACCTGGCTGCCAACATTTTGGAGGCCACACTGGTGAAGAGAACTGGGGATCTCGCTGTTGAGTATTAAGATTTTCATTTAAATTCTTTTTGTTAAAGTTATCATCTTTTATTACCATTGTCTATTTTTTAATTAATTAATTAATTTATTTATTTTTGGCTGCATTGGGTCTTTGTTGCTGTGCATGGTCTTTCTCTAGTTGTGGCAAGCAGGGGCTACTCTTCGTTGCAGTGTGCGAGCTTCTCATTGCAGTGGCTTCTCTTGTTGCAGGGCATGGGCTCTAGGCACATGGGTTTCAGTAGTTGTGGCACGGGCTCAGTAGTTGTGGCTCACGGGCTCTAGAGTGCAGGCTCAGTAGTTATGGCACACAGGCTTAGTTGCTCTGTGGCATGTGGGATCTTCACGGACCAGAGCTCAAACCCATGTCCCCTGCATTGGCAGGCAGATTTTTAACAACTGCGCCACCAGGAAAGTCCCAAGATTTTCATTTAAATTCTGACTCTCACCTAAGACTCCCTGTGTGTTTGTTGCTACCCAGACCAGGGCTTCTCCATCTTCTTCCTGGAGGAAGTAGGTGCAGGTCTGTGCTCCGTACATGAGGGGATTGGGGATTCCCCCTCCATCATCTGCTCTCTCTCCCCCCCACACCCCAATTTCCATCCTGTATCTCCCCACCTCCACCACTGCCTGGGGGCTGAGTCCTTCAGAGGCTCTAGTGGGTGAACTGGGTGCTACTGGGCATTCTTCCCTCTGAGTTCCCTTAGGTGGTGTCTCTTCCATCTGCTTCTTTTCATCTAAAATGGTCTGTTGAGGTTTCCTGTCCTCTGCTGTTTTTAGTGGCAGAGTCATACTTTTGCTGTTCCTTTACTGACATTTCAGTATAGTTTGGAGAGGAGAAGAGACAGATGGTTGTGGTCAATACACCATGTTTTACCAATGGTCTGGGAAGAGATGCAGAGAACTTCACTGAACAGACAAGGGCACCAGAGAGGAACAGTCAAGGGAAAGGAATATAGCTTTATATCTTTGGGCCTCTACTATCACTGTTCCCACTTTCCCTGTTCTTCTGCACTTAGTCAAACTCTCCAACTGCCAGCCCACATGTCATTAGTCTTAGTGCCAGCCCACGTGTATTAGTCAACAGGACTGGGCCAGCTGCAGTAACAAACAGCCCCCAAATCCCAGTGGCTTAACACAACAAAGGCTTGTATTTTGCTCATGTCACATGTCCAGTGTGGACAATCGTGGGACTGTCATTTTAAGCACTCAGGAACCTAGTTGAAGGCCCAACTTTCATGACCACCAAGGCAAGACAAGTCACATGTCTTCCAATTTAAATGGAGGAGAGAAATGTAACCCTACCTGCTCAGGAGAATGAGGTTAACTGTAAATAGCACTAATGACTGCCATGCTCCCAACACTGTAGGGCACAATTCACAGGCTACAAGAATACTTTGTGCCAGTCACTGCTCTAAGCACTTGCAAAAGTATGAATATTGAATTGTCCTATTTGGAAGTTCCCTCCTGCTTGACCAACACTGAACTCCTCGAGCGCAGGGGCTGAGTATTAACCATGTTTCTAACTGCAGAGTGCAGAACAGAGGCTGGATCAGAGCAGGTGCTCAAATGTGCTGAAAAAAATACACATTCTTTACTTAAATTTTTTTCTTATCTGACATTTTTACTATACTTATAGCCTCCAGTAAATTAGTCCTTCCTTTCCTGAATTTCCAGAAGGAATGGACATCACTTCTGAGGTCATATGACTCCTGGAGTCCCAGGACAGCTAAGGAAGAGTGAGCACATGTGATTGGACAGTTGACCAGTAGAATTAGGACATCAGCAAACATGCCGTCGGCTTCCTGACTACAGAATGATGAAAATACACCTACCAGGTAAGCAGGAAAGTTGCTGCCTTGTATGCAGGTTAAATGTCTTTTACATCATGTTCACTTTATTCCAGAAATACTTTGTGTGTGCCGACCTAGGTATCGGTGTAAACACTTGCATAAATATGTACACGAAAACACACTAAACTTTATATTTCAATAAACCTTTGCTCTTGGATAAGTATAAAAACTCACATCCCATTCCTTAAAAAGTGTAACATTCCAGAGTTATTAGACCTCCATAATTTTCCCTCTTACTTTGCTATTTTTATAACCAGAAATCACAGATGGGAGTGATTCATGAATTCCATTAACAATGGTAAATTTTTAACAAGGAAACCTCCCTTCCCCAACATCCACTCCCTTAATCTCCTTATCAAATTAGTACCTTTATTTTCACAACAAAAATGGCATTCCTCCCCGTAGTTCATGTTCAGTTCAAGCCCTGGTGGGATTCTACTTTACTTCTTGCAGTTAGTTCAGAAGAATTTGACCATCACGTGATACAATTTGCACAGTAATTTATGGGGGCCATGCAGTGTTCACAGAGATGAAGAATTTGACAATTGTTACCAAACGATGCTTCCTGTTCCTGGATTTGCTTGAATATACCCTACAATAACATTGTCTATTCCTCTTCTAAAACCAGTACAAAGGCTGGATTCGGAAGGGGTGAATTCTAAATTACCTCTGCCATCTGGCATCTGAGTAAATGGAGACATGGGCCAGCAGGAATCTGATTCCATCTGCCCCAGTCACGTGAGCAAAAAGTGCTGAGCTTCACAGGCTCCACAAGCTAGAGGTAGTTCTCAGTGCATTTTAAAACTGCTATCAAAGTAATACATGTACACTGTACAAAGATGGGAGAATACACAAACTATGTTAAATCGCCCAGAAATTAGTGCATTTAACACGTTGGTCTTTTGCCTGCTATTCATTTATTCTTGCTCTCTCTCTCTCTCTGTCTTCCCTTCTTTCTCTCCTATATGTGTGTGTTCATATAGCCAAATATATACATACAAGTATATATATATATAAAATACACAAAATCAGGGCTTCCCTGGTGGCACAGTGGTTGAGAGTCCGCCTGCCGATGCAGGGGACACGGGTTCGTGCCCCAGTCTGGGAAGATCCCACATGCTGCGGAGCAGCTGGGCCCGTGAGCCATGGCCGCTGAGCCTGCGCATCCGGAGCCTGTGCTCCGCAACGGGAGAGGCCACAACGGTGAGAGGCCCGCGTACAGCAAAAAAAAAAAAAAAAAAAAAAAAAACACAAAATCACATACACAAAAATAGGAGTCAACTATAATACTGTTTAGAAAATTGCTTTGTTACCAGTATATCACATTTTCCCATAAAACTGAATATTTTTTTGAAAAATTTATTTGAGTGATCAGGTAATATTTCCTCACATAAATGTAGCATATTTTATTTAAATAAATTTTGATCATTGGGTATACAGAGATCTCCTATTTTTTTACTTTTATAACTTAAGAAACAACATACTCCCTTTTATATAAATATTTTACACATCTCTGACCTTAGCTGGGGTTAATTTACTTCAAGTAGAATTACAGTTTAAAGGGTCTGAATGTTTCCCAGGGTTTAGATGCCCTCCAGATAATCTGTACTAATGTACATTCTGCCAGCAGTAGAGTGTCTGTTCCCTGAACTCTCACCAATAAGGAATCTTGTCACTTTAATTACATTTTTGACAATTTGATCTGTAAAATAGAGTTTGCTTGTTGTAATTTTCATTTCATTGATTCCTAGTATAGTTGAAATTTAATTAGTTTTCTTAGTTACAGAAGCAATAAGTGGTCATTGTAAAATGTACAAACATTAAAAGCTTTAAGCTAAAATACTCAACTTTTAAAACTGTATCACAAATTTGATTTTTTTAGTAGACTTTATTTTTTAGAGCAGTTTTAGGTTCACAGGAAAATTGAGTGGAAGGTACAGAGAGATTCCCCATTTACCCTTTGCCCCCCACCCCATGCATAGCCACCACTGTCACTCACCACCCCCACCAGAGTGGAGCATCTGTTACAATTGATGAACCTGCTTGGACACGTCAGCATCCCCCAGAGTCCATAGTTTACATTATGGTCCACTCTTGGTGTTGTACATCCTATGGATTTGGACAAACGTATAATGGCATGTGTCCACATTCTAGTATCATACAGAGTAGAATACTCGACTTTTAAGTAAACATTTTCTATGATCTGACACTCCTACATTAATCATAGTTTAATAATATGAAGTATCCTCTTTCAGATGTCTTTTTCTCCAAAAGAGGCTGTCTGGGTTTTCCCTTCCGGACCCAAAGGAGTTTATTAAGCCTATTGTTCTTAACAGACAAATTTAACCTCAAGAAGAACACTGGTGCCAGTTATCATCATAGTAATTTGTATACTCAACTGCATTTTCTATTTTTGCTTCAGATATTATTTCTTTTAATAGATGCATGTTATTCGAATAGTTGAAGTTTCTATCCCCATCCTGTTCTACTCCATATAGGCATGTTCAGATCTATGGAGGATTCTATTATATGAATATGGCATGATTTATCCATTTTCCCATGTATGGACATTTAGGTCTTTTCTCATCTTCCCTTTTACAAATGAACATATCCTATATGGGCAATGTTCTGTGGGATCTATTCTGAGTTAGTGAAACGTAGGAATGTAGGGTATAAACATCATCAGCTTCACTAGAAGAAGCAGATTGTCTTCCAGGGAAACTGTCCCATGTACAATACCCCCCAACACCTTACACACACACACACACACACACACACACACACATGCACCACATACACACAGAAGTATCGTCTTTTCTCCATATCTTCAGCATTGGCTATTGTCCTATTTTTTCTTCTACAAAGCTTCTAGTTTTACTTTTCAAACTTACTTCATTGGTCTATCTGCAATTTGTCATGGGGTATACAGTTAACTTTATTTTCCCATATGATGGGTAGCTGTTCTAGTACCAACACTGCATCATCATGTATTTCCACCATGACTGTTTTGTCATAGAGTTTGATAAAATCCTCGAAGAACAAATATACCTGTCTTGGCTTCCAAGCCCTTTGCTCTGTTTCCTTGGACTATTTGCTCACCTCTGTGAGGCTATCACCCTGTTCTAATTAATTGCTTAATGGTATGAAGTTGGGAGAAATGGTCAGTCTCCCCTACCCACCCCACACCTCACTCTTCCTTCCTCAGAACATCTCTATTCTTAACCCTGTACCCTTTCATACGAATTTTATGATAAAACCTAATGTCGTTTCATTAACAACCTTATGGGATTTCTACTGGAATTACATAGAATTCACATGTTAATTTGGAGGTAATTGATGTGGCTATAAGTCGTCTTTTGACTTGTAAACACAGAATGCATTTTCTATTATTTAACTATTTTTAAATTGTGTTATAATTTTCTCAGTGAAAGTCATGCTCATCTTATGCTAGATTTATTCTCAGATTGTATATTTTTCTGTGTTTTTGGCAGAAACTTTTGTAACTACATTTTCTAATTCATGGTTGGCAAAAATAATAACTGTGTTTCTTTTTTTCTTATCTCTTTATGTATATTTTTTAGTTTGGAATTGTTTTTGTGTGTGGAAAGAGGGAATCTTTTCTCCTGATCTTAGTATATTTGCTAGGTTTTCGTACAATGTTAATATTAAATTAATGATAAATTAAATATTAGAAACTATAATAATATTTTCTTGCTCTTCACTTCAAAATAAATGCTTCTAATGTTTCACCACTCAAATAGGATGATTTCTAACTGTTTTGTTGATGCCTTTTATTAAGTTAAGAATGTTCCCTTTTCTTATTAGTTGGCGAAGAGCTGCTATTCGATCACGTACGAGTGTTAAATTTAATTGAGTGTTTTTCTGCATCTACTTAGATGAGCATATGGTTTCTTCATAAATCTGGCAACATAGTGAATTATGCTAATAGATTTTCACATATTAAGTTATCCGTGCCCCCCACCCTTTTTAGTCAGAATGAAATACTTTCTATTCCTTTTGTAGCTTTCATTTTACAATCAGTATTTTTTCATCTTGTGATGATTTAAGAGCCATATAATTTGTTCTTAGTTCTAGTGACTTATTTTGTATCTTTAAGCAGTATGGATAGATGCATTAAATTTTTTTCAACTCCAGAAACAATATTTTAAAAATGAAACGATTTCTTGCCTTTCTGCCATGAAAATCAGTATAGCACGCTTCAGCCACTTCTGTCGTTAACAAGCACAGGAATTTTAGCCTCTCCATATTACAGAATATTTTAAAATTTTACTTTATAATCTTTTCTTTCAGTATGTTGACTTTTATAGTATTCATAAACATAATTACCATAGATGTTTATCATTAGTCCTGTGTTTAAATGCTCACTACTGGCCCTTTCATAATATCTTCCTTTTGTTCTGAGTTCTTTATTTTTAATCATTTCAAGTATGGCTTACTAGTTTTTCCAGGAGGAGTTCATTGCATTTTTTTGCGGTACGCGGACCTCTCACTGTTGCGGCCTCTCCCGTTGCGGAGCACAGGCTCCGGACGCGCAGGTTCAGTGGCCATGGCTCACGGGCCCAGCCGCTCTGCGGCATGTGGGATCCTCCCAGACCGGGGCATGAACCCGTGTCCCCTGCATCGGCAAGCGGACCCCCAACCACTGCGGCACCAGGGAAGCCCACTGCATATTTGATAACGACTTTTTATTGACTTTATACAAGAAGAAGAACTTCATTCGGTACAAAACTTAGGGCTCACAATATCTCCTAAAAATTCCATATACTTTGCTTCTGTCATAGGTGTGTTGTGGAGCAGCCTGAGGACAGTGGTGCTTAATTTTTCCTTCTCCTTTAGGCTAACTATATATTCCCTGTGTGAAAGCTTGTGGTTTTCTTTCTCCATCTCTAGAGTTAAATAATTTTACCAGGATGTGTTTCAGGATCTATTTTCTCTATTAAAATTTTCCAGGAATATGGTGTGGTCTGTCAAGCAGCAGATTGAGTTCTTCCCTCACTTTGAGAATGATTTCTTCTCTGATACCTCTAATAAGTAGTATTGTATGTGTGTGGTATGTGCATGTGGTGTGTATGTGTATGTGTTTAATGCGCTTAATATAATGATAAAGAACCATATGGGAATCACATAAGTATCCTGGGCCAAAGAGATGTTATTCCAAGGGAGGGACTCCTGTTGGCTTCCTCCTGCCCTTTCAGAGCACCCCCAAGATGGAGGAGCCTACAGGATCTTCAAGGAAATGTGAACCATCCCTCAAGTCTTTTCACTCAATCCAATTGCCCTCCAAAAATAAAAGCAACACATGGACTCCCTCATACATGAAGAACTCAGGAGCTACCGCATCAGGGAGCTACTCCTGGAAAACCCAGCTAACCAAACAATACATCCTAAAAAGATCAAGATGGAAACGCTCTGGAATATTAACTCGTGGCAAACAGTGCACATGTTCAGAGGCAGAGTTGGAACCAAGCATTTCTGGGAATTATCGTTACCAAATAAATCATGGATACCATAAAACCTTAAAATGCACAAATAAAGCTACTGAAACCTAGTGGGAAGTGAGAGGCAGGGTGGAGGGAGTGGAGATGCAATCATTCCATCATCTTTTATAGTGAATTAATAGAAACTGTGAAAAATTGAAACCTGCAACTAAAACCAAGCAGAGATTCTATTAACTGTTTATCATCATTTTCTCCTTAACTTTCTAGGAGTCTTTTAGGAACCAATTCTTTTTCTCACGGTGAAGAGGCAAAGAAGACCCTGCTTGAAATTTAGCAGTTAAATTTAGTGCATGTTTGATAAATTTATAATAAGATCCAATTTTATAAAAGTATTTCTCTCCATCTGTCTATTACTATTCTTGTCTATCCATCGTGACATTTCTAGACTAATGTTCAACAAATCTCATTTTTTTCTTTCATAAATGTTTCATATTGTTTGCATTATCTATATAAAGACATATATCTTTTTGGTTTCAAAACACTAAAGTCATTTTTCCCCAAACTTAGTAAAAAGTAAAAATCTCCTTCCCTCTCCCAACGACTAACTCCCATCCTCCCCAGCAAAGATTTAATCACTGTCATCATTTTCTCATCTTTCTTCCCAGAAGAATTTTAATCTACAGCTGTTCTGTTTACACGATAGTATCATACTATACATGTTGGTCTGTAACTTGCTTGTCCCCCAAGGACTAACTTGTCAATGTTCCAATTGTTTTCTCTCTGCCTTAACATGTCAGCTTTCTTATATGGAAAGTTCTACAGTCCCGTAGGTATTTCAGTCTATTTCTGGCTTATGGATTCAGCTCAATGACTGTCTATCCATGCTTCAATGCAGGGTATTCTAATTTTTCTGGAATAACTAAACATTTTCATATCTGGGAAAGATGGCCATCATCACTCTTCTTTTTCCACAAGCCCCTTAATCATTCTTATACACTATTTTTCCCATGTGTGATTTAACATCATGCTATGAAATTCCAAAGCATCCTGGTAGTAGTTTACTTCATGTTTCATGGACTATAGAACCTAGTTTAGGGTAATTTCTTTCGTTACACGATGGAGTCTCTCGTCCCAAGGATAAGCTATGTTATTTCTTTTACTCATAGAAAAAGTCCCTCCATAGAGTTTCTCTCTCAGCAGAGTAATCTACTTTCCTCCTAAGGGTCCTGCAATTGTCTTAGAAATTTCATCCCTAGATATTCAATTGCTATTGCTATTGTAAATGAGAGTGGTCTCTCTGTTGTATTTTCTCAACGTGTGTTTCTCAAGTAAGAAGCTACTGATTTCTGCATATTAATTTAAAAACCACACAGCTCACTGAATTCTCCTACCTTTTCTAGTTATTTCTTCAGTTGATTATTCTGTGTTTTTAGCTATGCAATTATATCATTGTCAAGCGATCTGTTATCTAATCGCATTGGCTGGTATTTCCAAAACAACGTTAAATAATAATAGTGGCCAAAGGCATTTCACTCTCCCGACTTCAATTGGAATGGCTTTATGTGTCACCGTTAAGCATGACAAGGATTTTTTGCTTTGAGATTTTAAAGCACATATGAAAGAACTACAGTGCATTCTTGTATAAAAGGGTTATAAGTTTAGTATGTATGCATGCAAATTAATTCCATTATATTCAATTTTATGGGATGAGTTCTTTGCTATTTATTGAATCGATCATGTTATTTTCTTCCTTTGACTTATTAAATGTTGAATTAATTAATAGATTTACATGCTTGGGCGGTTGTGGTTGATGTGCTGTTTTTTAAATCCTTGCAGAGGGGAGTTGACACCTGCCCAGTGTTGAGATAGAGGTGGATTCTGAAGTTAGTGTTTAGGTCTCAGAGAGGTTTGTTCAAGGTTAGGATGGAAGAAAAGGGGAAATTTTTAATTGCTTGTCACTAGTTACTCATCTGGGCAGAAGGAATGTTTAGGATGTGGGGAGCTGATATGCAGAGGTGGACCAAGGAGTCAGGAGATGCCTGGGTACCTTGGATGCTACGGTGTTTTTTGTTTTTCCTGTGTATTTGGCAGAGACAGCCCTGGTTTGTTTCGTTTGCTTGTTTGCCTTTCCTGGCATAGCCATCACGCACCAGTGTCTCAGAGGAATCTGCCTTTGGCACGGTCCCTGGCATCAGACCTCTGCCTGCCCGGCTCTGCCTCGATCACCCAGGTTAGGGGTAGTCACAGGGACCTTCTGGCGTGCCTGCCTTCCTTCTCAGGTGAGTTGGCTAATGCGGAATTCACGCATGTGTGCTTCCCTGTCCTTTACTCCATTCCCTTCTGCACCAGTTTGAACAGAAACACATCAGCCTTTACAGAGGGGCACCCTCCATGGTTCCCAAGGCCACTGTGTTTTTCTCCAAGTTCATATCTCATTGGTCACTCAATGGCCATCTTCAAGAGAGGGCAGTAGAGAAGTAATCCCTGGCCAGTGGCTTGCTCAAAAGATTCCCAGTCCTTTAAAAAGATACACACGTGTGCACACATACGCACACGTACACGTGCGCACACACACACCCCCACACCCCTGTACGCTGTACGTTTATAGACAAAACCTCCTTGACCAAAGTTTGAAATTCAGGCGAGCAAGGAGAGAACTAGAGGGAGTCAGAGGTCATGGGCATGTAGCATGGGGCAACCCGCTAGAATAGAAAGCTAGGCTCTGGCCATTCCTTTAGAGACAGGGGGCTGGTCTTGTGGGGAGATGTCTGTGGCCCGGGGAACCTGCTCTAAGAGTTTTGCAGCCTGACACATCCCCATTTCAGGATCCGCAGTATCTCACCTCATGTCTTGCACAGAGATAGGCATCCTCATTTCCCCTCTATTTAATCATCTCAGGGTCAGATGCTGGGTGTCCCAGGCTCACAGTCAAAGAACCTGATAAATGAATCTTCCCTAAAAAGAGAGGGTCTGGCTAATTTAGCCCCTGTTCCTTACCTGTTGGGTGCATTGCAGAGGGAGACCATAACAACGTAGCAACCAAGACCATGGCTTATCTGTCTGTATTTTGTTGTCTCTATTTTCAAGATACTGTCACATAAATTACTGTAGTTTATCTTCATATGTGCACAGGGTTCAAAGGACATTGCTCCTGTTTTTCAGGTAAAAATCTGGAGCTGCCAGGAGGTCAGAAGCTGGTTCCCACTAACTTGTGCATAGGGGCTGGAGCTCCCTGGGGACCACGAGCTTTCCACCTTACGTCTGCCCGAGAGGGGGAGGAACCAGTGAACAGATTAAAATCTTGAATATTTAAGCATATTCCTTGAGACTGACCTTTGCCACACCCAGGTGGAAATGAGTAGCAGACATCTTTCCACAGAACTCACCTCTCTCTCCTCTGAGCCCTGGCTTTCAGGAAACGGGAGGGGAGTTCAAGGAAATCAGATCTAAAGAAACGCCGAGAGTCCATAAAGAATAATTATAACCTTGAGCCACAAGGAAGAGGAAATGGACTCAGGAGTCTGATAGATAGGATTTGATTAACTCGTTAACCTTGCCGGCCTATCTAGAAAATGAAAAGCCAGACCTTTTGGTCCAGCAGTGACCGTTACACGCTGGGACCCAGCAATCAGACAGAGCTCAGAGGGATGTGTTTATACAAAGAAAGAAAATGCAGTTACAACAGTGTGTGCTTTCCAGGTCTTTATTCCTGGGAGAACATTTGCTGGAAGGGGATTATCTTGAAGTATGAAGCTAGTGATATTTCATCCATAGTCACCCTGGAGATAAAAGACCTTGTGCTTTAAAAGAAAGTATCAAGAAATATGCAGTAACATGTATTTCTTCCTTTCCTGGGAAGATTAACTCATGTGTGGGGAATATAATTTTCAGCCTGGAAATTGGTGATGTCCGGCCACCTCTCCCACAGCCCACCACCCAGGCTCAGAGAGGCAGGGACCACAGGGTGCGTTTCTAGACAAGTGACCACTGCCCACCCCTCACCCAAAGCCCAGGCCTTTGCCGCAGCAGATAGGAATGGAGCGACACAGCCTTGGGGGAGCGGGGCCTCAGCTCTCAGTAACTTTAACGAGGATGTGTTTCTTTTAAACTCAACAGTCCGTTGAGTTATTGCACCTTTGCTGATCCAACAGGCAGAACATGGGCCCAGGAGGGAGTCTGGGGTCTCTGGCTCCAGAGAGAGGAATTCCAGCTGCAAGGGGGCTCAAACATCCGAGGTTCCCACAGGGAGGATGGGCACCAGCCGGGACGCAGATACCTCCGGCAGCGATGCTGGAAATGGCCTCGTGGGTCACTTCAGCTCTAAATCTCCCAATGGTTATGCATCTCTCAGAGCAAATCCCAAGTCCTTGCAATGACTCCATGGCCTGTCGCCTCATGGAGCAAGACCCTTCTCACCTTGAGGCTTACCCTGGTCCCATCCTCACTCCCTCGAGAACCCAGGTCAGGGCGTTTGTGCGACATTCTCTTTTCCCAGGGGGCCACAGGGGAGGTTCTCATCCCCCGCAAATCTTTGTCCCATTACCTTCTCAACGAGGCCGGCCAGGTCTACTGTGTTTGGGCTGATTCTCCTCACTTTGCTCTGTTTTTTCCATCACACGTCGCCTCGCAGCTAACGAAAATTATTTTCTATTTTTAAAAATTTCATTTATTTACGGTGTTTATGATTTGCTTTCCCATAGAATGCAAGCGCCCCAAGGCCAGGGGGTTGTGTCTGTTTTCTCACGGTGTATTCCAAGCACTGAGAAGAATGAATCAGCAAGTTAGAGCAAGTTTTCAAGCACCGTCAATGGTAGCCTGGTCCCATCAAATGTGGCATCTCGAGCGGGTGGTGCATCCCCTTCCCTTCCTTTTCAAGACAGTAGCACGGAGGCAGGCAGTATGTATGGGACAAAATACCTTGAAATCGTGCCGTTGTCCTGGCTTTACTTCACCATCTGATCTATGCACCAACAGAAACATGTATGCAATCTCTGTGCTGAAGTTTTCTGTCCAGGGGCCTCAGAATAGTAGGTGATCGTCCATGATTTACAATATGGCAAGAGGCCCAACAAGAGTGACGTTCCTGCTGCCTTAACCCCAAATTTCCTGGCTCAAATCAGGTCATGCAGACCATGGCTATTGTTCTAACACAATTACTAGCATATAAATATTTGTAAAGTGTTTCATTCAAATGTTTTTTCCAAAAAAACAGGGTGGAAGGGCAACCACATGCCACTGGATCTTAAGGACACTGTTGTTGTAGCCCTTCCGATCTTTAATCAGGAGCTCACTTGGAGGGTGCAAACGTCATTTTCTCTGCTTGTCTTTCTTTCTTTACTCACTTGGGGGAATGCATTTATTTATTTTTGTCATAGTTAGCGGGGAAGTTACATAAAGACATAGGAATTTCAAGACTGAAAAAGAAAACCTATTCAACTGAAGCTAACAAGTTCAGTGCTGATGGCGCGGTCTGATTTATCTGGAAGACTGAACCGAAGGGTAAACCACAGCCCTGTAGAGTCAATGATAACCTCAGGTTAACATAATACAAACCATACAAATTATTTTATCCAACGCAATTTGAATTAACCTTTGTGTGTCTAGTGCTGAAAACCAAATCTGAGGTGGTTTTCTGGGAAAGGCTTTCAGAAGTTGTGTGCTGCCCGAATGTCCTCATCGTCTCTGCGCTCGGAAGAGATTGCTTGCCTACTTAGAAGTCTGAAGCTCTTTCAAATCATTGTCACGCAGTGCAACCTAGCACTAAGCCATTTAGCAAATTGAAAAATGTTTTTCATAAAATAGAAAATGGTTCTATCTATGGCAAAACTTTCTATTTCACTTCATGTGGATTTCAAGAAATTTGGTTGAAAGTTTCAAGGAAAAATGAATCAAATGACCAGAGAGTAGAGATCTTCACAATAAGTTTGATTATTTTTCTTTGTAAATTAACAGGCTGTTAGGATGCTGTGTTAGTTTAGTGTGTGGCAGTATGGACCAAGACCCTGAAAGAGGTGATATTCTTTGACTCCCATAGTCTCACCTCTAAAAATGTGTCCTGTAAAAGAATAAAAAATAGGGCCTAGATTTTGGTACAAGCATGCCTTTTTAGTGAGAAAAAGAACAATCTAAATGACCAATGGTGGAAGAATGGCCAGATAATTTATGGTACACGCAGAATACTGAATACTACGAATCTATAAAAATTATGTTCTCATAAAATTTCAAGATCATAGAGAACATCTAAAAAACACAAAGGGAGAATGTTCAAAACGTTGGCACGGGCTTCCCTGGTGGCGCAGTGGTTGAGAGTCCGCCTGCCGATGCAGGGGATGCGGGTTCGTGCCCCGGTCCAGGAGGATCCCCCATGCTGTGGAGCGGCTGGACCTGTGAGCCGTGGCCGCTGAGCCTGCACATCCGGAGCCTGTGCTCTGCAACGGGAGAGGCCACAACAGTGAGAGGCCTGCATACTGCAAAAAAAAAAAAAAAAAAAAATGTTATCAGAAGTTATGTCTGAATT
The DNA here is from genome assembly GCF_964374135.1 of Grampus griseus. Classification (NCBI taxonomy): domain Eukaryota; kingdom Metazoa; phylum Chordata; class Mammalia; order Artiodactyla; family Delphinidae; genus Grampus; species Grampus griseus. The sequence continues at coordinate 3,882,809 of NC_139001.1, forward strand.
GTGTGCTTATAGGTGTTTGCATTTTATTTTTCATACTTTTCTATATATTTCCTTTTTTAAAACCTAGCTTCATATATTACTTTATTCTCTGCAGAAATAATGAATGCTATCTTAAAATAGACATAGCCTTTAGTAACAAGCTAATGATGGATTGCCCACACGATTTTGTTAAATGTGATATCTGGGAGCCATGTCAATAAGTAACTACCAGCGTCCTAGGTACCTGGCTGGAAAATGCCTAGTCCTCAAGCCCAGTGTCATCTTGCCCTTTGAGTAAAAGTGCCTTGAACTTTGGTGGGGAGATGAGTCATAACAAGACAAACCTCCCCTTCTTAGTAGAAGAAGGTGTGCTGGTCCCTGGGTCAGGCCTGGAGACAAGTGGTTTTTCCTTATTTGTTCCTTATGCTTTGAAGACTGAGAATTTTCTCCTTTCTTCCTTCACATGTCCCAACATTCCCTCCAGTTTCTTTGTTCCTACTTTGTCGCAAGACCAACTATGAATCCAGAAGGGGTTAGAATTTGTCCTTGGGGCGATGCAATGAAATACAACCAATGGCGTTTCACTCTCTGGTTCAGAGTTTACTTTCAGCAAGTAAAGATAATACCTACAGATCGCTCTCTGGCTCTAGCAAACATAAATGACGTCTCTGAGAAACAACTGTTTGATTAATGCAGCCAATTCCAGCAAACAACTTAAAAATTTCATGGAGAAAATAAAAGCCAGTAAACATGCCTGTCTGACGACATAGGCCAATCCAGTGTTGGGTCTGGGGAGCAGCTGCAGGATCACTGCTACTATTTTGCTCCCCAGAACATCTGGACACCTCCAGGAACCATCACTGCAAACAGGAGACTGTTCATCCCACTAGGTAAAGAGTTTGTTGCCTCATTGAATTTTATTCATTGCTTTGGAAAACATTTATTGGCCAAGAAAATGGACATGCCTGGTAAATTAGTTTAAGCCCTGCAGCATAAAATACAGCCCATGTGTCTTACACATTTATTACAGATCCATTAAAATGATGAGAGGCCTTGGAGCGCATGGAGTGCATCAGGGCAACTCGAGCCTGGCAGTCCCCACCGGCCTCCCCACCACCGTGTCTCCCCACCAACAAGTCCGACTTTCCTCCCTGACTCCACTAGCATCCTGGGCATGGGAGGAATGTGTAAGGAGAGGGGCTCTTCACAGAGCACCCCAATTACCTGACATTGGGGGGGCTAAAAAGTTCGTTCGGATTTTTCTGTAACATTTTATGGAAAAACCTGAACAATTTTTTTTTAATAAATTTATTTATGTATTTATGTATTTATGTATTTATTTATGGCTGTGTCAGGTCTTTGTTGCTGCACGTGGGCTTTCTCTAGTTGTGGCGAGTGTGGGCTACTCTTAGTTGCGGTGTGCAGGCTTCTAACTGCAGTGGCTTCACTCGTTGCGGAGCACAGGCTTTAGGGGCATGGGCTCAGTAGTTGAAGCATGTGGGCTCAGTAGTTGTGGTGCACGGGCTTAGCTGCTCCGCGGCATGTGGGATCTTCCCGGAACAGGGGTTGAACCCATGTCCCTGGCACTGGCAGGCAGATTCTTAACCACCGCGCCACCAGGGAAGTCCCCGAAACAAAAGTTTTAGCCAACCAATCCTGTTCCACGGGCCAGTCATTTCCAGGCAGGAAATCTTGTTATCAGTTGATTTCTGAACTGCTGGCTGGAGGTTGATTTGCTTACCGCTGTATTCATTGAACAGATACTTACTTATTAAGTGCCTCTGTGTAATGATTATTGACACAAGTAGCTGTGAGACAGAACAAGCTGATAAGGTGGCAAGACGGACAAACACGAGATCATGCAGGGGAGAGCGTGAAGTGGTCCCTCACTATCACTGGGAATCCCTGGCCACACCCAAGTCACTGCCAAGAGATGGGTCATTCATCTCCCAGGAGAGTTCATATACTCTTTTGTTTTTTTAAATGTTTTTACTTTTTAAATTTTTATACAATTTTTATAAGTTACTTTCCATTTACAGTTATTACAAAACGTTGGCTGTATTCCCCATGCTGTGCAATACATCCTTGAGCTTGTCTTGCACCTAATAGTTTGTATCTCCCACTCCCCAGTCTTTATTGCTCCTCCCCCACTGGTAACCACTAGTTTGTTCTCTATATCTGTGAGTCTGCTTCTTTTTTGTTATATTCACTAGTCTGTTGTATTTTTTTAGATTCCACATGTAAGTGATATCATACAGGATTTATCTTTCTCTGACTTATTTCACTTCTTCATTTGGTTTGATTCACTGATTTGGAAATTGTTTGTTGGCCAGGAAATGAAATGCCAGGCAAAGCTTAAGCCTCAGAGAAGCTCACATGGAAGAAAAGATGGTCAAGGGCAGAAGGCATTTCTTGCAGGGGGAATGGCATTAGCTAAGGCAGGAAGTCAGGAGAGCACAATACTTTTGATGAACTGCAAGTATTTTCCTGAGAGGCCTAGCCAAGGATACCTGAGGGGAATGGGATAGTTAGATGGGCTGAATATGGTGCTGATTTCTATGAACATCCCTTGAACTGTTTTTTTCCTTTCCAACTGCACAGGCTTAGTTCTGGGCCTCACCAAATCTCTTCATCTCTCTGTCCTCCAAACATCTTCCACGCAGGACAAGAGTAGCTTTCCATGCAGAGGGTGACCATATGTCCAGTTTGCTTGGGACAAACAAGGGCAAGCAGGCCCTGCATGTGGAGTGGAGACAGGATTCTTACTGACCAGGCCCACATCTTCACTTTGGGCAGATACAAAACCCCAAGGCAACTCTATCTTTGCAGTAAGTTCATCTTTACACTGGGTACCAACCCCTATGACGGGACAAGAAACTGTGGAGACAGGAAGTAAAGGAAAGATGTCTCTCCAGTGAACTCTGAGAACCACCAGACTCTTCCACAGCCTTCTTTTCCAGGAGCGTCCAGTACCACATGGCGTCCACTAGAGCAACTATGCTACACCATGATGGAACATGACATTTTCTCTGTACCAGCAACCAGCACTGGGGGGGCCTAGGCTCTGCTGCTTCTGTAGGTCCCCCTGCCTAAGGGTCAGTTACCTCAAGCCTATGGCAGCATCTGGCCTGCCCCTCACCATGCTGCCCATAAGCCTGCCTATCCCCCAGAGTAGGGACACAGAAGTGTCTAGGGCACTGGGGACATCTCAGAGTCTGCAGCCTATAGTACTGTCCTCCACAATTCTAGTGGGTCAGGCAGAGGCCCTGGGCTTCAAGCCTCATGATCCCTGGGTGTCACCACCACCTCTCCCAGGGTCTGGGAAGCAAAGACTTTGGAAAGTGTCAGAGCATCGTGTTTTCTAGCAAGTCTATGTCCCCAGGGCCCTTGGAGCCTCCATGGGGCATTATGGCTGCTGACCTCATTCCAATATCCTTTCCTCAGGAATCTACCAGGTCCTGGGCCTCAGCTCCCACCTCCATGGAGTCTGCATCCCTGCCCCTGGAATGGGAGTTCTCTCACTTCCAGACCTCTGGGCTAGAGTACTTGAGGACTGGGCAACAACTGCCAAGGGTCATCTACTGGAATCCAAATCCCCAGCTCAGCCTCAGTGGAAGAGCAGAGCAGAGGCCTGGCGGGACACCTGCCCCCAGGCTCTGCTGCTTGAAACTGAACTTAGTCCTTCTTTGGGTGCTGTTTTCAGAAGAACAATAAAATATATCAAAGTTGCCAAAAATATTAAGGCCACAAAATAAGATAAACATGGTTTCTTTATGCAAAATTCCTCAAGTCTTTAACAAGCCAGTGTACATTACGACTCACCGGGAAGAGGATCTAGGATGCAATATTTTCCAAGCTTACTCCACCATGAGCCCTTTCCTCATGGACCATCGGAATGGACTTCTCTTTTGCAGAATCCACATTGGAAAAAGTTGGAGTGCGTTAGTAGCTAAGGTGGGGAACAAGGATATCAGGAGGACAGATAAGTCCAACATGTTTATAATAATTCTGAAAAAATCAGAAATAATCTTAATGTCCTCTGGAAAAATAGATGCCATCGTATAAAAATGCCACTCAAGGTACAGCCAATGCAGCCTATGGAGCACATAAACCATACACAAAACGAGATACATTTAAAGATAAGGAGCAAAACTTGTGAGTCATAATCATAATTATACATGAAAAATCATATACAGTACCTGGTTACAAGGGGGTAAAAAGTTGAGACTTATTTTCCTACTGTAAGTGAGTAAAAACACTACAAACTGTATGAAGCAAAGGTTTTCAGATACTGGAGGAAAGGAAGTGCAAGACTATGGTCCCGGAGAGACAGGAAGCAAACAAGGTGGGTACAAGAGTTCCTTGGCTTGCTTCCAAGAGGCATTTTCCAGATTGTAGGGCAGGGAGTAAAGCCCCTAATAGAGGAAGACCGTAGCATTGAGGAGAGGGAAACTGAGGACTTTCATGGCCGAGTGCCAGAGAGGAGAAACTATGCGAAGAAAGAGCTTGAGAACCCTTGTAGGGGCCCCAATGAGTTTCTCTGGATGAACTCTGCTCCACATGTGCATAGAGTGAAATTCTATAAGGCAGGATGAAGAAGAGCCTCCAGGTGCAGAAAAGGTACCAGGAACCTATAGGCCAAACAATCCCCAGGGCTGCTCAAAGCCAGAAAGCTTTTGACTTACCACCAGCTAGTGAGGAGAGACTTTGTGAGTACACAGGGTCTTCAAAAGAGACCTCAGAAGGGTCATGTCGTAGTGGGCTAAAAGCCCTAGAAAAAAACTAAGAAAGATTAACTATACACCTCAAAAATAGCAAGTTAATCCACAAATAACTTAATTGCCTACCAGAACAAAGCCTAACACTCTTAAAAAACAAACAAACAACAAACAAAAAACCCTAACACTAAAAAAAAATGACCATGTCTGGATATCTAATTAAAAATTACTGGACCTATGAAGAAGCAGGAAGATGTAACACATATAAGAAGAAAGCTCTGTCAGCAAAAACAGAACCAGATATTAGCAATATTATCCAGATGGTAAAATGAGAAGAAAGTGATTTCAAAGCATATATATTCTTAATATGCCCAACGGTTGAAGGGAAAACATGAATATAACGAAAGAAATAAAATATATGAAAAAGAATCAAGTGGAATTTTTAGAGATAAATATCTTTAAAATATAAATTTTTCACTGGAGTGGATTAAGACACTAGTAAAAACTGTGAAATATCAGTGCATATAAAGACATGACAACAGAAACTATCCAATATAAAGCATACAGAAAAAGAAAAAAACAGAATGAAAAATAATGACCAGATTCTGAGTGACCTGTTCGACAGTATCAAGCCACCTAACATAGCGTAATCAGAGTCAGAAAAAGAAGATAAGAGGGGTCAGAAATAATATTTGAGGAAATGGGCAGAGGTATTTCAAATTTGGTGAAAACTATAACCTACAGATCTTAGTAATCCAATAAATCTTAATCTGAACAGACACAAAGAAAACCACACCAAAGCACATCCTAGTAAAATTTCTGAAGACTAGTGATAAAGAGAAAATCTTAGAAGTAGCCAGAGGAAAAAATGTACATTACAAACAAAGGAACAAAGACATTTTGTCAGCAACTATATTGAGGGCATTATGCTAAGTGAAATAAGTCAGAGAAAGACAAATGCTGTAGGATCTCACTTATATGTGGAATCTACAAAAACAGAAACAAAAAACTCATAGAAAAAGAGATCAGACTTGTGGTTATCAGAGGTGGGGAGTGGGGAAGGGAAACTGGAGGAAGGGGGTGAAAAGGTACCAACTTCCAGTTATAGGATAGTTAAGTACTACGGAAGTGTGTACAACATGATGACTCTGGCTAACGCTGCTCTATCTTGTACCTTAAAGTTAAGAGGGTAGATCCTCAGAGTCTTCATAGCAAGAAAAAAAATACTTTTCTTTCCTCTACTTTTTCTTTTTTTGTATCTACATAAGATGATGAATGTTAACTAAACTCATTGTGGTGATCATTTCACAATACATGTAAGTCAAATCATTATGTTGTACATCTTAAACTTACATAGTCCTGTATGTCAATTATGTCTCAGTAAAACTGGGGAGGGAGGTGAGAATCTATGTAAGTCAGAAAACAATTGAATTACATATTTAAAGGACTGAGGGAAAAAAACTTTCAACTTAGAATTTTATAGACTTCATCTTAAAACTTTATCAGACATACAAAAAGAGAGAATTTGTTACCAGCAGACCATCACCACGAGAAATGGTAAGAAAATTCTCCAAACGAAAGGAAAATAATCACGGATGGAAAGTTGTATCTATACAAGGGATGAAAACACTTGAAAAAAGTTGTAAATGTGTGCAAAAACATGAATTTTTGTTTTAGTTTTTAAATTCCTTTCACCAACAATTGACCATTTAAAGCAAAAACTGTATATAATAATTTTTTGACTTGTGTTATTGTATATAACATATGTAGATATAAAATATACAACAACAGGGCTTCCCTGGTGGCGCAGTGGTTGAGAGTCCGCCTGCCGATGCAGGGGACACGGGTTCGTGCCCCGGTCCGGGAGGATCCCACGTGCCGTGGAGTGGCTGGGCCCGTGAGCCATGGCCGCTGAGCTTGCGCGTCCGGAGCCTGTGCTCCGCAACGGGAGAGGCCGCAGCAGTGGGAGGCCCGCGTACCGCAAAATAAATAAATAAAAGGATAACCTCTAGCCTGGGATAGACCACTTTAAGGTCAAAAAGATCCATCCAGCGTCTGCCCCTTTAAAAAAAAAAAAAAAAATATACAACAACAACAGCAAAAAGATGGGTAGTTAGATGTAAAGTTCTTACCTTATATTTGAGTGATATAATATTCTTTGAAAATAGACTGTGAAATGTTTAAAAGGCATATTTCAAACACTAGAGCAACCAAAGAAACAAAGTGGTATAGCTAGTAATATGATAGTAAATATAAAATGGATTCATAAACAATACAAAATTAATTCTAAAAAAGACAGGTAAAGAGAAAAAAAAGCAACATATATCAGACTAACAAACAGAAAACACATAGAAATATGGTACAACTAACCCAGGCGTACCTATAAGTGCATTGAATGCAAATTATCTGAACCTGCATTATTTCATATGGCAGGCACTAGCCACGTGTGGCTATTTGAATTTAAATTTATTAATTATGATAAAATAAAAGAAAAATTCTAGTCCTCAGTCAAACTAGAAACATCTCCAATGTTCAACAGCCACATGTGGCTAGTCACCACCATCTTGGATAGTGTCGATGTAGAGCATTTCCATCATCATAGAAGGTTCCATTAGACAGTGTTGATCAACTGAAAACCAGATTTTTCAGTTTGGACGACAAAACGCAACTCGAGTGTGTGCTGTCTACAAAAAATTGAAACCAAAACAACAATAAAATAGCCTTAAATATAAAGACATAGATAAGTTCAAAGCAAGAAAATGGAAATAGATTTTCCATGCAACACTAATTACAAAAGAGCTGGACAATGGAGAATTTGAAACAAGAGATATTACCAGAATTAAAGGGGGTCATTTCATAATGATAAAGGACACACTTAATCATGCTGGCATGCAGTACTAATGTGCATGTACCTAATAACAGAACTTCAAAATAGATGAAGCAAAAACTGGCAGAACTTAAAGGAGAAATGGACATATTCATCATTATGTTTGAAGATTTTAATACTTCTCTCTCTCAGTAAATGACAGAGCAAAGAGAAAATCAATTTGAATACCTTGGACTTGGAAATCACTGTTACCCAAGTTGACCTAATTGAACTTATAGCATACTATATTCCAAAACTGCAGAATACACATGCTACTCAGACGCACATGGAACATTCACCGAAATAGACACTATACTTGGTCATAGAATAAATCTGAATAAATTTTAGAGGATTGAAATTTGTGATTCTGCCTTTTTTTTTTTTTTTTTTTTGTGGTACGCGGGCCTCTCACTGTTGTGGCCTCTCCCGTTGCGGAGCACAGGCTCCGGATGCGCAGGCTCAGCGGCCATGGCTCACAGGCCCAGCCGCACCGCGGCATGTGGGATCTTCCCAGACCGGGGCACAAACCCGTGTCCCCTGCATCGGCAGGCGGACTCTCAACCACTGTGCCACCAGGGAAGCCCTGTGTTTTTGCCTTTTTATTTTTGTTTTTTAACCACAATGGAATTAAATTGTAAATCAGTACGAGAAATGTATCTGGAAAATCCCCAAATATTTGGAAATGAAACAAAACACTTCTAAAGAACACATAAGTCAAAGAAGAAATTATAATCTACTTTGAACTAAATTAAAATGAAAATGCAACATGGCAGAATTTTTAGGACACAGCTAAAGCAGTTACAGAGGAAAATTTTTACCTTTAAATGCTTATAGAAAGGATTAAAATCAATGACACAATATTCCAATGTAAGAAGCTAGAAAAAGAACAATGTAAATCTGAGGGAAGTAGAGGGGAAGAAATATAAGAGTAACAAGCAATGAAATATAAAACAGCAAAACAGTAGAGAAAATTAATAAAACCAAGATTCGGCTTATTGAAAAGTTTTGATAACCCCTAGTATGATAATCCCTGATCAAGTAACAAAAAAGGAAGGAAGGAAGGAAGACACTAGTTCTCAATATTAGGAATGAAAGAAGGAACATCACTTCAGATCCTACAGACATTAAGAGGCCAATAAGTGAATGTTTGAATAATTTTAAAACAACAAATACAATAACCTAAATGAAACAGCCAAATTTCATGAAAGGCAAAATCAACAAGATGAAGGCAGGAAAAAATAGAAAAGTCTCAATAGTCCTGCATCAGATAAAGGGCTTGAATTTATAACTTACATATTTCCCCCAAAAGAAAACACCAGGACCATGTTATCTCACTGATAAATTCTATGAAATATTTAAGGAAGAATTAATACCAATCCCATAGAAATTCTTTCAGAAAATAGAGGGGAAAGTAAAAGTTCCCAACTCATTATAAGGCCAGCATTAACCTTATGTCAAAGCTCAATGAAGTATTACAAGAAAACTACAGACCAATACCCTCATGAACATAGATGCAAAATCCTTAACAACATATTAGGAAATAATAGTCAGCCATATATACAAAAAATTAAATATTATGACCAAGTGGAGTTTATTCCAGAAATACAAGAAAACCAATGAAAGAAATTTACTATACTAACAGAATAAATGAGAAGGACCACATGATAATCTCAATAAATGTAGAAAAAGCATTTGACATTAGTTAAACCTGATTCATATTTTAAAACTTTCAGCACACTAGGAATGAGATAAAATGTCCTCATCTAGATAAAGAGCATCTACAATAAATCTATAGCTAACTTCATGTTTAATAGTGAATTTGAATGCATGTCTTCTGAGATGGGGAACAATGCAAGAATACCCCTCTCAGCACCTCTATTTAACACTGTCCTGAAAGTCCTAGCCAATGTAATACAGTAAGATTTTAAAAATTTAGAATAAAATGTAAGAAGTAAACTGCAATCATGCATGTAATAAAAAAAATAATATCAGTAGAAAATCCTAAGGGATCTACACACACACACACAAAGAAGAAGCTGTTAGAACTAATGAACTACATTAACCAGGTGGAACAACGTAAGATCAATATACACAATCAATTGTATTTCTGTATACTAGCAACAAAAGATTAGAAATTGAAAATTTAAAAATAATAACAATGACAATAGCTTCAAAAATACAAAACCCTTAGGAATAAATTTAACAAGACGTGTGTAAGAGCTGTAGAGTGAAAATTCAAACTACTGTTGAAATGAAAGAAGACAAATAGAGAAATATAACATGTAGTTGAATCGTAAGACTCAACATCATTGATATCTATACTCTCAGACTACTCTACAGCTAAACAATCCAAATCAAATTATCAGCAGATTTTTTTGTGCAAATCAATGGCCTATTCTAAATTTATATGCAATTTCAAAGGTCTCAGAACTGGCAAAATATGTTAGAAAAGAAAAAGTTTGAGGACATACAACAAAGAACTTAAATACTTGCTGGAAGAATGAGGCTAGATTGGCCAAGGTTTGGGTGGGGGGCTGCAATAGAGTTCACCCAACTCAGCGTCCTTCCCCTTCCTTTCCTACGTCTTAATCCCTAATAAACATCCTGCATTCCAAATTCTGCCACAGAGTTGGCATCTGAAGAATCCAGCCTATAGCAAGTACCTATTTACTCCAAACTATTCTAATGTTGCTTCTACACTTACTGTTCTTAACATAAGTTATTATTCTACTTTCTTATAAAATTATTGCTAAAACAAATCCAGAATTTCCATAACAACTCTTCTAGAGTATAGAAACAAATGGAATATTTCCTGAATCCTTTTATGAAATTTGTATAACCTAGATTCTAAACCTGTGAAAGAAAATGAGGCAAGATAAATATATAGACAGACTGAGTTTACTTATGTGAAACATCATATTAAAAATAATATCAGGGTTACCCTGGTGGCTCAGTGGTTGAGAATCTGCCTGCCAATGCAGGGGACACGGGTTCGAGCCCTGGTCTGGGAAGATCCCACGTGCCGCGGAGCAACTGGGCCCGTGAGCCACAACTACTGAGCCTGCGCGTCTGGAGCCTGTGCTCTGCAACAAGAGAGGCCGTGATAGTGAGAGGCCCGTGCACCGCGATGAAGAGTGGCCCCCGCTTGCCACAACTAGAGAAAGCCCTCGCACAGGAACGAAGACCCAACACAGCAAAAATAAATAAATAAATAAATTTAAAAAGAATAACAACCCAAGCCAAGCTGTAGAAAAAAAAATATATATATATATCAATGAGAGTAAGTAGTGCATTTGAAGGATGGTACAACATTACTTAAGTCTTACTTTAATAATTCAGGAAGATTAAATATCAAGGAATCTATCTCTTCTACCTAAAATAGAAAGTTAACACTTGTCAGCAGAGTAGGTATTTAAAAAATCTCCAAGTGAATTCACATGTCATTTTCAATGTCAATCAACTAACACACCAGCCCCAATACAGCAAGTTAATAGCTTGTGTCTACTCTAGCTTTCCTGTTCTTACCTGAATGGTCTGTTTATTTAAGTGGCCTTAGCGGTTCTTAACCCATCAAAAGTGTTAGTTTAACAAAGAACACCAAACAATTAACCTCTGGTGGAAAAAAGGAAAGGATTAAAATAAGCAAAATTTATCACTTTGTCAGGTTCTGCAAACACAATCTTGAGGAGCTAAAAGCCCCTAATAAAAGAGCAGATACACTCTGTCTATAAAAGATCTATCTCAGTCATCATGCTCTGTGAGTGTCTACTAAAACAGAGAAGTGAATTTGGTGGTGGGTCTTCATGAAGCAGAAAGACAGACGTGATGAATTTCGTGCCCCGTGGACCCGTGCTGTCATCAGATGGTACCATGCGAGCCGGCGAGCTGCACGCAAGAAGGAAAGAAGGAACCCAGGGGGCTCAGGGCAGGGCCACCCAGGTATGCTCCAGACTCCACGCTCCTCGCAGACACAGCAAGGGAGCCAGACGGCAGCCACGCTCTCCCAGCCAGAGCCCCTGCAAACCCGTCTGGACAGCAGGTCAAGGCCCCTGCTCAAGACACATCATTACTCTCCGAGTCGTCGACATCTTCCTCACCAGGTGACTGGGAGACAAGAGGAGACGTGAGTGGCAGCCTTGGTCTCCCCTGGGGCGGGCAGGAACCTCTGTGATAGAGCGCAGGCGTCGGCCTGCTGCCGTCCCGGCTGTCTGGACCCACTTCCCCACAGCCTGTGACAGCAATTGTTCACTTGCTCTGTGGATCTGGAAACAGTTTAGCTGGGTAGGGGGAGCCCTGCTTTGTGTTCTGAGACACTGCAGAATGTTCATTCTAACCTACGAGCTCTCAGGGACAATTAGGAATGTAAATCTTTTATAGATTCTGCTAATATTTCTCTCTCAAAATAGTCTCTAAAATACAACTGTAGCGAGAAGCTCTATGTGCCCCTTAGCTGGGCTGGAGCCTGTGTTGCTGTACAGAGCATCTCCATGAGCAGAAAGAAAGTCTCGCTCTTAGTGGATCACAAACACACAGTTTGCATTTTCTCCTGGGGTCTCCCTCCAGGTGGACCTGGGGTTCGCTCTCTGGCCTTGCTCTGTCTTCTCCTTCTCCAGGATCTCCGGGGCATTTCCTGTCTCTCTCCACCCCAGGTGCTGGCTCTATCTGGAAGACCATAGCAGATTTTTGAGGCTTTAACAATTCCAGCTTTTTGACTGGGCAGAAACTCTAAGAAAAGACACTGTCTTGCTATTAGTAAACGTTTTTCATAGCTTAATAAACTTGATCAATATCTCACTCTTCTAAAGGAGTCTCTGGGTGGTTAACACAGTATCGCCAAATAGCCTCTCCCTACAGACGGTGTGGAAGGAAAGGAGCCAGCAGAGGTGGGGGATGGCCCTCCTCTCCCCCTTAGGAGGTACAGACGGGGTGACACCTGCAGCCTCCAAGGCCGGCAGTCGCTGGGGTTCTCCTGCTTTGTCTAGCAAAGAGTTCTGATGTCGGGGTATTTATTACCAAAGGAAAAGGTAGTGCGTGCCCGTGAAATCTGAAACCTGGGCTGACAACCTCTGAGACAAAAGTCCATGGTAACAGGTTCAAAGGACGGGACGGGAGACTCAGGCCAGGCACAGGGCAAGACTTGTTTGTTTGAAGAGGCAGGAGAGTTGCAGGAAGGGTCACCTTTTATTAGCTGCACTTACATTCCTCAGGCAAGTCCTCCAGTTTCTCAGTGAGTTCTCAGAAAATGGGGGTGGGAATGGAGCGTCCCTAATTTAAAGGTCTGTCACCAGCGGCTGTCACCAGTCTCCACTCTGACCTTGTTTATACAGCCAGCCCTTCAACTGGTCCTTAGCCAGTGGCTTCAGTCCCCAGTCACAGAGACGTGGGGCTCAGATCCTGTAGCAGAGGCTCAGCGAGCATCACCGCTAGGCCCTGTTGCCTTGGACAGATTTCAGCAGCAAGTACAGTTGGTGTGAAAAACACAGAGGGACCCTGAGCTAAGGTTAAGAGGCAGGAGGGGAAAATGCCTAGAAACAGTCTTCATTTGTCACAAATTGGCCCTTGGTGTAGAGCAGTGTGTTATACTCCATGGATTTGTAATACAGCCTCGAAGGTCACGGTCAAGAATTTCTGGAGCATTTAGGGGAAATAATGAAGCGCTTGAAGTCTACTTCTAAGGTCTGCCCTGAGTCTGCTGTCAGCAGTTTCTAGAACAGTGACAGATATGCAAATCAAAAGCACGGTTCAAATTATTTGGAAACTTTATGTAACAGGGAAGAGCCAATTCTGACTCCATGTTGGACCTGTTTCTTTCACTTTAATCTTTGCTTCCCGTTGCTTTTGTTCACTGAAAGGATACTGTCTATACCTAATGGCCTGCTCGGGGAACCCTGCCCCTCGGCCTGAATATTAAGCCAAAGTGCCTTTGTTCAGGGAAACATCTGGACCCTGTCCACCTGTGAATGGCGGCAAGACAGAAGAAATTTGCAAGACTTAGGACCTTTTTACTTTACTTCCCCACCTCGTCCCCCTCACTGTTCTATAAAAGAAACTGGCATCCAAACCCCGATAAGATGGTTCTTTTGAGACACTGGTCTACCTCTTCTCGGTCTGCCAGCTCTCCGAATAAAGTCGCTACTCCTTGCCTCGACAGATCGTCTCCCAATTTATTGGCTTGTCGTGCAGTGAGCTTGGATTCGGTAACATTTATACACACATCTCTCTATGAATAGATGCTAGGATGAAAATTCCTGACTTGTCAGGTAAGCCGATGATGCAAGAAGGGAGTAAGTAGCCAAGAATAAAAATCAGGACTTTGTCTACCTGCTTGAGAAATAGAATCTCTCACTTCACAAAGAACGCAGAAATCAATCTGCAGGTAAGTTTTTCTTTGGGTGTTGATTTCGATATCAGTATCAGCCTCAAGCTATGAGACCTTTTATCCTCGCTCTGAACCACACAGAGTGTCTTTTTCCTTCCAATATCTCCCTCCAACTAAGCAATTTCTTCTTGTATGTGCACGCGTGTGGGCAAGCCCACACACATCCTATAATATCCTCCCAGTTCTAACTAGAGAGACTATATAAAATTCTTTCATATCTTTACAATATAGTAGGTGCGTAAGGATATTCTCTGAATGATACAGTGAATGGATGAGAAAAATAAATGAGTGAATGTAAAAAAAAGTGAAGGATGAAAAGAAGGAAGGAATAGAGGGAGGAAAGGGAAAGAGAGAGAAAGGAGGGAGGGAGGAAGGGAGGGAGGAAGAATTAGTGCCCACATTGATTAACGAATTGGTTTCAGAAGGCCAAAGAGTAATTTCATCTTTCAGACCACTTAGTCACTGGGATTACACATCCCTTACAAAATGTAGTTAACATGTGTGGGCACCTGTTCCCTAGAACTGCCCCGGGAACAGTTGGATCTGATTTCCCCGTGGTCCCCTGACAGCTGGCAAGGGCCAAATGCTCATGGACACCTCTGGCCAGGCCGGCCACCCCACAGGAGGAGGTGAAAGGTCCCTTGTGCCTTGACTAATTGTAAGATGCATGACTGGCCCAACATTTTCTTTTTCATGCCCAGATCCCTATTTTGAAAAAAAAAAAAAAAGATTCACAACTGTGTCCACATACTCCTTTTTCATGATGTTACTTCCTGCACATGGCTTTCAGCATAACTTTATGAGCAGGGAAGAAGGCCTGATAACTTCAAAACGTGGAAATTGCCTGCATTTTAGGGACCCTATAGCTGACCTGGCGTCATTTATCTTTGTCTTTTCTTATTAAAAGCCAAGCAGCAGCAACAATAGCAACAGAACACTTCTCCCTGCTTAATCTGGAGTCCCAAAACACAAAAAATGATGGAGCCCCTGTAGTCACTGAGAGGGTCCCGCGTCCCCCCAGCACAGCAAGTCTGTTGTGTTAACCCTGGCCTGTCTGTACACAGCTCACAACTTAGCTGCCTAGTTCTTGTTCAAAGTTTCATCTGATCAACATAGCAACCAATTATAAAGCGTCATTTGTGGAATGTTAAATCCGGATTAAATCTGTAGAGGGCTTTACTTTTGTTCTGTTTTCCATAATAAAAGATCAAGATACGAGATGCAGGGTGAGAAAGGGTTACAGAACCTCAGACGATTCTGCCTGAGTGTGATTGTACTAAGTTCTTCATGCAAACATTGATTGAATTGTCATAACAGCCCTATGGAAGGGGCTCTGTTTTTAGCTCCATTTTACAGTTCAGAAGTTAATTTCCTTGCCCATGTTTACCTAATTAGTAAGTGACATTGTTAGGTCTGATGGCTCCTATGTTCATGCCTGATCTGCTGTAACTTGCTGCCTTCCTAGAGCAAACCTAAATTTTTGCCCAGACTCCGCGGCACCAGGGACTGGATTCCACGTGGAAATCTGTTCAAGATGTACCTGCTTCCTTTGCTAGGGTGACAGAAGGCCCTGGCAAAGAGTTTGCTGGAGAACCCTGACCATTAGCTCCTGCAGGCAGGATTCTTTGCTTGCCTAGAGCCTAACATGACACTGTACATGCAGAAGGAGTTCCAAAACTGTGTTGGAAGAATGAATGAATGAACGAACAAATATGGCAACACATAACATAAACTAGTGTGGGTTCCACCCTGGCCAGATAGGGCCTTTTGCTCCCACCATCCAAGACACAAAATATTAAATTTGCCAGCTCACAATTACAGTAAACTGAAAGCTAGGGAAAAAGGGTAGTGTTGACCTCACCCTGTACACATCTAGGAAATCTCCACTTACACAGAACCACTTGGAAGTTCCTACTCTGACAGGAAGTGACCTGGGAGAGGAGACAAACTGGGGAATGGTATGAGCCAGCCCAGCTCCATACCCCCTGCACTTCCCACTCCCGTGGGTACCAGCACCGAGGTAATTTCCTAAGCCCTCTTGACAGTCATTCTTGGTCTCCTGAGAACACCAGGCTCACCACACTTACCATAGCAGCTCTGTGCACATACTGCCTGAGCATCATGTATGTAAATTTCAAAAGAAAAAGGAAATAGCTTTGTCCAGGCTGTTCTGTGGTTGTTCTACTGTAAAGAGGAAGCAATGCAATAGGGGTCTGTCATAGTACGAATCATTAGAATAGCACTGAAGAATCAAGAGATGAACACATCCAACAGTTAGTTATACCCTTGAGAAAGACCTAGAGATAGTTCTTGACCAGTGATAAAGTATGAGTCAATAATGGTATAGTGTTATGAAAAGAAGGAGTCAAGCATCACCATATATTAACATGAAAACAGGTTTATATGTTATGATATTTGGCATGTTTATCAGGCCTTTGTTATAAAACTGTGTCCAGTTTTAGTCTCCAAAATTTAAGGGCACTGTTGTAAAGCTAGCTCACAGAGAGGCTAACAAAATGGTCGAGTGTTTGGAAAGCAAGATAAATGGTGTAACTGTGTTTGTCTTCATTTTATGAGTAAAAAAATTGAGGGCTTTTTAGTTTGGAGAAAAGAATGTTGTTGGACAATTATAAATCATTGTTTCCTTATTCTTTAGAAAAACAGAAATTGAAAAATGTACTTAGATTTCTGGGTGCTTAGGTCATTCTCTGGACATTAATTGTTAATAAGCAGGGTTCAAAGTTCTTGCATGTTTAACCAGAATAGGTTTACGGATCCATGGACATGTTTTTGACACTCGTTTCTCATGGTGAGAACAAGGAAGTTCTGGAGGCTCAGTAATATCTCTGTTGAGACATCCAACATTGGGAGCCTTTGGTACCTTTCTTATTTAAGGAGACTATGATATTCTCATGAATATACTTACTGTCTTCTCACGCTTTCTTACAGCCATTCAGTAACACTTAACTGTCAACCAGGCTCCGGGAAGAGTTCCAAGGTATGAGAAGCATTCACACCATAAATGTCATCAAGATACACAGTCCTGGGTGGCCTGCTGGAAGGAGCCCAGACTGACACAGGTGTGCATTCTAGTTCTGTCTCATCTTATTAGCTGCACGGGCTCGGGCAAGACACTACTTTTCAGGGAGCATTGGCTTCCTCCAGTGCAAAATTAGAATAATCAACTGCTTGGCAATAAAGACAGAAAGTGGCCATTTATGTGACAGCTCTCTAATCAGTAAGTCACTGTTCAACCATAAGGGACTCTACAAGGCCAAGGTGATGAGTCAGAAGTTCGAGCAGGGGACAAAGGGAAGATGAACTGGGGAATGACTTCTCCACATAGATGTGAGTTGAATGACACCCCAGCACTGAATAGTTACCTAAGGGCAGTGTCCAGGGAATCTACCCTAGACATCATTTTCCTTTCAAGGATATTAAGCAAGAATGCCTAGACCTTTTTGAATCAATGCCAATTTAGACCTGACTGTTTAATTCTGAAACACAGTATCAAAGATTACAGTTGGAGGCGAGGAAGGGAAAATTTGTGCTACCATGAATGCTATCATCTAGAAGTTACTTCGATAGTGGGAGAGGGTTGAGAAATGTGACATTTCTGCTTAAAATAGTCAAAATACTGATTGTTATGAAAAGAACCATTTACTTGCAAGTTTTAAGTCACTTCTAGAGGGAAAATATCTAAATATCTACATTATTTTCACAAATAAAAATGTTGTTAAGTGGAAACTGAATGAGCTTGGAGTGAGCTGGAAAGCAATAGGTTTTGATTTGCCAGTGGGTCTCTCTCCATCATTTATCCTGGAAAGAACATGAGGCTTGTTCTGGTCTGCTATGGCTGTTCCGATCACGCAGGGCTCATGTATAAATCAATGCCAGTCTTGGGTGTAAGCACTCATTCTTTACCCCAGGGAGGTAGCAGAGAAGTTCAACAAGCAGAACAAAGTTTAATGTCACAAAAGAGGGAATATGTCTCATAACAACAAAGAAACAGAGATAGTCAACAAAGAGAGGAGGGCGGTCCTTGGATTTTAGAAAGGCTGTTTCTGTAGAAGGGCGGGGCTTCGTCTTCATTGAGGGTGCAGCCAGCTAAGAGTCAACAGAAGTGGGAACTTGTTACTGAATTCCCGTTCGGCTTCTCGCTGCTCAAAAGCCAATGATGTGAGAGGCAAGTGTCAGTAGAAAGGAAAGATGCTTTAATCAGGACAGCCAGCAATCTGGGGAGAAGGTGGACTTGTGTCCTGAGACCAACTCTGAAGACTCTGTTCAGTCATGACAGTTTTTAAAGCAGAAAAAGGGGGAAGAATCTCAGCGAATCATGGAGGCAGGAGGTTGGGTTCTGCATCCTTCTCCATCGTGTGCAGACTGGCTGACTCTCTCTTCAGATGTTATCTTACTGCACGATTGCTAAGGGGGCTGTTAGGGGTAGAGAGCTAGTCATTCTGAAACTACTTAATTCTTCATTCTTACTTCTTTTTATCTGGGAAAAGAATCAACAGATTAGGCAAGGCATGGTGTGTATTCAGGAGAGCATAAGTCAGGAGTTCGGTTAAATTGTCTAGTGATCTCATTCCTCTAATTAGGTTCTTTTAAGGTTAGAAGGGAACAGAAAGGGGCAAACAGGAAAGGGGCAAAAGAGCTGCTTTCAAACGCAAACACAGAGTCACACAGCATGTGTTTCCAGCAGCTTCTGATTGAGGAAGAGCAACAGCCTTCATAAATCATCTTATGTCTCTGAGACAAAAAGAACAAAAAGGTAGCTCAAGGTATAAGGCTACCTCGGCCGCTTTAAGGGAGGGATCTCTTCAAAGCTTAATTTGACCCCAACGGAAGTCCATTACATACCTCGTACCTGCAGACGACACGTCTACTCAGATCCCCTGGGAGCCTGCCTCCAAAAACCAAAAATCACTCGGTTTACAAACTTGGGGTTTCACAGCTTTCGACTCGCAGTCTCAGCTTGCCCGTTGCCCCAGGACCATGTGATTCCGATGTCACCGTACAACAGGGCGCTTTGAGTCACTGCCCTGACGCTGCAGAATTGCTTCTGCTTCTTTGGGAATGAAGACTTTTCCGGGCCTGTGAAAAAGATTCTTGGGAATTGTTCAACACTGAGTCTAAGGTTGGAAGGATGGGAAAAGAGAGAAGAGAAGGCCCAAGAGCTTGCCAATTTCTCCTTGACACGATCATAAAGTAAAGTTCAAGTGGTATCATTCCACGCTAATCAAAATAATGAGGTAAGAAAATGAAGAGGAAATGGCTTCACTCTAAGTGCCCATTATCTGATGCCAATTGACAAAGAAATGCTTAGGAAATTGGAAGTGCGTGTAACAGTCACGTGATGGGAGCCCGAAGTCAATATGGTCATTGTGATTCATTTCAAGGTCAAGGTTTCCCGAGTGGAGGGATTTGAAAAGACACAATTACAGTCCTTATTAGTGAGTGTTGAAAATGATGCTGGAAACAAGTCTTTGTGTAAAGCTCCCATAAGGTGAGCAGATCAGTGGTTTAATACTATTTACCGCAGTATTTTAAATTAAGACCAAATGCCAGTAAACAATGTGTGTCCTTTTCTATGGGAATTTTTCTCTCAAATGATTCTGTCAGTATGAGATTGAATTTCAGATCTACCTAGAGAGCTGCTATATGAGAAATGAACAACCTGATCTTTGAAGGATTTAGTTTCACCCAAGATACCCTGACGTTTTCTTTGTCTACATACGGTATCTCTCTCAATTTAATGTGGTTAATGATTGGGAATGTCAGAAGCCACATGACGCTCGAAGGCACATTTTCACTTCATCTGCCTTTCTGACACGTTTAGTTTAACTTAATCAGGGGGTTGAAGCTAATTTCCTGAAGCAGTTTCCAGGGTCCTTGTGCAGAAAAGGGAAAACTGTTCCCATTCTTTTAGGACATATGGTTGTTATTATGCAAAAATTCCCTTGTGCCATTCTGGCACACACATTCCCTCCCTCCCCCCCACTCCTATGGAACACACGTAACCACTGTATTTCGATGCACTCTTTTCCCAAGGCTTTCTGGTCCAAGTATCAACCCGGTCCACCCCTGAGCTCAGCATCCCAGCCCTCGCCCAGTCCTCACCCACTTGAGGCAACTTGGAGGGGTCACTGCCTTGCCAGGGAGCACAGAGGGCCATCTCAGAGCAGAATCATTTAGGCAGGAGTGGGGACCTGGGTGCCTTCAGAAAGTCACCCACCTGGGTCTTGCTGTGGTCGTGGTGGGCGCTCTGGGACCACTGCCTGGGTCTGAGTCCTCTGCTTCTATGGCTGATAAACTCTGTGGCCTCAGGCAAGTTACTTACCATCTTCCAAGCCTCCAGTGTTCCCATCCGTGAAATAGCACCCATCTCTTAGAGCTACTGTGAAGGTCAAGTGAGATAACACATGTAACACATTTAGCAAAGCAACTGGCATGGAGGACGTAATTAATAAGTAGTAACTCCATTCCTTGCCTGCCAAATGGAAATGAAATACAATGGTGCCCTCAAAGGCAGCCGTGAAGATGAGGGCGGTTGAGGTGTGCGCATCACGGTGTACCTAGGGCGCTATAAGCACACAATGCATGTTGCCAGTAACGGTTGCTCGCTGCCATCTTTGGTGTCTGTATCATAGATACAGTGGCCTTGGCTGTCCTGGCTCCTTGTCTCATAGGAGAGCTAAGGCATGATCCCAGGGAGGACTTGGGTGCCCAGGTGGTGACGGGGGGGTGCCCTAGCCTTCTGGTGTGGACAGAACCTTACAGAAGACATCACTTTCTGGGTCTAGGCTCACGACAGAGATGCATTGTGAGAGGACAGGGTGGTCATGGAAACTGTGACAGGCCAAGGGGAGTCAAGGAAACCTGCTGTCCTGGGTCATTGCCAGTAGTCATTGCTGGTGAAAGAAATCAGACCTCACCTTTAATTCTCGCTAACATCTGTCAGTGTCCATCTGATAGGACTGAGTGAGCTAGAGCAAGCATTTTTTTAAAAAAAAAAAAGGAGAAGAGGCTCTTTGGCAACTGTGGTGGTCAAAGAAAGTGGTACCAACTGACCCTCCAATATCTCCTCTTGGGACGAATGTGGCTGGACCAGATGTAGGTCTCAGGCTCCAACTGGACCATGGTTTGACCAAGGCCCTGGGCCTCCCTCTGCCAAGTTCTAGTCCAAAGAAGGTCAGAGGAGCTGGGCTGGGTCTCAGGGCTCATCTGAAGGGCATGGGCATAGTGTCATATGTGGACCCTGAGAGTAGCAAGTTATCGCTAACAGTATATTAGGAAATGAAATACTTCAACTCCTAACCTTGAATGTAGTTAGCATGACCCTCACTTTACCTTTCTTCAAGGTGAGATTATCCCACCAGTTCTTTAAGGAACTTCTCAAGGGCAGGCAGATCCCTGCCCCATTGTGGATCCCTTCCCCAAACCCCAGGGATATAGGAGGAAACAGTCCTGAGGCGATGCATCATATCTCTTACCTGAGACCCTGGGGCAGTTTCAGGAGCCTGGGACCCGA
Organism: Grampus griseus; assembly: GCF_964374135.1. Lineage (NCBI taxonomy): Eukaryota > Metazoa > Chordata > Mammalia > Artiodactyla > Delphinidae > Grampus > Grampus griseus. The sequence continues at coordinate 3,904,285 of NC_139001.1, forward strand.
AGGACCAGAGGACACAGTGTTTAGTGCTATTGAGGAGTCCACGGCTTTCTCCACGTGGCAAGGTCAGCCACCAGGTTCGTAGATACAGAGAGTCAGTCATTAGACCAGAGAGAAGGCCCAGAGGCCAGGAATGGGGCAGACCAGGGAAGCAGAACCTTAGGGAAGAACCCAACTCAGAGCTGGCAGACATTGAGAGGACCCCAGCCATGGGGTCTCCTCCCGGCCTTCTGCTGGGACGGAGAATGTTAATCTTTCACACGTGCACCACAGCTCGCAGCACTACAGGCATGGAGCATCCTCGGGCTCTTTGACTCCCCTCCCCACCCCCTCCAAAGACTCGGTGAATATGGCCACGCAGGGCAGTCAGCATGACCACATCAGACAATGATTTGTTTCAGCCAGAATTTGAAAAAAGGGAAATAGTGTGCTGGTTTTAATAATTGTCCAAAGAATGCGTGACTGCAGGGAGCTCTTTGTGAGTGTGAAATTTGGGGTTCTGAATATTTGGACATATTCCCTGCCAAGCCACAATACCCCTTGGACAATTCTTGGTGACTCTATGCTTGGGTAAATCCAAGGTGAAGGTGGAGACCTCTCAGACAGGGACCCTGGACCCCTGCTGGCATGGTCCTCCAAAAAGTCCTGACCGAATGAATGAATGAAGACTGAAGGGAGAATAACAGGGCTGCCAGTTCTGATCTGGCTGTGCCTAAAAACGGGGTTTAAACCAGAGCAGAAGGTAGAACACTCTTCCCATGCCACCCATCAGCATGGTGTCTGTTGGCCCTGGGTGCGAGGGAGGATATACCAGCTAGGGAACTTGATCACCTGAAAGGTTCATTCAAACTCTAAGATTCTGTGACCTATCAATTGAAGAGTGTCATCAGAACCCACTCATGTTCTTGTTTCTCTGAGCTTAGCCCCTGGGACTCCACTCTTTTGTAGACCTTTGGACTAAGTATTCCTGCCACGAATTTGCTTGTGTTCCCTGTTTGTTTCCTACATTGGGACACAGAGTCTGGCTTCATTCCTAGTCTCTTGTTTGGTCTGAAGTCTTGGTCTTTTGTTCAAGACTCTTAGGAAGAGCCATACCCATTTTATGTGGACCTGCCTCTCAGTTTAACTGCTAATCTGTGCACCTGTACTTACCGAGCTGACAGTTTCTCGGAGTCAAAGATCTGGTGCAACTAAATGCCCACTACCCCATGGTTTCTTCAGGGGCCCTCTGTAGAACACCTAATACTTTCTGGAGACTCCAAGATAATGGGCAACCTCTGTTTTACCTTAAAGAGGTCAGGGAAGCGATACTCTAGCTCAAAACTGTGGCATATACCCTGAGCTCAGCCATTCAGACCAGGGTAGGGAAACACAGAGCAAGCTGGTCACCACCACCTCCTCCTCTGCTCATGGAAGACATTTCCAATCGATCCCAGAACATTTTCTCACTGAGCACAGATGTGTTCTCACATCACCATTAGATTGGAGCTGAGAATCAAGTTGAAACCTGTCTGGTTTCCTGCCCCTTCCACGGGCCTAGACATAAAAATTGTTATAGCTGTGCGGGAATTTTCCCGTTGTGGCAGCTGTGTCATGATGTGATTGTTGGTTTTCCCTCAGCTCTGCCCAGTCCCTAAAGAAATGAGAATACATTGCACAAAATACCCTGCTGAGATTTCATACAAAGCCACAACAGACCCCTCTGTGGATAGGTCCCAAGTTCACAGTCAAGGGCACAACACACAATGTAATGAAGATGTTGCTGTCAGTCAGGTGACCTTTGTCATCCCCCAAATGCAGAAGAAAGCAGCCTGCAGAGACAGAAGCCCGCAGTGGTCACTGTTTTCCCATAATGAAAACAGTGTCCTTGGGCCTGGTGTCCATGAGGAGCTATTGCTAGTTTGATTATATAAATAACCATTAGGGGGTTACCTATCCGGACAGAGGTACCTGGAGGAAACGTTCTAGAAGGGCTCCTGTTTGGTAAAATTACTGGTAGAGTTTTACCATTAGAAACCACGAGACGGGAAGAGTAAGTAAAGAAACTGTCACACAAATACAAATGTGGAAAATGAATCATTAGGCAAAAATGTGTATTCCTTAAAATGAAACATGGAATAAAACTATAATCAAGTAAAAAAAACTGTTCAAATAGAAGGGTCCCTAATAAGTGACCTTTACTGTTGTTAGTCTGGAGAGCAAAGGTTTACTGGAAAATTTCCAGTTAGGTTGAAATTTTAATGCTGTAACATGGTGTGAGTTGCAAGCTGAGATTCTCATACATGTTTTCCTATTGGACAACTTGAGGATAAGCTTCTGTGGTGTTGTGATTTATAATAAGAAATACTTATTTGGTCTTTATCCAGATGTGGGCATAGAGATCCTATAACTTTTTGTTATGTTAATGAAACTTGTGGAAAACCTGTAGGTCACATAAGGATGGAGGCTGGTTGCCAGGGGAGCAAACCCCCTGGTAAGAGGTTTGGAACTTTCAGTCCCACTACCACCACCCCCATCCCCAGGGAAGGGAGAAGGGCTCAAGGTTAAGTTCAACTGCCAATAGCCAACGATTTAATCAATCATGCCTATGTAATGAAACCTCCAGGAGAGGGGTGCTGGGAGAGGGCATGGACGTTTCTCACTGCTTCCCCATGCCTTGCCCTGTGCATCTCCTCCACCTGGTTCTTCCTGAATTATATCCTTTTATAATAAGCCAGCTAGCTAGTAAGTAAGATGTTTCCCTGAGTTCTGTGAGCTGCTCTGACAAAGTAATCAAACCTGGGGAGGGGACTGTGGGAAACTCCAATCTATAGCCAGTAGGTCAGAAGCACAGGTGACAACCTGGACTCGAGATGGGTGTCTGAAGTGGGACTGAGCTCTTAACCTGTGGGATCTGACGTCATCTCCAGGTAGATAGCGTCAGAATTGAGTTGAATTGTCGGACCCCCAGCTGGTGCTGGAGAATTGCTTGGTGATGTGGGGATAAAACCTGCACTGGAGTTAGTGTCAGAATCACCGCCTCGCAGCCTTGCAGCCCCTCTGTTCTTTGTTACCACACAGATATCAAAAAGGATTCGATCTGTAAGAATCAGCACCTTTTTCTCTTGTTCCCTTTCTCTGGCGGCTCCAGAGCCACCTGTTTTACACTGAGGGCTTCTTTACACACCTTTATACGCGCATCTTCTGCCGACTTGCTTGTGTCGATAGATCTCACCTTGTAAATAATCCTTCCTATGTGTAGAATCAGAATGAAGAATGTCAGGAGAGGTCCGTGATGGGCTCCGCCTCCCAGAGCTGTGACTGTGTTCAGGAGCACTTCTCCACTGAAAACTGTCTCTGCAGGGAACTGGAAGCAGGAAGTTACCCTTTTATGCTTTGGTTTTCTGTGCTATAGTACTACTGAACATATAAGCTCTTTTGGTGTTTAAAGTCCTTTGTGGGATCATATAGAATGGTAATTTTGATTATTAATAAAAACAAGAATAATTATGAAGGTGGCAGGGCGCCTCAGTCAGAAGAAATGTGTGTGGGAGCAGCCCTGGTCTGAGGGAGCACAGAACCGGTCCACATGGCTGGAACCCAAGATGCCCAGGATGGTGGAGGGAGGTGAGGCTGCAAGGGACCCAGTCTGCCCTGCATCATAACAGACACATTTTATTAAGCATCTATCCCATGCATGATTTCATCTAATCTCTCTAGCATTCTTTGGAATTAGGTATCCTTGTTCTCTTTTTACAGATAAAAATGGAAGCTTAGGGAAGATAATATCCTTGTTTAAGAGCCTATTATGAGCACAAAGGGAAACTTGGAATCTAAAGCAGGTCTACCTGGTTTCTTGGCCCATGTACTTCCATACATGGGATATCCGGAGATATGCATGCTAAAAAATGAATACAAGCATACGTGGGGGGTTTAATATACATCCATATATTCTTTGATACTTCTTCCTTCAAGAGGTGAAGCCTAGCTCCCCACCCTTGGATGCGAACTTGTTCCTTGCTCTCCTGGATCACCCACCCAGGGAGGTTAGCTGCCGAGTCATGAAGACACTTCAGCAGCTGCAGGGAGAGATGCATGTGTGCAGGAGCTAAGGGTCCAGCAAGCAACCAGGAAGGAGCCGAGGTTGGCAGCCTAGAGCCACATCGGTAAGCTTGGAAGTGGATCATGCAGCCCCAGTTGAGCTCTCAGATGGCGGTAGATTTAACCACCATCCTGACAGCAACCTCAAGCCAGAACCTCCCACTAAGCTGCTGCAGGATTCCTGATACACAGAAACTGAGAACTAATAAAGGCTTATTGTTTGAAGCCACCTGGTTTGGGGGTCACTGGTACACAGCAATAGAAAATGAATACAGCATGAGTGACCCAGGAAACACAGACGCGTATAAGGTAAGAAGTGTAACCCTACTCCTTTTGTCTGCATCTGCATCTCCCACAGAGGTAACTAGATAATGGTCTAGTACACGCCCTTCCAGTCCATTCTGCCTCCAGTTAAGGACTTAGGGGCTAAAGAAGGTTGTGGAAGTTTGCAGAAACTACTGAGTCTCTGAGACAGAGGAGTGATGTGATGAGACTCGCAGTAGACAATATCACCCTGGTAGCCTCAGGAGGCGAGATTAAAGTGGGTAAGATGAGAGGCAGCCTCAGTGATAGAGATGGAAAATGAGATGGTGATGGTAAGGATGGAAAGATGCAGAACCGAAAGGCAACGTCTAGAAATACTTGAGGGGGAATTCACAGGACCTATCACACCTCACCCCTATCGTCCACTTCTTCCTGCACCAGGAGGATGAGGCATGTGAAGCGGGTTCAGGAATCATTTGCTCACCTGAATGAGTCTGACTTTGGTGAAGACCAACGACAACCCATGTGACCATTAAATTTTACAGATATGTAGCCTGGAGAGGTGGTAGGAGAGTCCCAAGTTCTGCAGATGGGTAAATACAGACCTGGGCCTCCACACCCGAACCAATCAGGGCGCAGGGTTAACCTAGGCCTCTATCAGGCTGCCAGGTTCTGTGCTAAGAGCCCTACAAGCATCTCACAGTTCCTCAACATTCCCCTGTGGCAGGAACCTTCATGATGCTCACGTTACAAATTAGAACGGGGGTCCGTAAACTACAGTCTGTGGGCCAAATCCAGCAGCTGTCTGTTTTGGTAAAGAGCGTGTTTGGGGAACACAGCCATGCTTGTTCATGTATACATTGTCCGTGGCTGCTTTCGTGCTACAGTGGCCGGGGTGAGTAGTTGCTATGGAGACCTTATGGCCAGTTATTAAACCCATCCGTTTCTTAAAATAAAATCTACTGGCTATTTAGTCAATGCATGGACTGTCCATGTCAAACAATAATTCTGACATTTTAAAATAAATTTAATAGCTAAGTTGATCAAATCAATGTTATCTTGTAGACAGGTTGCCTCAATTTTCTCCACTGTGTTAGAAATATGTGAAGTCCTGAGAAAACTTGGACGAGTCCAAACACGTCGGAGGAATTGCCTGGCAGTGTTGTCAGGGTGGGATTCTCAGCCCCAGAAACAGAGCAGTGACACCTGTCGTGGAGCCACGGAGGCTTTGGACAAAGACGCGCCTGAGCTTGACCCTGGCTCTGCCACGTAGTGCCTGGGTGACTTCGGGCAAATCGCTTAAACTCTCTGTCCTCAGTGTCCCCATCTGTAAAATGGGGTTGATAACACCAAGGTCACTGCATTGTGAACATTAAATAAAATTATTAATGTAAATGAAATGCGAGGTGCAGTTGACAGGAAAATCTGCCCAACTGTCAACTCTGATTCGTCCCCGACCACTACAAACATGGCAATGGACTTGAAGGAGCAGATGCCACGAGGTCCTGGGGATGCCACCAGCTGGAAAGGCCGGGTGACTCCCAAGCAGAGAGCCGTGGAAACACGTCATGTCCACATGTGTGCGCTCGGGGTCTGTTCAGCAGGCAGGCCAAAGCTAGAATGCCATGAGGAAGCAGATTCCCAAACAAACTTAGATTCCCATGGAAAGGAATGGAGAGTTCAGGGGGTTTAGCTTCTTGGGCTGCTGTCCCCTCCCGGGCTGTGCCTGCGCTGGTTTTCCTGTGCACTTGCCTCCTGTTGGCCTGCTCCCAGAGGCCTTGGTAGGCCTGCTTTGCTGGGCTTCAGTGCAACCTTCCCTGACCCCAGGGTCATCTGAGGTGTCACCACGGAGACTGTCAGACCTCCACGGAATTGGTGTCTTCCGTACTCATTTCAGGCTGTTAGCATCCAGCCCAGACACCCATAGGTTCCCAAGAAGTCCCCTCATTTAAATTTAAGGAATATATTTAGCAGATAGACTTTATTTCATGGGTGGACATTTTGGGGTGAAGCTGTCTCCATAATGCTGAAAAGGTACAAGTGACATTCAAACTAGTTTTTCAGCGTCAGCTATATCTGACTTCTAGTTTGAGTCTAGTGCACTTGCGGCCAATTACAGATTACCAAAAGCAAAGAGACAGCAAGCCCATGACTTCTGCAACTGCCTGTCAGCAACTCCATAAAGGGGGATCTCTTTACTTTTATAGCCTCTTTTCAAAATAATCACCGGTGGGATAGTTATTTGGATTCACAGCTTGCATCACCTTCCGTTGGTAGGCAGGTCCCAGCACTTAATAAGCACGTGATCTTACAGGGATGATAAGACACAAAATGGATGCAGAGCGATATAGGTTAGAGGGTTACACTGATTATAACCAGCGGCCTGAACGGCCGACCTGGGCGAGCAGAGGCATGGTCTGTGCTCGGAACATTCTCCAAAGGAGGTCAGTGTGTCTCCGTGTCTGTTTTCACTGGATGAGGCACAGGTAATTTGTCTGATCAGCTCACCAGTGATTTGGAGGCCAGCACACCGCAGTGGAGCAAAGTATTACATTAGATGAAATTAAAGGTCAAGTTGCCTCGGGAACACAGAGCTTGAGACCATCCTCTCTAAAATGGGGTGAAGAGTAAGAGTTGCTCTCACCAGCTCAGGGCTGCCGTGATGGTCAAGATGTGCATGAAGTTCGAGTGTGAATGGAGGAGACGTGGAAGGCGGAGCTGAGAAAACCACAGGTGTCTACACTTTCCTGCAACAAATCGAGACACAACGCACAGTTTTGGGCCACAAGACAGAGATGAAACCTCGGCTCCCAGCTGCTTTCTATGGGATCACTTTGAAAGGCTAGATGAAATTCTCAAATTGCAAGTCCAGGCTTCTGCTCTACCCCGTGGGTTTCTTTCCTTCTAACATCAAGCTGGCGTGCTGCGGGATTGAGAACGTCAGGGCCTGTGGACATAGGCCCCCTCGTTTCAGTTCCTGGCATCTTTGTTTTGTACTTACTCACTGAAGACAGGATCTTCCTTCCTGGCTGGAGGAAACCCTTTGCTTCTCTTCCTCCTGCCCTGCCACCTACCCCATCCCAGCCACTGTGCTTCCTCATTCCCTAGTGTCACTCCCTCTCCATCTGGCACTATCCCTGCCTGGCCCCTCTCTCCTGACCCCCTTCCCTGGTCAGCCATCCAGGTCTTGTCCCCCTCTTCAGTCTCTGATCACTTCGTCTGCATGCTCTGCTCCCTCCCTCCCCTCTTTCTTCTTGCCTGACCAACTTATCAATCAAATATACAAAGATCCATTGAGTTCTTTTTTTTAATTTTTATTTTATAGTGGAGTGTAGTTGACTTACAATGTTGTGTTAGTTTCAAGCGTACAGCACAGTGATTCAGTTCTACATACACATAGATCCATTCTTTTTCAGATTCTTTTCCCATACAGGTTATTATAGAATATTGAGTAGAGTTCCCTGTGCTACACAGTAGGTCCTTGTTGATAATCTGTTTTATATATCGTAGTGTGTATATGTTAATCCCTAACTCCTAATTTATCTCTCCCCCTCCCCTTTCCCCTTTGGTGACCAAAGCTTGTTTTCTATATTTGTGAGTCTATTTCTGTTTTGTAAACAGGTTCATTTGTACCATCTTTTTAGATTCCACACATGAGTGATATCGTATGGTATTTGTCTTTCTGTGTCTGACTTACTTCACTCAGCATGATCACCTCTAGGTCCATCCACGTTGCTGCAAATGGCATTATTTCATTCTTTTTTATGGCTGAGTAATATTCTGTGGTATATACGTACCACATCTTCTTTATCCATTGAGTTCTTATGTGTCAGACACTTGGGCTGGGATGAGCAATACATGAAAAAATGCAAAGAGAAGGTCAAATGTGGAATACAACTGGATTTCAGAGGAGGGAGAGGTCATTTCTGGTTGTGAGGGGTCAGGGAGGCTTCCTTTACGAAAAGACTTTGATCTCTGGTAATCCTAGGGATCACATTGTCTATTGTGTCACTTGTACTTTTTATACTTGTTATTCTGGGGGCTGCCCTCCATTTGTATCCACCTTCTCCAATAGACCGTAAGTACCAAGAGGTCAGAAACCACATCTTATTTATGCCAGTGCTCCTGCTTCTGGCACAGCTGGCACCTGGAGGATGCCCAGTAAATGCAGGTTGAGGTGAATCAATCCCAGTGGTCCTTCCCTCATGACTTAGTTTCGTGCACCCTGTCCTTTTCTTCCCTACACCCTCCATTAGGAAATGCACCAATTCCTGGCAACAGCTCTCATTTCTGGATATGTGATGTTCAGGCCACATCTCCGTTGCAGTCCCAGAGGACCTGCCCAGCAAGCGCACATGTGCCCAGGATTATCTCAAACGATACAATCTATCTGATAGACTCTACAATGTGATGTCATGCTGACCCACCCCACCAGGATATCATGAGGAGAGAATAAAGATAACTCAGTACTGTCCGCCCAAGGGACAAAAGGGAGACCCATGTATCTACCAGTGCCCATCTCCCAATGGTTGAGGGCTGGTCCATGAGATATCAACCCTCCTAAACTTCAGAGGTGCCCAGGCATGAATGCCAACCAGCCTTCCACAGGCATGCCACACAAGAAGTAGGAGACAAGAGCCATGCTCTTGAGATGAGCAGTGATCAGTACAATGCTGATCTAAGTCTATGTGCAGCTCTTACCGTAGCCATGGCTGACGTCAGAGGAAGGACCAAAAGGATGCACAGACCCCTTCCCTGCTGCCCTGTGTCTATCCACAGGACTGCCGTCCTCTAGGCATCCAGGCTCATTTACAGAGTTGTCTGTAGCTCTCCTTTGTTGCTACCTCTCTCTCACACTACCTCCAAGTAAATCTCCTTCTTTCAATTCTTCCCCTGTATGTCTCTCAAATGTATCCCCCTTTCTCATCTTCACTGCTGTAACTGTAAGGCTAGATCCTCATCTTATCTCTACTCATTTGGATTGGTTTAATAGTCTCCCAAAGACTTGACCACCTTGTTTATTCCCCTCTAGCCCATCCTCAGGTCGCTACCACATTGATTCCCCAAATTACTTTCATCATTTCACTCCATGATCAAAAATCTGGCTGCCTGCTCCCAGTAAAGTTAAAATGTCCAGGGCATTTGGAAGAGTTTAGAGTGTTCTGCAAGGGAGTATAACCATTTATACACAATTTTTTAATCTATTTCTTTAACCAATATTTTTGAGAACCTGCTCTGTTCTTGGCCTAGTTCTAGACACAGAGCTAGAACAGTGAGTGTTACGAAGAAGGACTCTGTCCAGATGATACTGAGGTGACATTCCAGTAAAAGACATAGACCTCAGAATGTGAAAAATAAAAAATAGTGACCACTTCTTGATAATTGTTCCTAAACAGGTGTTATGGACTGAATTTTGTCTCCCCCAAATCCATGTGTTGAAGCCTTAACCCCCAATGTGACTGAGTTTGGAGACAGAGCCTTTAAGGAGGTAATTAAGGTTACATAAAGTCATAAGGGCAGGGCCCTAATCTGATAGGACTAGTGTCCTTATAAAATGGGAGGAGACACCAGAGATTCCTCCCCATTTGGCATAAGAGAAGACGCCATGTGAGGACACAGCAAGGAGGTGGCCGTCTGCAAAACAGGGAGAGAGGCCTTGCCATACACCAACCCTGCTGACACCTCAACCTTGGACTTCCAGCCTCCAGAGCCAGGAGAAAATAAGTTGCTTAAGCCCCCAAGTCTGTGGTATTTTGTTAAGGCAGCCCTAGACAGCAAGACAATAAGACAACAGAGTGAGGTGATGGGGAATAAATGAGAGATGGGAAGACACAGATTTAGCCATGTGGTAAGGAAAGTGTTCTCAGAAAAGTGTGAAAGGCAGGGTCTTCCAAGGAAATAGGAAACAGATGGCACAGACAAATTAGAATAACCAGGCTGCTGCGATTATTATTTTTTTAAAAAAGGGACTATTCATGTTGACATGGGAGGTTCAGGGAAACGTGGAGCCTCATTCCAGATCTGAATCCCTTACCCATGACTCGCCCTTCCCATCACTCTGACCTTACTGAGACCTGGTTTGTTGAACTCTCATTTGGTGTTTTACCTTGTGACCCTCATAACCGGCGCCTGCTCTAGGGCTCCCTCCCACCATGTCTACCCCAAGACCACAGAATAGGATTCCTGAGAAGCTGGCTCTGCAAGCGTGTTCTTAATTGCATATTCACAGCATTAATTTCTTTTTTTCTCTCTGTACGCTGCCTGGGTGGTAAGCAGAAGCCGGATAACTCTACAAGCTCCGTGATCATTATTGTTGCCATGGTGACTAAGTGCCACAGCACCTGATCTCACGGTGTTTGCTGTCCACCTGCACTTCATCCCATAACATGATCGTCGTGATGCTTCCACATGCTGTGCGTTAATCATGTCACTAGCACAGAGTTTATGCCTGTGGTCATTGCACGTAGGAGCAAGCCAACTCCAGAACTTATTGTGAGGGTCAGAGGGTCTGCTACTGGGTTCAGTTCTGGTATTAGTAAGAGTCCCAGTGAGAAACAGAGGGTGCACTCCAATTAGGATAACTCAAAAAAGGTTTTAAAAATATTCTCCCCCCACAAGTGTGGGAGAGGCTTAGGGGGCTCTTAAGGAATGGTACAGTCACCCAGGAGAAATGGGGGAGGCGGGTTGACAGAAAGCAAGGAAAGAGTCATGCAGAGGAGCCCACCCTGGAAGAAGCAGTGAGTGCCTTCGGTCAAGTGACAGCCTGCCAGGGAGGGGGCAGGAGTGAATTCTCTGGTCATGTCCTCTTCCTCTCACCTCCCAGCTGCCCCCCAGTAGTGCCCCAGAGGACACAGAAGCCCATGGTTGCAGCCTGTATTAATCATGCTTTGTATTTTCTATATTTTATAATGCTTTTACACCTTGAAGTCTCATGAACCCTGGAAGGAACCTCTCCTCTGAAGACTAGCTAATTCCTAGAGACAGCAAAACACTTGCCTGTCAGCACACTTTTTCTATGCAGATCAACCAATCCTGAGCCCACACCCCCAATCAACTCCTTTATCCAACTCTCATACACCAAGCCAATCTTCTCCTCACCTTAAATCAACCCAAGACCAGATATCAAACAACTAGGGACCACACTTCTAACCCGGAGCCTGCTAAATTATTCCAACTCTTGAACCCTAAGCCTGCTGAGCTTGTCCACCCCAAATCCTCCATTCTTCCCACAAAACCACGTTAGGCTCTCCTCTTGCTCCCCCCACCTCCTGACCAACCCTGGTGCTTCCCCACGTGGCCCGGCGGGTGTGGTGTACCCTCTCCTCTTGGGAACTGTAGGGAATATTCTCTCTTTCAAGGGAGTTGTCTCTGTGTCTGTCATCTTATCGTCCCTAATACATCAAATTTTGGATAGAGTAAGTCCCCTAAATACGAACGAGTTCCATTCTGAGAGCACGTTCATAAGTCCAGTTTGTTCATAAATCCAACACAGTCAGCCTAGGTACCCAGCTAACACAGTCAGCTACATAGCACCGTACTGTCAGAGGTTTATAGGACTTTTCACACAAACAGTACATAAAAAACAAAGAAATACCAAAAATAAACACTTTTAATCTTACAGTACAGTACCTTGAAAAGTACAGCAGTACAGTACAATGGCTAGCACATAGGGGCTGGCATCGAGTGAACAGGCAAGAAATAAAGACACTGTACTACTGTACTCTATACAATACTGTACAGTAAAGTACACAAAAGCACAACCACTTGTAGAGGATGCACACACATGACAAAGTGCGCCAGACACGTGAACTAACTTACGTGATCGGACATGTGAATGTGCGTCCGCATCTTTGAAAGTACACAACCTGAAGGTTTGTATGTAGAGGACTTGTCCAGTTTTAAACCCAGTCCACATGGGTCAGCCTTCTAGGGCTGAGAGCTGGGGGAGAATTCAGAGAGCTGATTGAAGGCACCCGTAAGAGTCCCAGCACAAGTGAATTTTGAGTTGTTCTCTGAAAGACAAGGTTGCCAACCTTGCAGAACTCTGAGTCAAGGACACTCCAGGCATGAGGAACAGTCAATGCAAAGGTCATTCCCGGCCTTTGGAAGGCAGCCAGCCCCCAGTTGGCACTGATGCCATGGCCAGGTGGCGCTCCCATGTCCTTGAAGTGCCGACCCCTCCCTCTTCTATTAATGGGCCTCCCCAGGGCCCTGCTGTGCCCATTGTCATCCTCTTTCTCAACTTCGATCATCCTGTCCAGTAGGATTAAGGCCTGTTGAGTCCTGAGTTCTCTCTGTTCATGTCCCCCTTCCACAGAGAGTCACCTTTGTCTCCTGATTCTAATAGCTCCTGTGTATTTACTGACTGCACCCCAGGGCTAAGCATTTGACAGAAATTATCTTGTTCAACCCCAATGCAGACCCAAGAGGAAGGAGTTACAGCCCCATTCTCAGATGGTTGAAATGGGGATCTCTCTGAACACAGTGCTGAGACCTTTACCCACTGACCTGCAATGTCTCACAGCTCTGAAAGCTTGAGAACAAAGCAGTACGGCTGTGGCAGATTCACAAGAGTTTCTAAATGAAATTTCCTAAAGCAGCAAAGGACTTTTTCCTGATTCTGGATTAGGAAGGAAGGGAAGGATGAAGCGCTCCAGACAGCATCCCCAAACCCTTGACCTACCCCAGGTAGCAGAGCTGGGTGGGATGGAGGGGGTGTCTCTTGAAGACCCACCTTCTTTGAAGCCTTGCGTTTTTATTGTAGATCATATAGGACTAGCACTGGGGGAACTCTGTCCCTCCCTATTGCCACTGGTGTCTTTGCATTTTAATGGGCCCTTGATGCACTTCCACACTCTGGATGACGCAAAAGTCCCAGGTGGGGTATTGAGGTGTGTCCCACCCCTGCAGAAGAAGGCAGATGTTTTCCATGTGAAATTCTACAGGATGGCCACTTTAGTATGACAACAGCATGGCATGGCCCATTGTCAAGAATCAACCACGCCCTGACTAAACAGGGATTTCCACCTCTAATCACAAAAGTGCTTCCTAGCGTCAGTGTTTCCTACAAAAACTGGGATACTAAGCTGATGAAGGAAGACCTTGTTTATCTTTCACTGGCAGGATCTAGCCTCCTCCCTTTCCCCATTTTTAAGCAAAACTTGGGAACCATGACATTAACACAGGATCATTCTGAACCCATCTGTCACCTGTGAACATACACAAATCTCCCCAGACCCACCCTTCTCCTCTCCTGCAGGAATAAACCCACTTGCGATTAGCCCCACAGCAGTGGGCTGTGTGAGCACATGCTCTGTGGACACCGAGGAAATTGATCTGACTCTAATATGCCCAGTTCCCACATGTTGCCTGCTTCCCGGTGTCTGGCCTCAGATCTGCCTTTCATGTACAAGTCTAAATATAAATCATGTGGTGAGACAGACACAGAGAAGGCCTCTTGCCAAGCTGATTTCTGATCCATCGTAACAGGTGTCACCGGGCTGATGTGGCTGCTGCCCGCTTACGATCCGCGTTCATTACAACATCTGCCCCGCCGCCTTCCTCCCAGCCTGTATCGCGGACCCCTGGGGGGACGTGCAGCCTCATCCCCCTTCCGACTCTCATCCCCTGATTGCTCTACAGCTAATTTGTGGTCCCAGGGTGAGGGCCTCTGAGTAGACGCTTTCTCTTAACTTTCTTCCCTCTACTTCTGTTGGGCTTTGCGGGCTGCAGAAGTCAAGTGGTTCCACGGGCCGGTTTTCCTCTTCCGTGGCCAGATTCCCACTTTGCAGAGCTCTGTGGGAGGATTCCTGTCTGCGAGATGAAAACCTGGCTTGATATCTGAAAAAAAAAAAAAAAATCCAGAAAGCCTGGGCTCTTAAGGAGGACATTGGGAATCGCAGGCCAGCCGTACACCTCCAACTCGTCTGTTTGCCTGAAACTCACTCATGCGTGATAAAGGATGTGTCAACTGCCTGGGCAAGAGCCAGGGCTGATTTTCAGCTGAGTTGGAAGTTGAACTCCCTGAGCACACAGCCAGTGTTTACCAGAAGTGGAGCTTCTCTCCCTTCCACCTTGAAGAAGGGGAGGCCCGTGTATTCAGGGCCAGTGCCCTTTCTGGACATGGAGAAAGGGACAAGGGGCAGTGGGAAGTGGGTGGCTGGGGGCTGGTATCGTCTTCAGATCAGTCCAAAGCAAGGAAGGAGCTGCCAGATTTAGCTAATAAAGACACAGGGTGGCAGTTAAATTTGAATTTCAAATAAACATGACTAACTCTTTGTAGAAGTATGTCCCAAGTGTCTGAAATTCAAATTTTCCTGGGTGTCCTGTGTTTATCTGGTTAGCCTAGAAGATGTCCTATCCTTTCCAGGGAGCTGAGGTACTGGGGATGAAGGACCAGAGGCAAAGGCTCCATTTCAGAGGAAGCCAGGTGAGGTACACGAACTGGGAATTGGGTCTAAGTGGGAGCAAGTCTGCAATGGCGTAGACAAGACCAGACTGGGACAAAGCATCTGGAACAAAAGGAGAATCAGATAGCAGGAGAGCTGGTCATGGGCCACCAAGATGGGCTTTGCGTGTTAAACACCTGTTCTTTGCTTTGGTGTTTTTCCTTGGCTGTTATAGGAATTCATGATACTAATTTCTGAGTCACTGGGGATCTATCTCAGAAAGTCTAGAAGGAGATAAACAAAGGGTAATCTGCTTTCCCTTCCTAGAGGAGAGCACGTCTTATCCCTTCTAGACAGAAGGGCTAAACGCAGGACAGTTTCCCGAGATCACAATCACTGTCTGCACCGCTTGCCCAGCACCCAGGACATATTTTGAATAAATACTAACACGAAACACTTATACAAAGACACACAGGTGCGTGGCAGTGTGTGTGTGTCTGCGTGTGTGTGTGTATGTTGGAATATGAGTCATTTAACACTCTCAGCAACCCTGTGAAACAGGAGCCTTTTTCACACCCATTTTACAGATGAAGGATTGGAAGTGGAGGCCCAGAGAGCTAAGTAACTTGCCTGAGTCACACAGCTGGTGAGTCAGCGGTGGGACCAGGATTCAGACCCACCCTTCAGGGCCCGTGTTCTCAATCACCGTGTCTGTGACCACCCCCAGGAACGGGTCGTGAGAAACACCTGTCAGGATTGGTGAAGATGAGACAGACTCAGAGTCAGGGAGATCTAGAACAGGTTCCTGTCTCCAGTCCCCCCCACCCCTCATCCACATATCCATGGCCCCATGGCCCCCAGTGTAAACTGTGTGAGTCGGGGCTGTGCTGGTGGTGCTATCCATGCCAGGCTTCCAGGCACTTCTCCCCCTGCTCCCTGTCCTGGACATAAACAAACCTCTCAAGGACATGTGGGCCACATTGAAGGCTCAGGTCAGCTCCCGTGAGCTCACTCGCGAGCAGAGCCCCGGGAACCATGACCTTATTGAAGGCTCAGGTCAGCTCCCGTGAGCTCACTCGCGAGCGGAGCCCCGGGAGCCATGCCCTTACAAGGGGACACGAGGAAGGCCCAGAGCTGGCGTTGCTTTGCTTTCTCAGAGTAACAGTGGCCAGACTTTTTGCTGAGAACACCAACTAAGGGCATTCTGCCTCATCTTTTGAACTTTCAGGGATCAAGTGTCACGCCCTTTAAATAGATGGGATAACTCCGACCAGACTGGATTCATGTAGCAATGCCAGGCTCCATCCCAGAAACAGTTCCAAAGAGGAAAACTGTGCCATTCCTTCGCCTGTGGGATAGTGGGAGTATTATTTCCTGTACATTTCTACCAGGTGGGAAAATAACTGTCATAGTTTTCATCGGAACAAGGGTATATTTAGCATTTGTTAAATTTAGACTTCCTAATCTTTCTCTGTCACTAAACAACTACACACAAATAAGATGCAATATTTCTAGCTCAAAATAAACAGAGCAAATAGTTTCCCAGATACGGCAATCCCTCCATGAGAGAGTGCATGCCGGCCACTGTCTCCGCTCTGTTCTCACACTGGGCTGAATTGGTCAAGGGTGCCCACTGTGGATGAGATGCACGGAGACCACCAGGGTAGCTGAGTCGCTGCTTCTGTATGGCCCTTGTCGGAAAGGTCCGTTTGTTTTGATGTGCTGCGGCCTTTGCCAGCCCTGCATTTCTCTATATCTAGTGCCATAACTTGAGTCAGATTTGCCCCAGATTGACAGAATCAGGGGCTCTCAGGATGAGAAAGGGTCGGAGGCCCTTGGTAGAGCCAGCCTCCACAGATGGCCAGGGGAGCACGCTGAGGGCAGTTCTGGAATGGGGGTGACTCTTGCCAAGGTGACCATTTCAATTCCAGGTCATTTCTTGGCGCCTCCTGGCAATGAATCGGCTCCTCGGTAAATGTCACATTTGTTTCTATCCACTGCTCCAATCTCTGCTCTCTGGGGCCACGGAGGACCTGTCTAATCCTCTGTCCACATCAGAGGCATCAAAATATTTGAAGACAGTTATCCGCTCACCCAAATAAAAGAGTGCTAATTTCTCCTCTTACTTGGATGGTGTTTCAAATAACTGTTGAAAGGATGAATTATTCAAAAGGGTGATGAGATAATTGGTTAACTACTTAGTGTAGATCTTTATCTCAGTTGAGTCAAACACATTCCATCAGAATTAAAGATAGACAGATTCTTTTTAAGTGAAATCATAAAATAATGAAAAAAATTTAAAGCTAGAAGAAAATGTTAGTGAAAAAAAACCCTGGTACAGGTTTGGCCTTTCTCTGCATAATACTGTATTCAGAATACACAAAGACGTTTGTTGATTTTTCAAACCTAAAAATCACAAGTATGCATACATTAATACAACCTATAAAAAATTAAAACAACATAATGGAAATATTCTCATTATGTAAGATAAATAATTGAACTCCTTAATAAAGTAGGAGTTCTCAAACAATTTAAAAATGAGGGCATGAATAAATTATTTATAAAATAATAAATTCACATGATCACTAAGCTTTGAAAATATTTCATTTTGTCAATAAACAAAGTCAACCTTAAAAACTGATGTGTTTTCCACCTATCGATTGGGAAAGACTTCTGTACTGTCTCCTCCTGCTGCGGGTCTGGGAAACTCGAGCCGTGTGGAATGATGCGATTCAAGGATAAATATGTGGAAATGCATCAAGACAACAAACTTCACCCAGGAATCCCACTGCCACACTTTACGCTAAAGACACACTGAGAATGTTGGCAAAAGGCTTGGTACAAGGCTGATTAATTAGAGTTTTGAAACCAGAGTCAAGACTGCTAAGTTGAATGTCCTAAAATGTGGAATTAAGAGAAATATACTTTCTGATAGTTTCCAAACAAATGCTGTGACATATTAGTAAATGAAAAAGAGGTTAAGGTCCGGTATCCAGTGCAAATACTTGCATTATTTTTTAAATAAGCATGATCTATTGTATCCTTATATATGTGCATAGGAATAATTTTGGAAAGACATTATATTAGACTATGTCTAGAAGATGGAATTACAGGTGGCTTTTGTTTTGTTCTCTTTGCCTATATCTGAATTTTATAATTCTTCTAAAATAAGCTTGTATTTGTTATGCTCTAAAAACAAAAGAATGAGATAGCAATTAAAGCGGTTATATCAATAAAATAATAGAAAAGCTACATACCCAGTGCTGGCATGGGAGTTGTGAAATAATCATATTCTTATATTGTTTGTGAAAATGTAAAGTGGTAGGAATATTTTCTGAAGTCAACATGGCATTATTGACTGAGAACCACATAAAGGTTCCTTCCTTTTGACTGAGTAATCTCCACTCTAGAGGTAATTCAAACGATCAAAGCTGCTCTAGATAAGTATTCAGTACAGTATTACACGTTCATGTGGGAAAATAAGTAATCTTACGATAAGAAACTGAGAAAATGATGAACCATAAACAAAGTGGATTAACTTGCCATCATTAACATTATAGCTGCCAATTTTGATTTAATACCATAATTTTGTATTGTTTTAAGAATGACTGTTAAATCATAAGAATTTCCATCACGCCAGGATTGTGTGCTTGTGTTCACACTGTAAAGGAAAAGAAAGGAGCCCAAACATGGAAACATGAAAGCAATGTGATTTGCTGGGCTTGTGGACCCACAGATGAGGACATCTGATATCTCTAATAGAATCACAGTAACGTTGCATGGTTTGGGTAAAAGTAAAGCAAAGGGTAAATGTAAACTGTTAGGATTGGCTCTTAAGGAAAACAAAGTGCCTTCCATTGATCGTGCTCTCTTTTCTGATGACTCTCCAGTCACTTGTACAATAACCCACTCTGGAAGTCAGCCTGGGGTCTGAGCCAACTTTATCAGTTCCGATAACCGGGTACTTAGTAATGGAGATAGAGTCACTAAACGCGGGTGTTCATTTCTAGCTACACTTAACTTGCATCCCCTCCACCCAAGAGTAGCCACAATCACGCAGAGAAGCTCTTGTGTCTTATATTTTTCGTAGCGTTCTACCATCTATAAGATACGTTGTTCTCTTTTATCTATTTGATCCAGGTGTCATGATCTTGGTCCTTACAGATGAAGAAATTGAGGCTCAGAGAAGTAGGACATTGTCAGGGTCACAGGCTAGTAAGATGGGCCAAGGCTGGAACTAAGTGTTCCTTTCAATGCAGCACCACTGTCCAGCAGATTCAGTGCAATGAGTGTAAAGGTAAGACTGTGCCATTCACCAGGACTTGAATACTTGCATACTTGTTAATAGACTAAAGGAGTTTCCACTCATGACGTGATCTAAAGGTTTTGGCCTTTAGATGGTCTCAAATACCCTCACCAGAGTGTGGACTCTGTCAGTGACCATGGTGGAGACTCTAAACTGAGCACCAAACTCTCTTTTTCTTCCGCCAGCTTCCCTTGCAGTTAGGTGTGGCCAAGCAGCTGAATTATAACACCTGGATCTTCTCTCTTTCTTCTCCTGATGGGACCTGGGGTCCACACCCACAGCAGCCTTGTAAAGTGCATGTTGAAGGAGGCAGAGCCAGAGTTGCCCAGGGTCACCGGATGGTCAGACTCAACCACTGACCAGGGCCACTGTTACCCAAGGGAGGGATCATGTGTTGGGTTAAGTCTCAGATTTCTTAGGCAGCTCGTGTTACCCTAACTGGTACAATGACTATCCACTTCCTCACTTTTCCACGTGATTTCATTCAGCTCCATCTTTTCATTCTTCTCTAAGTCAATATGTACGAGATGTGGCATCAAAAGAACCCATGTAGCTTCTATAACCATCACAGATGTGAGTCCTTAAGGGAATCACTTAAAGATTTCATCCTTCTATGCCTCATTTATTATCTGAGTATAATGATAAAAGTAATGCCAACTCAGCTTCCTAAGCTGTATTACAAGTGCCCACCTGATAGGGTTGCTCGTGAGGACCAGAGGCGTACCTGTAGTCAGGTCAGGACAGGGGAGTTACTGTTATTCCTTCCCCATCCTGAGCTCCCTCCTGCCTCTACTTGTCCCGTTACAATGGACGGTCCCACCAGCTCCACCAGCTTCAGCTTCACCTCACTCCCAGCCTTAAAGCTCCTCCCTCCCTGACCCTGAATTGGATTGCTTTCTAGTCCTGTGGTCTCCCTCTGAGTTTCCTCTCACACTCACCCCTCCTTCTGTCCCCACCATGATGCAGACACTCAGCATCTCCCACCTGGTCTTTGCTGGAAGCATCCGAACAGCATCCTTGCTCCGCTGTCTCCCCAACTCCACTCCGTCCATGCTAGGCTGGGGCGTTCCTCCCTGAGGGCAGCTCTGGCTGTCATCACCTGCTCACCAGCTGTCCACACCTCCTCCTGCCTTCAGAGACACAACTCCCTCTCCTGGTTATTAATGAACCTCAGCTGTATGCCCAGTACCCCCATAACCTTATCTCTCTTACCTCTATTCTTGGACTTAACTCCCCAGCAAATTCGGTGGCTGGGCATTTCTCTACCTCCAAGACATCGCTCCTGCTTTTTTCTCAACTTATTATTCCCTCCACTTTGCCCCAACTCAAGCCTTCCTACTCCCCCCAGCTAAGCCCGTGAAATCCTACAAATTCTATGCCTCTCCTGCTTTGAAACTCTACAACCCCACAAAGCTCTCTAGCATCTCCCCACGTCTGGCAAGGCCTTCATTCTTTTGAAACCCCTCGAGCTCCAAGCCATTTCACAGGAATGCCCATGGTCAGTAGGTACCTGGCCGTTTCTGCCTTCGCTTTCCCTGTGGCGTTTGGTATAGCACCCGGCACAAAACAGGCGGTAAATATCTGAGGGGCTACGTGCCATCCAGAGTTAGTATTCATCATGTAAAGCCCTTCTATAAGCTACTAAGTCCGTAGCTTCTCTCTCATTATCTGATTTTCTTGGGTCTCTTGAAATCAGGATCTACTAAGAAGTTAGAGTATCATAATTTTAAGTGTTAGAAAAACACCACGGAAATCCAAACATTATTGCTTCTTAGTCAAAGAGACAGATCGGCTCATCCATTTACCAGACACTGTCCTGCAGGTCTGTGCAGGGCAGTCTGAGCTCTACAGTGGCTTGGACAAGGGAAGGGAAATCAGCGCAGTCTAACACAGACAAGGAGAGTGCGGTTTCCCCCAAGTGCACCCGCCGCCGTACCCTGGTCCCTAGAACAAGGTTGCACTTGGCCCAGGAGCTGGGAGGAGAGCACTGAGTTGCAGAAAGGGCCCCACCCCGATAGCCAAGAGCCTGGCAGGGTCTGTGAAGTGGGCTGGGATAGCTGGAATATTACACATACTTCCGATCCCAGACGTTTCAGTGCTCCTGGGAAATCCCGAATCTCTTGGCATTTCCTCAGCATCCGTCTTTCGAAATGCTGCTAGTGTGGACTCAGCCAGAAGCATCTTCAGATTGGGGAGCACCCAGCACGCTGATACACTGCTGGTGGGAATGTACAATGGCTCAGCCACCTTGGGAAACAGTCTGATGGCTTCTTGAACAGTTCAACGTGAGCCTGACCTAGGACTCAGCTATCTCACTCCTAGGTATGCACCCAAGGCAGTACCCATCCAGAGACTTGTACACAAAGGCTCATAGAAGGTTTCCTGCAACAGCCAAAGCCTGGAAACAGCCCGATATCCAACAGGCGAATGGATAAAGCAGAATTGTGGTGCAACCACCCAATGGAGCACTACTCAGAAATAAACAGGAAAGAATTTTCGATAAACACAGCATAAACGAATCTCAAAACAATTATGCTGAGTGAGGCAAGACAAAAACGATTACAGACTATGTGATTGCATTTACCTAACGTTCTAGAAAATGCAAAGTAATCCGTAGTGACAGAACCAAGATCAGTGGTTGCCTGTGGAAGGGAGGGGGTGGGCACGGGTGGGAGGGAGGGATGAGAAGGACTAAGGAAGAAACCTTTGCAGGTGATGCAGGTGTTTTCCACGCCGAGTGTGGTGAGGGTTTCACAAGTGTATAAAAATGTCCAAATTTACCAAACTGTACAGTTACAATACGTGCAGTTTGCTGTGTCTCAACCACATCTCAATAAAGCTGCTTAAAATTCTCTGAGTTGAGGGCTTCCCTGGTGGCGCAGTGGTTGAGAGTCCACCTGCCGATGCAGGGGACACGGGTTCGTGCCCCGGTCCGGGAAGATCCCACATGCCGCGGAGCGGCTGGGCCCATGAGCCACGGCCAGTGAGCCTGTGCGTCCGGGGCCTGTGCTCCGCAACGGGAGAGGCCACAACAGTGAGAGCCCCGCGTACTGCAAAAAAAAAAAAAATTCTCCAAGTTGAAAGTATATGAAATAGGATCCTTATTGTCTGAAGTTCTCTCTCCAGCTTGTAATTCACACCGACTGGGGGAAGCTAGTTCATGTCACGAACTCAGAGCACAAAACGTTTCTTGGGCTGCCCACGTGCAAGATACTGGCTGAGGCAGGCTGAGGCAGGAGGGGACCAGGACAAGGTCTCATCCTTGGTTGGTCCTCGAGAAATATACCCAGTAGGGAGAAGGCAAAGCTGGGCTCGTCACCAGAAAGAACCTGGTCAGGGCTTTGGGAGGGACCAGGAGGCAGAGGCCTGAGCCTGGGCGGGGAGGGAGCCAACAGGGAATTGAAGGCCATAGAGCCTCCAGGAAACGGTCCAGGCTCTCAAGGACAGCGAACAGAGTACCAGGTGTCTGGTGGGGAGCAGAGACCGGCGCTCAGAGTGGGGCAGACGGCAGTGGGAACAGGAGTGTGTTGTAAGATGGGATCATTATGGGAGTCCTGCCCAAGGAGACCAGGACAAAAGCGAGACCCTGTTTCCCAGGACCACAGGCTGCTCAGAGCAGAGCCCAAAGTTCACACCAAGTCCACTGGTGAGAGATTTGGAAGGGTTTGTAGATGGGGTGTTCAGAGTGTGACCGCAGCCCAAGGGGTCCTGCCCATCCTCCCTGGGACACACAGCTGAGCATCTGCTTCGGAATCCAAGTTTTCAGGAGGTATCCTGGCCAGCTGTCCTGCCCCAGTGGCTGGATATATGATGGAGCTGGGACAGCACACCAGGGCTAACAGGAATTGGGTAGATGTCATGAGAATAGAATTTTTGTGTCATTCACCCATTCAAAATGCATTCATTCAGAAAGCATCTGCCCACGCCTGCTCTGTGCTGGCATTAGCAGATGCAGAAGTGCATCTCAGATGCTAGCAGGGGGTCAAATTCAAGCCAGAGACGGTGGAGGAAGGGGACAGATGTGGCAAACACTGCATCCAGAACTGGCATTTACCCTGTAAATGTGTGCTGCTTGAATGAATGAATGAGTGTCATATTTTCTGATTCCAAAGCCCTATCACCAGTCAGGTGACAGGTAGGCCATTCCCAGCCCTGTTACCTTTTCTGATTCCAAGGGAAGAGGGAAAGATTTTCAAAAACATTTAATAAATGTTTGGTAAAATAAAACATATTGCAACAGGTCAAATCATGCTCCTGTCACGTAGTACCTATCTTATATGTATAGCAAAGGCCAGAAATTTCATGCCTAGCTAGAAACGCTGGTCTGCTGACAGGAGGAGGAAAACAGTGCCCTGCGATGAAGTTACCGACAATTGAGGGAAAAAATAGAGAAGCATTCGGCCTGCCTTAACTTTGAGAATGACCCTCATGGAGTGCTTACCCTTCATCTCCAAAGGAAATCGGTGGCATAGGTTCATCTCCAGACACTGGCATCTCGGGATAATTTAAATACCCCTGAGTTTTGAAATCTCTGGATTGTTTCCAGGGCTTTTCCGTGGAATTATGCATTTTCCGAGTTAGATAAGACTGGCATTCTTCCCGTCAGGTACAACTCTGAGAAGGCAGCAGAACTTCTGTGTAATGGAATTCCCATAGCATTTCATAGCCAGAGCGTCGGAAAGGGCAACATAATTTCCTGAAGGAGGTTCAGGGCTAGAAATATGTTCCTAAGTCCAGTGATTTCCCACAGTGCCAAACAGGATGTAACTTGCAGCTGAGTTTATGAACTTTTTACCTCTTGGACCGCTATGGGAAGCTTCATTCACGCTGAACTGTCCTTGGTCAAATTCCTTTTGGATGAGAATGGGGCAGCAAGATTGGCCCTGACCATGACTTTGATGTCGGTCAGTGGGGCAATGTCTGCACTTGTAGGGGTGCTGGCAAGGTTGAAGCTACGAGCCCCTTCCTGGAAGCACAGAGCCTTGTATTTGGGACTTGGTGTTGGGAGGAACACACAAAAAGTGCTGGGGAGGTGGTCATTTGTCAAGCCTATTGGCTCATGAATCCGTGATGCTGGCCAGTGGGGAGAGAAGCAGTGGGTCACGATCTCCTCCCAGGAGATCCTGCTCTACATAGAGCAGCACTGGAGAGTTGGCAAGGCTCACGCAGATCATCTGACCCTTCATTTCCATTTTACAGACAAAGAAACCAAGGCCCAGCACAGGGAGTAAATTTCCCATGGATGCACAGCTCATTCATGGCGATGAAATTCCAAGTGGAAGCAATTATAAGCCACACGCATAGGGTCAGAAACCCCATATGCATCCTCTGTCACCTCTGTCACCTCTGTATTGGGGTTACCTTCAATGCTGACGTTCTGGGACGTTTTAGTCAGAATATATCTCCCTGTTTCATCTCACGTTCCCAACCGAAGAGATGGAATTCAAGCCCACAACAAAAGACTGGAAGGTTCTTTCTGACGCTTTTGCCCTGGTGCCCAGCATTGTCCCCCTTTATCTGTAGAACCCATTCTTTGGCAGAAATGACAAAAACAAGAATAGAAACAATATCATTAATATCGACCGTCACTACTACTAATAACAACAAAAATAATAATAATACTTGCAACTCTCGCCTACTACGTGCCAGGGACAGGGACTCTGAGATGGGTTATTTTATCCCCATTTTGCAAATGAGGAAACTAATTCTCAGAGGGGTTAAGTCACCAGCCCCAATCACACTGCTGTGACTGTTGAGAATTCAAAGTCAAGTGAATTTGAGGTGAATCTAACTTGAAAAAGCAAGACTGTGTTCATTCTCTGGGCTCTAGTGACTAGTCTCCAAGTCCAGTTTGGGGCCTCAGTGCTTTTGAAAGTGTGTTTTTCACACCAACAAGCATATAGTATGCGATGAAATGAAACCACAAGCAGACTCGAAGACCTCCACCATTTTCTTCCATTTATGGCAAAAGAGAACATCTAAAAATATTTATCCATTTCACAGAAGCAATGTAAAAATAAAAGCTGAGAACAAGTCATGCCAATGGATGGGGATTTTCCTGGAAAAAAATCCTCAAGTGCCAAAGTGTAAATAAATGAATAAACATGATCAGTCATACGAAGGCATGGAGCTCAAAGTTCAGGATGGCTCTCCAGGAGAAGAATCCCTACCCTTCGGAACAGCCACCTCTCGGACTCACCTCCTTTCTACACGTATGTACATTTTAAGGTCGTTCTAAAGCTTTCCTGGAGAGTGTGTGGGCTCTGTTTAGTTCTGGGGCTGCAGAACTGGACATGACACAGACTTACTCTTATCCAAAGCTGTAGACAAACAGTTGTTCTGCAAAGTGACCAGGGCCTTAAATGCAAAACTGCAACCATCCCAGATTATCAGAGAAGAAAGGAAAGATCCCTTAGTAAGTGATTGTGGAACCATAACATTTAGAAAGAATAATTTAGATTATTTCTTCCCATAGACTGACGTACTTCCTAGATGGATTCAAGAGGGACATATTTAATCATCTATTTTTTCAAAAAGCAAAAATACTCAAGAAAACAAACATTGATCATCAAATCTTTGGAGAAGGATAAGCTTTATAAGTTTTGAAGCAATAGAAGAAATTACCAAGGAAAAGGTAATCAGATTTTGGCTAGATAAAAATTTTTAATACCAGTGTATTAAAGATATAACCAGGATTTCAGAGTAAATGGATAAAGAAAATGTAATTGTGGTAAATATGCAGACAGAGGGTTAATTTCACAGCAAAATGCCAATGGAAGAATAGGGTTGGGGGTCGTGAATCAAAGATTCACAAAAGGAAATACAATTAGTAAACAAATACTTGGGAAAATTTCCAGCAGCATTAAGGGTGGAATAAATACAATTAAAATAATTACATACCATTTGACCTATCAAGTTAACAAAGTTTATAAAAATAAACACCATTGCCACAGAAGGTACGGAAACAGTCCCTTAGATCAGCAGTGGACAATACTTATCCAGAGTTCTGAAACCATCTGTGGTGACAGACCAAATAGTCTAACTTCTGGGAATCCTGAGGTAATGAAAACAAATACCATAAAAGCTTCAGAGAGAAAGATTTTCATCACAATGTAATTCATAATAATGACAAACTGATAATATTATAAATACCCCCCAAAGAGACAAGACGGTTAGGAAAACACACTGCAGAAGTGATTACTTATATTTTAAAAGAGTATATCATAACAAGAAAAATATGTCTGATAGAATATTAAATGGAAAAAGCAGAACATGAACTTGAATATACAGCAAGATCAAAATCATAATAAAAAGGAATTACATGGAAAGTCAAAAGAGACATACCAGGATGTTTTCGTGGTGGGATTAAGAGCGATTTACCTTTCATTTCATTCTACCTGTTTATATTTTACAAATGTGCTTTAGTGAGTACACCAGTGGCTCGCCAGTATAAGTATCACTAAGGCACTCCTGAAAAATGAGGATTCCCTGGCCCAGATTATCTGATCTAATCTGGAATCTACATTTTTATTAGCATCCCAGGGGATCATAAAAACCAGTTCTCAGATACAAACTGGGTATCTGACAGATCAATTCAATTTTGACCCCAACTGCCCAGAATTAGCACAGGCCCCAAAGTAAGGGCAATGTCCTTCAATTCAGATACTACCTACCTATGGTTGGTATCAGATCCCACATTTAAAGGGCGAGGTCCCCAGAGAACTGCCCTCACTTCAGATGGCAGCCAAAAATGGTATCCCGTGGCTTGCCAGGCTTCTGTCCAACTTGACTACAGATCTGGGAGTTCTCACAACTCCCCACTTCACATCTGATAATTTGTTAGAAGGACACACAGAACTCAGGAAAGAGCTATACTTGCAATTACATTTTTTTAAAAAACGAATACAAATTACCTGGATGAAGAGGTGCACAGGGCAAAGTCATGAGGAGGGGAGGACAGGGTAGCTTCCAAGCTCTCTCCTCCTGGAACTCAGGTGTGCCACCCTACCAGCACATGGGTGTCTTCACCAACTGGGAAACTCCCTTGTTCCTCCGTGTTCAGAGTTTTGCTGAGGTTTTTTCTTTTTCAATTTTTTTTTAAACATCTTTATTGGAGTATAATTGCTTTATATTGTTGTGTTAGTTTCTGCTGTATAACAAAGTGAATCAGCTATACGTATACTTATATTCCCATATCCCATCCCTCTTGCATCTCCCTCCCACCATCCTCCCACCCTCCCTATCCTACCCCTCTAGGTGGTCACAAAGCACCAAGCTGATCTCCCTGTGCTTTGTGGCTGCTTCCTACTAGCTATCTACTTTACATTTGATAGTGTATATATGTCCATGCCACTCTCTCACTTCATCCCAGCTTACCCTTCCCTCTCCCCATGTCCTCAAGTCTATTCTTTACGTCTGCATCTTTATTCCTGTCCTGCCCCTAGGTTCTTCAGAACCACCTTTTTTTTTTAGATTCCATATATATGTGTTAGCATACGGTATTTGTTTTTCTCTTTCTGACTTACTTCACTCTGTATGACAGATTCTAGGTCCATCCACCTCACTACAAATAACTCAATTTCGTTTCTTTTTATGGCTGAGTAATATTCTATTGTATGTATGTGTCACATCTTCTTTATTCATTCATCTGTCGATGGACACTTAGATTGTTTCCGTGTTTTGGCTATTGTAAATAGAGCTGCAATGAACATTGTGGTACATGTCTCCTTTTGAGTTATGGTTTTCTCAGGGTATATACCCAGTAGTGGGATTGCTGGGTCATATGGTAGTTCTATTTTTAGTTTTTTAAGGAACCTTCGTACTGTTCTCCATAGGGGCTGTATCAATTTACATTCCCACCAACAGTGTAGGAGGGTTTGCTTTTCTCCAAACCCTCTCCATCATTTATTGTTGTAGATTTTTTTTTTTTTTTTGCGGTACGCGGGCCTCTCACTGTTGTGGCCTCTCCCGTTGCAGAGCACAGGCTCCGGACGTGCAGGCTCAGCGGCCATGGCTCACAGGCCTAGCCGCTCCGTGACATGTGGGATCTTCCTGGACCGGGGCTCGAACCCACGGCCCCTGCATCGGCAGGCGGACTCTCAACCACTGTGCCACCAGGGAAGCCCTGTAGATTTTTTGATGATGGCCATTCTGACCAGTGTGAGGTGATACCTCATTGTACTTTTGATTTGCATTTCTCTAATGATTAGTGATGTAGAGCATCCTTTCATGTGTTGGTTGGCAATCTGTATATCTTCTTTGGAGAAATGTCTATTTAGGTCTTCTGCCCATTTTAGGATTGGGTTTTTTGCTTTTTTGATATTAAGCTGCATCAGCTGCTTGTATGATTTAGAGATTAATCCTTTGTCAGTTGCTTCGTTTGCAAAATTTTTCTCCCATTCTGAGGGTTGTCTTTTGGTCTTGTTTATGGTTTCCTTTGCTGTGCAAAAGCTTTGAAATTTCATTAGGTCCCATTTGTTTATTTTTGTTTTTATTTCCGTTTCTCTAGGAGGTGGGTCAAAAGGATCTTGCTGTGATTTATGTCATAGAGTGTTCTGCCTATGTTTTCCTCTGACAGTTTTATAGTGTCTGGCCTTACATTTAGGTCTTTAATCCATTTAGAGTTTATTTTTGTGTATGGTGTTAGGAAGTGTTCTAATTTCATTCTTTTATATGTAGCTGTCCAGTTTTCCCAGCACCACTTATTGAAGATGCTGTCTTTTCTCCATTGTATATTCTTGCCTCCTTTATCAAAGGTAAGGTGATCATATGTGCGTGGGTTTATCTCTGGGCTTTCTATCCCGTTCCATTGATCTATATTTCTGTTTTTGTGCCAGTACCATATTGTCTTGATTACTGTAGGTTTGTAGTATAGTTTGAAGTCAAGGAGCCTGTTTCATCCAGCTCCGTTTTTCTTTCTCAAGATTGCTTTTTCTATTTGGGGTCTTTTGTGTTTCCAAACAAATTGTGAAATCTTTTCTTCTACTTCTGTGAAAAATGCCATTGGTAGTTTGATAGGGATTGCATTGAATCTGTAGATTGCTTTGGGTAGTATAGTCATTTTCACAATGTTGATTTTTCCCATCCAAGAACATGGTATATCTGTCCATCTGTTTGTATCATCTTTAATTTCTTTCATCAGTGTCTTATAGTTTTCTGCATACAGGTCTTTTGTCTCCTTACGTAGGTTTATCCCTAGGTATTTTATTCTTTTTGTTGCAATGGTACGTGGGAGTGTTTCCTTAATTTCTCTTTCAGATTTTTCTTCGTTAGTGTATAGGAATGCAAGAGAGTTCTCTGCATTAATTTTGTATCCTGCTACTTTACCAAATTCATTGATTAGCTCTTCTAGTTTTCTGGTAGCATCTTTAGGATTCTCTATGTATAGTATCATGTCATCTGCAAACAGTGACAGTTTTACGTCTTCTTTTCCGATTTGGATTCCTTTTATTTCTTTTTCTTCTCTGATTTTTGTGGCTAAAACTTCCAAAACTATGTTGAGTAATAGTGGTGAGAGTGGGCAACCTTATCTTGTTCCTGATCTTAGTGGAAATGGTTTCAGTTTTTCACCATTGAGAATGATGTTGGCTGTGGGTTTGTCATATGTGGCCTTTATTATGTTGAGGTAGGTTCCCTCTATGCCTACTTTCTGGAGAGTTTTTATCATAAATCGGTGTTGAATTTTGTTGAAAGCTTTTTCTGCATCTATTGAGATTATCATTTGGTTTTTATCCTTCATTTTGTTAATATGGTGTATCACCTTGATTGATTTGCATATATTGAAGAATCCTTGCATTCCTGGGATGAACCCCACTTGATCATGGTGTATGATCCTTTTAATGTGTTGTTGGATTCTGTTTACTAGTATTTTGTTGAGGATTTTTGTATCTATGTTCATCAGTGATATTGGCCTGTAGTTTTCTTTTTTTTTAACGTCTTTGTCTGATTTTGGTATCAGGGTGATGGTGGCCTCGTAGAATGAGTTTGGGAGTGTTTCTCCCTCTGCTATATCTTGGAAGAGTTTAAGAAGGATATGTGTTAGCTCTTCTCTAAATGTTTGATAGAATTCACCTGTGAAGCCATCTGGTCCTGGGCTTTTGTTTGTTGGAAGATTTTTAATCACAGTTTCAATTTCAGTGCTTGTGATTGGTCTGTTCATATTTTCTATTTCTTCCTGATTCAATCTTGGCAGGTTGTGCATTTCTAAGAATTTGTCCATTTCTTCCAGGTTGTCCATTTTATTGGCATAGAGTTGCTTGTAGTAATCTCTCATGATCCTTTGTATTTCTGCAGTGTCAGTTGTTACTTCTCCTTTTTCATTTCTAATTCTATTGATTTGAGTCTTCTCCCTTTTTTTCTTGATGAGTCTGGCTAATGGTTTACCAATCTTGTTTATCTTCTCAAAGAACCAGCTTTTAATTTTATTGATCTTTGCTATTGTTTCCTTCATTTCTTTTTCATTTATTTCTGATCTGATCTTTATATCTTTCCTTCTGCTAACTTTGGGTTTTTTTGTTCTTCTTTCTCTAATTGCTTTAGCTGTAAGATTAGGTTGTTTATTTGAGATTTTTCTTGTTTCTTGAGTAGGATTTTATGGCTATAAACTTCCCTTTTAGAACTGCTTTTGCTGCATCCCATAAGTTTTGGGTCACCGTGTTTTCATTGTCATTTGTTTCTAGGTATTTTTTTATTTCTTCTTTGATATCTTTGGTGATCTCTTGATTATTTAGTCACATATTGTTTAGCCTCCATGTGTTTGTATTTTTCTACAGTTTTCTTCCTGTAATCGATATCTAGTCTCATAGCATTGTGGTTGGAAAAGATACTTGATACAATTTCAATTTTCTTAAACTTACCAAGGCTTGATTTGTGACCCAAGACATGATCTATCCTGGAGAATGTTCCATGAGCATTTGAGAAGAAAGTATATTCTGTTGGTTTTGGATGGAATGCCTTATAAATATCATTTAAATCCATCTTGTTTAATGTGTCATTTAAAGTTTGTGTTTCCTTATTTATTTTCATTTTAGATGATCTGTACATTCGTGAAAGTGGGGAGTTAAAGTCACTTACTATTATTTTGTTACTGTCGATTTCCCCTTTTGTGGCTGTTAGCATTTGCCTATGTACTGAGGTGCTCTTATGTTGGGTGCATAAATATTTACAATTGTTATATCTTCTTCTTGGATTGATCCCTTGATCATTATGTAGTATCCTTCTTTGTCTCTTGTAATAGTCTTTATTTTAAAGTCTATTTTGTCTGATATGGGAATTGCTACTCCAGCTTACTTTTGATTTTCATTTGCATGGAATATCTTTTTCCATACCTTCACTTTCAGTCTGTATGTGTCCCTAGGTCTGAAGTGGGTCTCTTGTAGACAGCATATATACAGGTCTTTTTTTGTATCCATTCAGCCAGTCTATGTCTTTTGGTTGGAGCATTTAATCCATTTACATTGAAGGTAATTATCGATATGTATATTTCTATTACCATTTTCCTAATTGTTTTGGGTTTGTTTTTGTATGTTTTTTCCTTCCCTTGTGTTTCCTGCCTAGAGAAGTTCCTTTAGCATTTGTTGTAAAGCTGGTTTGGTGGTGCTGAATTCTCTTAGCTTTTGCTTGTCTGTAATGGTTTCAGTTTCTCTGTCGAATCTGTATGAGATCCTTGCTGGGTAGAGAAATCTTGGTTGTAGGTTTTTCCCTTTTATCACGTTAAATATGTCCTGCCACTGCCCTCTGGCTTGCAGAGTTTTTGCTGGAATATTAGCTGTTAACCTTATGGGGATTCCCTTGTATGTTATTTGTTGCTTTTCCCTTGCTGCTTTTAATACTTTTTAAATTTAATTTTTGATAGTTTGATTAATATGTGTCTTGGTGTGTTTCTCCCTGGGTTTATCCTGTATGGGACTCTCTGTGCTTCCTGGACTTGATTGACTATTTCCTTTCCCATATTAGGGAATTTTTCAACTATAATCTCTTCAAATATTTTCTCAGTCCCTTTCTTTTTCTCTTCTTCTTCTGGCACCCTTATAATTTGAATGTTGATTCATTTAATGTTGTCCCAGATGTCTCCGAGACTGTCCTCAATTCTTTCCATTCTTTTTTCTTTATTCTTCTCTGTGGTTCTTATTTCCACTATTTTATCTTCCAGCTCACTTATCCATTCTTCTGCCTCAGTTATTCTGCTATTGATTCCTTCTAGAGAATTTTAAATTTTATTTCTTGTGTTGTTCATCATTGTTTTTTCACTCCTTAGTTCTTCTAGGTCCTTATTAAACATTTCTTGTATTTTCTCCATTCTATTTCAAGATGTTGGATCATCTTTACTATCATTACTCTGAATTCTTTTTCAGGTAGACTGCCTATTTCCTCTTCATTTGTTTGGTCTGGTGGGTTTTTCCCTTGCTCCTTCATTGCTGTGAATTTCTCTGGCTTCTCATTTTGCTTAACTTACTGTGTTTGGGGTCTCCTTTTCGCAGGCTGCAAGTTCGTAGTTCCTGTTGTTTTTGGTGTCTGCCCCCAGTGGGTAAGGTTGGTTCAGTGGGTTGTGTAGGCTTCCTGGTGGAGGGGACTGCCTGTGTTCTTGTAGATGAGGCTGGATCTTGTCTTTCTGGTGGGCAGGACCACATCGGGTGGTGTATTTTGGGGTGTCTGTGAACTTATTATGATTTTAGCAGCCTCTCTGCTAATGAGTGGGGTTATGTTCCTGTCTTGCTAGTTGTTTGGCATAGGGCATCCAGCACTGGAGCTTGCTGGTCATTGAGTGAAGCTGGGTCTTAACACTGAGACCGAGATCTCTAAGAGAGCTCTTGCTGATTGATATTACATGGGACCAGGAGGTCTCTGGTGGTCCAATGTCCTGAACTCAGCTCTCCCAATTCAGAGGCTCCAGCCTGACAGCCAGCTGGAGCACCAAGACCCTTTTGGGAAGTCTGAGGTCTTCTGCCAGCATTCAGTAGGTGTTCTGTAGGAATTGTTCCACATGTAGACGTATTTTTGATGTATTTGTGGGGAGGAAGATGATCTCCACTTCTTACTCCTCCACCATCTTGAACGTCCTCCTTGCTGAGGTTTTATTACCTAGAAACAATTGATTAAATCACGTCCATACGATAGAACTCAATCTCCAGTTCCCCTCTCTGGATTTCTCAGCATAGGGCTCAAAGTTCCAACCCTCTAATCATACACATGATCTTTGTGGTGTGGCTTGATCTTTCTGGGTCTTTCCTCCCTTGAAACTCTTTAAGGTCACACCTCATTAGCATAAACTCAGGTATGCTCAGAAGTTGCCCCTTATGAATAACAAAGACACTCCTATCACCCAGGAAATTCCAAGGGTTTTGGAGCTCTGTGCCAGGGATGGTGACAAAGACAAGACGCATTCTTTATTATATCACAATGACCCATGTCTAAAAATCATCCTTTGAAAAATATTAGAATATACATTATTTTAATTAAAAAATAAGTTTTTGGTTATTAATGAAGAAGGCATTTGGGGATATTAGAGGCAGGGGAGACTCCCCAGGGAGATCTTCCAGCTGAGTCCAGGGTGGTGATGGGGGTTTTCCAAGAGGGACATTTGATGGGGGTGGGTGAGTGGGAGGGATGTGTATATGCTGAGGATACAGAACGTACATCACATTTCTGGAAGAAGTGGTGTGTTCTGTGGTAGCTGGAGTTTAAGTCTTCACGGAGAAGAGATGGCACCAGGTTGGGATAAACCCTGTTTGCTATACAAGGGGGTCAAATTTGTCCCTTAGATGAGAGTTTTATAAACTAGGTGTGGCATGGCTGATTGATAGACTAGGAATATCAGAGAACATGCATTCTTGAAGAGGAACTGTTGTTTTGTGAATTGTTTCAGTTATATGTGTATGTTTATGGGGTGTGTGTGTGTGTGTGTGTTTGAACAACATCTGGGCCCCACAAGTAGACTGAAAATGGCAAGTGTCCCACTGCTGAAGCTGTGACTTCCAACCAGAGGCTGTGAGCTGCAGACGGGCGCCGGTCAGACTATAAAATGATGAACTGGAACACTGGCAGGGGACTGCAAAGGAACGGCCAGAAAGGAGATATACCGGGGAATTCTACTGACGGAATTAGGTGCCTGTCTTCCTGTGAGGCTGGATGAGGTTAAGATCCATAGAAGAAATACCAGGGAGGAGAGGCTATGTCATGAGAGACACGTTGACTGAAAGGGCCCACAGGACATGATGTCAAGTGTGGACCTAGGTGTGTCTGCCGCAGCCGTGGGCCAGAGGAAAACCAACCCAGGAGAGCCAAACACACTGGAAAGTGGGAGGGCAGAGCGCACAGCCCACCAGGGCTTAAAGGAAGGAGAGGAAGAAGCTATTAGGGAGACAGGAAAAAGAAGTCAGGGACTTTGAAGGAGAGGTTTCCGGGCAGAAACAAGAGGCTCAACACTACCTGGATAGAGCTAGTTGGAGCCAGAGTGATTAAAAGCTCGTAGGACTGATTCAAGCAAAGAGAGACTGATCCTGGGACAGAAGAGATTCCAAACGGACTGTCCTGTGAATAAGAACTTGATACCTACAGAGAACGCACAGCCCAGTGGAATTCAGGTGAATTAGCTACCAAACAACACCAGGAGAGCTGGCTGGCTCTTTGGTTAAAAAAAAAACCATAAGATTATAAGATCTTTAAATCCTACCCCAATACATTTTAGACAAATCAATGAATTAATAAACAAAAGAGAAAATATACGAATATGGATCTAATCTCTGTCTGGAGAAGGGCCTTCTAAAAAATAAATTACTGATGTGAATTATTTTAAATACACACGAAGCTAGAAACAGAGCCAACAGGATGCATTCCAGAAAATTCCTGGGGGCGTTTCCAGAAAGAGTGATCAGTAATGTCAACCACTGTGTAAGCCACCTCAGAATCAGGGTAAAGTCAAAGCTGGGTTCTGAAGAAGAGGCCAGATATAGGCAGGTGTGTATCAGGAAGGGAGGCCCAGGTGGCCAGGACAGCATGAGGCCGGGCCAGGGGCCAGCCAGGCCATGGTTTGGCCTGGCTTAATTATCAGGTTACAAAAGTCCTGCATAAACAAAGGCCACCTGGACAAGTGACAGCACCTACCTAACTTCATTTCCTTATGACTGTCAACATTGACATTGGTAGACTCTTTGAAAACAAGTGTAATCACGCAGGGAGATAATATACTCTCTGCAGGTAAGCAGGTCTCCATATACCTGACACAGGATACTGACTTGGGTAAAGAAAGTCACCACCTTGGGAAAATGAGGCCAGATATTTGTTAAGTGCTAGTATGCAGAATTGGTTTCTAATTAATTTCTCCTCCATCAAACATATCTAAAGAGCAGCGTTTTGCATATTGTATCTAGAAGAGACACGGGACCTTCAAACACAGATCCCTGCCATCAGGGGAAGAGAAAAAGCCCACAGAGACAGCAGATTTACACCAGGCTCACTGCTACCTTCCCTGGAAGGTATTTCAAAGCAGCTATTCAATTCACAGCTAAATACAAATGGGTTTTGTTTCATCTTCAACGAATGCTTCTGAAATATCTGGCAACCAGAACAGAGTGCCTAATTTACAGCACGCATGACACGTCCACATTTTTAAGTGGCATTTTCTTTTCTGATGTTCAAGAAAGGAACTAGACACTTAGACCAAAAGGTTAGAAAAATATCCTTCTAGTAATTACAACCATGTTTTTTTCTTGCATCGCCTTGGCTAAGGTGAGCAAGGAGGCTGGGCGGTGGTGCCCCTGTCCAATGCAGACAGGCTGGAAGCCCCTCCTCAAAATCAAGCAGAAGTGGTTTTTACTAGTGACAGATCCTAGGTTCAAAATGAATGTCCATCAACTTTGAAATTCAAGATCATATTTAACGTGCTGTGCTGCATCCCTGAGGGGCTCACATCTAACTCCAGGATTTTCTTGGACATTCTGCTGCCCGGGGAGGGGACAGAGGGGTGGATTCCTGCAGAAGCTCCATTTCCTGGAGCCCTGGTTTGAAAGATCAGAGTTTTATTCACAGGTTCTCACCTTCAATAAAGGGGTTTTCCTCCTTTTAATTCAGCACAGTCTTTGTTTACAGAGCTGATGAAAGGTGTTCCTTTCCAATCTGGTCTGTTTTGGGGGCGGGGCAAACTCCACTAAAAGCTGCCGGTGTTTAGCCAGAAGGGAGATAAGGATTTGTGTTTTATGATGTAGGCAGCCAGATGGATCAGACACCTAAGACAAAGCTGAGAACTCATTAGCATTTGAAAGAAACCCACAAATGCTCGTCGCTCACAAGGATTTTGCCTGATGCTTCTGTTCTATGAAAGTTGAACAGAAGGTTTTTTTTTTTCCTACTTCCTTGGAGGGAAGGTGGAAAGACACAAAAGTTTCCCTGTAGAATGTGCAGGAGGTAGCTAGAGCCTTTAGATATGAAGAAAGTGCTGTTAGCAGGGACTTAAACTGTCCTGCTTTCAGGACCCCAGGCTCAGTGAGGCCTGCTCTGAGCCTTCCCCATTGCCCCATCCTGGCCAGGTCTCCTGTGCGGATCCTGGCTCTGCACCCAGTTCATTTCCTCTGCGGCGCTCTTTGCAAATCGTAGGGATATGTCTGTGTAGACATTTGTTCTTCACCCTTGCTAGACCCGGGATTAAGACAGGGGTGCTGTGTGTATTCACTTCCGTACACCCAACCCCTTGCACAGGGGATGACATCAGTAAACACTCAGTAATTACTGAATCAATCACATCCTCTTGAAGACAAGGAGGCTTTGGTGACGTGTGCCCTTTGTTTAGAAGGACACATTTTTTTTCTTTTATCTTAAGTGTCTTTCTGTATACTGGCTTCTTTCCCTAAACTAATAAATGCATTTAAATAGCTCCACTCATTAAGAGAAGGAAGGAAGGAAGGACAGGGGTTGGGGGGGGGGGGAAGGAAGGAGGGAGGGAGGGAGGAAGAAGGAAAAAGACTCAAAGGCAAGCAAGAAAAAAAGACACAAAGAAAGAAAAAAAGTCAGAACAGGAAACTTCTTCGATTCTATCTTTTTTTTTTTTTTTTTGGCAGTGCCAAGCAGTATGCAGAATCTTAGTTTCCTCACCAGGGATCGAACCTGCGCCCCCTGCAGTGGAAGCGCGGAGTCTTAACCACTGGACCACCAGGGAAGCCCCAATTCTATTTTCTTATCTAGATTATTTCACTATCAAACTTCTTGAAAGGTAAGCAGCCCTTATTCTAGCTTTTCTCACCTCCATCCATCCTGTAGCCCTCTTCAGTGTCTCCCCATTCCGCCACTAAAATAGCCTCTCTGAATTACCTGTGTACTTCCATTCTGACAAATTACCTCTTGCACCCAGAAATGGTCAGATAACATCTGACTGGCCTCTGGGTCGAGAAGCGGAATTCCTGAATGTCATTTTCCTCTTTCCCAAGACCGGACCTAGAGAAGGGGGTACAGATAGCGATGCCTTTCTCCTCTTTGTAATGGTTGTGCTGAATCTCTTCCATCTCCTCCAAGCCTCCCTGTCCCACCTCCATCATCCCAAGTCCAGCAGATGGGCTTGCCTTTTCCCTCACAGAAATGGTGGAGATCACCAAGCACACAGTGCCTCAATTTCCCCAGCATTTCCACCTCCAGAATTATACCTACCTTTACCAGTTACTGAATAACAAAATACTCCAAAACTGAGTGGCGTAAAGCTACCACAAACATTTATTATCTCTCATGGCTCAGGAATTTGGGAAGCGCTTAGCAGTTAGGGGTTCTGGCTCAGGGTTTCTCGTGAGTCAAGGTGTCGGCTGGAATTGAAGTTATCTGAAAGTTTGACTGGGGCTGGAGGGGCCACTTCCAAGACATCTTACTCACAGGGTTGATTTTTGCAGGAGGCCTCAGGTCCTCAGCACACAGACCTTTCCACAGGGTTGCTTGAGTGTCCTCACAACGTGGTGGCTGGCTTCCCCCAGAGAGTGACCCAAGAGAACGAGGTGGAAGCCACAAGGTCTTGTACGACCTATAGCCTCAGCAGTGACACTCCATCCGTTCCTTACTACCCCGTAGGTTACACAGGTCAGCCCTACTCAGTGTTGGAGAGGATTACACCAACGTGTGAACGGCAGGATGCAAGACTGGAAGGGACGCTGTCTTGAAGGTTGGCTACCACATAGAACTTTCTCTTTCCTGGCTCTGCCAGAAACCCTCTTTCCCCTTTTATCTTTAGTCTCTCCTTGTTTACTGACTTATTTGCCTCAATAAATAAATATATCCAAATATCTTCTAAACAAAAAAGGAAATAAAACTCTCTCTCCATCTATCTGATTTCACCAAGTTTCCTTAAAATGTCCTCAATCTGCTGTCTCAGCTTCCTCAGCTCCATTCATGCTTCAGCCCATCACAGCCTCTCTTTGGTCCCCACGATTCCTCTAAAACTCCTGCTGTGGCCACCAAGTCCTGGTCACCAAATCCAGTGACCGCTCTAACCCAGGTGACATCTCTGGGGACATGGGCGTAGGTAACCCCCCCTTCCTCTCTGAAATACCTTCTCCTTAAGTCCCTTGGGCATCTTCCTCTCCTGGGTCATCTCTTGAGTCTGTTTCTTCTGCACTCCCCTCACTGTTCCTTCTTCCTCTGCCTTTGCCCTTAAATGCTATATTTCCAGGGATTCCATCCTCAACCCTCTCCTCTTCACTCTCTGTCCACACTCTGTACAACTAGAGCTGAAGCCCCAGGTGTTGCAGGGAAGCAGAGTGGCTTCCCTGAGTGGCCGTGACCAAGTCCCTAAACTCTCCATGTGTCAGGTTTTCTGTCTCCACGATGGAGAGCACAGACCAACCTCATGGGAGCATTAAATATGCTAATTCATGCCAATGACAATACTTAGCAGCTAGGAATGAGGTTGGGGGTGTTACTCCACTCACGGGATCCAGCAATTACTCGTAGCCGATTCTAATTTCACAAGTCACTCACTTAGGGGTGCAAACGGTTCCCATATCTGGACTTTGTGCCGTGAGCCCCCACTGCCACCTGAAGGTGTCAGCAAACTTAATCTAGTCACTTCTAAGTAAACTCAGCCAGCTTCAGTGATCTCTTGTTAATTTCAGAGGAAACTCACAGGCAAATCCAGGGTCCCCTCCCCCTTCTTCCAGGATGACACCTGGGTTCAGTGGACACCTGCACAACATCATGACATCAGGGACCAACCTTTGATTCTTGGCCAATATCTGTCCATGTGGCTTCCACTTGTTCCATCATCCTCGGCCATGGTCACCTGCTGTCACCCACTAAAATATAACCTTCCAGGCTGGTCTTGGGACATCACCATCCTTCATAGCTGCCATCAGCTGCAGGGTACCTTGTAACCATTTCCTGATCCAGCCTTCAGGTAGGCACCCTCATTCCAGATGACACAGGCTTGCCGGCTGGCTTTTTCTCACAATCTCCATGCCCTTTCCAGCCACAGTAGGACCTGCCCACATCCTCTTGGTGTCCATGGGCCTCTGGGAGGTACCCACAGGTGCATCTGCCTGCTGTTTCTCTGCCACACTGGTGCCCTGTCACACACCAGGCTTCTCTCCAGACCTGCTGTCTACCTGGCACCCACCAGGAAGAAAGACATGGGATCATCGCAGGCTGAGATGCACTGATCTAGCTGGATCCTCATTGCTGCCCATGGCGGTGGGAACTCAGCCAGAAGAGGGCTGGTGGAACCCAGGCCCCTAACACGAGGCTTGTCTCTCCTGCTTCTCCTCCAGTTCATCCCCGCTTATCACCTCCTCAGCAGAGACACTTGTCTGGACCCTAGGAGGAAGAAAGGAAGAGGGCAATTGCGATCATCTGTAGATAATTCAGCTGCATACCCAAACCACTCACCCTAGTTTTTAACTTGAAGCCAGAAAGTTCACGCATTCATCCTCTGGTGTCTCTGTTCACAGATGAATGCCCCCAGCCTGAATGGGGGAAAATCTCAGGGTTAGGTTATGCGTGTGACAAACCCTTGGGTTAATAATCACTGGCCGCCCAGCCATGCATGTGTATGCTGATAACTCCCAAACCCTCTTTGCTGGTCCACAACCTCCTGGACACCCCCAAGCTGCCCTGTAGGCACTCCAGGGTCAACCAGATGTCGCCTGCACCTCAGGGCCGCTTTGCCCCACCTCGTCTCCCTTGGGGTCCCTGCACTGAAGGCTGCGTTTGCACATTACTCTCTCTATTTCATTCTCAACATCCAGCCAATTCCAATGCCACAGCTTCCTGCCACTAAACCACAAAATGCCTTCCCACAGAGAGTTGGGGCAAGGCTCCGAGTGCCAGCTCCCTGACGTCTAAGCCCTGTGACCCTGCATGGTCCATGCCTAATAGAGACAGCTGTTTGAAGTTGAAAAGACTAGATTCTAGTTCCGATGCAGCCCTGAAATTACTTAAAAGAGATTTTTTTCAAGATGGCGTTTTTTGTTTTCTAGGCCTCAGTTACCTCAATCTCCCTCTCTCAATATCTACCTCCGATGATTTCCAAGCTCAATAAGCGAAGTCCTGCCTTTGCCAAAAGGATTCTTGCAGGCGTTAACCTCCACGATTGATTATGTGCCACGGGCGGAAGCACACGGGGATCGGAAGAGCGCACAGCGTCCCGGAGGGCCCGGTCGGTGCTGGGTCGCTCCTGAGGCTGCCCATGGCGTCCACGGGGTGTTACCCGTCACCCACGGTGGGAAGGACGCTGCTGCCGGGGCCTCTGTGCCCCCGGGGGGAGTGGACGCTGCTCTCCAGTGAGTGATGAGAGCAGGAAAAGGCTTGAGGTTCCGGGGTGATGGATGCACTAGGTTTGGGTTCTGACTCCACTTATGTCTGGAATTTGAAATTCTCAGGGGAGCCGACTTTCACTGAAAGCCATTTCTCACCTTATTGATGCCCAAGGATGTCAAGTTATTTGACTTTTGGCGTCCCTCTTCCTCCTGCCTCTGCTTCCTCCCTGTGAAATGTTATGATTAGACATTCTCTTATCAGATGATCTAATGTAAAGAGCAGAGCAGGAAAGAGCGGTGTGAAGAGTGGAGCCCGTGCCAAACCCCGGCCGTCACACGCCCCACACGAGCCCCTCTGACCAGCAAGGGAAGCTCACGTTCAACCACAGCCAGAGAACCCTCGCTAACACGCGCCCCACGGGTGAGGCGCTCGGGGGGGCTTAGATGCCATCCATCAACTCTGCTCCGCCTCCCCCGGTCAGGGCCACCTCGGAGCCAGTGGCTTGCCTGCGTTAGAATCGCTGCCTTTTTTCTAATGCACATCCCAGCGACTCAGATGCCCACTAGAGGTTGAGAGCTGGTACCCAGAGCCTTCCAAATGCATTGTTGCCCTTTCAGGACCATTTTGGAGAGAAAAATTTTTCTGTACAGAGAGCCACCACCCCAGTATGACCTGGAGGATGCTTTCAGGAGATGATTCAGCTGTTCCCAAGGCCCATCCCTGTTCCTGTCTGTGAGGACCCGACAGACGAGCCCGAGTCCCTGCCCTGGTCTCGTCAGGGCTCCTCAGGGTTTTCCAGATGGATTTCTGTGATCACAGACCAAATAAGCCTGGGGCTGGCATGTTACCTGCAGGCCCCACCACTCTGCAGCCCCTACTGTCTGATAAGGTGATAAACTCTTGTGTCCTCTTCCCTGGCCACACATGCTGCGTATCGGGGTCCTTTGGGAATCTTGGTGGCATTCTGCTCCTTGAGAAAGTGACCTTGAGGAGCCTGTCCTAAGGAAGCTGTTTAGTTCTTTCCAAGGTGGAATATGCCGGAAATCCACTAATGGTGAGTCCTGAGGGCAGCAGAGGAGGTCACATCATTTAGGCTTTCTCAGACACAGCATATAAAAAATGAAAGAAAGAGAGGGAGAGAGGAAGGGAAACATAGGACCACAGTCGTCATAGTTTTCTTAATTATTTATTTAGTAAGACAAACCCTAAATTAGTTTAATTAGCTTTTTATATATAAGTGTTGGGCACTTGACCCAAGATAGTGATTTGTGTCTGTGCACTGAACCTCCTCCACCACTAACTCAGAAGAAGCATCAGAAGACCATGATTCTGTGCCCGTGGTTGAAGGGCACCCCCCAAAGGCCAGGGACTCAAGGGCTCTCTGTGTAGGCCTGGCCAGAGGGGACATGGGTCCACCCCCTGCTGAGAGGGCAGGGAGGACAGGCAGAAAAATCAGACATTGTACAGGCCAGTCTCATTGTACAGTCTCAGCTTCCACCATCACAGAACAAGAAACCTTTGTGCTGAGGAATTTTGAGCAAGAAGGGAAGGCTGAGGCAGGATCTTGTGTCTGAATGTTCAAGCTGATCTTACAGAAGGAGCTGCGCGTGAGACTCCGGGCAGCCAAGAGGCTCGGGAAGGGTGTGCCAGCAGAGGTGACGTCATGGGGAAGGGTCCCGGCAGTCACGCAGACTGACATGGGTGTTGGTACTGAGAAGTGGGCTGATACTGTGACAAATGCCTGAAAGTGTGGAAGCAGTTTTGCAATGGGGTGATGGGCGGAGACTGGCGGAGTGTTGAGGTTCATGCTGGAAAAAGCCTGGATTTCTGGGAAGGGACTATTGTTGGAAATATGGATGTTAAAGGCCATTCTGGTGGGGTGTCAGGCGGAAATAAGAAACGTGTCATTGGAAACGGGAGGAAAGGTGATCTTTGTTATAAAGTGGCAAAGAGCTTGGGTGAACTGTGTTC
Organism: Grampus griseus; assembly: GCF_964374135.1. NCBI lineage: Eukaryota > Metazoa > Chordata > Mammalia > Artiodactyla > Delphinidae > Grampus > Grampus griseus. The sequence goes on from NC_139001.1 coordinate 3,947,011, forward strand.
TGGAGTTTTGTGGAAGGTAGAATTTGCAAAGCGATGGCATTGCATTTTAGCTGAGATCTCTAAGCCAGGTGTTGAAAAACTTGGTTCCTTCTGGCAGCTTATAGTCAAAGATGAGAGGAGAGAGGAATTGAAGAAGGAATGGTTAAGCAAAAAGGAGCCAGAGCTGAAGATTTGGAAATTCTTAGACTATGCATATTGCAAAAAAAGAGAAAACTTGTTTTGAAGAGAATACCGAGGGTGTGACTGAACAGACATTTGATAAGGAGGTTTGCATGGGTGTGAACTACGAACTGAATGAGGCAGCACAGCAGAAGCAGGAATGGAAGTGGTAGTTTACCAGCAGAAACACTGCCAGGTGGAGCTGAACGGGATGGAGATGGGACAAAATGAAAGAAGGACTTGGATAGCATCATAGAGCTATTGGACTGTGAGCTTGTGGTATTCTTCAAGAAAAGGGAAAATGACCCTAAGGGTAATACAGAGATTATCAGAGCCACCACAAGAAGGCCTCCGCCAAAAGCCATGAGGGTGGAACTCAGGCCCAACAGAACATGTGTCTGGGACTGCTGCCCCAGAGCGTCTGGAAGGCAGGGTGTTGAGCCTTAGAGATTTATTCTCAAACCTTAAGATCTAATAGGATTCACCTTGCTAGGTTCTGGACTTGCTTGGGACCCTTTGCTCCTTCCTTCTTTCCTACATCTCCCTGTGGATTAGGAATGTCTATCCTATGTCTGTGCCAACCTTATATTTTGGAAGCACATAACTTGTCTGGTTTCACAGGTTCCCAGCTGGAGAGGAATGTTGCCTCAGGATAAATAGTACTTCCAGCCTCACCCACATCTGATTTAGATGAAATTTAAATGAGGCTTTGGACTCAAGATTTTAGAGTTGATGCTGGAACAACTTAAAATATTTGAGACTGTTAAGATGCAATGAATGTGTTTTCATGTGAAAATGACATGAATTAGGGAAGGCTAGGGACAGAGTGTTATGGATTAAATGTTTCTGACCCCCAAATTCATATGTTGGAGCCCTAACCCCCAGTGTGACTATGTTTGGTGGTGGAGCCTGTGAGGAGGTGGTAAAGGTTACATGAGGTCATAAGGGTGGGGCCCTAACTCACCAGGGCTGGTGCCCTTCTAAGAAGAGTAAGAGACACCAGAGCTCCCTCTCTTCTCCTTATGGGATATAGTGAGAAGGCAGCCATCTGCAAACCGGGAAACAGCTCTCGCTAGGAAGAGAATCAGCGGCACCTTGATCTTGGACTTCCTACCTCAAGGAATGTGAGAAAGTAAACGTCTGTTGTTTCAGGCCCCCAGTCTCTGGTGCTTTGATAAGGCATCCTGAGACTATTACTAGATGTTACCATAGCTCATGTTGGAGACCACAGAAAGGCAAAGATGTGGGCAAATGCTGAACAAGCCACTGAGTGCTAACCCTGCTTAATACAACTGTCGGAAGGGGGATTTCCTGCTCTTGGTTGAAACCCCACTGCCTGGTGCCTTGACAGGTGATTCCCCCAGGAAGAGGTCAGGCACAGCAGTGGGGTCCATGTGTGATTTAAGCCCAGCTGTCTGGGTCCAGGAGGCCATGACTGTGCCTGGCAGGGAAGGCCAAACTCACCGGGCATACCCCAAGGGACAGCATCGTGGCCCAGAGAAGGTTAATGTTATGAGGCAGACAATCAAACCTGTCAGAGCCCTGGGAGCCCTCTTGGGAAAGCCCCCAAATGCTACAGGGACAGGGGACACTCCCTGCACTGGCAGGAGGGCCAAGGAGCAGGGAAGACCAGGACCATGGTCCATGAAGCAACCCCATTTGTACCCAAAGTCCTGGTGGGACCCGAGTCAACTCCAGGATTGCCATCGCCTTGTTCATTCGTTGACTCAGCAAATACATATTGATCACCAACCCTGTGCCATGCATTGTTCCATGCCATCTTAGTCTGTTCTGGCTGTTATGACAAAAGTACCATAAACTGATGGCTTATAGACAATAGAAATTTATTTCTTATAGTTCTGGAGGCTGGAAATCCAAGATCAAGGCATCAGCAGATTTGGTGTCTAGTGAGGACCTGCCTCTTCACAGATGGCCACCTTCTCCCTGTGTCCTCCCAGGGCAGAACGGACAAAAGAGCTCTCTGAGTCTCTTTTACAAGGGCACTAATCCCATTCATAAGGGCTCCACCCTCTTGACCTAATAACGTCCTGAAGGTGCCACCTCCAAATACCGTCACACTGGGATATAAGTTTTAACATACAATACAAAGAAAAATTATTAAAAGCAGCAAAGGAAAAGCATCAAATAACATACAAGGGAATCCTCATAAGGTTAACAGCTGATCTTTCATCAGAAACTCTGCAAGCCAGAAGGGAGTCGCAGGACATATTTAAAGTGATTAAAGGGAAAAAACCTACAACCAAGATTACTCTACCCAGCAAGGATTTCAATCAGATTCGATGGAGAAATTAAAACTTTTACAGAGAAGCAAAATTTAAGAGAATTCAGCACCACCAAACCAGCTTTACAACAAATGCTAAAGGTACTTCTCTATGCAGGAAACACAAGAGAAGGAAAAGACCTACAAAAACAAAAAGAAAACAATTAAGAAAATGGTAATAGGAACATACATATTGATAATTACCTTAAATTTAAATGGATGAAAGGCTCCAACCAAAAAACATAGGCTGGCTGAATGTATACAGAAACAAGACCCATATATATGCTGTCTACAAGATACCCACTTCAGGCCTAGGAACACATACAGACAGAAAGTGAGGGTATGGAAAAAGATATTCCATGCAAACGGAAATCAAAAAAAAGCTGGAGTAGCAATTCTCATATCAGACAAAATAGACTTTAAAATAAAGACTATTGCAAAGGACAAAGAAGGACACTACATCATGATCAAGGAATCAATCCAAGAAGAAGATATAATAATTGTAAATATTTATGCATCCAACATAGGAACACCTCCATACATAAGGCAATTGCTAACAGCCATTAAAGGGGAAATCGACAATAACACAATAAGAGTAGGGGACTTTAACACCCCACTTTCACGAATGGACAGATAACCAAAAATGAAAATAAATAAGGAATCACAAGCTTTAAATGACACATTAGACAAGATGGACTTAACTGATATTTATAGGACATTCCATCCAAAAACAACAGAATACACTTTCTTCTCAAGTGCTCATGGAACATTCCCCAGGATAGATCATATCTTGGGTCACAAATCAAGCCTTGGTAAATTTAAGAAAATAGAAATTGTATCAAGTATATTTTCAGAACACAATGCTATGAGACTAGATACCAATTACAGGAAAAAAACTAAAAAATACAAACACATGGAGGCTAAACAATACGCTACTAAATAACCAAGAGATCACTGAAGAAATCAAAGAAGAAATTTAAAAATGCTTAGAAACAAATGACAATGAAAACATGATGACCCAAAACCTATGAGATGCAGCAAAAGCAGTTCTAAGAGGGAAGTTTATAGCAATACAATCCTACCTTTCAAGAAAAAAGAAAAATCTCAAATAAACAACCTAACCTTACACCTAAAGCAATTAGAGAAAGAAGAAGAAGAACACCAACAAAAGTTAGCAGAAAGAAAGAAATCATAAAGATCAGATCAGAAATAAATGAAAAAGAAATGAAGGAAACAATAGCAAAGATCAATAAAACTAAAAGCTGTTTTTTTGAGAAGATAAACAAAATTGATAAACCATTAGCCAGACTCATCAAGAAAAAGGGGAAGAAGACTCAGATCAATAGAATTAGAAATGAAAAAGAAGTAACAACTGACACTGCAGAAATACAAAGGATCATGAGAGATTACTACAAGCAACTATATGCCAATAAAATGGACAATCTGGAAGAAATGGACAAATTGTTAGAAAGCACAGCCTTCCAAGACTCAACCAGGAAGAAATAGAAAATATAAACAGACCAATCATAAGCACTTAAATTGAAACTGTGGGGGTTTCCCTGGTGGTGCAGTGGTTAAGAATCTGCCTGCCAAGCAGTGGACATGGGTTCGAGCCCTGGTCGGGGAAGATCCCACATGCTGTGGAGCAACTAAGCCTGTGTGCCACAACTACTGAGCCTGTGCTCTAGAGCTCATGAGGCACAACTACTGAACTCACACCTAGAGCCCATGCTCCACAATAAGAGAAGCCGCTGCAATGAGAAGCCCGTGCACCGCAACGAAGACTAGCCCCCACTCACCACAACTAGGGAAAACCTGTGCACAGCCATGAAGACCCAATGCAGCCAAAAATAAATTAATTAATTAATTTAAAAAAATTGAAACTGTGATTTAAAAATCTTCCAACAAACAATAGCCCAGGACCAGATGGCTTCACAGGCGAATTCTATCAAACATTTAGAGAAGAGCTAACATCTATCCTTCTCAAACTCTTTCAAAATATAGCAGAGGGAGGAACACTCCCAAACTCATTCTACGAGGCCACCATCACCCTGATACCAAAATCAGACAAAGGTGGCACACAAAAAGGAAACTACAGGCCAATATCACTGATGAACATAGATGCAAAAATCCTCAACAAAATACTAGTAAACAGAATCCAACAGCACATTAAAAGGATCATACACCATGATCAAGTGGGGTTCATCCCAGGAATGCAAGGATCCTTCAATATATGCAAATCAATCAATGTGATACACCATATTAACAAAACAAAGGATAAAAACCATATGATAAACTCAATAGATGTAGAAAAAGATTTTGAAAAAAATCAACACCCATTTATGATAAAAACTCTCCAGAAAGTAGACATAGAGGGAACCTACCTCAACATAATAAAGGCCATATATGACAAACCCATAGCCAACATCATTCTCAATGGTGAAAAACTGAAACCATTTCCTCTAAGATCAGGAATAAGACAAAGTTGCCCACTCTCATCACTATTATTCAACATAGTTTTGGAAGTTTTAGCCACAGCAATCAGAGAAGAAAAATAAATAAAAGGAATCCAAATCGGAAAAGAAGACATAAAACCATCACTGTTTGCAGATGACATGATACTATACATAGAGAATCCTAAAGATGCTACCAGCAAACTAGTAGAGCTAATCAATGAATTTGGTAAAGTAGCAGGATACAAAATTAATGCAGAGAACTCTCTTGCATTCCTATACACTAACAAAGAAAAATCTGAAAGAGAAATTAAGGAAACACTCCCATTTACCATTGCAACAAAAAGAATAAAATACCTAGGGATAAACCTACATAAGGAGACAAAAGATCTGTATGCAGAAAACTATAAGACACTGATGAAAGAAATTAAAGATGATACAAACAGATGGAGAGATATATCAAGTTCTTGGACTGGAAGACTCAACATTGTGCAAATGACTATACTACCTAAAGCGATCTACAGATTCAATGCAATCCTTATCAAACTACCAATGACATTTTTCACAGAACTAGAACAAAAAAATTCACAATTTGTATGGAGACACAAAGGATTCTGAATAGCCAAAGCAATCCTGAGAAAGAAAAATGGAGCTGGAGGAATCAGGCTCCCTGACTTCAGACTATTCTACAAAGCTACAGTAATCAAGACAGTATGGTACTGGCACAAAAACAGAAATATAGATCAATGGAACAGAATAGAAAGCCCAGAGATAAACCCACGCACATATGGTCACCTTATCTTTGGTAAAGGAGGCAAGAATATACAATGGAGAAAAGACAGCCTCTTCAATAAATGGTGCTGGGAAAACTGGACAGCTACATATAAAAGAATGAAATTAGAACACTTCCTAACACCATACTCAAAAATAAACTCAAAATGGATTAAAGACCTAAATGTAAGGCTAGAGACTATAAAACTCTTAGAGGAAAACATAGGCAGAACACTCTATGACATAAATCACAGCAAGATCCTTTTTGACCCACCTCCTAGAGAAATGGAAATAAAAACAAAAGTAAACAATTGGGACCTAATGAAACTCAAAGCTTTTGCACAGCAAAGGAAACCATAAACAAGATGAAAAAACAACCCTCAGAATGAGAGAAAATATTTGTAAATGAAGCAACTGACAAAGGATTAATCTCCAAAATATATAAGCAGGAGATGCAGCTCAATATCAAAGAAACAAACAACCCAACCCAAAAATGGGCAGAAGACCTAAACAGACATTTCTCCAAAGAAGATACAGATTGCCAACAAACATATGAAAGGATGCTCTACATCACTAATCATTAGAGAAATGCAAATCAAAAGTACAGTGAGGTATCACCTCACAGCAGTCAGAATGGCCATAATCAAAAAATCTACAAACAATAAATGCTGGAGAGGGTGTGGAGAAGAGGGAACACTCCTGCACTGTCAGTGGGAATGTAAATTGATACAGCCACTATGGAGAACAGTATGGAGGTTCCTTAAAATACTAAAAGTAGAACTGCCATACTGCCCAGCAATCTCACTACTGGGCATATACCCTGAGAAAACCATAATTCAAAAAGAGTCATATACCACAGTGTTCATTGCAGTGCCATTTACTATAGCCAGGACATGGAGGCAACCTAAGTGTCCATTGACAGATGAATGGATAAAGAAGATGTGGCACATATATACAGTGGAATATTACTCAGTCATTAAAAAGAAACGAAATTGAGTTATTTGTAGTGAGGTGGATGGACCTAGAGTCTGTCAACCGTATGCTAACACATATATATGGAATCTAAAAAAAAAAAAAAAAAGGTTCTGATGAACCTAGGGGCAGGACAGAAATAAAGACCCAGACATAGAGAATGGACTTGAAGACACGGGGAGGGGGAAGGGTAAGCTGGGACGAAGTGAGAGAGTGGCATGGACATATACACACTACCAAATGTAAAATAGATAGCTAGTGGGAAGCAGCCGCATAGCACAGGGAGATCAGCTCGGTGCTTTGTGACCACCTAGAGGTGTGGGATAGGGAGGGTGGGAGGGAGACCCAAGAGGGAGGAGATATGGGGATATATGTATATGTATAGCTGACTCACTTTGTTATACAGCAGCAACTAACACACCATTGTAAAGCAATTATACTCCAATAAAGATGTTTAAAAAAAAAAGTTTCAACATACAAATCTGGGGAGACACAAACATTCAGTCTATACTATATCCCCTGGAGCTTCAGCAGTGAACCGAACAGACAAGGTCCCTTTTCACACAGCAATTCCATCCTCAAAGTGGAAACAGACAAAACCGTATCTCAGAGGGAATGGGAGTGAAGGTATGTACATGCACATACATATATAGGATATACGACATTCACATTATACATACATATATATTTAGTTCATTTCTTAATGAATCAATCACCATGAAATTGTTTGCAGTCTTCATAAGATTTGGAGTTAACAGGAGAGGGGCAGGTAGACACATTAGCCCTGTTCTCCAACTGGATGGACCGTGCTTCCAGAACAGGTGGGCCCTCCTCACGCTGACCAACTCACAACCATTTTGCATCAAGGAAGTTCCTGGTCCTCCTGGAGATGCCCAGCCACACAGCCACCTGCTGAGCGTGACTTAGGAAGACTTTGGTCTTCTTGCCTTGGAGGAAAAGTCACGGGTGATAATCCACCCTGCCACGTCACCCACATGAAGCTGCTTCAGCTACATTTCCAACACATACCCACGTGTCAGATTCATTTGCCTCGTTATTCCTGGAACCCATCACCTTCCTGGCAACGCCGAATGTTGCCTCCATAAGGCTTCGATGTCTATGGGGCCAAAGGAATCCCACGTTAATGCTGTTTTAATAGGCACAGAAGTGCAGTTGCTACATCTCAGCATGTCTTTCTCTATTATGCTTTTTCTTATTATATACTGTCATTCGTTTGCCAATGTCAACTGTTAAAGGGGCTAACACTGCAGTTACTATGAAAAAGCAATAATGAGGTTGGAACTCTCACTTCCCGCTCCCTGCACAGAAGCCTATCTGACAATAATAAGGTCTCACCTGAACGCAGTATCTTGTCTTTTCAAAGCATCTCTACATTTTCTCGTTTGATTGTAGCACCTCTGTGACGTGGGCAGGCTAGACTATCTTGACATTTCAATAAGGAATGTTCTTTCTGCACATCCCTTGGCTGGTCAGAGGAAGACCTGACTTCAATGCCAAGTCCTGGCTCTGCCCCCACCACTCTCCCGGAGCAGATAACCTGGTGCAGCCTCTCCTTTCTGTTATCACCAAACCCCATCAACTACGGCTGATATTAATCTTGTCACAATTAATGCAGGACCTTCAAGACCCGCTTTGTCCACAAATGCAGTCACCTTCCTTTTTATACTTATGGTGCTTGCTGAAGATTCCCCATTTTGTCAGCCCATCCTTAACATGGATGGTGTGAGGGCTCTTAGGGGAACAGACCAAAGAAGGCTGTACTTGCTGGTGTCCCCTCTCCAACTAGCCCAGGGCAGAGACCATGGGGGGCCGTGATTTTTCCTTCAATGGAGGTGGCGAATGAACCTGTGACAGGACAGAGGGCTGGCTGGACACATCAATAGTCTCTGCTTCTCAGGGGACGGTGGAGGTTTCCAGAAGGCCAGGCAAGGGACACACAGTCAGGGAGCCCTGCCAAGCCCCAGGGTGTGTGCCTGACTGATTGTGCCTGCAGCCCTGGAGTCACCATGAGAGCCTCACGGAGCTAATGTTTATTGATGCTATTTTCTGTTAATTAAATTAAACCTCTTTCTGAAGCAGGGATGCCTGGGGTGGGTGGGTGGAGGGACTCTGTTTTCCCAGGTGCTGGGTGGGGCTCAAGCCAAGGGAAGTGAAAGAAGATTCTCCCAAGTGTGAAACTCCCCCAAAGCAACCCTGCCCTTAATGCCAGAGGCCCCCATCGCCAGGGCTGCCCTTGGATTCCAGCACATCTTGCTTCCTTCGATTCAGTGCTTTTTGCATAAAATTCCAAGCAGAAAAATAAAACTGAGACATAATGATTTTGATCGGTAATTACTGCTAACATAAAACATATGAAATATCACTAAGTTTTACGGATTATGATTCCCTAGTAGACAGCATACTAGCCCTGTGTTCAGAAAATCAGAAATTTAGTGAATTTAGACCCACGTGATTTATCGAGAAGATCTGAAATGGAATCAAAGTGACTTTGCTTACACATACTACAGATACAATGGAAACTTGACGTGTTTGTTTTTAATGACTGTGGTCCTCTTTATGTGCTGATTCTGCATCTGCAAATTCACCTTCTCCCTAAAATTTATTGGTAACTCCCAAATCAGTGCACACAGCACCTGGTTATTTGTGCACAGATGAGAAACAGCCAGACAACAGGAATGTCCAGAGCATGTGCTCCCAGCTGAGGTCCTACAAGGTGATGCTCTGTTTTTTGTTTCAATTCATAGTGTAAATAAGTGGCCTTGATATGACCCAGCAATCCCACTACTGGGCATATACCCTGAGAAAACCATAATTCAAAAAGAGTCATGTACCACAATGTTCATTGCAGCTCTATTTACAATAGCGAGGACATGGAAGCAACCTAAGTGTCCATTGACAGATGAATGGATAAAGAAGATGTGGCACATATATACAGTGGAATATCACTCAGCCATTAAAAAGAAACAAAATTGTGCTATTTGTAATGAGGTGGATAGACCTAGAGTCTGTCATACAGAGTGAAATAAGTCAGAAAGAGAAAAACAAATACCGTAAGCTAACACATATATATGGAATTTAAGAAAAAAAAATGTCATCAAGAACCTAGGGGTAAGACAGGAATAAAGACACAGACCTACTAGAGAATGGACTTGAGGATATGGGGAGGGGGAAGGGTAACCTGTGACAAAGCGAGAGAGAGGCAAGGACATATATACACTACCAAATGTAAGGTAGATAGCTAGTGGGAAGCAGCCGCATAGCACAGGGAGATCAGCTCGGTGCTTTGTGACCACCAGGAGGGGTGGGATAGGGAGGGTGGGAGGGAGGGAGACGCAAGAGGGAAGAGATATGGGAACATATGTATATGTATAACTGATTCACTTTGTTATAAAGCAGAAACTAACACACCATTGTAAAGCAATTATACTCTAATAAAGATGTAATAAAAATTAAAATAATAAATAAATAAGTGGCCTTTTTGCAGTCTGTTCAGTGCCATGTTTTTGCATTTTTGTGCGGTGATTTCGCTGTTTGCGATGGCCTCCAAGTGTAGTGCTCATGAGCTGTCTAGTGCTCCAAGCACAAGAAGGCTGTGATGTGCCCTTATGGAGAAAATACATGTGTTAGATGAGCTTGGTTCAGGCCTGAGTAACAGCACTGTTGGCTGGGAGTTCAACGTTAATGAGTGAACAGGGCAGCACACTGAGAGGTAGGAAGAGGAAGTTCACCAATCCGTACGCGAGGCCACTCTGGAAAATGCCAAAGGAACATCTATGGTACACGATGAAGCAATGGAAAAGATGGGAAAGCAGCTAGATTTGTGCATTCGTGAGATGATGACTGATTTTTTTAAATCTAGAGGTAAAGGCATTGCTGTGAGGTTAAAAGCCAAAGAAATGTATGGCCACATTTCCCAGGGTCATGAAAATGTTAAACCCTTCTCAGCTAGTATTTTATTATAAAGAAATACTGCATGTAATTAGTTATGTATAAGAAATATAAATTAAGGTGTCTTTAAACAGAAACACACTTATAACAGGGTTACGTATTGATAGGTTGATGAAATGCTATGACCAGAGGCTCACAGGAACCTAACCCTGTGTGTCCTTTGGGAGCAATGGCTCAATATTTGCTAATTCAGTGTCTGTGACGACTTGACAGAAAATAACTACTGTGGAGAATGAGAATGAACTGTAATTTTATTAATTATAAAGGTTGTACATAAAGAAAACTTAAAATATAAAATCACTAAGGAAAACTTCACCTGCCACCTCATCTCCTAGAGACGAGGACAGTTAAATTTTGGTTTACATTCTTTCTGCCTTTCTTCAAGGTGTCAGTGTTCGTACTTTACACCATTTGTGGTCTGCTGCTCTCTTTTTCAATGTTTCCTTGAGAACATTGCTTTTTTCAATAAACGTTCACCTACAACCTGATTATTCATAGCTATATAATATTTCATCCTATAAACTTACTCTGTTACTTGTATCTACTTCTCTTTAGTTGGGTAGGGTTTCCAGGTGTGGTTGTACAGGTTGTTCACTGCACAGCAGCACCCCACAGAAGGGCACCTGAGAGACGAATCCAGCTCACACGGAAACTGCCAAGCCATGCATCCTGGCCAGGGCTGTGTCTCCTTGGAAGAGGTGTGCTTGTCAGGCCATGAGCTAAGGGCTGGCCACACAGAAGACACACTTTTCCCATTCCGTCCACGACACCATACAGGCCAGAGGAGGCCCTGGTTGGACATCCAGGTTGTTTCCAGTTTAGGGCTTGTAAAAACAGTGAGGCTGTGAACGGCTTCACTCACAACACCTCCTGACTTAAATCACTGATGATTAATCATTGATCAATTCCAAGAAGTGGGATAATTAGGTTAAAAAAACTATTAATTTAGAAGAGATCATTTCAGGAGGTAGAATGATACAGATAAGCATAGGCTAACATAAATTCTAATTTTAGGAAAAGTTTTTACCAGAAAATTGAGTCCAGCCAGATTTTGATGAGTGGAAGTTGTTAAAGCACTTTAAAGGGCAAATCTTTCTTGGCAACCCTGACCCGCCACCTAAGAAAGCAGTGCTTTTTATGCAAATAAGCTCTTTGCAAATCATTCTCATTTATTCATGAATGCTGAGAAGTGGCGGGGTCCTCCTTCCTCAACCCTGAACGGGAATAGGATTTTAAATAAGGGGAGAGGAGCTGGTGTTTGTTTAGATCCCTTTTTAGGCCAGAAGCTTTGTCTTCACTTACATTTTCTCAGAGGACCTTCCTGCATGGCTGCTTCTTCTAAAAAATGAGATGATTAAATGAGCCATCCTCCAAGGTCTTTTTCTGCTTTAGAAAAATAACTCTTATACTGTGTTTTCTGGACTTTGACTTTTATTTGGTATCAGCATTTTAACCAGATGAATTTCTTTATTAAAATTCTATAACCCAGCCTTAAACGGACCTCGTGGCTCTTTCCTTAATTAATCACCACTGTGAGTTTTCATCTGCTGAGCTCCCCTGCCCAGGACTGGACAGACCTTGCCCTGTGGCCTTAATGGTCCTGCTATCCATCTGCTTCCCATCTCAAGAATGAAGCCACAGTCATTTCAAACCAATACACCGAACAGATGGGGAAATACTAACAACGCATTATTTTTTTTTAAATAATCTGTCTCTAAACGGCTAAAATATATTTTCCCTGTCTGTTTTTTCAGACAGGAGTTTTGTTTCCCACCAGCACCTCGATCCTGGCACCCACCCTGACTCTCCGCAACCCTGTCCCCAGAGCAGGTGCTATCAGGCCAACAAGGTCCGTCCACTGCAGCAGGCGTTAAAATGTAACCCCCACTGGCAGCGCAGTCATGCAGGGGTTAACGCTCCTCTCCTCCCTGAAACCCACGGAAACATCCAAATGAATGAAAATCTAAGAGGAGAACTTCATTTCCTGGGAAGGTGTTATACAGGGTAGAACCTCACCTAAGCAGTTAACCGTGGGAACTCAAGTCCCCCAAGTGGCTCACCCCTGCTTTGTCTCCCTGGACTGGGGCTCCCCTGGCCCTCCATAGTGAAGTCAAAAGAGCCTAAACCCCCCGACAGGGGCATCTGGGAGGGCGGGCTGTCCCAATATGGGAAGGTAGGGCATGGTGTGTTTTAATGGGGACAGTGGCTTGACAGGTGGCTCCACAGGTGAAGGTGGGGTGGGTTACCCTGATGTTGCAGATAGTAGGATGGATTTTTTTTTTAATTTGGGGATGACGCTCTAAGGAAGAGGGAAGTGCTGCCCCAGATGCAGTGGCAAGCAGGCTGGGAGAGGGTGATCACTGCCCCAGGGTGGGCATCCCCTCACTCAGGGGCTGTGTAACCAGCTGCGGGAACTTGAGACATGGTGAGTATCTCTCATGCTAAGTGCAGAATGGGGGACGTGGGGGCCTCTCTCTACAGCTCCTGCAGTGCCCGCAGCCAACACACAGCTGAGGACTGCACTCCTCAAGATGGGTGGCATCCTGGAGCTGGGGGCCGAGTCAATGCTGAGGACAGAGCAGACCCCAGGTGCTGCTGTGGGCCATATCGGTGTCTGGTCTTCAGCTGTCCTTGAACCTCAGTTTCTACATCCAGGCTCCCAGTGCCTCCTCGACCCCCAGGTATTGCTGACCTGACTATCCATCATATCCTTTATCTTATGGTTACTGGGGGGAAACGGGTGGCAAGATAAATGGGAGATTGCGATCGACATATACGCCCTCCTATAAAATAGATAACGAATAAGGACCTACTGTGTAGCACAGGGAACTCTACTCAATACTCTGTAATGACCTATATGGGAAAAGGATCTAAAAAAGAGTGGATCTATGTATATGTATAATGGATTCACTTTACTGTACAGCAGAAACTAACACAACATTGTAAATCAACTAGACTCCAAGAACAAAGAACAAAGAAGAAAGAAAAAGAAAAGAAAAGAAACAAAAAGCTCTTCCCATACCCTGGGAAGGTGTTCCACAGTCTAAGCCCGAGTACTGAACCCAGTTGCCTAGGAGGTGACCTCTGCTTATCTCTTCAGCTATTTTGCCTCAAAATTCACATTTAAGTTTCTTTGCTTCTTCCCTTGATCTGAAGAGTCTTGCTTTGGGGACAGAAATTAGGAGTCTGGAATTCTCACCCCAACTCTGCTGTTAGTTAGCTGGGGAATCTCAGGTGCTGCATTTAAGTTTTCTTGGCCTCAGTTTCCTGAGTCATAGGACTTCCCAGACACCAGTCTGTAAATGTGTGCCAGTCAGTTATGAAGCCACAGCTAAATGAAAACACTGGGAACAAGGATATTTACATGTGTGTGTAATTATAACTGCTGGTTTGGGAAATTTCTATCCTTTATTCTGATATCATAACTTTCTAGTGGGATTTTTTATGGGGGTGGAGTAATAAATTGTGTTCATTAATGAAATTATTATTATAATAAATTATTACTGTTTAATTATTATCTTATTACTATCTTTACATGAGAAAATTAGAAGTTAGTGATTTTTTGTTGCCAATACACTTTTTACTGTTTATTGTATTTAAGGGGTCTCTAAAAACCAAATTCTAGGAAGCAATAAACTAGATGCTTTTTATAATTGTTTTCATGTATAGAACCATAAAATTATTTGACTATAACTACCAGGGGTCTAATATTCTTGTCTGAAGATATTTTCAGCAATGATTACCAAAATCTTTCTACAAATTCTCATGATACGCTCCTTTAAATATTAACAAAATAATTGATTTTGTCTTTTTTGAAGAGATGGTATGCTCTCTTTTCCATGGGAAAGATTCAGAGTTTTTTCCTTTCCTCTTTGTCCTTTGGGAAGTTCAGACTGAAATAGATGGGTCCAGTATAGTAACCACATATGCTATATCTGTTTGCTTACTTTGTACGTCTCTCTTTTTGTTACTGTGGTCTATTTTTATTTTTTTAATCTTTAAAAACAAGCTGTGTCAAAAACTTTTTGAGGGAGAGTGTGGATAATAAATACAGAATAAAAGAAAAGTTTAAAAAGAAAATATAAACACTTATTGAAAACTTTTGAAAATATCTTGAGTAGGAAATTCATATAAAATAAGTATAAATGGTAACGATTATACGAAAACAATTTAAACTTACTGATAAGCAAGAAACTCCAAATCTACACAATAGGACATTACTCTCCCCTTCCCCCATCCAATCACTGTTGACAAACATACAAATTGGTGCAACTTTTCTGGCAGACAATTTAGCAATTAATATCAAAGGCTTTAAAATGGTCATGTCTTTTGACCCTAGACTTTTGCTCCTTGGCCTTCTTTCCAAAGAACATGATTAAGGATGTGTTCAATTTATTAGTTATCAAGATCATTTTAACCAAGATGGTGATAACATAGAAAAACTATACCAACTAGCTCGTGCAGCAGCTCTGCGTTTGCTGGGAGGTTGAGGTCCATCCCCACGATGGGATACTCTGCAACAATTACCAACGATTTTCTCCCAGCTGTTACTGTCCAGTGAATAAAGAAACACTGTTGTCCATAGAAATCTAAAGGTAAAGAAGTATATGCATGCCTAGAAAATAACCTGGAATCGCATTCACAGCCTCGTAGCAAAGGGTACCCTGAAGGATAGAACTTTAAAGAGACGTTTTACTCTCTGTGTCTTTGCTTGCCTTTATTTTCTGATTTTTCCCCTTGCAATGAACCTATGTGACTTGTATCATGAGTTAGAATTGTCATTTTCAAAAATAAAAAATAATGAAAAGAAACAAAACAAAAAAACACATGCAGCCTGATTCTAAGTACATCTGTTGATCATAAGAAAACCGGTTTTCCCATTTGCTCTTTGGCGTGTATTTAAACAGTGACAAATACATCATACACTGTTGATAACAAATATTTCTAACCATCTCTGACATGATGGTGAAGTAGAGTGTCTCAGGTAAACTTCCAAATTTTTACTGTTTTTTTGGAGGGTTACCTGAACATGAGGCACCACCCTTTGTCGGGGGAGGTAAAGCATGGGAAGGTCAGAGCCTGGAGCAGGTCTCACAGAATCCTTGAGAGCTACTCCAGCCACCAAAACAGCGGTGCACCCATCCTTGCCCTCTTCTCCCACTCAGCCCTGAGGGCCACCCCCAAAGCCTGAGCTTTTCGCCAAGTGTCACATATATCATGCACTGTTCCCATTCTGGAAAATGTATCAACTCAGCAACATACTGAATGGAAATGCAAGTGTAACCGACTGTTATCTCCTGGTCCCAGGACATCATGAAATAGTCAACTCAAAGCTTCCAATGCCATGTCCTCTGCAAGTTCTAAGTCCTCCTCGGACTTTACAACCGAAATCAGCTCTTCCTTTATACACACACGCATACATACCTGAATAAAGCAATACAAACCAAAACCAAAAATATTTATCCAAAATATTTGTATGCATGGTGTAGTTTTTCCTGATGTGAGTTGGGTGGAAAAATGAGAAATGAAAGAAGGAATTTCACAGTTTCAACACATCAACGTCTAGGTGAACTGATCCCATTGCTCTTCTAAAATGTTACTCAGTCACCCCAAACTGGCCCCAGGTCCACTTTCCCTGCTGGCTGGTCCTTCCCCACCTCCTCGTATTGATCTCTGTTCCTCTTCCGGCCACACAGGGCAGTTCCCCGTCTTACAAGGCTTCCCACACTGCACCTCCCACCCCAAGATCTCTCCAAGGAACAGCCGACATTGAGTATAAACTGGCCAAACCAGCCATCGTCCTAAGTTCTTTATGTATCCAATTCTCACCATAACCCTTCAAGCAAGGTAGTTCCTTAAGAGGAACCCAGTGCCAGCTGGGCTTTTTGTTTGTTTGTTTTTACTTCATTACATAAATAACTCCATTGGCTATTTGGAAACCTGAAATACAATTTTTAGAGCTGGAAGAAACAAATGAACCACGGTGGGTTTATTCTCTGTGTAGCTGTTTAAAGGTAGGACCGATTCACGTAATGAATCTATTTTCTCCAATGCTCTTTCCTTTAAGATGAGTCCAAATATATCTGGCTCTATCCCAAGAAAACAATGCCACGATTCTGCCTCAGTGTAATTCAGAACAACTTGCTTTTAGACCACTTGGAGGGAGGGGGGATGATGACTTGAGGGAAGAGACAGATGTAGAATTGATTAACTGCAACTTACAAAAGTGGTGTAAAAGGGATGGGTTGTCACATCTGACAGACACACACCTGAGAGACCCGTCATCCTGGCCAGCCCTTCAGATTCCCTCTCACTTAGCCCACACCTAAGTGAAGGAGCTCTTCACTAAAAGTCCTCAGGCAACAACCCTCATCTGTTTCCTGCTGTTTCCACTCTCAGCCTGAAGGGATGAGAGGAACCCAGGAGTTGGTCCATTGAGGACAGTTGAGAGGAGATGGGATCCAAGTGAAGGAAATAGACATCCCCTCGACCCTGCCCAGGTAGAAGGCCCAGATCTGTTGCCCTCCCTTCCTCTGACCTCTGCCGGGGATCCCCACTGGCTGAACTCAACCAGAGCCAGGGGGCACCAGGGCCCAGCGATGATCAAGCAGATGGACGGCAGCGGGGTGTGTGCGTGCAGGGACAAAGGGAGGAGACCCCTCCCCATGGCGCTCAGAGCATAGGAGACAACAGGAGCAGACACGTGCACACACACACACGCACACACGCACCTGTTGTCTTCTCTGGGAGGCTATCTTTCGCCCGCCTCACAAACTTAGGCATCTTTCCACACGCCTTTCCCGGAAAGCCTTCTGAAGTTTCCCTCAGCTTAGAGTGCCTTATACATTCATCCAGTAAGGTTCTTATCTCACCACCTGCTTTCTGGACTCTTTTCTCCCTCTAGACTTAAAGTCCCTTGAAGTCAGGAATGGTGTCTTATTTATCATTGTGTCCTGGGAACCTACGCGGGAGCCTTTCATCCAGCGCTCAGCGGAAAAAACTTACAAAATAAAACACATTATGGCAACACTTCGGGAGTTTTTCACACAAAAGTGTCTTTACTGTTGTGTTTTATTCCTTTGGTATTCCTCCCAGCACAGATGGAATAGGCAGAGTAAGATATGAAATGTGGTTCATCATTACGTAGAGCAAAGATTTGGACTAAGTTGGAGAAGAGGTGTTTCCATGTGCCTCCCCCACCTCCCAGCCCCCTGGGATTCAGTGGACATGGGACCAGTTCTGCCCAGTCGGTTATGGCCGGAAGGGGCAGGTATCACTTCCGGTGACAAGTGTGTGTGCTGTTTCCCTATCCTCGGCCACAAGGTGCCTCACATTCCAGAAGGTGCTGACACGAGCTTCAAAGAGACTCCCTCCTCCTGGGCCTTGAGTGACTTGGATCAGAGCCTTCCATCATCCCTCACTGGCCAGGTCCACGTGACCGAGAAATAAACCTCACTGTTTAAATCCCTGAGACCTTTTGATTTGTTACCACAGAATTGCCCAGCCTGCTTATCACTCAGAATGCAACTTCTTCTATAAAAGGGACCACAGTTGACTAGCTTGTCTCTAAGCTCCTTTGTAAGTTATGGACTGACTTGTGAATTCATATGTAGAAGCCCTAACTCGTGGTACCCCAGAATGTGACTGTATTTGGAGATGGGGCCTTTAAAGAGGTAGTTGAGGTTAAATGAGATCGTAAGGCTGGGGCCCTGATCTAATAGGACTGGTGCCCTTATAACAGGAGGAAGAGACACCAGGGGTATGAACCAACAAGAAAAGACCACGTGAGGACACAGAGAGAAGATGGCTATCTCCAAGCCCAGGAGAGAGGCCTCAGAAAAACTCAGCCCTGCCGGCACCTTGACCTCAGACCTCCAGCCTCCAGAACCATGAGAAATGAATTTCTGTTCTTTAAGCCACCCAGTCTGTGGTACTTCGTTATGGTAGCCCAAGCAGACTAACACTGTGACCTGATAGTCTATAACTTTCATCTTATATTTGAAGGATTAGAGGGAAAAAAAATCTATGAATAAGATCCACAAAATAGGAAAGTAAGTGGCATAATATTTTCTCTTTTTTTTAGGATTTCTTATTAACCACAGATAAGACTTTTTCATAAGCTAACATATAAGAGCCAAAGAAACACAATTCTGTTTTCCCTTCTGGGCACATTTAACTTTCTTAGCATTCTAATCAAGGATTTATGATGTCATTCCGGAAAGCATACATCTTTTTTGGAAAAATGCATTTCTTTTATCGTTATATCCCTGTATCCCCATGGTGGGTGACCAGAATTTGGCCCTATGAATCCTAAGGGCACTGACTAAGCAAATTATCATTTGTACAACATCACAGATCCTTGCTGGGAGCTGGAATAAAATCAGATTTAAGTGAAGAGCTAAGTTTTGGATGTGGGAATTGATGTGTTGGTTCTCATCAGGAACACAGGCATATAACAGCAATGAATGAATATTCCAGCAAGGAACACTGAACTGGGCTGACAGATCTGTTGTGTAAGGGCCACCAACCCCCCTCCCACGTCCATAGCACATCTTGCTAATCAGCCAGACACCCGTCCCTCAGTGACTCTGAACTTGGCTCAGAACCCTCCTTAAAAGCAGAGCAGCCACTGTCAGGGAGGGCATGTGCACTAAATCCCGGAGCCCTGTCTCCAGAGTCTGGTCCAGAGATTTTGTTCACTTCTGCTTCCTTGTTCTTTGACTTCTTATCCTCCATGTAACCTTCTTTTTGTTCTATGCCTATCCTTTTGTCATGGGTGGAATTGTGTCCCCCCAGAAGATATGTTTGAGTCCTAACCCCCTGTATCTCTGAATGTGATCTCATTTGGAAATAGAGGCTTTGTGATATGCTGTGTGTGTGTGTAGTGTGTGGTTGTGTGTGTATGTCTTTTCTACCCATACCTATCACCACTACTGACCCTACATTCTTCCACTCTGCAGGAAGGAATTGGCAGAAAGTGTATCAGTTTCCTGTGGCTGCTATGACAAGGACCACAAAGTGCATGGCATAAAATAAATGTATTCTCTCACCGTTCTGGAGCCTGGAAGTCAGAAATCGAGTGTTGCAAGGCCACGCCCCCTCAGAATGCTCTAGGGAAGCATCCCTTCTCGTCTCTTCCAGCTCTGTCCTTGTGGTTACTGGCTGTCCTTGGTTACTGGCTGTGGTTACTGGCTGTCCTTGGTTACTGGCTGTGGTTACTGGCTGTCCTTGGTTACTGGCTGTGGTTACTGGCTGTCCTTGGCTCAAAGGGGCATCACTCCAGTCTCTGCCCCCATCATCCTGCAGCCTTCTTCCCTGTGAGCACGTCTCTTCCATGTCTCTGTGTCCAAGTCAACCCTCTTTATAGCGACGTCAGTCACTGGTCAGGACCCATCCAACCCCAGTGTGACCTCATCTTAACTTGTAACACACCACATAACACCACACCACACACACACATACACCACGCATGACACACCACATACACCACACACATACATATACACCCCACACACACACACCACACAGACATACCACATACATCACACACACACACCACACACACCACACACACACACATACCACATACTTATTCAATAATAAATGAGGACCATGAGTGCAGGGTTGTGTAATACATGTGCTATAAATGCTTTTTTCCTGACTTCAGGAGAATAACCCTATATAGTTAACCTTAAATGAAACTATTCTGACACAAACGGCTGTCCTTTAATATACTATGTTCTGTTAGAAAAAGAATTGTACTTGGTTTGCCTTTGGCCAAAATAAACTGTGGAAAATGTTCCACTTATTCTAGCTTTCTCTCTAAGACCTCTAAAACCTGTGGCAACATTTAAATGGAGCCTCTATGAATAAATCCCACTTTAAGCCGCACAGATACCACGGTGTTTGTTAAAATTCTACAACAATAAAACAATAAGCTGAAGTGATGAGCGGTTTCCTTGTATTTAGGCTCTATGTCTTTGAGTGAGATTGAGATTCAAAGACAAGATTTGTGGGAAAAGTCATAGTCTCCAGACCCTGAAAGGAAATAAAGTGTGATCATTTGTCAGCAAGCAAAACAGAACTGCTTTTTTTCTTAATGTGTGGCAGTTAAGGAAAAGCAGATATTTATATTTTCCTTCTTACCTTATAGGTTTTAAGTTCCTAAACTGTAAGTTTCATCATAGGCCTTGAGTCAATGGCCGAAACAGTCAAAACAGTTCTGGAAGGAGAGGTGATCTGACACGGCATCACATGCATTTTGGAAAATCACTGTGGAAAATCAGCCTCCTTCTAATCATAAAATCCTTTGATGGCTTTAGTGAGATCATTTTAATCTTCTGCAACGCTTCATGCTATAATAATTAACTTGTGTGCAAATTAATGCTATTTTTAATTATCTTTTTCTATAGAGATTTTAACACCAGAGCATTCTTTAACAAGATTCATAAATCTTAAGCGATTTCAGCCTAAGCGGGCAAAAGCTGAAACAGAGATGTGGGGCCGTGTTGAAATATTTAGAAGGTTGCTCTAAATCATTCTAAATCCATTATTTTTAGAGGGAAGTTTTGAAACTACCACTCCATAATCATTCATACTCAGAAAAGCGCTCCATAATTATGGGAGCTAAAGACCATCCTCTGAGTTGAAAATTATGGAATTGATGCAGATCCCAGGGAACACAGTTCTGGAGACAAATCGCTCTGTGGTGGTCAGCCTGGCCTGGACCCATCAAAACTGCATGCTCCTGGCAGGCCTGGTTTCCCCAAATGGTCAACCTGTCAATGGGACAGCACCTACCTGGTGCGTCTGATGCCACTGAGATGCCACTGTCATCTCCCGGCTGCAAGGTCACTGCTTTTAGGAAATGACACTCTACCTTGAGGAACCCTTGGGGCTCATCGTGTGCCCCCAGAACCCTACATCCTCGGACGCAAGAGGGCTGCGGTGCTCCACCAAAAATTGCCTGGAAAAGTCCCTCACAAGGAAGCTCAAGCAAGAATGCAGGTGACAGGCAGGTGGGGTCATGGGATCCCAGACTAGGGTCTGCTTCCAGATGTGGGCATCTTACTTCCTGGAAGGCGATCCTCCATCTGCAAGCCTCTGCATTTCATCAACCAAAATGGCAGTGAATGAAGCAGGCTTTCGTCCAAGCTCAGAGGAAGTGGTCGCTGCCCCAGTGATGCACCATTCAGGTGAAACTCTAGAAAGAGCTCCCTGCCCAGTTGGAGGGGTATGTGCGTCTGGTACGTCCAGCCATGGGCTCCTTCAGGGTTCATCTCCGCTTGGAGCCACGGTCATGCTTTCTTCAGGTGGCCCCTAGCCAATGACCTGGCAAGACCATCCAGGCCCTGGCCATTCGCACCCATCACAGGGTCCCTCAGGGCACTTTGCTGGGTCTGCACCAGAGCCAGATAGCTCCCCCCTGCCCACCCTGCTCCTTCCCCTTGACTTGCACAAAAATTACCCCAACAAACCTCTTCATTCCTAACCCCATCTCAGTACCAGTTCCCAGACAACCCAGCCAGCTCGGGAGCTATTATCAAGTCCCTACACGCAGACTGACTGGATCCTAAAGAATCTTCAGCTAAGGAGAACAAGGGCAATCGAATAGGGCTGACGCTATAAGCAAATGGAATTGCAGGAGGGAAAATGAGGATTGGGACGGTGAATTGGCAAATGTTTAGAAGAGAGAAAATAGAATTTCATAAGATTGAAAAGCTGTGAATATTACAGGAACATTCACAGATTGGGTAAATCCCTTTCCGAGCTTCCTAATAATTTAAGCAGCAGTCCTTTCCCCATTACAGATGCTATGTGCTATGTCTTGACTTGTGTTTTCAATGGCTCAGTCATAAAATGCGTCAGTCTGCAGCTCAAGCTCTGTGGCACTGAGTGCTTGTACTGGGCGCTTTTTTAAGACCTCTGAGGGCTCAGGACACTTACACTGTGGAGGCCGCTCAACAGAGCATCGTCAGAGAAATTAAATATATCCCCAGGTCTCTATGAGTTGAGTTGATTCGTTATTACCGTATATTTTTGTGGACCTTTAAACGTTTATGAATTTTGATTTTGCAGGTTTTCTTTTATGTCTCAGAGCCTATATATCTTTTATCCAGACTGTAACCATTTATTTTGGCAGTGTGGTAGGGGGCCGCTTAGTAAGTAGGTAGGCCCTGGTGTTTCCCACACCGTACATGATGGGTAAAGAGCCTGGTCTTGGCTGGCCCCTGCGCATGTCTGGCAGAGAATTCTCTGGCTTGTTTTAAGACCACATTTCAGTGAGTGAAGGCAGAGAGGCTTCCCACACACAGCAAGGCCACAGCCAGCTCCTGTGGACAAAAGGCCAGAAACTTTCTCCCGTGAGCCCAGCGTCTTCGGTTCTTCAGCAAAGCTGCAGCGGGATCCTGCGGGCAGCACCTCTTTAGCTTCTGAGTCAGACCTTTCAGGTCCCTGATCTGACCTCACAGCTGGGCAGGGTCCCTGGGAGCGGTTTGCACTTGCCCCGGAGAAGATGAAAATTGAGGCCGCCGAGGGATGTGACAAGAGGGTGCAGACAGGACCAACAAGCCTGGTTCTTGAAGCAGGAGCAGCGCCAGGCAGCCCAGGGCAGGGCGCTGTGTTTTCCTGTCTTTTTTTTTTCTTAATATTTTTGAAGGCTTAACAAAATTTGTTTTATTGAAGTACAGTTGATTTGCAACGTTGTCTTACTTTCTGCTACACAGCCCAGCGATTCCGTTATACATATATATACGTTCTCTTTCATATTCTTTTCCGCTGTAGTTTATCACGGGATATTGACTATAGTTCCCTGAGCTGTACAGTAGGACCATAGAAGGCTTTCACAGAAGGAAGTAGCAGCTCCACTGGGGCTGTGCGCTTCCAGCTTCAGGACC
Source organism: Grampus griseus (assembly GCF_964374135.1). NCBI lineage: Eukaryota > Metazoa > Chordata > Mammalia > Artiodactyla > Delphinidae > Grampus > Grampus griseus. The sequence continues at coordinate 3,970,512 of NC_139001.1, forward strand.
GTGTCTGCGCTGCTGCGTCTCCAGGCTTCCCCACAGCACTCTCTGCCTTGGGAGACGGCACCAACTGGGTTGCCCCCGTGGTAGCTCTGGTTGGGTCTGGCCAGCGAACAGCCCAGCAGGAGGTCAGAAAGAGGCAGAGGGGAGGGAGGCCAGGCATTGTCCCCTTGGCCCCTCCCCAGTGAGGTCATCCCCCCCCACCCCCCAGGGAGAACCACCTCTGTCTCTCAACCAAAGATCCCTACCCCCTCAAGGCGGCTGAGTCTTCACCCTGGCCGCTCAAAGCGTGTCCACCCTGAGGGGTCCTAGTGAGACGTGGAATTTGGGCTTCCACCCTTCCCACTGAGTTGGAATTGGCATCTCAACCAGCTTCTGGGTGCCTCCGGCCCAGCTGCTACCAGTCTGCGTACCCTCGGTTCCCTGGGGTTTCTCAGGCCCCCGCACCTTTGTAAATAGACCTTTGGCAAGTAAGCCTTCCTCGACTTGCCCCACTGAGAGCCTGTGTTCTGGGGGACTCTGAACCCGCTCATCTCCCCCTCCTCCGCCTCTGTCTCCACTTTCTAACTACTCAGCTTCTGACCAGGGCACGGGGTTTGTTCAATTACTACATCAGCCAGCTGGGGACACGCTAAGTTTGAGGTGACAGAGGTGGGTGGGGATCAGAGGCTGACAGACCCAGAAAGGAAGGAAACCTCAGATCCAGGGCGCCCAGGGGATGGGCTTGAGCCTGTGGAGGAAAAGAGCCCCCGGAGAGACCAGTGTCAAGACAAAAGGCCCGAGGATGAGAGAGGGATGAGAGGTCACAGTGAGAAGAGACAGAAATGCACGATCGAGAGGGTGAACGGGGATAGAAAACTATTAAAGACTGTTTAAAGTTCAGTGTGGTGGGCTGCTGGAAGTCCGCTACGAGCAGACTGAAAAGACACCCCGCACCGTTAGATGGGAACCGAGCACAGACTCCTGCATCCCACGCTCTGCTTCCTCCGTCTTCGCCATCGGTTCCCACGTTTGATAACCTCACAAGCACCCTCATCCCCAGCCAGCAGCTTTCATCCCGTTTGACCCAGACCCCTGCTCGGCGCCCGGACCCCGGCACCCCGACCCTGGCACCTCCAGCATCTTCCAGCCCCCTGGGCGCCTTGCTCCAGGCATCCCAGGTCACAGGGAGAAGGAAGCTAGATCTCTTCCCAGTGAAAACTGAAGCACCAGACGGCTTCTTCTTTATTTAAGCCTAAACCAATCCCTAATGGCTGTACGTGAATGGATTTGTCCCGTTTCCTGATGAAATATTCTACTGTCTCTCACACAAAAATAGCAAAATGAATGAGTGCGGAAATGATGGATGCAGAGACGCTGAGTGTAACCCAAGGTAAGTGCTTTTCCCTGGTCCAAATCTGCTTTTAATTGGAAGAGCTCTGGTGAATACTTCTGTGCTGTCTCATTTGTAACATGAAGTCGTTCAAATAGATGGTCTCACCCCCACTGACTTCATGAGTTCCTCTGATTTTATAAGGGGAGAATGGGACGAAACAGCTCCTGACAGAAGGAAGGTTCTTTGTGTTTGCCTACTCATTCCTGGTATCTGTGTGAAGGAAAGGTGTCACAGGCAGGACTCAGAGGGTGGACGTTTTGAAACATACACACTCCCTCCTGGGGCTGGAGTCCCTCCTGGGTTATTCCCGGGAGACCCGACAGCGATGCCGTACTGTCCGCCAGCCTCCAGGGGACACTGAATCTGCTTTAAATCTACTCACCTGCCCAGTGAGTTCCAGGGCCTGGCCTCCTAGGGTTGTTCATGATGTGTTATTTTGTTTTGATACTAATTTATTTTTCATTATAAAAGCAGAACAAAATTACCTGTGGAAATTTTCAATATACCAAAAGAGGGGGGCAAATAAAGAAAGATAAAGAAAGGAAATTATCTAAAAGGTCCAGCACCTAGAGCCAATTCTTGGTATCCTTCTGTGTTTCCAGTTCGTACCACACACAAAAATTTTTAGATGCAGTTGTGATCACACTGTGTATACAATTCCACATCCCAGTATATAACACGAGCATTTAGAACAGATGGTGGAGCAGACGTCTGTGCCCAGGAACTGGTCCTGAGGGTCACTCAACACCAGCATCAGGCTGCCAAGATGAAGCTGGACTGTGGTAACTGCTTTTTAAAAATGAGGAAATAGGGCCTCCCTGGTGGCGCAGTGGTTAGGAATCTGCCTGCCAATGCAGGGGACACGGGTTCGATCCCTGGTCCGGGAAGATCCCACATGCTGCGGAGCAACGAAGCCCGTGCACCAAGACTACTGAGCCTGAGCTCTACAGCCTGCGAGCCACAACTACTGAGCCCGCGAGCCACAACTACTGAAGCCCGTGCGCCTAGAGCCTGTGCTCCGCAACAAGAGAAGCCACCACAATGAGAAGCCTGCGCGCCACAATGAAGAGTAGCCCCCACTCGCCACAACTAGAGAAAGCCCTCGCGCAGCAGCAGAGACCCAACGCAGACAAAAATAAAATAAAAATTTTTTTAAATGAGAAAATAAAAGATTTGGTAGACTAGGAAATAAGAATGAGAGAAAGTTATATTTTTTGTAGCAAAGCACTTGACAATCTCTCAGTGTGTCCTTTTCTACAAAAGCACAGAAATGAGGGCTGGGTTTAGGTCTAGAGACTGGCTTCGTGGTTTCAGGGAGGATGGTGGACCCTGCTTCTTGCCTATAACTGGGCTTTTCCCTGGGGCTGTGTCCACCGCTGGCCCCAGGACCTGTCCCAGCCCAGACGACAGGTATAGGCAATTTGGGACAACTGAGCTTACACCGGGGTGCCCGGCTTAAGTCCCACACGTGCCTGGTGTACTTCCCGGCACCTTTGATTCACATGCTGGGATGACCTTTGGGCCCATCTCTGCACAGACACCTCATTCCAGTTATATTCCATTATATTCGTGAGAGGCAGCAGGGTTTGCTCTAACCGGAGGGCTGATTTATATCATAGAGAAAGGAAAGAAGGGAATAGCTCTTCTCAGAGGAGGTACCTCAAAATGTGCTTGACAAGCTGGGTCATGTCGCCCCATTGCCAAATCAGACGTCTCCAAAGCCATCAATCTCACAGTAGTTTTCCAGCACCTCCTTGTCTGTTCCTGATAAAGCAGATGACTTCATCAGAAAGAGCTGCCTCATTTTGTGATTTGGGCACCATTCCCCAGACTCCGCGTACTCCAGCCATCCTGAGGAACAAAGCACCTGTGGCCAAGTTGCATCTGGTTCGGGATGCTCTGAGCACGTCTCTGACAGGCACCAGCAAGACCAGCCTGTGATCTGCAACATAGCCCCATATCTTGGGATGGGTGGGTGTTTTGGAGAGGTGATCGTCTCCCCCATCAAAGCGAGAGCTTTCTGAGGACCCCAGCCTCGGGGTTCCAGGGTGAGGACCGAGAGGGCTTTGGGTGATGGAGACAAAGCAGATGGAGAGAGAAGCCTCCTCTGGCTCCAGGGAGATGGCGGGAGCTTGTCCAAGCCAAAGGGGTGGATGGTTCGTTGGGAGAGATGGTTCCAGGGGAGCTTTACAGCCTGGGAGGATGGAATCCAAGGAAAAGAGAAAAAGCAGGGAAGCTCAGAGCTACTCCTCTCTCCCTTGTCTGCTCAGTTATCCACAAACAAGGGGATGAGAAGGGAGTTATCAAGCAGAGGGGTCAGGATTAAGCAACTGGAATTCTTTCTCCAGTCTAGGCCCAGCTTGCGTGTGTGTGTTTTGGAAGGAGTGATGGAAACACCATTCCGAGGAGGACACGAGGTCAGGGCGGGTCAGCCTGCCCATCTGGAGCCCATCCCCTGGCACCGCGACCCTTTCCTGACACTTCCCTCTGCACTCGTGGCTTGTCCGGCCTTTGCACGTGTGCTGGCCGTGGAGGGATAAGCCAGAAACCTTTCCCTGAGGCTTTACAAGGCCATCAGAGAGCTTCAGAAGAGAGCAGCCCGGCCTCCAGGAGCTTGGAACTCTGTTTCATCGCACAATTATCAACGTCCCCTCGCCCTGTATCTCCCACAGGACGTCCATATTTCTACAATTCATCCTCTGCAAACCTTAATTACGGCGAAGCATTCCAAACTGATTATGCCTCAGACATAAAAAAAAAAAAAAAACAACAAAGCAAAGAATCCCCTAAATGTATTTGTCTGCTCGTGTCTCAGCTTAGACCATTAAAGGCAGTCACTTCACCTCTTTGCGACTGTGCTCCGGTTTAACAATTCTGACTGAATTACGATTCTGTGACTCATCGGCTCGTTTGAAAAATTCATCAAAAACCTGCTTTGCCTCAATGTTTGCTGTAACTTGAATCAGTTGCTTCATTAAATTTAATATCTTTGGTGGGGGCTGTGGGGATACACGGTCATTTGATAATTAATTGCTTGAAATGGTTTGTTTCCTTTCTCCTCCATTTTTCTTTCTCATTTGAAGATCAGATCCACACGGGCATTTCAGAGGAAGTGGGTCTGTGCCTCCGTTTACAGAGGTGCTTTCACGGCCCTGAGCTGGCCGGGTCTGCAGGGAGAACTACGACACAGGGCTTTACCTCTTAGGCAGGCGGCCAAGCACCTCTCAGGACGGAGCTCAGAGGTGGGCAGAGAGAAGGGCTCTGTCCTCCCTGCCAGGACCTCAGAAGAGAATCGACAGGTGAAAACGGGGACCCGGGCAGCTTGCAAGCCACCCCATCTCTACTTTCTCCCGTGGCTTCTCCAGCAAATGCTCTCAGCTAATTCCAAGCCGTTCAGTGTCCTCAGGCCTCTCTCGCCAGATGCACTGGATTTAGAGCTTCGTGCCCCTCTCCTACCAGCCGGTTCTGCTTCACATCTGATAAAAGACAATCCCACGTGTTGGTTTTCTGGAAAATATCAGATAGACAAGCCCAGGCAGGGATGCTTTTCCTGTCTGGCTAAGCAGAGAGGGCAAAAGTCCTCCAGCCCCATTAGGGCAGAAGTGCAGGCGGGGAGAGCAGGGCACAGCAGAGCCGCCTCGGGGCGCAGGGCAGGGAAGTGGAACCGCAAGTTGGCATCGCTCGCCCCAGCTCTAGCTGTTTCTCTGGGAATAGCGCTCCTGGCTTTTCTGTAAACCCCTGTGGGCGAGGGGACACAGCCCCTTACCTACTTATGCACACATCTCTCCTTTCACTCTGCCAGGGCCTTGGATTCTAGGTGTTGTAGGGAGAATCCCCAATCCTGAATGAGGCAAGCAGAGCATCCCAAACTGTAGGTCTCCTTCCCCTCACCTCCCCATCCCCACCCACGTGTGCTGCCATCCGACTAGGCTTTTCCTCCCCCTACGAATCATCTTACATCCTGACCTCCACCTTGGGCCTCTGCACAGTCTCACCCACAGCTCTGGATCCCGTCTGCAAAGCGCATTCCCAGAGGAACAGCCAAACTCGCTGCTGGGGACCAGAGCTGGTCTCGAAGCCAGCTGGGGGGACCCAGCTGAATTTCTTTGGAATAGCGACTCCATCCCAAGTTCTGCCCGGAGACCCCAGGTCAGGTACATCCCCATGGCCATGGCCACCAACCAGAACTGTCCTGAGGAGCACAGACCTTGTGAGAGGACACCAGGTACCCAGCGCCCCCTCACCTCGGATGCCCTCAAGTCTGAACTCCCTCCTGTCAGGCCAGCTTGACACCCTCCCATCACCTTCGGGCTGCTTGCCCAAGCCACCAACAAGGTATCACCTGATACATCCAGGCTAAAAATGGTATGAATTCTGCCCACATCCAAAGTTGGCACTTTGGTACAGCCAGCCCATACTGTGCATATTCACAAAAGGGAATAAAAATCACCTATCAAAGTTATATCTTATGACCCATTGACCTTAGCCGACTGCACCAGGATCTAGGAAACACCCCATCCTAGCGAAAAGAGTTTGGAATCACAGCTCCTACAGGAAACAAGAAAACGTGACTCCAGTCCTGCACATGGGATTCCCTTCAGAAGTTACATGTGCAGAGGTCCTAGTCTCTATCAACTTATTTTTTACATTTTAAAGTTGCTTCCTGTACTTACTAATAATGAGGGGTTTAATACTTCTTTTAGAAGTTTTGTTTTTTACAAGTAGACCTCTGCTGTGATGTTTGTGCCAGTAAATCTCTCCGGCTCCTCACATACGTTGCCAAATCCCTCCACCCCCAAATAACCCAACCAAAAAGCTGCATCCGAAATTAATAACCATGATCGTAAATCATAGTGAAGGTTTTATCCTTTCATTCTGCGTACGACATCCTGACTAAATGAGTACCCCCATGCACACAGGACTTATCAAAAAGGGAAAAAAACCTTCCTTAATCAAAGGCATATTTCATCTCTGAAAAATTCATCAGAATGTGTTACAGAGTGACTGTAGGTCTTAAAATTCTCTCGCTAGCACATCTGGAAGCTCACATTTTTTTCCTGTCATTATATTCAGGAATACAAGCGGTTCTGATTTGCATGCACAAAGCGGTTTCTTCATCTCTTATCTTGTGTGCCATGTGAGTGAATTTCTGTGATCTATGGTTACAATTACTGAAGTATGGGTTAAGAGTGCCTACATTATGCAGATGGTTGTCTTGATCAAGAAGCTGCCGGAAATATAATACAGTGAGGGACCATGTGTTTCTACAATGCTGATCTCTTCCTCTGGAGCCCTGCCTGCTGCCCGGAATCAGAGATTTCAGGAGTACCTGAACCCAGACTCTTCCAGGCTTCAATCAGGAGTGATGCTGACAAGTTACCCTGCTCTTGCAATCTTGTACCCAAAGCCAGTTATTGAGGGGCCACCTTCTGATTCCTGTAGCCCATCAGGCTGACTTATTTCTTCTTCTCTGCTAAGGCACTCTTCCTCTCATCTCTAAATGACACAGCTGCCGGCTCTTGCCACGTCCTCTCAGGTAGATGTTAAGTGCATCCATTTCTTATCTTTTGGCTGAAATCAGGGACCAACATCTCCAGGAAGGGCTCTCATCATTTATAATCGTGCCCATTCTACCTGTGCGTAGCAGCCGAGTTTGTGCACAGAGTAAATGGTGAAATGTGCAGAAAAGCAGTCTGTGTGCCAGGCGTGTGGAAGCTTATGTTTATCACCACCGCCTTCCGAAAGCAGGGTTGCTGGGACCTATGATGGCTATCATCCGTACGAAACATCCCTGTCCTGTGGGTGGGAGGGACCAGGGAACTCTAAAGATAAAGGTACTTGAGTTTATCCCACAACACTTGCTAAAAGAGCTTGGAGAGATTCCTCAGACTCAGTTTCCTCAACTATAAACTGGAAACTATAATATCCCCTGTGTATTCGTTTCCTAGGGCTACTGTCACAAAGTTCCACAAAGCGGGAGGCTTAGAACCACAGGAAGTTATTATCTCACAGTTCTGGAGGCTGAAGTCCAAAATCAAGATGCTTGTGGGGCTGTGCTCCCTCCGAAACGTAAGGGAAGGACCCTTCTTGCCTTTACCAGCTTCTGGGACCCACAGATGATTCTGTGGCAGCATCACTCTGGTCTTCACACGTGTCCTCCCTGTGACTCTCCACGTGGTCCTGCCTCTGGGCGAGCCTGTCTCTATATCCAGATATCACCTTTTTATAAGGACTCCAGTCATATAAGTCATACCAGAACAGAGCCCACCCTATGACCTCGTTTGAACTAGGCAACCTCTATAAAGACCCTATTTCAAAAAAGGGTCACATTTGGAGGTGCAGGGGGTTAGGATTCCAACATCTCTTTTGGAGGGGACAGAATTCGGCCCACAACCTAGTACACAGGGCCATGGTGAGATCTCAAGGTGAGGCAGGCAGAGCTAGCTCTGTGCTCCACCCATGAATGGCCGCCAGTGCCATGCCCTCCAACCCCTCCCAACCCCCTGGGGACAGGCATTTTCCAAGCAGCGCACGGTGCAGCCTAAGTTAATCGAGGGGACTTGGTTAGGATTCAAACTCTATAGTGAGCAGGAACTTTATGAAAATGAGCCGCAGGCGTCACGGTGGGTCCCAGGCTAGATATGCAAATTCAGCTTCCAGATAATCCTTGCAGCTCCTGCGGCTGCCCCCAAACAACGCATGATAGGAGTCATGTGAGCTTAGACATTAGTCACGTCTAAACTTACCACAAAACCTGTTTTCTTCCAAAATCATGGGCAATCATTCTCTCTGAAAAGACCAAGGTTCATTGTTTTTCAAGGAGATATGAAAGGGAGAAGAAGACTGAATAAAACATAACTATTAAAGACGCTATTGGGGTAAATGTCACACAAGGTAATGAATGCTTTGAGCAAAGATTGGCTACAAGCATGTTCGGCATAAAGACAACAAGGTGAAACATCCAGACCGAGGGTCAAGGTTGCAGGGTTTCAGCATGGCTCTCGCTGTCCTAACAGCCTGGCTGCACTCGGGAACCCCTTTTAAAGAATTCTTAATAAACAATACGACGTTCATCGCTCTCAGGGACCTGTCCCCAGGCTTTGGCTGAGGACCCGACCAGCCTACGGGGTAAGCAGTGTGCATGCCCTATGGAGTCCAGGATTCGTGCGTGCCTGGCTCTGCATTAAACACAGCTGCATGAATCGAACTATAGTTTCCAGTGGCGTAAAACAGGACCTTATAATTAAAATGGCTTTGAGCAGCGCTGGCTGCCCATCCTCCTACTTCAGAGAGCTCCAGACAATCTTCTTTTATGTGGGCGCACACAGTTTTACTGTCAAGAGTTGGGAATCAGTGGGGAAACCAGTCCTGCTGGTTAACTATTGCCGGAGATTATAACGTGATAGCCATTTGTCTTAAACTCCAATCCCCATTCCAGCAGATGTTCTCCAAAACATGTCATGGCAGAGGCTATAGAAGGGCACATTTGACAGTGATTACTTCTTGCTGGTTTCACTGAGAAATCATATGGTGCCCAAACTGATGTTCTGTGGGACTATCACTGAGGGCTTTTTCCCGCTTTGGTCATGATGAGGAACCTGCCACCAAAAAAAAAAAAAAAAAAAAATTCCCAGTTAAAATAACTTTTCCAATATTCTCTACAGAATAGAATTTTGGGAAACCCACTCATTCTTAATGTTTCTAATTTTCCCCCTCTCCCCACCTGCCCCAGTTTCCTTCTAGTGGAGAGTTTGGGTTTGGATTCTCAGTTCCCAAAACACATGCAACGTGACCATCTAATAAACTCTCTGACTTACCTGGGTCTGACCTCAACCAATAACACAAAAGTCCCAGGTTCGGTGCACTTTTCAAAAGCAATTAACCACGTCCAGAGCAACTCTTACCCACACTCCCGTTGAGAAAAGGCACGGAGTCCATCTAGTTCTCCACTGGTTCCAGAATTTTCCTCATGAAACGTAGCCTTTATTATCTTGTTCCCTTCCCTGCCACGGAATTGTACTTTACCATCAGACTCTCCACGTGCATGCAGTGGTGACAGAAGAAAAGCCCTTGAGCTCTTGAGGACACAGTGCATCAAATCACTTAAGAAGCCCGATGTAAGAAATGGCATTACACGTGCACACACATACACACACGCACCAGGAGACATTTTGCCTCCCTGAGGAAGTCATTCGTTTTCTTTCATGAACACTGAAATCTGATAGCCAATTCATGTTTCTGTTTTTGCTTTGGCTACCACAACCATCAGAACCAAATTTGCATCTCAGCTTCTTTGGTAGGGGTAATACCATAGGGTTTTTCTGCCTTCCCTAAACTTCTGCTATCTTGATTCTCCCCCAACTGTGATGTCTCCAGTCCTAATGCATTATTTTTTTATTCCTTTTTTCCTGACTCACATATCTGTTTTCTGAACATCACCTAAAATCATTTGTGGAAAGAGGTGGGTATGTAAATAAGTCAATTACATTGGTGAATAATGAGCTCATAGAGTGAAATATCTTTAACCCAAGTTTGTAGCTCCATTGATGAAACATATGTTTCTGTGTGTGAACCTGGGGAATCAGGTACTGGTCCCAATGGTTGGTGTTGTTTTCCTGAACCCAAAATTAGAACAAAATGAGGAAGTCTGATATCCTTTGGACAAGAATCCCTGTCCCTTGGGGTTCTGTTCCCTCTCGTATCCCAGTTGCTCCTGCATCTTCACCCTCCCTCTCTCTGGACGCCTCACCCACAGCATCTAAACGTGCTCAAACTTGCAGCAGAGTCAACAAATAAAAATAAGCAATGTCCTTCTCCCCTCTCTATTCCTCTGCTTGAAGGGTGGGCAGCAGTCCATGGATGGGAATCCAAGACTTTCAAGGTCACTCACAGCTGCACTGAGCGCTCCTGATTCTACAGGATCCAAACCTTGTGCGGGTCCCTGGATGCTGAGGTTCAGATTGTCACACAATGAATAAAGTTTCAAACATTAGAGAATCGTCACCAACAGAGGGCTGGACTCTAGAGGTCAGTGAATGGATTTTGCATGGCGTCTCATGTGTTAGGGATGGTAGAGACATCATCTAGGCCAACCCTGACACCCAGGGTCCTCTCCACCCCACACCTGCCTGGAGCCAGTCCCGGCATCTGCCAGCCTCCCCAGCCACTAGGACGAGCGCCTTCACTGCACCTTCCTCTGTCAGGGGCTGTGCCCGCCCACCAGCTCTCCCAGACCCATCAGCAGGACCGACCGATGGTGAATAGGACGGAGGTTCAGTTTCAGGGCCCTGGGAGCAGCCTAGCAGTGTGTCCCTGGGGGCACTTGTCGTGTGAAGTTTGCAGAGGGATGTATCTGGACTGGTACCGGTTAAGCCCACCATCTCTTTCCCCTCCGACTTCTCTCCATCCTTCTGCCGTGGGTGGAGGAGGGGCCAGGGCATTTGGGGATCCATTTCAGGGGAAGTTGAGTTGGGAAACTGATTAGTTCTGGGTCGTGGGATATCTTTCTGTGGTTTGTGTCCACTTCTGTGTACAGTTATGTTGTTGGTCACCACCCAGGTTTAGAAATAACTTCTGTGAATCCTCCCCCTATCCCTCGGCTGCCCATGGAGTGTGCTAACCCCTGGATTTTGACAAACTGGTTACCGGTGTCACCAACACAGAGAATCCTGAGGTGCAGTCCCTGGGCTAGAAACCCAGAAATGCCCTGAAACTGAACAGGAAAGAATTTCAGCAGCCACTTTTCCAAGCTCGACAAAAATCCTAACAGTTTACCTGAGTTTTCAGTATTTACCCCCTAACATCCAGTCACCAATAACGGCTTGTGAAGCTGAAAGACACGTTCCTAGACTGTCAAAAATATAAAACTCATTTTGACCAACCCTGCCGAAGGAAGGGGTGAATTGACTGTTAGTCTCTACGGGAAGTAATAGCTCAGAATTATTGTTGAATACAGATGTGATCAATGAATATGGAGCTAAATGGAAGGGGACAGTGTGATAACCAGGGGTTAGGCAGTTAATAAAATATATTAACTATAATTCCAAGAGTCATAGAGCAGGTTGTTTTCTTGGATTTTGTAACTTATGTGTTATATATCAGCTTTTCAAAATTTGGGATTTGTCATGATTTCTTTCCAAGTGTAAACAAACACCTAATTTAGTGCCTGTGATCATGTTTTCTCTTTCTTAAAGAGAACCCCAAGTGTTGAAGGGACACAGAGCCTGCATCCTCCCCTGGCATCAGGGCGTGGGGTCTGGACTTACTCCAGTTGTCCAAGACCAGCATCCTCAAGGGGCCACCCATGGTCAGGGGCACGGAGGTCCAGATGACCCCCTTCAGCTTAGCCTTCTCTGCCTGTGCCTATGACAGTTCAGCCGGCACCCAGTCCCCTCACTGTGTTGGGGTGCTGCTCTGAGGCTCACCTTCTGTAACAGGCTCTGACACCTGCCTGTCACTTGCCAGGTCCCCATCCCAGGGGTGAGGGCTCTTCCTAAACAGACAGACTTTTCCTGTGATCAGCATGGGAGCTCCCAAGGGAAGGTTGCTGTGAGCAGAAAGTCTGCAGTGAGACTCCAGCTGCTGAGACCCCTCCCCCTGAAATGAGACCCTTCCCCCCGAAACGAGACCCCTTGAATATGAGAGAAAATTCACCATCCTCCCCAACCCTCCACTTCCCTCTCAGCACCAGCCTTTTTTTCGGCAGGAAAATGGGAAACTAAGGGCTCCCACCTTCCTGGATTCTGGTGCATAATTTAATCCAAGTGAAGCCTTGGGCACAGGGCCTGGCACACAGCAAGCAGTCACGACAGTTACCAGGAGTTATGGTTACCCTTGTCACGGTGGTCATTAATAAGAAATATTAATATTATTAATAATAATACCCAGTGTGCTATCAATGTCATCTAAATTATGGACAGAAATATTTCACAGCAGAGCATAAATGACAGAGTCCTTTGGAAAGCTGGGGGCCGCCCACTAATTTGAGAGTCATCAGCCCCATTTCAATAGAGCCATTAATCCCTCACCAATCCGGGTTGATCCCCCAGCTTACAGGTCCAAAGGATATCATGAGAAACTTTTCCAAAAATGTTGTTTCAATCCAGATATATTATGTCTACAGAAGGCCTCAGCTCTGTGAGTCCAATTTCCCTGTCAAAACAAGGAAATGGAACTAATCTTGCCTGATTGGCCCTTACTGAACTCCCGCTGGCTTCAAATGATCACCTTCCCTCTCCAGAGGCTTATAAACCATCTACTTGAAAATCATTTCTAAATTCCTGCCATGATTCCAGCTCATAGGCCTGTGGTTGAAGGAGATGTCTCATCTTCCTCTTTTTACAGAAAGTGTCAGAGTTTTCACATGGACCACAGGGTTTACAGAAACAACTACCCCGTGGGCATAAGTGTCTAAAACTGGGCCTGCATTATCTCTCCATCCTAATTATCCACATGATTTTCCAGTTGCTCAAAATGGAATTCTGTCTCCATCTAAAAATGCTAGAAGACAGGAGGGCATGAGTTTTTCATCAGAGTGATTTTTAAAGATTTTTCTTGGGCTTGGTTTTCTAAAAAACTTGGGGCTTATATTTGAATCTATCTGCTCCTGATACCATGAGAAGGTGCAGTGCCTGAAATTAATTAGGAAAAACCACCCTCAAGTTCTTAGCTTTGTCCTTGCTGTCCAGGACATGCTGAGCTGGGACCACTGTGCTGCTCTGACTGCCACCAAGGTCGACCCAAAGCAAATCAGAGCTGGGTTCTGGTGGAGGGGAGGCCACAGCAGGAAGGGCTAGTGGGACAAGTGGGGCCACGTGATGTGGGCAAAGGCTATGACGTCGTCCTGGATAACAAGATGTCACAACTGCTCAACCAGAGTGATTCATTTGGGATCTGAGGTACATGACCCAACCCAGCCAATCAACGTTGAGCCCCAGCCCTGAGACTCTTGCTAAATTTCCTGAGAAAGAGCCTCTCTAACTGTTGTAAGGCTGGACTTTCCATCTTTGGGAGATGCTATCTAAGGATGCAACAAATACAGACAAAAGCAGAACTAAGAGATGGAGACTAGCTTCTGACTATGTCACCTGAATACCTGGAACAAGTTTTCCCTAAAGCTAGAATTAGGTCCCACTGGAACTGCAGTTCTATAAGCCAATGAATTCATTTTTTCTTAGGCCAACTTGAATTACATTTCTGTCTATTGCATCTAAAAGAATCTCACCAGTTGTTTGCAGAACCAGAATGCTTACAAAGGGATTGGGCAGGCCAAGGACCAAAGGCATTGTGGCAGACATCACTGATACCTCAAATTTCCCCAATTCTTGGTTTTCCAGGCTCATGTTGCTTTTCCCTACTTCCTTTGAACTTGGCTGTGGCCACGTGACTTTCTGTGGCAAATGAAATGTGATCAGAGAGGTACATTTCACCTCCAGGGAGAAGCTTTAGGAGCAGATGTGTTATTTCAACACATCCCTTTTTTCTGCCTTACCAATCATGGAGGCATCAAGGTGGAGCCTCCCTCATCCCAGGTCCATGAGACAGAGAGAAGCTCATGTCCCAACCAAGCAGTGATGGACATGTAGCCTGAGTAAGGGGGACAAACAAACGAAAACAAAGTTTTTCAATCCACTGATACTTTGGGCTCATTTGTTACTGCAGCATACTTTGTCTGATCCTGACTGATAAAAACATCTGGGCTACGGGAGCAGCAGTGAGAGTCCAGGCAAGAACCATGCATGGTGGGCTTCTTGGGTGACCAGCCAGCTGTGTCGTCTGGGTCTTCCATGTGAGGGGAGAAATGGGGAGGAGGATCTCGAAGATAGGAAGACCCAGAGGACCATTAGACAAGGCATGTGAACATGGTTAAAATAAAGAGGTAAGGAAATAGTGGGAGGGAAGACTCAGATTGGGCGGTAGCCAGGAAACACTGGGTAATACTTGCAATGAACAGCAGCCAAAGGAGATAAGAGAAATGGAATTTGAAAGAAAACACAAAAGTGATCACACGCATAGGACAGAACTGAGTTGCCTAATGAAACTACACTTGAAATTTACCTGTCTGGATTGTTCTGGGAACCAAATTCTCAGCTCACTGACATATTCTGGAGCTCCATGGTAACTCTGGAGAAGGTCCTGAAAAGAGACAGACCAGAATCCCAAGGGTGTGGTCACTGGGATCAGACTCTACTCATCTTGTCCCACGGGATGGTGTGGCATCCTGATCAGATAAGAGAGTTTCAAACACTATGAAAGCAGAAAATAATGTGTTTTCTTTCATGTGGGGGATTCTGAAATAGCTTTTATTGTTCTAATGATCTATTGCCATACAGCGAACGACCTCAAAATTTGTGGTTTAAAACAATAGACACGTATTATGCTACAGGTTCTGTGGGTCTGGAATTTGGAAGTGGATCAGCTGGGTGCTTGTGGCTCAGAGTCTCTCATGAGATTGCAGTCAAGGTATCAGCTGAAGGGTCCACTTCCCAGGTGGCTCATGCACAAGGCTATTGGCAGGAGATATCAGCTTCTTACCCGTGGGCCTCTCCACAGAGCTACATGAGCATCCTTAAAACATGGCAGCTGGTTTCCCCCAGAGCCAATGATCTGAGAGAGAGCAAGGAAGAGGTCACAGTGCCTTTTATAACCTAGTCCCAAAGCTTAGACCTTGTCTCCAAGAAGTTACAAACCAACACTTCCACCATCTTCTGTTTGTTAGAAACGAGTTGCTAAGTCTAGCCTACAATCAAAGGGAAAGGAATTAAGCTCCATTTCTTGAAGGAAGGAGTATCAATTTGTGGACAGATTTTTCAATCACCACCCTCATGCATCTTGTTCTTCATGTGGTAAACAGAACAATGGACTCCAAAGATGTCCTCGTCTTAATTTCTGAAATCTACGAATACGTGACCTTACTTGGCAAAGGGACTTTGCAGGTGTGATTAAGTTAAAGGGCCTTGAGATGGAGAAATTATCCTGGATCGTTTGGACGGGCTCAGTATAATCACAGAGTTTCTTATTAGAGGGAGACAGGAGGGTCAGAGTCAGAGAAGGAGATGTGAGGACAGAAGCAGAAGTCCAGTGATGTGAGGAAGGGCCCATGACCCAAGGGATGTAGGCAGCCTCTAGAAGCCAGAAAAGGCAAGAAATAAGAGCCTCCAGAAGGAAGGCAGCCCTGCTGACACCATGATTTTAGGACTCCTGATCTCCAAAACTAGAAGAGAATAAACTTATGTTGTTTTAAGCCCCTAAACGTGTGGTAATTTGTTACAGCAACAATAGGAAACAAATACACTTAGCAAATATTTGTTGAATCCCCACCACGTGATGAGCATGCAGAGCTGCAGGAGATATAAAAGTGGGCAAGAGAGACAAGGAGCAGAAGACAAACAAGCAACCAAGTTCAGGAACAAAATAAACCAATTAGCGATCATTGCTTATAAAGGCAATAATATGGGTTGTCTGATTCAGCCGCTGTGGGATAGTTGAGAAGTGGCTGAGACTGTGGTCAGAGAAGACCACTGGGAGGAGGTGAGCTGAGACATCCGTGAGAAGAAGGACCTTCTGCCTCACAAACATCTGGGAGAGGAGCAGAAAGATATCCAGAAAAACGAAACATCAAGCGCAAAATTCCAGAGGCAAGAATAATCTTGACATATTCCAGGGAGAAAAAACAGGGCGAACAGGAAAAGAGACAGGCAGGGGCCAGGTCAAGGGGGGCAGGTCAAGGGGGGCCAGGTCAAGTATGGCCAAGTGAGATGGGATACCAGAGCCAGACTCTGCTCAGGGGACTGGTGTGGCCTGATTTACGGGGAAAATTCCCCCTGGTGACTGTTGGATGTGACTGGAAAGGGACACAGGGGCCACCTGGAGGGGAGCCGGGCAGCTGCTGCTGCAGCCCAAGTGAGAGATGTGGGGTTGGACGAGGTGGGAGTGATGGAGAGGAAAGATGGGTTGGAGCAGAGTGTGTTTTCCAGATGGAGAGAAGAGGACTGACCCCACTGGATAGGGGGTGAGAAGTGAGCCACAGAGAAGAACCAAGGGAATAGTTTGAGCGCAGATGGTGTATTGGGTTCAAAGGCTGGTGTCCCCTTTACTGGTCGTGGGACCTCGGGTGTGGGACTAGATTGTCTGTACAGCCCTACCCAGCGTGTAGATTCTTTGCGTTATCGATGGCTTTTATCCAGATGGCTCCCGACCTCAGAAACCTACTGCACGTAGTGTTAGCAGAGAGGGCAAGGAGTAGCCAGCACCCCAACGTGCTAACACTGGGGGGCCTCCTTATCCACAGAGGCACGAGAAGATCCAGGCAGCCCCACGGAAGAACACACGGAAGGCAGCAGGGGGGTTGCATGAACTTGCTTAGGCTGCTGCCGAGTGACTCAAGGATACTTGGCATCAGCTCCAGGGGTGATGTGCTTGTCCACCCTGGACTCTCTGTGCCTTCAGACAAGGGAACC
The DNA here is from genome assembly GCF_964374135.1 of Grampus griseus. Taxonomy (NCBI): domain Eukaryota; kingdom Metazoa; phylum Chordata; class Mammalia; order Artiodactyla; family Delphinidae; genus Grampus; species Grampus griseus. Next base: position 3,987,339 of record NC_139001.1, read on the forward strand.
TGACTCCTTCTTCCTTGACATTCACCCAGGATCTGCAGCCCTAGTTTATCAAACTGTACTAACAAATACTGAGTTAAAATGTTAGGTGCTGTGTCCACTTCTCACTGCAGACGACGGACAAAGAACTGCAGAATCAGAGCATGGTGCCCAGAACTCCTTTCACGCATATTAACTCCAGCTCACAAAGAAACACGTTCTACAATTCCCAGGTGGAGGGTTGGACTGTTCACACCCGCAAGTGACGCCTAATCTGCCCCATACTCTCTGCGGGCGCGCAGGGAGATTTTTGCCGCAGGTCGTCTGTAATTCCCAGGCATGTGGTCTATTTCTTCAGAGCAAGGAGAGCCAACAATTTTTGCTAAGCAGTTGTGTTTGTTTTGACACTTAATTACCCCATGATCCTCCAAAAAAAAAAAAAGATAAAATCGCCATTTTTTGGTGCTTTGTCCGTAATGAGAGCTCAGAATATATTTGCTGAGTGAACGTGTCAATGGATGGATGAGGTGGACTATATCTGGAAAATCTGGATCCCACTGGCCAAGCTTCTCAGTGGAAAGTACGGCTCTGACAGCATGGATCTCAGCATGACAGGGTCAAAAGGTTTGTTAATGATACCAAATGTTCACGGATATCCAATATGTGGCTTAAGCCTTGGGTCACTGCGAAACTTCCTAATATTTTTTAGAAGTATATCATTTAAAAATCAATTACATCAGTTACCAAGGGCATGTGCATAGTATTTCCGTTCTCTGGGGAGTTGTGCTTACTGGCCGAGATTTCAACTCCTGGCCGGTGGCTTTGGAGAGCTGCATGACTCCACTCCTTAGCCAATAAAGCGTATCTGTACCCAGAATCTTAAAGCTCTATAGATTCCAGGAAACAATCGCTTTGGAGCTCCTAGAAAATGATGAAGTAAATAATATAACAGACATGGGAAATGTTATTGCCCCGTAACCCATAAACGGTTGCTTCTACATAATATTACCATGGCAGCCCACGCACTTCATGTTTGTTTAAATGCAAGAACTAGTAAAGGTGACCTTCCTTAGCGAGCATGGGAGTAGCTCGGCTTTCTTGCAACTCACGCGCTTGCAGGACACACGCCAACTGATCAAATGGGAAGATCCCTCCACAGCTTTGTGAGGCTCTGGCTGACTCCCTGGCTCGAGCATTTTGTGGTCCTTTGACCTGTATTTTCCTGCCTGATGGGCCACGGGGCTCAGCGTGTTGACACAGAGCTTCTTTGGCCAGTCATGGGAGGACGCGTGCACACATGCACGAGATGGGGAATTGAGAATATTTTAGTGGCAGTCCAAAAAAGACATCTGTTTTCAGAAAGTGTTTATGTTTAGCACAAAAACGTTTTCTGATTCCACTACATTATGGCATGAATCTACATATTCAAAAAAAGAAAAGAAATGTGTTTAAATTCCTAAAGCATTGCATCCTCTCTTCCTTGCAGAGCAAAGAGCCCAGCAGCCCTCAGCTTAGCCTCTTGTTTTGCTAAATAGACGAAATTGGTCCTCCTCCTCTGCAGAGAATAAGTCCTGGGGGTACAGCTTTGAAGAGCATCATTTCAAAGGAGGAAGGTAGAACACAGCCTTGGCCAAGCAGATGGCTGACCCACAGTGGTTCTGGCTAATTGAATCTGCTGGTTAACTCTGTTCTCTCGCCTCCCGAACAGCCCCACAGTCTGCTCACCCCTGCATTTACTAAAACACAGCTGTGGTCATCTCACTGGCTTGCCCACTGCCTTTTTGGTTTTGTTTTCGAATTTGTTTGAACATTAACTGGAAAGTGTTTTTGTATCTTCCAAAGAAAATCCATTTGAGCAGAGCTGACGCTGTGGGACAAGGAACCTGCCGGGAATCTCAGCGGATTTTTTTTTTTTAATTGGAGTCTAGTTGATGTACAATGTTGTGTTAGTTTCAGGTGTACAGCAAAGCGATTCAGTTGTACAGGTACCTATACTCAGCTGAGTGCATTTTGGTTCAGACTTCTTATGCATCCTCCTGTCACCCCAGCTCATTCTCACCCCAGCCCTGTGAGGTGAGGAAGGTGTTTTATCTCCTCCAGTTTTCAGATGAGGAGAGCACTGACAACCAAGGCTAAGGGGTTTGGGCCTTTCTTGGGAGGGGATGAAATATACGTGAACGTTTATCAGTTCAGTGTTAAAGTCAGAGCTGCATACCAGGATCTTAGGAAGCTGGTGGTGGTGATGATTATGATGGTGGAAAAGGTGGGTGAGGGAGAGAAACCAGAGGCAGAGAAAGAAGTAGACCCTTGTCTACCAGGAAAGAGATCATAAATCGGGAATGGTGATGGGGGTGGGGACAGATGCAAGGAATAATCTAGAAATAGCATTGACTTTGAAGAAATGGCAGCTTCCAAGGTGGCGGATGGGGACTCTGGAAAACAGCCAAATCCTAGTGAAGCCCCCAGAGGCAGATTGCACCGCCTACAGAAATCCAGACCAATGGAAGAGAAGCACGCAGGACGAAGGAAGGATGCTCAGCTCATCCTGATGTGCTGAGCTGAGGTGTCTGTGGACCAGCCAGGTTCTTCAGCCACTTAAGGCACCTGAGATTTGGGTGCAGCACGAGAGACATCCCAGATGGAGATTCAAATTTAAACAATGACACACAGTTGATACCGTTGGAAGGGTAAGAGCATGGAGGGACAGAGGACGGAGAAAAGAGGAGACACCAGCAAAGACAGAAGCCGGAGCTCCTAGAATTTCTGTGGGGACCCTTTTTCCTATGGTCTGATTAGAAAAACAGTTAAGTCTCAGAATGCTTACTAAAGTCGATGTTGGAATAAGAGCCTCAGTTTTGGATAGAATTTCTGTTTTGACAGAAACATAATATATACAGTATAGAACGGGTAACTTTCAAAAACTTAATAATAATTAAGGCCAGAGATATCTGGTTGTAGTTACATCCTAAGAACAAATGATTAGAAAATAATCTACACCTGAATGTGTGTGTGTGTGTGTGTGTCTGTGTGTGTGTGTCTGTGTGTGGTATGTGCACAAGTGTATGGAAATGATATATAACAAGCAGGGCCATGTTCTCTGCAGGCCAGGTTTCTGTGGTTTTGAAACAAGAGGACATTTGCTCCTTGAAGGTTCCATCAATGAGTTCAGGGCTCTTACGATTGCTGAGTCTGTGGATTTTGTGGTACGAAATGAATGTTAGCTGAAGGCTGCTCCTCCCTCAGAGAGTCAGGCAGATGTGGGCTTCCCCTCATCTACCAGAGAGCAATTTCTCAGTTACCGTGGCAACGTCACCATGAGATGATTTCTCATTTCTATCTGGCCCTTTGGTATTTTGACCAAATGAAGTTTTTCTTCTCAAAAATATATGATAGGCAACAAAAGAAAAAACCGATAAAGTAGACTATATCAAGAATTTTTTAAAACTGCTGTGTATCAAAGGATACCGTCAACAGCATGAAAAGGCAGCTTATGGAGTGGGAGACAATATTTGCAAATCACATGTCTGATAGGGGTTAATATCCAGAATATATAAAGAATTCCAACAGCCCAACAACAAAAAAACAAGCAACGAGATTAAAAGTGGGTAAAGAACTTGAATAGACGTTTCTCCAAAGAAGATCTATAAGTGACCGATACGCACATGAAAAGATGTTCAATATCACTAATCATTAGGGAAATGCCAATTAAAACCACAATGAGATGTCACCTTATGCCCATTTGCATGTCCACTATCAAAAAACAGAAAACAGCAAGTGTTGGTGAGCACGGAGAGAACTTGGAACCCTGTACACTGTTGGTGGGAATGTAAAATGGTTCAGGAGCTTTGGAAAACAATACAGAGATTCCTCAAAAAATTAAAAATAGAACTACCATATGATCCAGCAATTCCATTTCTGGGTATGTACCCCAAAGATTTAGAAGCAGGGTCTCTAAGAGATAATTGCACACCATATTCATAGCAGCACTATTCACGGTGGCCAAAAAGTGGAGTCAACTCAAGTGTCCATCAGCAGATGAATGAATAAGCAAAATGTGGTCCATCCATACAGTAGAATATTATTCATCCTTTAAAAGGAAGGAAATTTTGACACAGGCTACAACACGATGAACCTTGAGAACATTATGCGAAGTGAAATAAACCAGGCACAAAAGGGCAAATACTTTATGATTCCACTTATATGAGGTCCCTAAAGCAGTCAAATTCATAGAGACAGAAAGTAGATGGTGGTCACCTGGGGCTAGAGGAGGGGGATGGGGGGTTAGTGATCAATCGGGGCAGAGTTTCAGTTTAGGAAGATGAAACGGTTCCGGAGATGTTTGGTGGTGATGGTTGCCCAATGATGTGAATGCACTTAACACAACTGAAACACTTAAAAATGATTAAGATGGTAAATTTATGTTACGTGTATTTTACCACAATTAAATTTTTAAAAAATATATAAAATTAATGTGTGATAGGTCTTAGGATCTTCCCTTTGCCTCCAAAAATTTAAAATTAATGTGTGATAGGTCTTAAGACCTTCCCTTTGCCTCTTAATATCCTTTCCATACGTAGACCTCTGGGTAAACATGGAAAGGCTTTCTCAGGGGACAGCAGCTTAGAGCCCCATTTGAATGACAGAGCTGTTTCTAAAAGGGAGGATATGTATAAGTCCACAGACAGGCATCTTCCATGGTGGGAGGCAAAGATCAACAACTCCTTTAGAAGTGACGTGTCTCACATTCATTGTAAAGATGCCTTTGAGCAAAGCCTCCTAAAATCTGGCTTCTTATAAAACTACATACAGCAGGTCAAGTGGACAAATAAATAACTCCATGGAAAAAGCACGTTTCCAGCCTCAGACTTGGCGAGCTTGGGTCTCTCTGTGACTGGAGGGATGGCCACCAGGTCCCAGAGCAAAACATCCCCACGTGTTTGTGACCCAGCTCCTTCCCACCTGGGACTGGTTCCATCGGGTCTCAGGACCTGCCATGGGACGAGCAGTGTCCTTTCTCGCAGAACTGGGATTTGGGTACCGAAGTAGAGCCAGCGTCCATTCACACCCAGGACATAGGACCCGGTCACAACTCTTCTTGCCCCGGACACGTGGTAGCCTATGTGAAGTGACCACTGCCCACCCAGCCACCCTCCGATGGGCCTTTCGTTGGCAGGTGCCCTCGGGCGTGCAGTCCACCCTTCTCCCAGCTTCCAGAGACCCTGCCCGGGGGTGTCCAACTCTGCTGCCGCAGGACAGACACGTGCGGAGCCAAGTTCATCCCTCAGATGTAGAAAGGCAGGGCTGCGGTTGGCGGTTACCATGTCCACCAAAGAAACGTGCTGTGCTTCTAAGAGAAAAGGGATGTCAAATTTCTGCAATGTTGGACAGCTTCCAACGGCTGCGAGGAGCAGAAACCCTTCCAGAACATGGCACCCGAGTGAGTCCTGCAGGGGGAATGGGGCGGGGAGCAGAGAACCATTTCTTTGTTACTTTATTGTGGTGTCATTCAAATTTGTTAAAGCAAGCACGCATCTCTTCAGAAAATAAAGAAATGCACACACACCACAAAGGTGTGAAACGACTTGTGCTAGTTCCAGGCATGGGCGTGTAGTCCCCAGGACACGTGAGTGTGTCTTAGCTTTTGGGGAACGGGACCCGGTGAATTTGAATATCAGATTTCACATGAACAAATGTTAAAATCAATGAAATAATATTTGTCCTGGCAACGTTGCCCAAGGATCAACATGACTACTGGTAAAAAGTAAATAGCATCAAGTAGACCATAGTATGTAATGGTTTTTTGGAGGAAAGAGCTGAAAAACAGCTCATTTCTGAGGCTCACCTAAGTTGGAAGCCCAGGCTTCTCTCGAATGTCAGTAAGAGAGAAGAAAAAGGCAAAAATCTCTTCATTCCTTGAAGGAATCTAGAGAGAAGGGTATGCTGACTTCAGCAGACCCTGAGCATGACTCACGCTTCTGATGGGTTCCCGTGAGGAGACAAAAATCGTAGTTCAATCTGCAACAAATCCTCCAGAAGTTTACCCAGCAGAGCGGGTCTCATGGGGTAGACGCAGGGTTTAACGGGTTGAACAGGAAGATCTGTGTTTCTAGAGCACGTATCAAATTCCTGTGTGTGTTGGATGATGGAGAGACACACTCAGGAGTGAAGAGACAAGGACCAACGTTTCTCATGTGACGACAGAGCTTGTGTATCTCCATAAGGGGAGGGCCAGCAGCCAGAGAAGGATGAATCTGGGGGGAATAACAGGTCCTCCCCACAGCCTTTGGTGAATGATTAATTCACATGGGCCAGGCATGCATCGCAGCAGAAAGATTTGCAAGGATCCCAGCCACAGCTACGGTCACCCTTCTGAGGGCAAATGAGTAGGGTCCACAAGCCATCCCCTCCTCCTGTGTCACAGAGCCCACAAACTCAAGACACTTCAAAATCCTCCGCAAAGATACTAAAATCATCAGCGCTGATCCTCGGCTATTGGCCAAAGCTGCCGCTAATGGAAGGAAACGGCCGAGGGGGATTCCAAAGAAACATCGTTCTCAAGGGTTAATATAAATTCCATAACACGTCTTTGCAAATGGGTTACTTGCTATGAAATTTAAAAAAAAATTTTTTTTTAATTCCAAGTACAAAAGGGTCCTAAAATGTCTGAAACTCTTTCTTAAAATGTCAAGAGTCTTCTCACGTTGGGTCCTTTCCTTCTCAGTAATTATTTTCTCCATCACTGGGAGCAAAGACATGAAATACCCTCTTTGTCTGAAAACCCCTAATTTTACTTAGGATAGTTAGAGCTGTGAAGTCTGGGTCTTTTCTTTTTTTGAAATATAACCGTTTCTATAATGTTTGTCAAGAGTACATAAGGGTACCAGGACCCCTCAGAATAAAAATAAGTAAATAAAAATAAAGCCTTGCCTGAGGCCTGTATGTTGCTACCGCTGTTCTCTCCAAATGCCTTGTAACTCTTGTTTCCCAGAAGAAAATCATAGCACACAATTTTTTTTAGACCTAGGACCCTCCTCTCCCAAAAAATAGCTACTATGTTAATAGGATTTCATTGGCTTATAAGAAATACACAAGTAAACAATTATCTATACAACTTAAATGCTCAGATAAATTATGGTTCATCAATACAGTGGGAACCATTAAAATACAGCTATTAAAAATTACGTTCTCACATCATTTTTAATAATATAAAAATGTTTACCCTGTGATGTCAAGTGAGGGTAAGCAGGATATTCAGCTGCACACAGAAGTTACAGTGTTCTGGGAAATAATTCATTTAGTTTTAATTTCGCTGCAGTTTATTGAGCACTTGCTACAGGCCAGGCAACAGGTGAACCTTGACATACTTTATCTCATTTATTCTTTGCAAACTCTCTACAAGGTAGATGCTATGCCCATTTTACAGATGAAAAAACTGAGGCTAAGAAAGGTCAATAATCTTCTCACTGGCCCTTCTGGATGTTGAAAGCCTGAACTCTCACGCTCACTACCCAAAGATGCGGTCCCCAGACCAGCAACGCCAGTGTGACCTGAAGCTCAGACATGTGAGACCCCGGCCCCACTCTAAACCTTCTGATTCAGAATCTGAATTTCCTGATGATCTCCAGGCAATTCATATGCACACCTGACTCCAACAAATGCTGCTCTGAACTAGTACTTGAAGAATAAAAACATGGAGAAAATATATCAAAATGTTAACAGTGATTAACTGATTTTATAAGCGATTTTCATTTTCTTCTTTACTTTCCTGTATTTTCCAAATAGCTTCAATGAGCATATATTTCATGTCTAATAAGAAAAATACTGAGATGAGTTTTCCATTTTCATGCGCTGAAACAATAGAACATAGATCTACAACATCACAATTTGCAAAAACATAAATTAGAAGCACCTCTTCCCCTTCCATCACCACCACACTCCAGATTTATGGAGCACAGCCATGGGTTCTGATGTAAACAAAAAAGGGAAAGTCTGAACTGGGGACAGTGCCATCCAGAGGGATGTCATCAACCACAGCTGCTCCAAAAAGGACGGTGTCGGCTCTGCCCGGGCAGCCTGGTGGTCCAGCAGGGGTCCCACGCAGGACCAGATGGAGAGACAGGAAGCAAGGGTCAGGATGCACTCACTGGCAGGCTGTCCCCTCCCAGGTGGCTGCAGCTTGGGGTGACAAGGAGAAGTTTGTCCAGGGAACGGGCTAATGAGCGGATTTGAGGATGAGCGATGGCCCTCAGAGAAGGATGCTGGATTCTTTGAAGATGAAAGCACTGTCCCAGCCCCCCACTGGAAGCCTGTCCCTCTGCGGCTGGGACATGGCGCCCACGTGCTTTCCCACCCGGTTCCTGAAACCATCCTGTCCTTACACGCATGAGAATGGTTAGTGGTGCTGAGACTGAGCAAAATAAACAAAACCCCGTCCAACTGCAAGCAGCCCAGCCCTGCATTTTCTCTGCAGCCATTTCAAAATCATCAAAGCAGCTCTAGAAAGCATCAGGGTCTCTTCTGCGCTTTCTAAGGAGCCTTTGTTTGGGCTGCTTACTCATCTCTGACTCTCTCCACTGGGAGCAGCCCATGCATGCTAATCTCGTCAAGCCTTTGACACTTTAACTGGCCTTGAATAGCCACCAAGTTTTCTCTGCGTCCAAGAAAAGGACTCTGCCCAGCCCCTGTCCACGCTAGATACCTCCAGGGGCCCCGGACCTTCTCCCCTACTCCAGCGATTCCCTTTCTGCTTGCCCCTCCTGTCCACAAGGGTACAAGGGAGGGGATCCTGGCTGCAGCTATTTCACCAGGGGGTGGGCACACCGTACCCAGGCTCAGCCAGTAAACTGCTCAGGACTTCTCCACTTTAGACCTGAGGGATCTCATGAAAGCTTTTAAGATAAAAACCTGGGAGCTGTCGGGTGGCCTCCTTTCCCTCCTCCCTGGTGGCACAGTGGTTAAGAATCCGCCTGCCAATGCAGGGGACATGGGTTCGAGCCCTGGTCCGGGAAGATCCCAAGTTCCAGCCCGTTACGCCAGGGGCCGAGACCCCTGCTTGTTCAGATGTAAAAAGGGAAATAGCCACAGAGGACCTGCACAGGTTGTATTATGTTCCCCAAAGATGTGTCCCACCTGGAACCTCAGAATGTGACCTGATTTGGAATAAGGATATTTGCTGATGTAACTAAGTTACCTTCATTACATGAAATCGTCCTGGATTAGGGTGGGCCCTAACTCCTTAGAGGCAACAGAGAAGCTGAAGAAGTAGGACAAAAAACCCAAAAGCACAGACACAGAGGGCAGGCAGGGCCATATGAAGCTGAGACAGAGTTTGAAGGGAGGCAGCCAGAGCCCAAGAGTGCCAGGAGCCCTCAGGAGCTGGAAGACACAAGGAAGGATCCTCCCCTGGAGCCTTTGGACGGAGTGCAGCCCTGTCTGCCGACACATTGCTTTGGGACCTGTGACCTGCAGAACCGTATAGGAGAAGTTTCTGATGTCTTAGTCTCCTGAGTTGCAGAACTGCAGGTGCTGGCGCAGAGATTTGAACTGAGCACTAAGCAGGACCGGGCATATGGACAGTGTCAGCAGTGGGGACAAAGGTTCCAGGAACCTGAAACCAGTCTCAAAAGATGCTCACGAGGTGACCGTTACGGCCGAAGCTGAGCAGAGATGCAGTCCAGAGCCAGCTGTTCTTGAAAGAGCCACGAGGGGGGCAGTCCCGGGACTTGAGCTCCACAACAGCCAACGAAACGACCCGCTGGACGTGTGCGTCCATGCCTGGGCTTTCAGTGGATACGAGGAAAGCTACGTAAATACGTAAATCTGTGGTTTTCAACCTCGGCCCCAGGGCAGTGTGCTCGCAGGAGGCTTCCATCCAAGAAATGTACCCGTGATAAAGGAAGGCACAGTGATGGTCACCATCGAGGTGACCACAGGGACGTCCGGGACATGGAGCTGGGTGGCCTGAGTCACATGGGAAGCGGGGGAGGGCTTGCATTCACCCAGAGCAGAGCTGACGAATGTACAGACGCTGAGAGCGACACGTTCGGCTCCTGATGCTGTGGCGTGAAGATTCTCCACTGACTCAACACAGCCCCCGGCCGCCGGGGAGGAGGAGCAGCGGAAGAGCCCCCGGTTTCTCCCTTGCACCTACAGTGTTTTGACGGGCTGTCTTTGACTTGTCCTCAGAAGTACATGTCTTCACATGGACAAGCCGTGGGGAGCAGCGGCTGCCGGCCTCCCCACTCACACGCGCACTTCCAGACCCCGACCCGGGGGGGCCCTTGCAGATGAAGACGGGGCTTCTTTCCATGCCAGGCGCAGCAGGCATCATCTGCGTTCTGTCTCCTTGCCTACCTGCCCTGTGGGGGCTCATCCTCTGGACCTGTCACACCCGGTCCAGCTCGGCATGCCGGGGCCACCCCTGGGGTCCACACGCCCTGGAGGACAGGGTTTGCATCCTCCAACCAAAGGGCATCCGATTTGTCCAGGGTCCAGAGCACAGGCCGCTGTGTGTGTCAGGGGGATAATGTCTCTGACTCTGTAACCGCCTTTGAGAGCATCGCAGTAAACCGCCCAGAGCGAAGGTGCGTTGAGCCCCGCCCACAGTCCCCCAGTTTCCTCAGTGCGGACGGTAATCATTAATGGGTCTTGAATCTGACTGACTCCCGAATATCACCTGTGGGGACACTCCATCCTAAAGCTTTTGATGTCTCCCCGTCTGCTTCCAGTTCTTCTAGGAATGAGCGCCAGGAAGGGCAAAGCCCACCTGCCTGGCGGGCTGCTCCCTAAGCCGTTCACAGTGAGAACCTGCGGCTCGCCTCCCAGCGACCCTCCTTCTTTCAGTCCAGGGATTCTCCTCCCACTGTGCCCCCTGCCCTTTCATCCCACACCCGACTCTGTGCCCAGGCCCACATCCTGGGCATTTGCCTAGTATGCAGCCTTTCACTTGGCGTGGGTGGGACCGGGATGAGTAAGACCTCCACCCGCATGGTTCCACGGAAAGGACCCGATCAAGTCATGAAGACGCAAACACTTAACCACCCAGGTCTAAACCCTTGGGCTGGGCTGCTGGACTCCGGGCTCCCACCTCTTTCTGATTTCCTCCTTCCACCTGCCCCTCACGTTTCCTGGTTGGAGCCCCCCGCCCCATCGTGTCACTCCTACAGGAACTGTTCCCTACCCACGGGACACATTCGAGATTCTAGATCCTTCCCTGGACCCGGATTTTTGCCCCTCCCCGACCGCCAAGGCATCGGCTCTCTCGATCCACCAACATAGCCCCCCTTCCCCAAACATACCGTTTTGTTGAGGAAGTACTCAGAAGCCGCTCCCTATTCCTCTCGGCCCTGCCTCTGGTCTTCTGACAGGTCAACACCCTTCCTTTCCAGGAAACTGCTCTTCCTGCCTCTACCCTCTACAGGGTACGGGCATCTGCTCATCTGGGATGAAAAAAGTTACCTTAAAAACTACACACACACACACACACACACACACACACACACACACACACACAAAGAAACATTTCTCATGCTAGGGAGAGGTGGAAGAATGTGGCCTGGAGAAGGCTAGAACTCTGCAAAGAAAGTGCTTGGGCCTGGCAGAAAGAAGGCCCGGAGCCTCATCCAGATGGGACGGCTGACCCCACGGTGAAGGGATGGCTGACCCCACGGTGAAGGGGAAGCCTGCACAGGCTGAGGCGCAGAGCTCAGACCAGCTCGGCTTGCTCTGGAAGAGGACTGCCCGCCCCCCTCTCCTGAGGGTCAGCGTCCTGACTCTTGTCATTTGTCTCCAAAGGTCAACAGGAATCACCTCCAAAGCCTGGGACCCTCAGGGGACTCGGGTGACAGTCATCCCCCACGGCATGACCACTGCCTGTTCTTGATTACGTGCTTTGCTTCTGACACAACGTGAGAAAAAGCTATGAAGCCAGAGAGATATTGAGGCAAAAGCCATTATTTCGCGCACACCTGAGGGAAAAGGTTTCTAGGTCAACATTCAAATCTGGAATCTTAAGCATTTTTGTACTGTGGACAGACTGCAACCTCAAAGGGGGAAAAGAAGGAGTAGGGGGGTTTCTGGATTCAAGACTCTCAGCTCAGAGCCTGGGGTCAGCTCCGAGCATGACCAGGGGTACCAGCCAGAGGAGGGAGAGGGAAGACGCCCTTATCTCCGAGCCGGGCTGCACACTGGATGGGTCTGCCCCTCGGGAACAGCAGAGTTGACTCCAAAGATCAACGTCATGCCAGCCACCACAGACCAGAAGAAGGGATGGGATGGGCCGGTAGGTTAACCTCGAGAGTTGGGGGCTAAAGTGAGGAAGGTCAGGGGACGTCTGGAAGGCGTTACTTAATGCAAAGATTCAGGTTTCCCCTGCCCACAGGGATTCGTTCATGTGTAACCCATGACCTTCAGGGCTTCCAATTTCTGTGTGAGTAATAGCCTCAGAGGGCATGCTGCAACAAGAAACCCCAGGGTAGATGGCCAGTGCGGGCACAGATCCAGGGTCACAGACATAGGGCCTGCTGACGGCCTGTGCCGCAGTCATTGGGTCACATGACCCCATGCTCAATCCGTTCATTCACTGGACAGAGCCGGGGGAGGCGCTGGTGGTGGGTGCTGGGCTCCTGAGGTGCTGAGGGTGAGTCCCTGCTTCCCAGCCTGGTAAGGAGCGTGGCCCACAAACACAGGAGCGTTAACAATAACGCCAGGATTTGCTCATCAGTTTCCCTTTTATTGTCTGGTACCTCATTCTGAAACCTCTCTGCTTCCCTGCCCCAGTGGCCAGAGATCCGGGTCACTGTTTCCTTACACCCTGTCCCGTAACTTTCTGTCCCACGCAGAGACTAGTTGAGGGATGAACATGCCCATTAAAACTGAGTGTGTCGGGCTTCCCTGGTGGCGCAGTGGTTGAGAATCTGCCTGCTAATGCAGGGGACACGGGTTCAAGCCCTGGTCTGGGAGGATCCCACATGCCGCGGAGCAACTAGGCCCGTGAGCCACAACTACTGAGCCTGCGCGTCTGGAGCCTGTACTCTGCAACAGGAGAGGCCGCGATAGTGAGAGGCCCGCGCACCGCGATGAAGAGTGGCCGCCGCTCGCCACAGCTAGAGAAAGCCCACGCACAGAAACGAAGACGCAACACAGCAAAAATAAATAAATAAAATAAATTATATTTTATAGTTTATGTAACTTATAAACTCCTACCCCCAACATCTTCAAAAAAACCTCAGTGGGTCGTCATCAAAGGGTGGCACTTACGGAGTGAAAAGGCAAAACTGAAGAATGGGAGAGAAAGCTTGCAAATCACACATCTGTGAAGGGTTAGGCCCAGAATATACCCCAAACTCAGCAACAACAGAAACAACCCAAGCCAACTGAGAAACAGCAAACAATTTGAATAGCTGTTCTGCAAAGAAAATACACAAATGGCCAATAAGCACATAAAAAGATGATCGAAATCACTAATCTTTACGGAAATGCAAATCAAAACAACGAGATGCCACCTCATACCTATTAAGATGGCCATTAAAAAAAAAACAGATGCACACACACACAAGAAAAAATAAGAAGTGTTGGCAAGGACGTGCAGAAATTGGAACCCTTGTGCACTGTTGGTGGGAATGTAAAATGACTCAGCCAGTTATGGCGATTCCTCAAAACTCTAAACGTAGAATTACCATGTGATCTCACAATCCTACTTCTGATATACCCCAAATATACCCCAAAGAAGTGAAAGCAGGGATTTGAACAGGTATTTATATATCCATACTCACATGCAGCATTGTTACTCACAATAGCCAAAAAGTGGAAGCAGTCCAAGTGTCCACAGATGGATGAAGGGATAGCGAATCGTAGTCTATCCATACAGTGGAATATTATTCAGCCTTAAAAAGGAGTGATATTCTGAGACAGGCTACAACATGGGAGACATTATGCTAAGTGAAATAATCCAGTCACAAAAGAACAAATATGATATGGTTCCACATTGATGAGGTCCCTAGAAGAGTCAAACTCATAATAGAGACAGGACGTAGATGGTGGGTACCAGGGGCTGGGGGAGGGGGGTGGAGAGTTAGTGTCTAACAGGGACAAAGTTTCCATTGGGGAAGATGAAGATGTTCTGGACGCTGATGGTGGTGACGGATGCGTGACGGTGTGAATGGTACTTTACGCCCCTGATCTTTGCAATTAAAAATGGTTACAATGGTCAATTTTATGTTATGTGTATTTTGCCCCAATTAAAAAAAAAATGTCTTGGGTTGAGTTAAATTCAAGTCACGGTGTAAAGACAGCTTTGCTTTTAGACCTGTAAACTCAAGGAGGTCAGAGGTCACCAGCTGAGTGTGTGACCTCTGTACCTCTCACTCCTCTTTGCTGGGCTCCATCGAGTAGCCTTTCGTGAGAACTGTAACACTTACTGGTTCCATGAACCAACTACCAGTTTCCAGAGGGAAAAAGAAAACGCAGTTGCCCTGACACAGTCTGGACATGGTTAGGGGGCTTCTCCATACACAAATCACTCCAAGTATCCTAGACAGTGTTTATGACCCAGTTTTCTACGGCGGCCCCAGACGTGCACCAACCTGGATGTTCCCAACCTGGGACGGAGGACTCAAGAGCCTGGGGGTCGAAATATTATCCTCAAATCACATGGATGGAATTTCTCTTGCTTTTTTAAGTACAAAACTATTATAAAACTGGTCTGAGTCTTTTCATAGGTCACACTGAATTGAAAGATTGACTAATTTTTCATCTCAAAACCTGGTTTATCCTGTACCAGGGTGGTCCCCTATCACTCCAGCCTCCGAGGTCCTTTAAAGACTCTTTATGGGGGAAGCTTGAAAGCTTTGAGACTGTTTGTTCTTTCCAGAGATAGACACATTTAAAACCCCAGTCACGGGCCTAACTGATGTGGTCACATGGCCAGACCGAGGAAGGGTGGGATATGTCCACCTAAACCCTAAATACGACAGAGATTAAATTTAGTGTAAACAAGAGGGGATTAAGAAAGAAAAGCTGGGCCGGGTGGGATCAAATGACACTGGTCGTCTGAGAATAAAGCCTCCTTGGGAAGTTTAAAAAGTGGTTTAGCAGAGACGGTGCTAGCATTTTAGGTTCTGTTCACAAAATCAGCAATTATGTATTTAATGGAACAGAAAAGCAGTGAAAGAGGGCTCGGGCAGCAGCGTCTGCACTTCCCAAGCCAGAAAGACCCGCCACTTAGTGCCGGCGCAGCCATCACCTTGGCCTCTAGATTTTTTAACGAGACACCTAACCAACTGCATGTTACTTCGTGGTAAAAAAGGCCCCCAAGAAAGTGCATGCAACTTTGCTGTTATTTCTGCAGCTGGTCTCCAAACACCTTCGGGTGTTTTCCCAGAAAGAAAACTTTAGGAAGAAGGCTTTTCCCGCCTGGGTTTTCTCAGCATGTGGCTTCAACAACACGCCAGCAGGTACAGGCGTGCGTGACCACAACCCCGCTCTCTACAGCAGGCTGCTTTGTCACGCTGCTTATGGGAAGCTGCAGACACAGGGGGAGGGTCCACACGTGGGACTGGCCCTAGGCTAAACCTTGCAGAACGAGGTATGTAGACCTCACGGCCTGGTGCAAGGAACTCATCTCGGACCAAGTGGGCCAGGAAGCGTGGATTCTTTTCTCTCCTTTAAAATATTACAGCAACAAAAAACGCCAAGAACAAACACTAGAGACATAATCTGAAAATTTTAGAAATATTTGAAAGCATCCTGGATGTCAAATGGTCAGGTGTGTGGAGCTATTGTCCTGCCCAGATGAGAAATATTTGAAAACTTTGACAGAGAAGGACAGAGAGAGAGAGAGAGAGAGAGAGAGAGAGAGAGAGAGAAAGGGAGAATACAAAGCAAATTCAATCCCATCACCCAGAGAGCACCTCTGCTAACATCTTGGTGCATAAAGTGGCAGGTTGTCTCTTCCCTGTGTTTGTCATGGGTGATCTCTGGGAGGCTTCAGTGGGTGCAGGGTGCAGCTGGTCTCCGAGTGGGAGCTCTCATGGCAGGGATGGATTGAAAGTACAAGATTTTCTCAAGACAACTCTGGAAACACACTTAGCGATAAAGCCCTGGAGGTGGGAACAAGCATTTCCTCATGGTTTTCTGAGCCTCACCGTGGGGGGCGGGGGGACTAGAAATATATAAAATAGACATTTAAATATATAGAACATTTTAAGAATTTCTTGTTTTTAATCATTTTACATAGTGTTTTTCGTTTGTTGTTTGTTTTTGTCTTACTCTGCCTCTGAATCCTGTTGCAAAAATTAAGATCTCATCACTTACTGGGTGAGATTACAGCCAAGGCAGTCAGCACGAATTACTGAACTAATGGAAGCCCCAGAGCATCTCCTGTTCTTAAACAATGTGTGTGCCTGTTGTATGCCTCTCTAGAAAACATGCAATTGTCTATGTGACCGGCAGTGTTTCTCCTTAAATTCCAGATGTGGAAATTGTATTATCTGTGCTGTCATGTCCAGTAAATAACACGGGCGGATGCTGCAGGCCACATCTGGTTCCCGTGTGCAGCCCTCATCTGCTCAGAGCCTGACAGTAGCAGACAACACTTGGATAGGGTTTGGGCGAGCTTTTTCCTTAACTGTATGAGCCTTCCATGTGCCTTCTGTGACCTGAAGTGGCAGATTTAGGGCACAAGCAGACTTGGACCTGCCTTTCACAGTGCCATTTCTGCTTCCTTGCACGTCAAAGGGTCAGGTGTGTGGAGCTATTGTCCTGCCCAGATCAGAAGCTTGACCTTCACGATCACAATGTGGCAGGTGTGTGAGCTGCAGTGAGTCTCTAATCTACATAGTGCGTACACATCTGACGGTGATGGAGGTGGTGCTGGTGCTGGGGTGGGGGGGGTGGGGAAGACAGTTGATATTGATCAGATCAGCCCCCTTTCCTACAAATCTCCCAGACTAGTCCACACCTTGTGCAGGTGTGCCTCCAGGTGCTACCAACAGGTACTGCCAACAGGTACCCTCCTGGCTGGTCTTTTGGCCTCTGATTTCCTTCTCTGCTTTCCAGATAAATCTAAGATAGATAGATAGATAGATAACCCTTAAATCTCACTGATTTGCAAAAGCAAGTTTAGAAAACTTGATGGAGTATTTGATTTTTGGATACGTAAAGATCAGCTGATCTTGTCACAATATATCCAGCAGATGAGATTCTCATACTGTTTTTCAGTTCTTTTACTCTGTGGAAAACACATACAATAACTTTGCATACCCACTCTCTGTGAAAGTAAGGCTTTTGCTTTCAAATGTGCCCAAGTACTTGGGAATCTAGTTTCTGTCCCACTGTGCCTGTGCAAGACCACATCTGGAGGGGTGCAAACTGCTTTGCTGAATTTTCTTTAAAAGCATCCAAATCGTTATTTTATTTTTACTGTCTTCCTCAACACTTTCACATATTCTACTTACCTCAGATATCCAAAACATATACAAAGCAAGGGAAAAAATTGCTCTGGGGCAAAAACATAAAATCTCCTCACGTAGAATAAACCTTTATTCTTTCCCCAATTGAATCCATAGTTACGTTTAGAAGACTGAGAAGAGAGTGACTCATTCTGCTATTTCCATGGTGCCTTGTATTCCGATTTCTCACTGTGTGATCAGGGCTGTGTCTCAGGTAAGGTGAGTGAGGCACCCGGAGTGCAAAAATGAAGGAGGCGTTTGCTCTCGGGGTCTTGCAAGTGATTCTACACCTGCCGGGAAACCAGGGACACGATGTCGACACGAACACAGAGAGCGGAGGTAAGATGCCAGGGTGTTGGGGATGGTTGGCAGTGACCTGTGGCTGCACCTTGTAATCTCAGGACATGAAGGTAGGGGAGGTCTTTAGGGGATACATGTCCTTGGAACCCTACATCTGAGCCCTAATAAGATTATGATTTAAGAAACTCACGATTGTTTTACCTTGGGTCTCCAGAACTTCAGAACTAGGCTTGCAGTCTGGTTAGCACTGTGTAATGGGAGGTGTTTTGGACTCATTGCCCAATGTCTCCCGTCTTCAACATCAGCTTCTGAATTAGCTGGGCCAGGGATCTGGAGCTTCCAGAATTCAGCCATCTGGTCAACCTATTGCTACCGCCTGGGGCTGTCACCCATCACTCACTGCCTCCGTGAGTTATCCCATCCTCCACAGCCAGCCTTTTCTCCATAAAACACCAACCCCCTCAGTGAATGAAAAGAGTTGAAAGCATCCCACGAGAGCAGCCAGAACTTTCGCCAACATTCTCCCATAAAAAGCATGGCTCCCACACCCCATGCCATCCTCCCACTCAAAGACTTCCCTCCTCTCTAAAGCTGGCCTCTGCACCTGTATCCTGGATTCCATCCCTTCCAACACCCCTGTAGGAACTCGTTGCTACAAATACCGCCCCACCAACTGCCAGCGTTCCTTCTAACACAGACTCCATACCAGCAACTTATCCTTCAGCTAAGCTCATGTTTTAAACGATTATTGTAAATGTAATACACCAGCATGGTAGAAAAAAAATATTTCACACAGTACAGAAAGATGCTAAGAGTAAAAATCTCTCCACCTTGCTTCCCATCCCACATTTTACAGACAACGTCTGTAAAAGTTTCTGGTTTGGGTTATCCCTGTGCCTGTCATTACAACATTAAACAATGTACTTAGACATCTGTTTCCAAGCCCATCACCCATATGCAGCAAGCACTTACTCTCCTTTCAGAAAGGGGAGAGATACAGTGCAAGTACACTTCATCCCTCCGTGCTCCCTACTATTTGTTTTGTCTGTCATCTTCAGTTTCTCTTATCTGCTACGGCTTTAAGTGGTATACTTCAGATAGGAGCTCTTGGCCTTAATGGATCATCTGACGACACGTGACACATTTTAAAAACGCAGATTAAAGACCCTTCCCTCCTCAGACCAACTAAATACCCCGGGCAACTGTAATACAGTCTTACATTGGAGAAGTGATTGATTCCAATGAGCAACCAGGGTTGAGAACCATGGAAAGAGACATTTTTATTCAATGTCAGGAGACCAAGGTGAAGGGACAGTAAGGGTAAGTAAAATCACTACGAAGAGTTATTCAAGGTAAGAAAAATAAGCTGGAGCCAAGAATAAGAAAACCAAATGCAATTTTTAATAAAAATTAAACATAGATTTATCATATGACCAAGCAATCCCACAGCCCAATATCCACCCAAGAGAAATGAAAACACATGTTCCCATAAAAACCTACACGAAATGTTTATAACAGCTTGATTCATAATCGTCCAAAACTGGAAACGACACAAATGGCCCTCAACTGGGGAACGGGGAAACAAATTGTGATATACCCACACAAAGGAATACTACCCAGGAGTGAAAAGGAATGAACTATTTCTATGTATAAAAACTTGGATGAATCTCAAAAGCATTATGCTAAGTGGAAGACGCCACACCAAGGGTTACATTATGGATTTATGGAATATCTTTTATATGGTATATTCTGGAAAGGGCAAACCTACAGGGATGGAAATTAAATCGGTGGTTGCCAGAGGCTGGGCGTGGGGAGAGGGATCGACTACAGAGGAGGATGAGGGAAGGTTTTAGAATGGAAGACAGCCATGCTCACCACTGTGCCACCGACGCACGTTTCTAGAATGGGCGTTCCTATTCTACACATGGATTGTGGTGGCAGCTACACAGCTAAACATTTGTCAAAATTCAGCCGTAAAGGTAAATTTTACTGCTTGAAGATCGTACTTCAATAAAGTTGATTTTAAAAATGCAATTAGGGATCTTCTCTAACATGTTAATACATGGGAATTGAGCAGGTAAGAGATTAATGCTCTAAGAGAATTGCAGCCACAAAAATTTAGACTGAAATTCAAGGAGTAGGTTAAAGGAGTAGGTTTATGATACTGTGTTGAAATGACTCATTTAGTGTCATCCACGTAAGTCTAGATCATTGTAATTTCTCACTACAGTTAAGTTTTCTAATTTGCCTGTAACATACAAACGTTCTTTAAAAGCTAGTTTCTAAGTTATTGTACCTTTTTGTTGCTGTAGAGCATAATTTCTCATATTTTATAATGACAGTAGAGATGTTAAATTTCATAAATATATTTTCTATGTGGTCACTGTATTGAACTAATTCACTACTAACAGACACTATGACATACCAATAAGGTTAACTTTCCCCCTGCTTTGCCATATTTATCGATTTTACACTTTTTCATGAAGTTTCTAAAATTTCCAGAACAAAGTTGGGCAGTCTCTATAATAGTTGATATGTAGATGTGCTTCTGATTTTGGAGGTGAAATACTATATTCATCCTCATTTGTGCTATGGGTTTTGATAGATACTTAAGAAATACTTAAGAAAGTATTTTTCTGTTCTCAGTTTATTACACACTTTAGAAATAATTCTATTTCCAACTTTACCAAAAGTCTTTTTTGCCATTAATTAGGATTGTCATGGGCTTTTCTCCTTAGTCTCTAAACTTGATAGGAATAAATTATTTGATGTTGCATCAACTGTACTTTCTCAGGGTAAAACCATGGTTTTTAATATATTATAATTAAAACATATTAATTATATTTTGTTCCTTTTTGTTTCTGAGTGTTCTGTATTTGTTTCCTGAACACTTTATGTACTGTTTTTAAATTATTTAATAGATGAGTTATCAGAATTTTTTTTCTGGGCTCTCTTTTTCAGGTTTAGTTATCAGAACTGAACTTGTAATATCACTTTGCCCACTCCTCAATACACATTTTTTCCTTTGAACTTGTGTCTTAATTTCAAAATTAAGGACTTTTTTCCTTTTTCATAATTAATGCATATTTGTTTAAGAAAAAAGTTTAAATACCAATAAAAATACAATTAGGCAAACATACTTATGATAATAGGATAATGGAGTTACAAATACAGGAAGGAAGTTAAGATGAATCCTACTGCATTGAATTGGAATTAAAGTACTCTTGGGAAGTCATATACATGTAAGATCCAGCTCTGTCCCTGAAGAGAACATAAGTGGCAACACCACGCTAGGAATGAGCCTGTTTAGTACCCAGATGTTGGTGTCTAAGTACCGTTCTCTACTGAAAGGAATCAAAGCCACTTGGAAAAATAGCTTATTTCAAGGCGGGGAGGCTAGAACATCTCATTGTAACAGCAAATATAGAACTGCTTAACCCATGGTGAGGATATGACAAAAGGACGTCGATACCAAGTAGGGAGGACTTCCACTAGCAAAATATGGCACAATTTGAGCATCAAAATAAGGAATGATACTAACGCATCATAACCCATTGAGTAAAATAGGAGGCCATGAATAAATAAATAGGGGTAAGAGGAAGCTCTTCTTAGAGTTGAAAGCCAACTAGTAAATGCAGAAGTTGGGATGGAATTAGGAAATCACAACTTTTTGTAACAACTGTAATACAGTAATAATGCATCCCAAAAAAATCAAGATGCTAAAACTAGTGGGTGAAAGTTTAAAGACAGATAGGATATTTACACATCTCCTCCACATAATACTTATTAATTGCAAAGGGGAAAAAGTAACTTTACAGAAGAAAATCCTGGTAGACACCACATTAACCAAGTGATCAACGTCAACATCACCAGTAAAGGGATGAAACAAAATCATTTGGTACCTGCTGGGATGCAATGGGGAAAACACGGCATTGTGTCTATGTTACTCTTGACAAATATGAATATTATGAATTTAATCGAGAGGCACATCACATGATAACCAGCTTCTAATCTTCAAAAGTGTTTAGGTCATGAAAGTCAACGGAAGATTAAGAATTTTTTCTAGAATGAGCGAGACTAAAGGAGGCAATGCAATTATCTATAACCCATGACCTGGGTTGAGTCATTTTGCTCTAAATGGACATTATTGGAACAACTGATAAAACATGAAAGGAGACTGAGAATCAAAGAATAATAATGTATCCTCCCATAAAGATGTTAAAAAAATAAAAACAATACTGTAACAACTTTAATTTCCTGATTTCAACGGCTGTGTTGCGGTTGTATAGGAGAATGACCTTGTTTGCACGAAACACACAGTAGAGTATTTGTGGGACACAGGGCTATAGCATTCTCTCAAATAATTCAAGGAAAAATGTTCCTTGTGCTATTCTTGCAACTTTTTTTGTCGGTTTAAAATTATTTCCAAATAAAACATAAAAGAAGAGGCTTAAATTATTGTAATGATTCAACACTGGCAATATGTATCAAGAACCTTAAAATCCATATACCATTGACCCAGAAACGCCACTATAGAGGATAGATCCTGAGGATATAATCCCAAATGTCTGCAAAGATGTAGCTTGGCAGTTGTTCATCCAGAGTTATTTATAGGTAAAAAAAATGAGAGCCAACCTAAACATATTACGATAGGATTTGGGAACATAAATTATGTTATAACCATGAAATGGAATACTCATGCAACTGTTAAGGGACCTTGGGAAGAGATGGCCCCTTAGGGACATTTCTTTGTCCCATCTGGGCACCATCTTTCAGTCTAAGAGGTCCCTCCGAGCTTCTACAAGAGGTGGGGTTCGGTGAAGATCTGCTGCTTCTCCCTCATACACCCTCCCCCACTACCAACCAAAGCTTCTGTGTCTTGGTTTGAGAGGTTTCTAAACCTGTTCAAACCTAAAAAAAGTTTGGAAACCACTGACCCTGGAGTCTGACCTGCACCCTTGGCCCTGTGTGGTCACGAGGAGGAAGGTGATGATTCGTCATCTCAGTAATAGGTCAGCCCAGCTGACGGTCACCAACTGGTCAGAGGCACCAAAGCATTTCCAAAGCGCAGGGAGAGGGGGGACACTTTGCTTAGCCGCCCTTATCTTGGAAGGGTCAACCTCCTTGGAAGGAAGGAATCCCTTCATAAGCCACTTGGGATGGAGGCTGACTTGTTACAGGAAACTGCTCCAGTGACAACAGGTGACCATCAAATCGGCTTCTAATAATGCCACTCTCATGAGGTAGCTGGGAAGGTTAAATGGCATGATGTGCACACAGTACTTAGTACAGTACCGAGCACAGAGTAAGTGCACAATAAACACTGGTGGTCCTTGGCATCATAGATAGCCAAGGAGATAAGCATCTGGAGAGCTGCAGGCTTCCTGTTTTGCTAAGCGTGGTATGCAAGCCAGGACCTTGTTCACAGGACCTCTCCCTTCCCTTTCTAGGGAGTAGAGAGGGGCGAAGAAAGCACCACAGGAACACGGATTAAGAAAATTGTTGTACCTATTGACCCTCCTCACTTGACTGATTTGGACTGGAAGGATATACATAATTGTAAAAAGATTTTATTTTCTCTGATAATCATTGTTTCTGGAACAGGAAGTGTAGCAGGCAGAATTGTGGCCCCGTGACCTTTGTTCCCTAGTGTTACTCCCATGAACATGTTCTATTAGTTGGCAAAAAGGACTTTGCAGATGTAATTAAGTTTACTCATCAGCTGACTTTAAAATATGAAGAGTATTCTGAATTATCTGGGTGAGACTAGATCTAATCTCATGAGCCCTTTCTCCGGCTGACAGAAAAAGAAGAAATCAGAGAGATTGGAAGTCGCATTGGGTGGAAATTTGGTCGCAACTTTGGTTAGCTCACCTGTGGCTTCAAGACCTTTGAAGGAGAGTTGAGACCTCTCCTTCCAGAAAGACCTCAAGTTTGTAAGATCTCAAGATGGCAAGACCTCAAGACTGCAGAATCTTAAGACTCTGAGACTGGAAGAGTGTCCATCACATGACTTAATACCCTCAGCCCCTGAACGACTCCTGGGTACCTAACATATATATGGCGTATCCTTGGTATATGTCCCACATGAGAGAATTACCAGGCTAAGAGAATTTCCTTTACTTTAGAATTCCTACAGATTCACAACCAAAACACAAGCCCACTGGATTAACAAGCATTTCCCAATTTCTTCTTGACCTGGAAAGATTAACCTTGACTTTCTCTAGCAGGTTTGCTCTTCTGCTGCCCTGGCCCTAACCTCAGCATCTGGCCCTTGACCACCTGGAAATGGCTGATCCTTCTGGAGTTCAGTTCTTCAAGAATTCTTGGTGTCAACACTTCCAAGAGAACATTTTGGCTTTACCCAGTGATTTCTTATTATTGCGGAAGGGAAGGTCCTATGTTTCCTTCTACAGCTTAATTGTATGTGCATCTCCCAGGACACTAATTTTTGACTAACATTTATTAAGTACCACCGTGCACCAGGGATTGATCTAGGCGCTTCTTTCCCTTTACACTGTACTAACTTAATCCTTGCAACAACTCAATAAGAAAGATATTACAATGTTTCCTCTAAACATGAGCAAATGGAAGCTTGAAGGGTCAGATGACTCTCAGACTGTACAAGTGACCCATGGAAGACCCAGTCTCTTGCCTAAGGCTCCTTCTAGCCTGCCTCAGTTTCCCCCTGCAAGGAGTATACAGAAGGTCAGCTCTCACACAAAGCCAGCTGCCACACAGATGGGTGAGGGCATGGCCAGTTTCAGGAAAACGGAACAGGACAGAAGACCTGGGGCCCTCCAAGAGAAATGCAGAAGGAGTGGGCAATGGTTACTAGTGGGCAGCAAACCGACAACCGGCCAGTGACCGTCCAGAGACTGGGCAGGGCCAGGACCAGAAGGGAACAGCGATGGGGCTGGGGTGCACGTGTGGGATCCACCCTGGGCCCAAGTCCATCTCAAAGTCAGGGCCGAGGGAGACAGGCCATTCCCTGCGTCCAGAAGCGCTCGTGCCGGGCGAGGTGAGTGAGGGGTGCTCAGATTCACACGAGCGCCGCGGGAGACCAGCAGCCCCAGGTGGCGGAGGCCCTTTAGGGGGCATGGGGTGTCCTCCGGAGGCAGGGCCATGTTCTAGCAGGGAAACAGACACTAGCATGACTTTTAATTAAACTGGATTAATCACTACCCACCAGAGACTCTCTCCCCAGATGGACGCCAACCTTTTCAATTAGAGGAAGCTTAGCCCAAGCAGCTATTTGATGTTCATGAAGACCTCGATGTACCGCAGGGGACACATGTCATACAAAAAGGATGAGAGGTGAGCTAAGTATTAGTGGTTACGATTCATGTGTGTTTTTAAACAGAAAAGGATTCCACCGGACACACTTGACCTCAATACCTAACACTTCAAACTTGGAAACTAGAGTGAACATGTATTATTTTCCACTTGCTAGGGCATTTTCAAGTAAGAAGAGGACATGGAATCATGCTGGCAAATGTTCTAAAGAGCCTGTCAGTTACTCCAGTGCCCTTCCCCAAGCCTGATGGATTAGGGGGAAGTGACAGATGGCATCTGCGTCGACTTCAGCAGAGCTTTTGATTCTGTTCCACAAACCCAGAATAAACAGGTCTCTGCTTCACAGCTTGGAAGTGGGCACATTTGCTTCGGAATCTTCTCAGCGGCCCAGCCGCAGCTGGGGACTCCCCAAAGAAGGGTATAATGCAGACCCAGGTGGCAGGGCCTTTGGATTCCTCTGGGCCTCTCGAGGTACCTAAGGGTAGTTGTGAGGGGTAAGCAGGGAGATGGAAAGCCAGGCTCCCCCAGAAGGGCCGGCTTTGGAGACATTGTTTCCTGGAAACCGTGCAGGCACACAACCGCTTCAGTCTAGCCTGAAAAGTGCTTTGGGATGGATCTCAGCTCCAACTCCAAGCCTGCGTCTGGAGGGACGTGGCTGAGTGGGAAGCAGACACTGCAGGGAGTTGGGGAGACCGGGGGGGGGGGGTCGGTGACCTCATCACGTGTACTACTTCATGAGATGCAGAATTAAGGGGTTTGGGGTAAAAAAAAAGGGAGGGAGACATATCCACGTCCTTGGCTAATTTTTGCCAGGAATCTGTCCTCCCCCAGTTCAGGGTAAGCAGCTCCTGACAGACCCAGGAGCCTGTGTGGGGTCCGGGAGCAGGAAATGAGACCGGCATCACACCCCAGCTCCGCCACCCGACACAGGGGCTGTGATTCGAGGAACACAGGCTGGCTGTCAGGGGTCTGATTTGTCATTCATTAATTCATTCAGCCTTGCTTTCATTCCACCTGA
This sequence comes from Grampus griseus, assembly GCF_964374135.1. Taxonomy (NCBI): domain Eukaryota; kingdom Metazoa; phylum Chordata; class Mammalia; order Artiodactyla; family Delphinidae; genus Grampus; species Grampus griseus. Next base: position 4,013,376 of record NC_139001.1, read on the forward strand.
ATATCCTGCCCTGAGGAGGTCTGGGGTTGATTTTGCTGAGGTTTCTTGCAGACTCTCAAATGCACCTGCCCAGAGAGTGAGTGCAGACAGGGAAGGAAATTGATAAAGCAAGCCCAGTGGGAGAAAATGACCTCGAAAGGGTCAGTGGCTCTCTAACTCCGGCTGGCGGTGGCCACGTGGGAGGAACTCAGTGCATCCTATCCAACTTCTAGGGGAGCCTGGATTCGTATCTGCACGTGCTGTCCAGAGAACGTTAAACACTGGAAACTTCTTCCAGCCGGGTGGCCCAAACCACCCCTCCGCGTGAGCTCGGTTTGGCCTACGTGGTGAGTTAGTAACCCCTGCCCCGCGGGTCCTGGGGTCACCTGGTCCACCTGGGGCACAGGTCCCTGGCATCCTACTTCACTCTCAGTCTCGGGTCACAGGTCACGGGCGTCGATGCCTTATAATACAGAATGAACGGAGGCCCACATAAAGGAAATGGGAAGTATGTCCAGACAATTGACACTGACAGGGAGAAAAGTGTCTCCCCAGGACGAGGGAAGAATCAAGTGCAAGGAGAAAAAGGAACCATGAGCTGCAGTTTCCCTGGGCAGACACGTCCCTTGCACGGGCCAGGGCCGCCACCACTCCGGGCACCCTATTTCTCTGTGTCCTGTGACAGCCCCTCCTCCTCTATCCGCCCTTTCTTTTTTCATTGGAGTCGAGTTGATTTACAACGTTGTGTTATGTTCAGGTGTGCAGCAAAGTGATTCAGTTATACACATGTGTACATAGCTATTCTTTTCCAGATCCTTTTCCATTATAGGTTATTACAAGATATTGAATGTAGTTCCCTGTGCTGTACAGTCGGTCCTTGTTGTTTATCTTTTTTCTACATAGTATTGATAGTATGTGTTTCTTTCCAGCCTTAAATCAGAGACTTAAAACTCGCAGTCTGAAATATGCTTCCCCAATTTTCTGGATCCCAACAGTGCTTTTTAAAAACGTGAACGGATTGGCAATATTTAGAAAAAGGGAACCAACATAAAAATCCGAATCTCTTAAAAACTCAAAAGGCCTGTGGACCCTCATCCGTTCCCATGGCAACGGGGGACTGAGCTGAGTATCAGCCACTGGCCTCCCTGGGGGGCCTGGCCTTCCTGGTCACCCAGCCCCCATCTGACCTGCTTCCTACATAGGAGAGAGCAGGTGCCTGAGCTGAGTGGCCTAGTCTCTATTCCTCAGTTTCTCCACGTATAAGGTGGAGGTGAAGGTACCTCTGGCATGATTCTGAGAAATCACCCCTGAATCACTGAGGGCAGGGCCAGAGCACAGGGAGGGGCCCATGAGCAGCTAACCTGCAGCCCCCGCTCGAGGCTTTGAGAGGCTGAGGCTCTGGCTGGCCTTCCTCTCCTCTCTTTGCTGCCTCCCCTCCAGATGTCTTCCAAGACTTACTCACCACGGCTTAAACCACATCTTCATGCTGACAAGTCTCACATGTGTATCTCTGGCCTGAGCTTTCCTTGTTTGAGAGTGAACTTCCCTGATTCTCTGGCATAGCCCCCCCGCCTCCAACGTCTCCCTTGGACGGCTCAAAGGCACATCATACAGAGTCCAGGTGAGTCCTGCCTCACCACCCCCTCCAGCCTCCTCCTTGTCTCCTGATCGCATTCGCAGCAGATTCCTCCATCTCTGGAGCTCGTACCTGTCTGCCAGCCAGTTACCACGTCCATGCTCCCCACGTCTCACACACACCTACCACCTGTCCGTCCTGGTCCTGCTGCGGCCACCCAGCCCACTGAAGCCTCACCTTCCTGCTCACCTTGGCTCACCTGCACCAGAGCTCCAGCCTCCTGCTGGCTCTTCTCCTCCACTCTAGGTCTCCCTGATCTGTACATAGCATCCCAGGGGACCCTACAAAACGGCCAGTCTGATAGGGATTATGTCTGGACTAAAGGCCTTTAGAGGTTTCCCATTGCTGTAGGATAAAGACACATGTCCTCACCTGTTCTCAGCCCCTGTGTGCTCCAGGTCCCACCCACTCAAGGACCACATCTCTCCTTTGCTCATCCTATGGGCCGGGGTCTTTCACAAGCTTTCCTCTCTCCTGGGAATTCTCGCTCCTTCCTGGCTGACACTCGTCCTCCTAGAGGTCTCTGTGTGAACATTCCTTCCTAGGAAGCCTTTCCTGCCTCGTTATTACTTTCCAAGCATGCCTTCCTTCCCTCAAGCCACTTCCCACAATTGTACCCAAACAGCAACCTGTGTGTTTGGGACTGTTTGCCTTCCTGCTGGGCTGGGAAGGCCACGTGGGCATGGAGCACGTCTGCCTAGTCACCACTAAACCACCAGTGCTATTCCTGAGTACCCAAGGAGTAGAATAATTAATGCAAATACCAAATGAAAGTGTTGTGCAGAAACGTATCAGCGGCTCCCATCAACCTGTCAGATGGATCTCAATGTAGGCAGTGTTAGGAATGCAGGGTCCCCATAAAGGCCTGACACTGCGACACTGCCCTGGCACCAGCTGGGTCACGGCTGGAACACTCTGATTGTGCAATTTTTTTCTCTTTGTAAAAAGTATTTGAAATACAGGTGGGCTGGAAAAGCTCTACCTTCTTGAGGAGGAGTGCAATTCACATCTTCTTTTTCTCTTTATACGTTTTTTTTCCATTTATTAGTTTTTATACAATTTTCAAGTTTACGCAGTTATTACAAAATACTGGCTCTATTCCCCGTGTTGTACAATACACCCTTGAGCCCATCTTACACACAGTGGTTTGTACCTCCCACTCCCCGCCCCTCTATTGCCCCCCCACACTGGTAACCAGTTTGTTCTCTGCATCTGTGAGTCTGCTTCTTTTTTGTTATATTCACTAGTTTGCTGTAATTTTTAGATTCCACCTATAAGTGATGTCATACAGGATTTGTCTTTCTCTGTCTGACTTATCTCACTTAGCATAACACCCCCCAAGTCCATCCATGTTGCTGCAAATGGCAAAATTTCATTCATTTTTACGGCTGAGCAGTATTCCACGTATGTACATAGATCACATCTTCTTTATTCATTCATCTGTTGATGGGCACTTAGGTTGCTTCTATATCTTGGCTACTGTAAATAATGCTGCCATGAACATTGGGGTGCATGTATCTTTTCGAATTAGTCTTTCTGGGTTTTTTTTATGTATATACCGAGGAGTGGAAATGCTGGGTCATGCAATAGCTCTATTTTTAGTTGTTTGAGACACCTCCATGCTGTTTTCCACGGTGGCTGTACCAGTTTACACTCCCAGCAGTGCGTGTGGGGTCCCTTTCCTCCACACCCTCGCCAGCATTTGCTATTTGTGTTCTTTTTGATGATGGCCACTCTGACAGGTGTGAGGTGGTACCTCATTATGGTTCTGATTTGCAAGGCACTGCTGTTATTTCCACTAAAGTTTTTGGGACTCTGGTCCCCTTTAGCATCACACTCCTCCTGGCCCACAGTCCACGTCCCCTGAGAATTCGGTGGCAGGTGAGCTCCAGGTGAGGAACAGCTGGGCAGGAACAGGACAGGCCAGCAGGTGCAGCAGCTGCACCCGGGACCAGCATGCCGTCGGGGGGCCCCAGGGCACTCCCCTGTTCTCCAGCTCGGTCAGCAAGGCATCTGACTTTCACCTGGGAGACCCGTCAAAATGCTTTCCAGCCTTAAGCCTCTGGGGATTTTAAAATACCTCGGGCTCAATGGCCAGGACTCAACGGAGGGATGGGGATCCGGGGTGGGAATGCTCACAGCCTCCCAGCCGGGATCAAGCAAGGTCCTGGAATCGAGCAGAAAACAGCCGACTAAGGGAAAAGGCTTGGGAGGTTGGGAGGCGCTGCTGGGACCTTGTTTAAGAGGAAATGAAGCCCAGGGAAGTTATTTAACGCCGGTATTTACTAATCACAATGGTTTGCTTCTTCGAAAGGCTCCCGGGGCCAAAAACATTACATTGTTCTTCATTAAAAAGGGAGAGATGGTAGCAGGGGTGTCCGCGCTGCCTCAGGATGACCCTCTGAGGCCTCATCTAACCCCATCTCTAGAGCTAGGATGGGGAGGTGACATTCTGCAGAGCAGACTCAACGTGGAGGGGCTAATGCCCAGTGCAGGAGAGAAGACCGACCACTCTACTGACCCCGAAGTTCCCGCTGGGCCCCCCTTGCTGGTGGCCTGGAAGGTGGAACCAAGAAGTGAGGGGATCCGAGGCCCCTTCTGTGACAGCCCTGGGCTGTGATTCTGTCTCAGGATGGAGAGCGGATGCTTGTGCCCCAACTCGACTGGCAGCGGACAGTGTTGCACAGGCCACCAGAACAGAGTCAGGAGGAAGGTGGCCTGTCCCCACCTGGGGAGCTTGCACTCCTCACAGATGTGCCTGGGGATGACCCCCAGACAGTAGGTCAGGTGACCTCCTCTGCCCTGACCTAGACGGTCGCTGCAGGTGCCGCTCCCTGGGGACGGTCAGCAGCGGGTGGGATGCTGGCCGTGCTCAGCCTCAGAGCGAGGGGTCCCTCCACCCAGGAGACCACGAGGCCTGAGGGGGCCATGCAAACACCCTAGTGCCAGGTCTGCCCCCGTACCCCATGCAGGGGAATTGGACCAAATACTCCACTTCTCGGTGGCTCTGTTTGCCAAAGGGAAACTTACAGGTCACTTAGGGTCATCCTGAGGAGGTGAAAGCCTGTTGGGGGATAATATCGGAAGGAGGAATGTTCTTTTCAAAACAGCAACGTCCCATCCTTTGCGTTTCTCATTATGACACCTGGGCGTGAACAGCCACATCTTTATTTACATGTTGCCAGCTAGAAAGTTGCTTTCACATTTCCCCTTCTCAGCCTCCTTTTGTCACCTCCATGTCGCCTGCCACCCAGAGCCCTCAGGCCTGTCCCCACTTTCTCCACGCGCTCCCCTTTGAGGGGGCTCCCCTCACACAGGGTGAATCCCGAGTCCACCCCCTGGACCCCTGCCCATCAGCCCCTCACACAACTTCCTTTGCTTCTGGACACTCGCCTCTATGTCTTATGCTTCATTATATGTCAACTTGTTGGTTTGCTAATTAGAAAATGACCCTAAAAAGAATCCAACACAACTCCTTCATTTAGAGAGAAAGACGCCAAGCATTAGACAAAGGAAATCCCATTCAGGGTCAGCGCAGAAATTTAAGGGAAGAACGAAAATAGAGCCCCACCCTCCTGTTGCCATAACAAAGCCATTTGACTGGCTCGTGCGGACCACTAATTAGTTGGGTAAGGAGCTGTAGCAAATATCTTTTATTGAAATCTAGTTCATTTACAATGTTGTATTCATTTCAGGTGTACAGCACAGTGATTCAGTTATATATACACACATATATGTATGTGTGCTTTTTCAGATGCATTTCCCTTATAGGTTATTACAAGATATTGAGTACAGCTCCCTGCGCTAGGCAGTAGTTCTTATTGTTTACCTCTTATATATATATATATATAACCATATATATATATATATATATATATATATATATATATATATATATATATATATATAGCAGTGTGCATCTGTTAATCCCAAACTCCTAATTTATCCCTCCCCACCCTTTCCCCTTTGGTAACCATAACTCTTTTTTCTATGTCTGTGAGTCTATTTCTGTTTCGTAAATAGGTTCATTTGGCAGATTTTTTTTAAAATAGAAAGAATAAAGAAACACTTCCTCATAAATGGGGTTACATCCTGGATTTCAGAGAAATGTTTAAACATTGGGGCAGAGCGGTCCTGGGATCCAGGAAATGTCCTTTTTACAGCCCGCTCACTTCCCAACTCCCCACTGACCCCCACTGCCTGGGTGCTAGGTTCTCAGATGGAGATCCTGCCGGGAGGACAGAGCACTCACCAGCATTCACTCATTTATCATGACCCTCACCCCAAAGTTATGGGACGTGCAGGGCCCCAGAATGTCTGGCTCCACCAGCGCCCGCCTGCATGGCCCTGCCACATCACCATCCTCCCTAAGCTGCGTTTCCCCTAGAAGTAGAGCAAGGAGGCCAGGCCTGCCTCTCGGCCAGGTGATCTGAAGAATCAGTGAGATACTGACTGTAACTGTGGAACCACAACACTTTCCACCAATCAGGCAAGATGAGGCCATGTGACAGCACTGTTTCCGGTCATAGAAATAAACAAAAAGGCACTAATATCCTCCTCTCTTGATGGAATGGTGCTCTGTGCTTTGATCTTAGAAAAGTGTCAGCAGACTTGATTTCAAGATGGCAAAACAGTGCAGAGAGAAATAATCAATGATTTTCCTTTTTTTTTTTTTGTAACACAATAGATTTTTTTTAAGTGAATTAACTGATTTCTTTCCAGATTTGAAGGAACTGAAAGGAATCTTTAGTGTTGGGCTGATTTAATAGAGAACCAAAGAAAAGATGAGATGGAAAAGGCAAAAATAACAACAACAAATAAAACAGCAGTGAGGAAAACAACCCAGAGCAGATGGATAGACAGCTGTTGAGGTGACGTGAATGCCGAGGCCCAGAATGTGACCTGCCGGGTGAAGGGCATCTGTGGGTAACGAGGCCCGAACTTCAAGGTGAATGCAAAAGGCGCTTCGAGGTCGCCGCACACTCAGCCTCCCCCTGGGCTGCCAGCTGCTTTTGTGAATTCCCTGGAAATAATAAGGTTAGCGAACTCCAAGCAAGGAGCATGTGAAACCAATTATGGACTCTGCCAGTTATTTGGGACTTCTGATGTCTCATCCAGCACATTCCATCCTATGTCTGTAGGCACCAAGGGTCTGGGTGGTACATTTCAGCTGGTCACACCCCAGGACCTCCTATATCAGGTAGAATAAGAACATCAGTGATGAAGACACTCACCAGTCGAGCTCTATTTGCAGTGACAAGCGTCCGAGGGAAACAGCTGTGGTGGCCTTTTAGCCGATAGAGATGTCATTTACTGCAAAACGATGGCAGCGCACTGAGACACGTGCTGATGCCTGTCTCAGAACAGAGGAAATGCATGCAAACAGCTGGGGCTTTCTTGTTTCAGCCGAATCTTTACTTCACTAGAAAACCTTGTGTTATGGTTAGTGCAAGAACATATCAAAAAAGATTCGGGAGATCTGGGGATTCTAGAATCAGCTCCTTTGCTGGAGAAAGCTGGTTCCCACCCCTTCCCTTCATGATCCCTCATCTAGGAAAGTAAGGGCCTCCTTTTGACTCCAAGTTCTCAAAAGGACACTAGCTCATTCTACCAGCACAGCCCTCCTCCTGGACCACTTTGTCAATTCTGGCCGAATTTCTTCCTTCGTTTTATGAATAGATTTTCTTTCCATTGTATCTTTGGAGAGACAGGTTTCTGCCTGGTCTCACCTTTACGTCTTTCCAAGAAACAAGATGGAAACCTGCCTTTTCATTTTAGAACCCAAATGACACTCTCACTATTTGACATTCTTTATTCTGTTGAGCTAAGAATAATTTAGGGGAGCCTAACACAGCTGACCTTAATAAAAGAACCAGGGGAAACAATATTCCAAACAAACACAAACCATCAGTCATCTCCAACAAAGGAGCAGACACGCCGGTCCAGAGGTCTTCCAGGCACAGCCACCCTTCACGCTGGCCTAGGGAGCTGGCGGGATCCAGCACACAGTGCTCAGTCTTGATGGTGAAAGCTAACATCAAGAATAAGGCAGAGGGGCTTCCCGGGTGGCTCAGTGGTTGAGAGTCCGCCTGCTGATGCAGGGGACGCGGGTTTGTGCCCCGGTCTGGGAAGATCCCACATGCCGCGGAGCAGCTGGAGCCGTGAGCCATGACTGCTGAGCCTGAGTGTCTGGAGTCTGTGCTCCGCAACGGGAGAGGCCACGGCACTGAGAGGTCTGCGTACCGCAAAAAAAGAAAAAAAGAAAAAAAAAAAAAAAGAATAAGGCAGAGCCCCTGCGAGCTGGGACCTCCCTGTATTTCAGAGCTCTGCATGTGTGTCAGGCCCCTCCTGCATTTGTCACCGTGCCCCAGTCCCTCTTACCTGAAAGCGCGCACAGCTCACTCATCGGACAGACATGCAGTGGTGAAAACTGAAGAAGCAATGCCAACTGCAGATACAAAGAGAAATCTTTCACCTTTTCCCTTTAGAGCTGGGGGTGTTAGGGTCCTACACATCCTGGTCTTAAGACATACAGAGATGCCACCTGCTGTGCATAATTCCTTTACAGAGGATATGGTTTGGAGGAGTTACTAAAATGAATTGAATTAGAAGACGCAAACTCCTGATAATAATTTTGTACTTCATTTTTATTTATTTATTTAAGAAGATGTTGGGGGTAGGAGTTTATTAATTAATTAATTTATTTTTGCTGTGTTTGGGTCTTCGGTTCTGTGCGAGGGCTTCTCCAGTTGCGGCGAGCGGGGGCCACTCTTCATCGCGGTGCGCGGGCCTCTCACTGTCGCGGCCTCTCCCATTGCGGAGCACAGGCTCCGGACGCGCAGGCTCAGCGGCCATGGCTCACGGGCCTAGTTGCTCCGCGGCATGTGAGATCTTCCCAGACCAGGGCTCGAACCCGTGTCCCCTGCATTGGCAGGCAGATTCTCAACCACTGCGCCACCAGGGAAGCCCTGCATTTCATTTTTAGATCCAAAAGAAAGTCATCTTGGGATCTGTCCTTCCAAAGATCAGCTTCTAACAGTTCTACCTTCCAATGGCATTGTATCCTGAGTAGGAGCGCCATTCCACAGGCGCCTTGCTCCCCTTCCAGGCTCTCCTTCGCATCATGTTCTCTGCAACAGCCTTCCTTGTTAGTTGGAACTTGTTAGTTGGCAACTGTTACTTGCTTGTTAATTAAGCCCACAAGGGCATCTTAGATGGCCACCAAATGTCAAGAAATTCTACCCTTGTGCTTTTTTTTTTTTTTTTTTTTTTTTTTGTGTGGTACGCTGCGGCCTCTCCCGTTGCGGAGCACAGGCTCCGGACGCGCAGGCTCAGCAGCCGTGGCTCACGGGCCCAGCCGCTCCGCGGCATGTGGGATCTTCCCGGACCGGGGCACGAACCCGTGTCTCCTGCATCGGCAGGCGGACTCTCAACCGCTGCGCCACCAGGGAAGCCCCCTTGTGCTTGTTTTAAGTCATATTACTATTCTAGAAGAAGAGAGGTGTATCTCCAAAATCTAACCCTAATCCAAGCAACCCCCAGTGGCCAGGAGTTACCGTGCCAGCTGCTCAAATCTCTGCCTATGAAATTGTACATCACTATAGGCAAATGGATCTATTTTCCAGGGTTATTTCTTAGGAAGACTATTCATAAAATTTTATAAAGCTTTCTTAGAGACAAGAAGAGAGAAAGTCACAAAGAACTGATAGCAGCAGAAATTTGCACTAATACATTTCTTTAAATCATCTACAACCTTTGAAGATGTTATCCAGCGACCTAAGAATGCTTCAGTCTAATCTTTTAACAACAGGCGTCTATGCCCTGGATTGAAGCGTATGTTGGTTTACCCCGATACCATCTATGAATTCTGCAAATCATTCACATTCTTATAGCTATTATGCTGTAATAGACCACCCAGCTTGATGAATACAAGGGTTTCGCTGGAGGAAAAATAACAATTGTGGTTGAGGCTAAATTCCATGCCAGAAGTTCAGCGCTGAGGAACGTCTTCCCTGAGAAGTATGGGTACCTGAGGGTGGGGAAGGGAGAGGTCTTGGACAGCAGAAAGTCTTGTGCATACAGGGACCCTTGGCAATGACACCGAGCGGCCTCCCCATCCCCCGGGCTTGTGTGAATGCTTCATTCATCTCTATTCTTCACGGCAATTGGCCAAAGTTCAGTGCTGAGTAGGAATCTGGGGCAAACACCAAAGGAATATATTTAAAGCAAATAACCTTAGAAAAACTCAGCTAGCTGCATCTTTCTGTACTTCTCTGTCTACTACGGCACTTTTTTTCTGAATGGAGGGATTTACCCACTTTTGCATCTTTGACCGTGTTGTGTTTTGTTCTACTGTTTTTGGCACAGAGAGAAGAATCTCCGGGCCTCATTAAGTCACTGATAAACGCACGTGGCTCCTCTCCTCTGTCTCCCGGCCCGTGTGCTGACTCAAACATCTGCGCGTGGTAATTCTCTCCCAGAGAGCCGCGGATGGTCACCAACTTCATATTTGTGGTCAAAATGAGGCGCTTAAGAAATGTCTGTAGCTAATGAAGTGCAGCTGACATGCCCTTCGTTGTGAATGGGATGGATCGGTGATCTTTTCAAAGCATTTTGGCACTTGTGAAAGCACTGCAATTGTTTTCCTTAGGTGCTTTCTGGGACAATCTTGGGAGTGAATCCGGTAGCATGGGATTCTTTTCCATGGCTAAGGAAGTCAAGGTATTGTAATTTAGTCATCTGAAACAAGTTAAAAACCAAAGCTGTAGAGGGCAAAAAACAGTGAGAGAATCCTCAGCTCTCAGGGCTTTGGCAAATCTCCATTTTGAAACCACGACACAAATGAGAAGAGGCAGGAATGGTGACCCAACAGACGGGGTCAGGGTCGCAAACTATGTGAAACCAGGTTGCAGCTCCGTTTTCCCCTCTCCTTACCCATGAACTTGTGTCTTTATAGTCTAACAGAGCTTTTAAAGAACTGGGCGTGTGTCCCCCAACAGAACACGGATGAAGATAAATCTCCTCCTTTCTGCTGATGACACAGTTTTATGACCATGAACTAAGAATGACCTCAAAAGATCCAACCGCAACCAGGAAGAGCAACTCAAGTTGAATTACTCCAGACCTAAGGTCACTGTCTTTGCAGACACTCTTCAAAACCCAATGGTCGTCGCTCGATAAGTTCAAGGGCAATTCAGCATATTCAACTCAGTTATCCCTGTGAGTTCCCGGAATCCTCAGCTGCTCCAACACACGAAAGAGAAAGGGTCTCCAAGGTCTCCTGGGCCCTCCAGCGATGAGGAATGGGTAACACTTTCTCTCAAGACATCTCAGGCCTTAATGGTCTCTGAGCTCTCATTAAAGACCAGACCTAAAGTTAGAACCATTCCAAAGATGAAAAAAATCTTAGATCCTGCCTGGCACTGCCCTCCCCATGTTGAGGAAGCAGCCGCCTCCTTCTCAGCGTTGGAAGGAGGGGATCGATCCTGCCACCCCAGATCCTAGGTTCCCAAGGGCCTGGGCCTGCCCTCCACCAACCACATGGAGCTGCACATCTCAGGCCCAAAAAAGTCGCAGCTAGATGTGAGGAGGTCTTGGATTGGACGCACGCTGCCCTTCTGTTCTTCCGCTCTTCTCACATTCATTCTTCACATTCAGTTACGACATCATTATTCTAAGATTCAAAGACTGGAAAATGTTTGCATTGAGTTAGAATATCATAGGCTATGTACTTGGACCATATAAATCTCACCTCAGCCTAAATCCTGTTTACTGAGTTAACTTTCATACTGTGCCCTGGCCTTTTATCAAGGTTTACTCTAAGAAAAAAGAGTCATAAGAAAACAGCTCTTGGGTTTCTTGTAAAAACACTGTTTACGCCTTTTCTCATCATGTTATCTGATGTTTTCACACAGTTGAAGTCCAGGTCAATTTTTATTTTAATAAGTCACAACCAGAAAACCTTTAGTCAACACGAGGAACTGAAATACATCCTATTTTCTGATCATGGAAACCATGACATAATTTTTCCCCCTGTTTTCCTCTTTCTTCTGGGATGCTCAAAATTAATTTAATGTTTACTCCAAATGCATTGCCTGTTCTCATATACCTGTTTACTTCTTCCTCTTCCTAGGTTCTTGTTCTCTAGATTTATTTTGCTATATTGTTAATTTAGGGGATATAGACCCTATACTACAGGCCATCATTTTTGAAAACAGATAATGCATCTTTTAAAAAAATTTTATTGAAGTATAATTGATTCACAATATTGTGTTAGCTTCAGGTGTACAGCAAAGTGATTCAGTTTTATATTTATACATGTATATATTCTTTTTCATATTCTTTTCCATTATAAGTTATTACAGGATATTGAGTATAGTTCCCTGTGCTATACAGTAGGTCATTGTTGCTTAGCTATTTTATATGTAGTAGTGTGTATATTTTAATCCCAAACTCCTAATTTATCCCTTCCCCCTCTTTCCCCTCTGGTAACCATTAGTTTGTTTTCTATGTCTGTGAGTCTATTTTTGTTTTGTAAATAAGTTCATTTGTATCATGCTTTTAAATTCCACATATAAGCAATATCATATGATATTTGTCTTTCTCTTTCTGACTTACTTCACTTGCATGATAATCTCTAGGTCCATCCATGTTGCTGCAAATGGCATTATTTCACTCTTTTTCACAGCTGAGTAGTATTCCATTGTGTATATATACCACATCTTCTTTATCCATTCATCTGTCAGTGGACATGCTGCCATGTCTTGGCTATTGTAAATAATTCTGCAGTGAACATTGGGGTGCATGTATCTTTTCGAATTAGAGTTTTCATCTTTTCCGGGTATATGCCCAAGAGTGGGATTGCTGGATCCTATGGTAACTCTATTTAGTTTTTTAAGGAACCTCCATACTGTTCTCCATCATGGCTACACCAATTTATGCATCTTTAAAAGTAGCCCTTCACAGGAACTTAGATGTATGTATCTACCTAGTGGTGAGAAAGGGCTACATGAGTTAGAAGAGGAGTCCCCATTCTAGCTCCTTCTCCAGGGGATTTGCTCTCTGCTCAACCAGAGGAAAGAGCTCTGCTGTCCTAGCCGTCCACTTTATTCATCACATATGCCCACAGCATATCCAAGGTCATTTTTTTTCCTTGAGCTAAATTCATCTATAGCTCATGAGTGTATGTTTGCTTCCAGAACCTCCTAAGTCAATGGCCCGGGCTGCTCCTGGCTGCAGTGGCTCCCGTCATGTCCCACGGCTTGATATGCCGCATCTCCCACTGGTTTGCAGATCTTCAAATGGATGGGTGGGCTTTCGTGGGGGCAAAAACACTCACTCAAATGCCATGACCGATACTTGCCCACAGTATAAGACCAGAGTCTATAGAGGCACATTGCTCTTCTTCTGTGAGATACTGACATTTATTTTTAACCCTTAAAATACTACTATTAGCAAATTCCATCAAAACCATTGCATTCTTAGCAGATTATGGAATTTCTTGGAGGTAAGTGTATTCTTCCAAGTCTTTTTCAAAGAAAATTCAGGAGGAAATGGAAACAGCCCTAAAATAATCTCCACTAGAATTCCAGGAAACTATGCATGAAGACTCCCCTAGGAAATGGGGGGGGCAGGGGAAAGGGGGAGGAAACAGAAAACTTTATCATTAGCAAAAAACTGCACTGCAGTATCAGAAACGCATCCAGTGGCTCCGGGTCTCCTCACCTCCAAGGGAGAGAGGTCTACAGGAAGGGGTCCCAGTACAGATTTTTGGTTGCACAATAAATCCAACCAAATGCCCCCTCCAAGAGACTCATTAAACAAAACGACTTGGAAAAGCGAAAAAGCAAAAACCTATATCAGTCATTAAGCAAAATGAAATCGGGGAGATGATACAATCACATAGAAGGCATTACTTGGTAATGCCTGTACAGAGGGGTGGGATGACATTGAAAACAGAATCACAGATTTCCTGGTGGGTAACTAAAGAGAATGTACTCAGAAGTGAGAACCTAAGGAGCCCTCCCGGGCGCCGGCCACCCCCAGGCCCAGCCCGCCTCCCTCCCCTCACCTGGGGGAGGTCTCACCCATTCACCCATCTTTGCAGGTGCTCACTGAACAGGAGCCTCAGGGGGAGGGAAGTCGTGTCCAGAGAACATCTCCCACAGCAGAGTCAGGCGGGGGTGAGTGAGGGTGGGCAGGCTCAGGGCGTCAGCACATGGGTTCAGGATTCCTGTTAAAACCCAACTATATGGATTCGATACCTTTCCTACAGACCAGTGTGAGCAGGACCAAGTCCCCCCTTCTGTCTTTGCTTCCAAATACCTGCCTTACCTCAAAGTGATTTTATAAAGAAGAGAGCGAGGAAAGAATGGTAATACACTTAACGAAAGATGAAAAGAATAATGATGATGGTGGTGATGGTGATGATAATGTTGGTGATGATGATGATGGTGATGACGGTGATGGTGATGATGATGGTGGTGGTGATGATGATGATGATGGTGATGATAGAGGTCAAATGTGCTGAAACCTAAATCCCCCAATGCCTTCCCACCTCTTTCAGAGTAAAAGCCAAAGTCCTTCCAGAGGCTGCCAGCTCCTCTGTCACCACCCCAGCCTTTCCAGCTGCTCTCCCCACCCCCCCTTTTCTCTCCTTCACCCTCTAGGCACTCGCCTTTGCTGTTCCCTCTGCCTGGAATGCTCTCCCTGTAGATCTTCCCATGGCTCTGCATGACTTCCTCGATATGGTTGCTATGTCTAAAATCACACGCTTCCCCAACAGGTGCACACACACACATACACACACACACTGACATTCTCCTTTCTTACCCACTCGATTCTTCTCCTTAGCACTTAGCACATTTCAACGTTTTACACACCTTACTTGTTTATCTTGCTTATTTTTTAAAATCTCCCAACCCTACTGGAATACAAGCTCCATGAAGAAAGGGATGTTGTCTGGCTTCCTTTTCATTTTTTTCCCACTGTTGAATTCTCAGCACCGAGTGCAGTCCTTGGCACACGGCAGCGGTCAGGAAGTATATGTTGAATGAAAGAAGACACATATCATAGACCCCAGATGGGTGGGTGTATCCTTACTATCATTGCGGCCAGCCACTTAGATGTCTATTTTCTTTAGTTCTTGGCCACTGAATACTCTTGACCCAGAGAGACACGATTTTAGAATGGAAAGACAGTGCCTGAGTATCAGAGAGATCTTGTTTCTCATGATCTCATTGACCTGACTGTGTGACACTCAGGTAATTCCCTCAAACTTCCCTGAACTGTTCCTCCTAAAACTGTAAATAAAAATTATAGGGGGCTTCCCTGGTGGCACAGTGGTTGAGAGTCTGTCTGCCGATGCAGGGGACACGGGTTCGTGCCCCGGTCCGGGAAGATCCCACATGTTGTGGAGGGGCTAGGCCCGTGAGCCATGGCCGCTGAGCCTGTGCGTCCGGAGCCTGTGCTCCACAACGGGAGAGGCCACAGCAGTGAGAGGCCCGCGTACCGCAAAAAACAAACAAACAAAAAACAATAACAGCTATCACTTTCGAGCACTTACTAATACATCAGACACTGTGCTAATTACCTCCTGAGGTTCCGGGGGAAGCTCAGGTGAGTACCGTTACTATGCTGAACCTACAGATAGGGAAATGAACTCTCAGAGACAGTAAGTCCTTTGCCCAAAGCCACAGCAAAGCAGCAGCAAAGCTGGGGTCCATACCAACACAGTCATATTCCAGTGTCCACATGACTATTACTAGACCACATGATTTCCCAGGGAAAGGCAGCATTTAACATCCCTCCAGCTGTAAGAATTTCTCTCCGCCCACCCATTCAATTACCAGCTCATCCATCCGTCCACCCACCCACCCACCCCCCAAACCAACTGTCCCTCCATTCATTCATTCATCTACCACCCACCCCTCTATGTATATCTATCCACCCATCCATCTGCCCATCCCCCCACACACTTGCCATCCCATGCACCTACCCAACTACCCATGCATCTGTCCATCAATCCATTCACCCATCCACCCACCCCTCTATCTATCCATCCACCCATCCATCTGCCCATCCCCCCACACACTTGCCATCCCATGCACCTACCCAACTACCCATGCATCTGTCCATCAATCCATTCACCCATCCACCCACCCCTCTATCTATCCATCCACCCATCCATCTGCCCATCCCCCCACACACTTACCATCCCATGCACCTACCCAACTACCCATGCATCTGTCCATCAATCCATTCACCCATCCACCCACCCCTCTATCTATCCATCCACCCATCCATCTGCCCATCCCCCCACACACTTACCATCCCATGCACCTACCCAACTACCCATGCATCTGTCCATCAATCCATTCACCCATCCACCCACCCCTCTATCTATCCATCCACCCATTCATCTGCCCATCTACCCATCCATTCGTCCATCCATTCTCTCACCGGCTGACCTGAGGAATTTTACTGGTGGATAATTTAATGAAACATCTTTCCAGCCAGAGAAGACATTCACAGAGCATGTCCTACTGGCATTCAGTTACTGGTGACATCTTTGTACTCAAAGAAGGGTACATCGTGACTCCATTAGCTGTACCAATAACTTGGAATTTGAGATGACAAAAAACTGGCCAGAAAAACAAACAAACAAATATGAAATCCAACCAGGCAAGAAACGCAAGAGCTAATATTTGGTGTCAGGGAGCAGAGGGAACTATAACATATTTTCTAATACAGACAGTTTGGGAACTGGCCATGCCTTCAGGTGTATTCAATGTCTGAATATTTTTTTAAATTCAGGATTAGATTGGTAAAAACACAAAATTCAGTTTAAAAGGACAAATAAAAATCATTAGCATCCTCTGCAAGTATTTCCTGCAGACAGTAACTAGCATGTACTCTTCTCTCCATCCTGCACTGCATGTTCTGGGGAACCCCCAAAGTCAAAGGGCACACAGCCTATCTTTGAAGAGCTTTCATTTCTTGGGGAGGAGAAAAAACATTATCTTTGGCATGAAAACATAGTGGGGAAGGGTGCGAAGGAGTGGTACAGGTGTCAAGGACAGAGAAGTTTACTTGTCAGGAAGGTTGGATCCTGGGTCTGTACAGAAGGGAGGAACTTCCTTACTTGGAGACAGGCAGCCCTAAGGTACAGTTTTGCTAGTCAGAGAGGAAAGCCCACTCCTCAAGGGGCTGAAGAGTCAAGCCCTGCCTGGTGGCATCCTCACCAGCCTCATCCTCATCTACAGCAGCAAGGGCAGAAGCCTGGGGAACTGTACCCCCCGGAAGCCTCTCTGTCACCATGCAATCAATCTTCAAGGCCAGGGCATGGGAGGAGGGCCGCCCACTGCATCCTCATCCGGTGAACCTAAGCGCAGGTCTGGGAGCGCTGAGAACTGCCCTGGACCAGGGGTCCTGGTGCTCGCGCCGGAGCCCAGCGACTACCCCATGCCCTGGGTTTCAATGTGCATTTGCTGGGATTCGAGTTCACTTGTTTTTCAACCTTTCACCAAGTTACCATCAGATCCTGCTGAAAGAGCACCTTGGGGTTTGTATTATTAGCCTCACTTTCTTTGATGCAGACATTTTATCATTCTTTCACAATAAGAATGACGGGTGATATGTTTCGATATTTTCCCTGCGGTTCAGACTCAGATTTCCCTCAGGGCTGGAGTCTTGATAAGCTCATTTTTTTTTTTTTTTTTCCTGGAGCATCAGGTTTATTAACTAGAATTGACGCCTTTTCTTAAGGACCTTGACAGCCACCTGTGTCCCGGTCAGAATGTGCCGGGCCAGCTTCACTTTAGCGAAGCTGCCTTCACCAATGGTGTGGAGGATCTCATAATCATCAATGTGAGCCTCCTTGTCAGCAGAGTTGGCTGTGAGGCCCTCCATCATGGTGACCTGCTAACTACACTGACTGACAGCACTAACTAACAAGGCTAACTGTACTAACAATGCTAAGTATGCTAGCTCTACTAACAACGCTAACTGTGCTAACTGTACCAACAGGACCCCACCATTGGTTTCATGGAGCTCACACTGCCTGTTCCTGGGTCCTGGATCTGATCGCAAGTCATGCCCAGAGTCCTCACCATTGTCACCCCCGGGTCCTCTTCACAGGGTGGCCGGAGTGGCTCCTTCGGGCCCATGTTCACCCATGGATGCCTCATGAGGTCAGGTAAGGTGCCTCTGTCACTGGGGTTGAGGGCAATCATTTTCTGTAATAGATTCTTTATTTCCAAAGACAGGTAAGGTGGGATGGGGTATTGCCCTTGTAGGATTTGCGTCCGCAGCTCCTGGATGTCTTTTCCCACAAAGGGCCGGCACGCAGTTACCATGGTGTAGAGCCCTACTCCCAGGCTCCACACGTCCAACCAGGGCCGCTGTAGCTCTGCCCCAGCAAGAGTTCTGGGGCAGCATACGGGAGTGTGCCGCAGATCGTGTCCGGTTTGGCAGCGTCATCATACTTGCTGCTGAAGCCAAAGTCTGTCAGTTTTAGATTCATGTTAGAATCAAAGAGGAGACTCGGTGGCTTCAGGTCCCGGTGCACGATGCCCCTCTGGTGGCAGTGCTGCAGGGCGGAGACCAGCTGCTGGAACGGGCCTCGGGCCTCTGCCTCTGTCATACGGCCATGGTTCACTAAATAGCTGAACATTTCCCCCCCACTGAGGTACTCAATCACGAGGAACAATGTCTCCTCTGTGTCAATCACCCCCAGCAGTTTTACCGTATTGGGGTGATTCAGAGCCTTCATGCTGCACACTTCCCGGAAATGTGCCTGGAAAGTTGCTAAGCTCGGACGCCTTTTCTTAAGGACCTTGACAGCCACCTGTGTCCCGGTCAGAATGTGCCGGGCCAGCTTCACTTTAGCGAAGCTGCCTTCACCAATGGTGTGGGGGATCTCGTAATCATCAATGTGAGCCTCCTTGTCAGCAGAGTTGGCTGTGAGGCCCTCCATCATGGTGACCTGCTAACTACACTGACTGACAGCACTAACTAGCAATGTTAACTGTGCTAACTAACAATGCTAACTGTGCTAACAAGGCTAAGTATGCTAGCTCTACTAACAACGCTAACTATGCTAACTGTACCAACAGCGCTAACTAGTACTAACTACACTACCTATGCTAATAATGTATTAACTATACCAGCTACGCTAACTATACCAACACTACTGACTATGCTATAACTGTACTAATGTTGCAATGCTAACTAAAATTAAGATAAAAATGAGAAAAAGAACAAAGGAACAAAGGAAAGCAGGAGAAATGGAAAAGAAACACCAAAAAATTGGGAAGAACAAATTTAAAACTAAAAGGAATGATAAAGAGAGAAAAATAAAGAAAAATGAGAAAAAGGCAAAGAACAAAGAAAAATGAGAAAAATAAAAAAGGGTAGAGAAAAGAGGAAAAAAAATCAACAAAATTGCAGAAACAAGGAAAAAACAAGCTAACTGTGGGTCCAAGGCTGTCACGTCACCAAAAGCAGCTTCCTGGGCTCTAAGGACAAAATACCTGGGCCCAGCTGGAGTGCCTTCTAGGGTTCTTGTGAATTACATGACAGTGGGGCACTCTGAGGTCAGAGCAGGGAATGGACCCATCACCGCTGGGGGTAAACCACAGCAGTTTTCTCACTCTTTGAGTTCAAGGCTCCTTTACACTTAGGGAAAAGGATCCCAAAGAAACTTTTCTGTACGTGTGTTATTAGATATTGGTATTCATCTTGTTATAAATTAAAATCTGTAGGATACTTCAGTGGCCTTTTTATTTCTAGTTTGAAAATGTGTAATAGTTTTAAAGACCTCATAATGTCTGCACTTGGAATATTCAATTCCTTTTCCTTAAATTCTGGTCTCAAAATAAGGTACATTATGAAAGTCTGTGAAGCTGAGAGAAGATTTGCCAGGAAGGTCGTGAGCAGATTTCTCATCAGGAGCCGCGGAGGCCAGATGGCACGGCTCAATGTACTTGAAGTGTTGAAGGAAAGAAACCGTCGACCAAGAATCCTATATCTAGCAAAACTTTTGTTTGAAAATGAGGGAGAAATCAAGACATTCCCAGTTAAACAAGAGTCGAGAGAGTTCTTAACCACCAGACCTGCCTGCCGCAGGGAGTTCTTCAGGTTGGAGTCAAGGACCCTGGACAGTAACTCAGAGCCTTATGAAGAAATAAAAACCTCTGGTAAAAGTAGATAGACGGGCGATGAGAAAAGCTAGTGCTATCGTAACTGAGGTTTGTAGCTCCACTTTTTGTTTTCTACTTGATTTAAGAGACATATAGAATAAAACACACACACATACAAATCATCACCTTGTTTCTAATACTGTCTTTTTTAATTTTGGGGAAAAGTCTGATTGGTCTCTAAAATGAATGTATGCGTCTGACCTCAAGGGTTGCATTTGGAAATCACAGTGTCTCTGTCTCCAGTACAAAGGTTAACCAAGGTCGGGTCCCTTTGAATGCAGCAGCTCAATAACAAGCTACAAGATAGATGGATCTGAGGCAATAGAGACAAGAGCAGGCTTCGAGAAAAGGAGC
This sequence comes from Grampus griseus, assembly GCF_964374135.1. Lineage (NCBI taxonomy): Eukaryota > Metazoa > Chordata > Mammalia > Artiodactyla > Delphinidae > Grampus > Grampus griseus. The sequence continues at coordinate 4,033,545 of NC_139001.1, forward strand.
AGAGGAACACTAGTAATACGTGCACAGACGTCTCAGAACTGGTATTCCAAATACCATCTTGAATGCTATTATAGTAAAAAATACCTGGGAAAAAATGCTTAAGAACTGTGTAGTAGACCCTGTCTTAGTCTGCAGGCACCATAAGAGAAAGCCACAGATTGGGTGCCTTAAACAGCAGAAATTTATGTTCTCCCAGTTCTAGAGGCTAGAAGTCCAAAATCAAGGTGCTGTTGGGGTTGGTTTTGGTCAGACTTCTCTTTCTGGCTTGTGGACAGCCACCTTCTAACTACATCCTCACATGGTCTCTTCTCTGTGCACACACACACAGAGTTCTGGTGTCTCTTCCTCTTCTTATAAGGATACTATTCCTGTCAGATTAAGGCCCCACCCTTATGGCCTCATTTAACCTCTAACCTCCTTAGATACCCTATCTCCAAATACAGTTGATAAGCTCATCTTAAGACACCTGGCCCTTAGAGGGCATGCTATAGATGTGTGTGTGTGTGTGTGTGTGTGTGTGTGTGTGTGTGTGTGTTTAAAACAGCTTTGTTGAGATTTACATGCCATACAATTCATCCATTGCAAGTGTACAATTAAATGTCTTTTAGCAGATTTACAGATCTGTGTAACCATCACCACAGTTAATTTTAGAACATTCTCATCATCTCAAAAAGCAGTCCTGTATCCTTCGTTATCAACACCCCATCCTCATGGCTCCAGCCCTTAGCAACCATTAATCTACTATCTTTCTCTGTGGATATGCCTATTCCGGACATCTTATATTAATGGAATCAGAATGTGTGTTTTTTTTGTCACTGCCTTCTTTCACTGAGAGTGTTTCCAAGGTTCATCCATGTTGTAGCCTGGGTTGGTACTTATTCCTTTTTATGGTTGAATAGCATCCCATTGTATGGCTAGACCACATTTTGTTGATCCATTTATCAACTGATGAACATTTGGGATTTTTCCACCTTCTGGTCATTATGAGTAATGCTGCTATAAAATTAAGGTGCAAGTTTTTATGTGGATGTAATTTTCATTTCTCTTGAGTATATACCCAGGAGTGGCATTGCTGGGTCCTATGGTAACTCTGTTTCACCTTTTTAAGTATCTCTATGTTTAACTGTACCCATTGTATTCCGAAGTCGCTGCTCTCCCCACATCTTCGCCAGCACTGGTTAGTGACTGACACGTAGATGTGTCTTGAGTGATGACCGAGGTTGAGACTCCCGCAAGATATAAGAAGTCAGTTCGGACTCTGAGGTGGGAATCATTCTCCGTGATTCTTAGCCTTCCGCACAGACCCAGGTTGGCCTTGTGAAAGTGAGAACGCATCCGCTTTCCCCTATGCGTGGGTCCCCATGTTGAGAATGTGTCAGACTTCGCTCATCTTCACCATCCCTCATTTTCTGGCCTCTCTTCACCCTTTTTCCTTGGATTTCAGTTCCCACTTCAAGGCATTCTGCTTCTGAAACCTCGTATTGTGCACACAGGGGTGGGGCAGCCCAGACACTGTCCCGACAGACACACTAAGGACACGGGCAAAGCACCTACACGCAGGTGTAGTGCCCAGCTCCACCCGATTAACCAGCAAGGTGGATGTCCCCACCTGACCCACACCAACCCAACCCCCATGCCACATACGCAACCACTCATGGAGAATGAATGAGCAATACTGAAAATCAGCAAATGTTCTTATCTGAACATGCAGCGAATGACAGCTCCTTACCAGGATGAGGTCTGAGAGGAGCCAAGAAGGGTGAGAGTTATAGGAAGCAGAATTGCAGGTACCTACTGATGGGCACTGTGAGAGTCTCCATCCATCCCTGAAGTCAGTGTGTGGGAGAGGAGGCTGGGGGCCGGCGGACACCCTCAGAATCATGTATTCTGTTTTAGCCCACCTTATGGAAATCAGCAGAGATTGCTGAACGAGTTATTTTGCAAAAGAAATTCAAAGTTTCAGGATTTGAATATCAGCACAAACTGTGGATCATATTTCCTCTTTTAAAAACCATTACCAGTGATAAAAATTTTTTGGAATCATCATTTTATAATTGACCTCTGGTTCCACTAGTCTCTTGGCATGAACAAAAGTTACAAAGGAACGTTGCCTGGCACCCTCCTTGTGGTCCCACCGTGACCAAAGCCACCTGCCACAAAGCTGCCCTAAAGAAAGTGAGGAATCTGGAAACAAAGCAAACTCTCTTAATCCATGAGAAAATTGTATCACAGCTTTTCCCAAGGAATATCATTTAGAGTGGTAATACCAGAGGACAGTAATAGATATTAAATAACAAAAGAGCCCTGGGCTCAAACAAGCATATAAATCACCAGTTAAACCCAGTTTAAATAGCTTTATTTACTGCAGCATTTTGAGGGGTAGTTTTTAATACTGCAACGTGAATTATGAATCTCCAGGAGGAGAATGTAATATTCAATATTTCCCAAAGTCACGTGACCACAGAAACTGCATTTTCGAGCACGTCCAGGGGACTGTGTTTCCACAGAGCTGACTTCACCACTACATCACACACCAGGATGTAAACATCAGAGTTGGACCAAAGTTCACGACGCTTTCCAAAGACCATAATCCTTGTGCTAAAATCACGGTCCAGCTCTTTTATTCTCCCTCAATCACATCATAACACATAGCCTACTATTCTATTGTTTGAAGAACAGCGATTCACTGATTTTGTAAACTTCACATGGCATCATTGAACTAATGTGTGGTTTTTGGTGGTTCGTTTCAAATACCATGTTTCATAAAGAAACTTGTGTTTTTTTCTGAATTTTGGAATATTCCTCCCCACCCTGGGCTTTCTGCAGAGTCCTTCACAGAGCTAGCTGGAACACTGGAAAGTGACACTGTAACTGAGTGTGCCCAGCCACACGGCCACCATGGCCATGAGGTGTCATTCCCGGGAAGGCGTGTTGGACAACTGTTGACACACGAGGCGGGCTTCATTTTCCTTCGTGAGGAGCAGGGGCTGAAGCTGCGATCTCAGCACCAAGAGCCAGTGTGTGGCACTCACTGCCAGTGTGGCAACATCAGACCAACTCCAGCAGGTTCCAGCCTGCCAAGAATGCTTCCATTCTGATCAACCCAGAGAATTCCACGTGAAGAAACACGGAATTTTGTGAAATGGAGGAAACCGATAGATGACACAAAACTGCAAAGAACATTTAATATCCAATATAATAGATGAGTGTGTCAGTTTCCTGGGGCTGCCATAGCAAAGTACTGCCAACCGAGGGGCTTAAAACAGCAGAAATGTCTTCTCTTGCATCTCTGGAGGCCAGAGTTTCCAAAATCAAGGCATTGGCAGGGCCACGTTCCTTCTGAAGGCTCTAGGGAGGGTCCTTCCTGCGTCTGCTTAGCTTCTGGTGGTGGCCCTCACCTTAGGCCTGCAGGTACCTCACTCCAGTCCCAGGTGGCATCTCCCTGTGTCTGTTCCTCTTCTTCTAAGAACAATGATCATGAGATCAGGGCCCAACCTTCTCCACTGTGATCTTAGCTTGATCATATCTGCAAAGACCCTGTTTCCGAATCAGGTCACGCTCGCCTGTACAGGCGGTTAGGATTCGAAGGTATTTTTGTGGGGACATAAATCAATTCAGTACCATGATCAAGAGAAAGCCTGTAAAAGTCTTGATAACTAGAGCAAAAGAGTAAATACACAGGAAGAAAGCTAAAAGTGATCATTTAAAAATTTGCACTTGGGTTCAAACATACACCTAAACATGTATACAGTGAAAGAGATTGGACGGGAAGAAACATGTATGTAAAAAATCTTCGCTATTTTGGTCAATGGCAAAGCTCCTCAGAGTTAAGTCTGCAACGTGCTAGTTAAAATAACAGCAGGACATGAGTATGGCATCTGGATCAAAGGCCAGGCTCACCTCGGTCCTACCCCAGAAAGCGCAAACCCGAAGTGCCAGGTTTAGTGATGAACACAAGACCTCAAGAAGGAGACTGCAGGCTGGAGGGTGTTCAAAGGTCATCTCCAGTGAAGTCCAGAACCCAGGATATATGGGAAATGATAAGAAAAATGGATAATGATGGAAAAAAGACTTCAGGAGGACAAGAGAACCATCTTCAAATCCTTGAAGGGCAGAGATGTAGAGCGACTTTGGACTCATGTCCAGAATCTTTAGGGTCAGTGGTTATAGGGAGGGGGGTGTGAGTTTAACACACAACCCAACTTGGGGGCTGTTGACATGGAGGAACTTTAGGTGGAAGGTGGGCGAGCCCTCACATGGGATTCATGTAAAGAGGACCTCCATCCCGAAGACCCTGTCCGTCTCGGTTTCAGGAAAGAATAAAACATTGAGTGGAGTTGGGAAGCCCTTCCAACTTTGCCCAAACAGGCTCTTGGTTCTGTTCTCACACTGCTGGGCTCCCCCAGAGGGACCTCTCGGATGGCAGGGTGTTGGTCACAGGAACCGGGGTAGCCAGCGTAATTTGGCTAGGTAGCAGGTCTCCAATTTATCTCGACGTCTTTTATCAGCCAAAACGGGGTCAGGGACTGATGTTCCAACAATCCACTTTTAGTACCTGTGGCTGCCGGGAAATTCAGCTGAATCTTGTTAAGATCAACCAAGCCCCCCTCAAGGCTGAATCCCCAGGGCTCGGTGCTGCAAATATGGCTGAAAAAATCAGGCCACCCTCCCCTCAGCCCAAGAGAGGGTTTAGGAGGGCGTTAGGATGGAGGGGATAGGGGTGCAGATAGGGGTGCAGGGGAGATGGGGAGACTTCCAGTCACGCCTTCATAGATGGTCAGGCACCCACAGTTCTGCAAACTATGAAGATTTCCAAACATGTACATACATACATACATACATACGTGATCAGTTGTATCTGCCTGAAGATCATCACTTCGCTCTTACCTGTTTTACACATTAGGATTTTGGTTACTATTTTAGTTCGTTGCTTAAGGTTTACAAAGTGATTTAGTCCTAGAGAAGTGGACCCTATGAAACACAGTAGGTTGCTAAATATGTGATGGGAAAAAAATGAGTGAAGGCAGGAATGAGCAGGAAGGTGAGTGAGTGAATCTCCACCTCCACAGGCTGTAAATGGTGTAGGTGGGGCTGAAGATTTGGACTAAAGAGGAAAAGCGTAGGTTGAATCTCTGGGCTCACGTAGAACTGGCTCATGGTCACCCAGGGCTAAAACGTCCCCTCCAGTGACCTCTGGCTTAGACACCTGGACACGCAGGAAGGGAGGACAGGAGAGTAACCGACAGGAAGCCGGCTGGCCAGTGTTAGTCACTTCCTGCCAAATAAGGCACCCGTGGGTGGCCTTCAGTGGATTTCAGGCAGAGAATTTACATTCACGTGTTCTCCTATTTTTAATGTCCTCATTTACTTGTTCCTTTCTCTGTCTTTTTAAATTGTTGTTTTCCCTTTCACAGAATCTCTTCCAGGTTTAGGCAACAGAGCTTCTACCTGTTGTCCTCCAGGAGCCTCAGGTGAGAATCAACTGCTTCCGCCAGCTGAGCTGCTCCTAGGGAACCGGGGGCTCTCCCGGGTGGACACGGGGTGGACATCAGGTCCCATTTGCTTCCCCCAGTTCCTATTTGCATGGCCTTTGGGTCACAGAAGGAAGAGAGAATACTCACAACCCTCAGGTTGAGGAGATACAGACCCAGCGCTTTCCTGGGCGGATGCACTAAATGGTCACAGGGCCTCTTCTGCAAGTGACGTGCCACAGTTCTGCAAACTATGAAGATTTCCAGACATGTACATACATACATACATACGTGATCAGCTGTATCTGCCTGAAGATCATCACCTCGCTCTTACCTACTTTACACATTAGGATTTTGGTGACTGAAACAGTCCTGCCCTTTGCCCCAGCCATCTGCCTCCTGCAATCCGACCAGAGGAGCCTCTCCAGACAAGGGCACATGGCGATGGTCTGTCCTGTGTGACCGGCTGCTGTTTCTCCTGAGATCAAGCTGGATGCAAAGCATAGATCGCCAAGACCCTGTCGCACAGTGAAGCTTTCTCCTCCACGGCATTCATCACAAGGGAGAGCACGCTGGCCGATGTTCCTCCATTACTCAGCCCTTCGTGAGGAGGTAAATGCTTGGGATCTGGACCCGGAAGACCATCCCGATTACTGACAGGCAGCATGACGGTCCCGGACCATGAGCCAGTTTGTCCCATGCACCCACGCCACTTGGTAGCAAAAGCTGCTCTGCCCGTGCCTCCAGCCTGGGTGTCCTGGATGCTCAGATGAGACTCCTTTTCTCTCTTAGGGTCAATGCCCTGGAGCAAGACACAGCGAGACGATGTACATTGCACTGGGCCTGAGCATCCTTCCTCTCCGGGGCTGACGCTGTTATCTGAATCACGAGTGATTCCGAGACGAGGCTCCAGAGAGCAGAGCCTGGTCTCAGGGGGCAGCCAGACACGTGGGGCCATGCCATCCAAAGAGGCAGAGGGGAGGGCCTCGGTCCTGCTGGCCCCGACTCCTGATGTCCAGGCTAGACGTTACTGGATGCTGGTTGCCTGAGACCTTCACCCTTACAATCGCCCTGTGTCTTGAGTCCTAAACAGCCTGCACTACAACACTGACCTCCTTGAGCTGCAGTCCTGCCCCATCAGAGAGGATCAGTTTGAGAAGTGCATGGGATAATGCAGCCCTGGCGGTGTCTGGAACACGGCCGGATCTTGGCAGCCGTCCTGCCTTCCTCTCATCCACACCTCAAGTCAGGGGTCAGCACACTTTTCTCTGTTAAGGGCAGACAGTAGATATTTGGGGCTTTGTGGACCCTATAGTTTCCGTCACGATTATTCCACTCTGCCACTGCAGCGTGACTGCAGCCATAGACAATTTGTAAACAAATAGGCATGGCTGCATTCCAATAAAACTTTATTTATAAAAACAAGGGATGGGCCAGGTGTGTCCCATGGGCTGTCGTTTGCTGAGCTTAAATTATTTCTCCACCTCTCCCTGAACTGGATATTTTTTCCCTTCGCCTTCTAACCATGGAGACACACCTCTCCATGTATCCAAATACACCTCCTAGTGGGAACACTGATCTGCGGTGCATGTAAGACTGCCAGATGACGTACAGGATGCCCAGATGAAACTGAATTTCAGAGAAGCAACCTCTGGTTTGCTTCAGTTTGTATCCCGCATATTGCACGGGATCTACTTACACTAAGAAAAACTTGTTTATCTGAATTCAGATTTAACTAGACATCCTTTATTTTTGTTGCTCAATCTACCAATCCAGGTGCATGAAACTTTGGCTTGGGAAGCAGCATGTAACCAGTGTAAGCATAGATGCAGAAATCTTTCTCCTGATAACCCTGGACTAGTTCTGTCCCGCAGAGCCGCATCATAGATTTAGCAAGACTAAAAAGTGGAAAGGAAGAAGCAGCCACGTGGGAGAGCAGAGCTGGGACTGGAGCAGCAATTTCTGATGCTACAGGTTCTAATCTCAGGGATGCAACTGACCCCTTGTCATAATAAGTTCACCCCTTGCTTTTTGTAAGAAAAAAATAAAATGTTTTCATGAACAGTCTCATCCTTTATCCCATTCTTCCCCGTTAGTGTTCAATTTAACTATTGAAATGTGCTGAGTTAGTGGATGAAGACGTACTGGTTAAAACCTAATACATTATATATTAATAAGTAGATTGAATGGGCAATGATACATTCCTAAGTGTAAAAAGTACCTTCTTGACTGTCAGGATGACCTTGTCAGGAAGATATTATTATTATTATTATTATTTTCCAGTTAGGGAAACCGAGGCACTGGGAAATTAGCGATCCTGACCAGGTGGACCCCGTCAGTGGAGGAGGCCCACGGAATCTGACACCTGAGCCCACTGAAGCCATGCTCCACCCCCTCAAAATGTCACGTAAACATGTTTCTAGTTTTAAGCATCTTCTTCCTAATGGTCTGTTTTAACCATGGCATTTGTTTCTTTCTGATTATTATAGAAAATTTTTAATGTAAAATAAAGGGGAAAAATACCGACAAAATATAATAACTTTTAACTCTGTGGTTTATTACTTTACTGCTTTCTAGACTGGTTTCTATGTACAGGTGTGTGTGTGTGCGTGTGCGTGTGTGTGTACCTTAAATATGTACTTTTTTAAAATACATGTATTTATTTTATTTATTTATTTTTGGCTGCGCTGGGTCTTTGTTGCTGCATGTGGGCTTTCTCTAGTTGTGGCGGGCGGGGGCTACTCTTCGTTGTGGTGCGGGGACTTCTCACTGTGGTAGCTTCTCTTGTTGCGGAGCACAGGCTCTAGGCGCGTGGGCTTCAGTAGTTGTGGCACGTGGGCTCAGTAGTTGTGGTGCACAGGCTTAGTTGCTCTGCAGCATGAAGGATCTTCCCGGACCAGGGCTCGAACCCATGTCCCCTGCATTGGCAGACGGATTCTTAACCACTGCGCCACCAAGGAAGCCCTAAATATGTACATTTTACAAAATGGAGACATCTTCTACCAGCATCGGGGCAGGATTTACGTGCACTTCAGGGTAAGCGCAGTGGAGACGCATCCGCCCACCCCACCGTCTGGAATCCCACCGGCTCCAGAACCTGTAGTGCCAGCAGGTCTGGGAAGAGCAAGACGCGGGGCTCCGGGGGTCTCTGCTAAGGTTGTCCAGGTGGAAGCCCCTCTCCCATTCCCCACCAGGTCCTTCACGTTCGGCAGGGACCGTGCTGTCCCGGCTCCCGCATCCTGCATCCCGCATCCTGCATCCCGCCGCATCCCCACCCAACTGGCCCCTCCTCTCCGGACCCGTTTCCTCCCCATCCCCAGGGTTCTGTTTCCTTCAGCTCTGAGGCTTTCTCCAACCTCGACAAGGGGAAGCAGGTGCCACCTTTAGCTCCCTCCCCAACACCTGCCCCGGGACACAGGCTGGGGGTCCAAGCCCGCTGCCCACTCGGTCCACTGACCCTCACCTCCTCCTTCTCCAGGGCTAGTGGGACTCACAGAAGTGGCTCCGGAATAAGGCTCACAACTGCCTTGTCTTTCCCCAAAGGTCTTTCCACCAAAGGTCACGGAAGCTGCCCTTTCATTTGTCCTCAACCCTGTGTTCATGGGCCAAAGGTCACAGCAGAACAACAACAACATGGGGCGTCGGACAGGAACCAGAGGAGTGTGGATTCCTGGGCCTTTTAGTCCAGATGTCGCTGCTTGCTGATGTCAAGTTGAAGGTAGAACCCGGAACAAGGCGGGTGGTGGGAAGGGAAGGATGGGAGAGGGGAGGGGAGGGGAAAAGCTGCTTACTACTACGCACTTGACTAGACCAACCGACACCAAACAGGACGACGGTAAGGACGGCGCGGATGTTGGGGGCTGGGCTCCTTTCATCCCTTCATTCGCTCGCTCTCACAGCCGCTCAGCCGTCACTCACTCATCCCAGTGTGTTTAGGGCTTTGAGTGGAGCTGCGGGGGAGGGGAGCAGTCCTGCTCTCAGGGGGTCTGGGGACCCTGGGCAGGCGGGTGCCAGCAGAGAGAGGGGGCCTGAGAGACCACTCCCCACCCCAGAGACCCCACGTCTGGAACCAGGTTGCTGAACTTGAATCCCACGCTGAGACTTGCCAGTGGGGAAACTAGAACAAGTTCCTTACATCCTCAAGCCCCCGGCATCTACACATGGAAATGGGGGTTCTAAACTAATGTAATTTAAAGCCCTGTTAGTTTCCTTCTCTGTGTCCTGTCTCCCCAAAGCTTCAGCTACTCTCTCTATTTTTAATCCAGTTTTTTCTGTGTTGATGACTTCCTTTTGCTAGTTCAGGGCTGTGAAAACACTTCCCTTCTGCTGAACCCGGGGCACATGGCCGACAGCAGTCAGATCCATCCAGGACAGAAAACCAAAGTCCAGCAGCCTTGCTTCTGTCCCACCATCACTTCCACGGACACCCAATTCTGGGGACCCACAGGGTAACAGGGACAGTTACCAGATCTCCTGAAGACAAGCCATCCTAGGGAAGCCCTCTCCTAACATCAGGTCGGAAATCTGGGGCCAAATGCCCGTGCCATTTAGACACACCCCTCCTTGCCCGGCATGGAGCTGCAGTGTTCTTGGGGGTCCCCAGGACCCTCCACCTGAGTAGAGAGAAAACACCTTTCCCAGCAGACGTCTTCCTGAGCTGCCCCCGCTGACACTGAACCCAGAGATGCCTTCCTCATGCTGTTCATTTCCTCTTGAACACTATGTTTATTGAAAGCAGCACTTATTTTCCTGATGGGATCCTGAAAGGCGGAGGGAACCGTGGACACGAAGAAATATGTCTAGTGAGGAAGTTGCGGGCTGCCCAATGTGCTGACTATACAATCAACCTCTGTATCGTTTATTCCGTAGACGGAGTCTGGAACAAATTGCAATATTTAATGCGCAATTATGGTTTTCAGTAAATTGTTCCCAGATGGCTCGGGGAAACAGCATTAAGCAGAAAACAAGGAATGATCAGATTTTAATGAATGTTTGTCCTTTTGCCTTTTTCCTTCATAAACCCTAGTCGAATCTGTGGTCGGTTGTGTTATCAGCAGCAGGGATGTGTGTGCATCTGTGTGCATGAGGCATTAGACACTCCTGCATGTTTAATAATACATATTTAACGCATACATATTTAATGGATACATAATATATACATAAGTGCATATGTAGTGAGCATGCATGGATAGAACGGTATTTCATTTGTTCAGCATCTTGTGTACCAGGCATTGTGCTCGACGACGTATATCATTATATTCCTCACAATTCTGCCAGAAAGATGCTATTATTCCCATTTAAGAGATGAGAATGTTGAGGCTCTGAGAAATTAAGTAACTTGTCCAAAGTCACGCAGAAACATTAGTGATGGAGATAGTAAGAGGATACCCCTCCATGTGCCCACAGGCACATTGCCTGTGCATATAACACATGGTCAGTATATCAGACAGACAGACAGAGTGTTGACAGATGGAAGTAAATGCACCATCAGAGAGAAGGCACCAGCCAGGGTCTTAACTCCCCAGGCTGTGCACACCTGGGCCTCTGACTCCGTTGCTTGGAAGCTCCTGCCCCCTGGCCTCTGCATGGCTGGTCCTCTCATCACTGGTCAAGCTTAAATGTCACATCCTGAGAGATGCCTCTCTGAGCCCCAGTCTAATCCCCCCAACTTCTCTATCACATCACACTTTTCTTTATCCTTCATCACCGCTCTACGTCTATTTAACAATTGTCTGACCCACCCTACAACTCACAGGAGGTCAGGGCCTTATTTGTCTCGTTTACAGTTAAACCCATGAAGCCTAAATATTTATTCAATAAATAAACGGGGGCCAGGTTGGTCTCTCCCATGCTACCTACTCTGTGTTTGAGGCTTTGAGGTATAACCTACAGGCACCGCTCCCCATGGTCCTTGGGCCCCTGTAGTTGAGGCAGCGCTAATTCAGGCCATGTGCCCCCCTACATGGATCTTGGGTCCAGCATTTGGGGTACTCTGTGTTTTTCTCCCCTCAGTAAATGGGCACAGTGAGATGTTGGCAGTGAAGACCTGTGCCCAGAGTGAGGGAAATCCTGCTTCTAATCATTTCATATCAAATCAGATGGAGGGGCTGCTCCCACGCAGACACATGTCCCCGAGAGCGAGAGTGGTGCCTAAGTCCTCATGTCTGCCTTGCACAAGTGTTGGTGATTAAGTACCACAGACATTCGGGCAGCACATGCCAAGCAGCCTGGATGCGGCAGTTCACGTTTCCCAAAACACTGAGCTCACGTTGGCCCCTGTGGGCATTCCGAGGATGGATCTTCCACCAGTGATGTTCATGTAACGTCTCCGGGTGTCGTGCACTAACTCCTGAATCCCTGCTGTTTCCTAGGGTGTCTCCCAGCACCTGGAGGACAGGTACAGGTGTGGCGACTTGCCTCCTATGGCAGTGGGTGGGGCGGAAAGAGCAGACTTTGGGCACCTGGTGAAACTGGGTGTATCTTGACTTTGCCTCTCGAGGGGGTGTGACTCCAGACACTTTCCTCGCCTTCTCAGAGCCAGAACTCCCCCCTCTGCTAAGTGGGTGATGTAATTACTCCCTCCTAGAGGCACGGTGAGGACCACAGGGGGAAGTGTGTGAAGATCACGCCACGCGGGGCCTAGGGTCCGAGACACACCCACCCAATGCACATCCTCCCCTGGGGTAAACCACCTTTGGAAAAGCCAGGTAGAAGCAGCAACAAGTAGCAACCGGGTACTCTGGCTCCCCTGGTCTTCCAGGTAAGCAGCTTGTGCTCCATCAGAGAGAAGGGGCACAGCTCCCAGGCCAGGTGACAGCCAGTGACCGCTCCTTCCCCGCGAGCCTCCACTCACATAGCCGAGCCCCCGCGCCCAGGGAAGAAGCAGCGGGAGCCTGGCTGCTTTGCAACCTCAGGGGTCTCCAGCCCATCCCTCAAGCAAACACAACAAGCTCATTTGCCTTCCGCGCTGATGTCCACCAAGGTCCCGGCTGCGTGGTCGGCCTCTGCCTCGCCTCTGCAGCCTGTACCCTGGGTTTTGTGGGCATCCAGGCTGATGATATGACTCGATGGTTTCACGCACGCTCACCTGGCGGGGATCGGGAACCTAGGGCCGGTCAGCTGCTTCCCAGGACTCAGCTGTGAGCCCCCAGATTCCAGGGCCGTGAGAAGTATACAAAGGGAGGAGAAGGGAAAGGGCTCATCAAAGCCACTGTTTAGAGAAGCGGACAATAGCAGAGATAACGATTGTTTATTGTTGCTGATAAATAGGCGTATCAATAGTTACCGATCAGCTCTCACTCCATGCTGGTATGTTCAGTCTTTCTCAATTCTTGTAAGAGCCTTTGAGGGAGGTACTGTCGTGGTTATCCCCACTTTACAGTTGATGAAACTAAGGTCAAAAAGGTCATATGACCCACACAAGGTTGCCTAGTTAGCAGGCAGTAGACATGTTAGGTTTGAACCCGGACCCTTTGCCACTCAAAGTCTGATTCTCCACCAACAGAAGCCACGTCTCACGGGACTTCGCTGCGAATGCAGCATTGGCCCTCACCCAGGCCCACTGAATCAGAGTCTGTCCTTTAATAAGACCCTCAGGCTGAAGGCGGAGGAGGCGCCCCAGGAGCTCCACTCTCGGCTACCCCACCCTGGGCTCCCTCTTACACACGGGCATCCACGTGCCAATGCCCCGCTTTATGCCCTGGTTTATTTCCCCTCAATACACGAGCATGGGGTACCACCACGGGTAAGATGCTCCACTAGGTCCCGGGAATACAAATAATATGAAAACAACCCTGGGTCTAGAATCCATTTCACTCAAAGTGGGGCAACAATAAAAAACCTTCTCAGCTATGAAAAAGTAATTACCTAATGAGAAAGCACAATGATATTCTATTTAGAGACACTTTTATCTAACTTAGTTTAAAGTCCAAGAAAAATGCCATATTGTCACAGCTTGATTGATCGTGGACCTATAGCAGCACTATCCAAAGACTGGATTTTTTTTTTTTAACATCTGTATTGGAGTATAATTGCTCTACAATGGTGTGTTAGTTTCTGCTTTATAACAAAGTGAATCAGCTATACATATGCATATATCCTCATATCTCCTCCCTCTTGTGTCTCCCTCCCACCCTCCCTATCCCATCCCTCCAGGCGGTCACAAAGCACCGAGCTGATCCCCCTGTGCTACGCGGCTGCTTCCCACTAGCTATCTACCTTATGTTTGGTAGTGTATATATGTCCATGCCACTCTCTCACTTGGTGTCAGCTTCCCCTTCCCCCTCCCCGCGTCCTCAAGTCCATTCTCTACGTCTGCATCTTTATTCCTGTCCTGCCCCTAGGTTCTTCAGAACCTTTTTTTTTTTTTTTTTTTTTTACATTCCATATATATGTGTTTTTCTCTTTCTGACTTACTTCACTCTGTATGACAGTCTCTAGGTCTATCCACCTCACTACAAGTAACTCAATTTCGTTTCTTTTTATGGCCGAGTAATATTCCATGGTCTATATGTGCCACATCTTCTTTAACTATTCATCTATCAATATAGGCTTCATGTGAGTGCTGAAAAGATAATGGAAGTTTGTCCAAAAAGAAACACAAAACACCAGGGTAGCCATCTTGAAGGCACGTCCAGTAGCCAAATCTGGAACCGTTTGAGCCAAAAAATAAATAATGATGTCAATGAATTATAACCCCCAGAATAAAGCAAATATGTCAGTTCATACTGATATAAAGAAGCAATTGAGATGGAGCAGGAAATCAGGGAGAGGGATTCTGGGCAGTGAAAGGAGGCTCAGATGCAGGGGCCAGTTTGTAGAATCTCCCCGGTTTACTTAAAACAATGGTTCTCAAACTGTGGTCTGTGGAACCCTTGAAGTCGCTGAGACCCTTTCACGGGACCCATGAGGTCAAAACTATTTTCATAACATTACGAAGCATTTGTTTACCTCTTTCACTCTGTTGACATTTGTGCTGAGGGAAAACTTAGCTGGGATAGAGGTTGTTAAACCCAACAGCAGTAGTAGTTGTTGTATTCTTCACTACCTTTTTGGTTGCAGAGTATTGAAAAGTATCCTAGTTGGAGTATCAAAAATTATTAGGTTTATTAAATCACCATTCTTGACCCCACATTTTAGAATATCTTATAGGGTACAAAGGGAAGTAGACACAGAGTACTTCCGTTACATTCCAAAGTACTCTGTCCCAAGGAAAATAATTTTTGTGAGCCAATCTAGCCTCTTTTTTGTGGGATCCAATTTTTACTTTAGAATGAATGACAGAGACACTATGATTATTTAGACTTAGTTGTTTTGCATATACCTTCTCAAAAATGAATGTGAGTCGCTCCCTTTTGGAAAAGCAACAGACAGTATTTATTGCCGATGATACAATGTAAGCTCTCAAGAGAAAATTAATCTTAATAGCTTCCCAGTACTGACAAGCTTTTCTAGTGGGATCTGTGGTAATACTAACAAACATTACTATTTGATCATCTTAATTAAATATGTCAACACTCTAAGGTCTGTAGAACTAGGTGAAATAATGCATGACTTTGAAAAATCATGCATTAGTACAAGATTCATCCAATGCACAAGATAGGCCTATGGATTCTAAAGCAACAGATCTGAAAATATTTAATGATAAAATTTTAGCTTCCACATTGCAAATAACTTTTAAGAAATGACCCCTTGTGTGGTTTTAGTGTAGTATCAAAGATGAATAACCATAATTATCTGAAAACGTTATTTGAAAAAGAAGAACTCATTGAATAAGTAATTAAGTAGGAGAAGGAACAGCTCTTCCTTACAGTAGGGTTCCAATTAACAAATGTAGAAGGAAGAGAAGTAGAAGGAATCACCATTTGCAACGCCACAGTGATATTCGTTCCACACACGAATCACTGGTGGGCACTAACATTCGTGGGCAAAAGGATAATGAGAAACGGGATTTTGAATAGTCTTGAATTGTCTTCCCACAAGATGCCTCTGAACCATAAAGAAAAAAATGATAATTTGACAGTAGGGAAAGCTGGAGGCAGCCCCTTAACCCAGGGGTCCAGATTAACCACACCAGTCATGGGGCTCATCCTCGTCACATACCCCTGCCATGATTTACTGAGAAGGACACAACGGCACTTTCATGGTATTCTTGCCAAAATGCATCATCTTAATCTGATCCTGAGGAAACCTAGACAAACCCAAACTGAAGGACGCTGTACAAGAAACAAACAACAGCAACAACGACAAAGATAAGCCAATACGTTTAAAAATAGTGTTGAGGTCAAAAAAGACAAAGAAAGATAAAAAGAAATATTCCAGATTAGAGGTGACCAAGAAACATGACGACTGAATCCTGGGCCAGAAAGAGGATATACGGGGACCATCAGGAAAATTTTAATAAGGTTTGTATATTAGTTCAGAGGGTTGTATCTACAGTAAGTTCCTGGTTTTGATCACTGTAGTGTGATTATGTAAGGCCTGGCCATTTGGGGAAGTTGGGGGCAGGGTATTCAGGAACTCTGCGTACTCTTTCTACGATTTTGTTGTTTTAAAATTTTTTAAAAAGAAAACAATTTTAAATGTGCTTTATGTGAATAGACTCAGAAGTAGCTCTTCAGAGCCTTGTGTCATGGTATCTGGGGGGACGTCAGGAAGAAATGCAGAACGGTTCCGTGAGCTTTTATGGAATTGTTGGAAATTAATTTGAATTATGCCATTAAACAGATGTGCTCCATGGGGCATGGACAACTTTTTATTTCTTGAACGTCTAACCTGCTGCTGCACCAGATGGCATCAAATTAATTATACAGAGTCATCAACGGCCGTGACATAACCAGCCATGGCACAACCATACATCATCACGCGTCACAGCAGAGGCACTGCCAGGCCAGGAGGGGGTTTTCTGCCATCCTGGGATCAGATCCAATTTGACAGGGCGTCTGATGACTCTTCACGCACTCCTGGAGCACATGCATGTGCATCTGAAAACTTAAATGTGAGCTCAAAGTAAAAACACTCAGACAGAAGAGACGTGTCTAAAACCAGCAGGACTGCTTCACTGGTAAATGTTCATTATTCACATTTGAAAATGCAAGGTATATACACGGTATGCTTTATACATACATTTTATACATTTAAATACTGTACCCTATAGAGAACTATTATATATGTGTTTGAATATTTTATGCAGCATATAAAAGATTAAGACGTGTGTATATGAATGGGAGAACAAGCGGTCGGATGGATGGATGGATGGATAGAGGATAGAAAGATAGGTAGATGGATGGATAGATAGATTCACATACACACCTGGAAAATATAAAAGGAGAAAGGTACATTACACTTTTTAAAAAGTAAAATAACAATTAAATTTGTTCTCTTATCTAATTTGTTATATCAGAGTAACAGTTACTCTCTTTCAAAAAGCAGTGCTTTTTTGAGGATCTACAAAGCACCATGAGTCCTACCCTGAATTTTATTCCATAGAGAAAGCCTAACACACAATCAAATCAGAGCCAATCTTTCTTAAGGTAAATGTTCGGCTTCTTCAATTAAATAATAGAGGGATTAGATGCAGCCCTCAACAAACATTTGTTGAATGAATAAAAAAGTGGATGATTAATAAAAATCATGCATAGCTTTATGTTTAGAATGAGGGTTAATACAGAAGAAACCAACATAAAATATAATCTATTAAAGATACATGACCTTCCACCCAAAGCAGAACTTGAGTTCTAACAAACACCAAAAAACGGGCTGAATGTTCCCAGATCAGATTTCTATTTGCACTTAATTAATCACCCATTCATTCATCCTTCCAACCATCCTTCTACCCTTCCATCATCTGCCCCTCCATCCATCCACCATCCATTCACCCATTCATTCTTTCAGCGAAAACTTAGAGACCCCAGGACCCTAGCCTAAGGGCTGCCTCTGCTAAGACAAACACGACATGAACCTTTTCCAAAGAACCCACTAACTTTTGGGAAGACAAATACGTGCACCCACAAACCCTGGCCGTCAGGACTGCAGGTCCTCTTGTAAGGCAGCCGACCAAGCTAGACACAGGCCTATCAGCTCAGAGGTCTGCACGGCTGCTTGTGGCTCCTCGAGGTTGCAGCATCTCGGCACTCATTCACTCATTCAAGCCACAGCTATTTTTTAGGTTCCTATCGTGATGGTGTGTCTGGCAGGGTTCTGCAAACATCCTCCAGTTCTGTAGGAGAGACAGCAGCTGTAATTGCATGGGTGCCGCAGGAGCACACAGGAGACCACTCGCCCTGGTGGGCAGGTTCCTCAGGAAGGGATGGGCTGTCTCACCCAGAAGGTGAGTAAAATGCATGCAGGCAGTGTTCCAGCCATCGGGGACAGCAAGTGAGAGGGCAACAGGTGAGGGAAAGAGGGCCTGAAGGAGTTGGGTTTCGCTATGACAGGGGCAGGGCCAGGAGAAGGACACGGCCTGAGGGGTCAGGTAGGGTCAGTGTCCTAGGCCCTGGAGGGCACACTGAGTCTATCCTGAGGGTCTCAGCAAAGAATGCCTGTGACTTGATCTCAAACCTGAGTGTAGAGCCCGCCTCTGAGAATTGTCAAAGGCTGTGAGCCAGACAGGGAGAACCAAATCCCTGCCCAGACAGCCCTTCCCTCCCGTGGGGAGGTCCTATCACCCAGCCAGGCCGCAGGAGCGCAGGCCCGACCCTGACACTTCCTCTCTCTGGCTCAGGAAGCCTGAGGCTGGAGGCTGGAGAGAGGGAAGAAGTTTTCAATTGGATTTATTTCAAAGTTTTGACTTGACGCCTCATGGGATCTTTTTAAGTGATCAAAATGAGTCTCTATCGGAAGGGTAAGTGACTGGACAACTCTTAATTGTTTTTATTCTTGGCCTCACCACACGGCTTGGGATTGAACCCAGGCCCTCAGCAGTGAAAGCTCGAAGTCCTAACCACTGGACCACCAGGGAATTCCCCCTGGACCACTTTTGTTTTGTTTTGTTTTGTTTTTGTTTTTGCGGTACGCGGGCTTCTCACTGTTGTGGCCTCTCCCGTTGCGGAGCACAGGCTCCGGACGCGCAGGCTCAGCGGCCATGGCTTACGGGCCCAGGCGCTCCGCGGCATGTGGGATCTTCCCAGACCAGGGCACGAACCCGTGTCCCCTGCATCGGCAGGCGGACTCTCAACCACTGCACCACCAGGGAATTCCCCCTGGACCACTTTTAATATCTGGGATTGCCCTATGTATGGAAAAAAAACTGTGGACTTCCCCCAGAATTCACTGAGGAACAAATCTTCAGAGCACGTGTAGGAGGGATCTACTGGGGGGACATGTGGCGAGGTGTTTTCTTCCTGCTTCTCTTCTGCTGACTCCCCCTTTGGGCAGTGAGAGACCTTCCTTTCCAGAGGACCTGCCCAGCTTCAGTGAGGACAGTTGACCAGCCCAGGGAGGTGGCACCAGGAATGAGGTACCAAGCATGCTGGTGGAAGGGTGGCCTGGAGCCTGGGGCAAGAGGATAGGACACAGCAGAACTTGGCGGCTGGCTGAGCATGGGAGGAGCGGGACTGGTGGGAGAGAGAAGGAGCCTCGCAGCGTCCCTCCACGGTGTTCGGGCTCCACCACGCATCCAGATCCCCTGGGGAGGGGACCAGGCATCCCAGGGTGTCTGCATCAGCAAGTCCAGTAGGGCCCGAGAATCTGCATTGGTAACAAGTTCCCAAACGTTGCTGATGCTGCAGTTCCTCTTTGAGAGTGATGGATGAGTCTTCTCTGTAATAATTGTGGACATCCTGAGAACTTACATGCTTCCCTAAAGCAAACTGTAGAGGGCGAACGGCAAGTTTCCCTATCGAACACCAGCGCCCACTGGGTCTGAGAGTCAGGCTTGCCCAGGGCCAGCGTGGGAAAGTTCTGGCCTGGAGACCTCTTCTGCCCATGAGATAGTGAGCTCATATCGTCCAGCAGCCCTGGGACACTCAGGGTCCCTGGCTGCTCTCAGGGGCTTACGGTCTGTGCACCAGCCCTTGCTCCCAGAACCCTCGGCTCCAAGCTTGGATCAGGCATTTCTCAGGACTGCGGTGCCTCTCCCGTGAGGGCCCCTCACCTGCTGGTCAGGTTCCCCACGTTACCAGACCCGATGGCGCTGCCGTGCCTGTTCTCCAGCGGAAGTGGGGCTTCCCAGTGGTTTCCAGGTCACGGAGCTTATCTAAAATGCCCCTAATGTGGCAGTCTTGCAAACCCGGGGTGGGGACAGGGGACCTGGGTGCCCTCCTGCACCCCTCGGCCCCCAGCCACCCTGAAGGCTGGAAGGAATCAGACGCACCTGTGAATCGTGATGAGGGACCCACTGTTTGGGAAACACTGCACCTGTCTCCCACCCACCAACTTGTCGTGTTTACCTTCGCTGGGTTGGTGTTGCACCCGCTCTGTGGGATAAACCACCCCCTTCAGGCTGCGGGGAAGAAACAGCACATTAAAGCTCTTTGTTGGGTGGGATAAAGTGTCCTGTTGGGCATCAGAGCAGAAGCTGGACCCCTCCCCCATGACATGGCACCTAGCCTCTCCCTGGGTTTCAGTAGAAAATATTCCTCATGGGAGCAGGGGCTAATGGGCTATGCTGCTTTATCTTCTCATGTCCTTGGGTCCCTCCCTAGCCTATCTTGGCGGTAGATACCTGGGGGGGGGGTGGTGCCAGCTCTCAGAACCCCCTACTTCAGAGTCACCCCTCGTCCAAGTGCATCAGGGGCAGCAGCCAGCCACACAGGAGGAGCACATCGTGCTGTGCGGGCCAGAGAAGCCGAGAGAGCCTCAGAGGGGCTGGGGAGGGAAGACAGACGGACGGACAGGCAGAGAGACAGACACAGACAGGGGCAGACAGACACAGAGACAGGAACAGAGAGAGACAGATAGACAGGGAGAGACACACAGAGACGGACAGGGATAGACAGACAGAGACAGAGACAGACAGACAGAGACGGGAGCAGAGAGAGACAGGTAGAGACACACAGAGACAGACATAGACAGAGACAGACACAGGCAGACAGACAGACACAGAATCAGACAGACAGACACAGATGCAGACACACAGAGACAGAAACAGACAGAGACAGACAGAAACATAGAGACATGCAGAGATACGGGCAGAGACACACAGAGACAGACAGACACAGAGGCAGACAGAAGAGACAGCAAGGAGAGCCTTCCTGTTCTTGGTTCTCACCTCCCCACAAGACCTGGAGGCATCCTACCCTTGGGGTCCGTGGGACATCCCTATATCCTCATAAAAATGTATCTTTTTTTCAGCCGGCTCAAGTTGGTTTTTCCTCGCGGCCCGGGAGTCTGACTAGCACAGGACGCCGGCGGCCTTGCCCCTCACACAGCTCCCCGCTTCACCCTCAGTGTCCCTTGTACCAGCCAGGGGTCTGACTTTGACCCTGATTTGCCCCCACTGCCCTGGGCCGAAGGCCTGACCTCTGGTTCCAGACTCGGGCCAACCAGGTCTCCTTCTCACGGCCCCTCTTCACCTGTGGGTTGTAAATCTGGGCCTGATGACCTCGACTCTGACCTGCCCCGACCCACGGAGAAGATCCTTCTTTGTCAAGTAGGACATTGCCTCCCACTTTAAGCGCAAACTTTAAGTTTGCCGGCAACTGGGGCAGAGAAGGGCCTGGTGAGATGCATAGTCCCTTTTGGAAAACATGGGTTTTTGCTTATTAACGCCAACAACCGAGGCCGTTCTAACTAAACCTTTACCTCCAGGAATATTTGTACAAGTCCCGCTTCACAGCTGAGAAACACCAGGCCCAGGGCGGGGCCTGGCACATGCAGCTCCCCACTGCCTGCAACCCCGTCCAGAGGTTTTGAGAATCAACAGGGCTGGTCTGGTAAACCCCAGTCAAAGGGATCTCAGCTACACATGCCCCTGTCAAATGCTGGTGGTCCAAGAACCTCAGCAAGAGAGACACAAGATCGTGGAGAAGCCCAGAAGTGTTTTAAGTCACCACAGTGCTCTGGTCAGTGAAACAGAGAAGCTCCAACTGCTGGCCTTGGGCAGCCTGCGTTCTCCAAATACGGGGGTTCCACGCCCCACGTTTACATCCGCCCGGGGTGAGAAACTCTGTGCCCTCGTGTTCCTTAGGCTTCCTGTGTGTGCAGAGAATGCCTGGGAGCGTATGGAAAATGCTGATTCCTGGGACGCCCCCTGCCCCACGCGGCCAGGATGCCCGCATTCAGTGCAGAAGTCCTGAAATTAGTCGCAATTCTAATCAGATGACTATGCTGCAGTGGTCCTCGGGCTCAGCTTGGAGAAACATTGTGGGATGAATGTAGACTCCAAAGTAAACGCAGTATTCCCAGGGTTCAGGGGACGCCTGGCGGGGATCCTGCTTCGTTAGGTTGTAGAGCCCTCCGTGCCGCCAATCTGCAGAAAGTTCTCGGAGTCCCAGCCTGTTGGTGGCAACATTTCTATCTTCCAGGGAAGATACAGAGTTTTTCCTTTTTTTTTTTTTTGGTATTTTTTTTGATGGTGTAAGGGGAGGGAGGGGTTAAAGTCTCATGCAGTCCCATCCCACCTCACAGCAGAAGCCCAGGCCCAGGTTCTGAAGCCCTAATTAAAGCCTGTCAGGATAAGCCGAAGTTGGAGCCTGCAGTCCTCTTCTCTAATAAGACAGCGCAGCTCACGCGATGATAAGTGATTTCATGTGCATCATCAAATCACACGGAGAAAATGCAGGAGGGCCTTTAACGTGCTGCCTGCAGAGGAAGCCACATCCTGCAGGGAGTCTGGGCTTTCTGGGTTTCAATCCATTTCCCATTATCCTAAAAAATTACAAGACTAAGGGCATCAAATGAACCACTCCTTCCTCCATATGAACGTTGGTCCATCCCTGGCTCCTTGTTTCCGGCCCTTGTTATCTCCGGGCAGAGGCAGAACAGCAGCTCTCAGAGACCCACTCAGCCCTCAGTGAAGCACACTCCTAGGTTCACGGAGCACCAGGCAAATTCATGTATCTTAGTATTTTCTGTAGCAGAATTCTGCCTGCTCGAAGGAAAAATCTGTTCTACCCGGTCTAAGCTGCGTCGCTCAGCTGGGCAGGTTCTGTTGCCTCTCTGTGGTTCAGTCTTTACCTGTAAAATCGGCATAAAGATGGTCCTACATGTAAAACCCTGGTGAGGATTAAAGACAGTATCCACACGAGCACATTGCACAGCACCTGGCGTCTTGGAAGTTTGCCATGATTATGAGCTGTGGTCGTTTTCATGCCCTTGGTGAGACTTGGGATTTAGCAGGTGCTTGACCTAGGTTCCCCGTCTTCCCTATTTCCCTCCAGAAGCAGAGGTCTGATAAAAGTGCTCTTGAGCAGCAAGCTTTTCAGGGAAATGATGGGAAGGAACTGGAGCAAAGGACCAGGGAGAGGGTGAGGAACGGAAGGAAAGTCAGCATAAAGGGTGTGTTACTGAGATATCCACTCGGAAAGGAGAACGATGCCTTGGTCCTGTGTGGGACCCTCTGAGAAGAGCGTAGAATGTCTTTTGGAATCATCTCTCCAGAGATTCAGGCCAAGGGTTCCTCCATGGGCTCCTTCCCCTACGGCTGGATTGCTGTCCCGGGGACACCAACTCCCCACACTCTGCTTTTGGCAGAAGCCAGGGCAGGAGTCACGGTGGGGCGGGGGGCGGGGGTTAGGAGCGGTTCTGATATCATGGTGGTGCTGAGAATGAAAAGAGTCAGTGGTGGATGCTCTGCGCCACAGTGCTGAAGATGTAGCCACGGGGAAAAGCCAAATACCAGCAATCCAGGGCATTCACAAGATAAGGATGCTGACAGCCGTTGCTAGAGCATCCCAAGTGAACGATCAGGCTGCTTCCTTTCCTAAGCTGGTACTCACTGCCTGACATCTAAAAAGCACCAGCATCTCACACCTGGTATGAGACCCTGAGGGATCTGAATAAGTCCCGGGTGGTGACTTGCTGCTTGGGTCTAATATTATGACCTTAAGCATTGTCAACTGTGAGAAATCTATTGTACTTGAGTAACAGAACGAGCACCTTAGGGAACGAGAAGGGTGTGAAACAGCTCATTACATTCCATGGTCCTCCCTCCTCGCATCACTAAACACGCATCCTGACAAGTCCTTACAGTTACAAGGTGAAAATTCAATCAAAGCCACGCTTTCAGAAGTTCCATATCACAGCCATGATTAGCTAATAAAATCCCAGTGGCCTGATGATATGCGTTTTCTAGGTTGTAATTTCCATTTTTACTGCAATCCATCTTTGTCTGAGTCCAGATCCATTTCTTTCCAGCTCTGGGCACTGGTTAATTTGAATAAATGAGACAAGCACTGTGGACAGGTGAATATCCATCATATTTCCCACCTCTCCTGGGGGACCAGTGTGATGCCACCGTACCCCCCAGCAGGCGGCCCTTGCCCACACCCACTGCTGTGCTGGCATCAAAGGAGCACAGACGTGGGTAGCCCGAGACAGCAAATTACCCAGAAATTAAGGGTTTGGTCTGGCCTCCGCGGCGCCTGATTCCCTCGAAGTTTCTGTGACGGATTAAGTGTTTACGGCTTCCCACTGCCGTCGTCACCTCTTCTTCCTCGGGCCTGTTGTTAAGCTGTCATTATAAACAATGGTACCGACTTGGGCTGCTCTCAATGTCCATCAGACTCAGGAAAGCAAACAGCTATTGTCACTCTTGGCTAAACTCCCATCCGAGGGCAATGCTATTTTTTTTTTCTCTCTCTCTCTCTGTGGTCCTCATCTGGCTGAAAACAACTTTCCAAAAAGTAATTAACTTTCCTTTCAAAATGAAGTAAACCAATTTCCCCTCCCATCTTCTTTCTAAAGATACTTCAATCTGGGATATCCAGTGCTTTCAAGAACTGATGCCACACGACAGAATCTTGTCTAGAAGACTTCATGATTTAAGAACTCAGGACTTCAACCCAGATCCAATCCTGCAGCCCCAGGGATTCACTCAGAGAAGACTTTCAGATCTCTGGACCATGGTCATCATTTTAACTTGAGTGTCTACTTTGCTCTCTCCTTCAGGCTCTGACTTCTCAGACGTCTTCCTTCCTTTGCCTTTGCGTGGTCCCAGCCACAAACCACACCCCCCATAAATGCACAGATGAGCTTCTGCGGAAATACTCGCAAGGGATCGCTGTCAGGGGCCACACGGATGAGACAAAAGAGTTGAGGGATCAGAGCAGCCTCTGGTCCACCTTTGCAGCTGCCTGAGCCCTAACCGTGCACTGTTCAGTACAGAAACCACTAGTCACGTGGTTACTGAGCGCCTAAAATGTGGCCGGTGCAAACTGACACACGCTCTCAGTATAAAATCCACACCAGGGCTTCCCTGGTGGTGCAGTGGTTCAGAGTCCGCCTGCTGATGCAGCGGATACGGGTTCGTGCCCCGATCTGGGGGGGTCCCATATGCCGCGGAGCGGCTGGGCCCGTGAGCCATGGCCGCTGAGCCTGTGCGTCCGGAGCCTGTGCTCTGCAACGGGAGAGGCCCTTGTACCGCAAAAAAAAAAAAAAAAAAATCCACACCAAATTTCAAAGACTTAATATTAAAAAAAAAAATTCAAAATATTTCACTGGTAATTTTTAGATTGAATCCATGTTGAAATAATAATATTTTGGATATACTGAGTTAAATAAAATATGATATTAAAATTAATTACACCTTTAGAGAAAGGTTTTAAATATAGATTCTATTGAGCTTAAGGTTATGTGTGTGACTCAGGCGGCATTTCTGTTGGGCTGTGCCGCTCTGGACCTTTCCTGTCGCTGTGCCCATCTCCTGGCCCCAAAAGCCTCTCAGAGTCCAGTAAGAATGGGGCCTGCATGTTTGAGGGCTCCCCCGGGGGCAGGGGAGCAGAGGAGAGGGGTCCATGGCGGGTTGACCACGAAGAATCCACAGGATGGGGTTACCAGCCCAGCCAAACCCACCTAGGTGAGAGCACAGGTCGACCACATCTTTGTGGCAAAGTTGTGTGTGTGTGTGAGTCCATATTCCATGAGTAACACAGACATTCAGGCCGAGTCTCCTCGTGGGAAACCAAGAGCTCTGCCTTGTTCACAGAGCATCAGAGAAACAGCCCTTTGAGTTTCATTCCTGAGTTCTGCTCTGGGGACTGTATTAGCTGTCTGAGGCAGCTGTAACAAATGACCACAAGTCTGACGGCTTACACCGCAGAAGTGTATTCTCTCACAGCTCTGGAGGCCAGGAGGCTGCGATGAAGGTGTGGACAGGGCCCTGCTCCCTCCAAGAACCCCTCCTTGCCTCTTCCAGCTTCCGGGGGCCCTGGGCCTTCATGGCCTTGTGTAGCATCCCCCAGTCTCTGCCTCTGTCTTCACATGGCCTCATTTTCTCTGCCGTGTAGTTCTCCCTCTGCTTCACTCTTAGAAGGACATGTGTCATTGGACTTAAGGCCCAGCTGGATAATCTAGGACCAACTCCTCAAGATCCTCAACTAAATCAGACCTTTTGCATACATGGTAATATTCACAGGTTCCTGGAATCAGGACAAAGGCATATCTTCCTGGGGCCACCATCCAGCCCACTACAGGGCACGGAAATGAACCACGGGTCAGGCCCCCCGAGGAGCAGGGAACTGCTGAGTTTTTATTGCCTGAATTGAGTGGGTGTCCAGAAATCAGATGGCATATACTCCTCTCACCTACGAGTAGCTTTAAACACATTTTATATTTTCCCAAACTCTTCTTTTTTCTAAGTAAATATCTAACCATGTCTCATTCTCAGAATTTGGCAATAAACCAAAATCACTGTTACAAGCAGAATTGTGTGCACATTTCCTGGGTATAGATCACTTTTCCAAACCACGTCCTTATGAACAAAGTCAGACGTTGTCTCAGGTAGGTGGAGAGCAATTTATTGTTGTTTGGTTGGAGGCCCTTCATCCAGGACTGAGATCAAAGCAATACCTTCATGGATCACCCCTCCGCCTTGCTTTTCAGACTACAGCCACCGGCCTCACGCCCCAGAACGCGCCGAACGCCTGCGAACTCTGTCAGCTCCCAACCTCTCCCCAGGTCAGGACCTCTGAGGCTGGGAGTCCCAGGAACTGCCTTTCTAGCAAACTCCCCTGTTATTTTTATTAAGAGAAAGTTTAAGAACCACTGCTTGGCCTTCTCTCAGCCTCCATCCTTGAGGGTCAGCACTGTTTCTACAAGTGGGAAGCAAGCAGAAGGCATCATATCATGAATCAGGCAGTGAGAACCTTTACTGCCTTTGTGTCTTTCTTTTTGCTCGTCTGTCTTTAACACCCAGTGTTCACTCACCTCCCTGTTCACCCATCTTTGTCTGAGTCCAGATCCATTTCTTTCCAGCTCTGGGCACTGGTTAATTTGAATAAATGAGACAAGCACTGTGGACAGGTGAATAGCCATCCTATTTCCCGGCTCTCCTGGGGGACCAGTGTGACGCGAGCAGCCCCCCGAGGCTGAGCCCAGGCGTCACGCCCGAGGGTGACAGTGTTCTTGGCTTGCATTCGGGGTAAGTGATGCTGCTTTTCAGTTTCAAACAGTGATACCAAGTTCCCTTTAGAACAGGAAGTATTACAAAAATAAGTCAATTTAAGGGAAACCATTAAGAAACTAATAATGCAGAGTCAGCTGAGGAAGGTTACAATCGATGAAAATACTCATTTATTAGCCAGGATTCTCCAGAGACACAGAACCTGTATCCTGTGTGTATACACACACACACACACACACACACACACACACACACACATTCATTACACAACTATTATAAACCAAGAAAAGCAAGCCTAGAGTGACTGTTACGTGAAAAGTGTAATCTTTTAAAATCATAAATCTAATTCTCTCCCTGGTCTGCTCAAAACCTTCACTGTCTCCCGCTTGGAGCTCAGGTAAGGACCAGACTCCCTCGTGTGCACTCTGAGGCTCACCCTTCCTCTGCTGCCCTGCTCGCACTAGTGGCCCCTCACTCACCAGGCCCCCAGCGCCTTGTCCCACGTGCCCAGAGCTGGGCTGCCAGGCCTAGTCTATAAAGGACCAGATAATACACACTTTCGTTTCAGTGGCCCACAGGGTCTCTCTCCTGACTGTTCAACTCTGCCATTGTGGCACAAAAGCAGCCACAGATAATACATAAGCACATGAGTGAGGCTGTGTTCCAATAAAACTTTATTGACAAAAACAGACGGCCGACTACCTGCTGGGGCTTGCGGACTCCGCTCTCCTGGCTCTGGGCCCCGTGCACACTCCTGCTGCTGGTGTGGCCTCTTTCTTCTGTCTGGCTCATTCGTGCTCTTCCCTTAGCAGTAAATATTCCTTTCCCAGGGAAATTTTCCGAGTCCTCAGGAGAGATTCTGCGTCTTAGAGCAGTTATCCCGATTGTGTGCGTGTGTGGCCGTGTGTGTGACATGATCCAACGTCTGCCTCTCCAGGAGTCCCCAGGGACAGCCTGCTTTGCTCCCTATTCTTTTCCCAGCCTGGTACCTTGAGGAGGCTGAATCGTCCACCGAATTAACAACTAAATGAGTCGCTGCTGAGAAGGATGAGTGAATGCATAAAAGCTAGGAAAAGCTTGCACCCTTGATCTTACCAAGTCCCAGCAACAAAACTATGAACACATGCTTATTTTTCTCCTTCCCAGCTCCCTCATCCGACAAGGCAGCTGGATCAATGTGACCAGATTTGTGTCCTTTTCTTTTGGGGTGATTTCCCTGGGGAGTGTGTGAACTGTTCTCTGAGTTTACTTCCAGTCACCAGCTCTGCAACTTGGAGTGAGTCGTTAGGTGTCTCTGATCTTCTCTTTGCTCATCTGTGAAAGTGATATAACCACACTCATCTCACAGGGCTGTCGTGAGGTGTAACACAGCGACCTACGGTGCCAGACCACGGTTGTTACTACAAGTACACTACTTCCCATGATTTACTACATTGACATTTCCCCTAGACGTGGAAACTCTACAGCAAACAGCGGAAGACCCCAGGAAGCCACCATATATCGTCACATGACAAAGGCCAATGTGTGAACAAGTATTTTCTCTGGAAAGATTGTAACTGTCCTATTTCTCCCATCTTATTAGCAGCATCAGATCTAATTAAAATGTTTCTCAAGGAACATATTGGGAGAATTTGATGTAAAATATACTCCTAATGTCAAGCACGTCAGTATTTAAAATTTTGAAATCGATCTATATGTCCAGCATTAGGGGGCAGGGTCAATAGATTATGATGCAAACAGCCAGTGGCCTGTTATCCAGACTTTACATAGTTTGTTTATGAAACATCTTTAAGATCAGAAAAAAAATGTTTATATTATAATTTTCAACAACCAAAAAAGATGAAAAATTACCTATATCGGGATCCCATTTACATCAGGAAAAATGTATTCAAGACGACAAATTGTAATAAAACAAGATATGAACCGTGTCTTCCTCTGGCCAGTGAATTATGGCTGATGTCTGCGTGTGTACCTACGTGTGTTGTGTATATGTCTGTGAATATGTGTGTGTGTTCACTTTTCTGTATTTTCCAAATTTTTTACCCAAAGCAAGTATGACATTGGTGATCAAGGGAGATCAAGAAAGAGAACGTTTGAATACATTAAAAAATATTAGATATAGAATGGAAAAACAGGGCTTCCCTGGTGGCGTAGCAGTTAAGAATCCGCCTGCCAAAGCAGGGGACATGGGTTCGAGCCCTGGTCGGGGAAGATCCCACGTACTGCAGAGCAACTAAGCCCATGCGCCACAACTACTGAGCCTGCACTCTAGAGCCCACGAGCCACAGCTACTGAGCCTGTGAGCCACAACTACTGTGCAGCAATGAAGACCCAACACAGCCAAAAATAAATAATAAATAAATAATTAAATATATAAATTCTCTTTAAAAATAAAAGAATGGAAAGACAAGGTCCTACTGCATAGCACAGGGAACTATATTCAATATCTTGTGATAAACCATAATGGAAAAGAATACGAAGAAGAATATATACACATGTAACTGAGTCACTTCGCTGTACAGTAGAAACTAACACAACACTGTGAATCAACTACACTAAATAAATTTATTATTGTTTTTTATAGCACAACATGGTAACTGAGTCACTTCGCTGTACAGTAGAAACTAACACAACACTGTGAATCAACTACACTAAATAAATTTATTATTGTTTTTTATAGCACAACATGGTAACTGAGTCACTTCGCTGTACAGTAGAAACTAACACAACACTGTGAATCAACTACACTAAATAAATTTATTATTGTTTTTTATAGCACAACATGGTAACTGAGTCACTTCGCTGTACAGTAGAAACTAACACAACACTGTGAATCAACTACACTAAATAAATTTATTATTGTTTTTTATAGCACAACATGGTAACTGAGTCACTTCGCTGTACAGTAGAAACTAACACAACACTGTGAATCAACTACACTAAATAAATTTATTATTGTTTTTTATAGCACAACATGGTTTTGGTTTACCAGCAGTTTAAAAATGAACAAAAAGGAAACCTCTCATGCAGACACATCAGGTGGCATAAAACAATCGGCAATTTAATATGGTAGGAGCACCGTTAGCCATTCTCTCACGTGTGAGTATATATGTACATTATATGAGAGTGTATAATATATATATATATAATTTCTATATATTTTATATACATTACACACACACACACATATATATATATATATATATATATATATATATATATATATATATATAAGATACTTTCTGTTGCCATGACCGCGCTGTCCCAAGCCGCGAGGCAGCGCACAGATCGTAGCAAAGCCTGGGAACCTCTCCTCGCGGGGTGCACGGAGCTCGCTTCATAAGCCACGCAGCTGTCCAGTCTGCCTTTCCATCAGTCCTCCTCTCTTCTCTTCGCTTCTGCTTGGTTTTATGAAAACAATGACTCTGATGGATTTGCACCTGTGCTAGTGCTTGGGAAAGGTCCATGCAGGAATGGGCGCAGTCACAGGATGAGTGAGATGGCGTCATCCCCAAAAATAAACTAAAACAAAACAAAAATTTAAAAAAACAGGACAGGACTAGAAAACTCAATTTTTTGGACATATCTAAAAAAGGGGACAAGAACAGTAGTCATCTGTTCTTCCCATGGGGACAGGAATGAAGAGGGAGGAGGGAAGAGAGACTTGATTTCTTCTGTTCACAATAGAATGGTTGGAGGGGATTCTTCAGAGTTTTTCAGGGGATGGGACCCAAATGTAGTGCCTAGACTGGTCCTCAATGATTTGTTTGATTTTGTTATAAATCTCTTCCAGTGAGTCACCCTGTACAATGGCTGTGAAGTATTCTCCAAACTCCTGCTCCAGTTTCGTGGCTTTGTCATAGATTTTATTTGCTTGTTCATATGTCTGCCATCGGTTCATTTCCATAAGCGCTTCAATGGACTTGGGCTTGAAGAAAATGGCAATGGGATAAAGTTGTGACTGCTGCAGCCTCTTGATAGCATTGCCAGGAACATCTAACATGCAGTGCTTGCCCCTCCCCCAACTCCCTTCACTGGCTGGAGGCTGCTCCCATAGAGATTATCGTTGAATTGTCCTGCCTCGACGAACTTGTTGTCCTGAATATCCTTCTCCATCTGTTCTCGGGAGACCACAGAGCGGTAGTCTTGCCCATCCACTTCATCATCACGCCGAGGCCAGGTAGTATGTGGTACACAGGATCCAAATTTACGCGGGAACTCCGAAATCAGGTCATCGTTGACTCTGTCCTTCATTGGGCCCAGGATGATGACGGGCCTTGCCTAGTGAACTTCTTGCCGTGTCACTGGCTCATATGACAAAACAGCGTCCTCCTGTCCTTTGGAACCGCTTTCGCCGTCACTGGTGTTGGATGTCACTCCCTGTTCCTGTACGCTGCTCTCCTGGGCCATGTTTTCTTTGCTCTTGTAAAATGGAAACTTTCGAGAGAGGCGGAAACTCCTTTTACGTTTCGTTTTGATCGACGTTTTAGACTCAATCATCCCCGTCCTGGCGTGAAACTTCACGGTTTTCAATGGAGCCCTTTCTTTCTTTTCCACCCTCCTTCTTACTGGGAATCACACCAGTTTGCTCACTTTCTCCATGGGGGGGGGTCACCAGTCTCGCCTGCCACCACTCATCATCAGAGGTGTTAATGACATGTAGAATGTCACCACAGGAGAGGCTGAGGCTTTAGCTCGGCAGGCAGCTGTCCCGAGTCCGGTCATAATCAAACAAGGCCCTGACATACAAGGACCTCTTCTCACTCGTTCACAGGGACCCAGACCCAGAGCTCACACTGCTGTTCATCATTTGTTCTCGCGAGTCACGTATCTTCGATTCAAAGCGGCTGTATTCTGGCGCCGGGTCGGAGTCCAGGTCTAGTACTGAGAAAGCTCCAGCTCCGGCCGGCCCCTCTGTTCCGCACGGGAGACCACGGACACCTAAATCAAATAAACTTTAATAAAAGACAGAAAGAGAAAATGTGTCTGATTTTCACTTATGGCTCCCTGGACAGAAATTATATGAAGAAGCACATCTTCCCAGCCTTTGAAGACTACCTTGGACAGTAAAGGGTTAAAAATTCTGGTGTTAGAACCCCTGCCTGGACCTCCAGGCTGTGAAAGTCCAGCGCCAGCCACTGGCAGACTTCAGAATAGGCTGCCAGGGCAGAGAAGGAACTGGTCCACAGCCCACTGCGGGGTCTCCAAGAGCCAACCTCCAGGGAAGGGGGGGCACCCACAGGGAACCCTGGACTGCTCTGCTCCTGGGTCCTGTAAAGGGCTGTGGTGGGGATGGCCGCCTTCTGCCAAGGGCACGGCCAAGCCCAAGTTTCAGGACTAGCTGCCAACATTCACCGTTACGAATGGCTCTTGCACTCACCGCCTCATTAAACCCTCAAAACTCACCTCGGAGGCCAATGCCGTATTGTGCTCATCTCACAGATGAGGAAACTAAGGTTTCAGCAATTAACCAGGAGTTGAATCAAGGCTCTGTCCTCTCTGAAACTTGACGGCTAAGCAGAAGCAAACAGACCCTCTCCTCTTGACCTGAAGCTTACCGTTGGCTTGTCTGCAGACTCCTCTGTACCAACGTTCTCAGTTACTGCCTGGACTTTCTTAAGGGGCTGGTCCTTACGTGGGCTCTTTATCAATTCAACAAATATTTGTTGCAAGCCTGCTTTCCCTGTAACACCAGGCTAGGTTGGGAATTGTAGAAGGTGTCCATGTGTCTTAGAGCCCTCGGTCCTTGCACAGAGGGGATGATGGACTGGATGAGAACTGTGTCTTGACTTCATGATTACGTCATGATTCCTATGGGAGCTCATCAAAGTCCAGCAGCCCATGGGGCAGATGCAAGTTCAGGCTCTTTTAGCCGCAACTGGCTACAATCCAGCCTAGGCAGACAGGCTCCATTTTGACTCAAGAAGGACCACATCATCCCAGCTAGTGGGGAATCGTTGACAGGTGGGAAGGGAAGCTTCACTGAGATGGAATCTGGCCCGTCTGCAGCAGGATAAAAGGAGCTGGTGAAGGAGGGACTGAGACAGGAGGGGAGATCTGGGGGGAGAGGGGTACCTGACAGAGAAATACCCACGGGGGCGTGCAGGCTCAGTGGTCCTCCCATGCCACCTGCGGCTTCTCCTCTGAGACGTGCTAAACTGGGAAACAGCTGAGCCTGGGGTGCAGGTGCCGTGTCACTGGCAAGCTTCCTCTGTGGGCACTGGCTGCATCCCTCCCACAGATGCTCTCCTCCTCTGCACACCTGCCCCAGGTCTTGATGGCTGGGAAAGGACCCAGTAATAAGCAGGAAGGGTTAAGCCAGCCCAGCCGAAGGCTGTGGAATAGGCTGTGTGGTTTCCCGTGCTCAGAAAGTTAATACGTTCCCCAGGATTCTCGACTTCACACCACTGCGTTGTTCGGACGCCGTCCCATTCGGTTGCACGTAAGTCGAGTCTCCACACAGGCCGACTGTCCCGTTGGTGTGGCTGGGCCTGCACCTTCCCCACAGGGCTAGGAAGAGGATCCACCACACCTGGGAAGTGGCTCTGGCTCAGGTCAGCCAGGTCCGGGCTGGAATCCTGCCTCAGCCACGGTGGCCTCCGTGACAGTTTCTGTCCCCTTAGTGACAGAGTTCTCACCTGTGAAATGCTACGTAGGGACCAGGGCTGGGCTAGGTGAGCTGAGTCAGGTGCCTGGGGCACAGAATTTAAAGAGCTGCTGCAGGCATGGAGAGCGGGTGCCCCCTTAAATGCTGTGCCTTTCCACTGGGCTCCTATCTTGCCTCAGCCTAGTCCCAGCCCCGCTGTGTCCACTGTGGCATGAGCCCAACCACCTGTGTACCCTCACTTCACGCCCACCAAGCTGGGCTGGAGTCTCTCTCTGGTCCTGGAGGTAATTGCCCAAGACATTGTTTTGCAAATGAAGGTCTCAACCCACTAATGTAAACTGATGTGAAATCAATGGAGAGACCCTGGGCCAACATCTAAAAACCTGAAACAGTCTTGACTAGCCCGGAGTGGAATAAAAAAGAATCGAAAATATCAGAATGCATCTTATATGCTTTTTCATAAGGCATTTGTTTCAGGTGTGTGCGCTGTGTGTGTGTGTGTGTGTGTGTGTGTGTGTACTGAGTTGGGATATAAACATTATTCTTTACCACACCTGCTCCCTCTAACCTGCTTTTCTGCACCTGGCGGGTCCCTATGGCATCCCAGCCCATTCCCAGGCACGCGATGGCTCTCGTTCCCACAGACCGATGCTGTGTCTGGCAGGTCAACATGCAGGGTGTTCTGCGTGCTTTCCTCCCTTGTGGAGATTCAAGTCCTCAGCTGCCAGTCTCTGGGCGATGACGATGATCTACTGGACCTCACCTCCATGGCTCCTGGCCACGGTCATGGCCATGGCCCAGCCCATGGAGTGGGAGAGTCAGACCTGGAGATGAGACTCAGACCCTGGGCAGCTGGACAGAGGCATGTCACGGTCCAGGTCCCGGTGTGGAACCTTGGAAGATGTGGCTCAGGAGTGACAAGGTGGCACCTTCCTCCCATCCCCACTGCCCTCGAGGAAAGAGGCGAAACGGGCTCAGGAAAACCACCCGCTTCCGCATGCACCTGAAATTATGCTTGAAGTCCTTGCTGGGGAGGATGAAGACACCAAGACACAGAGGACATAATACGTCTCCTGCAGGTAAGATACAGACTCACCTGCAGTTGATAGTGAAACACTGTGTATAAAGACACCGTAATGCTGAAGAAAGCAGGGAGAAGGAACTGATATTTTCTGAGCACTTAGTATGCAAGATCATGCCCTGTGATTTCATTTCACCGTCAGAAGAATCTTACAGTCCGAGTGTTGTTACGCCTGCAACTGATGAGATGGAAATTGCCCCACGTTTTTAAGAGTTGGGAACAAGATTCATACATTCACGCATGCCTGATACTCGCCTCCATTTATTCAACAAATAAAGATCAAGCAAATATTATAATCACACGCTCTCTAGGCAAGATACAAAATATTAATTATATGCCCTCAAGATGTTCACAGTCTAGCGTGGGAAGATGGGTGCCTAACATTTAAGTGCATTCAAGTCATCGATGTCCCTGTGACTCAAAATTGAGTACACAGGGTGGGGTGGTGCAGAGCAGGGGAGTTCTGCTGGGAGGGGCTGGTTGGGCAGGGAGGGAGGGGGGTGTAGATGGCAGCCCGCATCTGGGTGAGATCAGTTTTGACTAGGAAATCAGGAAATAGGTTCACATTAACCAGGGCATCAGCAGAACAGAATAACCAGAGAGGTGTGGGGCAGGAAAGAGGGTCAGCCCTACAGAAGATGGGGGTGGGAGCAGTAGTGCCACGTGGTCCAGAATCCCTGAGGAAGACTGCGGGCTGGGGGTAGATGAGCAGCAGCTCTCAAATCCATTAGGAAACAGGTCCTTGGTTCTCATCTCCCGGGGTCCACAGGTTGAGGTCACATTTCCCTTTGTATCCAACTCTGAGGACTAGTCTCATTATCCTTAAGAGCTCAGACTGCAGTAAGGGCTGGAAGACAACAGTGGACCTGAGCTCGCTCTGCAAAGCTGGGTGTGTAAGGCAAATGTCCATTAGGGTCATTGTCTTTTGAGGACTGTTGAGACCACTGCTTTGCAAAGCATCTCCTTCTTCTGTTTTCCTAGACAAACCTGCATGCACGTGGTATAACCACCGGGAGGTACGTGCATTTCTGGGGTAGGTAAGTGAGGAAGAGGACCCTGAAGCAGGGTGGGTGGCCAGGCATGGAAAGAGGTCCCGGTCACTCCCAGGGAGCTGGGACAGGCTTCCAGGAAGCAGAGAGACTTCAGGGGCTTTTGTGCTCCTGCACTGCCGAACTGCTCCCGATGCAGCTGGATTTTTATGCTGAAGACTGGTGCACAGAAAACAGAGAGGGCTGCAGGCACTCATTAAAACTTTACATCCTTGGGGGTGTGTGGGGATGTGTGTATGTGTATACATACTTGAGCTATTGGAAATATAAACATCTTGCATATTTTATTTGTTTTTCTTCCAACTAAGGAAAGGCCTTCCCTTTGGTTTGTAATCTGTAATCCCCTCGGAAACCCAGGGTGTAATCTGATAGAGGGAACTAAAACCCATCAAGGTTTCACGGGATCCTGAGTTGGCTTTCCTTGAGAAATGGCTTCTCCCAAGATTGCTTTCACTGTGAGAATGCGTTTTTACAAGGCAGTGTTGGAACACTGGGTATGACATTTGATTGGGCCTTCCTTTAAAAGGTCAGGTTTGCTTTAATAATGGTACGTGTCATTACGATGCATAATAGGAAACTACTGGCCAGTTGACAGACCTGAGGCAAAATGGATTTTTTTCTTCGGATTCAGACCTTCTGGAAATGGTAACCCAGCAGTGTACATAAAT
This sequence comes from Grampus griseus, assembly GCF_964374135.1. Lineage (NCBI taxonomy): Eukaryota > Metazoa > Chordata > Mammalia > Artiodactyla > Delphinidae > Grampus > Grampus griseus. Next base: position 4,069,920 of record NC_139001.1, read on the forward strand.
ATTGGAATGTGGTAGTAATTATAATGTGTGAATAGGACAGAAAGGTTAATTCTGTTTCATTTTGACACCTGAAGGTGTCCAGTGAAATGTCAGTTAAAAATGTTCACATAAAGCCAGGCTCCTTTCAGCTTCAAGTAAGAAATACATATCTGATATTAGCCAAAAAGCCAATAAGTGCTTAAAAAAGCCAGATAACTCAAAGCGTATTCTATGATCCATGCTCCAAAGCTTGATGTCCGAACAGAAACAGCATGGGACGGTTTGGATCATTCGTGGAGTTCCAGAGGAAGACGACTTGTCGTCTAGGTTGTTAAAGTAGATCCAAAGAACAGCCAAACCCCTTGCTATTAAGCAAGAGAACAGAGAACTAGCCCTAGAGCTCAAGTCTATGGCCTGGGCCACAGTCTCAGTTACCAGTGGTTCTGTCTTCCTGGAGCCTGGGTCCCTGTAGCCTGAGTGTGTGTCTGAATCTCTTCTGGCCTTGAAGTTCTCAATAGATGCTCTACCGTGGACCACCCATCCCTGCATGAGCCCAGCACTGTGACAACCCCCTGGAGAGGGTCCCGGGCCTTGATGCCTGCATTTTTACTCTGTCCTTGCATGCCCTCCCCTCCTCTGCACTCTGAGACTCCAGCCTACCTCTCACCTCAGTCAACCAAGTCCCTCCCTAGAGCTTTCCAAGTTCCTCTGTGCCTGGAACTTGAACCCAAGCACTCGTGACTTACATTCCAGCAACCGGAACACCTGTTGGCCTGAAAAGTACACGTGGTCCCCAGCTCTGTGGCTTTAAAAGGTGCCCTTCCCGTATTGCTTATATGTGGAATCTAAATAAAATGATGCAGATGAACTTATCTACAAGACAGAAATAGACTCACAGACATAGAAAACAAACTTACAGTTACCAAAGGGGAAGGGGGAGGGATAAATTAGGAGTATGGGATTAACAGATACACACCACTATATATCAAATAGACAACCAACAAGGACCTACTGCATAGCACAGGGAACTATACTCAATATCTTGTAATAAACTATAATGCAAAAGAATCTAAAAAAGAATATATATATACGTGTGTGTGTGTCTATATATATATACACACATATATATATAACGGAATCACTTCGCTGTATACCTGAAACTAACACAACATTGTAAATCAACAATATTTCAATAAAATTTAAAATAAGATAAAATTAAATTAAAAAGATGCCCTTCCTCCGGGACTTTAAAATTCCATGGTCCATAGCCTGCTGGCTGCACAGTGCCTGTCTTGCAGCACAGATCATGAGACTTCAGCCACAAAATCATTCATGATCCCATCAAAGGCATGGAAATTTATACGCTGCTGACAACTCCCATGTTTTTCTATCCAAATCACACACCGATCTCCCAGCAGGAGTTGCCCCGAGGACAGATGTCCAAGTACAGCCCAGATGGAGGCTGCCCTCTATTTGTCTGTAGGACTCCTGTCAGGCTCCCCAGTCCATCCCTGGGCCCGCCCAGAGTAGCCAGTTTGCCGTAATGATCCGGACACAAGCCAGTGGGGCACCACCACCACCAGAGACAAGGGGTAGCACAATCAGTCCACTTCTGTGCGAGAATCGTTTTCAAATTGAAGGGCAGGGCAGCCTAGACTGGGTGGGGAATCCACTGTCTGTTGCTGGGGAAAGTCACAGCCACGCTGTGACACTGCACAAGAGACAGGGACTTTGTAAAAACCTATAATGGAAGAGAATGTAAAAAGAAAAAATTTTAATGATAATAACAAGGACAATGATAACAGCAACCTTTAGTGGACTTGTGGGTGCCCTCCTGGATGTTGCGACTCCAGGGACCCATCCTTAAGATTAAACACACAATAAACTTGGGTTAAAGCAGAAGCGGTACATTTAACACACACACACAACACAAGGAATATATCTGCAACAAATCACCCTAGAGATCTTCTACCAATTATCCCGGGAAGAACACTGATCTACGTGCTTCTCACAGAGAGCAGAATATTTTTGTCCTTTTGTTCTGGTGTGTACAGAGCACCTCAAGGCCAGTCAAAGAGGATGGACCGTCCACCTCTACCTTTCCAGGCAGGTAGCCAGGATGCCTGAGTGTCTCGGGTACCCCAAAGGAGAATTGCAGTTGCTTACATAGCCTTAGAATTTGCTGTGCAATTTGCTGTGCAAATATTTGTATCCCTAGAGAGGCTTGTTAAGGAGGGCAGCTGGGCAGCAGAGGCAGTTCTGCTCTGGTTTTCTTTCCTGAGCAAGCACTGCACAGTTGTCTGACACTTTGAATTGTGTAAACCATAAAATTAACAGTGGCCCCAAAGATCAAAGGCCAAATTGGACATTGCAGAGCAAGTAATAATACCCAGGCCTCATTCCTGGGGTGGCAGATGAATCTTTCCATCTACAAACAGAAACCTGGTTAAATACAGTTCCCCTGAATCCCCAGCAAAAGTCGTGCCCCTCTCAAAAAATTTTGGAAAAGTATAAGAAATTATTGTAGGTACTTACTATTCAAAAATCAATCTTCAAGTAACCTAAAAATAGAACTAGATGCACGTATAAAGACCTAAAAATCTTTTTAAATAAAAAATTTACTAATCTTCAATTATAAAATGCCCACACGGATAGCAAGAGTAATAATTTAAAAATTCATGTCACATCCACTATTTGACGTCCAGAATTGCCGGTTCTGAAGGGATGACACAGGATGTGTTTACCTCTGCCAACTTCCAGTACCAATTCTAGATTTTAGGATTGGAATTCACAGCATATGATAAGCAAATACATTATTAAATTAAGCATGGCTTTGGGTGCTCACTGCTAAGGAAAAGCCCAAGTAAATAAAATGAGAAATTATTGCACACTACATAAAACCTTCAACAGACTTTATAAATCTTCGCTCTGCCCCCAGAACACCCATTCATTTCTGTTTCCAGCAACGTGCCGAGGTTTGCACATGTGCACTGGGGAGGGGGCGTGGTGGAGATGAATGGGGGGTGGGGGACTAGCCCCGGAGCCTGTTGCTGGGTTCTCAACACATCAGGGACTTCCCTTTCGTGCCAGAAGCAGATGTGCAGGAAGGATCCAACCTAAGAGGTTACAGGTCATTTCTTCAATTATCCTCCAGCCTCAACTACTCCATTCAGTGGAGTGTGACAGTGTGTGCTAGACCTGGTGGGAGGTGGGGGAGGAAACACAGAGAGAGAGAGAGAGAGACTGGCAGTGAGTCACAGCCCCTCCCCTCAAGAAGCTTAACCCTCTATCAGGTGGATAATGCATGTATAAAAAAAATAAATAGGGCTTCCCTGGTGACGCAGTGGTTGAGAGTCCGCCTGCCAATGCAGGGGACACGGGTTCGTGCCCCGGTCCGGAAGGATCCCACATGCCGCGGAGCGGCTGGGCCCGTGAGCCATGACCGCTGAGCCTGCGCGTCCGGAGCCTGTGCTCCACAACAGGAGAGGCCACAGCAGTGAGAGGCCCGCGTACCGCAAAATAATAATAATAAATAAATAAAGAGAATTTAATAGTAAAGGAAGAGTGAGCATTTCTGGGCTTTCTCTGCCCTCCCAGGGCTGCTCCAAGCATGAACCCATTCCTTCCCGCCCCTGCAAGCCCCGTGGGGTGGATGGGTCTCCCCTTTGTTCTGACTGTTGAAAAGCTAGGAGAGGCTCCTAGGCTGACTTCCAGAAACCTCACAAGTTTCGTCTTGTTTCCCAGTAGCCCAGTTTCCTAACCTCCTTTGCTTGCACGGCCTGTAGTTTTGTAAACTGCCTTAAATCACTTTGTAGAACATGTGATACTCTTATAAGAATGTGTTTACTAAACTCGGCATGCCTGAACTCAAACGCTATCATTTTCCCCAAACCTACTTCTCTTCTGGATTACCCTCTTCCGGTGAATGGCAGCTCCAGTTCCAGAGCTGAAACCCTGGGGTCACCTTTGCTGAGTCGCTCATTCACTCCCTGCTTTGTTTTTCTGCTCTGCCTGATAAAGCATTGGTAACTGCCCGTGGCTCCAGATATCTTCCTGGCTCATTTTTCTTGTTTCCATCCACACGTTTGCCATCCTGGGTTAGTAGATAGGATGTTATTAATCTGGGATATGGAAATACTTTTCCAATCCTCCTGCCAACCTCCTGTCTCTCTCTGCACTATTGTATACTCTGCTGCCACAATGAGTTCCCAAAGCAGAGTTCTCATGACATCCCCACCCATAGCAAACCTCATGTAGCTGGTGTACATGTCCCATCCACCCACCCATCCACCCGTCCATCCATCCATCCATCCATCCAGATGGATAACAGAGTCCTTTCTCTGTGCCCACCTAGTGCTGAGTATTTTACAAGCATTAAACCATTCTCTGTCCACTTCCTGTGAGGAGGACATATCTCCTCTCCTGCAGGAATGGACAGTGACAAGGACTTTATCAGATTACACAGAAAAAGCCGGAGAGTATAAGGGACTCAGCAAAGGTGACTGACTACAGTGTTTGAGCTCTGGGAATGGGATCTGCTGTTATCCAAACTAGGGTAATCCAGACGAGGAGATACAGGGAAAATGACAAAGGGTTTGAGTTTAGACATGTTGAATGCAGTCAGTGAGTTCTTGTAAAGGTAAGTCTGGGCTTTGAGAGAAAGACTAGAGTTTAGATTTGGGGGCAATTAACATGGCAAAAAAAAAAAAAAGGTGTCATAATGTTAAAGAGATCACCCTCCAAGAGAGAAGAAGGAAGGAAGGAAGGAGGGGGGAAGGAAGGAAGGAAGGAAGGAGGGAAGAAAGAAAGGCCAAGATGGCAAATCTGGAGGCATCCCAGATGCTATGGGTATAGAGCAGGGATCAGCAAACGTCCTCTGTGAAGGGTCACATGGTACATGTTTTAGGCTTTGTGGGCATCCGTCTCTGTCGCAACTACTCAACTCTGCTGTGTGGCGTGGAAGCAGACGTAGAGACAAAGCACAAGTGTGCACAACGGACATGGCTGTGACCCAATAAAACTTTATTAACCAAAAGAGACCAGGGCAAGATTTGGCCTGAGGGCCATAGTTTGAGGACCCCTGGTTTAGAGGTTGAGAAGAGGCATCAAGGCCATGGAACTGGAGCCACGCGGCACAGGGGCCGGGCGTGGGGAGGGGCTGGGGGAGGGAGGACACCGACCCACTTGTACCCAAGCTCTGCAAGGTGTAACCACACCTCCACCTCATGCTTTCCTCGCACTGGCCGTGCTGTTTGCCCAGGTGAACGATGCAGAGAATTAAGTGCCCAGATCTGACTGCAATGGTGGGTGGGGTCTGGGTACCAGCAGGCTCTCTGCTCCGCCCGAGGGGCAGCGGGACGGTGCCCGGACGTCCGGGTGGAGGAGACTCAGAGGAAGGCTGGGGTCAGGGGCTGCGGAGCGGCAGGGAGCAGACCCCTGCTTCCCAGGCCTCTCAGCGGCCCCTGCAGTTCCGGGTCTTCAGAGCCGTCTGGACTCCAGGCACTTTGCGGGGCTCCTGTGCAGGGGAACTGGATCCCTCAGGGGCCTCCCAAAGAGATGCTCCCCCAAGATGCTTTTCGCTCTTAGGAGCGTCCCTTTTCTCTTTCCTTACCTTGATCATGAATCTCAAGTCAAGAGGATGAGATCTTCTTTTCTCAGCCCTTTTCCAAATTAACTGCCTTCCTTGACCTAAAAACCTCACCGGAGGGGCCCTGGCGCAGCACCGGGCTGGTGGTGGGTGCACCCTGGGGGCACTGAACCACCTGCTGCTCCAGACCCCGGAATGTCAGGTGTCCTGGCAGAGATGGCGGGGGGGAGGGGAATCAAGGGTTCCCGTAGGCAAGAAGTAACTGCCCATCCCGGTTCACCCGTGCGGCAGACCCACCCGAACACCACCCTCGGAGCCCCGACGGGACGGCCGGTCCATGCGAGGTGACAGCGTCTACCTCTCCCACAGCCCTGCCTTCCTGTCCAGCAAGTTTCCCTCTCAACCTCTTCCCTGCCTGGCAACTTGACACCTTCAGGAGATTGTTATCCAGCATCTCCTATGCCTCCAGTCCCTCCGCCGCCTACCCAGCGGTGGGATTCAGGCCGCTGGAGGGACCGTCCAGCGTGCGGGGCAGAGGCCGTCCAGCAATGGTCTGGCCACAGTCATCACTGCTCACCTTCCAGCGAAGACTCCCCATCTCCAGCCCAGTGGGTCATCTGGGCCCACGGCTCACTCTGGAGGCTGCTGAAGAAGCCCCATGTCCACCTGATTCAAGCAGGGACGTGCCAAGGCCCAGAAGGGCAGGCTGTGGGGATGGAGGAGGGAAGAGTTCAAGTCTTCAGACCTCCCCTGTGAATAAATACAATAAAAGAGGAAACCCTTCTTTTTTTACAAGGCCAGGATGAGCGCAGGAAGAAAGGTCCTCTCTGTCTTGCGGCCTCACCTGGCTGGTGACATCCCTTAGGTGTCCAGGTGGGCTGGATCTTCCTCCCCACACAGGGCTGACGGGTCCACTGGCCACCAAGAAGCCCTGAGGCAAGGACTGGGCAGTGGTCCCGGGAGTGGGGACCACAGGCTGGGGCAGGGGACGTTTCTGAGCGGGCATCAATGGGATCAACAGTAGAGGCCAAGGAAGATGGATGCAGAGCCCGACCCCAGGTGAGGGAGGCAGGTGCGTGGCGATGCCATTGTCCCTGGTGAGCACAGGACCAGAGATGGGGAGATGGGAACAAGGAGAGTGCTGCTAAGTGCTCCACTCTGGGCCAGATGCTTTCTGTGTGTGAAAAGTGAGGCACCAACAAGTTCAGGTTCAACATGCTGGGGGTCCCACCAGCATCAGGCAAACGTACATGAAGATGGGGCTTTGCGCATCGTTCTGTGCTGGGCTGAGAGCTGGTTCCTCAGAGAAGATGACTGTGTAAAGCAAGAAAGAAAAACACAAGTGTAGCTCACAACTGCAGGAAACCTTGACATTGAGGGGGGTTCAGAACAGAAGAGCGGCCAGCCGTCTGTGTCCTCGAGAGAAGGGATTTCCCAGGTTTCCTCACAGTCTGTTTCACTGTCCCTGAGAAGGAGCTCAGGGAATACCTGAATGAATGAATGAATGAATGATTGAATGCATGCACGCACTGGAGGGACCTCCTTTGAATCCTACGCCAAAAATATCTACCTTTCAACTTGGGCAAGTCACTCCAGCTCCCTGACATTTTTGTTGCTGTGGTTTACCTATAAATGGCAAATAATAATTCCACAGGTTGTGGGAACCAGGGCAATGTCAAAAACAGAAACCCACCCCAGTGCAGGGTTTCACTGCCTGCCGTGCCCTTTCTGCCTTTCCCGGGCCTCATCTTCCTCATCTGGAAACACAGGCTATAGGACTAGATGTTTCTGAGGTCCCTTTCAGCTGGCGTTCCAGGATTCTAAGTGAATGCAGAGATTGGGGAGTACATGGTCGGGGGGAGGGGACCCGTCCCACAGAAGATGGTCTATGAACGCAGTTGGCACGGCTGGATTCCTGTGTCTTGGCTCAAATCCAAGAGAAAACATTCCTCTTTTTCAATCACTGTCATGACTGACAAGTTCTGCGGGGATCCCTCTGCCCGTGTGGAATGCAGACATGCAAGGCGTTCTGAAACCCAGCCCTTAACAACGGAGAAGTCTTCCCCTGCTAAGTGAGTCCAACAGCGCAATGCTTCAGCCGCAGGGCTGAAGAGATGCTGAGGAAGGGAATGTTGTTGGGGCAAGCGTGCAGTCCGACCGAATGGAATCTGTGAGCTGCCTTTATGCCACATCCAAAGCTCAAAATATAGAGATTTCCTACATCTGAATGTGGTGTCTATCTTCAACTCTATTCTACAACTCAGACGAAATTCCTATATAAAAGTTTATAGATGAGTGGATTCAAAATTTGAAGGGAAGTGTAAGGAACCTCTTGTCCAACCACAGAGCCAATTAAGGAGGCAAAACATTCCCTTGAAACTTGAAATTTAAAAAGGAAAACAGGGCTTCCCTGGTGGCGCAGTGGTTGGGAGTCCGCCTGCCGATGCAGGGGATGCGGGTTCGTGCCCCGGTCCGGGAAGATCCCACGTGCCACGGAGTGGCTGGGCCCGTGAGCCATGGCCGCTGAGCTTGCACGTCCGGAGCCTGTGCTCCGCAACAAGAGAGGCCACAGCAGTGAGAGGCCCGCATAGCGCAAAACAAAAACGAAAACAAAAACAAAAAAGGAAAACAAATGGTCCCCTAAGAGCCAACGATAATATCTACACATAAGGGGCAGGCCAAAGCAGCGTGCAAAACTCGATTTAGAGAGAAGTCCAGCTCCCCGACCCATAAGGTGCACTGTCTTCCCATCTGAAGACAGAAAGTGCACAGCAGACGTGAGGTGGTAGCCGCAGGAGCCCAGGACAGAGAGCCACTGGAGAAAGTGAGGAGCGGGGCCTGGGGAGAGCACCGTCCACCGAACGCCCACTAGTGGTGGTGAACGTGTGAGTTGCTGGGCTCTCCTGAGCCGGTGACATGACACACAGCAGGATTCTCACTGGCCAGGGCTTTGTGCTCAGAGGGACCGCGTGCTCACCCGCAAGAGCCAGCCCCAGCGTCTGTGAGTTTCACGGTCTTGAACTGAATATTTCACAGGCAACAGCCTTCAATAAATGTTTGCCTAAAAAAAAAAAAACCCGCAGGTAATTAACCACCTTGTCAGTACCTCCCGAAGTATCATTTGGCTTCCCCTCTAGGAGAGAATGCATGGTCAGACCCTCCCCTAACCCCGGAGACCTCCTTGCTTTCAGAGAGGTGGAGGGTATTCGCTTCCCATGATACCATGCGCTCCTCTCCGGCAGGCAGGTCCTCCACGTCTTACCAGCCTACTTGTTAGCGCGAGATCACAGATGCTAAGATCATTTTGCAGCTGAACCCGTCTCGGAAATGACTTACTCCAGCCTGACATTTGACACACGAGGAGACATGGGATGGGACCAGCTCAAACTCTCCGTGGTGGAAGCAGCGCTTGCCCCCAAATCCCCCGATTCAAGGACCTTTCCAAACCTTCCTTTAACTCCTAGGTATTGTTTATGGTTCAGGTGTGAAAAGATTAAATTAGAAGTTTTGACCAAAGCAGCGAGATGCTACACCAAGGTCTCAAGATGCCCAACTAAGCACCCAAGATCCAGGTTACCAGTGACCCCGACAGCTGGGGAGCGGGGAGTGGAACCTGAGGGACGTCACTCCAAGAGGCAGGTGACCAGCAGAGTGGCCAAGCACACAGCTAGTCGCATTACACCCGACACGTGTGATGGTAAAGGGGCCACACGGTTGTTTTTGGCTTGTGATGAATAAGTTTACTTGGTAGAATCTTCTAAGTAACGTCCCCCAGTCCCAGAATTGGAGGCACCGATCAGGAAGTGAACGGAGTGTCTACTGTCAGCTGAGCTTGTCTACCGGGTGGTCCTGAGCTACTTGGTTTCCTCGTGTTTATTTTTAGAACAAGAATGCCTGTCACGTTTTTGGAAATGCATTCCTTTGAATTCAAACCACTTCAAAATGGTTGGACCCCAAATCAGCATTCCTGGGCCCTCTCCACTCAGGAATACGACGTGGCTTCATCCCGTAGACCCCACGGACCCCCTAGAGGAGCATCCCTAGACCCGAGGTCCTGGGGCAGGGCAGGGAGCTTCTGCCGGCCTGGTGTCCGCCCCCAGGTCTCCTGAGTCCCCTGGGGCCCCGTCATGCAGGGCGAGGGGAAGCTGCAGTGCCGATGGCTGTGCGGACCCAAGAGACGCACCTTGTGGCATCAGGAGAAACGCAACAGAGCCCCTTATCAGGTGTGGCTGCTTCCTCCTGCAGTGTGGTCCTTCCTACAGCCCCCCGCCACACCCCCACAACCCCCACCCCCAGCTCCAGTCACATTTCACAGCCTCTCCCCTCCCAGACATCGCCCTGGAAACCAGAACACTTCCCCAAACATCACCCTATTCCCACGGTGTTCAGGAACTCTCTGGAAATAGGTGGGGACCTTGTGATTGTTTTTACAGAAGAAGGAACAGGAGAGAAAGCGTGAACGCATTTTCTGTGGTCGTCTCTGTAAGAAACCGAATTACAGCTCTGACTCCTTGAAAAACCCGAGAAGAATGAAAATCCAAATCTCAGGACAAATTAGAGGTTTATTGATCGTTTTGCAAAAGGAACCACCAGCGGCTTCATCTCCGTGGATGGCTTCCCTGGTGCTCATGACAGGGCAAAGTTCAGCCTTCCGGCCCTGGCGACAGGGACGGGGGACACACCCGCAACCCCTGGGCCTCGTGTTCTGGACAACAGGTCAGATAAGGAGGGGGCAGGCGGCAGCCGGCAGCAGCAGTCAGATATCCGGTCAGATATCGGCCTGCAGAGGGGGAGCTAAGAGGAGAGGGAGGGCCCGGGGTCCCCGATAAACCCACAGTGCTGATACCTCGAGATCAGCAACAAGAAAGAAACAAAAAATCACCAGTCCCCTTTGCATGTTTACCCACAGGCAATGTGCAGACGGAGGCTTTGCTGACACAAAGCCCCAAAGAGAGGTGTCACGTTCCAGGGCAAGATCCGTGTTTTTCTTTCACTAAACTTCCCAGGTAGGTAGTGACCGGCAGAATGTCATCTCTGCCCGGGCGCAGGCTGGAACCTCCAGGGCCATCCCTGATCGAGACCTGCTGCCCAGGCAAGGGATACCGGGACCCAGACCCTTGACTCCCTGCACTCTGTTCCAGAATCTTCCATCTGAGTCCTCTGTGCTCTCTGCCTTTTAGCCCGGACACCACGCATCGGAAACCTGACTTTCCCCTCCACTCCTTCTCCACAAGCATCCCTGTGGGACCCGCCCTGGCTCTGACCCGGCTTCCGCGTGATCCTGTCCTCCTCTGCCCTGATTTCCAGTTCTGGCCACCACCCCGAGACTCTCAGCTCCTGTGAGTTCACCCCAGTTGCCTGGACCCCTGTCCAAGTGCTGACAAGCCCCACACACCCAGAAGAGCCAGACTGACCACAGAGACTCCCCTGTCCCCTCTTCCTGGCTGGAAACGGCTTCCCATCTGAGTCTGGAGGGAGGGGAAGAACTTCCACAGCAGGTCAAGGAAGGCCAGCATGGGCCAGGGGAAGCCGTGGGGCCAGGAAGGTCATCGGACGGCCCGGGGCTCACACCGCAGGTTCATGTCCACCACCACGCTCAGGCCAGCCTCCTCTGGGGGCCCAGCGTTCTAGCCCAGGCCTCATATAAGGGTTAGCGCAAGAAGCTCTGGTCTGATCATCCAAACAGGGCACACTCACTTTGAGCTAGCAGCTGAGAATGGTAGGCACGTGCACGCACACACACAGAGGCGCGCAGGCACACACACACAGGCGCACACGCAGATACACACACACACAGAGACACATGGAGAGAAAGTGGGGACACTGCTTCCACGGGACCCATGTGTTTCAGCCTCTGCCTGACGACCACTTTGCGTGACGTTTTGGAAATAATTATAAAAGAGGAACTGGGGCTGAGAGAGGAAATGGTGCTGGATTTGGGAGGTGAGGCAGTGAGAACTGTCTCTGTGGTGGGAAAGGGGCCACAAACACAGAGTGTGGACACAGCGCTGCCCTCACCCCACCTGCTGAAAAGGTGAGCTTCAGCCACACCCATCATTCTACAGGTCATGACCAGGCGCTGCTCTGTGCCAGGCTCTGTGCAGGCTGGGACAGAGTGGTGAACAGGAACAGTCTGCCCTGCCCTCATGGCCCTTCCACTCTCACTGGAGAGGTACTGACCGAATCTGCTAGAAAGACAGGAGCCACATGGTAGAAAACTCGAGGGCCAGGGAGCCGAGCTGAGGTCGTTTGATCAGCCACAGCTGAGGGGTGACGTTTATGCGGACGACTGAAGGATAAGGAATGAGCCCTGCTAATAGAGCAGGGGAAATGATACAGACAGAGCACCGGTCACATGTGCAAAGGTCCTGGGGCAGGAAAGAGCCTTCATGATTAATGATTAAAAGAGACACAGAAAGGATGGGGTGCTCATAAAAGGGGACAGGGCCTGACGGGGCAGGGACTGGCCATGGTGAGGAGTTGGGATTTTATTCTAAATATACGTTGGGATTTTAGAGGGCTTTAAGGAGGAGAAAAATAGGAATTTTTGTAAAGCATTGCCCTAGCTATTTTGTAGAGACAGGACGTGGCGGGGGCAAGGAACACTGCCTCTTGCAGGCACCCTGGGCATGTGGAGAAGGCAAAAGGGTGGAGGATGCCGGATCTGTCTGGGAGTGGGCACGGGGTGGGAGGGCAGATGGAGTTGTAGGGTCTGAGGTTTCTGGCTGGAGCAGCTGAGTAGATGGTGGCCTGGGGAACATGGGCAGGAAGGCTCTGCAAATGCTCGCTGCCCTGGGGCTTGCTCAGAGCAGGAAGCAGGAGAAAGACGCTGAGACCATCCACACGCAGGGAATTCCAGGTCCAGAAGCTTGGTCTGGGATAAGCTCAGAGCCAGTGTTTGGAGCCCAGGTCTTTCCCTTCGTAGGACGGTGTCTAAACTCTCTGAGCACCTTTCCTTCCTCCTCTGTCAAATAGAATCACAGTGTCTGCCTCTTGGGATATCTGTAAGGATTAAATGAGAAAATTCTGTAGGTTTTTGGCATGGTGTCTGACACGTGGAAGGAATTCAATGTTTAATAGATATTAATACCACTACTAGATTGATAGCGTTTGTGTATTGCAGCCATTATTTTGCCTCATCCAGACATTTGCAGTTTGAGCCTTTCTCCAAAGGGAAAAGAAACTTCTGTATGGGATTAAAAGGACTTCTGTATGTGACCTGCAGATACCAGCAAGCACTAGTGAGCAGAGGAACCCCACTGTCACTCCATGAATAAGACTAGTTCCAGGGCGATACTGAAAGGCTGCCTGGCCCAGTCCTGGCACGGCCCTGACGTAATAGAAGCTGGATGGTAGGCAGTCCTGGTACCTTCCAGCCAGATAAGAAGCCTGGGTCCAGCCCACAAGTCAGCCTTGTGGACAGCCCGTGGTGTTTCCCTGAGGGCAGTCCACACTTTTGTGCCTCTTATAAGATGGAGGTACCAGAAGGCTGTCTGCCTTGGATGCTAGAAACCTAGTTCCAGGTCCTTCACCAGCACGGCGAGCACAAGAATGAGTCATCAGGCCACCGTGGTCCGCAGCAGGGAAATGACAGCAGAGGGGAGGATCCTCATTCTATTCTCCTGGGGAGAAAAGGTCCAAGAGAGGCAGGCTCTTGGGTGCTCGAAATGGACAAGCTTCACAACTATGACGAAAGGTTTAGAAACCGGAGACCAGATACAGTGTGCACGGTACAATGGCTTTCCATTTTGTCTCTAATTGTAGGCAAAGAGATTTTTTTGAAGATAAACACTCTGATAGTTACATACCAGCACCGCCACTCGTGGTACACATGACCGACCTTCGGCTGGTCTTGTCTGCCTGAATTTGCGTTTGCGCAAGACCAAGGTGGGTAATAAACTTCACGCACTGCACAGGGCGATGAGAGGTAGGATTTTCCCTGAGTAGAGCGTCCCGGCTCGTCAAGTGGCTTATAGGGAACGGAGTGGTTCCTCCAATCACAAGCACCGGCCTGGAGCTCCAGGATTTACGAAGTCGCTTTGTTTTCTTTTTTTTTTTTTTTTTGCGGTACGCGGGCCTCTCACTGTCGTGGCCTCTCCCGTTGCGGAGCACAGGCTCCGGATGCGCAGGTTCAGCGGCCACGGCTCACGGGCCCAGCCGCTCCGTGGCATGTGGGATCTTCCCGGACCGGGGCACGAACCCGTGTCCCCTGCATTGGCAGGCGGACCCTCAACCACTGCGCCACCAGGGAAGCCCTGTTTTCTTTTTGAAGCAAGCCCAACTTACTTTATAGATGCTGGCTTCCCAGAAATTGGCAAATCAAGGTGTCTCTGCATTCACTTTTCTTTCTTTCTCAAGTCCACAGAGACAAGAATAAGATTCCCTTCCGAAAAGGATCCACACCCTCTTTATTCTTAGTCTAGTAAATCAAAACCAGATAATCAGAGAACCCCAAATAACAGGGTCTGCAAGCTTTAGAGGTAGAACAGCACAAAAGCACACTTTTGTCTGGTTATTTCTGTCACTGATGTCTTCTAGTCGCTTGTTCTCAGAACTTTCCTCTTGTGGAAACTGTAATAAGGAAGAACAAATCTGACTCCATATTAGATCTGTTCCTTTTCCTGTGCTTAGTCAGGCTCTGCACCTTTTGTAAAAGAATGTTGCCTAGAGCCTGAAATATACAGGGTAGCCTATTCTCAGGGCTCTGACCTTTAAGAGTCCATTCATAGAGAGATAAAAAGTTGCAGAACAGAGGATAACACTTGTCCTGTTGGAGGTTTACAGGAGCACCATGACCTGACCTAGTGGACAGCTGCAAGAACAAAGGATGCCCACATCATGAGGTCTGCAACCACCAATCATGCCTCACCCTCAACTTGCCTTTGAAAGTGCTTTGCTGAGACCCTTTGAGGAGTTCGGGGTCCTTTGGGCACAAGCCACCCGTCTCCACGCTTGGCCCTTGGTCTGCTCCAAGCTCCGACATTTCAGCTTCTTTGGCCTCACTGTGCGTCAGGCATACAACTTGCATTCGGTAACAAAACCGCAGCATTTGCAGGTTTCTGGGTCTCGATGGTGTTGGAAATTCCGTCAAGTCGTACAGCTGGCTCGGGGTGGAGAGCCACATGGACGGGATTCAAATCCTCTCACCAACAGAGACAACCGGGATAACCTCACCCCGGCCCTCACCTGTGAAATGAGGTAACAGTGCTGCCTGTGGGGTTGGCGCCACGATCAGGTGAAGGAACAGAGCGGGGTGTCCCACGAGTGAGCACCCTCCTTGGAACTGCTCTCGGGGATCAGAGAACGTGGGCCCTGCAGCTCAGAGATATCTATTTTCTTAGCTACAAACTCCATGGAAAAAACACAATTCAATTTCCAATGAATCGGTATCCATGATGAGCCCAGTAGTTATAAAATTCCTGGACTGAACATCCCCAAATCTCATGGAGCTGGAAAGCAGAGTTCTGGGAACAAAGCTGGCTACCCTCGGGCCCAAACCCTCTGAGCAGTGTCACGCTGTGGAAGTGACCACTTTTTCTTAGTCCCAGCCTGCTCTATACACCTGGGATTGCTGGGAATATGTGATTCTTCGAGCTGATTGAAAAAGGAAGAGAAAAGTGGGGCTGCCTGTGGGGGGCTGTACTCCCTGTACCTCTGAGCCTCGGTTTTCTCCCTCTGGAAGTGACCCCGGTCCAGAAGCCAGGAGATGGCTCTCCATCCTGATGATGCTGGTCTGTGGTGTGTCCTACGCCGTCCACCCCCCAGCCCGGCATCTGCATTGCAAATACAGGACAGACAAGGTGCTGGGGGAGGAACACCCAGCTTGAGCCTCCTGTAGATGGGTAGCACTGCCTGGCCAGCTTCACCCCCAGCCTGTCCCCCTCCTAGACCCAGCCTGAGGCAGCGGCGGGCTGAGTCCCAGTAAAAGGGAACTTGCATTTTCTTTTTAGGACTAAGTTCTGCTTTGCTTGGCTTTGATGGAAGGGTGACGTCAGATGGGAGGAAGGCCTGAGGAGAGGCTGCATCAGGTGCTGGCAGGGGGTGGGGTTTGGGGTGGGGTGGGGTCATGGGCAGCTTTGCTGCAGCCCAGGTGTAAGCAAGCCCGAGGTCGGCGGAAGTTATGCCCCTCCCACAGTGAGATAGAAGCACAGGTACAGAAGGGACACGATGTATCCTGATCCCCTATACCAAGCACCTCCTTCACTGGGCTCCCCTGCTTAGAGATGGGCATCTTATTGCTGTCTTTCAGACAAGCAGCAGGAATACAGTTCTTTCAGTCCCTCCTGACTGTCCTAGCTGGTACCTCCATGCCTTCAGCCAGCTTGGGTACAGTAAGAAAATAAGGTGAAACAAGATCTTTGCATAAAATAATCCTAGAACCACTTAGAAATGTTAACACTGCTAGGATTTTCCAGCACATGATGGGCCTGGGGGCCAAAGCTCCAGGAGGAAAATACATGGTAAGTCTTCTCACCATCCCTGAAACGGCTCATGAAGGAGCCGGATACTAAGGTGATGGGTTCCCACCACGTGGGACCAAACAGCAATGGAGAATTTGAAAATGGCTTAGATCACATTATTAATACATAAGTTCAATAAATAACCTTCCTGGAGGGGGGACGCTCTTTTAGATTTGAGGTTCTTAAACACTTGGTGTTGGGATGGCAGAGTATTCAGCAAAATTTCCACTTGGCTTACCCACCTTCCCAAGATGCCCTCACAGGCTGCTTCCGAAGGAAATTTACAGGTGACACCAAACATCTGGGAACTGGATTGCAGGTGTTTTGCATTCAACAGACCAGAGTCATTTGCAATGCCAAGTCACTCTACACAGACAGCGTTGCATTTCTCTCCATAGGAAGCCCATTGCTGAGGATGGCTTTTTGACGAAAGGGATTACATGAAACAGAGTTATGAAGGTCAAGAATGTCTTCAGTGGAGAGAAAGTCAAAGGCAATTCAATGAATATCACCTTTGAAGACTAACTAAGCTTCTTGGAATTGGGGTAGGGTTACCAGATAAACTACAGGACACCCAGTTCAATTTTAATTTCAGATCCTCAATGATCTGAAATTAATCAGATTTTTTTTTTAGTATATCTCATGCAATATTTAGGATATACTTACACTAAAAATGTTGGTCCATGTTTATCTGAAAATTAAATTTAACTGAGTTTCCTGTATGTTTATTTGCTAAATCTGACAACGCTAGATGGAGGAGCTAGACCCAGTCACTTTATTACTCCTTTTCAGGACTGACCAATCATTTCACAGCTGCTGCCTCATGTGTGTTATGGTTTCCTACCTGGATGTTTTGTTGTTGTTCAATATTTCTAGTTCATGACATCACTTTTCCACAACTGGAATTGTGATCAAGTCCAAATCATTTCTGAATGGTAGAAACCCACAGACTTATGCCATTATTGGTTTTTGTTGTTTGTTTTATAAAATTTTTTTTTCAATCTTCCAGCAGGTTTGCGTGCTGCTATATTTTTAAGGAGAAACCCTGAAATGGTTAAAGTGTCACTTCCACATTCAGGCTCTTTCACAGTGCTTTGTGTTTCCTAATGTGGAAATTGAGCTTGTTAAATTTCAAGCACAAAATATTTGGCTTTGGTTGTAAACTGCCTGGTTGCATGTAACAGAATCCCAATGCCCTAAATGGAGGTTTGCTGGGAGGCACGAGTTTGCCTCATGGAACTCAGCGGCAAGTACACAGGGGCTTTGACAGGAGCCCAACTGACTTCCTTCCGTGCCTGCCGCCCCCGTCCACCCTCGTCATCTCTGACCACTGGTCCTCTGCATTCCTGTAGAATTATCTCCTTCACAGTCCAGTTCCAATGACCTCATGGCTTTCCCAGCTCCAAATTTAGTTACTTCTTCACCCAAACACTAATTAGATTCACTGGGTTCCAGGTCCAAATGATGAGGAGAGCCTCTGACTGGCCCAGCTGGGTTGGGGCCAGCCCGGGTACAGTCACTCATGCATTCATGGCTCGGGGTGCTGTGTCCCAGGAAGAGTGGAAGCGGGCTATCTGGGAGAGGATGCTGTATTATGGGTGAATTCAATGATGTGTTCACCACTGTCATCTTGGATATACTCTAGGGCAAGACAAGGATTATTATAGTACGGTTGGAGGAGAGCTTCCAACTCCATGTATCTGAATCATCTACTCTACCAGTCACCGTCTCTGTCAGTTAGATTCTGGACCAAGGTGTATTTTGGGGTGCGTACCCTGCAGCCATGATTCAGAACAGAACTCAGAGAAACTCATCTTGTTGACACATGCCTCTGCATTTCTGGGAATAAAGTTAAACATTACCAACTCATTTCAGGATCTTTAAACCATTACCAGTTAGTAAGTGGGTTTCAGTTATTATGCAAATAGTGGAAATCATCAACTGGGCCTGTCCCAAGGAAATTCACAAAGTTGCTAATGAGAATGTATCTAAATGAGTATGTGGTAAGTGTGAACTCTCTGGAGACTGTGCACAGGCAAAGCCCCACACGGTGAATTCCATACCCACAAGTACCCACATGAAGTCATGGGATGCTTCTCTCAGTGATCACATGTCATATCCTCACCCTAGTCCCCTCATTTGTCTATAAATGTTTGCCTATTTTGATACATAATTAATACATGCCCATGGAGACAAAGTAGAAAATAGCCATGAGCAAAAATATATATATATATATGTGCGTTACCCCACCACCCACAGATGAAACATAACCACAGCTTTTAAAAGTGGGGTGATTCTGTACACTCAGCTTTCTTCCTTAGAACGTATCATGGGCACACTTCCATGTCAATAAAGATGTTTCAGCGCCCACGCAGTACTCCACTGTCAGAGCAAGGGCACGCCCTCGTGTTTTTCACTGGCTCCTCAGTGTTGCATATTTTGACGTTCCATTTCTTCACTGTTGTAATCAAGGCTGTGATATGCAGCATTCCTCCTTAGGCTGAATTTTTGTACAACATGATACATTTTAGTAGTTTATAATTGGGGTTTTGATTTCATCTTTGACCCAATCATTACGTAAAAAGGTTTTGTTTTGTCGTGGTTTGTTTTAATTTTCTGATGGCTACAGTTTCCTATTTATATATCTTTGTCATGTTGCTTGTTTTACTGCATATTGTGGTCAAAGAATGTGGAGAGTGCTATTTCCGCTCTTTAAAATTTATTGAGTTTTTAAAAGATAGCTAAATATATAGTCCATTTTTGTAGATGTCCTGTGGGGTGGTTAGACGATGCTGGGTCGTCCCTTTGGAGAGCATACCAATGGACTCTCACCTCTCAAACCTAAGTTATTAATTATAGTATTCAAATCCTCACTTTCATTTTTTTCCCTTAAGTTATCTCTTAAAAAGCAAAGAATGACCCCCCTTCTGTTTATTCCTGGCAAGCTCTTTCACTAAAGCCAAGTCAGTGCTTTGCTATTGCTGTTGTTTAATTTGGCCTGAAGGTCCAGGGCAGATGTCTTCTACAATCTGCTTGAACAGCATTCTTCATGTGTTAGATATTTTCCTTCAGAAACAAAATTGTAATAGGGAAGAACAAATCTGACTCCATATTGGGTCTGTTTCTTTTACTTTAACCTTGGTACACTATTGCTTTGGCTTCCAGTTAGGAATGTTGCCTAGAGCCTGAAATATACAGGACAGCCCATTCTCAAGGCTCTAACCTTTAAAGGTATAACGCTTTTCCATTCATATAGAGATAAAAAGTTGCAGAACAGGGCTTCCCTGGTGGCGCAGTGGTTGAGAGTCTGCCTGCCGATGCAGGGGACACGGGTTCGTGCCCCGGTCCGGGAAGACCCCCACATGCCGCAGAACGGCTGGGCCCGTGAGCCATGCCGCTGAGCCTGCGCGTCCGGAGCCTGTGCTCCGCAATGGGAGAGGCCACAACAGTGAGAGGCCTGCGTACCGCAAAAAAAAAAGTTGCAGAACAGAGAATAACATTTGTCCTGTTAGAGGTTTACAGGAACATCATGACCTGACCTACCTGGACAGCTGAAAGAACAGAGAATGCTGACACCAACCACACCTCCTTTCCTTTTAGGATAAAAGAAGCCTGAATTTTAATTCAGGGAAGACGGTTCTTTGGGACACCAGTCCACCTTCTCAGTCTGCTGCCTTTCTGACTAAAGTCACTGCTCCTTGCCCCAAAAACTCATCTCTTGATTTATTGGCCTGTTGTGCAGTGAGAAGTATGAGCTTAGGCTTAGTAACAAAACCATAGTTGATCGAAACACCGCTACCTCTCATCCACAGCTATTATATTTTTTCTAATATTCTTCATCTCTTCAATCAGTTTTTTTTTTACTTCATCCTAAAAGAGATGCTAAAAATTGCCTGATTCAATTTTTTTAATTCCAAATCACCAAATCCCATTTTAAATTCTGTGACACTTTATTTTTCTCTAACCATTTCTTCTTAAGGGGGCATTTCCTTTTTCACTTCTGTCTTAGCATCTCCTGGTTCATATCTTACTGTGCAGAGTCTGTAAAAGGGGAAAGAAGTTGACGTCTAAATGTTCCTCCTATTTCCTGTAGTAAATTTTTTTAAATCTGTTTTCTCCCTGTTGATTGCAACATGAGTTTGCCTGCTTCTCCTGTGTCCAAGAATCTTCTCACGGTGCGTGTGCTGGTCTGGCACGTCACAGGATGTTGTCTGGCTGAAAACAGCTCTCTGGTCTCCCCCTGTCCAGGCACGGTCACCCCCTCCCTCTCCTGCCAGACTTGCAGCTGGAGAGCGAGCCCCTGCAGATTTACACTGACAGTGCTGGGTATCAGGGGCACAGCTGTGAGTGTGACCTTGGTCAGCCCTTGACATCTTCTCTCACTGGCAAAGCCCTCACATCGATACCCGGTTGCTCACGTCTGGCTGTGTGTCCACCAGGCCACCACTCCAGCACCCAGAGTGGCTTTGGCTGGCCCTCTCCTGCCAAGTGGGATGAGGGCATCCTGCCACCTCGAATGAGACTGTGGGTCACAAACACGCTTGGTGAAATCAGATGATCCTGCTGAGGTCAGGAGAGGCCACTTAGACACAAGTTCCTCATCAGCAGGTTTCCGTTTGGCCTCCCTGAACGTCACTGTGGGAAGGGGCAAAGGAAGGCCAAGCGGCGTCTCCACCTCCCTCTCCTGACTCCTACCTCCCGAGGCTCAGTGAGTCTCCCCAAAACCGCCCCCACTGATCCCCACAACCCTCACTGATTTCTGGAGAAAGATGAGGGGCCTTCTGTGACCTCTGCCGTCTTGTCTCCTCTCTACCCCCTCCGCTGGCAGGAAGTCGTCAGCATCCTTGTCCACGGAGCCTCCAGCCTCTACTCTCAGGGCTGATGACATTTACTCCCAACTATTTTTGTCTTACAGTTGATCTTTGCCATCAGTTTCAAGGCGAGAAAGAGAGAAGCTGGGCAGTGAATCTTACTCCACAACGTTCATAGGAATAATAATAATAACAACTAGTAAATTAATAAGGCACTAATTATGTGTCAAGAACTATCTAAGTGTCTAATATACATCAACCCATTTAATCTTCATGAGGCTGGTACTATTATGACTCTTCCCCTTTTACAGAGGAGGAAACTAAGGCACACAGATGCTAAGTGACTTGTTCCCAGTCACACAGCTGCTGAGTGGCTGCAACAGATCAAATTCAGTCCAGCTCAAGTCTGCATCTTAACACACCCTTGATGCCTTTAATCCAATGTACATAAGTGGCCCCAGCTGCTCTATGTTCCAGCATTGGATTCACCATGTGACTGAGTAGGAAGAACATGGGAAATGGTACCATGAGCTTAAATTCTGGCCCAAACAACCTTAGAATGGATCCTTTGTCGGTTATAAGATAAGCAGGTTGTAGAGACAAGAGCCTTTTCTGTAGAAGTCCACCCCCTCCAGCTCTAGGGCTGGTGGAGAGACGCCACCTCCATGGTGATCAGGAAAAGTCCCTGAAGTGGCCTTTCCACATGGTGCTTCAGAGACGCGTTTGGCCAAATAACTGCTTCACTGCACATAAAAACACAGGAAAACCTTCTGCCTGCACACAGGCTGTCCAGAGCTCGGACTCCAAACTTGACTTCTCTTTTTTTTTTTTTCAGTTTACATATAAGGGTTTTTTTTTTTTTTGAATTTTATTTTATTTATTTTTTTGTACAGTAGGTTCTTATTAGTTACCTATTTTATACATATTAGTGTATACATGTCAATCCCAATCTCCCAGTCCATCCCACACCACCACCCCCCTGCTCCTTTCCCCCCTTGGTGTCCATACATTTGTTCTCTACATCTGTGTCTCTATTTCTGCCTTGCAAACCGGTTCCTCTGTACCATTTTTCTAGAATCCACATATATGTGTTAATATACGATATTTGTTTTTCTCTTTCTGACTTACTTCACTCTGTATGACAGTCTCTAGATCCATCCACGTCTCTACAAATGACCCAATATCGTTCTTTTTTATGGCTGAGTAATATCCCATTGAATATATTTACCAAATCTTCTTTATCCATTTGTCTGTTGACGGGCATTTAGGTTGCTTCCATGACCTAGCTATTGTAAATGTTGCTGCAATGAACAGTGGGGTGCATGTGTCTTTCTGAATTATGATTTTCTCTGGGTATATGCCCAGTGGTAGGATTGCTGGGTCATATGGTAGTTCTATTTTTAGTTTTTTAGGGAACCTCCATACTGTTCTCCATAGTGGCTGTATCAATTTACATTCCCGCCAACAGTGCAAGATGGTTCCCTTTTCTCCACACCCTCTCCAGCATTTGCTGTTTGTAGATTTTCTGATGATGGCCATTCTGAGTGGTGTGAGGTGATACCTCACTGTGGTTTTGATTTTCATTTCTCTAATGATTAGTGATGTTGAGCAGCTTTTTATATGCTTTTTGGCCATTGACTCCTCCTTTTAATCACCTTCAACTTCCGAGCTCCACCTGGCACGTTCTCCATCTCGGGCAAATACAAAGTTTAACAGGAGTCTAACTCGGCAAACATAAAATGTGTCAAGAAAATGCTAAACAACCATCTTATAGCCAGTGCCCTAGGATAGCAGGGCACTGGGTGGTAATAACATTCAGGTTGATGCCCTTCAGGTAGGTGGAGATGCCACAGAGATATGTGAACACCTCTCTTTGCTGGCTTCTCCATCAGCGATCCACCTACCTGCCCATACACACCCCATCCAAATGTGAATTACTCTGGAGACCAGGGAAAAATCACTACCATTTCGTTGTCCAATTGGGACACCTCCCAACTGTCTATTCTCTTGCTACCAAATGCCAACTCCATTGCCAAAGAATCAAAGTGTTTGAAAGATACTTTGCCCAATTGATGCTATGACATACAAACAGAAGTGTCTGTGGGGTTTCTACTTTCCTTAATTAAAGATCACCATGGAGAAATAAACAAATACTGTCTATTCGACAACATTTAGATAAGAGGTTGGGAATGCATCACCATCTGAGGAACAGAAACTTCTAAATGTCAGGAGGTGACATTAACTTGGAGTATCCCGTGGTCTTCCTGGGTGATCTCACGCAAGTTTCCCTGCCTCAGCTGACTTTTCCAATCTGTAAAATCTTGCAGAGACATTGAGATCAGTCAAGGAATGTCTGTAAAGTGCTTTGAACTCCTAGAGTTAGACATTAAATAAATACCCAGTTTTATTAGAATTCCATTGGGGCAATAGAATGTTCAAAATGGGACTTTATTATAAATACTCTCTGACGTTTGCCAAGAATAAATTGAATGGGCAAAGGCAACATACTTGGCTGTAACTTAATCCAAACTTGGCTTATTTGCCAAAACTTGGCATCATGATACATGAATAGAGAACTCCGAAGAGACATGAAAGAGTTCTATTCTTTTGAGCCAACTCTTTAGCTAAATTTCCATATCCTCCATTTATTTGTTCTATTCTTTAAATTGCTGCATTATAGAGGAAAGCAAAAGTACAAAATAAAAATAAAGGTCCATCAGCCTGTTTGCATTTTCCTGCAGTGAATATAACTGAACGTAAATTGGTTTAAAGACCACAAAATCAACCCCACATCGATTGACTAAGATGGATAAAAAACAAGATTCCCTTTTCTAAGTTCTCACAGCAAAAACTACAGCAGGACTAAACTGCCTTTGCCTGGTAACAATAACTACTCTCTCTGAGTTGATCAGAGAAAGTGATGCCTTCAATCAAATTAGATGTATTTTAAGTCTAACCTCTTATTTAAAAAATCCTGATTTTCCTTGAGTTAGAAGGAAGTTTAGAATTGCAAATTCAAAACCTTTGCACGGCCTCGAAGCATGCATTATGATTTGGAGCTTTTATAAAGATACGACATGAAGAATTACCATTACTAAGAGGCAGAATATTGCGTCTATGTCAGGATATCAATCAGGGGAGATAGCGGGGTGCAGAGAAAATCCCCACCAATGTTGGAGTGGGATTTCTGGAGTCTGGTCTCATTTCTGTCATGAACTAGCAATTGTATGGGAGTCAACCCACTCCCTGAACTTCAGTTTCCTTATCTGTAAAATGACAGATCCAGTGAACACCTCTTCAAATAGCAACTCTTCTCCAAAGCATTCCAAGTGAGGATGGGGCCAAAAGACTACCTTCCTGGAAGGAAATAGCCCCAAATTGATGCTTAAGCCTCACTCATACCCAAGAATAAATGTTTCTGGAACAACATTTTTTAATCAAACCCGATGTCTGAAGTTTTTACCCCATCACCTGCTTACAGGAAAAAGAAAATGCCTTTATATTTGCAAATGCCATCGGCTACGTTCAGCAGCAAACCTCAGCCCTTGCGTGTCCCTGTGTTTAAATTCAGCACTTATTTTAATTTTTGACTCCTAACAAATACTTTGAGGTGCGTTTCCAGATATGCTTACCAGGAGATTCAATCCCCCGTGATGGATGGCAGGAGTCACCTGAGAGGGAGCTCTGGATTGAAAATAGGTCATATATTTTGTGGATGTGTAAATGGGGGAAACCTAAAAGGTCCAAAAAACGATTTCAACAAAGCAGTTCACTTGGGGCTTTTGTCTTGAACATGTGCTTTGGGCAAATGAGCAGACCGTACGAATGTTCTAGCTAAACTTAGGACGGAAAATAAATGCCCACCAACACGGCCTCGAGGAAAATGTGCGCATCGGCACGTGCATTGCCAGGTATGCAACCAGACCTGCGGTGCATCCACGCAACTTTTCAGCAGCCCCTTTTCCTCCAGGCTCAAGTGACAGAGGCCGTGACAGCAAGTCTTTAACCGGGGTCTGAGCGAGGGTCGTGTTGCAAGGCTAGGGCCAGTCTGCTCTCGGAAGTCTGCAGACCCCCACTGTCCTTCAAGAGAAAACAAACGCTGGATGCTTGAATATTTGTGAAGCTACCAGCTCACCAGGCAGTGAACTGAGGCCACTGGATTCCAAGGTCTGCGGAGCTACTGGTGTCAGCATGCATCAGCCTCCTGCTAGAGGAGAGAGGAGAGGGCTGAGTCCCACCCGGGGCCAGGGTAAGGAAGAGGGGCCTCTCAGGGCCCGGCACCTGCCCGAGGTCTGTGCAGGGTGGGAGCAAGCCCAGCTCTCCTGATTTCCTGAGGCACTGGTCCAAGATCATCCAGCAGCTCCTCAAGTAGGGGATTGCCATGGGGACCGACATAAGGTAGAAGCAGACTTTGCACCCCAAGCACGGGGCACCCGGCCCTCAAGAGGCTCTGTGGATGAATGTCTCTCATTAGAGATGCTGATTCCCACACCCGCTCTGTGGTCCTGCCCTCCTGAGTATCCTGCACCATCGCATCTGGGGGGACTTGCCCAGTACACTCCAGGCAGGGGTTGCAGAACAATTTGGAAGTCCTGCACTTGGCACGTTAGCTAGTGTCATCACACTGTTAAATAAACAACCCGAATTCCTCATCAGCTTTGCAATGACGCAACCGCAGTAAAACCAATGAACTACTCCAAGGAAGTTGTTAGTTAGTTTCATTTCCCTGTGAGAACTAAGCGTTCTTGAGAGCATCCTGTATCCCGTTTCCTGGCTACCAGAGGAATGTACAAGGGCCACCTCATTGTTCCCATCAGGCCTGGGCTAATCTCAGTGTGAACCCCAGGCATCCCTCTTTTCACTTCCTTGCCCAGAAAGGTCAGAGCTTTCTGGCTTCAAAGCCAAGGCGCAGTGATCTCTAGCCTCATCTGGACTTTTAAGGAATGTGTACGAGTCCAGTCAGGAATGCTTTTTCTTCTCGTGGAAGGGAGGTGGGAGGACGTGGGTCACACACACACTCAACTCGTGTGCACAATCTCATGGACTCACACGTTCACACTCAGGCGTTCACTTACACAGACGCATACACAGGTTCACACACATCCAAATGCTCACAGGCTCATGCACTTAATCAAACGTGTGTACACGCCCATATGTGTCTGTACACACACAGTTCACACTCATGCTCAAATGCATACACTCACAGGCATATGCTCACACACACTCACACTCATATACACACACGTGCACACACAAACTCGCCCGACACACAGCCTGGAAAACGGCACTCTGACAAGACGGGGTCACTGCCCAAATCCCCGAGGCAGCAGGACCGACTAGCCGAGTCCTCTGAGGCCTCGGGGCACAGAGGGGCTTGTTTATGGGACGCCTGCAGGTCCAGAATACTCAGGTTATTAGGCAAGAAGCATCTACTCTCCCTGCTTTTGCTCCCCTTTCCCTGTGGCCGTGAGGTGGTGCGAGGACAGAAGAGGTGGGCCTGGCCCAGCCGCAGAGCAGGCCAGGGCACCTCTTCCCACTAGCAGACGGGGCCTTGAACCATTGCTGCTGCCGAATTTGCCCCTGAGTGAGCCCTCCCCAACCCGAGACCTGAGTCCCCACCAAGCAGAACCCCTACACACACACATGCGCACACACACACACACACACACACCCTCACACGGGAGGTTCTCGGCCAGGCTCGCTCAGCCCCCAGGCCTGGACCTTGGCCTTCAGAGTCCAGCTAGACCCTGGGGCCCACCGTGAGCTCTAATCCACTTGGAAGAGGCTCGAATTCCCTGCTGCTCAGTGAACCTCTTTTATTTTTAAGAGGAAACTTAACAGCCCAGCAAGCATCCATTCCTTTTATTATTTGTAGAAAACGGACTTTGATTTCAAAAACTGACATCGAGAAGTCTGAAGCAGCAGCGTTTTAGCTTTTCCTCCAATGCTCGTGAATTCTGCTTTGCTGTCACAAACAGGCTGTTAGATTCTTTCGTGTCAAAAAAGCAGCACTTGCCCCAGACGGGCTGTCACACCCAGGCCGTGCTTTGTGTTTGTCGTGTGTCTTCTGCCCTCCCCGGCTGGCCACCCCTGGTAGGCCCTGGATCCGTTCCCTGCTGAATGTCCCACCTTACGGCCATATCCCTTGGACCCTCCACTTCGGCCAGAGTGGAGGCCGGCACCGCCGGCTTCCCATCCGGTCACACACGTGAGGGCTCACGTGCCGTAGGGAAGACCAGCTGGAACCCCAGACTGTCCCCACCAGCCTCCAAGTGCAGCCACTGTCCAGAAGCACTCGCATCACAGCCACCCACACCCCGGGTCAGCGGAGACCTGAGAGCGTCTGCCTGAGCGGGGCTGGGACCGAGGGATGCAGAGAGTGAGGAAGTGGGCGGTGTGAGCACAGCACCCGGGAGAAGCGTTGTGACGGGGCGCACAGGCCCGGGACACATGGAGAGGGGCTCCTCCTGCAACAGGGTGTGGAGGGGCTATGGGGCAGGGGCGACACGTGAGCTGAGTCCTGCCAGGAGGCGGAAGCACCACTCTTGTTTACACAAGATTCTCTCATAGATTACTTTTTGAAATTGCAGTATAATTAATTTACAGTGTACTAGTTTCAAGTGTACTGCAAAGCCAATCAGTTACACGTATATATATTCTTTTTCAGATTCTTTTCCATTATAGTTACTACAAGATATTGAGTATAACTCATAGATTATTTATAACAGCCAAACATACGAAAAGTTAGTTTGCTAGGGCTGCTGTAACAAAGGACTATAGACTAGGTGGCTTGAAGCAACAGAAATTCATTGTCTCTCAGCCCTGGAGCCTGGAAGTCCGAGATCATGGTGTCAGCAGGGCCTCTGTTCCTGCCTCTCTCCTTAGCCTGTGTCTTCTCCTTGTGTCTCTTCATGTCATCTTCCCTCTGTGCATTTCTGTCTCTGTGTCCAGATTTCCCACTTTTTATAAGGATACCAGTCATTGTGAGACAGGCTGGGACCTGGGATCTTTTCCTGGGACCTGGGACCCTTTGCTGCAGTGCTTGCACATGGACATACCTCTCCCGCAGCAACAAAATACAAAGAAACTGTATGGGACTAAAAATAAGTGTGTGCACGTGCAGTTGGGGCAAATTCTGGACCCCAAAATACAAAGAGACCAAAAAACCCAACTCCCACTTTTGAAGAGCCCGGAGCAAAAACAGGGTGTTGGGAGCAAAAACAGGGTACTGCACATGACCCCTGCACACCACACCACCAAAGGGGCGGGCAAAACACCTAAGCCACCCCTCCCGCCCGACCCCTGGACACACCCCTACCCTCACCCCACATAAGAAATAAGCTCGCCCCACCTCGGGGAGCTAGCAAGCAAGGGAACCTGCCATTTGTGCTCCATTCCCCTGCTGCAGGGGCCCCAATAAAGCCTGGCCTGAATTTCTTGTCTAGCCTCTAGTCAATTTCTATTGTTTGGGGAAGGCCAAGAACCCTGGATGGTAACCATTGGATTAGGGTCACCCTGATGACCTTATTTTTACTTGATTTCCTCTATAAAGACCCTATCTTGGACTTCCCTGGCGGTCCAATGGTTCAGACTCTGCACTCCCAAGGCAGGGGGCATGGGTTCAATCCCTCGTCAAGGAACTAAGATCCCGCATGCTGCACGGCGCGGCCTGAAAAAAAAAAAAAGACTCTATCTCCAAATAAGGTCACATCCTGGGGGTTAGGACCCCAATATATGAAGCTGGGGGAGACACAATTTAACCTGCGATGATTCGTTGAATAGTGGTAAGTTATAAACCATTCAAAAGGTGGTTAAGGACACTCTAGGCTAATATGGAAAGTGCTTGGGCTGTGATGTGAAATGATATAATGATATAAAGAAAATAGATGGGAAGAGAATACAGACAAGTGGAAACAATGGGTGTGCTCAGGTCAAAGATTCATCAGGAATCCTAGTCCTGTTTCTATTTCCGAAGCGTTGTTTGCTGTGGTTCCATCACATTTATAACGTACATTGCCGCCTTGTATTAGCAGCCATGAGCCCCGCCCTGTCCCCTGCATTGGGAGGCCAGCGTCAGGGCTGACACAAACATTCCTTGAGGCTCTTGAGAAGCTGTGAGCACAGCGGGGCACAAGCAAAATCCACCCAAGAGTCCATGGGGCCACTCCCACCGCACAGCTGCCGGCCTTGGTATAGCAGGTGCCTTGTGAATGGTCAGAAGTTCCACCTCAGGTCCAGAGAGGTGCTGGGACAGCAGAGGTGTCAGGCCTTTCTACAACCCAGGTACCTGCGAAAGGAGATCTGGGAGGTCTAATGTGATGCTCTCTGGCATCTCCATCCCTGCTCCAGAAGAGCAGCACAGATTCCTGTCACAGGCCATGGAGTAGAATGAGCTGAAGGAAATAGGGAATGACCCTGCACACCCCCTCCGGCCCGGTAGAATCCCGTGCCATGAAGACCCAGGCCCTCCAAAGGGCCACCAGTCTGGTGCAAGGGAGGGTGAGCAGTGCTACGAAACCATCAGCATCTCCCTGACGTGGCGGCCTTCCTGGTGGTCAGGGGACTCCACTGGGGGACGGGGACCCTGGTGTGATGATCCACCATGGGTCCCAGGCTCAGATGTGTGGTGAGGCCACGGAGATTGCAGGTAACGCACTGCTCCGAGTCAGGCTGAGCACCAAGCTTCGGAAACCTCACTTGCTGGAAAAATTGGGGGACGCCATGAAAGTGGCGGCAGGGTCCCTGTCTCTCTAGCTGGCCATTTGGATTTGTCCTAGAAGACAGATTGCTACTCTGCTTTGGAAAAAAGAGTAATATCAAACACTCTAATAATCACTTTGCAAGGGAAAGCCAGTATCCTCTTCCAGATAGGAATGTTGGAGAAATTCAAGAAAGAGCTCAGCTGTGTGCAGTAAAGAGTATCAAAAGCTGTTTTGGTTGCTGGCAGATTTGTAATTTGGAAAATTGTTGTGATGGGGAGACCAGCAGGACCCTGGGGATGAGAAGAAAGTCTGGTCCTCCATCAAAGTGCCTGGACGGGGGTTGTTGTGGACCCCGGAAAAAGAGGGCACGGACATTGGCAGCCCCAGGCCAGGAGGTGTGAGGCAGGTGCCTGATACATGGCAACAGGGGGTGAACTGAGGGCAGGTGGAGCCAGGGGGGACCCCGCTGGGAAAGGAATGGCTGCAAGTCCACGTTAAGTTGACTTTTCTACATCATAATCTCCCTGCTGGCCTGGGCTTCAGTCAAGTTATATGAGCTGCGACAGCTCCACCTTTGCTGTCCTTTGGGTAATTGTGAAAGGGGCCGTGTCCACACCGGGGAGAAGCCAGGTGCAGGGGTAGCAGGAAGCCTGAGAGAAGCAGACTTACAATGTGCAGAGGTGACCTGCAAAGGTGCTGAACTTGATTCAGGGTGACTGACAGCTGCCGTGCAAATGACCTCCAGGGTGGTCTTGGAACACGTATCCCCAGGCACCACCAGAATGCAGCAAGGAGCCTAGACAAAGAGTGAGTTCCCGAGATTTAGTTATTAAGAGGTCACCTGGGTGGCCTGAACACGTGGTTCAGGGTCGGGAGCTCCAGGAATTGGTGAGACCTTGGCTATCATCATATGGACCACTGACCAGTGAGAGGGAGGGGCAGTGGATGACAGCTGGCCCATGTATCTGTCAGGAGAAACTAGGTTATGCTACGTAACGAACAATCCCCATATCTCAGTGCCTAAATAACAAAGTCATTTCTCACTTATACTCACGTCCACTGAAGGGCAGCTGGAGGCTCTCAGTTACCCAGGGAATCCGGCTGATGGAGCAGCCCCCACCTCAAACTGGGTTCAAGGAAGAAAGCCAGGGCAAATAAATGCCCCACTTGGACACGATGAACTTCTGCTCACAAGTCAGAGCTAAGCACATGCCCTGTTCAATCCTATCAGACCTTGGCAGGGGGCAGGGGACACCAGTGATCGACCCCACCGCCTTCCTGAGTCCCAGCGAGGAGCTGCCCTTGGCATCGTGCCCAGGAGCCCCAGCTTCCCCCGCCCTCTCCTTGTAGATGGAGAAGGGGAAGCCGACCCCACGCCTCCCCTCCAGCTGCTGGCTCCGTCTGAGCGACAGTGGCAGTCTCCCCAGGTGGGCAGGGTTACGGTCCTGCCAAGAGCACGGGAATTTAGGTATGCTGACCTGTGCGGTTGGCGGGCCAGAACAGAGCCCCACTGCCCACGTCCTGGAGTCTGCAGGTTTATTTAAAACAGGGGTGCGAGCCACAGGTCACGCAAAACTTGCCCTCTAATGTTAACTGAAGATTCCGCTTTGATTTCCTAAGGAGAAGCGCTGAAGTGAAGAATCAGAGGAAGAGTGCCTTCGTCTTGACCTGTTATTTTTTTCTCTCCGCTGAGGACAGCAACACAATTCTATCAGTTAATGTAGAAATTCCTCCTGGAAGGGCTCTTCTCGGCCACCCAGCACTGTCTGCATGTAATTACTTCCCACCATCACACAGGAGCTGCAGAGGGCAATCTGTGGATTCCATCAAGGCCGGTGCTGAGTGGCCTCAAATTGTTCCTGACCCTCACTCCTTCCCTCCCATGTTACATTTGTCACTTGCTCCAATTTGAGCAAAACCAGCTCTGACCCGTCCAGAGGCTTTGGACCTAGAGGCTGACATTAAATCCAGCCCCCAGAAGTGTTCTGTTGGTCTCCACGATTTTTTAAAAAATAAATTTATTTATTTATTTTTGAATTTTATTTATTTTTTTATACTGCAGGTTCTTATGAGTTCCACTATTTGAAAATTGCATTAGTTGTCAATATTTTTTATTAATTTTAATTTTAAATATTTCACATTAAAGAAAACAATCCATATATCTGGCTTCCTACAAAAAGCCAAGTGATTAAAAAAAAAAGCCTAGACCTGCATCCGTACATGGTGATCATTAGAGGAGCTACAGCACAGGTGGCCACATCACCGTTGTCCACATCTCAGTCCCCTCCTACGCCATTCAGTCCTTCCCGTTACCTGCCTGGCTAAGGTGTGGCCCTTGGATACAGGGTATGTGTTATAAGGTGTAGGAATGCAGCTGTGCTCTGCATCCTGGCCCCTGGCCCCTAATGTCATGCCCGGCTCAGGGTGGGGGCCATGATGCTTGTTGAATAAACAACTGAATATTGAATAGAGAAATATACCAGGCCTTTGAGTCAGGCGCCTGGGCTAACCCCTCAGCTCAGCCGCTTACTGGTGTTTGGGCCATTCACCTATAAGACTTCAAATCTGTTGAGAGAATGGTTGAAACTCACAGATGACTGTGCCCAGCTTAGCAAACAGCAGGGGCCTTCCCGTTGTGTGGTCAATAGGGTTTTCCCTCCATCCCAGCCTGTCCTTGCGGTCAGCTGTGGCAGTGACCAGAACTGGTCTAGTCCGCACGCCTGGAGCCTCTCAAAGGCAAGGGCACCTGTGTTCAGGTGGGCACCGTGGCAAAACTCACGCCGTCCAAGACAGTAGGAGCCACGTTCCCTCAGCCCCCTGCACACACAGGGAGAACTGGCAACGGCCTAAGGATGCTGCGGGCATCATGTTAGTTTCCTCGCGCTGCTGCAACACGTGACCACTCAGTGGCTTACAGCAGCGCCAAACTCTCACCTTACAGTTCTGGAGGCTGGATGTCTGACACGGGGTCCACTGGACGGAAGGCACGTGTCAGCACGGCTGCCTTCCCTGTCACACGTTCCCTGGCCGTTGCCAGCTTCCAGAGGCCGCCCACATTCCTTTGCTCGTGACCAACAGCTGTATAGTTCCGGCCTCTGCTTCTGTGCCCACGTCTGCTTTTCTGCTGGATGAGTCGTCTGCCCTCCTCTCCCACTTTCAAGACCCGGGATGACACCGGGCCCACCCGTATGACCCAGATAATCTCCCTATTTTAAGGTCAACTGATTAGCAAACTCAATTGCCCTTTGCCATGTAACCTGACACATTCACTGGTTCCAGGGACAAGGACAGGGGCACCTTTGGGGGGCAATTATTCCACCACCACAGGCATATTCTCAGGGAGGGATGAGAGGACACAGAAATCCTGACTGCAGGGACTTCCATTCGAGTGAAGACCCCTCTGAGCAAATGCAATCACAGGCTACGTTCAACCCGTGCAGCCAGCTGAGGTCAGTGTCCCAGGGCAAAGAGGATGCAGTCAATTAAATTAAAAGGCCCCTTCATCGCATGCCCCTCAGTAGAGGCGCCAACCCCTCCCTCCCTACCCTATGGCTCATGACCCATCTGCCATCCTTTAACTCAAAGGAAAAGAAAAGTGGCTCTTCCTTAGAAACCCACCCGAGACCAGTCCTGCAGCCTGAAAGGGTTGCCCCTCCTTCTGAAATTGGTGCTGTCATTGGTGGCCCCTTGGGCTGGCAGCACAGAGAGCTCTGTCCTGCTTCAGCTTGGCCAATTATTAGCTGTGTGACTTCAAACCACTCACACAACCTCTCTGTTCATCACCTATAATATCAGGCACTGAACACATCAGGTATACAAATTTTATTTTTCTTTCCTTTACCAGTGGAACCTTTCCTCCAGCTGAAACCCTGTACAGAATTACAGTACGTGAAACCGGTGAGAAGCAGGTGGCAGGGACCGGGGTACAGCCTCCCCTGACCTTTCAGCTCCCAAGTAGAAACCCCTCAGATGGTCCTGGAGGCCCCTTTGCCTGTAGGACCCCTTAGGTCCCCGCTCTCCAGACCCACAGTCACTCCTCTGAGGATTTTTCTGTCTTTAAATTGGCATCCCACGTGGCTGTGTAGACAGTTTTGTAAAGAATAACCCGTGGACATGTAAAATGCTCCAGCAGCCTCTTTATCTTCAAGTTCACCTTGTTCATCACAGGCTCACGCCACGTACAACAGGACGATGCTGGTCTCAGCGCTTTTCCAATGCAGACCAACGCCTGGCTTCTTTTAAGCTCGGCCGAAAGCCCTGGTTCTACGCTGTCCACGATCAATATCCTGTTACTGTGTGTGGTCGAAAAAACCCCATGAATCACCCAGAAGCCACGCTCAACGGTAGACAAATTAAAGAGTTAAACCTCGTTTGAACGACTCGGTAAAGCTTGTAGAGTGCTTAAGAATCCATCTGCATAGAAGCAGCAGTATTCATCTCGAACGATATTAGTGCAGCAACAAGGACCCTTGCGCCAGCATTCCCGGGCCCCACCCCTCAGAGAAGCAGACTCAGCTCTGCCCTGGATATTCAGCCTCCGCGGCTGCTGTGCAAACAAACATCTAGCCCGACGAGGCAGCATCTGCTCAGGGGTGGGGAAAGGAGCAAAGTGCGGTCCTCCAGAGGGAAATGATTCCCAGGTTTCCATTCTGTGAGCTCAGGACTCAGAGCAGGTCCTGTTAAACTGTCAGCCACGCGCCTCCGCCATCAGGCCTGCGGTCTGGGCAGCCTTTCAAAGACGCCCCCAGGAGACGCTCAAAGCCCTTCTCAGCCCAGCGCAGGATGCTGGGTGTTTTTATTGCAGGGCGATCCAGAGTTTCTGAAGAGCCAGTGATATGCTATGAGCCGTCCACACACACTCATTCCCCACACGCGTCCTAAACTTTAAATTCATGTCTGGCTTTTTCCTTTCACCTTTCGGGCAAGATTCACAGGTCTGGCCCCGACAGCCCGTCCCACTGATGGGACACTGAAGCTGTTCTGGCAGGAGGAAAGGCAGGGAGACTGTGCTTGTGAACTTGAAGTGTCTCGCAGGCCTGCTTTGGAGTTTCATCATTCTCTGTCCTCCCATGTCCCCCCCACCCCCAGCCTGATGAGGACCACACTCGGGCCAATATATCAACTACACAAGGACAAGGTGAAGCAGGGGGCTGGAGACATTAGTAAACACAGCATATGAAGGAAACATCAAGATTTCCTTAACTGTGAACTTAACAGAAATGAAAAGAGGGAACTGGGACTTAGTACGCCCATCCTCACGGAGCCAAATCTGACCTCACCGTAGCTACGACCTACCGTTTCTAAACCTGCCTCTGAAGTCATACAGACCAAGTCCAATCTCTTTCAATAAATCCACATATGCCCTTCCAAGCACAGAAGACAGCCACCAGCCACCTGAGGCTTCCGGGTCCCCAGAGGTCTGTCCCCAGGGCCAGGGTCTCCAGGCCTTTCTTGCTCTCCCAGCTGGCCCTGCTAGGTAAGCTGTGGTGAGGGTCCAGGCGGGAGATGCTCCTGTGAATAGTTTCTTGAACTGCTCCATCCCTGGAGCTGCCCATCTAAGGCTGGAAGGGATGCATTCATTGGTAGACCTGGGTATCTCAGTCTCAGACTATGGGCCAGTTGATAATTTGTCCCTTAGGGCGGTCCTGTGCATTGTAGGACGTTTAGCAACATCCCTGGCCTCTGCCCACCAGATGCCAGTAGCACTCTGTTCCTGGCAGTGACAACTGAAAATGTCCCCTAACATTGCTAATGTCCCTTGAGAGGCAAAGTCACCACGGGTGAGGCCCACTAGGGTAGAATGTTGGATTAGGGTGCTTCCAATAGCAAGGTTCAAACCTTAATAATTCCATGAATTTCCTACCTTTTCCCAAACAGTCTGCTTAATTCAGATTGTGAAACCGCTAAGAGCCTAAGACTAATTTAACAAACAAGCAAACAATAAAACTCGGTATTTTGAAAGTTCTCAGTGAGTAATAAAATCAACCCTGAAAGGGTTATGACGGTGAAGATGAAATTGCAAAAACTGTCCAGTCCCCCTTGAAATGAAAGCAGTAGCGGGAATGGGTGAACGGAGCAGAGGGGAGGATTCCTGAAACCTTATTCCTGGAGGATTGCCCTTTCTGGCTGAGAGCGTTCATAGCAGACAGCTTAGCAACTGAACTTCACAAAATGTTCTTTCCACCTGCAAATTGTGGTTTCCTATAATTTCAGCTGGCGGGAAGAGAGAGGAAATAAAAGAGCCCAGGTTTAATTTAAATGGAATAAGATAGCGGGTGCTCAGACGTCCTCACATAAATGGCTGGCTGGTGAAAACGAAAAACGTTTTTAAAAAATTGAGAGCCAGCTTTCAGATGCCTCATTGCTGGTTATAGTACAGCCAGAATTGTGGATTGGGTTAAGGATGTAGGGGAAAGCCTGACCTGAGATTTCAAAGCATCTGATTCTGGTTTGCAATTAACTTGGAAACCCACAGGAAGAAGAGACATGCCATTCACATCCAACACATTGTAAAATTTCATTCTCGAAGCCCGGAAGATTGGATATAAAACCAAGGAGATGATATCTTCACTGCCTGCCTGCGGCCTCTCAAAAACATCTTTTTAGCTTGATTGTCTTTTATACGGAAAAGTCAGTGGCTAAGATTAAAATGAGAGATTTTAAACAAATTCCTGAAATGTTTTTATTCCTAAAACTTTTCCACCTGGACCTTCTCTGTGACAGCCACACCAGTCTGGGTGTCAGGACGGAGGAGTGCAAACCCGCTTCACCGCCTGCTGCCCTTCGGGACATCCTGCTGTCTCAGGAGTTCATCCGTCTCTATTTGAAACGCTGGGTGACTCTGAGCCCAGGAAAGCAACCCAGAGCAGAGAAGCTTCTCCGGTCCCAGAACTTAACAGAACCAGGGTGTGAGTGACAGAATCCCAGCTGCAAAGGCTGCTGATAAAACAACCCAGCTCCCTTCAGTCCCTGACCCCCCATAGCCTTAGTGTTTTCCAAAGCACTTCCTTAGGAATGACCCATTTCCCTGTGTGAGTCAGATGGTGGAGGTGGCCTCTGCACCAGGTTGTGACCTACAGTATTCTAGACTGGGCAGTGGTGAGCTGATACACGTTAACTTCCCAGGTGACTGGGGTGGGGCAACCCTGCTTTGCAGCACTTGCCAATTGCCGTGGTGTAAATTACTTGCCAATTGCCATGGTGTAAATACTCCCACCATGACCGATTTCAAGTTACCATTGTGAAGTCATCTAGCTCTCCCAGCATCTGAAAATGTGACAGTCAGCTCTGGCAAACAAGCCCAAGCCACCTAGGCCATACCACCAGTCCCCCACTGCCTCTCCCGTGCCACACCACCTGGCTTAGACTCTGATGAAACTTATTTACTCTTGTCCCATAAATGCCAAAGGGTTAAAACAGTTTTGGCAAGACAACCAGACAATCTGACTCTGGGCAAGGCAAAGGGGAGTCTGAGTAAATTCTGAGTTTGCTTTTTTTGTAAGAGACAGTGTAGCTGCAAACTAGCACAGGAAACCTTAATGTTCCAAACCCTGAACTCTAAAGAATACACACTGTACCTAACATCAAACACCACCAGATGTTATCTCCCAGAAGAGGGAAAGGTGATTTATTTTTCTTCAAGTCTTCCCAACTAGAGAGTAACCTGCCTTATACTATGAGGCTAATCTTTACTGTCTATCAGGATTGCTTTTACCCATTAATGTTTTATTGTGGTTGAATATTGATAATGTCTCCCCAAAACAACCGGTTCTACTTTACCTCCCTCCGTGAAATGAGCTTATAATTTATCTTTAGTAACAGGAAGAACAACAATAAAGAAGCTTCATAGCTTGACTTTAGACATTCGGGTCACTGCTTCCTTAACATTGAAAAATAAACGACCACTTTTGATGAAAGATAACCACAGGTTTGCAAGTATAGCCTCCACTAGAATTCCCCAGGGCAAAGAGAGAGAGGTTGAGCAAATGGCATCTCCGGGACCCATCAGGAGGAGAAAGGGCTTCATAAACATGAAAGAAAAGCCATAATGACCTAGACAGGCTCCGAA
The DNA here is from genome assembly GCF_964374135.1 of Grampus griseus. Classification (NCBI taxonomy): domain Eukaryota; kingdom Metazoa; phylum Chordata; class Mammalia; order Artiodactyla; family Delphinidae; genus Grampus; species Grampus griseus. The sequence continues at coordinate 4,107,527 of NC_139001.1, forward strand.
GAGACCTTTAATATTTAAACACATCAAATAACTTGATATACACATGAAACTCCCTTCGCACTCCCGTTGCACCTTTATGTTTATCCCAGATGAGAAACAGCTGAGAACAGTGACTAAAAGGAACAAATGCCTTTTCATGTTTCAGGATTTCCAAGGAGACATTGTGCATGATTTTACGTTGATGGCCAACCTAACTGGGTTAATTTGTAATCCCTTCACTTAACCCAGGGCTGGGTTGGGGAGTGGGGAGGTGAGGGGTGGGCGGCGGAATATGAGAATGACTTCGGCGCTAATTGCGAGACTCCCTCTTAAGCAAACTCACCAAGTACTCATAACTTGGAAGCAGTTCAGGTCACTCTGTAATTTGCTAGACGTGTCCGCGATTATCCATACTTTAATGGACACACGCAACACAAGGGCCAAACGGCAAGGTGGTGCCAAGGCTCAATCACCATTAACGTGCCTGTTAGAGGTCAGCGGGCTGCTCGGTGCAATTCCATCACGCAGCAATCAGTCATGTCTCGTGTAACCCAAGGACTCCCTGAGACAGCCCATAAAGCCATCAAAATGTGACCGTTTGCGAAGGTTAACCTAAGAGCACTGATTACAGCCATGGAATTGACACACATAATTAGGTTAGAAAGGCTCTCTACACGAACTGAAGACACAATCTTATAGAAACAGACACTTATCCAACTAATGCTGTAGGGTGAGTGCCACGTGGCCTGGTCCAGGAGATGCTCAAGGCTGGAGCATCCTTTTCCTCTATGCCTCATGGTAACTCTGAGTCTCTGTTTCATGGAAGCCAACTGCACTGCCCCGGGAACCAGCCAGCTGTGGCATGAGAGCGCACACCTGCTTGGTCCCTCATGCCTCTTTTACAGCCTTGGACTCGAACACCAGTCAAGAGACAGGATGAGATCTTCCACAGAAGGACACTGGCATGGGCAGCATGGTCGTAGAGAAAAGAGAAGCAGAGAGAAGCAGCCCTCCTGATATCAGAGCATCATGATGGTGACTATAACTCCAACAAAAAGCCATGTCCTACTACACAATTAGAGGGGGACCCAGTCACAGGGGAGGGGCCCCAAGCTGGGGAAATGGGATAAGCCGGAGGAGGCAAGGTTCGAGAGGCTGATCAACAGGCCCCCTTATCTTCTCACACCAAGAGGGTCAAGGAAGGGAGTGGTGAGTGACAGCCAAGATAGACCTCAGAGGGCAACCCCTGCCCCCACCTCTGCCACCACCACCAAAGGCTTTTCTTTCTGGGTCACAAGTAGGAGAATGCCCAGCCGTGACTCAGCAGACAGGAAACCCTGTCCCTCACAGAGGGTGCACACTGGTAACCAGAGCAGCTTGACAAGGGCCACCAGTCTGTGTGTGTGTCCCCATTTCCTTGAGAAATGCAAGCTCCCTTCCCATTCTGACCCATTGCCCTGCTCTCCCTGCAACTTCACAGATAACAGAAGTCTAACGTATCGGCGTGAAGTCGGACATGCGTGATTGTTCCTCCCCTTTTCTCCCCAAACTTCCTCCTGCGTCCTGCTTCCTCCCTACTAACCTGCCATCCATCAGCCGCTGTCCCTGAACTCATCCCCACTGCCAGACCATCACTAAGTACTGTCAATTCTACTTCCAAAATGATCTTGAGTCTGTCCACCCCTTTCCTTCTCCTCTGTGACCACCCTGCTCCAGGCCTGTGAAATAATCTCACGTTTGGTCTCTCTCCTCCCCTCCTTGCCCCACTCAACTCCATTCCACATATGACAGCCAGAATGATCTGTTTAAACTTATTCAGTCATGTCAACTCCCCACCAAAACCCTTTTATGGCTTCCTACAGCCCTTTGGATAAAATCCAAAATCCCTAACATGCCTAAAAGACACAGTATGACAGAACATAATGAAACGTAGTACAATTGGAGACCATCTTAAAGACGCAGAAGGAGTGAATGCTACAACATCCCGATACGAGCTTATTATTACAAGTTAATATTAAATTTAGCAACGAGTTTCCTAAAGGCCAGTCAAAAGTGAAATACTTTGGTGCCTGAATGGCCCTTTTAAACAAAAGGTGCCACGCAAATACATCTAGAAAGAGCTGCGGACATTAAACCCAAGGACCTACCTCTTGTCTAAGGAAGGAAAACCCATTCCTACGAGTGGTGTGATAATGAACCTCTCTCTGCAAATCCAAAGGGCACCATGTGACTAATACAAGGTTCAAACAAATGCTGCTAAAGCAAAAAGGGCTTTGTAAACTGTAAAGGGTGTTAACCAACCTTAGGTGATCGACACCGAAAGGTGTATTCCATTTCCACACTGTTTGTACTGCCCCCTCTGTTCTCATAGCTTATTGGAAACATTTGGGGTGGGATGAGGGGGGTGCCTATGTGAGGTCATGTGATCAAGGTATTTTGCTTTCTAATGATCTACAAGTGTTTTGTCTGGTTTGCTCATTTGGAAAGAAAGGATAGACAAGATTTTGACTCTCCAACAGCCCCTTTCTCAGGCAAAGCTTAGGCAGGGGCTAACCAGCAGCACAGAATGGATGTTCCAAGCCAGAGAAGCAAGAGCTGTAGGTTTTACACAAGAGATGAAAGCGTCCTGGCTTCATTCTGTTGTGAAATTTAAAACTGTAATACGGCGCTCTATAAATTTAGTTCTTTAGCAATAACTAATCATTCATCCTTCCTCCAATTCAGAAGAGACATCCAGGTAATGACAAAGTGTCTGTTTATTGTTCTTGGCCATGAACACAAGTCAAGAGCATTTTCAATGGGAAAGAGTCTACGTGATGGATCCAAGGAAAGGCCCTATTCTTATTTCAACACTGTTGGAAAGTGGTGGTCCAAACACAGCAGGAGAGTGGGTCCAAACCCCCCGTCCCTACACAAGCTGACTCTCCTCCCCCTTCCCAGTCCTCTACCCCCTGCTTTTCAGGAGAAAGTCACTGAGGGTCTCTACCCCACACCCACACAAAGCACGTGCCCAAAGACACGTTCTTTAGAAATACCGGAAACTTTAGAAGCGCTGAGGTACAGATGCCCTTTCTCAGGGCTACTTGTGTCACCGTGCAAGACTGTGCAGTGCACAACCCCGGGTGCCTCATTCCAGAGACCCCCTTGATCTGACCAGTGACTTTCTACTGCGCCCCGGGCATCTGGGTGGCATATCAGGTCATCGGATCTTTTATGAATCTCCTATTTTAGCAGCAGTCATTCAGTCTAAGTTTGATGCACGGGGTCTGGCTGATCTTTGTGGGCTGTAGTTCCAACAACAATTTGGATTGGGGCCCTCGCCGTGCCGTTCTGTCAACTTTGCGTGCAGCTCAGAGGTCACTCTGAAAGCCCTGCTGGTTTTCCACACTGCGGTCCAGCTCTGAGTCCTGGCACGTTCGTTCAGGTCAGTTTCAGATTTAGGTGGTCTGGAGTTTACCCAGGACTTTCCATGGAAATGGAGAGAACCCCTTTCTTCAGCTCCCTCTGATCTGAGAGTCTCCCTCGCTCTCTAAGTGGGGAGGGGGGAAGCCCAGAGTCCCCCCTCTGTCTTCCTTGACACTGAATCAGCGGGGAAGGGAGCACTTCTCTGGGTCCTCAAATATACCGAGGGCTGGGGGGCAGGGTGGGTGTCCACGCTCTCCGCTCAGGCTGCACTGACAACAGCTCGGGGTGGGGCGAGGAGGAGGTGTCGTGGCATTGGGTTGGGTTGGGGCACGGGTGCTGTCAAAACCCTTCTGTCCTACTGGGATGTCCCCTTCGTGGTCTTTTGGCCAGAAAGACTGGGATTTTCTTGGGGCTTTTCTTGTCTGCTTCTGTTGGAAGTTCTGGGTTTCAGGCTCCTCCAGCATCTACTCTAGAAAATGTGGAACATAAAAAGAAGAGCCAGGGAACTTACTGCCCCGTTGTTCCTCAGTCCTGAGGTCCCCAGCCAGTCCTTTTGCTGTTAAGAGCTGTCTTAGGTTTATCTGTTGTCTTATGTCCAGGGTTTTGTTGAATTTAGCAGGAGGAGTAGGGAGAGGATGACTTGGAAGCCTAATAAAATTTTAATTTGGGAATAAGTTTAGATTTACAGAAAAGTTGCAAAGGCAGGGCTGAGAGTTCCTGTAACCCCTTTGTCCAATTTCCCCCAGTGTTAACATCTTACATAACTAGGGTGCATTTCTCAAAACTAAGAAAGTAACATGGTGCGTTACTGTCCACCGAACTCCAGACCTTACTGGATTTCACCGGTTTTCCCACTAGTATCCTTTTCCTGTTCCAGGACCCAACATTGTATTCAGGCATGACATCTCCTTAGTCGTCTCTGATTTGCGACAGTTTCTCAGTGTGTCCTTATTTTCATGATCTCATAGACTTGCAGGTAGTGGTCAGAGATCTCACTGTGCCCCTTCGTCTGGGTTGGTCTGATGTTTATTTGTGATTAGACTGTGGTTACGGATTTGGGGAAAGAAACCACAGAGATGCAATGACCTTCTCATATCAGGGGGACAAGAGATCAGAGCGACTTATCCTGGTAGATCTTAACCTCCGTCAGTTGGTTAAAGTGGTATCTGTGAGGCCTCTCCACTGTGGTGTGAGGATTTTTTTGTTTCTTGGAAGCTGGTCATTAAATCCATTCACACGTAAGGGCAGAGGATTTTAAGCTCCACTTCCTGGAGAGGGGAGTCCTACCTATGTCATTTGGAATTCTTTTCTCCCCTTCCTTTATTCCACCATTTATTTAAACCAGTATGGAGTCATGCGTGTTTATTTTGTACTTTGGGTTATAATCCAGTATTATCTCTTCTGTTGCCAGAATTGTTCTAGCTTTGACCACTGGGGGTTCTTTCAGGTGGTTCTTCCTCAGTTTTAGTGGTGAAATGGGTGAAGTGAGCCGAAACCCTCTGTCGGGTCCTCCGTAAGCCCTCCCAGCCCCCTCCTCACACAGCTCAACACTGAGAATGAACGTTGAGGTAAGTGTCTTTGGCCTTATTCGTTCTTTCCAAAACTATTTGTTAAGACCAAACTTTATTTAGTTAATCTCATAACTAGAGTAAATTCACCCCTTGGTAAACAGAAATAAACTTTGAGTTCCAAATACCTGTGACTGTGAGACAGCTCACGTAAACCTCTGCCTGATGCTCAGGCATGGGCTTTACTGAACAGCAATGAGAGAAATGCTGTCCTTCCTCCAAGCAGAGACAGAGGAAAGGGAACCATGCACACAGGAGAGGCACTTTTAAATAAGCTGCGTTTATAAAAGGGTCTCCTAAGAATTATAATTGTATTGAGCTGCCATCCAAACATCTGTGCAGTCACTTAACTCCAGCAGTGACATCAAAGGAGAGGAAATTTAATATGACTTCAGAAGAGAGGCCAAAATTTACTGTTTGGTCTACTGTTTACCAGTAGAAGATACTGGTAAACAGTAATACCAGGGTTTCCCTGGTGGCGCAGTGGTCAAGAATCCGCCTGCCAATGCAGGGGACACAGGTTCAAGCCCTGGTCCAGGAAGATTCCACATGCCGCGGAGAAACGAAGCCCTGAGCCACAACTACTGAGCCCACGAGCCACAACTACTGAGCCCAAGTGCCACAACTGCTGAAGCCTGTGCCTAGAGCCTGTGCTCCACAAGAGAAGCCACCACAATGACAAGCCCATGCACCACAACGAAGAGTAGCCCCCGCTCACCGTAACTAGAGAAAGCCCGTGCACAGCAACCGAGACCCAACAAGCCAAAAATAAATAAATAAATGAATGAATTTCTAAAAAAAAAAAAAGTAATAACAAAAATACTATTGCACCAAATAAGATGGAAACAACAAATGAATAAGACTCACATTTACAAATGTGGATTTATAAAACACCACCCTAAAAATTTTCCTATCAAGTCTCCATTGGAGTTAATGTATATATTTACTTAAATAGTAGTGGTAAAACCAAAATAGAAAAATTTCAAAATTATTCCAGGAAAAAAAAAGACAAAATAAAATGTTTTCTGTCTTTTTGGGTGATTTTTGAACAACAATAAAGACACTATAATACACTCCTTACAAATATAATCAAATCAAATCAGTTAATTTATATGAGTCAGATTTATATAAACTACAGTTATAAAAATTATCTAAGCATAATAAAACCCTATCAAGTTTCCATCTGGGCCAATAAAACCTAACAGCAATAAAAGGAAGAGGGAAAAAACAAAATCCTTTGAGGAGAGAGAAAAGCAACTTGCTGTGGTTCTGGACCCTCAGAAGCAGCCTCATTGGAAGGAAGGCGACTCACTTCTGCTTTCACTTTCTGCTGTGTGGACAGCGCTTGGTGTAGACACTTTTTCCCGCACTCGGTGGAGGATGTGCCTGGAGGGGGAGCCCCTGGTGAGGAAGACTCCCGGGGGGAAGTCAGTCTCTTCCCCCGGTTCTGGAATCTGGGAGGGGGGTGAGGGGGACGAGAGTCCTGTTCCCAGGAGCTGCCCCAGGGACATCAGACAGGGGAGGATGGAACCCAGGCCAGACAGTTGGTCTGGAGGGGGGACGGTTGGATCAAAAGCTGGCCCCAAGTTCTCATGCTCAGTGAGGGGCTGACGCTGCAGAGGCCCTGGGCCCTGGACACCCACCCACCACAGCCTGGTGCTCCCGTCTCCTCGGGGTGGTCACCCCTGCGGACGTCTGCCAAATGCTCCATGTGCAACGTCAGGAACATAAGGATATTTTGTAAACCTTTGCAAGTCTTCCTTGACATTTTTGGTCTCAGATAAGCACTCATTTGTGCAGGTGTCTCTCAGCCAAGAGAACACTCAGCTCATTAGCACGAGCTTTTCTTTCCTGCAGAATAAGCTGCCTTGGACGACAGCCAGCGCCTCTTTCGAATGTTCCTGAAAGAACTTTGGCTCGTATGACACAGGTGTCAGATGAGACACCTCCACGGCGTGGCTGATCTTGTCTTGCCTTGGACGAGTCTCCTGAACAGTGACAGGGTAAAAACTGTCTCTAAGTCAGATATTTGGTGAACGTGCTTTGCTTTCCCTGATGCAGGCCGGGAGGACATGTGGTTTCCCCGAGGGGGCCGTGGCCTCCTCCTTCTGACTGTGGGGAAGCTTTCCCGAGGCGGAGGCTTCTCGTGTGATCTCTAAGGGCATCAATTATTTCATCTGCTTCAGTTAGTCTGGTGTACATTTAGATTCTTTCTCCACCAAGATTTTTAAGCAGGTATTTAGCTGGGCTGCATGAATCCTGTCTTCGGAACCCCTTTGAATCCCCTCCCAGGGGGTCTACTTCTGAGCAATTTGTTCCCTTCTGTCCCTTGTGAATGGCTCGGAGGAGACCTGCCCCCATGAACTTTACCACCTTCCTCCTTCAGTCCCAGAATCCAGCTCTGTACAAGGATTAGCACCTTGGAATCAGAGTCCTCGCCGAGTTGCAGCCCAGTTTCCCAAACTAGTTTCCCTATGGCACCCCCCTCTGCCCCAACCCCCCATGACTCTGATTAACGTCTCCCAGGGCCAGCACTTCAGAGTACACTTTGGGGAAAGTGGATGTGGTGAGGTGCAAAGAGGCTGGGTCATTGTAGGGGTTCAACAGGGCAGGTGAGCTTGGATTTGGGATCATTATACATGCCTCGTCCATGCGGAGGACAGAGCAGTGTCTGGCACTCAGGAAAAGCCCAGTACCTTGGAGGACGGGTCTGCTCTGTCCCCGAAGCTTTTGTCCTCTGGCTTGAGTGTCCTATGGACGCTACCAGCCCTCTTGGGGAAAGATGCCAAGACCACGCCCATGGAATGACTCCTAAACCGTCTGGGTCTGATGGGAGCCAAGCTGCTCTGACCTGCAGCAAATGTCTTTCCCCTGGTGGCCTCCCCCTCTCTGGGGTCTCACAGCCAGAAAGTGGAGAAGGAAACTCCAACACGGCTTTGCTGGACTTCTAGTTTTAGCTCAGACACATGAAGAGCTTGGAAGTCAGCACTGTCATCCTTGTATGTAGTAAGAAAAGCTGGATGAACTGAATATTAACAACTTTTCTCGGATCCATCAGAGAACTGAGTTCTCAGGGCAACCCATCGTCCCAAAATCTGAAGAAGTGTGTGTTCACAGGGGAGATTCAAAACCTGAAATTTGTTAACTTGGAGTAGAAACCACCAGACGCCACAAGCCAGCAGAAACATCAAGGTAGGAATTCTGACGAATTGCTGAAATCTGAGTGTGGGATGTCGCGTGAGAAGGTCCTGGGGGCTGTAGACCAGGAGGGACCCCCCACCTCTGCAGGCTTTTCTTCTGGGAGCCCTAACAGACTCCCACAGAGAAAAGTGGGGTGGATGCAGAGGGGACACCTCCTCGTCCCACTGTCCCAACAGGAGGAAGAAAGTGGTAACCATTGTATAACCCAAGCAGGAACTTCCTGCTTACCGAACGAAAGCCTTCCTCCTGGGAAGGACGTTTCCAGAGAGCACAGAGATATCCCATCCTGCTAGTGAAAGAGAACCGTTGTGTGATGCAATCCTTCCCCACTCCTTTCCAGTTGATGAGGCCCCCGGTTACAGCTGGGTTGCTGTCAGAGCAGACTGAGAAGGGCAAAGCCAAGAAGGGAGAGAAGAACAATCCAGTTAAATGATGCCCCCAACGACACCATTCAACATTCAGGTACCATGGAACATTGACTGTGAGGAATTGTAGAAAGCCCAGATTCCACTGCTGGCTCTTTGGTCCACATCTGATACATGTGTATCAGACCAGTCACCAATTCCATCACTCCTTTCAAAGTCTGCTGGTGGTTGGTCACTGCACATCTGTTATTCAGTCCCCTCACAGACAGCAAAGCATGTAGTTTTGTTGCCTCCTTGCCTCCCAGTGATAAAACCATGTGATGTTTACAAAGAATGGATAACTGAAGAGGAAACTGGCCAAGGTACGTGAAAGTGCATCAAGTAAATGAAAAGTGATAACGTTCGAGGAAAATTCCAGTTGGACAGAAATGGATTTATAGAAGAAATAGAAGACCCTGAGAATGCCACCATCACCTTTCAAAAGACACTACATAAGCAGTCAGAGGAACATACAGAAGGCAAATTTATCAACATAAATGAGGAAAGTGGTTCTGACAAAAGATGAAGTTTTCCAGTGCTAGTGATGCGAGATAAAACTTCCCATTAAAGGAACTCTCGGAGATATTTCATGACATTATGAGAGCAAAGGATAAAATGTTGGAGGCTGATCAAATTTAGAAAGGGGTAGGACAATTTGCAGAAGCATAGAAAAGATGCTTATATAACTTATACATATTATAAGTTATATAAATGAGCAGATGGTAAGCACTGTTCACACACTCTTGGTAGTTTTTACCAAGAATGAAACATTTTAATTCTCAGTGTTGCTCCTGTTTTAAATTATAGTCTTCTAAATAAATAATCGTTTTACAATTTTTTCATTTTCCTATACTGCTGTAACCAACAGCAGGAAACTGTTATGAAAGGTTAAAAGTTATGAAACCATCATAATTTTTCCCATTGCTTATTAAGATCACTTTGTGTGGTTTCATCTTCCATATTCTCTTCCACAGTCTACACTACTGTACAAAGCAAGGTCTGCCTGTAAATGAACAACCAACACAAATGGTCTAAGCACAACAGCTAAAAGACAGAGGTTGTCAACTTGGATTGAAAGGAAAAGACTCAACTGTATGCTATTCACAAGAAACTCATTTAAAATATAAAGACTCAGATACGTTGAGTTAAGGGATGAAGGAAGATAATATTATGCAAATACTCATCTAAAGGAAGCTGAAGGAGCCATATTAACCCCGTACAAAGCAGAATTCAGAACAAGGAAGATTATCGGGGATAAAGAAGATGATTTACTGACCCTGCAATCCCACTCCTGGGCATATATCCGGAGAAAAACATGGTCCGAAAGGATACACACACCCCAGTTTGTATTGCAGCACTGTTTACAATAGCCAAGACATGGAAGCAACCTAAATGTCCATCAACAGATGAATGGATAAAGAAGATGTGGTACATATATACAATGGAATATTACTCAGACATTAAAAAGAATGAAATAATGCCATTTGCAGCAACATGGATGGACCCAGAAATTGTCATACTGAGTGAAGTAAGTCAGACAGAGAAAGAGAAATATCGTATGATATCCCTTATATGCAGAATCTAAAAAGAAATGATACAAATGAAGTTATTTGTATTACAAATATTTGTATTACAAATATTCTGTATTACAAAACAGAAACAGATTCACAGACTTCGAGAATGACCTTATGGTTACTGGGGGGAAGCATGGGGGAAGGGATAGTTAGGGGGTTTGGGACTGACACATACACACTGTTATACTTAAAAAGGATAACCAACCAGGACCTACTGTATAGCACAGGGAACTCTGCTCAATGTTATGTGGCAGCTTTGATGGGAGGGGAGTCTGGGGGCGAATGGATACGTGTATATGTATGGCTGCGTCCCTTTGTTGTGCACCTGAAATCATCACAACATTATTAATTGGCTATATTCCAATATAAAATAAAAAGTTTAAAAAAATAAAGAGGGTCATTACATAATGATCAAGTGGTCAATTCTTATAGAGGACAGCAATCCTAACATGCAGGCACCTGACAACAGGATGCCAAAATACATGAGCAAAAACTTATAGAACTGAAAGGAGAAATAGATAAATCCACAAGTATAGTTGAAGACTTCAACATTCCTCCATAAGTAACTGACAAAGCAGAAAGAAAATGATTAAGGGAATAGATGACCTGAAGAGCAGTATCAATGAATTTACCCTAATTGACACCCAACAATAGCAGAATATACATTCTTTCCAAGGGCAGCACATGGAACATTCACTAAGGTAGACTACATTCTGGGGCATAAAACACATCTTGACAATTTTTTTTAATAGAAATTATACAAAGTACATTCTCAGACCATAACAAAATTTAGCTGGAAATTAATAAGAAAGATAGCTGGAAAATCCCCAAATATTTAGAAGTTGTACAATACACTTCTGAGTAACCCACGAGTTAAAGAAGAACTCTCAAGGAAGTTAAAATAATAATTTTTAATTAAGTGAAAATGAAAATAAAACAAAAATGTTGGATGAAGTGAAATCAGTTCTTAGAGGGAAATTTACAGCATTAAATGCACATTTAGAGAAAGATTTAAAATCAGTAATCTGAACTTTCACCCTAGGAAAATAAGAAGAGCAAATTAAACCTAAATGCAAAGCAGAGGAAAGAATTAAAATTAGAACATAAATCAATGAAATTTAAAATAGGAAAATAATAGGGGAAATGAAGAAACTAAAAGCTGGTTCTTTGGGAATACCAATAAAGTTAATAGACTTCTAGTGAAACTAACCAAGGAAAAAAGAGGGAAGACACCGATTATTAATATCAGGAATGGAAGAGGGGTAAATACAGACACATGGATCAATGGAACAGAACAGAGAGTCTGGAAATAGACCCCTACAAATATGGTCAATTGACTTTCAACAAAAGTTCAAAGGCAATTCAATGAAGAAAGGATGGTCTTTTCAACAAATGGTACTGGAAAAATTAGACACCTATATGCAAAAAATAAACCTTGAATTATACCTCTCCCCTTGTATGAAATTTAACTCAGTGAATCATAGACCTGCCTGTAGCATGTAAAACTATAAAGTTTTTAGAGAAAGCATAGGAAAAATATCTGTGACCTTATGTTAGATGAAGATAGGATAATGAAAGCACAATTCATAAAAGAAAAAATAGATCAATTGGACACCATCAAAACTTCAAAACATCTGTTCTGCAACAGGGAATGAGAAGACAAACCACCAACTGACAGAAAATATTTGCAAATCATATAACTGACAATGAACTTGTATTAAGAATATATAAACAACTCTCAAAATTCAACAAAAACCTAATTTTTAAAAAAATGGACAAAAGACATACACAGATGTCACATAAGCACGTGAAAAAATGCTCAACATCATTACTCACTAAGAAAATGCAAATTAAAACCACAATGAGATACTATTAAATGCTTACTGGAATGATTTCAATTTTTTTAAAAAAAACAACAATACCAAGTGTTTGCACAAATATGGAATAACTGGAATACATCGCTTGTCAAATGCAAATAGGACAGCTTTCAAAGCGCAGTTGGACAGTTTCTAATAAAGTTAAACATACACTTCCTTTGTAACTCAGCAATTGTCTCCTAGGTTCTTACCAGGAGAAATGATAATGCTATGTCCACAGGAGTGTTCATAACAGCTTTATCCCTGATTGCCAAAAACTGGAAACAACCAAAATTTCCCTCAGCTGGGGAATGGATAAACCGTGGCACAAATGTTCCATGGATACTGTTCAGCACTCAGAGGGACAGACCACTGATTCAAGAAGCCACACAAGTGAATCTCAAAAGCTCTGTGCGAAGTGAAAGGAGCCAGACTCAGAAAGCTACCTTCTATACTATGCTATCAATTTCACCTTCTGACAAAGGCCAAATATAGGGACAGAGAACAGATCAATTTGACTACAAAGGGCAGCTAGAGGGACTTTGGGGTGGGGTGGAACTGCTCTGTACCTTGATTTCAATTGTGGTCACATGACTCTATGCATTTGCCGAAATCCACAGAACCGTACACCAAACATGTAATGGAACAGGACCCTGTGGGACCTTCCCATGACAGACCGCTCCCCATGCCCTCCGTCTGCCTCTTGTCTATAAGAAAAGAGCCAAAGAATTTAATCAGAGAAATGAGAAAATGCAGAGACAAAGGAAAGCCATCAAACAAGACAAAATAATAAGTTCAGCCATTAAACAAAGTCAAGGACTTTTAGTTCCTTCTCAAGGGCTACACTACAGATAATATTCTGAGCCACATCCTTTGAGCTGTTTTGCAGATACTGAGGCCCCCACCATGTGGAAGAAGTCAACTACATGATGACCAGACAGTAGCCATGACATAAACTGCTCCATCTTGCACAATTCCGGGAACTGGCCTCAAGGAAATGGGAACAAACCAACCCCAGAGTTGAAGATTAACTGTACTTAAAACAATCAAGATGATACCAATCAGGCAACGCATGATCAATTTCAAGACGACTGTCAGAGCTGCTCTGCATGTCGCCCCCTCCCTCCACCTATACACCCCTGAAATTCCCCTTTAAAAGCTCTTGCCCCCTGATGGGCAGTGGGGAAATGGTTCTTTGGGACATGAGTTTACCTTCTCTCCAGGAGCGCCAGCTTCCTCAATAAAGCTTTCTTTCCTTTTAGGGAACACTCATCTCTCAGTGCTGGATTCTTGAGCAACGAGCAGCCAAACCCGAGTTCAATAACAAAGAGTAAATTTTACTCTATGTAAATTTTAAAATAACCTTAAAAGTCAATGTCCTTTTAAGCATCCATTCATTGATGTACTCAATCAGTGTTTACTAAGTGACTATTTTATGATACAGACTGAGCTGATTTCTTGCAGTGGCAAACAAGGTAAATACAGTCTCCCCTGTCTAAACTCACTATCTAGTGCCAGGGTTGGCAAACTACAGCCTGAGGGCCAAACACACCCCACCACTTATTTATTTAAATAAAATTTTATTGGAACGCAGCCAATGGCCATCCCATTTATGCATTGCCTGTAGCAGAGTTGGGTAGTTGTCACAGAGACGTATGGCCTACAAATCCTAAAATATTTACTGTCTAGCCCTTCTTAGAAAGTGTTTGGCGACTCCTAATGTAGCAGGTCTCCAACTTTATGTTGCCTAAGTATCTTTTTGGAGCCTGTTAAACTCAGGTTCTACCAGGAGAATTTCTAAGTGAGTAGTTCTGGAGCAAGTCCACAGATTTCTAGATGATTCTAAAGCGAGTAGCTCTGGACCACACTTGGGAAAAGCTAAGAGACACAGACATGAAGCAAAAAATTGTGATTGAGGGAATCTTGTTTGCAGGGTTAAAGTACAGCTCATGCATTAAATTCGAGGTAGACAGCCTGGCCCTTTCAGAAGTTGCTTCAACTCTCTGAAGGCGGCACCCTCTGGGTAAAACAATATTTTGAAAACAGCTGTTTCAGAAGAATTATGGGCAAGGGGTTATTTTACTCACCTTATCTCCCATTCTGAATACATATAAAACTGTTGAAGAACTCGATAATGAAACCACACATTATTTTAGGATTCAGCCCCAGTCCAGCCCAGCCAGGATTCATCAGGGATGCAAGACAGCCCCTCGGCAGGGAGGGTGATAGCTGTCTCCATATGTAATCCCGGAGGGCAGGAGCGTGGGCAGTTGTGTAGGGGAGTTGAAGGGGTGCTGTGGGAACGGGGAGGGCATATTGGAAGAACTGGAGATACTCCTGGGGAGACTGGGAAACAGCGTTCACTGTACAGCTCCCTCGCCCCTCTAGACCTTCCCCCACCAGCTTGTCCTGCTTCCCTTCTCTTCCTTCCAAGCACAAAGGCCAATTCTTAGCCAGGCCCTGGCAGCCCCCCACGCTTGCGGAATGTAACACAGAATTAAATATCAAGGCAGAAGAGAGACAATCTTCAAGGAGCAGAGGAAGCTGTTGTGAAGTAATTATTACCCGTGAACACTACACTTAGCTCTGAGTTTCCGAAAAGCTGCAGTGAAAACATAAATACACAAATCACAAACTACTTGTATCAGCAAAATGCCCTAACCATGGGTAGGGATGGGTCAGAGAATGGGGGAGGGTCTGGAGGAGAGGAAGTGTTTGTTTTGGGGGGTTGTGCCCATCAGCCTGTCCCCAGTGGCCACCTCAAAAAGGGGATCTGTCATTAGTGGACCTCTGTTTGCCTCTGAGGACAGATTTGGTGGTTGATTTCAGGACTCTGCCATCAGCCCAAAAGCATGCAGTGAATTCTGTCAGATTTAGGGTTCTAATAATAACGATTTTAGAACATCACAAGATGGGACTATGACTGCTTTAATTAGTAATTAAGTGACATCATGACTAGGGAGATTTTATTTTGAAAGTGAAGCTACCCATGATGCAAAGTGAAATTATTTTGGGTCTCTCGTAGTGCCTCCTTGGTGACTTATAATTCTGAAGTCTCTCAGAACATATGAGCTATGTACAACGTGTAAATATAAACATTTTTTTAATACTACTTAGTTTCCAAATATACTTAGTTGGAACTGTACCTCTGAGGCCAAGATGGCCCTGCTGTATAATTAGTAATGAATTGTTGTCTGTCTTCTTTCAATTATTTTCTTTCTGGTTATGGTTTGACAAAAGCAGTGTGTCCAACAGGTGTCCCACCTGACCCTTCTCATCAGAGTCTGTGACTGGAGCATTCCACCATGACGGATGGGAAGGAGAGGAAGGGCATGCCTGTAATGTACACAGAAAATCAGAAGATACACTTATGGCTGGAATGAAAGGCATCCCCATTGCTCCACAGACAGTAGGGGCATCAAGAGGCCAACACTGATTTATCCTGCGGAAAACTAGACTTCATGCACTGCTACAAAGCAGCAGCAAAAGTGAAAACTCTGGAATGCTTTTCTCAATTAACCGTCATGGCAGGAGTTGATGTGAAAGCAGAAAAGAGGTAGTCACGGGTTACCTGGGCCCTCGTGAAGTCATGAGTTACCTACATCTTTCTATTTCTTTATCAAGATTTGTTTTCTCTGAACTGTCTTATCAAAAGTCAAACTGGGGCTTCCCTGGTGGAGCAGTGGTTAAGAATCCGCCTGCCAGTGCAGGGGACACTGGTTTGAGCCCTGGTCCGGGAAGATCCCACATGCCGGGGAGCAACTAAGCCCGTGTGCCACAACTACTGAGCCTGCACTCTAGAGCTCACGAGCCACAACTACTGAAGCCCACGTGCCTAGAGCCCATGCTCTGCAACAAGAGAAGCCACGACAATAAGGCTGCACGCTGCAAAGAAGAGTAGCCCCTGCTCACTGCAACTAAAGAAAACCCGCACACAGCAACAAAGACCCAACGCAGCCGAAAAACAAACAAATTAATTAATTTTTTAACAAAACGTCAAACTGAAAGAAAATACCATTTCAGGAAATATCAAATTCTATAGGTTAAGAAATAAAATGGTGACAAAAATGCATGAACTAGACATTAGATCTGTATTCTAGATCACACTAACAGTCACAGTGAAAAGTGACACAGAGTAAGTTTAGACTTTTTGCTCTCAGAACAAGGTTAATACTACGTTATTAGCAGTATTAATGTGCTGAAAGCCTTTCTGTGAGAAAGGAAAAACCGGCACCAGCCTACGCTGTAAGATAACCAATGTCTCGAAATTACCACACCCACACAAAAGGGGGATGAGAAAAAAAAATCAGGATTTTCTTCATTAAAATCCAAAATGGCTCAAATCATCTTTAAAATCCAAATGGGGGAGGGATAAATTAGGAGTTTGGGATTAACAGATACACACTACTATATATAAAATAGAAAAACAACAAGGTCCTACTGTATAGCACAGGGAACTATATTCAATATCTTGTAATAATCTAATGTAATGGAAGAAAATGTAAAAAGAGAATATATATTTATATATATGTATAACTGAATCACTTTGCTGTACACCTGAAACTAACACAATTTTGTAACTCAACTATAATTCAATTTTTTAAAAAACATTTTTAATCCAAATGGTAAAGAAAGGATTCCCAGAATATATTTCAAGGAGAAGTAAATAAAAAGTCTCAGTCCGTGGCTGCGTGACGGGGACGTGCAGTCAATGAGACAGTATGACCAGAGTGACTCTGAGCTCGAGTCCAGGCACTCAGGGCGGCCCGGATGCTAAGGGGCCGACAGAACAGACCCGCAGAACTGGCTCCAGAAGCAGACATGTCCTGGAGCAACGGGAGGGGCCAGATGAAGGGGTGGCCGACAGCTGGGAGGACAGAGCCAGCCTGCCTGCCGGGCGATGGAATTTGGGCAGGTCAGCTGAGCAGCCCTCCTGCCAAGGGGGTCTGTGGAGCCACAGAACTGAGAGCAGGACATTCCAAGTCAATGACCTGGAGGCCGAGGCTGGATGGTGGGCACCTGAGGGGCAGACACGGAGCGCCTGGATGGAAGTGAGGTGCGGGGTGCAAGGAGGAGATGGTCCTGGCCTCCGTGCTGCGGCCACAAGTCTCAGGTCTCTTCAGTTGCCCTCTGACCCCTCTGCTGAGCCCTGCCTCTGTGTTTATAGCGCCCTCACTCTGTGTGTGTGTGTGTGTGTGTGTGTGTGTGTGTGTGTGTGTGTGTGTGCGTGCGCTTAGTTTCCTGTGCTTGCCATTAAAAATGACCCAAAACTGGGTGGCTTTTAACTACAGAAACTCACCGTTCTGGAGGCCAGATCCCTGAAATCAAGGTGTTCAAGGGCCCATACAAAGGCTCCAGAGACAGATCCTTCCATGCCTCCTCCAGCCTCGGGGGGCTCCTGGTGTTCTTTGGCTCGTGGCCGAATCACTCCAACCTCCGCCTCTTCTTCCGTGTCTCTTATAAGGAAACTTTTCATTGGCTTTAGGGCCCACAGGGTAATCTAGGATGATTTCCTCACCTCAGAGTCCCTTATTAATGACACCTACAAAGACCTGTTATGAACTTTTAAATTGTTATTTATTTTAATTAAATTAACATTCACAGGTCCCAGGGATTCTGGTGTGGGCATACCTTTTTGAGACCCCCTTGTTCAACCCACTACACCTGTTTTGTCAGTGTTTTAATGAAGACTTTTTCTCTACTCTCTCAGAGCGGTGAACAGAGGCTGTGGGTTGATCTGGGAGGACTGAGTCTTGGGGGTGAGTGAGGTGGAAAGATGGTGCCTGGAGGGCCCAGGTGGGCTGGGTGGTGTCATTCAGGAGACCAAATAGCCAGAAATATGCCCTCCAGGGGCCCCGGGAGCCAGTGATGGCCAGAGGGGCGTGGGAGCATCAGGACACAGGACCCCAGGCAAGTGTCGAGTCCCTTCCTGTTGACCTTGACGTGGGCTCCTCAAGGAAGAGCCCAGAGAGAAGCTGCTAGGTGTTTGCCTGAGAAGCTGGGGAGGGGACAACTAGGTACTTAATTAATGTATTCTGAGGCCTTTAACGGTTTGGGCCACAGAATTTTAAACTGATGGAGCCACAGAAGAATTGAGGTCTAACATCTGAGGAATTTTTAGGGAATCCAGCCTGTGACACTTCCAAGGCTGTTCACTCCCATATTTTGAACAGAATCAGCTTTGTGTTTGATGCAAAAAGCACGTTGCTAGGTCAGGGTTAGGCTTTTTCTTGGAAAGGGTGTGATTCAAGAAAACCCAGAGGCTGATTGTGAAATCCGAGTGGCTGGAGCTGTCACAACTCAGCCCCGCCCTTCCTCGTCTGAAAACAGATTTCTCTGAAATCAAACCCACTTGTCAACTCACCGGCTATTTTTCCTTCACTGCTCCACTCCGGTTCAACTGACCCTTTGGAAGGCACAGGGCCGGCCAGCGAGCATGAAAACATTCTTTCCCCAGGGGGGGAGGAGGTGGCCACATCTGGGAGGACCAGATGTGAGTGGAGGAGGACAGAAGCTCTGGTGTGACTCAGCCTCACGCGGGAAGAATGGGCCTGACCCAAGCACTGAGCCCGTTTCTGCAGCGTTGTTTTTCTGAACTTCAGGGATGTTTTGGAAGCCACTTAACTGCCTCGCCTCTGGAAAGAGCTCTGCTGGACGTCGTTCCGGTCCAGTGATTCTCCAACAGACACACACACACACACACACACGTCAGAAGACTCTGCGAACTTTCTAAACAGGACGTGTGTGTTCAGGCCCCACCCAGACCTGCTGGAGGAGAGCCCCCAGGAGTGAGAGCAGCCATGGTTTTCTTTGCATGGTTTTGGTTTTCATTGTTTTAATGTTCCGCAAGTGACTCACAGAGGTTTGCCACGCAAAGCACGGAGTCCACTGGGCCAAGGTGACCATCCAGGACAAGCAACCTCCCCCTACATGCCCCCAGGAGTTCAGTGCTCTGCCCGGGTCACCGAATGCGCCCACTAAGCCGCCGCCTCCTCAGCCCCGGGTACTTCTCCTCTCGCGTGAACACAGCGTTTTAGGGGCAAATCAACCCCAAGATGGGAATTCAGAGACAGGAGTAGATGGCGGCAGAGTAGGACGCGGAGATCACCTCCCTCCCCACAGATACATCAGAAATACATCTACACGTGGAATAACTCCTACAGAACACCTACTGAACGCTGGCAGAAGACCTCAGACCTCCCAAAAGGCAAGAAACTCCCTACGTACCTGGGTAGGGAAAAAGAAAAAAAGAAAAAACAGAGACAAAAGGATAGGGACGGCACCTGCACCAGTGGGAGGGAGCTGTGAAGGAGGAAAGGTTTCCACACACTAGGAGCCCCTTCGCGGGTGGAGACTGCAGGTGGCGGAGTGAGGAAGCTTCGGAGCTGCGGAGGAGAGCGCAGCAACAGGGGTGCAGAGGGTAAAGCGGGGAGATTCCTGCACAGAGGATCGGTGCCAACCGGCACTCACCAGCCCGAGAGGCTTGTCTGCTCACCCGCCGGGGTGGGCGGGGCTGGGAGCCGAGACTCAGGCTTCGGTCGGAGCGCAGGGAGAGGACTGGGGTTGGCGGCGTGAACACAGCCTGCAGGGGGTTAGTGCATCATGGCTATACGGGAGGGAGTCCGGGGAAAAGTCTGGACCTGCCAAAGAGGCAAG
Source organism: Grampus griseus (assembly GCF_964374135.1). Taxonomy (NCBI): domain Eukaryota; kingdom Metazoa; phylum Chordata; class Mammalia; order Artiodactyla; family Delphinidae; genus Grampus; species Grampus griseus. The sequence continues at coordinate 4,127,170 of NC_139001.1, forward strand.
AGACTTCTTACCTCTTTGTTTCCTGGTGCGCGAGGGGAGGGGATTCAGAGCGCTGCTTAAAGGAGCTCCAGAGACGGGCATGAGCCGCGGCTAAAATTGCGGACCCCAGAGACGGGCGCGAGCCGCGGCTAACAGCGCGGACCCCAGAGACGGGCATGAGACGCTAAGGCTGCTGCTGTCGCCACCAAGAAGCCTGTGTGCGTACACGGGTCACTATCCACACCCCCTTCCGGGGAGCCTGTGCAACCCGCCGCTGCCAGGGTCCCAGGATGCAGGGACAACTTCCCTGGGAGAACGCACGGCGCGCCTCAGGCTGGTGCAACGTCACGCCGGCCTCTGCCGCCGCAGGCCCGCCCCGCACTCCGTGCCCCTCCCTCCCCCCAGCCTGAGTGAGCCAGAGCCCCCGAATCAGCGGCTCCTTTAACCCTGTCCTGTCTGAGCGAAGAACAGATGCCCTCCGGCGACCTACATGCAGAGGCGGGGCCAAATCCAAAACTGAGCCCCTGGGAGCTGTGCGAACAAAGAAGAGAAAGGGAAATCTCTCCCAGCAGCCTCAGGGGCAGTGGATTAAAGCTCCACAATCAACTTGATGCACCCTGCATCTGTGGAATACATGAATAGACAAGGAGTCATCCCAAATTGAGGGGGTGGACTTGGAGAGCAAGATTTAAGATTTTTTCCCCATTTCCTCTTTTTGTGAGTGTGTATGTGTATGCTTCTGTGTGAGATTTTGTCTGTATAGCTTTGCTTTAACCATTTGTCCTAGGGTTCTGTTTGTCCGTTATTTTTTTGTTTGTTTGTTTTTTTAACTTTAAAAAATATTTTTCTTAATAATTATTTTTTATTTTAATAACTTTATTTTATTTTATCTTACTTTATTTTATCCTCTTTCTTTCTTTCTTTCTATTTTTTCTCCCTTTTATTCTGAGCCGTGTGGAGGACAGTCTCTTGGTGCTCCAGCCAGGCGTCAGGGCTGTGCCACTGAGGTGGGACAGCCAAGTTCAGGACACTGGTCCACACGAGACCTCCCAGCTCCACGTAATATCAAACAGTGAAAATCTCCCAGAGATCTCATTCTCAACGCCAAGACCCAGCTTACTCAACGACCAGCAAGCTACAGTGCATGACACCCTATGCCAAACAACTAGCAGGACAGGAACACAGCCCCATCCATTAGCAGAGAGGCTGCCTAAAATCATAATAAGGCCACAGACACCCCAAAACACACCACCAGACGTGGACCTGCCCACCAGAAAGACAAGATCCAGCCTTATCCACCAGAACACAGGCACTAGTCCCCTCCACCAGGAAGCCTACACAACCCACTGCACCAACCTTAGCCACTGGGGACAGACACCAAAAAAAACGGGAACTACGAACCTGCAGCCTGCGAAAAGGAGACCCCAAACACAGTAAGATAAGGAAAATGAGAAGACAGAAAAACACACAGCAGATGAAGGAGCAAGGTAAAAACCCACCAGACCTAACAGAGGAAATAGGCAGTCTACCTGAAAAAGAATTCAGAATAATGATAGTAAAGATGATCCAAAATCTTGGAAATAGAATAGAGAAAATGCAAGAAACATTTAACAAGGACCTAGAAGAACTAAAGAGGAAACAAGCAACGATGAACAACACAATAAATGAAATAAAAAATACTCTAGAAGGAATCAATAGCAGAATAACTGAGGCAGAAGAACGGATAAGTGACCTGGAAGATAAAATAGTGGAAATAATTACTGCAGAGCAGAATAAAGAAAAAAGAATGAAAAGAACCGAGGACAGTCTCAGAGACCTCTGGGACAACATTAAACACACCAACGTTCAAATTATAGGGCTCCCAGAAGAAGAAAAGAAAACGAAAGGGACTGAGAAAATATTTGAAGAGATTATAGTTGAAAACTTCCCTAAGGGAAAGGAAATAGTTAATCAAGTCCAGGAAGCACAGAGTCCCATACAGGTTAAATCCAAGGAGAAACACGCCAAGACACATATTAATCAAACTATCAAAAATTAAATACAAAGAAAACATATTAAAAGCACCAAGGGAAAAACAACAAAAAACACACAAGGGAATCCCCATAAGGTTAATAGCTGATCTTTCAGCAGAAACTCTGCAAGCCAGAAGGGAGTGGCAGGACATATATAAAGTGATGAAGGAGAAAAACCTACAACCAAGATTACTCTACCCAGCAAGGATCTCATTCTGATTTGATGGAGAAATTAAAACCTTTACAGACAAGCAAAAGCTGAGAGAGTTCAGCGCCACCAAACCAGCTTTACAACAAATGCTAAAGGAACTTCTCTAGGCAAGAAACACAAGAGAAGGAAAAGATCTACAATAACAAACCCAAAATAATTAAGAAAATGGGAATAGGAACATACATATCGATAATTACCTTCAATGTAAATGGATTAAATGCTCCCACCAAAAGACATAGACTGGCTGAATGGATACAAAAACAAGACCCGTATATATACTGTCTACAAGAGACCCACTTCAGACCTAGGGACACATACAGACTGAAAGTGAGAGGATGGAAAAAGATATGCCATGCAAGTGGAAATCAGAAGAAAGCTGGAGTAGCAATTCTCACATCAGAAAAAATAGACTTTCAAATAAAGACTATTACAAGAGACAAAGAAGGACACTACATAATGATCAAGGGATCGATCCAAGAAGAAGATATAACAATTGTAAATATTTATGCACCCAACATAGGAGCACCTCAATACATAAGGCAAATACTAACAGCCATAAAAGGGGAAATCGACAGTAACACAATCATACTAGGGGACTTTAACACCCCACTTTCGCCAATGGACAGATCATCCAAAATTAAACTATATAAGGAAACACAAGCTTTAAATGATACATTAAACAAGATGGACTTAATTGATATTTATAGGACATTCCATCCAAAAACAACAGAATACACATTTTTCTCAAGTGCTCATGGAACATTCTCCAGGATAGATCATATCTTGGGTCACAAATCTAGTCTTGGTAAATTTAAGAAAATTGAAATTGTATCAAGTATCTTTTCCAACCACAACGCTGTGAGACTAGATATCAATTACAGATATCTAGAAAAGATCTGTAAAAAATACAAACACATGGAGGCTAAACAATACGCTACTTAATAATGAAGTGATCACTGAGGAAATCAAAAAATACCTAGAAACAAATGACAATGGAGACACGACAACCCAAAACCTATGGGATGCAGCAAAAACAGTTCTAAGAGGGAACTTTATAGCAATAAAATCCTACCTTAAGACACAGGAAACATCTCAAATAAACAACCTAACCTTGCACCTAAAGCAATTAGAGAAAGAAGAACAAAAAAACCCCAAAGTTAGCAGAAGGAAAGAAATCATAAAGATCAGATCAGGAATAAATGAAAAAGAAATGAAGGAAACAATAGCAAAGATCAATAAAACTAAAAGCTGGTTCTTTGAGAAGATAAACAAAATTGATAAACCCAAACACATGGAGGCTAAACAATACACTACTTAATAACGAAGTGATCACTGAAGAAATCAAAAAGGAAATCAAAAAATACCTAGAAACAAATGACAATGGAGACACGACGACCCAAAACCTATGGGATGCAGCAAAAGCAGTTCTAAGAGGGAAGTTTATAGCAATACAATCCTACCTCAAGAAACAGGAAACATCTCAAATAAACAACCTAACCCTGCACCTAAAGCAGTTAGAGAGAGAACAAAAAAAACCCAAAGTTAGCAGAAGGAAAGAAATCATAAAGATCAGATCAGAAATAAATGAAAAAGAAATGAAGGAAACGATAGCAAAGATCAATAAAACTAAAAGCTGGTTCTTTGAGAAGATAAACGAAATTGATAAACCATTAGCCAGACTCATCAAGAAAAAAAGGGAGGAGACTCAAATCAATAGAATTAGAAATGAAAAAGGAGAAGTAACAACTGAAACTGCAGAAATACAAAAGATCATGAGAGATTACTACAAGCAACTCTATGCCAATAAAATGGACAACCTGGGGGAAATGGACAAATTCTTAGAAATGCACAACCTACCAAGACTGAATCAGGAAGAAATAGATAATATGAACAGACCAATCACAAGCACTGAAATTGAAACTGTGATTAAAAGTCTTCCAACAAACAAAAGCCCAGGACCAGATGGTTTCACAGGCGAATTCTATCAAACATTTAGAGAAGAGCTAACACCTATCCTCCTCAAACTCTTCCAAAATATAGCAGAGGGAGGAACACTCCCAAACTCATTCTACGAGGCCAGCATCACCCTGATACCAAAACCAGAAAAGGATGTCACAAAGAAAGAAAACTACAGGCCAATATCACTGATGAACATAGATGCAAAAATCCTCAACAAAATACTAGCAAACAGAATCCAACAACGCATTAAAAGGATCATACAACATGATCAAGTGGGGTTTATTCCAAGAATGCAAGGATTCTTCAATATACGCAAATCAGTCAATGTGATACACCATATTAACAAATTGAAGGAGAAAAACCATATGGTCATCTCAATAGATGCAGAGAAAGCTTTTGACAAAATTCAACATTTATCATAAATGTTCCATTTATGATAAAAACCCTCCAGAAAGTAAGCATAGAGGGCACTTTCCTCAACATAATAAAGGCCATATATGACAAACCCACAGCCAACATCATCCTCAATGGTGAAAAACTGAAAGCATTTCCACTAAGATCAGGAACAAGACAAGATTGTCCACTCTCACCACTCTTATTCAACATAGTTTTGGAAGTTTTAGCCACAGCAATCAGAGAAGAAAAGGAAATAAAAGGAATCCAAATCGGAAAAGAAGAAGTAAAGCTGTCACTGTTTGCAGATGACATGATACTCTACATAGAGAATCCTAAAGTTGCTACCAGAAAACTACTAGAGCTAATCAATGAATTTGGTAAAGTAGCAGGATACAAAATTAATGCACAGAAATCTCTGGCATTCCTATACACTAATGATGAAAAATCTGAAAGTGAAATCAAGAAAACACTCCCATTTACCATTGCAACAAAAAGAATAAAATATCTAAGAATAAACCTACCTAAGGAGACAAAAGACCTGTATGCAGAAAATGATAAAACACTGATGAAAGAAATTAAAGATGATACAAATAGATGGAGAGATATACCATGTTCTTGGATTGGAAGAAGCAACATTGTGAAAATGACTCTACTACCCAAAGCAATCTACAGATTCAATGCAATCCCTATCAAACTACCACTGGCATTTTTCACAGAACTAGAACAAAAACTTCACAATTTGTAAGGAAACACAAAAGACCCCGAATAGCCAAAGCATTCTTGAGAACGAAAAATGGAGCCGCAGGAATCAGGCTCCCTGACTTCAGACTATACTACAAAGCTGCAGTAATCAAGACAGTATGGTACTGGCACAAAAACAGAAATATAGATCAATGGAACAGGATAGAAAACCCAGAGATAAACCCATGCACATATGGTCACCTTGTCTTTGATAAAGGAGGCAAGAATATAAGTGGAGAAAAGACAGCCTCTTCAATAAGTGGTGCTGGGAAAACTGGACAGGTACATGTAAAAGTATGAGATTAGATCACTCCCTAACACCATACACAAAAATAAGCTCAAAATGGATTAAAGACCTAAATATAAGGCCAGAAACTATCAAACTCTTAGAGGAAAACATAGGCAGAACACTCTATGACATAAATCACAGCAAGATCCTTTTTGACCCACCTCCTAGAGAAATGGAAAGAAAAACAAAAATAAACAAATGGGACCTAATGAAACTTCAAAGCTTTTGCACAGCAAAGGAAACCATAAACAAGACCAAAAGACAACCCTCAGAATGGGAGAAAATATTTGCAAATGAAGCAACTGACAAAGGATTAATCTCCAAAATTTACAAGCAGCTTATGCAGCTCAATATTCAAAAAAACAAACAACCCAATCCAAAAATTGGCAGAAGACCTAAATAGACATTTCTCCAAAGAAGATATACAGATTGCCAACAAACACATGAAAGAATGCTCAACATCATTAATCATTAGAGAAATGCAAATCAAAACTACAATGAGATATCATCTCACACCAGTCAGAATGTCCATCATCAAAAAATCTAGAAACAATAAATGCTGGAGAGGGTGTGGAGAAGAGGGAACACTGTTGCACTGTTGGTGGGAATGTAAATTGATACAGCCACTATGGAGAACAGTATGGAGCTTCCTTTAAAAACTACAAATAGAACTGTCATACGACCCAGCAATCCCACTACTGGGCATATACCCTGAGAAAACCATAATTCAAAAAGAGTCATGTACCAAAATGTTCATTGCAGCTCTATTTACAATAGCCAGGACATGGAAGCAACCTAAGTGTCCATCAACAGATGAATGGATAAAGATGTGGCACATATATACAATGGAATATTACTCAGCCATAAAAAGAAACGAAATTGAGTTATTTGTAGTGAGGTGGTTGGACCTAGAGTCTGTCATACAGAGTGAAGTAAGTCAGAAAGAGAAAAACAAATACCGTATGCTAACACATATATATGGAATCTAAGAAAAAAAAGAAAGGTCATGAAGAACCTAGGGGTAAGACGGGAATAAAGACACAGACCTAATAGAGCATGGACTTGAGGATATGGTGAGGGGGAAGTGTAAGCTGTGACAAAGTGAGAGAGTGGCATGGACATATATACACTACCAAACGTAGAATAGATAGCTAGTGGGAAGCAGCCGCATAGCACAGGGAGATCAGCTCGGTGCTTTGTGACCACCTGGAGGGGTGGGATAGGGAGGGTGGAAGGGAGGGAGACGCAAGAGGTAAGAGATATGGGAACATATGTATGTGTATAACTGATTCACTTTGTTATAAGGCAGAAACTAACACACCACTGTAAAGCAATTATGCTCCAATAAAGATGTTTAAAAAAAAAAAAGGATGGGAATTAAGAATGCCCGCCTCATCCTGGCACACCTGATCCAGTCCCTGCAGAGGAAGCAAAGAAACAAAGGATGCTTAGTTTGGAGAAAAGAAAAACAGCTCAATCATTTGTGAAGGCAGCTTATGAGCCAGAAACCCACATGTTCAGAAAATAGCTGTAGCCGGGCCAGGAGGACCCAAAGACACCAGTGAAATCTTCTTGCATAAATTCTAGGAATCTGAGGGGCACACGTTACAGGGAAAATTGATGGATCACACCCAGGGGAGCTAGGCCAGGGAAATGACCTGCTCCCCCTTCAATAAGTTGGATGTAAACACAGCGAATGAGCACCCTCCTCACTAGCCCCCAGGCCCCCCAGCTAGTGGGGATGGGGAGCCACACAGTTGCGGTGGGTAGAGGCTCAGTATCCCTGAGGTGCCCACAGTGCCATGATGGTGCCTAAGCACAGAGACTTGGATGTAAACGTCTCCTCCACTTCACTGCCCATTTTCACACTTCTCCAATTGTCCCACATGCCTTTTATAGAGGTTTCAGTTTCTACCCCAGGGCCCAGTTAAACTTCTTTCACTGCATTTTATTGTTTTTAGATTTTTTTACTTTCTTTTATTTTAGAACAGTTGCCCACTTTTTGTGGGTTTTTTTTTTTTCACGACACAGAACAGTCTAGGCTAGTTGTCTTGAAGAACATGTGGCATTCTACATCTGCCTGATTGTCTCCTGTTATTAACATTCTGGGGAGGAATGCCACATGGGTGAACTGGTTGCAGCACATTATTCTTTTTGATGAATAGTATGTCTTCTGGGAGGCCGTTCAAGGCAGCTCCTATGTCAGTTTGCATTTCTCCCATCAGCCCAAGAACGCTCCCTTGGTTCTGGAATCCAGTGTTCCAGGTGCAAATTGTGCCTCCCTACCTGCATCAGTCATGTCTCCAAAGATCCCTGGTTCCCTTTAGTGGAGAACGGTATTTAGAGACCAAGGTGTGGGTGCTAGGTGTGCTCATTGGACCTGGGATGCCATTGCCTCTTGGCACTGTTGGTGACGGGTAATAAATACATTTGTGTTCCTGTCTGATATCTCTAATTCAAAGCCAACACCAGGGGTTCTTCCTCACCTCCGCCATCCCATATTTGTGTCTCACTTCTCCCACAGTGAGAGCCCTGGAGCCCAACAAGATGAACACATTTACTTACTTGACCTCTCCTACAATATTCACAAAGTAATTTAAAAATTGCAGAATTATAGCAGCCATGCCACTCTCAATAACAAATCTACTTAGCAAAGTTCAAAGTTACTTGAATTAATTCTTTTCTCCTGTACAATTAAGATTATCAATTTGACACACAGCTATTCATCCCTTTAAGTTTTTATTCAATACTAGAATTTGGTTCTCCTGTTTTAAACCTTGTTTTGAGTAATAAAGTGTATATGGCACAGAGATCACAATTCTATAAGAAAATTGTACTCAAACAATCCTTTCTTCCCTCCTTACTCTCTACCTTATTTTTATCCAGTTCCTGTAGGTCAGCACTTTTACTACATTCTACTTTATCTTTTCTGTGTCTCTTTTTTTCATAAGTATGCAAATATAATCCTATATTTTTATTTGTTCTCTTTAATAGTTTTTTGGACCTTAACATCCCCACTTAACCACATATCCTGGAAATCATATTATATCAATTCTTAACACTCTCCTTATTATTAATTTTACTGATGCACATTATTTCATTGAGTGCCAATCCATCCCATTTCATTGCCTCACACACATCAGCTGAGAAGGAGAAAATGGAGATTGACGAAGTTGAGAAAAGCAGAGGTTAGAAGAGAGACGAGAAGGTGATAAATAGGGGTAGGGCAGGTCCAGAAGAGTAACTTGAGGCCTACCTGTGATAGAATCCAATACAGCTTATCCCCTCCATGTGGAAGGAGAGGCTTCAATAGGACAAATAGGAGAAAGAGTTCCCATAAGGTCCAAGCAGTGAGGTTCCTTGCAGGCTCAGAAGGGGTCCCAGAGAGCTGCCAGAAGTGAGTGGAGGACAAGGTCCTACACAGCAGCTTAATCAACAGATAGGATGCAGTGCAGACCTGGTGAATAAAGTCAGCTTTGCAAATTAGAATTTTAAAGCATTTGTGTAGGATTACCTTGCAGATGGTACAGTGATGGATAAAATGACACAAAAGCAGAGATTCTCAACTGGGGTGTCTGGAAACCCTCTGAAATTCCTTATAGAACATCTGAGTGGACTTCTTGAGGAGGAGAGCATACAGGACTTTTAGCAGATTTTGAAAGGAGTTTGTGACTCAAATATTTTGTTAAGTTAGGAACCCTAATGTGAGGGCTGGGAAACTAATGGATGAGCAGATGGCCACGGGCACTGAATGGATTGTACCAGCCAATGCGGGCAGTGAGAATGACTTTCCCAGGCTTCCTCCATTATAACCATAGATATGTTTTGCATACATTAGTTCATGCATCCCTATAATGTGTTTATTATTAACCCTGTCCCAGAGGGGTTAATAATAACCCAAGGCCATGATATTGGCAGGTGGTAAAGCTGGGATTTGAGCTCACACCTGCCTCATTCCAAGGGCCACACGCTGAAGCCAGCATCTAACGACTTCTTACCAGTCTAGCCACTGCTGACGCACCACACCCAGTCCTGTGTACCTTCCTTAGAAACCAAATGGTAACATACCCAGAGAGGAGTGGCCGAACAGTGTGAAACTCACAACCTCATCACTGCAAAGACCAGTCAGGTGCCCTTCCCAGACTCTCCTCCACTGCCAGCGCCCCCTGCAGCCTCATCCTGCCAGCTCCTACATCACAGAGCTGCAGGATGCAGAGAAGGCTGAAGATCTTCCGCCTGCCTGGACCCCAGGAAGGATGCTGATTCCTCCCTGTTCTGGCCAAGTCATCACTTTACCCACCCCTGGAAACTGGACCCCCCACCACCCCAGATAGGTCTGCATTGTGAGTTCCTTGGTACTAGAATCTTTTCGGTTCTCTGTCCTGCACCTGGACCTTTCTCCTGCCTGCTGGCTCTCTTCCAGGAAGCCTCAGCCTCTCCGTCTACTGGCCCAGATTCCCACCTGTGTCCAGGGCCTCCTACTGTACGTGCTCCCCCTTCCAACACTGACTCTGCCGGACCACCCTGCCCTCTGAACGCGGCATCGCTTTCCAACAGCACCTGATGGTCTGTCTCTTGCTAATGTCCTTAATGTCTGTAAAGCGAGCTCTTCTTACAAAATGCATCATGTTAGCCATCAAGAAATGAATGCCAAAAGCCAAATTAGAGTTTATTATTTTTTAAATTTATTCTAAATACTTTTTATGAAATGCCTGCAGGGTTATAACTTCTCCATCCTGAAGAGGAGAGAGTGGGGCATCCCTGCCACTGCAGGACCGCCCGGCAGGTCCAGAGTGCCTCATGAATATTGACTCCGATAGGGAAACAAACACCATCTATACTGAGGCGTCTGATGGGAATACAATTAGTAACAAATGTAAAGAATGACTTGAAATTATTACAGCAGAACGTCGTAACTCCACTTTTATTTGACTGCATTTTTCTGGAAACCGGGCTTTTTCCATGGCTTCTCTCTGGAGGGAAGTTAGGAATATTTTTAAGTATTTAATAAGGAATCATCTCCTTGTTAAGGACATCCTTGTGTTTTAAATCTGGTGCTTGGCCTCAGTTGAACAGATGGGATTTTCCGTTAGCTCTTTTTAGAGAAGAATTCTGTGTGTCTGCAATCAACTGTGAAATCCTACCTCCCCCAATAACACTGCCATTTATTTAGTCGGTTAGCAAACATGTTTATAGTACATGTTTACTCTGTGCCAGGTACTGTTCTGCACACTACAGACATTAGCTCATGTGATGTACACCCCTAGCTACAGAAGCTTAACCATGGAAGTGGTAAGTCTGTGAACCTGGGCCTCTCCATGTAATTTAAAATTCACTAGAAGTAAAATTTCTTTTTAATTTTATGCCATCTCAACCCCCCAAAATTTTAAAGATGCTATAATTAGAAGTTAGAGTGAAAGAGAAGTAATTGAAGAGTGATTGCTAATGGCTTTCTTTTTTGGCGTGATGAGAATGTTGTGGAATCAGAGTGGTGATATTCGCACAACTTTGTGAATATTAAAAAAAGAAAAGAAAAGAAAACACCGAACGGTATGTTTTGAAAGGGTAAATTTTATAGTATGTGAATTGTAGCTCGATTTTTTTAAACTTAACAAGGTAAGAAGACAAGAAAATCAACCATTCTCTTCCTCCTTCTCATGTTCCAACCACCCAGGCACCACAACGACCATCACTTTTTCCCCTCTTGCCTGCGACTCAGATGGAGAGAAAGGAAACAGTAAAATTGAAGAAAGAGAGAAAAGAAAACATAACGGTACTGCAAGAGTAACCGGGGCGGCCGTTCCCACTTCGGGGTGGAAAACAACTTTTGGCTCTGAGAATCCTCCCGTCCCTGGCTTGAAGCCCTGCCTTGTAGCCATTGGTTTGGTTTCAGCAACATTCTCCAGGTGGCTACCAAGCCAGGCTGGCTGGACGTTCCTGGTGCTAGAGCGAGACAGCGGGGAGAGGCCACGCACAAGCAGACAAGCGAAAAATGTCTTTGCAGGAGGTACACGCAGCCTTCGGGAGGAGAAACGCAGGGAGAGAGACGATGCTGGCCCAGGGGCAGCTGCTGTGATAGAAGCTCAAGCTGGGAGTTGGGGGAGCCATGGGTTCTACTAGGGCCTAAGGAAAGCTCTCCAAAATAGTTCCATTTGCACAGGGTTTTGAAGGATGATTAGAGGGTGCACTGGAGAACTGGGCTCGGGAATGACCTTGCACATTTGGTGCAACTAAAACACATGCTGAGAAGGGGATCCCGCAATCGGCTTTAAGAAGGTGAAAAAGGAGGGTGCTCTGTGAGTCTGAGAACCCCACTGGAGGGGTGGACACTGGGCCTGGTGAGGAGGGAAGGAGGTGCAGCTGGAAAGGATTCTGTCCACATCTCTCCCCGGGCTTCTGGCTTCGTGACAGGAGTCTCACGTTGGAAAAGTTGGGTTTGATGTGACTGTGGGTCTTGCCAGTGAAGACATTGTAGGGACACGTGGGATGGAGCTCAGGGGACAGGGCATCCTCGACAGCAAGAGTGGGCTCGGCCTGTCTGTGAGCACGGAGGCTGTGGCAGGCAGGGCAGGGGAGGAAGCAAGAGAGTAAAGGATGGAGCCGCCAGGCGCGAGGAGGAGAGGGGACCTCACGCAGGGGAGGGAGAGAGGAGGAATGTGCACGGCCGGGTGGGGAGAAGAGGCGGAGCGCTCCAGGGGAGGGGCCGCGCGGACGATGGACACCAAGGATGTGGGGCTCCAGGACGCACTGCGGCTGCGATGATGGATGGACAGGGCCCCAGCTAAGACGGGCACTGTCCCCCGTGCTGAGACCGGATCACCGCCCCACACGCATCACAATTGCTCCTAGAGAAAGAGCTGGTCTCCATGCTTCCTCAGTGGAAAGGATGCAACCCAGACAGATTCAGCGGCCTGTCAAACTCTGGGCCTGGGGAACGCTGCCCCCCTGACACACTCCCTCCCCTCATTCTGCTCACTTCGCAGAGAAGATGCTTTCCTGGGCCGAGTCTGTGCTTCTGATTCAGGCCCTGGAGGAGGCCACGGAGCCGAGGGCTGGTGTGCCCAGTGGCACATGTCATAAAGAAACATCTTACAGACAGCGTTCTGCAGGCCTGAGAATCTTCTCCAAACACACTCCCAGAAAATGCTTTCTGGAGGCCCTTTTTAAAGGCAAGATTTTCTGGGGTTTGTTGAGAAAGAATGAGCCGTCACATGAGAAGGATAAAGGTGTGTGGTTACACGAGATTGATAATGTAGCCATCACGCACACTCACACGTGCACACGTGTGTACACACGCAGGACCTCCTTGTGACTCCTCCCCCAGTCACCAGCGGTGGCCTCTATGTTATTCCGACCTGGATTCTCCTTCTTTTAGGCTCTGATGATCCCAGGCCATCTGAGCTGAAATCATTCTGTGTTTAAAACCTTACGACTTCCTGAAAAAAACTGGGCAGACTTTGAGCTGAAACTGCTCGGATCCCCACTGACATTCATTTTTTACTTGGAGGTTTCTACAAGGCTCAAGTTTGCCAAAGAACTTTTCACAGGGGAAGTCGCCTGCCTGCCCTGCGGGCTCAGAGACAACCAGCAGATTAGGAAGTGGCCAAGCAGGCCTGCAGCCCCTTTCTCTATTTTTACATTAGTCAGCGCCTGCCCTGCGGTGTGGGAAGCATTGCGCTCCCCGCGCTGGAGCCCCCGCTGAACCAGGGTCCCCCGTGTGGCGGAAACGTGGGCCCGTGGATGCCCCTTTGCACATCGGGGTGTTAACCACCAATCCGTGTCGGGGCCCTTGGCCGCGGCAGCTCTAGAGAGCTCCTGTGAACTGATTTCATTGTGAACGTCACCTAGGCCACTCCAGTAGCTCTCAAACACCCCAGAAAGCATTTGAAAGGTCCTTTCCAGAAGATCCTGATTCCTTTGGTGTGGTGGGATTCAGGCGTCCACAGTTTTTAAAATGTCCCATTGTCCCACTGGGGATGGGAACCCCAGGCCATCCTGTGATAAAAGGTGTCAGGAAAGGTTGTGCCGACCCCCAGGGTGACTTCCGGCCTTCCTTGGAGCCACGCCACTGCGTCACATCAGCAGGACAGAGGCTGAGGTCAAGGTGCCTGTGGTGTGTTGTTTTAAACCGCCTGCCAGTCTTGGGGCTGAATTCATCACCCTATGAACTATGTACACCCAGTTCAGCCCACAAAGGGTCAGCATGGCCTGTCACCCTCCTCCCAGATTCTTTTATAATAGGACGTTAAAATACTCAAGAATTGCAAACAGTTTTCTCCTTCCTGGCTCAGAGGGTCAGGGGAAGACTGGCTGCAGGGGAGCCTGAGCGAGCGAGGTCCCCGTGGCAAATACCAGAGAGCAGCCCTCAGCCTGGGTTTTGAGGTGTCCTCCATAAAGCCCCCGGGAGGGGAAAAACACTGATTGGGAGGGGAGGGGAGGGAAGATAAAGAATAATATCTGGTCCAGGCACCGAGCCAGACCTACTGTCTCACTTTGCCTTCCCATCTTCCCCATGGGGGGAGGGGGCCGTGGGTGCCAGCTTCCTGTGCCTGTTGTCCCAAAGTACCACGAACTGGATGGATTAAAACCACAGTGATTTTCTCACACAGTTCTGGAGGCCAGCAGTCCAAAATCAAGGCAGGGCCACACTCTCTCTAAAGGCGCTGAGGGAGGCTCCTTCCTGTGTCTCCCAGCGGCTGGGGGCTCCGGGCGTTCCCGGCTTATGGCAGCATCCCTCAGTCTCTGCCTGTGTCCTCGCAGGGCCGTCTTCTCTGCGTGTCTCCCTTTGTCCTCGCCTCTTCTCACAAGGACACCAGTTGTCCCTTTGTCCTCTGCTCTTCTCAGAAGGACCACAATTGACGGTTGTGGATGAAAAATGTCGCCTCCCATATCAGTAAATAAAGGATGCTGCGGCCATCGAGACAGCAGCTACTGTAGCCTCCCCCAGCTGACTCCCCTCCCTGAGGGGAGTCAGGATGGAGAAAAACAGGATACTAGCTGTAGATAGTTAAGGTGCATATCAAAGGAATGATTTCAAATTTTTAAAATTTTTAATTGAAGTATAGTTGATTTACAATGTGTTTATTTCTATTGTACAGCAAAGTGATTCAGTTATACATATATATATTCTTTTTCAGATTCTTTTCCACTATACTTTATTACAGGATATTGAATACAGTTCCCCATGCTCTACAGTAGGACCTTGTTTATTTTATATACAGTATTTTGTACCTAATAAGCCCAGATTCGCATTTTCCCATATATAGAAAAGTGCTGAATTCATTAACTTGAGATGTCTGGTTTTTCCTTAATTAACAGTAATCTTTTGATATTTCAACTACGTGTTTTTTGTTGCAAAACTTCCTATAGATCCTGGCTCCTCCCTTCCCTCTTCGGAGGGGTCCCTCAGAGCTTTTCTGAGAGGCTGCCTTCTGGACTTAAGTCCTCAGCCAGCCCACCAAATAAAACATAATTCTCAACTTTTAGGTTCTGCCTTTTTTTTTTTTTTCAGTCGACAGGGTCCACATGAACCCAGAATAATCTCTTCTCAAGATTCTTAGCTAATTACATCTTCAAAGACCCTGTTTCCAAATAAGGTCACATTCACAGGTACCAGGGCTTAGGGGAGGGTCACTATTAAACCCACTACAAGGGGATCACCATGTTACCCCTATTTCAGAGATGAGGATATAGGAGGAAAAGTGCAGTAACTGGTAAGGGTATAAAACTGGCAAAAGCAGAACACAGAGCTGTGATGTGCGGGCGTGAGTCTGAGTGTTTGTTCTAAAGGAGAAAGAGAACTCCTTTGTGTGATGACACGCAAGGCAAAGTTTAGTCGCCAGATGGCATTGGTTTTGATCCTTCTAGAACCAGGGCTCTTGAGTAGTCTCTGTCTATGCATAGACTGTAGACCACCCATCCGTGGCATGGCCTCCGGCAGGCACCCACCCTCACAGCCAGGGTCTGTGACATTGGCCCCAGTGACAGTACCATGAAATAGAAAGATGCCATTTTAGCAAACACACTCACTGGCTTTTATCCCTGAATAAGCAAGGACGCTTCCCATGCTAATTAACCAAGACTCACAGGCAAGGGTCTCACCTGGGGCTCACAAGGCAGCCTTAATTTATGAGGATTGATCATAAATTCTCATTTAATGCGAATCATTCCGCAGCTTGTGGGGAATATGTCAGCTGTCACAAGCGCCCCGGGGCTGCGCTTCGCTGCCCCCGGTGAGCTGAGCCTGATGCTTGGAGAGAAGACACCTGAACCAGCCTCTGAAAAAATTACAGAAATCTAGGAAGAGACATCCAAGATCTCCAGATCACTGATCCAAGACTGAAGGAATTACAGTAGAAAATGTGACACTAGCAGGACAGATTCATCAGAACACACTTGCCACTTAGAGGAATAGGGAAGTGGGAGAGAGAAGAAAATATGGAAAGTTAATTAACCTGCAAAATTTATAATCCTTCACCTGTAATTGAGAGCTAGAATGAGAATGACAGGGAAACAAAGGAGAGGCGTTTCTCACGTGCAAAGAGCTCTTAGTAGCTGACCCTCCAATCCCGATACTGGACATGAGGACACAGGCCAGAGAAATCAGGAGACACAGCCGGAAGTCACCCTGCCCCTCAGGCCAGGCTGCTGGTGGAAGCCGCGCTCCTGGCTCAGCTCACCCCGTTACACCCCAAAAATGGGTTTCCCACTAAGAGAGTTGCCAAGTTTCCCTCTGACTTTAATCACCACCAGCTGAGGATTTTGCTTTCTCCCAAAACCAGCAGCTGGTCTCCGAATGTGCTGGTGCAGATCTTAGCATGGGTGTCAGGTTAGAGATGCTCGGGCTGAGTGGCGTCAGACAGAACTTGGGGTTCATTGTGCAGCTTCTTCTGCAAAGACGCCCCAGCATGAACAAGCAGAGCCCAGAAATTGGTTTTCAACTGGCTGGAGTGAGCTTCTAATACTATGAAATAAATGCTCCGGAATCTTAGGGACATGGTAATGATATTTATCCAAAATACTCTAACATTTATAGATCTGATTAGTTTTCCACCACCGATGCCCCATGGACCCTGCTCCTGACCACCTCCTCTGCTCATGCCATGGGGCCATTTTGCAGGCATCTCACCCCCCACCACCATGTCCAGACTGATGACTTGCACATCCTAATCTCCATCCCAACTCCCTCAACTGTCCAAACAGAGCAGATCCCCTTCTGTTTCCCCTCAGCTGCAAACCTCCTCTTCCAGCTTCAGCTCCTGGTGGGGATATTGGCCCCGCCACCCATTCAGCCTGACGTAAGGAGGATGTCGCCTCCCCTGGGGTTTCAGGCTGGCCCGCGGTCTCCACTTAATCCCCTCTTTGTCTTCCTCTCCTAATTTCTTAACTCATTTGATCCTTTTCTCCCCACCTCCCCACCCTGGCTGAGGTCCTCTCCTCTTTGGAGCCTTTCGCAGGAAGCCCTTGACCACTGTCTCACCACCCACTTCTCCACTGAGTCCCCCATCCACGGTGCACCCAGGTGGTCACGGACCCGCCTGAACGCCTTCCCAGCCTTCCTGCCCAACACGCTGCCTCAAGGCTCTGCGCCTGTTCATCTGCTGGCCCCCGGCCTGCACTGCCATCACCTTCCTGATCAACTACACCCTTTAAAAACACTTTCGTAGATCGTACCTATGAAGCCTTCTCTGAACGCCCCCTGCCCCACAAGGTCAGTTCATTTACGCCGCCCTCGCCTCCTCGGGCTGTCTCACACCACACATGTCATGCTCGTTCACTTTTTGCAGGCCTCCATCCCTCTGCACCATGGCTGGGAGCTCCTTGAGAGAGACCTGTCTTGTGCCTTTCCAAATCCCCAGAGCCCATCTCTCTATACGGCACAGATTTACGGGTCAAATCCCCCTGCCTCTCCTCAGGGACACGTCGTGTTGACAGCCTGTACCTTTGACATGATGTGATGAAGGGTACTTCAGCTCTGTGGGCTGCCCCACCCAAAACCCACAACCCCAGTCCGGCCATGAGACACAAGGGCAGACAAACCCAGAGTGAGGGGTGTCCTACCAAACAGCTGATGAGACTCCTTAAAATCCCCCCACACTCAAAAGGGGAAAGCACAGAGAGAACTTCTCCGTAAGTCTGAAGCCTGGTTTCCCAGCCAAGATCAGATTCCAGCATCACCAGGGCATTTGGTTGTCAGGATGAGCAGTAGAGATGCAGTTGCTGTCACCCAACTGCCTCTGCCTCACTGATCCCAGCACTGCTGGCACAAGGTCCTATTGTAATAGTGAGTCACCCCCCCACCCAAACTGTCCCATGCTTCTCCTTGCCCTTGGAAAGAAACCCAGAGTCCTCACGCCGGTCTAAAAGACCCTGCTAGGTCTGGCCCTGCCTGCCCCCAAATTTATTTCACTCCCCTCCCTCCCTCCTCTCACCGTGGACCAGCCGCACTGGACCCCTTCCATCCCCCGGACACCCCAAACTCCACTTTTGCTGCCTGCCCTCCCCCGACCCCGATATACCTGACCCTTCAAGTCTCCTCTAAACTGTCCCCTCCTCAGAGCGGTCTGCCCTGCCCACCTGGAGAGCAGGTGCCCCCTCCAATGCGGGGTTTTGTCACAGCCCTAGTCGTCCTCCTGATTTGAGAGGTCCTGCTTACCGGCCGCGTCCGCCACTGACCTGTCAGCCCCTTGACAGCAGGGATCACACATGCCTCATCCAGTAGATCCAGGGCCCAGAAGCTCATTAACACTTACCGAAGGGATGAAGGAATGATGCTGTCCGTAGTTAAACTTCAGGGAAAGACGGTGAGTTCTGGGGCCAACTAGACGGGGATCTGAAACAGGACTTCCAGAAAATGTGTCTACAGCAGAGCCTCCTTCCCCCCCAGATGAAAGACGCCATGTCACAGGGATGCAGGGATTAAGTAAGATACGGGCTTTGAAGAGCCATGTGCTGCGTCTGGGGTAAGATGCTTGTTATCCCCTCATTTCTTAAAGATACAGTTAAGCCAACAGTGTACGTGTTTCAATCCTTTCCCAAACCAACCCCGTGGCTGTCATCCTTCCAACCTGCAGAAAGGACTCATGTTTTAGCTCGACCGTAAGTCATCCAATATAGCCCATTAAAAAAAAAAAAAGTCACCTTTCTACCCTTCTCACGTATCCTGAGTTCCAGAAAGATTCTAACAATACGTTTTGAAGCAACTTTTTCTGCTGGTAGAAAATAAAAGGTGAATTTGAAAGCTCCACTCGGAGGTGAAGGATGGTGAATTCTGTGCCTTTGTGGGTGGAAGCTGCAGTCAAAGGAAGAATCCAGAGAGAAGACGACTCTGAATAGGAAACAGAGAGGGAGAAAATAAGACAATGGCACTCAGCCCTCAGTCGCATCTTTGCTCTGAAACATCCCTCTCGTCCAATTATAAAAAGAAAAAAAATCCCTTTCTTGATGATAATTAGAACACTATCTAAAAAGGTAAACAATGGTGGGAAAAGCATAATTTATTGCAGTAAAGACAAATGTCTGTCAAGGAAGACAATGTACAAAAAGGGAGAGAGAAACACCCCTCGAAGCAATAGCGGCTACGGGAGACTTGAATGGGGACACCAGGCCTGGCATCACCGTGCCCAGGAATACAAGGAGCATCGCACAGCTATTTGCCCCAAAAGAGGACATACGGAAGTGGCGAGGACCTGCTCCTGCCGGAGACGTGTCGCAGCCTTGTGTTGGGATGCTGGACTGCGCTTGGTGGATCTCTGTGAAGTGAGGGGCATTGCACACAGCAGTAAAGAGACATCCGGCGAATTCCCTCTCTGAGAGATTGGGACCCGTGGTGCACGAAGCCTCCTTCCCACCGGACGGCCCTGTGGGCGGCTGGCTCGTCGCCCTGGCAGTGTTCCCTGAGAACACGTGCAGACTGCAGCAACAGAAGTAACCTCGGGGGCCTTGCTCACAGCCCTGTAGGCTGCAGCTGAGGAGGGGGGAGCTCAGGGCCCAGACCTCTGGCCCCCGAACACACGGGCAGGCCCCCTTGCACACACCACACGGCCTGACTTTTGAACTCCGAGGTTCGAAGCAAAAATCGCTCCCCCTGCCCAGCGATGCCGGCTCAGGAAAGTACCTAAGATCGTGGTGTCGCCAGACAAAGAGCCAGTCCCAGACCTCAGCAGAATGACTTCCCTGTGCCGGGTTCTGAGTCACCAGAAAACGCACCACTGCCAGGCAGCAGGTCAGCTGGGAATCCCTCCAGGCTGGATTCTGGAAACGGCGGGCAGGGCAGCACCGGATGTGGAGTGCTGCCACGTCCGCTGGGTCACTGGAACAAATCCCAGCTCAGGCGGCTCGGCAGAGGCCATATCCGCGCCTGTTAGGGTAAGTGTGGTGGTTGAATGGTAGCCTCTCCCAAAAGATACTCCACATCCTGGAGCCTGTAAACGTGACCTGATATAGAAACACGCCTTTGCATATTTCATCCAATTACAGATCTTGAGATAAGATCAACCTGGATGATCCGGGTGGCCCTAAATCCAACTGCAAGTGTCCTTAGAAGAGACAGAAGAGGAGACACAGGAGGAGGAGGAGAAAGCCACGCGAAGACAGAGCAGAGACTGGGGAGGGGCAGCCGCAGGCCAAGGAACGCCAGGCGCCACCGGAAGCTGCAAGGCGCTGCCGCGGGAATCTGCCCCAGGACCTCTGGAGGGAGCGCAGCCCTGGGGACACCTAGATTTTGGACTTGCAGCCTCCAAAAGTGTGAGCAGGTAAACACCTGTTGTTGGAGCCGCCCACTGTGTGGCGATTCATTATGGCAGCCCCAGGGAACAAATGCACTCAGTTTCTTTAAGTCCAGCCAGACTCAGAAGGTGGCTCCGCCCCCAGCAGCCACCTGCAGGGATCAGTGGACGACGGTGTGAGGGACCGAAGAAATCTCATGTCAGAACAAGGTCTTTTCCTCCCAGGTCACTCTGGAAAAACACCAAGGTCAGGTTTTCAAAGATGGCACTGGGCCCCCACCGCCAGCACCTCCGCCATGGTCCCTGAGCCCAGCTGTCCCAGGCCTCCCCTGGCGGCACTGCAGGCTGGCATTGCTGCCCCGCCCCACCCCTGGCCCTCTCCCAGACTCTGATTGTCGCAGGAGACTGTCCGCTTTACGAAGCGTGGGTCTGTGCGGCGCTCAAAGGCTGGCTGTTCAGACAGCAGCAGAACTTGAACAAATAAAGGGTTCCATTTCCACGAAAAGTTTGGAAAACTCTGGGAGGAATTAAGTCAAACAGGTTTGTTTCTTACCTGAGTCCTTAGAGCGAGCTAAGGACCGCGGTGCCTGTCATGAGGGAGCAGGGTGGGTGCACCGGGCCAAAGAGGGACCCCCCCACCAAATTCACATCCACCCAGAACCTCAGAATGTAATGTTATTTGGAAATAGGGTCTTTTTGCAGCTGTAATTAGTTAAACTGAGATGAAGACATATGGGATCATGGTGGGCCCTGATCCAGTGGGACTGGTGTTCTCATAACAAGGAGACAAACACACAGGGGGAGGCCAAGGGAACAAGGAGACAGAGACTGGAGTCACGCAGCCACAAGCTAAGGAAGCCTGGAGCCACCAGAAGCTGGGAGCGGCCAGGACGGACTCTGCCCTAGAGCCTCTAGAGCCTTGATTTCACGGCTTCTGGCCAGAACTCTGGGAGAATGAATGTCTGTCGTCTTTAAACCCCCAGTACCATGTCATGGTGGCCACAGGAGACGAGCACCGTGGGTACCCTCACCCCGTGCTGTGTGATCCTGTGGGGATGCCAGGTAGGGGCCATGCCTGCTCACTACTGTATCCATCGCTCCCTGGCCCTGTGGCCCTGGGAATGCTGCCTGCCCTGCCTCCTCCATTTCCCCATCTGTGAAATGAAATAATGATGCCCCACAGGGCAATGAAGAGAAAACCATAATTCGAGAAGAGACATGCACCCCAATGTTCACAGCAGCACTATTCACAATAGCCAGGACATGGGAGCAGCCTAAGTGTCCCTCAATAGACAAATGCGTAAAGAAGGCATGGCACATGTATACAACGGAACATAACTCAGCCATAATAAAGAATGAAACAGTGCCATTTGCAGCCACATGGATGGACCGAGAGATTATCATACTGTGTGAAGCAAGTCAGACAGAGAAAGACAGATATCATGTGGTATCACTTACATGCGGAATCTAAAAAAATGATACAAATGAACTTATTTACAAAACAGAAACAGACCCACAGACATAGAAAACAAACCTACGGGTACCAAAGGGGAAAGGTGGAGGGAAGGGATAAATTAGGAATTTGGGATTAACAGATACACACTACTATGTATAAAATAGATAAACCACAAGGACCTACTGTATTGCATGGGGAACTATATTCAATATTTTGTAATAACCTATATGGGAAATGAATCTGAAAAAAGAAAAATCTATATATACATATATAAAACTGAATCACTTTGCTGTAACCTGAAACTAACACGACATTGTAAATCAACTATACTTCAATTTAAAAAAGAAAACAGAGGGCTTCCCTGGGGGCGCAGTGGTTGAGAGTCCGCCTGCCGATGCAGGGGACGTGGGTTCGTGCCCCAGTCCAGGAGGATCCCACATGCCGCGGAGTGGCTGGGCCCGTGAGCCATGGCCGCTCAGCCTGCGCATCCGGAGCCTGTGCTCCACAAACGGGAGAGGCCACAACGGTGAGAGGTCCGCGTACCTCAAAAAAAAAAAGAAAAAAGAGTAAAGGAGGTCACGATCTGTAAGGCCTTGGGGACAGCGTGGGTCCTACACACACCAGACACTCCATCCACATGCATCACCTGCCCTGCTCCCACGCTCTGGGCTCACAGACCCTCCCCAGGAGGCCCCGGGGAACCCCAGGCCACTGGAGCCGCTGCCGACGTCTTGCTGTCGCTCCCTTCGGCCCCTCTGCATCTGGGCTTGGGGCGGGGGGAGCTGACCTTCTCCTGGAACTTTCACATCCCACGGCCACATCTTCATCACTCCCTTCCACCGCCCAGTCTCCAGCACGGCCCAGCGCCCCGGCTGCCCGCAAGGTCAGCTTCAACACGGCCAGCCGGTGTGGGTGGGGCCTCTTTCCCTAAGTACTTTCCTCCAGGTAGGAGATTCCCTCTCTGCCCCTTGCCCAGGCCCCTCCGCTGGATCCAGAAGCCGGGTATTCAGCACTCACCATCCTCCTCCGGGTAGGACCAACCTCCCTGTCTGCCCAGGATCGCGGGACCTCGCAGGACGCAGGACTCCCAGTGCTAAGCTAGCACCGTCACAGCAGATCAGGACAAGCTGTTTACACTCCCCCCCAGCCCTGCCGGGCCCCTGAGTCTGGTAGAAAGTCTGCGCTGATCCCAGAGTCCTAGGTGAGTCAATTGACCTGGGTCACACCCCCCGCCCACATCATACAAACCCTTCCTGGGGTCACCTTCTCCCATCTCCCCAGGAACCCACAGCCCAGAATGAACGGCATCAGGACGACTTTCTCACTTGGTGAGAAAGTCAGCAAATATTTCCTCAACACTAATCAGGAGATCTTTGCTTTCTGGGGTCTCACCTGGTCACCATATCTTCTAACTGACAGTTGCCCCCTTGAGACCCGGCAGCTGCGCATCAGCACAGGGAAAGTCTTGGGGCACAGCTGCCGATCTGACGCCCTGGTCCCACTGATGTCACTGTCGTGCAAGCTCTTCATCTCCCGAACCCAACACTGACCACTGATGCTATGTGACCCTGCTTCCCCGCGGGCGGGGGGGGACTGACCTCGAGGTGGAGGGGTGTGGCCATGCAGGAAGAGGGTGTGAAAGCCACACTCGTGGGAGCAGAGGTCGGGCAGATACGAATCATCCCTGCCCTGCAATCCTAACATCGCAAGCTGGTCCCCAGAACAGTTCACCCCAACTCCCACCGCACACCTCAATTTCACCTCCCCCAAAGAGCGCGACCACGTTCTAAGCTTCACTTTACCCCCGTGCACCCCTCACAGCTCAGTTCCCTCCCAGTTCACTGGGCAGGCAGTGACCCTACAGGGACAGGGACGGGCTTGGCTCCTAAGGACACTCCTGGGAAACAAAGGGACAGGAGAGACTTACTGGCCCTGCCCATGATATCTCTCCCATGGTGATTACTTAGTTACGTGGTTCTTTTTCCGTGACACCGAACTGAACTTGAGGGAGAGAATCACACCTGAGTGTTTGGGGATCCAGGGCACTGGGGACATACTGTTCGCACGTGAAGGTCGTTGGCTCTCCTGTTGCACCCATTTTACAAATAAGAAAGCTGAGGCTCAAAGACAAACCATTGTACCCGGGTCACGCGGCAGGGTCAGCTCTGCGCCTGGGTCTCCTGACTCCTGCCCCTGTGCTCACGCATTCATTTAACAAACAGTTATCAAGGGCTGACACGAGCCAGCACAGCCTAGGGGTGGGGTAAGGCTATGAGCAAATGGACAGAAGCTCCTGCCCTCGGAAGCTTGAGTCCAGTGGGGGGGACGGGCCCTGAATAAACACGCAGGTGCCCATTGGTCCTCGGTAAAGAAGCCCAAAGCAGGGCACATCCAGGATGGGCCTTCAATGCCTGTCTGCTACACGGATGGTCACAATGTTTCTTTTTTTTTTTTTTTTTTTAAATGAACAATCTGATTTTTTTTTTTGAAAGTAATCTACCTTTTTTTTTTAAAAAAAAATTTATTTATTTATTTTTGGCTGTGTTGGGTCTTCATTTCCGTGTGAGGGCTTTCTCTAGTTGTGGCAAGTGGGGGCCACTCCTCATGGCGGTGCGCGGGCCTCTCACTATCTCGGCCTCTCTCGCTGCGGAGCACAGTCTCCAGACGCGCAGGCTCAGCAGTTGTGGCTCACGGGCCTAGTTGCTCCGTGGCATGTGGGACCCTCCCAGACCAGGGCTCGAACCCATGTCCCTTGCATTAGCAGGCAGATTCTCAACCACTGCGCCACCAGGGAAGCCCTCACAATGTTTCTTAAGCAAAAGAAAGCCTTTCCCTGACCCCCCCCCCAAATCTTACATTGAATTGCAATGAGTAAAACTGACCCAAGGGGCTCTCTCTGGGTGGGTGGGACCCTGTACCCCAGCCCAGCCCCCCCCGGCCCCTGAGGCCTGTCTGGGAAACATCGGGGTCTGTGGGCCCCAGCGGGAAATTCAGTCCAACAGCTGGGATCTCGTTTTACTCCGCGGGCTTCGTGGCCCCGACTTCAGCTGTGAGGTTGGCAGTACCAAGACCTTCCACCAGGCAGGCCCCGCTTTCGGGAGCCGGCCAGATTCCCTAAGTGACACCCAGGGGCTGCCCCTCGCTGTCCTGCCCACTCCGGGTGCTTCCTTATTGAGACAGAGGCGCTGAGAGCCTGGCACCCCCATAGAGAAGGGGGCCCCCCCTCGAGGGTGCTTTCCTGGAAATCGATGACGGTGACAAATGGCCCTCTTGTCTAAAAGGCTCAGATGTCTGTAACGGTGGGCACCCAGGCCATGCCACATTAGTGGGTCCTGAGAACAGGGGGCCGCCTCCCACAGGCCTTTATTCACAGGTCCACACTCTTTCCGCAGCGGAGACTGATCCAGCCAAGGGGCCAGCGAGGTAGGCGGCTGTTTTCTGAGCCGTGGACGGCAGGTTCCCTGGGGACTTGAGAGAAGCTTTTGACTGTGTTTACGCTGGAGGCTGAACGTGGAAAGGATGCTGAAATGAGGGTGGGAGCTGGGGGAAAGCGCCCCAAGTTCACCATTCTCCCCGCCCCCATCCCCAGGCCCTCCCCACCCCTTCTGTTCATTCCTGGTTTGCTTGAATTCTCTAAACCCTTGCGCTGGCTTCTCTCTGTCTCCCCTCCTCTTTCCTTCCTCTCACTTTATTATTCCTGCCAGCTCTTTTCCTGGGCTGCATTAAGTGCTCACTCTAGAGCGGCTGGTGAATTGGATTAAAAAGCTGGAAATTATTAAAGGGAAATCAAGGTCGGGAAGCCTGGTCCCGCTGGTGATTGGTTTCCCGATTGCTAACAAATGGGCAGGATGCCATGAGGGCCCCGAGCTAGGAAACGAGAAAACTAAGGAGCGGCGTCCTGTCCTGCTGCCAGCAGAGTGGACGCTTGTGCCCAGGCCCCAGTGGCCTGGATGGCCTGGTCTCCCACCTGATGGGCACAGGTGTCGCCCCCTCTCCTTGACACCTTTGCCCACGTAGGCTCACTGCCCTAAGTTTTGTTCCCTCACACCTCGTGCTGCGCACCCCGATCCCCGACCGCTGGGATCTCCGTGTGACACACCTCCCACATCGTGCCCCTCACGTGACATCTCAGGTCACCTGGGTACGCATCTGCCTCTGCACTATGCCTTCACCTTTGCAACCCAATACCTCCTGCTCCGGACGCATGATGGGGGCTCAGCCTGGCTCCTCTTCGACCTCCACCCCCACCCCCACATCAGTCCCACGTGGACCCCTCACCACACTCCATTTCGATCCACCCTGAGGACGAGGGGCTGTGGCTGCCTCAGCTTTGACCCCAGGAGCTCCATCAGTGTCCGAGGCCGAATCACTGAATGTCACCCAGTGACATCCTGGGACTCTGCCCAAGCTCCACGCCCCCGTCCTGAAATCAGCATCCAGAAGTGAACCACACGCCCTGAGTACAGTCGCCAGGAAGGCAAAGTCACCAAAGATGCCCCACAATCCAGAAGACCTTTAGGACAGAGCTGAGAACCTGCCCAAGGTTTGTACTTCCAGCAGGCAAGGCTGCTGCGGCAGAGAAACACTCAATTCCAGAAACAAGGAGCCCACCAGGCCCCCGTCCTTTTATCTGCCCGTCCCCTCCTCCCCAAGGTTTCCCCAGAAAGATTTCCAAGTCCTCAATATCCCATTTCACACCCAGAACCTACCCCCAACCTGCACAGAGCAGACGACCAGCAGGCTGCAGGGCAAAATGTTGATTCTGAAACATGACGAACGAGGCTACACTCAGACACTGGGAAGGTCCTACCACCCCGGGAATCTCTGCGCAGCTGGGTTCACCTGCCCACGTCTCCTACGTCAGTCCATCAGCGGGACACGAAGTGATGGATTCTCAGGGTTGGAAACTCAATCCCACTTCAGGCATAAAACTCTTCCACATGGTCCTAGGGAAGTGCCCGAATGCCTCCTCTTGGAAGCCTCTATTGACTGGAGCCTCACCACCACTAACTCACAGTAGGTGCTGATGACCTGGGGGATCTTTACACTGAGCCAGCCGCCAGCCCCTCACCTTGGACCCCCATCTGAAAGCACATGAAGGGGTCTAACCCGTCTGGCACTCACACTGGGATGCAGAGGCAGGCCCGTCAGGACCACATCTCAGCACCCTCAGCTCTGTTCACTACAGAATCCAGCCCATGGTGTCTTTTTGGATCCGAAATTTGTTTCCAGCAAACTTAAGGTAACACAGAGCCTCCCATCATTTGAAATTTTGATCAACAGGTCATCCAAATTTGCATCAATGTCACTGATCACTGGTTGAGCAGCTAGGAAGAGGGCAGGGTCAGAGGGCCCTGCACGGGGGCACTTTGGCCAGAGGATGCTGGCTTTGCATCCCAGCCAGAGCGGTCACACCGACCAGCCACCAGGGAGGAGGAGGACCCCTGAGGGGCTAAGAGCTGAGTGTATATATGTCCATGCCTCTCTCTGCTTTGTCACAGCTCACCCTTCCCCCTCCCCATAGCCTCAAGTCCATTCTCTAGTAGGTCTGTGTCTTTATTCCCGTCTTACCCCTAGGTTCTTCATGACATTTTTTTTTCTTAGATTCCATATATATGTGTTAGCATACGGTATTTGTCTTTCTCTTTCTGACTTACTTCACTCTGTATGACAGACTCTAGGTCCATCCATCTCAATAGATGCAGAGAAAGCTTTGGACAAAATTCAACACCCATTTATGATAAAAACCCTGCAGAAAGTAGGCATAGAGGGAAGTTTCCTCAACATAATAAAGGCCATATATGACAAACCCACAGCCAACATCATCCTCAATGGTGAAAAACTGAAACCATTTCCACTAAGATCAGGAACAAGACAAGGGTGCCCACTCTCACCACCCTTTCTCTTCTTTTAAAAGAGGAGGGTGCTCCCCTGGCCGCACTCGGCCATCTCCCCTCCACTCCCGGAGCTGCCGTCCTCAGCCGGTCACTCTGTGTCCCTGACAATTCACAACTGTCCTCAGTCCTCCAGCAGCGAGACCCACAGCCTCTGACACTTCGGGCGCCCCTCCACCTGCCTCCATGAATTCCCATCCCCTCTGCAACCCTTCCTCTTCCAGATTCTCTCCTAACCTCTTAGAGTTTTCCTCCTTGGTTCATTTCTCCGGTCTTTCACCAACTCCCCAAATCCCCCCTAAACCCTACTCTTCCCCCTGTGTCCCTGAGATAATGACAAAGCCCTTCGCCATCTGAATGAAATCACAGAGGCAGCCCAGGGTCTCCAGGCAGAACTCACTTCTATCCCCCGACCCTGTCCCTGTCTGCCCAGGCTGCTGTAGCAAAGCACCACGGCCCAGGCAGCTTGAACAGAAATCTATTTTCTCACAGTCCTGGACTCCAGGAGGCCAAGGTCAAAGTGTCCGCAGGGTTTAATTCCTCCAGGCCCTCCCTCCTTGGCTCACAGACAGCTACCTTCTCCCTGTGTCCTCTCATTCTTCCCTCTGGATGTCTGTGTTCTAATCTCCTCTTCTTATAAAGACACCAGTCAGATTGGATCAGGACCCACCATAAAGACCTCATTGTAACTTAATTGCCTCTTTAAGGATTGTCTCCACATACAGTCTGAGGTACTGGGCTTAGGACTTCAACATACAAATTATGGGGGGCACGGTTCAGCCCAGAACATACCCCCTAACTGAGTACCTCACAAAACCGTTCTCTCCCTCCATCCCCTCTGCTCAGCAATGGTCCTTGCAGTATTGCCCGGCAGCAGGAACACATTCCCACCCCCCACCTCCCAGCCCCCAGCCCTCAGCCCTCAGCTCCCTAATCCACCTGCCACCCCACCTCCAGTGCTGTGCTGCTCTTGTGTTTTAACATCACTGTTGTAACCCTGTTACTTGCAGGAGAAAAAGATTTATGTCTCTTCACCCTCTGTCCCAGCTGTTTCTCTTCCCCACCCTCTGCTCTGCCCATCTGGCGCCCTGAATTGACACATGAACAAACTCTCAGGCAGGGGTCAGAGCTGCCCTTTCCCTTTCCCTGGACCCAATGCTCCCTTGTCCCTTACTTCTTTACCTGGAAAACCAAACCAGTCTGCTTCCTCCTCCAAGACCCCACCAAGGGGTCATCCTGCCCTCACCCCCAGTTGATGGTCACTCCATCCTCTGTGCACCCGAGTGCTTTATGCAGACCTGTCTCCTGCATGGAGCCCGAGGGAGGCTGTTTCCCTCTCTGTCACCCACTCCAGCCAACAGAGAACAAGCCCCTTCCATCTCTGTATTCACTGTGCCTGGCACAGGGCAGACACCCCTTGGTCCTGGATAAATGAACGAATGATTAATTCAGTGAATGAACCTACAGCCTGGGTGCTCCTCCCCTCAGAGTAAACACAGAGCCTTGCAGAGAGTTGTTTTGCCCTAACTTGCAGTCTCTGAAAAATGAATCACTGTCTCTGAATTCTAAGAAATCCAATATCAAAGCCCCTAACAGGAAGCTGACATGTGCCTGTTACAGACCCAGCAGAGGAATTTAAGGAGGTCTGGGCTTCGCAGCATCCTCTGGTCTGCGCGAGCCTCAAAGCCTGGGAATGTTCTTCGGGGAGAACATTCATCCTGCCTGCCACGGCGTCCACTTAAGGGAATGCCAACCGCTTCACTCCACGCTGATTTTGCAGGTGCGCATAATTACATGTGAAGTGTTCCAGCAGCTCCAGTGAGGACACAGCAAGGAAAGCCGGCCCCCGTCTGCTGGACGCAGCAAGCAGGACAGGTCGTGCCTTTCATCGGCTGCAAGTCTTGGGTTATAGCTGGAAAGCTGGAACATTTTGGTTCTGTCTCAGAAGCCAAAAAGTTTGGGAAAAAGGGGAAATTTTCTGAATAATGAAGAGCCTGTTTGTTGGCGTGAAATCTATTCCTTGGCTTCTAGAAATGAATGCACGCTGCTTTCTAAATCTCACGTAGTCTCCTTCAGAAAGTGGGACAAAACCCAAAGCCTTGAACCTTGCTGTGCTCGCAGTTCTGCACATGCCGAACCCCCTCAGTATTCTAGCCCGCGTGCCTGCACCTTTTCTCTGGGTTCAATGCCACCTTACACAAAGCTCACACTCTGACGGCGGTCCCGAGCCCCTGAAACACAGCAGGTGGGGCAGCCGGCTCTTTGGGCCCCGTTCTCCTTCCTGGCACAGGTCACAGCAAGCCCGCATCTCAGCTTCCCACAGGGATTTACAGAGCCCAGCCTCGGGGAGATGCTGACCCAAGACTACCCACACAGCTCCTGCCCAGTCACTAGCAATGTCCTTATTTATGCATTCATTCAACAAACCCTTATTGGGCACCTACTCTTTGCCAGGCATGGTTCTAGGTGCTGAGGATACTACAGTGGAAAAGTCAAGAAAGATGCCCACGTCCAAAGCCCTGTAAGCAGTTGCTATTTCCTTATGCAGCAGAAGGGACCTTGTGGATGTGAGTAAGACGGAGAGATACCTCCTGAGACGGAGAGATGCTCCTGGATTATCTGGGTTGGGCCCTAAACGTAATCACAAATATTCTTCTAAGAAGTCTTAAAAAATTCTCTGATTACTCCAACCTCACAATAAAACCTAAAAAAAAAAAAAAAAAACTATCCACACATCCTACCTGAGAACGGAGGATTCTATAATCCTAGGAGGAAAGACCACGTCTTCTTTGCTATTTATTGGCTATCTAGAACATGAAGTATGTCAACAAAGGCTCAAAGGAAGAAACAAGAGATGTTATTTTAATACAAGCTTAAAAGGAGAAAAAGCAAATTGCATTTATGCACATGATTTTCTTCAACCTACACACAATAAGCTAAACATATTTCAAAAAAAAGAGAGAAGGAGGCAGAGGGAGATCTGACCACAGGAGAGAGAAGGCAGTGTGATGACCGAAGCAGAGGCTGCACGTGCTTTGAAGGTGGCAGAAGGGACCACGAGCCAAGAAATACAGGCGGCCTCTAGAAACGGAAAAGGTAAGGAAACAGATCCTCCCCTGAAAGCCTCCAGAAGGAACCAGTCCTACCAGTATCCTGACTTTAGCCCAGTGAAATCAATTTTGGACGTCTGAGTTCTCAAACTGTAAGCAAATAAGTGCGTGTTGTTTTAACTCCCTAAGTTTGTGGAGTGTGTCACAGCAGCCATAGGAAACTAATACATACCTTCTCCCTCAAGAGTGGATTTCAGGGAGCCAGGGTACCCAGGCCTGGAAGGCACACCGTGGGCTATCTAACATGCCACCAGATTTCTAATATGCATTAATCCACTAATTGGGCAAATGTTACACAGCATATCTCAGTGGGGCATGGTGCTAATGCAGGGAATGGAGGTGACAAGGACAACCCTACTGCCTGGCCTTGTGGAGCTCCAGCCATGAGGCTCCCTGCACATGTCCAGCCACAGGGACCTCTCTCTGACCCAAGGAAGCCCATTTATCCGCGGACAGCTCACTCTTAGAAAGTTTTAAGGACTCCTTGGAAATTATAATATTTCTTCCAACCAGTTTGGAGAAAGGCTGCTGCCCGGAGATGAACGTACTGTCCCAGGGGCTTGTTCTGTGTCTTTATTCCACAATCTACAAGCGTGTGAATGCAGCCCGAAGCTGAATCGCTCACCCCTTGACTTCATTACATCATCCTCCCAAATCCCCAGCCTCTTACACACCTGCCCTCATTCAGACACATCTTCTTTGTACCTACGCGACTGGTTTTCTTGAAGCCAAGTTAACTGTGCTTATGAAATTCCATCTTTTTAGGTATGCTCCAGTATTCCTCCCTGATTATACATCCAGAACATTCGCAGACTCCTTAGCTATCTGTCATCAGAAAAGTATTTCTTCTATTTTGTGTGTGTGTGGAAGTAGAAACTTCAACAAGATCCCCACGCAGATCATTCCAAGGTCTCCCCTCTCGCAGGAATGCCCTGCAAGGACATACATTCAAACGTCCTGCAATCGGATGCCTAGCGCCCTCCTCGTCTGTCCTCCCAAGGCAGCGTCAGCTTCTTGCCAAGCAAGAAGTGGTTAATGCATCTCCTTGCTTTCCTCTATCTGGAGACCCAGACATCAGCCCTCTGGCGTGCACATTCCATGAGCATTAGGGTACCAGGCAAAACCCTCCCAGGCGGATTCCACGGAAGATGCATGGAGGCAAAGAGCATGTTAATCAGGAGGCTGGCTTCCAACAGAGATCGGTGAAGCCTGCCTTATCGGTCCTGGGAGCTGCAGCCGGCCGCCCAGCACACTCACCAGCCCTGCCAGCAGGAAGCAGACACCGGTAATTAAGGGCACGCCGTTTACTAGAGACAAAGAAGGGTATCACCAGAAAGCTGAGTTTGGGAGGACTGAAAGGGCACAATCAAAATGTAATTGGGGGGTGACAGCCTCTGTGCATCCTTGCCAACCCCTCAGCAAAGCATATTCTCAAGCCTTGGTTCGTGCTGTACTTTGCTCCCACGCTGGTCATAGCATAGGAGTAAAGAGAGGAAGACAGCCTCTCTGCAAAAAATAGAGTAAGTTCCCAAAGCCACGCCAGCCACAATCCTTCCACTGCCCAGAAAGAAGCACTAACACCTTTAGGGCTTCATTTTTTGTCTTATCTTTGTGTGTAATCTTTATTTGGTGTTTTGTCTTTCCAGATCTTTCAAGCTCTGAGCGTAGACACACTGAAAGCTATGCTGGACACATGCTAGTGCCTTTGAAATATACATGAGGTTTGTTTGCTTCTTCTCTGCATACATGTAACCCATGGGTTATGCACTGTTTTGCCGCTCGCTGTTTCCAGGCAACAGTGTGGGTTGGGTTTCCTGTCGTGTCTGCACGGATAAATCCACTCACTCTTCTTCACGGCAGCCGAGCGCTCCGCTGTAGGGACACATCTGAGACTGCCTCACCGTTCCTTCCATGTTGAACATTTGGGCTGCTTCCAGCGATCTTCTGTCCCTGACGTCTTTGTCAACCTGCCACCTCCATCATCCTCTGTTGGGGCTGGTGTCCCAGATCCGGGCCCTGAGCCTCCTCCCATCGCTCATCCATGAGCAGCACAGAAAACCATGTGCCACAGCCTGAGCACACACTGAGGTCCCTCCCTCGCCGTGGTCCACACAGTGACCTGGACGGATGGTCTCTGCCCGGCCTCTTGGTCATCCACCTGGTCTGCCTCCCCTTCCTGCACTCTCGGCTCCCTGGAGACCTCTGCAGAGACTGTTATGGGTCTGCCCAGGCAGAATGCGCTGCTCCCCGTTTGTAGGACACTTCTCACTGTATCACCCTCATTTTACATCCCAGCCCCTAGCACCATGCCTGGAATAGAGCAGGCATTCAGTAAGTATTATTGAGTGGATGTAAGAATGAATTCACTGGGTTCACACCCACCCAGAGACAATGCTCATCTCCTCGTGGTAGACCTCTTTGGGTTCTACATGTTTGTGTTTCCTTTGTCATTATCGGCCACCCCTCAATGCCACGGCCATTTAACCAATGAATGTCTATGTTCTTCCAGATGAAGCTCTTGGTGGTGCTGCAGGAATCAGAGGGAGTTTACTGAACTCCCCATGTGCCAGGCAGAGCTCTCTAGGCATCTTCTCACCCAGTCTCATCCAGGAGTGACCAAAGGTCCTGGATGGCCAGGTCCAGCTGTACTGGGCTGAACAGTGTCCCTCAAAAATTCATGTCCACCCAGAACCTGTGAATGTGACCTTATCTGTAAATGAGAGTCTTTGCAGATGTAATCAGGTTAAGTAGAGGTCACGTTGGATTAGGGTGGGCCCCCGATCCAACATAGCTGGTGTTATGGACTGAATGATTTGTCCCCCCAAAATCCGTATGTTGAAATCCTGATCCCAAGGTGATGGTATTCGGAGGTGGGGGCTTTGGGAGGGAACAAGGTCATGAGGGTGGAGCCCCCATGAATGGTATTAGTGCCCTTATAAGAAGAGGTTGGAAACTAGGTGGGTCTCTTCCTGCCACACGAGGATACAAAACAGAAGCTGGTCGTCTGTAAGCCAGAAGTGGGTGCTCCCCAGAACCCAACCGTGCTGGCAGCCTGATTTCAGGATTCCAGCCTCCACAACTGAGGTAAATGTGCTATTCGTAAGCCAGCCAGTCTTTGGTACTTTGTTACAGCCACGTGCACAGAGACAATCAGTGTCCTTATATGTAGAGAAGAGCCACACAGAGACACACAGGAGAGAAGCCGTGTGATGACGGAGTCAGTGATTGACAGGCTGCAGCATCAAGCCAGGGAGCCCCGAGGATGGCCAGCACCCCCAGAAGCTGGAAGAAGCCAGGAAGCCTTCTCCCCTACAGGTTTCAGAGGGTGCATGGCCCTGGGGAACCTTGATTTCAGACTTCCAGCCTCCAGACCTGTGAGACAGTACATTTCCCTGTTTAAGCCGTCTGGTTTGTGGCACTTTGTTACAGCAGACCTAGGAAACAATCCTGCCATCCTTCCTTCCACCCTTTCCTCCTCAGCCAGGCGAGCCAGGGAACCCGATGACACAAAATCCCCCTCCCGTTAGATTGATCACACACAGCCCTGCTGCCCTCAGGAGGGGCAGCCACCCACAGAGGCAGCTACATGGTTGGCAAAGTCCAGCACAAAATGAACATGCAGGCTCTCTGGTCAAAAATCTTTTCTTCTGTGGTCTCTCTCTTGACCTATCATGTTAGCTTTTGTTTGTTGTTTCTATCCCTCTGGCTTGGGCACAGGGATATTTGTGGGGTGACTGCAGACCTTCACAAGTGTCTGGTCCCACAACTCAGCACACCTACCCTGGCTCCCCACTCCTGTGCCCTCCCAGACCCTGAGCAGGGGTGGGTGGGGGAAGAGGAGCAGGGAGGCAGCAGGGGGTGCCCCCTCCATTGTCCCATCAGACCCCCATGAAAAACACAAATTCAAAGATAAAACGATGAAGAATTTCAAGATGGCGACTGCAGAGCATTACACCCCAAGGGCAGGGCCCTCCGAGCTCAGGCCCTGTGACTGGCCTGTCACACACGCAGGAGACCAGCCCTGATTAGACCAAACCAAGGCCACTCAGAAGAGGACACAACATTTATTGAGTCTGTGATGTGCTCAGGCTGAGCAATTTAAAAACCTTATCTCCACCAGGCCCTGGAAAGCCACATGGTGTGATTGTTCCTTTTTCCCAGATGAGAAGGCTAAGGCTCACAGGGCAGAGCAATGTTTACTCCAGAAGCTTCTTTCTGGACTCTGGCATCATCATTCCCTAAACACTCAGCCCCCTCTGACAGTCAAGTCTCAGCCACCAGCTGGCCCACACCACGGGTGGAGAAAGTGGCCTATTTCCAGACAAGGTTTGGGGCAAGTTACACTAAAAAAAGATGCAATAAATCCCAAAACCACTGAAACAAGAATAAAAAGACTAGAAGAAAAGAATAAGGCGGGGTTGGGGGGGGGGCTCCCCTGGTGGCACAGTGGTTGAGAGTCCGCCTGCCGATGCAGGGGACACGGGTTCGTGCCCCGGTCCGGGAAGATCCCACATGCCGTGGAGCAGCTGGGCCCGTGAGCCGTGGCCGCTGAGCCTGCGCGTCCGGAGCCTGTGCTCTGCAACGGGAGAGGCCACAACAGTGAGAGGCCCGTGTAACGCAAAAAAATTAAAAATAAAAATAAGGCGGGGGAGGCAAATATTTTTCCCAGAAAACCTAAGCTGGGATAAGCGACCTCCATTGCAGCACAACCTGCCACCAAAGGAGGACGTGGGGCCCGCGCGGCTCTGCTGCGGAAACAGTGTGCTGCCTGGGACCTGCGGGACGGCCGCAGAAGAGCACGACGAAGTCAAGAATTGGGGGAGGGCAGTTCTACAAAAAACATGCAGATGCGCCAAATCTGGCCTTTTCATATAATTATGCTTCTTATGAAAACTGAGGGCATCATGTCAAGGTGAGTGTGGGGGAGGGGAAGAGGCAATGAGTACAAAGGGCAGAGATCGCTTTCCCGCAGACCCAGTGTGGACACCCTAATCCCTAAGGACCTGGTGGCCTCTGGAAGGATTAGCGGGGAGTCACCACTTTCCCCCTGGCCCCGGATGCTCCATGTTGTCGACGGGGAGGAGATGCAGACACACACGAGCAGCTGGTGTGTGCGTGTTGGATGGCAGGGTCTGTGCCGAGAGCCGACGTCCTAGAGGATGCCCTGCCCCCCGTTCCTCCAAAACAGACACCTGTGCACACTACCCACACACACAAAATACCTATTTTTTTAAATAAATTTATTTATTTATTTATTTTTGGCTGCACTGGGTCTTTGTTGCTGTGCACGGGCTTTCTCTAGTTGTGGCGAGTGGGGGCTACTGTTCATTGTGGTGCGCGGGCTTCTCATTGCAGTGGCTTCTCTTGTTTCGGAGCACGGGCTTCAGTAGTTGTGGCTCGTGGGCTCTAGAGCGTAGGGTCAGTAGTTGTGGCTCACGGGCTTAGTTGCTCCGCGGCATATGGGATCTTCCCGGACCAGAGCTTGAACCTGTGTCCCCTGCACTGGCAGGCAGATTCTTAACCACCGCGCCACCAGGGAAGCCCCAAAATACCTATTTTAAGTAAAATAAGCAGTTAAAGTAGTCAAAAGAACATTGTCTTCTTCAAAAGGGTGGTGTTTTGGTCTTCGTTGAGATAAAAGTCTGTTACTAACAGAATTGCTTTTGGGCCACATAAAACGTGCCCTTGGCAGGAAGACGCTCATTTGGTGGCCTTGGCAAACGCCGCCTTGGAGAGACTCCTAGAGAAGAAGCAAACCTGGTAGCTCATGCGATAGACCCAGCTCACCCAGTCAAGCATGGAGGAGAGGCCACCCAGCGTCTCTAGGGGCCCCAGCTGGAGCGCAGAGCTCGGGGCTGAACGACCAGCTCTAGCAGGCAGGGCCAAGGCAGCATCTGCAGGAGACTGTCAGGCTCCCTCCCAGCCCAGCACGGACCAGGGGCGCGCCCACCTCTGGCAAGCCCAGTGCCCCCAACTGTAGACGGGAGGAAGATGGTGAGAAGGGCTCAATGAACAAACACCAGCGGATACCCAGCCCAGGGCTGGAAACACGTCCTCCGAGATGCCACTTCCCTCCCACACCCCTGTGTGCCCGCCTGCGCGGCGCACAGGCAGTTCTGGTCCCTTGGGAGAAGGCAACATGACAATAAAAAGCCGTTCGCGGGAACGGCTGAGCCCAGAGTGGCCTGACTCTTTCACAGGGATCTGTGGTCCCTGGAGGGAGGAGCTGCTGCCCTCCTGGGTCATTGTAGTCTGAACTCAAGCAAAGAATAATGAGGGACCTTGACTGATTGGAAAACATGACGATGGGTCCTGCTGGCTTTCCTTAAATCCCACTGTTCTGCGGGTGCTGGCAAAGATGGCCCAGAGAGAACTCACACACTGGAGCCGCGAAACGGGCCCCAGTGAGCCAGTGTTGGTGGGTCTTCTTCCCAACCAGGTGAGGACGCCCAGTGGTCGGCCAGTGTGCACAGCAGCCCCGGGTTCAGCGTCCTGTGGCCTTCCCGTGAGGACTGCAATGCCAGGAAGGACGTGCCCTTCGGAGACACAGAACGGCGGCTCATCAGGCTAAATGGACAGCTTCCAGCTCTGCAACACGGCAGGAGGGAGAGCCTGGAACTGGGCACGGTGGTTCTGTAGCTCACGAGGCTCTCATCTTCCGACCCGGGTGCTGGCAGCAGAGAGCAGGGAGGAGGGTGAGCATGGGCCAGTGGCCTTACGTCATGCTGAATAGGGCCTGCCTGCAGGTCAAGTAGGAGCCCCAGGGTAAGGGCACAGGACTCAGGCCACCCTAGAACTCCTGTGGGAGCCCAGAATGTGGGCCCAACACTAACCCTCCCTTAGCGGGAAGTGGAGACGCAGAGACCCAGCAACTAGGGCTTTTTTCAAACTGTGTAACTGATCCGAGAGCCTGGGAGCCTCTGGGGATGCTTTAAGAGATCT
The DNA here is from genome assembly GCF_964374135.1 of Grampus griseus. Taxonomy (NCBI): domain Eukaryota; kingdom Metazoa; phylum Chordata; class Mammalia; order Artiodactyla; family Delphinidae; genus Grampus; species Grampus griseus. Next base: position 4,164,885 of record NC_139001.1, read on the forward strand.
GGAAGTTTCCAGGACTCACGCAAAGCTGGACTCACCCCTTACAGGGAGGCAACTGCAGTAAGGTGGCAGGTGAGCAGTCCCTTAGCTTCCGTGGGTGACACCCTTAGTTACCCCCAAACTATCTTTCTTAGGGATGTGAAAGAAGACTTGAGCTTGAGTCAATCATCTGTCGCTTTCCACAGAGTAAACTGCTCGCCTCGTCTCTTCTGGGCACCTGTTCCAGGTCCCTCAACACTCACGTCTTGAGAACCCTGTGCCACACGCAGGTGCCGCAGCCGACGGAGAGGTGAGCGAGGTACGACCCCTGCCCCTGGGACCTTGAGATCTAGGACAGAAGGAGGACCATGGGGTCAACATGGTCAGACACACGGTTAAGGAGCAATGAGCTCCAACCCCATGGCTTCCAAGGCCAGACTCGACCATGCGCAGCAGGCAACGGCCACGTTGTCACGTCTCCAGCTCCCACGTTTGACCCAATGGGAGAGCCCCCCGCCAACCTCAGGCTTCCTTAGTGTTGGTCCCCTAACACCAAGGTGACCAATGAGCTGCCCCTTCAGGGTCAAGCCCAGATGATTGGCAATGGCTCCTGCGGTCACTGCGCTGAAAGGATTTTGAGCCAGGCCTGCTAGCGGGGGCTGGCAGGGAAGAGAACCAGGACAGATAAGCCGTGCCTCCCACTGACCCCAAGGTGCCCGTGCTGCCACACGTTTACTGCTGACCTTCAGGTATTTCTGCCCAACAGGTCGGTTTCCCCAGCTTGACCCAAGTGAACGATCCAACTCCATCAGAGCTCCTGTAACTCGGTATCACATTGAATGTCACAGCTTCCCAGTGCAGGCTCCACCCCACCCAGCTCACCGCTGGCTCTGAGTAAGCAGCAGGAGACCTGCCTGGCCCTGGGCACAGCTCGTGGGAGACTGTTAGCGAAATAAATTTGGACCTAATTTGTTCACTCAAGCCATCCACCGCCAAGGAGCAGGCTAGAAGGTTTGGGCTGATTAATCATTGTTACTGAAGCTGAAGGGAATTAGCTGTATAATTCTGAGCAGTTGAACTGGAATTCCACTGAGCTTTCATCACGAGACTGAAGCGTCAGCAAGGATGCCTTTCACGGGGCTCAGAGGTGTGATTACGCTTTCACGTTCTCTCCACTTGCCTCTGAACTAAGTCCAGTGCCAAAGGCTCACTATCAACTTACATTGTTTTCATAAAACGTTTGTGGAGCCACAACACACGAGGATTTCTTTATTGAAAACCCTGATGCCCACGCCAGGACTGAGGCACCTGCTCCTGGTGGTACATTTTACACTGGCTGGTTTCCTCACTCTTCCCAGTGAGGCGCTCTCGTTGCAGCTGTCCCTGTCACTCTCTGCCCAAAGCATGGCTTTCCTCGCTGTCTCCTCTCTGTCAAGACGGTCATACACAGGGCTTTGTTCCATTCGCTGCTGCACCGGCCTGTGGCCTTTGTCGTGGTGACCTGAAGAAAGCCCCTTGACCTCGTCTTCCTAAATCTGCCCCTTTAAGACCACAGGTTGCCGGCAGCTTCTACTTGTGTACCCTTTGGGGTATGTTTTGTTTGCAAAGACGTGAAATCTACCTCCTGACACTAATTTCTAACATAAGTGTCTACAGCAGACAGATAACGCTCAAATTCCTGAACAGCCCTGGACCTCTGTCACTCTCCCCTTTTCTAAATTAAGCCACATGGGTGCTTGAGGTGCCATGGTGGTGTAGGAGTTGGCATCCCATTCTTCTGTGGTGTCACACGTATTCGCATATAAAACATGTAGAAGGGGGCCTGACTCTGAATACGTGAAGCCATCACTTTCTAATTCATCCCAGCTCACATCAAAAAGAAAACCCAGGGCTTCCCTGGTGGCGCAGTGGTTGAGAGTCCGCCTGCCGATGCAGGGGACACGGGTTCGAGCCCTGGTCTGGGAAAATCCCACATGCCGCGGAGCGGCTGGGCCCGTGAGCCACAACTACTGAGCCTGCACGTCTGGAGCCTGTGCTCCGCAACGAGAGGCCGCGATAGTGAGAGGCCCGTGCACCGCGATGAAGAGTGGCCCCCGCTTGCCACAACTAGAGAAAGCCCACACACAGAAATGAGGACCCAACACAGCAAAAATAAATTAATTAATTAATAAAAAAATAATAAAACCCAGCCCACGGTCCCATCGACAGAAGAAGGTCTTAGAATGAAGCAGACCCAGGCACCAAGGGTAGGAACAGCACTCCAGGCTGATGGCTGAGCGATCACAATGATACAGTCTTGCAAGGTGGCCTTGACAGTAAGAGACACGCTGGCTGAGAAGCCCTGGTCACACCGCAGGAACCCAAAGAGTTAGGGCTCTTGTCATGGGGGACCCGCTGGCACAAAGGAGCAGTACCTTCTCCTGTTTATTAAAATTCTAGCTCCGTGGCCCGGGAACACTGGTCTCTCCCATCCGTATTCAGGGTTTGTCTCTTGTTAAGTGTTATCTCATTAAGGAGCTGTCATCTAAAAACTTGGTTTATTTTGAAAATCTAGCCCTACATAAACAAACGGGGGATTATGCTGATTGAGTGATTCATCGTTTAGTTATTCATCATCAATCATCATTTAGTTATTCATTTATTTCCCCATTTTGTTCTACAACAAATCCCCAGGAGATTATAATATATGTAATAACTTCATTTCTTTAAAAATACCAAGCAAAAGTATATAATAAGTCAGGCGAGCTAAGAAAGTGTCTGGGATGAGCTCCGAGTCTTGCATTTAAAGACGGCAGCTTGAGTTCATGGACTTCACTCCCCCTAACCTTAAACATTCTCACTGAATTCACTTTCAAAATAAGAGAGGAATTTTGTGACTGAGCTGGAAAATGATGCTGCTGTCACCATAGGCAATAAATAACCAGAACTTTCCGTAGGTACGTGGCTGGTGGGACACGGACCCCACCTGTATTGGAGGAGTGACAAAGTCACGCTGTGAAAGAACATGGGTCAGAATACGTTGCTGCAAATATCTTTGAAAAATACAAAATGCCATGACACCATTGACTATTTCACCATAGCCTGTGTTATTGTTTCAGTTAATGAACTAGTTCAACAAACTGATATGGAGATGTCATCATTTATCTTTCATCAAAATAAAATTAATAAGGAGTCATTGGGTGATTTTTCATGATGAAGTGTAAGCAAAAGGTAGCCTTCTTTTTTTTAATTTATTTATTTTTATTTTTGGCTGTGTTGGGTCTTCGTTTCTGCACGAGGGCTTTCTCTAGTTGCGGTGAGCGGGGGCCACTCTTCATCGTGGTGCGTGGGCCTCTCACTATCGCGGCCTCTCTTGTTGCGGAACACAGGTTCCAGATGCGCAGGCTCGGTAGTTGTGGCTCACGGGCACAGTTGCTCCGCGGCATGTGGGATCCTCCCAGACCAGGGCTCGAACCCGTGTCCCTTGCATTGGCAGGCAGATTCTCATCCACTGCGCCACCAGGGAAGCCCCAGAAGGTAGCCTTCTTGATCAGTGAACATTAAAAAGCATAAGCGCAGTTGCTGACAGCTCTGGGTCTTATACACAAGTGGAATCAATGACTTTTGCACCGTGTTCCATAGCAATGCCGGATTCTCTCGTAGAGGTGAAGAGGGAAGCCTCGACTTCCTGACTTCCCCCTTAACCAGAGCAGCTTGGATTTTTCTGTATTTGTTTGTGTTTTATTTTACCTGAAAAAGTTACGCATCTGAAAACTGTTAGAGCAGCGTTGAGCTAATGCGATTTCCTTGTTTACAGATAAGGAAACCGAGCATGGCCCAGGACCCAGACTCTCACCCTTACCTGGGATCTTTGCTAAATCAACTGGCTGCAGCCACAAGTCTGCACTTGCCTGCATTTCTGTCTCGCTATCAGTCAGGTTCATCCTGATCATACCTCTGGGTGATTGGGTGGTTTTATTATAACCAAATATAAAATAGTTTATAACAGGGCAGAATCACACAATGCAGGCAGACCTGACATTTTTCTCATAGGACTTGATGAAAAATGGAGTTATGACATTGTTTGAGATTATTCCAGAAAGCGAAATGCAAAACAAACTAGCCTGAGGATACAGCATAGCCCTCGGGGTATGTTAGATCCTCAAAGCCCTTTTGTTCTGCTAGAAGGTTTGCTAAATAATGTCAAGAACTGAAAATGTCAGTGACATCTAGTACTGAAGACTACAGGGTTTTTTTTAATGGTTAAACCCTAGGTTTTTACCTCCTGTTCAGCTTGGAGAAATGTCAGGACACATACCATGTGAGAGTAGCAAGCCCGAGGAGTGTCTGGGACAGGCTCGCAGACCTAGGATTTCAGATCTCTCATCTGGAATCCATTAGGTGGTAATATTATTAAGCTTCTAGTCAAATAGAAAAAAAAAAACAAAAAACACCGTATTCATTGGAAATGGAAGGCATTTGAATGTCAGCAAGGTTTCCTACAGCCAGGGACAAGGTTTTCTTGAAAGAAATGGAGCAGCAGCCAGTCTGTTTTCCTGGCAATTCCACCCTGTTTGCACATGGTTGGAATATGTAACAGTTCTTCCCTGGGCAGGGCACTTGACCTCCCCATAAGCCCTGTCTCCTTTGTCATTACCTCAGCCCTGTGGGGTAAATAGGACTCCTTTTGGCTGGTCCGAGAAGTTGTGAACTTAGCTGAGGTCACCCAGCCGAGAAGTGACAAAGGCGCATCTGGAATGCCACCCTGGGTCTCCTGGCCCAGTGCCCCATCCTGGGCACCCCCCTCCACATCCCTGAGCCACCAAAAGTCTCTGTGGTAGACTGAATTGTGCACCCCCAAATTTATATGTTGAAGCCCTAACCCCCCACGGGACCATATTTGGAGATAAGGTCTCTAGGGAGGTAATTAAAGTTAAATGAGGTCATAAGGGTGGCGCCCTAATTGAGACTGTGGCCTTACCAGAAGAGGAAGAGACCCCAGAAATGCTCTCTTTCTCTCTCCCTTCTCCCCCCACACACAAAAGAAAGGCCAAGTGAGGACACAGAGGGAAGCTGTCTACAAGCCAGGAAGCAGGCCCTCACCAGAAACCAAGTTCACCAGCACCTTGACCTTGGACCTCTGGCTTCCAGAGCTGTGAGAAAAGAGACGTGTGTTGTTTAACCCCCTCATATGCGGACTTTGTCGTGGCAGCCTGAGCAGGCTGAGACAGCCGCTCTCACCCAAAGCTATGGGGTGTGAGTAGAAGATCTTAGAGAGGCCAAGGGAAAAGATCCCGGAAGTCAGAGCATGGGGGCCCCTTTCTAAGAGAAAGAGCAAATAAGGGGTCCAGGCTGAGGGCCCAACAGGTCCTGTGTGCTCAGGACTCTGTGGAGGTAACTGCTATGGGGCCTCCGATCTGGGGGTGAATCCACTGAAGGGAGGCCCAGCCATGGCAGGAGGCCATGGGCCCCACTCCCACAGGCTTGGGGTTACACGGGGACTCCAGACTTACCCTGGCCAGCCTGCCAGGTCAGAGGCAATCCCAGAAGGGACCCAGAGTCAACGGCAGAGGTGGGACCCTGAAGGCCTCGCTGGACTGGACAGTCAGGCCCAGAAAAGCTGCCCTCCTCTCTCCCTTCCAGCCAGTGCCAGGAGGGAGCATCACAATGCCCCAGGGACATCACCAGAGGTCACGAGGGAGCTGAGGACCAGAGGACATGCGTGAGCCTGGATGGTCCTGTCTGTCCAGGCAAAGCAGGTTCATGTGTTCATGAAACGTCTGCTGAGCTCTGACTACAGGCAGGGACTACAGTGCCCACTGGAGACCCGACGGGGATGGGCTCAAGCACGGGGTGGCGTCTCCTAGGGAACCAGGGCTCCTGGGGAGCTGCCAGCCGACCGTGTAACTGAGACGTGGGCACCTTGGCAGAGAGCAGTGCCGAGCACGGAGGCTCTGCTGAGGCAGTTGCTAAACGAGGAGTTTGAACTTGTTAAGTGAAGAGGCATCCCTGGGGATTTTCAGGCAGGTGAGAAATGCCTAAACATGCATTTCAGAAAGGTCACTCAGGTGGCGTTTTTGGAGAAGGGAAAGGCTGGAGGGGATGAGGCTGGTGGGAAGGTGGTACAATAGTCCAGACAGGGAGCCCCTGCACCAGGGTGGAGGTGGCAGAGACAGAGAAAGAGCTGGTGACGGACCAAACGTGCACATCAGGGGATGGGGGTGTGCTTCCAGACCCCCTGGTTTCTGGTTTGAACAGCTGGCATGATCAGCCATTAATAAGGTGGGAGCACAGGAGGGCAAGTGGGGACGGTGGAGGCAAGGAGGCTAGCTTGCTTGAGTTCCTGAGACATCACCGTAAAGGTGTCCAGGGGTGGATGGGACACAGATCTGGGTCTCAGAGGAGAGGTCTAGACTGGATGCATGGAGTCAAGGATCCCTTGACCCATAGATGGCATTTCGGTGAGATCACCTGCTGTAGGTGAATTGTACCCTCATCCAAATTCATGTGTCCAAGGCCTAAGCCCTTGTTCCTCAGAACATGACCACATCTGGAGAGCGGGCACTTAAAGTGGTGCTCAAGTTAAGATGAGGCCGTTAGAGCGGGCCCTACTCTAGTCTGACTGGTGTCCTTATAAGTAGAACTGTGGACACATGGGGGACCCCAGGGATGCACGTGCACAGAGGAAAGACGGCGTGTGGATGCAGCGAGAAGAGGGCCTTCTGCAAGTCGAAAAGTCTCTGCAGAAACCAGCCCTGCCGACACCTTGATCTTGGACTTCCAGCCTCCAGACTGCGAGGAAACAAATTTCTGTTGTTCAAGCCCAGTCTGTGGCACTTGGTTGTGGCAGCCTAAGCAGAGGACAACCAAGGAATCCTGTAGGAAATCGGGATACTAGTGAGATGGAGAGGAAAGGAAGTGCAAATCAAGATGATTGCGGATGGAATCGTGAGAACCAGAGGAGCATCACATCAAGTGGACACTTCCTGGTGAGGCCACACACCAGTGAAAAGCAAGAGCTGTTTCTGTGGAGCAGTGGGGACCAGGCCAGACTGGATGGCTGGACAGAGCGGCGGGAGGGCAGACCATGGACATAGCAGGAGTAAACAGCCCTTCAAGAGGCTTGGGGTAAAGGGCAGAAACGGTGGGGACAGCGGTGTGATGGGGACCAAGCGCCCAGGGAAGATTTTAAAATTCTGTTTTCTTTTGTTCTTGGTGAAGAGCATGTGTATTATGCGAGAAACTCAAGACTGCTTTTGTGGACAAGGAGTAGCATGTGGCTGGCATTGGACGCATCCTGCAAGACCCAACCAAAGACGTACAGAACACTCCGCTGGGATCGTGCAGAGAATTTACCGAGGGAACAGTGGGCAGCATTACAGAAACGAAAAGGGCTGCTGAGACACCCAAGGAGAGTCATTCAACAACCAGAGCTGAACAGAAGAGAGAAAGAAACGCTGATGTCCGCACCAGGCTTGTCTAGCAGGACCGCACGGGGGAAGGTGCCCAACGAAGTTGTGCATCAGAGGACCTGGCACTTTCGGAACTGCAGCATCATCACAGGAGGGTCAGAAAGCAGGGCTGGATGCCTATTTCACCTCGCATCTGCTCCTGGAGGCTCCTAGAGACAAACCCAGCCAAGGACCTAGGGCAAGAATGCCAAGCGAAGAGGCCAGAGAGGCCATGCCCCCCGGGTACAGCGTGGATTTGGGGCTGTTCTGGGTGAATTTTGTCTGCCCAAAAAAGATACATTGAAGGGCTTCCCTGGTGGCACAGTGGTTGAGAGTCCACCTGCCGATGCAGGGGACGCGGGTTTGTGCCCCGGTCCGGGAGGATCCCACATGCCGCGGAGCAGCTGGGCCTGTGAGCCATGGCCACTGAGTCTGTGCGTCTGGAGCCTGTGCTCCGCAATGGGAGAGGCCATAGCAGTGAGAGGCCCACATACCGCAAAAAAAAAAAAAAAAAAAAAAAAAGATACATTGAAGCCCTAACCCCGAGGACCTCAGAATGTGACCTGATTTAGAAACAAGGTCGATGCAGATATAATGAGTTAAGATGAGGTCACACTGGGGTAGGGTGGGCCCGACTCCAGCATGACTGGTGTTCATATAAAAAGATAGCTGTGTGAAGCTGGACACACAGGGAAAGACGGGGGATTAGACTGAGGATCTAAAAGCCCAGAAACACCAAGGATGGCCACCAAAGACTGGAGCGAAGAGAACGGAAGGGGATAGATCCTCCCCTAGGGCCTCTGGGGGAGCAAGGCCCCACTGGTCCTTCGGTTTCAACTTCCAGCCTCCAGAACGTTGAAACAATACTTTCCTGTGGTTTTAAAGTACCAGTTTGCTGTACTTTGTGAGGGCAGCCCTGGGAAACTAACACGTGGGGATAGAGGCTAACCAGCAGATTTAGGGAACAATGATGAGCAAAGTTCCTGGTTGGGCTGGAGGGTCATGAACAAAAGGCGGGAAGTTAGGCTTCCTGGGAAGAAAGAGGAGGGGGCGGTGTGGGTGCAGAGAAGGAAATTGAGGCCATGCCCTTCCTTCCCCTGCTTTCTCCAGCGTGTGACGGGCAGGGTCCTCAGCCATGAGTTAGGTGTAGTGGCTGGGGTAGGAGTTGGGGAGCCGGGGAACAGCGAGGCACATGTGGCAGGGAAGGGACAGGAAGGTTTCTGAAGAAGGGCGTAGTGGCCAAGTGCCTGGGCAACCTGCCTAGATTCAACTCCATCCCCTTGTCTGGCACCTGTCGTCACAGTCTTGCGATCTTTCTCCAGCGGCTACTAGCCTGGTATGGGGCGAGATGTGGGCTGTTGGTATCAGTCCACGGTGGGGACTTGCAGTGTGGACACTGCCAAGCAGTGCTGCCTGATAGGACTTTCTGCTGTGAAGGAAGTATTCTCTAAATCTTTACTGTCCAGAGGGAGGGCCACAAGCCATGCCTGGCCGCTGAACGCTTTAAGTTGCTGGTGCAACTGACAAACGGAATTTGTTTTCCTTTCATTAATTCCAGTTTAAACCACAGGTGGCGCTGGGCTGCCATACTGGATCTGGCATGGGTGAGCCATGGTGGGTGTAGAAAAGGCCAGTTTCAGCCAGGGAGCTGGACCCACAAAGCCCGAGGCCAGGTTGGAGTCTCATCCAGACAGAGGAACAGCCTGAAATCATTAGATTCCCTCTTTACTAAATTAACTCCTCAAGGGGAAATTGGCCGCTGGCCTAGGAGTTGGTGGGTAATTTTGAGGAGTGAGGGTTGTGTTGAGGTGTGAACCCTGGAAGGAAAAGTCATTCTCTAACATCTTTTCTTAGTTGGCCAAGGTCACCATGCCCTGCAAGTACCTTGTGCTTGTAGTATGTGTGAGAAGCTTTCTGAAATGTTTTAAAACTTCCCAGATGTGCTGAAGAGCTTTGTCCTAGAGAAGTTACAGACCTGGTATTTTCATGGTGCTTTATCGTATCCTTGGGTCCTTCTCCCAACATTTTAAAGAAAGCTCTTGAGAGGATAAGACGCCTGTTGATTAATTAAACTCAGTACAAGCCATTTGCCCTCTCCTGGGGCTTATTAAGCCACAGAGATTCCATAAAGAAGCCCCTGCTCAGATGCAGGAAAAATAAAAGAATTGTAAACAGTCACACAAAGGAATTCTAAGGACACAAGAAAAATAAATGTTGGGAAGTCTGTGCCGTGCCAGCAATGGAAAAATACACACACTGATACCTGCTAGGATCACTGATAAGTGGTCCTCTTATGAGAGTCGGAAACACAGCCACAGGGCCTGGGCACCACGGCTCATAAACGCATGGAGGATACGCAGCTTCCCAGATGCTGACAACCGGTCTTCATAAATCCCCGAGTGTAAAGAGGCCAGGGGTCTGCCATGTGTTTCCAAACGATAAAATTCAAAGGATTAATGACAACTTAGCTTCCTAGATTGGTTAAAAAAAAAAAAAAAAAGCACGCTACCCCTTTGTTTAAGCTGGATGTGGTGTCTGTGCTGCCCGCCCCAGGACCACGTGGTTCTGTGCCCTCTCCACCCCAGCCCAGGCAGCTGTGGCATGGGGCAAAGTATCCCTTTGTGCTCTGTGAATTTTTCATACATAGACTCTTAGTGCTCTGGGTTTTTTCCCCCCATTTTTTCAAACCTAATTGGAAAAAAGTCATTCCAAGAACCCTTATTAAATACTGTCATTTCAGAAGTGAGAGTGTAATGATGAAGATGTCATTTGGGGATTTGGAAAAACAACATTTTTTTCAAAATCTATGAAGTTAGCCTGCCCTCTTGAAGTTTGGGTGTTATCTCAGTAAAATGAGTATCCCTAGGCAATATTTTTGGAAGGGAAAGGGCTGGTCAACCCGCACACAGGTGACTAAAACAGCAATATTTCTCTCTCACCAAATAGCCCATGAGGTTTCTCTTACTAAAGCAACATCCAAAGCTCGCCTTTAGCTCCTGCTGGTAAAAATCAATTCCAGCAACAGACCGGGGAGCAGGGTTTCATGATGAATGCATTCATTCTCTGTAGAATGTTTGGTAGCGGAGCTAAGTCTCTCATAAGCTGCGGAGCCAAAGGTAAGTAACTCTGGCTTGTGAGTTTTGTTCTCAGTAGGAAAAAGAAACTATTTAAAATAATATTTCATGGTTACCTCTTCTGGAAGTTACATGCCAGGTGCTGGGGTGGAGGTGGAATCGGGGAGACCTGCCCGAGGTCGGTTTGGAGGCTGCCACCTTGTCCGTCTGAAGCAATGTCTCCATCACGCGATGCTCATGGAGAAGGCAGGGCATTGACAACTTGGGTTTTGTTATGATGACTGCTATTACTTACGTATCTGTCCAATACTCAGCCCCCACTGCCAGCCGCCGCTCCCCGCAGAAAGAATGCAGGTAATTGGAGACAAGTCTGCCTTCCCGGGGCCGTAGCTGGTAAGTCCTGGCACGATTTATGTTGTTTGGTTTCCACTAAGGAACCTGCAGATAGCTGCTTTCAAAAACCCAGCCTGCCCTGAGGATAGATGTGGTAAGTCTGGGTCAAATTTATGAGAGTTTCATGAAGCACATACATCAATCAGCTGGATCTGAATAAGCGAAGTCCCTTCGTTCCCTCAAACGGCACGAGTCTCATTCATTCACTCCTTAATTCAGCGAGTATGGATGGATCCTCCTGTGTTCCAGACACTGGAAGGACCCGAAGACACCAAGAGGAGCGGACAGTCTCCTGTTTAATCATTCCACTGCCCTCCTCCCAACTCCTTTTAGGTGAAAAATACAGTAGAAGTTGGAGAACACACAAGTGAAACAAAACCCAGACCTATTCTCTTACATGCCATGGTGCTCACAGGTGGGCATGGTTCCCAATGTTCACATCCCTTCTCTGTCACACCTGAGATGGAAGAACAAGCAATGAGCATCAAGGGGGCCAGGTGCTCAGCGACAGAGAGGGGGCATGGCTGCCCTGATGGGCGTGTGGAGTAGGTGCTGATTAAGGCCCCTCGGGGAATTCCACCTCCTCCAGGCAGCCCTCAGGAGTCTGTGAGGCAAGCTGGAGCCCCGTCCCTTGGCCCCAGTGTTGCTCCAACAAACTGAATTAGTTGACTTTGGGGAACGGCGCCCCATCATGACTTACTCAGGCGCTGGCTAAGACAGAAGGTTACATGAATTGAGTCATCATAGCTGGGGCCAAGAATGTTTTTTATGTTCCCCACTGTTACCAATTTTCAAATATATGGATTCCTCAAATATTATGCACATAACCACAGGGCACGGTTCTAGAAACTAATAGCAGAGGGCTGTTAAAATGGAAAAGAACTTTGCATTTGAAATGTAAGAACAAACAACTTCTGGTAAATCTGTTTAAAAAGAAGGAAGATGTGGAAAGAATTCTTCTTGAGAGGACCAAGAAGGCTGCAATGCAATCGGCTGCCTCTGGATCAAGTTAGAGTCTGCCACGTTTGCCAATGGTGACATTGAACTAATGGACTGATTCATTTGATAACAATCCTCTGAGATGAGTACGGGGCACTCCCAGCATCGTCCAAGCCTGTGTGTCACAAGTGTGCTCACCCATCCTCAACTGTCCTTTCACGATAATGTCCAACATTGGAGGAAATTAGAAAGAGAAGACTGTCAGGCGAGGGGAAAGGGGAGCCGTCCCTGAAGGGACAAGTGTGCTAGGCTGTGTGTTACCAAATGCAAGTTCGTGTGCCTGACCCACAGTCCGGCCAAACAAACGAAAATGGCAGAGTTCGGAGCAGAAAAAGATCTATTGCAGGGCCCTGCAAGGAGACGGGTGGGTCGTGCCCGAAAAAGCCTGAACTCCCTGAAAGGTTTCAGCAAAGCACTTTTGTATTTAGTATGAACTTTTAAAGGCAAGGTGAGGAAGGGGCGTGGTTTGTTGTTTCAAACTTCTTGGTGTCGGCATCCTTTGTTCTTGCCGCAGTCCACCTAGGTCAGGTCAGGTTCCTGTAAACCTCCAACAAGACGAATGTTATTCTCTCTTCTGCAACTTTGTACATCTATATGAATGTAAAAGTTTTATACCCTTAAAGGTCAGAGCCTTGAGAACAGCCTATCCTGCATATTTCAGGCTCTAGGCAACATTCTTTTACAAAAGGTGCAGAGCCAGCACGACTAGGCCCAGGCAACAGAGCACAGGGGTTAAAGTAAAAGAAATAGATCCAGCATGGAGTCAGATGTGTTCTTCCCCATTATGTGTGTAGTAAGGGTCATTACAGAACTGTCTCAATTGACTCTCACCACACACTTTGAGATGGACGTTAGTATGGAATCCGTATTCTAGAGGAGAGAACGAAGGCTCAGAAAGGCTGAGTCACTTGTCCAGAGCAAGACTTTGAATTTAGGTATGTCTGATGTTGCCATCTATGAACTAGAAAGAAAGCAGCGAATGTTTGGCTGGAGGAAGCCAGCCGTGGGGGATGGGCAGTACTCGCTTCCAGAGCTGGGCTGTGAGCTTGGTGGTCCTTCCCAGGGAAATCCGGAATAAAAGTCTGGCTGGCTGAGATCCTGGCTCACAGATCTGAGTTGGCGGGATCCAGGAAGACTAGTCTGTTGGTGGCATTTGGCCTGTCCTGAAGTCAGGGATATTCAGAGAAACACAACCCAGGGTGGGGTGAAGCACACTTCATCTGACCCAAAGCCAAGCCTGACCCCAGCAATCATTAGCTCCTCGGCCTTGGCCACAGCTTCTTGGAGCTGCATTAAAATCCAAGTGGGTCCACTCTGACTGCCGGTTCCCTCGCTGAGGGGAGTGTTGCCAAAAGAGCAGTCATCTCCTGTATTCACGCAATCGCTTATTAAGTCAACGAGCATCTCTTAGGCCTACTGCGTTGCCAGGCTTGGCATGAGACCCTGGAGGTACAAAGGGGCAGGAGGGGCCTCCCCAGCTGCCCTTCCCTTGGAATATGATTGAGTGAGAAGCGCAGCAAACACACACTCCGCTGAGCCTTCAGATCTATGGGCATTTTGTAGATCAAGTAACCGAAAGTAGGCCCTGCACAGAAGCCAATAACTCCCCATGGAAACAGCCATCTGTTGAAGGAAGTTCTGATTCGTGATTGGAAAGCAGGAGATAGTTGGCCACCTCTCGATACAAAACCTTCACAAAGCCTCAGGGCCTCTGATTGGCCCTCTCTAAGACAATCTCCCGTTTCAGACATTTCAGGACTTTTCACCAAAAACAAGCCATGTGGTTAGGGTGTCCAGTCTTCACAGCCCACCCTCCCTACATGGCAGGGGTCTGGCTTTTAAGTTTGAGCTTTCTAGCCACATGAGGTCGATATTATTTTTATGAACTTCCAGGAAAAAGAATGGTCAGTTGAATAACCTGCAAGTGATCTTAGAAGACCCGACCCAGCTCTCAGAAAGGAAAGATGGGGAAAACAAACCACGAAGTAAAAATCAGTGCACTTTCCTTTGCTTAGTTTTAAACCCACCCCTTCATCCTTCGCTCCCTTTGACTGGAACCCCAAAGGCCTGATTTCCTATTTTCAGGTAGTCCTCCTGGGCTGCAATCCTGCTTGGCCTGCAGATAACTTCTGACTTCGGGAAATTCTGTAAAATAAATCTATATATCATCAGGTATATCTGCTCTTGAAACCAAAGACTCAAGGACTTACGCCTAACCCCGTAGCTCAGCAAAGAGGGAAGAAGAAACAGAATTCTTTTGCAAATTGGGTTTGGGTTTGCGGCAGCGCTGGGGTTTGCTCTAAGCAGCTGGGCTGACCGTCCCAGAAAGCCCCCCGGGTCCCTGTGCGAGTCTGCCTGGACTGATTCCTTTTCTTGGCGGCAGCTGGAGGCAGTGGCCTCAAAACCAGCCAGTCCTAGGTTCAAAGTCAGGCTTCCTCCCCTTATATGCCTTGTGTGGTTTCCTTTATACATGAAGCAGGGATGATAATCACACTCGATCAGGATGCCGTGAGATGAAGACATTTGGGAAGGGCTCAGCCCAGCGTTTAGCATCTAGATGGGAGCTCCCTCCCTCTCGTTCCCTCTCAAACCTGAGACTGCACAGGGCTCTGCTCGGGACCTGGTCACCGCCCAATCCACCGTCTTCAGTGGGCTGCTCCCGTGGCACCATTGCTGGAGCTGTCAAAGCACCCAAAGCTTGAACAAAACTGCCAGGAGCTCCTGGTTTTGTGCACCAAGAACACAGGAGGTTTTTTTGTTTTTCTTTTTTTTTTTTTTTAATTAAAGTATAGTTGATTTATAATGTTGGGTTAGTTTCTGCTGTACAGTAAAGTGATTCAGTTATACGTCTATATACATTTTTTATACTCTTTCTCATTATAAACCATGTTTTTATTCATTGTGTGGGCCTTTATAAGTTGAAGCACATGGAGGTATTTCACCAGGGACTTCCCTGGTGGCACAGTGGTTGGGAATCTGTCTGCCAATGCAGGGGACATGGGTTTGGGCCCTAGTCTGGGAGGATCCCACATGCCACGGAGCAGCTGAGCCCGTGCGCCACAACTGCAGAGCCCACGTGCCACAGCTACTGAGGCCCACACGCCTAGAGCCTGTGCTCCGCAACGGGAGAGGCCACTGCAGTGAGAAGCCCACGCACTGCGACGAAGAGTAGCCCCCACTTGCCGCAACTGGGGAAAGCCCTCACGCAGCAGCGAAGACCCAACGCAGCCAAAAACAAATAAATAAAAAATTTAAAAACAGAAAAAGAAAATCCATAGACTGTTTAGTATCTTAGTTTTCAGGTCTCTGAGCAGGAAACCACTGGATCCTGTAGAAACAGGGTTCCCCACCCCCCGGGCCTCGGACTGATACTGGTCTGAGGCCCGTTAGGAATCGGGCTGCACAGCAGGAGGTGAGCGTCAGGTGAGCGAGCAAAGCTTCATCTGCCGCTCCCCGTCGCTCGCCTTACCCCCTAAACCATCCCCCACCCCGTCCATGGAAAAATTGTCTTCCACGAAACTGGTCCCTGGTGCCAAAAAGGTTGAGGACCACTGCTGTAGGAGACCAAGTCCAGGGCTGCCTGCTAAGGCGGGGCGTCGTAGCCTCCAGGCCCCCTTGGTTATCATTTCTGAATGTATCTAGAGGCCATGGCACAGGACACCATTGTCGAATGGGTTTAAACCAATCGTGTTCCTGCTTTCACTGTTTGTTGTCATGGCATCTCTCTAAAGGCAGCAGATTGTAGCGTGAAGAGCTTGGGGCTTAGTGGTAAAAGCTCTGACTCTCCTTCTTCTGTTCATTCATCTGTTTATTCAACAGCTCTGCATTGAGCAACTAGCAAAGAGCGAAGCACAGTGCTGGGCGGTGGGTGTGCAGAGACGACCTGGCTCCTGGTTCAGGGCGCTCACGTCTAGCTGGGGACACGGGACACAAAGGAAGCCAGGTCTAAGTGATGCAGGAGCCCAGAGGGACCATAACTTCTGTGACCACACCAAACCTGTCTTGAGTGTATACATTTATCAAACATTATGCCTTACAGTGAATACGCTTTCTCTGAATGAATCCTCAAAACAAGCCCGTGAAAAAGATACCACCTGCATCCCCATGTTACAGTCATCAAAACCAAAGCTCTGAGATGTGTCACTTTCCCAAAGTCACACAGAGACTGATGGAGAGTAAAACCCAGACCTGCTAGACCCCAGAGCTCCAGCATTTGACAATCCCTTCACATGCTGTTTGTCTCCCCTTGTACCTGAGTTGCCGCCCACACCCCTTTCTGGGTCGTCTGCCATTTAAAACCCCCAAAGCACCTTGATGGTAGGGGTAGGGAGGTAAAATACTTCATGATGCAAAGTATCATTAATAAATTCCTGAGTTTTCTACACAGGGAAGTACTTGCTGAGCTAAGCAAGATTTTGATGCATTTTCAACAGCCCTGAACTTAATTTGAGGCTGAGATATGGTCTCTTATTAAACATGATTGTTCAACTGATTTTCAGATTCTTTTGTGCAGCCAGGCTTAACCACGTGAGGTTCATAAGAGCCGTAGAGTCCTGTCTGGCCCGGCTCTCACTCACTGCGGGGCCACCCAGACCAGGGTGCTATTGCTTCTGGATCTACTGTATCACAACTCAGTGGGACCCGATTCCACAGGAGTCGGACAGCCCCGTTTTTGCGGGTCCCTCTGTCCTACACGATGGTTTCAGCACAAGATTCGAGGCAACCAGGCCCACCTGCCCCACGCACATCCCCTGGCCACTCACGCTCGCCTTAGGGGATGTGGAAGCAGGTCTAATTGCCTCTCCCGTTACTAGAGGTACACGTGGATCAGTTCTAATCCACAAGCTCAGGCTCTTCCTCAAGTGATGGGTCGGTCCATGCACTTCTCAGATGTCTCTTCCGACTTGATTTTTCCAGCGAATGTGGAACACATTTCCCAGGATGGGTGGAAATGCACTAGAAGACTTGCCTGCATATTGTGCAAGCCAAGGGTGAATAAATATTCAAGAGGAGACCGTCTCCTCCCCCGGCTTCCCAAAGGGAAAGCTACTAATTTAGCAGTTTGCTCTCAGCACAATCTCACAATTTTAGTGCAATCTTAGAGCAATCTCACAATTTCACTGCAAGCCACTAATGGAAAGTTACTTTCCCACCTGTAAAGTTACAGCCATCTTTTCCAGCCCTCGAAAGGCATGATTGCTCTATCGGGGTCTCTCCTGAGACAGTGTTTTCCAAGATATTCAACTCAAAGCCACGGGCTCCTTGTTCCTGGCCAGACTCTGAATCAATGAATCCTGTCCTTGAACTTGACAAAGTCTCCTGCCCTTGGCAGGGATAAGGTGGGGACATTCTTGATTCCCACCCATCATGCCCACTCCCTTGCAGTTGATCTTTTTCTTTTCTGTTTTCTTTTTAGTAAATTCTTTTTAGCATCTTTCCAAGA
The DNA here is from genome assembly GCF_964374135.1 of Grampus griseus. Classification (NCBI taxonomy): domain Eukaryota; kingdom Metazoa; phylum Chordata; class Mammalia; order Artiodactyla; family Delphinidae; genus Grampus; species Grampus griseus. The sequence continues at coordinate 4,182,200 of NC_139001.1, forward strand.
TGCTCCTTTCTCAAGGAAAACCAGGACTCCGGTTGGGCTGGGGACTCCTGGAGAAACGCTGCCAGGACACAGAGTGCTGGGTATCCATTCATCCCTCATCCCCACGGTTGTATTTGTGCCCTCCCACCAGCCATTGTTGCCTGGAGCATAACTCACCTGAAATCCACTCCCCCAGGGACAATTCCCCAACCTCAGCTAAGACACTTGCCCTCCTTGTGTCTGTTTCTTCTCTATAAAACAAGTGCTGGCCTGAACCCCAGAGTCTGGCATCTGAGAAGCAGAGTTTGTAACTTGCGATCAAAGAGCCCGGGGCTTTGGGGTTTGGTCACAAATGAGGGTGATGACGAGGCTGGTCTCCTCATGATTTGTTTCACCCAATGGGGACTCAAACCAGGAAGATAAATGTGCAAGGTCCCCACAGTCAGCTGAGCCTGGGCGGTCCAGAAATGATGAGTTGATTAAGTCAGCCTCCAGGCAGACTACCAGTGACCACACCTAATTACTCACTGACCACTCGTGGCCTGACCCTTGGAATTCCACACCTGTGAGTCACTCACCCTCCTCAGATGCTGGGCTGTGTATCCTTCTCCAGCCCGTTTGTTAGTGGTCACCCTGCAGAGCTGGTCCTTCCGCCAGCACCAGGGCCTTTGGTCACCATCAGGCAGGAGGTTAAGCCCTGAGTGCTAGAGAGGGGATATTCTGGGTTTCAGGATTCTACGTGGGCAGTAGTAGAAATAAGGTGGAGTTTTACCCATGCTAGTGTCGAGTATTGGAATTTGCTAAAAAGAAGACAGGAGAGACCCCGATAGAGCAATCATGCCTTTCAAGGGCATAGAGACCTTGGTGAACGGTGTGTGACCCTGTTGACCGTGCTGAAGAGCCATTCAAAGACTATGAGGCCCCCCGGAGATCAGCATCTAGCAGGGAACAGAGCGGAGGTGGTACCCGAGCAGAGGCCAAGGCCACCCAGCAGGAGAGGCTCTGTGTCCAGGCACCACAAGTGGGAATTAGGATCACAGAGATGATGTAACCACTGCCAGAGACACTGACCAAAGCAGAGACAGGGAGGAAGGGACAGCCTGGCTCCTCCCATGTGCCCACCCTCCTGCTGGCCCCACCCCGTGGCCCAGGGTGGCCAGAAGCTGGGGACCAGGAGTCCCCCGAAGTGTAGCTTGTAGAACATTTGGAAGGATGTTCCATGCAGAACATTTGGAAGGATGACTCTGTCATATGTGTGAAGGGTGAGTTGGAGGGACAGAGATAAACCAACAAATGAAGCTAGAAAGGGCTTAAACTGAGGTGACGGCCCTGGTGGGAGAATGACAGGGTGGCTGCAGACCGTGAGGGAAGACAAATCCCTAAGACAGCTAGCTTGCTTGAACTTGAACTTCCCGTGTGACACAGCAGGTCGACTGCACTGACTCACCCGGCACCGCCCCATCTCAGTCAGGGCCCAATCAGGAGAAGAAATTTGAACAGGGAAGGTTTAATGTAAAGAATTATAAACTGTAACAAGGAATAACTGGCACACCTTCCCAAAACCTCACTGCAAGGGCAATAGAGAAAATAAAAAGAAATATAAATACACATATACACATGTGTGTATATGGACATACACATATATATCAATATATAAATACACATATACACATGTGTGTATATGGACATACACATATATATCAATACATAAATGTGTTCACCTTGACTACTCACTCACCTTTTACCTTCCATCTTCTAAAACTGCAACGAAATCAGAAGGCTAGCAGAAGGAGACACCAGTAAGAAACAAACCTATTTATGCCACAGATTCCAAAAAGCCTTAGAAATCTGAGCTACCAGGTGCCAATGAGAGGGTGATGTGGCCCAGTGGTGTGGTGCATAACATACAGTTTGCAAGAACCAATTGCTACATTTCCAAGATGTCCGTGAGTCAGCTTTTAAACATGGCCATTATCAAAACTTAAATTATATAAACTTAGAATTTAAAGTATTTTATTAAAAACAAAGATAAAGGGCTTCCCTGGTGGCACAGTGGTTGAGAGTCCACCTGCCGATGCAGGGGACACGGGTTTGTGTCCCGGTCCGGGAAGACCCCACATGCTGCGGAGCGGCTGGGCCCGTGAGCCATGGCCACTGAGCCTACGCATCTGGAGCCTGTGCTCCGCAACGGGAGAGGCCACAACATTGAGAGGCCCGCGTACCACAAAAAAAAAAAAAAAAAAAACAGAGATAAAACTCTCAGGATGCATCACTTCCTAATTCTTCTATCACGTTTTGCCACCGTCTGCTTTTGAGGGGACCCCGGTCACTTGTGTCTATGTGAAGAATGTGCTACAAGCATCTCTTCCCGAATCTGCCTTCAGTGACGTCACAAGGTAGCTTGAAATGGACCATGATGGGAATATTTACACCACAGGAATCAAGAGACAATAGAAATCAGGGCTGTTTTTTCCTTCCAGAAGGTAGTTGTTAAACATTTACCAAGATGCCACTGGATGCAACTGAAGACATGTGATCTTAGACCCTCCCCATATCCCGCCCCTACTTCACACTAAGAAGACCACCCGTCCCAATCCAGACAGAAGAGTGTGTCCTCTGGGGAAACTGAATCGGAGTCTGGGAAATCGGAGTCTGGGCTTTGGGAACTCAGGCCCAGCAGACAGTGGGTACAGGAGGAAGGACTAAAAATAGGGCAGTTAAGCAAAACTGTCCCCCCAGATGGTGAGACTCGCTAACTCCCTTCCCTTGTTTCCTTTCCAGGATGCCACGCATCAGGGTTACCCTTCCCACACCGAAGGAGGAAGGTGTGGAAAAAGAGACCAGCCTGAGAAGAAAGCCCACAGCCACTCACCCTCAGGGCGCCGAGGTGAAGCGTCTCAGCCCCGTCAGCTAGTTCTTCCCCAGGGTTCGCTGGCCTCAGGGCCCCTCAACGCACAGTCGGACTTTCAGCATCTCACTGTGAACGGAGGCTAGATCACCAAAGATCAGTAACTATTTGAGAAAAATCCTAATGTGAAAGACAGAAACCGAAACCAACCAGCAGGCAAACAGGGGGAGAAGGGCTTGGCGGGAGCCCAGTCCGTGCCAGGTTCCATGCGTGCAGGGCTGGGCTGGGGACCCCATCCCATCCGTGGGCAGGAGCGTCCCCGCAGTGGGTTGACCAGTGTCCCCGCAAAAGACACTGCCAACGGGAGCCTGTGAATGGGGCCTTATTGGGAAAGGGTCTTTGCCTAGGAGTGTAACTTGCACCTGGAGTCCTCCCTGCCTGAAGCCCCTATACTCCCACATGCCCAGGCAGTGGCCACGCGCCCTCCGGGGCATCCCCAGCCATCTTACAGACCAGGAACCCCAGAGACCAAGGGCAACAGCATGAGGTTCCACTTAGCTTACAGATCCTGTGTGCGGTGGGGAGAGAATGTGACGGAAACCCTGGGGGCCCAGGTTTAAAAGTGGCCTCCGTGCCCTTCTCCGTGAACCTCCAGAGACCCTCCAGCTGCAATCAGCCTGCAGCAGGGCCACCGAGCAGGACGGGAGTCCAGGCTCTCTGAGAACCGCCCATTCCTTCTAGAAACACAGGTCTAGTGGTCCATCCTACAGCCGAGAGAGCTGAGCACCCATTCCCCGAAGCCTCTGTCCGCTGCCCACATCCTTGTCCTGAAGCCTCATCTTCTGTTCTCTGGGTGTGGGTGGCCATGATGACTTTGGCTTCTCACCTAGAAATAGGCTCCTATCACGCAGTGATTAACGACATCAGTGTTGATTACTTCTGGACACCTCAGATGCCTTCACTTCTCCTGAAAGCATTTACTTCTAACAGTGACGGCATTCCAGAAACCGTCCTGGGGACTGCCAGCCCACATCCGTCCCCTGGGCCTGCCCCCTGAGGTTCCTCAGGCTGGGAAGGGAGGACCCCTCTTTGTAAACGTTCCCTGATTCTTCCTGGAAAGGTTCACTTCCCCCTCTTGGCTCTGAGCATCTCCAGAAGAGGTCACCAGGAATCTTCTCAGCATCCTGCCCATAACAGTTTCTCAGCATCTCCAGAAGAGGCCACCGGGAATCTTCTCAGCATCCTGCCCATAACAGTTTCTCTGCATCTCACTGTCCAAGCCCCCTTCCAGGCTGGGAGCATAGAAAAAACGAAAAACTGGGACTTCCCTGGTGGGCCAGTGGTTAAGACTCTACGCTTCCAATGCAGGGGGCATGAGTTTGATCCCTGGTCAGGGAACTAAGATCCCACATGCCATGTGGCACAGCCAAAGAAAGATTTTTTTAATTTTTAAAAATTAAAAACAAAATAAGAAAAACCAAAGCCACAGCTGTCTCTAACATGTTAAAGACAAGCACAGTGCCTGGCACACAGTGGGCGCTCAATAAGGCTCCTCCGATCCATGACTGAATGAACACACGCACGGATGGATGAATAAATTAAGGGGAGCCAGTGTGGAATAAATCACAGGGAAAGATAATCACGGGCTGCACAGCTGGGCAACGGGCGATTTTTCATTGACACTCCAGCTCCGCACAAAATTCAAATTCTCATTAGCACACAGCCTAAAACACAATCCTCACTTCTAACCACGACCCTGAGAAAGGCAACGGTGGGGGAACCTTTAATGCCTTCTTCCTATTGATCACAGCCTCGCCAAAAGGAATGAAAAGCTTAGCTTCAAACACTTTGCTGTGAAAGGCTAAAAGGAAGCAAATTCAGCGTGGTATCGTGAGGCCCGGGTCCCTTTCAGGCACACCGCGGCCACCGACTCGCCGGGTTTGTGACTCGCCCCGTGACATGCCGCCGTGCCAACACACATTCTGAGTCACCCAAGCAGATTTAATGCCCTCGCCACAATGACTCTCTCGGCCTTTTCTTCTAAACATGGTTAAAGGGAAGATTCCGACCTACCTAGGAAAGGATTTTAATCAGTTTAGTTCCGGAAATAACTATGGAAATTCAGATTTTTCCATTCTGCTGCTTCTGCACATTATATGCTAACAAATGGCTGATGAAGCCACCCCCAGCCCCGTTCTTTTCTTCCCCAGCCCATCGGGAGAAATGACTTGACTGGCAGCCCTTCTGAATCCCACATGGAAAGGTCTGAGTGAATAAGCATATGAAAAGGCAACAGAAATGAAGCTTCGGAAAATAAGAAAAACCCCAAAATCACCCATCACTCTTCACACACCCTACAGATAACCAGGCCCTCCCATGAAGAGCCCTCCCGCTATCGCCAATTATCTCAGTCCTTGGGAAGCACGAACCTGAGAAATCTAGACAAGGACGTGTGTACGGTGACCAACTGTAAGATGTACGGGTGACCATAAACTCATTTGTAGACTTAAAACAAGCCCGGAAGGTACAGGCTGCACTCGAGGTACGATATTGAAGACACGCCAGGCTGCATCGTAGTCAAGCACTGGGGCAGCATGAAATGAATCATGCAAAAAGCTTGGGGAATGTTCGGGGATTCTTTGGGTGGCTTCCCAGCATCTTGCAGCGTTCACCCTTTTATCCCGTCGCTCAACAGTATTTACTGGCATAACTGCTCCTTTGACCTTTGCAAGAACCCTTTAATGGAGGTGGAGAAGTCTTTTTTTTTTTTTTTTTTTTTTTTTTTGGTGGCCTCACCACACAACTTGCAGGATCTTAGTTCCCCGACCAGGGATCGAACCCTCTCCCCCTGTACTGGAAGCGCAGGGTGTTAACCACTGGACTGCCAGGGAAGTCCTGGAGGAGTCATTTTAAGGGTGAGAAAACTGAGGTTCGTGGAAGAACTTTTGCCAGCATCACAGAGCTATCGAGAGGCAGAACTGAATCTGTCACCCTGGTCTCCTCAAGCAGCCCTGTCACTAACGGTGTTCTTTCTGGGGCCTTTAAAACTAAATGGTGTAAATATTACATTGGAAGGTGAAACCTCCCAAGGGCGCTTCAGATGTTGACTGAAGTTTAATTGGTGTGCGCCTTTTTTACAAGCATGTCTTTAGCTCTTAACCAGATTTGCGGAAGTAAAATCTCTTCAGGCACCATGAGGCTCTTGGTCTGAACCCTGCACGAGGATTGAAGGTACGTCTTGCCCTTCCTGTCAGCTCGCAACCTTCTGCAGAGTTGAGGGGCAAGAAAAGGGAAGCTGAGGGCTCGGAGGCCCCCCTAGGATATACCCCCAGCCCCGGGATTGTCAAAGGGCCCTGCTCCGAGCGGATCATAGGAAGTCATTGCATAGCAGCCAGAATTCGTGTGTCTAGTGGTCGGCTAGTCCGAGACCAGGGTCCCTCAGTCTCAGCTCTACCGACATCCGGGGCCAGTAATTCTTTGCTGGGGGCCATCAGTTCATTGTAGGATGCTCTGCAGCTTCCCTGGCCTCCACCTACCAGATGATGGGAGCATCCCCACCCCAGGGGAGACAACCAAAAATGTCTCCAGACACTGCCCGATGTCCCCCAGGGACATAATGGCCCGGTTGTGGCAGATGTGCCTCACTCTTTCAGTCACTGCCCACAGGTAGATATTCTCTCCCAGTATTTCTCTGGAGTGCATTGTTTCTTGCAAAGAAAATGCAGACTGTGCCCCGAGGCTGTGGACAGAGCAGCCCCGGACCTGAGCACGTGCTCTGTGTGCCCCGGGGCTGCTGGCGAGCACCTTGTAGAGGCTGTGGAACTGGGTCATCACAGGAACCTTGTGCAGCAGGTACTATTATCATCCGATTTTATGAATGAGGAAACTGCGAATTCCCAAAGATTCCCCAGGACGGTAGTATTGAGGGCTCTTTGGGCCTCACGCTCAGCTGTCCCCACTCCAGCAGAGGCCCTCACTTCCCGAAGGCAGATCTCAGTGCTGTGGCCCAGACAACGGCTAGACCACCCTAGACACGACCGTTGAAGCTGTGTCCGTGATGCGTGTGTTAGTGACCCCGTATGGTAACGAACCCACGTGTGTGTGTGTGTGTGTGTGTGTGTGTGTGTGTGTGTGTGTGTGTGTGTGTGAGTGCATGAGAGCCGGCTCTAGGGAAGTAAACTCTTAGTATTTTGCAGAAATGTCAGGCCACCATCAGTCACTCAGAAAGCAAAAAATAAAAAAATTTTAAAAATTGCTGCAAATACAAGGTGCCTACAATAAGTAATCTAATTTCCTACGAGCCCTTTTGCCTAAACGAGCATCATTCCATATGAAATGTCCCTGGATATTTTAGGATCCTGGCAGGCACTGCTTGTACGTGCACCATCAGGGGTATAAAGGAGCTTTCCTTGGAGGGTCCAAAACCACAGGCAAAGAGGAGTAAAGTGTTTTTTAATGCTGAGTGGACCTTTTCAAACATTTAGCTCACCGAAAACCATTGCTCTGGAGAGATGAAATCTCAGGGGCTTGTATCCACACAGAGTGTCACCCTGGAGCTTAAGACTGAAGCCTGGTCCTTCCAGAAAGGAGCTCTGCGGACCTTCCTGCACTAATCAGCCACCCCACTCACCCCATTCAGGGCAGATTCATGTGTGTCCCCAAATTCTGTGATACTGGGCTTACCTTAGATGGAATGTCTCCTGGACCCCTGGTTGGGGGTCAGTGTCCTCACAGGAGGAGCCCAGCAAAGGCAGAATTTCCACATTCCTAAAATGTTGGGTCACATCCCTGAGCTGTTGTCTCCTGGGGAGACCCTGAGAAAAGGCCAGCTGCGAGTGAGTTAAAATTCCTCACTGCTCCGTCAGAGATCTGAACACAAACACGCACGGGGTCTCATCCCAGTTTGCTGCCAGGCTCCTGCGAGGACTAAAGTCCGTCGGCCAGCGAAGAGTTTTATGCCCACAGGATTTTCCATCTGGGGTTTTCAGTGGCATTATTTTTCTTCTTCACTTTCTGGGAACCCAGTAAATTGCTCATACGTTGAACCAAGTGGAAAGCATTTATCCCTGACTGACAACAGCCTGCCGTCAGGGTGGCTTGCGGTGGTCCCGCTGGTCGCTGCCATTCGGAGCACAGTGCCAGGCGGGAGGGAGGGGCGCGGAAAAGCTTCCCCATCTCGGGCTCCAGCCAGGGCCTGCCGTGGAGCTGATGGCTGCTTTCCTCCCCAGCCCAGACCCCACCCTACGCTGGAGCTCCCGCCATCCACATGGGGTCCAAATGCCATCACTTGCTAAATGACTAACAGTGTTATTACTATCTCACGAGGCTGGCATTTTCAAAGATCTTTCCATTACAAAGGACGCCAGAAGAATGGGCCTCGCACGGCAGAATTCAGACTCTGGCCTCTGTGTTTGAGGAGGGCCAGCGTCTTCTGCCCAGCCCTTCTTCCCCACCAACGCCCACCTCGTACCCCAAACCTGGCACATGACCTCTGTCCACCCCAGGTCCACATCCGCGAGGTGGGCAGAAATTGTTTAAAATGTTATTCTGTACCCTTGACCTGGGCCTCTGTCATCACATCTGCAGTGACACCATCCAGTACCGCTGTTCCCGAGAAGGATGTTATAGCCAGAGATCAAAGGGAAGGCGTTTGAGTCTGTATAAGCAAGTCTTCAAGCCCCAGGCAGGGCAAAGAAGGGGATTTCTGGAAGGACCAGAGAGACCTTAGTCACTGGAGCATCCCACAGATGGAGCCTGCATCCCGGAGACCTGTAGGGTCCGCGACACTGTGTGCTGAGCCCTGCGGGGAGACGAAAACTCCACACGATACGTCTAGATTCAGTTCAGCCTCCCTCCCTCTGCACCTCAGCGCAGGAGGAAGCAGCTGGTGATTCTCCTGGGCTTCAGAGAAGGCAGAAATGCAGAAAAGAGCCAGGGGCATCCCCCCGAGTACCCGAGTACGCCGTGGTCCAGAGAGGTATGGGACGGCAGAAAGAGACCCTTGAACAGGGCTGTCAGAAGGAGCCCTGCATGAGGACCAAGCAGGCAAGAGGACATCTCAGCAGATGCCGACAGGGGTGGGGGAGCTGGGCATCTCTGAACTGACCCAAGATGGGGCCTCAAAAGAGAAATTCAGTTGAATTGTTTCTGATACGCCTATGGTAGAGCTGAGCTTGGGGTGCAATCAGCGCCCCACTTCACACTGGCTACGTGCTAAGTATGTTTCTGTCTGAATTTAGGCCACCAGAAAGCACAGAGCAAACCTGCAACCCTTTTCTATTCTCAGGAACCTGCATTTGGGTCATAATTTTCTCTGATTTCACTTTGCCATGCTGCTCTTATTTCTCCTTGATCTTGGTGTCTCGCCTATGGTTATGCCGTTATCCCACTACCCACATTATTATTATCTGACCTGAATCCTATTTGGAACAAGGCAAGGCATATATGGACCTGAGAACATATGTGTGTATCAAGTAGATAGTTAAAGTAAGTTATAACCCAGGTTTCAAAACTCTCAGGCATAAAGCCCTCTGAGAAGGGGGACCCTTCCTGCAGGAGGTTGGATCTGAGGCCTGGGGGCTGCAGGAGGCTATCCACCGTGGGCCGGCAGGGGAGCTGAAATGCACAAGGTGCTTTCCTATAGGATAGCAGCCCCCAAATTCACAGGTGAGACTTGGATCCTGGTCCGGGTTGACCTTTATGTTGGCAAATAGCTCTCTATGCTCATTGGTCCCATCAGAGGTGGAGCTGGTCATGGCAGCATTGGGGCATCAAGTCCTTCTCTGAGCTCCCGCCGAGGCTCAGCTGCTGAAGCCCCCGCTGCTCCTGTGGCCCAGGTAGAGCTGGTGAGGGCCCAGCAGAAGCGGCCATTCTGAGAGCGCGCTTTCTAACTACTAGTAAAGTGGGTTTACTTGGTGATGCACAGGCCAGGAATTTACTCACTGCAAGGCTGGAAGAAGAGCGTCATGGATGGGTTAACTGGTAAATGAAGAGTCTGTCTTGACCAGAGAAAGAGAGAGAACTTAAACCACAGAACCTCGGCAGGGAAGGTTCAAGGCCCATGTCGTATGGCCTGGGGGAACACGGGGCATATATGAGGATCGGTTCTGGGGCCCAAACCCTTTGGGCAGACACAGCAGGTGGGGACATTTCTGCACCAACTTTGTGCTGACAGGGGCACCTACCAACCATCTTCCCTCCCTCAAACACAGGGCATGAATTTTTTTTTTTTTTTTTTTTGCGGTACGCGGGCCTCTCACCGTTGTGGCCTCTCCCGTTGCGGAGCACAGGCTCCGGACGCGCAGGCTCAGCGGCCATGGCTCACGGGCCCAGCCGCTCCGCGGCATGTGGGATCTTCCCGGACCGGGGCACGAACCCGCGTCCCCTGCATCGGCAGGCGGACTCTCAACCACTGCGCCACCAGGGAAGCCCCAGGGCATGAATTTAAAAAAAAAAAAAAACACTCACACTCAAATTCTTCTCCTTTTATATCATTTCATCCAAGTTAATCTCTTGGGCTTTGCCTTTACGGTAGTACTCTTTTCTTTAAACACATTTATTCGGTTGATCATCTATGCTGTAAATATTTGTATTATCGTCAAACATGCCACCTAATGCCAAACATGCTTTTAAAACTTAGACCCGAACGCCTTTTTAGGAAAAAAAAAACTTTATTAAAAAAAAATAACTTACAAATGGAAAGAACTCTCTGAAATACTAGGTTTGTTTCGTGCGCCGTGTTACAGACTGGAATAGTGTTGCTTTCTTTATTTTCAATGTAACTTCACAATAATATTAATGTCACAAACTGCATTACAGAGCAGTTTTCGTTCCATATCCCAGACCGGGTCAAAATACCACACAGATAGAAAACTATCGTAAATAAAACATTTCAGCCAAAACCGGCATGTATTTATATATATATTTATATGTATGCGTGTGTGTGTATGTATATATATATATATATACTTTCAAAACAGCTAACAATTAATGTCATCCTTAGTCAAAACGGAAATCAAACTAATGTCGAAACTACAACACTGAATATATGTCAGCATTATACCTCCCATACAATATTTAAAATATATTTAAACTTTCAAATACATTTAGAAGGTACATCAAGGGTGAGAAAAATAAAGTCTTAAGATTTAAATACAAACCACCATATAAAACCTTCGGGGAGCACAGAAAAGTCCTATTTTACAGAAGTGCAGGCAAGGCTGTCCCGCAGCTGCTGTGACAAGCAGCGGGGACTGCTCGGCACAGCCCCGCACGGTGGGTGCCACTCCGTCGGGACACACGGCCAGGTGACAGACAGCCGCATTGGCACGAGAGAGAGAGAGAAAGGAGCCACAGGGACGCACGTTCCCCTTTTCACGCAACCGCGGCATCAAGCCTGAAGCCACTTTGCTTTACTGTGGAAAATGACGCAGCCCAGTGCCCTGCTGGGAGCAAGCACCCATCCCGGAGGCCGTGCAGAGCGCGTCACTTGGTGTTTTGCTCCAAAGCCGAGTACTCGGTCTCCGACACTCGGGAGGCATCGATGAGCTTGGTGAGACCCGTTTTGGCCGAGTACTTGAAGATGAAGGCTTTCATCAGCTCGTACCTGTAGTTGCGGTTGATGAAGCTGTAGAGCACGGGGTTGACGCAGCAATGCACCAGGGACAGGCACTGCGTGACGTGCAGAGCCGTGAAGAGGAAGTTCTCCAGCTGGCAGGTGAAGGGGATGTAGTGGAGGATGGAGAAGATGTCCAGCAGTACCACGACGTGGTAGGGGAGCCAGCACACGAGGAAGACCACCACGTAGGAGAAGATGATCTTCCGGCTGCTGTGCTTTTCCTGGTCGCTGGAGGAGGAGATGGCTCGGGCGAGCAGGAAGTAGAAGACGGCAATGATGGAGAAAGGGAGGGCAAAGCCCAGGACCACGGAGATCAGCTCCATGCTGATCAGCCACTCCTTGACGCTGTGCTCGGGGTAAAACGACCGGCAGTAGGTCTCATTGTTCGAAGCGGACGTGACAGTCTTCAGGTAGTAGGTGTCGGGCAGGGACACGCAGAAGGCCAGGAGCCACGCCAGGACACACACGGCACGACGCGCCATCTTCTTCTTGCGGCTGGAGGTGTTGGTGAAGTAGGCGACAGAGAGGTAGCGGTCCACGCTCATGCACGTAAGGAAGAAGATGCTGCCAAAGAGGTTGATGGAGAAGATGAGGTGAGTGACCTTGCACGTGAGCTCACCCATGGGCCACTGGTTATGCTGCACGAGGCTGACCACCCAGACCGGGATGGTGACCACCACCCACAGGTCGGCGATGGCCAGGTTCAAGACGTAGCAGTGCGTGTCGTAGCCCGTGGTCTTGGCCTGGATGTTCACCCAGACCACCACGGAGTTGGCGATCATGCCGATCACGAAGATGAAGAGGTAGATGAAGGAGAGCGTGTGCAGCAGGGCGCTCTTGTTGGGCGTGTTGGCGCACTGCACAGTGTCCACGACGATGCAGTCACTGCTGTTGCACGGCCAGCTGATGTCGGAGAAGTTCCCCGGCTCCGAGTAGTCGAAGACGTGCAGATCCATGGTGTCACGGGCAGCGATCAGACGGCCTACGTGCAAAGGCAAACGAAAGGATGGAAGACCAGAACGGCTCCATTAGCCAACACTCCAGATCTGTAAAACGCTTTCCCAGTGCCCCTGTGCGCTCAGCGCTTTCCCCGTAGCTCCCTAGTATCTTTGCGAAGAAAGGAGAAAAGAAACCAAACATAACAGAATCTGCAGAAGAAAACACACCCAGATTCTAAATCCCTGTGGATCTAAATCCATCTCTCTCAAAGAGAGAAACAATGTTTGCTTTCTCTGTCTTTGCAGGGTTGTGTTCTCAAGACATCGTCAGCCTGGCTGTGCCCAGGGTGTGAGACCGACACAGTCCGGAGGCCAGAGGGACATCAGGCCCTGAGTCTCAGGCCCAGTAGTGCCGAGGGCCCGCTCATTCTCTGCTGGGGAGGGCAGAGCCATCTCACCTATGTCCCCAAGAGCGGCGGGGTGGGTCTCTTCCTGGCACTGGTGTATTACAAGTGTCCTGATCGCCTGTCTCAGGTCCACTGCGGTTTGCAGTCAGGAGGCCCCTGGAGATGCGGGCAGCGTGTGGCACGCCCTGCAGCTTCCCTGCACCCCAAACCTGCAGCCTCTGACTTTGCCATGTGGTTCACAACTCAGCGCAACCAACCAGCTGTCTCAAAGTGTGGGCCATTGCCTAGTTTTCCATCTTCTATTTGTCCAGCTGCTTCAAGAGTAACTGGTGTCAAGACCCAAAGCACAAAAACCACCACCTGCTGCATCTCTGGAGGGGCTGACTTTTCTCGTCTTCCCTGCTGACCCGGCATGAGGTCAACACTCTCAACTGTCACCATTTTAACACCCATGGAGAACCCAGGCCCGAGGCTCCACTATGCCTGGAAATGATTCCCCCACAAACACCAGCTTCGAGAGCTGCCCAGGGCTGTCTTCTGCTGACTGGTCCACCCAAGGGCCCTGAAATCCCTCCACCACCTGCCGTGGGATGGCAGCCTCACTGCATGACTACGGGAAGGAAGATGTAAAATGAAACTATTCAACCTGAGGGTGCCCTGATCGGAGTTATCACCTGGAGTAAGGAGTCTGTGCTTCCTTTTCACCTGTTGCAGGTAATGACCGACCACGGGCCAAGCTTATTTGCCAAGTTCGCTTAAAGTGGACTCCAGGGCTTCCCTGGTGGCACAGTGGGTTACGAATCCACCTGCCAATGCAGGGGACATGGGTTCGAGACCCTGGTCCGGGAAGATTCCACATGCCGCAGAGCAACTAAGCCCATGCGCTACAACTACGGAGCCTGCGCTCTAGAGCCCACGAGCCACAGCTACTGAGATCACGTGCTGCAACTACTGAAGTCCGCGAGCCTAGAGCTTGTGCTCCGCAACAAGAGAAGCCACCGCAGTGAGAAGCCCGCGCACGGCAACGAAGAGTAGACCCCGCTCGCCGCAACTAGAGAAAGCCCGCGCGCAGCAACGAAGACCCAGCACAGCCAAAAATAAATTAATTAATTATTTTTTTTAAAAAATAAAGTGGACTCCAGGCCACATGTAAGAGCTCCCAGAGGATGAGGACTATGGTCCCTGGGTCAGTGCCCAGGTGACCGGGCTAAGGGTCTGCAGAGGCCCAGCTGGGAAAGCACCCATCTGGCGATCAGACCTTCCTGGATAGGGCTTCAGGTTCCTCACTCATTAGTGTTTAATTTGAGACGAGCTAACCTGTCGTGTGCCGCTGCTTTCTCAGGACACCAGCACACATCTCACGGAGCTGCTTAAGAATTCACGGGCCTGAGACAGAACCTAACACAAGCAGACACTCAAAACTCCATGCCCGCCCCTCCCCCTCTCTTTACCTATTAGAAAGCACAGGCTCACTTAGCTTTTGCTCCACGTTCAAAACTGACTCTTCCCAGCTGCTGGGAAACGTCCTGCCCTGGAGGGAGACGCAGGAGCCCCGCAGAGAGCGCGGTTTGATGCTCTCACCTCCAGGCTTCGTGAACAGAATCCCAAGAAGTGAGACCGTCTGCTGCCTCCCAGGGCTGCCTCCAAACTCACGGCAGAGGACCTGCTCTTGAATCCCGTTTAGGGAGACAGCCCTCAGGCTCCTGTCCCTTCTCCTCTGTGGGTTGTAAGCGGCCTCTGGTTCCCCTCCAGGTGACCTGACCACACCTCAGTGTCCCCTGCCGCTGACGGAGATGGCTGGACCTCCCAGGAGGTGGCTGGAACCGCGGGCCCTGCAACCGGGAAGCCTGGTGGTCCTCAGTCACCCCACCAGGAGGACCCTCGGGCCCTGGGACCACCAGCTTGTCGCAAGACCTGACCCGTAGCGCGCCCACGCAGAGTCAGCCGGGTCAAGTTAGGACAAATAAACTGCTCACGTTAAGAGACTCTGGAATGCCCTGTCCTAAGAGGCAGCTCCAGGACCCCAAGAGGACATGGACACACAGAGGACGCCTCTGCGAAGCCAGGCCGCCGACCCACTGGATGGGCCTCAGCGTGGGCAGCCACCCCCAGACCAAGCCTTCAAGGTACTACTGCCCCCTCCCGCTGCCCGGGCTGCTCACCTGCCTGGCGCTGACTGCGCCCGCGGCAGCCCTGACCCCAGATGAGGGCAACGGGGGATTTGCGCTTTCCTCGCCTGCCTGGCTCTAGCGTGCTGACGCTTCTCCCCCGTTTCCTTAAAACGAAACACATTTGCAGCATGGCTTAGTTTTATAAAGCGCTTGCACCCCGTGACCTCATCTGCCCCGAGCCCCTGCAGAGCAGAGAAGCTCAGCTAGAGGACGAGCCACAGCCCCGCCACAGCCCCACAACGGTGGGCTGGCCCCTGGCTGGGGCTCCTTCGTCTGCCCGCACTGGCACAGCCCTAGCAGGCCTCGGCGGACACAGCCAGAAACCCTGGAATGTGGGTCATTCACAGGGGCTGGAGGAAAAGGAAGGACCCCCAGCCTGTGCTGGCCTGACTCGGCTGCCGTGTCCTCACCTCTGTCTTCAACCCAAGGAGTCATTCCGCTCGCTGGGACACTCTTGTGCCCTGCAGGGTCCAGGTGGCGGGGCACTGCTCAGTGTGGACAGAGGGACGCACGCACGCAGGGGACCTCGGGGAAATGCCAGGCGTCTGTGTCCCTCTAAGACCCCACTTCTCCCACACAACAGACCGTCCGCACTCACACCACTGGGGCTGGGCCAGCCCTCGGTGTTTCCTGAGCTGGAGCCGCGGTGGGAAAGGGCTCAGGGACCCTGAATCGGTCCTTTGGTTTCTGCTCTCTGGGTGATGAAAACCTGATTTAGTGATCACTGGTCCTCTGAGCCCAAAATGTTACTCGTGAACCGGGCACGTCACTCCCTGCAGCCGTCCTTTTCCCTCGCTCCTGGACAGCATGAGGGAATCTTCCAGAAAGGGCTGAGGGGAGAGCAGAGGCTGGGGGGCTCCTCGCTGGAGCTTGAAAGCCAATTGGCCGGGCTTCCCTGGTGGCGCAGTCGTTGAGAGTCCGCCTGCCGATGCAGGGGACGCGGGTTCGTGCCCCGGTCCGGGAAGATCCCACATGCCGCGGAGCGGCTGGGCCCGTGAGCCATGGCCGCTGAGCCTGCGCGTCTGGAGCCTGTGCTCCGCAACGGCAGAGGCCACAGCAGTGAGAGGCATGCGTACCGCAAAAAAAAAAAAAAAGAAAGCCAGTTGGCCCCACTGATCAATCATCAATCACCGATCACCTATCACTGATCACCCATCAGCCCAGGAGATGAGGCCAGAGGCCCATGCCTTGACCACCAGCCTCCTGCTGGGGAACCCACCCACCCCGACCCCACGGCCGAGGCTCCAGTGGTCCAGAGAAGGAACAGAAGCACCAACAGAGGAGGTTAAACAGGCAGTGCAGTAATCCAGTCCTTCCCCGATTTAAGCGGGAAGCTGAAGGGGGAAAAAAAGAAGGAACGCCAGACGATAGCGTAGCTTCGGTCATTTGTTATTTTACATGCATTCTGCTCTGGAAACAAACAAGGGCTCTTTCCAGAAAAGAGACTATTATGATATAAGACAATCTGCCATGTTACGTCACATGTGGTCCGTGGTTGTCTGAGCGTGTGTCCCAGAGGTCTGGGGCTAACGGTGTGCGCCTCTCACTGCCCCACTGAAGACAAGAATCTTCCTAAGTCACTGGCTTAGGTTTTAACAAGTGATGCTCTCAGATCTCCTGACCCAAACAAACACATGACACAGCAACCACGAAATATCGACCCAGGCCCCTGGTTCCCCAAGACCTGGCCAAACCTGAGGGAGGAGGGGGTGAGGGAGGCTTTCCACCGAGCCCCTGGGGCCACTCAAACCCCCTGAGATCCTGCACCAGTCTCATCTCCAGGAAAAGCGGGAGTGGGGATCACCCCATCCACTGTGGAGGCCCCACTGCCTGTGCCAACCAGGAAGGACCTGCGGGCCCGACACTCTCGTATACACAGTGACACCTCCCAGCCGTGTGGCTGGGCTGCGGACCCCAGGGCCTGGAACAGATGCCCTCGTCCACTGGGACCTGACCCCCTCTGCTGGAATAAACCAGCAGTTCTGTTCCTGTCAGCTTGGGCCAGAGCTGAGGAGGGACTTCTGGGTGTTAGTCCCACCTGCCCACTGCCTGCCTCCCTGTGGGCCAGGCCCCCCGCCAGGGTGGACAGGAGAATGAGAGACCACTTCTGACACAGGTCATAACATCTGCATAAAGATTCCTGATGGAAGGAAAAAAACAGGGCTTGGAATAAAAGATTCTTACCATTGTTTGTTCACACCATTGTTTAATTTTACAAGTTCTCCTCTCAAAATATATATTCCCAGGTCCCCAAATGTACATGCAAAAATGTTTACTGAAGCACTATTTATAAACCAGCAAAAAACTAGGGACAACATAAATGTCTACCCATGGAGGACAGCAAACCACTTTCTGGAGTATAATGCAGCTGTACAAAGAAATAGGAAACCTCCTTTTACAAACGTGGAAAGTTACACTTATACATATACCGTAATCTCATGTATGTTAAAAAAAACCCCAAAATTATGTGTATTTTTATAGATAAATATATGGGTGTAAAGGAATGGGAAAAAGATCTGCAGTAAGTATAACTTTGGGTTGGGAGTGTGGGATGAGGGGACAAAGGGGGAACTGTAGTTTCTACTCTATATGCTTCCGTATGATTTGAAACTTGCTATCAAGAATTCTGTAAATGTGAATAGAGGGAGGAATGTTTCCCAGAACAGTAAAGGTTCACGGCCCATTTTTTTCTAGACCAGGGAGATCCCACTGAGAACAAAGGAGTAATCATCACTTTTCATTCCCTTTTCCCCAACACGTACTGCTTTATCTCACCGAACCCCCCTCCAGGGATCACTTCCCACAGATTCCATGCCCAACACCTGCTTCTGGAGAGCGTCGCACTTCTGCCAGGACAGGAAGTGGATTTTCCTACAGCCTGAGGATGGAGGGCCAGCATCCGTCCATCCCGCCTCCCGCACCGGCCTGGGGTCTGTAAAGGAACTCATCTGCCACTCGCATCCCCAAATGGTGGAAGGGAGATGCACCACTCATTTCTCAGGCTTATTATTCATCAATCGAGTATCCTTGGCAACCACTTCAAGCGGCCTGACACATTCAGCTGCTTCCAAATGGTTGCCCTGCGCTCACCAGGCCAGCTGGGGGCAAAGCCAGAATGAGAATCTCCAAGTTCAGGGTCCCCATGGGGTGGCAGTTTGGCCTGCAAGGAATATGTCCTTTCACTGGCCAAAAGTCACTCCCCTCCAGGACACAGACTGCCACGTGTTCAGGTGTCTGGCCGGTGTTCCCCAAAAATGCCTTCAGTATGTTTGCAATTTCCGATCACAATCCCGGAAGACCCTTCCCGACCAACCCCTGAGCCCCTCGCTCCCCAAATAAATTCCATCCCAGATATCCCCTCTGTTTCTCCCGGCTTCTCCCAGCCCGGCCGCGCATCTCCAGTCCGTGTCACTGGGCTATTGGTGTGTTTCCCCTCATCCTCAAGCTCCCACCCCACGACGTCTTACTCTCTGTGTACAGAGCAGCCAGCAATGGCACCTGGACAAAGTAGGTGTTCAATGAATTCATAGTCAATGAATCGACCATGAATCGACCTCCCCCAAGACCAGAAATCTGAGGTTATCAATGGAAGTGGAGGCCCAGAAGGGACTTTTCTGAAATCCTCACAGAGCTAAGATAAACATCACCGGTTTCTATGTCCCCAGATGTTTGTGGAGCCCCTTCTGTGAGGGGCACTGCTCTGGGGCATAACAAACTGGAACCAATCACACCCGTCTGCCCCCAGGAACTCGCCAAGTAACCGAGAGGTTCAGGAAGGCAGGAGGGCGGTGCCGGACCCCCAAGGAGAGAGGGGATGGTGGGATGCTCAGTGATATGCCATGAGGAGGGTCACTGAGTCTGGCTGAAACAGTCAGGCGGGGCCTGTCCACGCAGGAGCCACCAAGGCCTTGAGCAAGGGACTGGCTTTGGGGCAGAAAAGGAGGAAAGAGGTGACACAAACCACGGAGAAGGCTTGCACTGGAGGCTGGGTGCAGGTCAGACTGGAGGCAAAAGCCAGGATGCCGTGCAGAGAGGCGAACACAGGCCAGGCCGCCCAGGGCACCAGCTCGGACGCCAAGGGGCCCTCTGGGCCCTCCAGGACCTCTGCCTGCAGGTGGTCTTGTTAACTGGTCTTCTGCAATTGGGACTTGTGTCCTCCCAGGGTGGAATTTCACGGAGCAGCTCAGTGTTGTCCCAACAGGATGACCCAGCTCGGCTAATCTAGCTGCTGGGCACCTGGAAACTGAGGTCAGACAGGCAGCAGGACCAACAATCTCAGGGGTGCGGCTCGTACCAGCTCTCATCACTCTCCCCACTCCCAAGGGACTCTCCAGTGGCACTCAGCCTCTGGTCTCCTGTGAAAGCCCTGCCCCTTCTACTACTCAGCCCAGTGCAGTCTGCGTAAAGAGGGCCCGCATCATCTGTAAAGGTCATTAGGAAACCGCACGTCATTGGCGTTTGTTTCACTTCTTACCAATCCTGCATTAGATCTACGGGAAAGTCCAGGAAAGCTTCAGCCCAAGCCTGGGAGGCCACCTGCTGGGGCTGAGAGCAGAATGGGGGCGGCGTGTCCCCCACCCCGTGTCGCGCAGACAGAACAATGCTGTCCTGACTGCTTACTTTACACAAGTCAAGAATTGCTCTGAATCACTCGAACACTTAAAACAATAATAGAGAGAGAGAGAGAGAAAGAAAAATCCAAGCCCTAATTCAGATATGGGCCGCCTATTTCCAGAGTCCTCAGACACACTACACACGGACACACAGGGCAGCCTTGTCCACTGTAAGTATTGGGGGAGATAAAACGAACCCCACATCCAGAAACCTGATCTGCTCTATTGTGCTTAGCAGCCCAACAGGGAAGCAGTGCCGGACCCAGAAGGGCAGATCCAGAGATTCCCACGGCACAAAGGCTGCCGTCTGATGGGTGTAAACAGAGCCCTGATTCCCACCCAGCTTAGTATCAGGATGAGGTAGTGGGAGGTCAGCCAGCCCAGGACAGCCACTCACCTCCGGCTACACACAACGGGGTTCCCAGGAGAACAGGACGCAATCTTAGACAAAATTAAGCGAAGACCCGACCAAGATTTCTGTTACAGTAAGAGAACTGGAAGATGCTAGCCACCAGGCTGGCAGGGCCCTCACCATGCGGTCCCCATGCGGCCCCCTGCACCTTTATCTGTCCCTTGACCTAGAGTGGTCCAAGGCCACCTGAGGTGGTCTCAGCCCCTCCACCTTTAAATGCTTGGAACAAAAAAAGAAGGGGTCAGCTTCCAAACCTACTTGGGGCTCAGCAAAATTTTCACTATAAAAATATGTAATTCTCTCATCACTTGAAGAACCAAGCAACGTTTGTTTTTTTCCAATTCTAAGCTAGTAGATTCTTATGTAACCAAAGTATCAAAGATTCCCTGCAGAAAACCATTAAGGATTCAAAATCAGAGGACTCCCCCTTTTTTCCTTTCTTTCTTTTCTTTCTGCTTGCTTGCATTTACTTTAATAAGACATATGTGTCCCAGAGCTACAATTTCCTGGACTTTAAAAACACTTGACACGACACACAGATGTCCACCTACACACATGCAGTTCGATTGGAAGCCCTTCTAATACTGTTTTTGCTCCTGAGTAAAACCAAGCTCCTTGGTTGCCTGTACGAAAAGGACAAATACTTTCTAGCCCCCAATTTCATTCGTGTTCTGCAAAATCACTGAGGACCATCTCAAGTCCTGAGTTACTCTTGGGGCTCACAGAATGACTCTCTTTCAGTCTCAGGTTTGAGTGACCAACTTCCCTTGTGTCTCCTGGAAAACGGGAGCCTCTCTGCCTGGAGTGATCACACAAAAAGCCACTGTTCCTGATTAAGTAGGTTTTTTTGTTTGGGTTTTTGTTTTTTTTTTTCCATCCAGAAAGCCTATACTTTGCCTGTTCTGGACCTGATTAGAAAACATAATACCTTCTCCAGTCTCTCAAGACTTGCTGTTAATATGGGATAACCTCACCTCCGAAGTCCTGACTCAGTTAAGCATCGTCATGCTGCCCGGACTGTACTCTCTGGAACTTTTTTTAAAACTACGATTGCAGTGCACACCCCTTTAAAAAACTCAGATGGGCGGCAAAATACAGGCATTTCTCAATTTTCTTTTGCTTTTCCACTCTAATCCCGTGCAGCCCTCCTCCCCCACCCCGGTTTCCAGGAGGCTGTGGCATCAGGCTCCGCAGTTGTGTGCACACTGGAGTGTTTATTGCAGAGACTGGGGAAAAAAGAGCAAATTGTTTCCAAGCTAGAGCTCCCATGTGCAACTCCGCTTCAGAAAAAGACTCTGCATCTGGGGAAACTCAAGGGCTGATGAAAGAAGGGCAAGCAGTTTATCCATTTAAAATCTATGGGAAGTTAAGCACAGACACCAGCAGCCTCCACTTTCCTTTCTAGGCAAGCCTATTTGATCTCTGCATTTTCCTGGAATAAATAAAGGGACACAAAGGCAGCATCGGCGCATTTAAAAAGAAAAGAAAAAGTTACCACATTAAGATTTTGCAGAATGAAGTTTCAGGGGATGTCAGGGCATCAAATACCTTCAAAGGGCTGTAAACCATTTCAGGGAGGCCTCTTCTACATCTGGAAAACGTAATTATCCTGGTGTGAGCAAGTGAATTGAGAGAA
This sequence comes from Grampus griseus, assembly GCF_964374135.1. NCBI lineage: Eukaryota > Metazoa > Chordata > Mammalia > Artiodactyla > Delphinidae > Grampus > Grampus griseus. Next base: position 4,203,821 of record NC_139001.1, read on the forward strand.
AAGAAGGAAGGAAAGAAGAAAGAAGGAAGGACAGACTGAAGGAAGGAAGAGAGAGAGAGAGAAAGGAAGAAAGGAAGGAAGGAAGAAAAGAAAGAAAGAAAAGAAAAGAAAGAAAGAAAGAAAGAAAGAAAGAAAGAAAGAAAGAAAGAAAGAAAGAAAGAAAGAAAGAAAAGAAAAGAAAGAAAGAAAGAAAGAAAGAAAAGAAAAGAAAGAAAGAAAGAAAGAAAGAGAGAGAGAAAGAAAGAAAAAGAAAGAAAAAAGGAGACAGCCAGTCTGACTTTTACAACTTCTCATTCTCCCTGGAACTTACAAGTCTTGGCTAGCCACCCAACCCTGACCTCACTGCAAAGTTTTTACTTTCCGTCACCCCTCAAACCTTTATGCAGGCTAACAAAATTCGTTTTACTTTAGGAGTATAATTAAATTGCAAAATCCTACACTTGTGTGTGTGTCTTTTTTTTTCCAGCTGAAGTTGGATTTAACACCTTCTGAGCGAACAATAGATACTCAAATTAGATCAGGAGGGATGCAGTCAAGAGACAAGACCACCGAGCTGTATTTAACATTCACCCTTACAGCTTCCGGACTTACAGGCCCTGGTAATCCTCCAAAGCAGTGAATTCAAACCACTCTGGACCCAAAGAGATTCTCAGCCCAGTTTTCTTCTTCGCTCAAGGATGCCTCTTCATAAATGGTACATCTTTCTGGAATTACACATTCACTGCCAATTCTATTTCCCAGTGGATATACCAGAAGCAAAACAGGTAGGCAGCGGTGCCAAGCTGATCCCAATGCCAACCTTGAGCAAGCTGAATGGACAGTCTGCCTTCTTGTGAAGTTCTCTGCTTGCAAATAAACCCCAGATTCCTCAATCCAACGAACACACACACACACACACAGAGTGCCTTCCACTTCAGAAAACTGCCCTTTTTTACTTTCTGCAGCCAAGGTGAAGCCCCCAGTTAACAACCACACTCTGCAATGCAGCCCTGCAACACGCAGCCTGTGCTTTCAGAAACCAGACCTGCAGACTCTCCAACACCCATCACAGCTTATAAGAAAGAAGAGCTCTGGAAAAGACCATTAGCTTAAGAGCAGAGCCCCTGCCCGCCATCCTCCCTTCCTTTCTAAGCAAGGCTGCCGACCCAGCACAGTTTCCTTACCTCCCGGCTGGACTCCGCTCCGGCTTAGGGCTCAGGGCTCGCCTTCCCAGCTCCTGCGCTCACTGCCTTAGGGTTGAGCACTTTGCAGGAAGTGTGAGCTCTCGGGCTGCAGATTTGCGTTATATACACTGCAGGGAGGCGGCCTCTAGATGGCAGCTTTGTAACCCGCATCTCCTCCCTCCCTCCTCCAGCCACCCCCTCTCTGCGCGCGCGCGCGCGCACACACACACACACACACACACACACACACACACACACACACACACACACACACACACACACACACACACACACACACACACGCTTGCATGCACGCACACACTTGCACCCGCGCACACACACCCCTCTTGTAAACCCCGATCTGTAATTTCCGGCCAAGCTCTCCCACACAAGCACACTCTTGGGAAACCCCAGCCTGCCTTCATTTGCAAAGTTTAATGAAGCTACAAGGTCCAGACCCCGGGGGGAGATGTGTCAGCAGAAGAGAGAAAAAAAAAGGCAAAGAAACCCTAATGCTTTGCAAAATCATCAAATATTTATCTGGTCTCAGGTATATCTTAATAATCCCATTAACACCAAGAATTCCTTTGAATGCCTCTTAGCTCTAGGGAAGACTTTGTTCCCAAGACAAATTGCTCTGAACTTCTGAACTTTGGTGTTGATTTATTAAGCCTGGGTTGTCTTTGTTAATTCCTCCAAAACAGAAGTAACAATTTTGGTATGGGAGCAATGAACGCGTACCACAGCATATACAACCAAAGTGAGGGAAAGAGCCTTGCAATAGATTTTAGTCGATTTTATTTAAATACTTTTATCTGTAAAGGACTTTAGGTGCAAAAACCTTGAAAATCTAATGAAAATGATGTTCTGAAGCACACCCAGTGCCAGGCACACATTAGAGGCATCACACGTGTCTTTTGATAATGTCCTTTACGGAGGTGAATTTAGCAAATATTTCTTTATTTTTATTATTGAAATCTACATTCTTATCTAGACGTGGGTAGCTGGAGTTCCATCCATGGGGGAATTGGACCTAAAAATGTGTTCCATATAATAATCACCTCTACTGCCCTATTTACATAGATCAGGATGACTTAAGCTTTCACTTTTCAAGCCGCGCTGAGCTTTTCCCCCCAGTAACGTGCAGGGTTGTGGCTTTTGTTTTGCTTCTGCTTCTCATGGCGTTAGTTCTGTGGCGCAACTCCCTGCGCGCTGGCACCCGGTGTTCCCACTCTCACCCCAGCTGAAGCTTTTTGAGGTTCTTTTTATACTTCTACTAAAAATACCAGCAGACAGCCAAACGCTCCGTCTGGAGGATTGGGAGGTCAAACTCTCACGCGGCCAGAAGGCCTGGGTATGCAGAAAGCCCTTAACAAAAGAAATATTTTGTTTAGATGAAACTTCACAGAGCACAGTGGAAGTCACTGCAAAATGGGAGCTAAGAGCACACCTGCTCCGAGGGCTCTCACGGGGGTCTGCCCACCCTGTCCCTGCCCATCTGGGCGCTGTCCTTAAGAACTGGCACGGATCTTCTTCCTGTCCTGTTGCCTGGGCACCCAAAGCCCCATCTCCGAGCTCCCACAGTGAAAGCTGCTGTAAAGCAAGACCACAGGCAGCTGGCTCTGCGCGCACGCAGGATTTGGGGAGACTGTACGAAAACCCTCGTGACTTTCTCGGTCCTGTTTTCTACCAGCAGGTGACCCTGTGTCTGAGCCTGATGGAAATGTACCTGTGGCGGCCAGAGCAGAGATCTCCTCTGTGACACTGACACCCAGGCTGACTTTCTATTTCTATGAACGTGCTCTGTCCCTTAATGCAATTCTCTTTTGGCAGGTTTGGGGGCAAGACTGAAGCGCAGGATGGGTTTGAATCTGCTCTCAATTAAGTGCGCTACGTTGAAAAGAAAGCAAGCTTTGCCGAGAATCCCGCGACAGGACGCAGTTGCTGAAGTGGAGGAAGGAAAACGCAAAGTAGGTGTTAAAAAAAAGAACACGCTTCAGTTCAGACGCTGTAGGACCTGCTCTCCCCAGTGGCAGAGCTGGGGCGCCTGTCGCAGCACCAGGAGGACGGCGAGGGGTGCAGGAGCCGCGCGGGCACAGTCTGGGTGCAGAGCTGTGTGCATGGGTGCCCCCTGGGACGAGGCCCGCAGCCCTCCCGCGTCTGAGTTCTGCCTGGGTCTCCCCACCCCTGACGGAGAACCCAGTCCTGGGGGAATTGAGAGGGTAAGTAAGCCAATGTTCTGTAAGGGAGGAAGATTCCATCACCCCAGGACCTAAAATGTCTCTTGGAACGTTTGGAAGTCTGCCCCAGCTGGTAGAAGGATTGCATTTGGAAGGGAGGGTTAGTCTTAGAGGAATGAGTTTGGTTCCCCCGCAGTGGGAAACTGAGAAGGCGGGAATGGGTCGCTGTCCCTAGAGCTGTCCCGGCTGACCCAGAATTCATAGCTCCTGGACCTGTTTTGCTCGCCCTGACTACATAGTGCAGCGGGGGCGGTGAAGGGGTTTTAAGCCAAGCCCCCCGCCCCATCCTTCTCTGTCTATAATCTGCACCTGGGATTTTAGACTCCGCAGAGCAGGCTGTCACCTCTGGGCTCTGATTTGCCTGCAGATGTGGCACCATCATCCTCCTGCCTTGAAACCCCACCTCACTTTCAGAGGGATCCTGGAGGGCCAGACTTGTGGCTGGCGGGCTGAGGGCTCCAGGGGAGCACAGTTAGGCTGGAGAGAGCGTGGACTCTGACAACTGCAAATGTGGTCCCAGCTCACCTGCATCATCAGCCCAAGGGCTGAAGACTGGCTCTGCCCAAGGGCGGGCGTTTCGTGCATCCTCAGAGCATCACACAAGGTGTTACGGATTCCTAGAGCCAGCCAGTAGACGTCTTGGCCCGGCGGGAGTCATCTCAGCCAGGACTGGACATCCCCCCAGAATAACAGATACTGACGCCTTCTGTGGGGGAAGGACCTGGAAGGAAGGACAGAGCCCTGCCCACAAGGGGATGGGGGTCCCAGCCTGGGCTCCATCCAAACAGGCCTGATTTGGAACCTGAATTATACATTGTTATCTCCTTAGGCAGCCAACCTCTTTGGGATCTTAGGTTCGGGTCTTTAAAATAATTATAATAGAACGTTCTGTTCTCGGCAGGTGCCTCTCAGGGTTAAATGAAAAGGTTAGAGGCACCTCGCAGGTGCCAGGAAGGCTAGTTCTCTCCCTCTTTGGCCGCGGCCAAATTCTGGTGACACAGAGCATTTTTGAAGATATACAACCCAAGTCTTGCCACATTTTATGAGCTCTTTCATAAAGTTTGGCAAGTTTGCACAATAACAGCTCTGAGTGTGGAACTTTTGCCGGGCTCTGTGCTAAGGGCTGCGTTCTTTCAGTTAATTTTCACAGCAGCAGCCATTAGCCTAAAATGTCTCTAGTTTTGTCCCGCTTTTCTAACTGAGAAAACTAAGGCCCAGAGAGAGTGGGCAAACTGCTCTGGATAGCTGTCAGTGAATAGAAGTGGGATTCAAACCTGGGTTTGCCCAGCTTCACAGCACATGCTATTACCTGGTGCCGCAGAAAGACATACTCTTAAAACAGAAAAACCATTGTGAGACATATATCAGGGTGTGTTAAGTTGGTTCCCTAAAAACAGACTCTCGGATGAGAATTCAGGGCAACTGTTGTGTAAATGATGTGCTCCCAGAAGAACCTGGCACGGATGGGGGAAAAGACAACCAGAGGTGCAATTTCTAGCTAAGTCTCAGCTGCAGCCTGACCCCTCATGTCTCCCTGAAGCCTAAGTTACACCCTAATTTGTCCCAACTCCAGGCAAGGGAGCTGGCTTTTGTGCTCCTATATCCTTCAACCAGTGGATTAGGGCTACTGGCTGATGGATGGGGTAACGTAACCCCCAGATACTCCCCATTCTCAACCTGTGTGGGCAAAGCTACTCCAGTAACCCAAGGTCAGTCTCTCAGAGACTCACCCAGTCTCAAGCCTGGGCAGTAAACCCACATCAAGGGTTGGGGAGGGGTGCACAGAACTAGAAAGGGGTCGGGGGAGCTGAGCACAGCACCGCCAGGGTCCACCGCACTGGGCATCTGTGGCATCTATTGTATCAATTTGACCCAAATAGGAGAGTACTCTCTAATCAAGACTCAGACCAACTTGTTTCTATGCCAGGCCCTTCGCACCTGACATTTTCTGTTCTTGGAATGCTCTTTCCAGTAACGGTTATATGGCTGCCGCCTTCTCACTATCCTGTTCCAGGCTTGAATAAAATTGCTTTAGAGAAACTTGCACCACTCTAGCCAAAAAATCCTCCCATCCCAGTTACTCTGTCATTATCCTGTTTTCTTCATAACAGTTAATCACCATCCAAAGTCATCAGTTCCTTGTTTGTCTTCTCCCCACTAGAGTGTAAATTGCCACAGGGCAAGAATGTGGCTGTTTTGTTTCAAGGCAGTATGCCTGTGGTCACACTCAGTGCTTGGCCCGTAGTAGGTGCTCATAAGTATTACCTGCATAAACTCGGAAAAATCTCACTTTTAAATCAGGTTTTCACCCGTCCCATATTTTGCTCACCTTCTGCCTCGTAGAAATGGGGGGGGGGGGGCGAGGGGGCGGGGGAGAGGGTGGTATTTAGGAAAGAGCCCAGGTTAAGTGCTTTGGGGAAACTTAAAACATAAACCTTGAATTAGGAGGTTGAGATTAACATATACGCACTACTATATATAAAATAGATGACCAGCATGGACCACTGTATAGCACAGGGAACTATACTCAAGATCTTGTAATAACCTATAAGGGAAAAGAATCTGAAAAAGAATATATATGTGTGTATCTATCTATCTATCTATCTATCTATCTATCTATCTATCTATCTATCTATCTATATATACACATATACTTATGAATTGCTGTGCTATACACCTGATAGTAAATCAACTATACGTCAATAAAAAAAAAAACATAAACCTTGAAAGTGGGCAGAAGACTTGAATAGGTACTTCACATAAAAGGATCTACAGATGACCAATACACATATGAAAAGTGTACAACTTCCTTAGTCACTGGAAAAATACAAATTAAAATCACAGGGCCAGACAACTGGACACCCACCGGAAAGAATAAAATGAAAATGACTGAACGTTAGCAAAGGTGTGGAACCACCAGAATTCTCACACACCAATGCTACTTCAACTGTATGTGATGAAGGACCAGCATTCTTTCTTCTTTTTCAATTTCCAGTGCATTTCAGACCAAAATATTGTGCCACTGAGAAAGACTAGTATGGAACTCATGCTACCTGGGCCTCATCATGCAAGTGTGACATCTGCAGTGTCAGTCTTCACTGTCACACAAGGCTACTGACTGTGGATTTGTATGCCACAGAAACGGCGCATTTCTGTAAAAGTATCTAAATGCTCACTCTCGATTTCTGGACCTACCTCTTTGCAGACTAGTAGCAAATAGCTCACAACCCACACTTCCATTGACACACTGTGCCCTGATGGTGGAGGTGCAAATTGCCACAACCAGTTAGGCAGGATTTGCTAAAATTAAACATACACATACCCTCTGACTCAGAAAGTACATTGTAAGGTATATACCCAACTTGAAGGTGCAATATTGCAGCAAAAAATATACCAGAATGCTTATAACAGGACTATTTATAAGAACCCCAAATTAGAAATAACCTGACATTAGCAGAAAAGGATATTACAGACCAGTATCCATCATGAACATAGAAATTTAATCCTTTAAAAATCAAATCAAATACAACAATATAGTTATCATGACTAAGTGGGGTTTACTCTTGAAATGCAAGGCTGGTTTAACATTTGAAAGTCAATATAATTTAATTTACTATATTAATAAAATTAAGTATTTGAAAACATTCAAAATCAATTTGTGATAACAACTTTCAGCAATCTGAAAATAAAATGATTTTGATTTGATTTAATTCCTCAGTTTGATACAGGACATGTATAAACTTGATATAGGGCATGTGTGAATACTTAAGAGTTAACATCATACTTAATGGTGAAAAATTGAACACTTTACATCTAAAATTGAGAACAAGGCAAAGATATCTACTTTTACTATCTCCTTTCAACATTGTACTGATGGTCCTAGCTAGTGCCAATAAGGAAAAAAAAAAAAGAAATAAAGGCAATGGATTGGAAAACAAGATGTAAAACTTCTTTTATTGGCAGTTGATGTGATTATTTACATAGAAAATCCTGATTAATCTACAAAACAAATTCAAGAACTAATCAGTGAATTTAGAAAGGCCACAGAACACAAAGTCAGTATAGAAAAGTCAATCGTATTTCTATACATCAGCAGCAAACAATTAGAAAATAAAATTGAAAATTTTCTTTACAGTAGCATCAAAAAACATTTACTACATAGGAACAAATTTAACAAAAGATTTGTGAGACCTCTACACTGAAAACAACAAAAGCAGCAGTGAGAGAAATTAAATGAGAGGTATACCATGTTCATGGATTGGGAGACTCAATACTGTTAATATATGAATTCTTCCCAAATTGGTGTGTAGATTCAATGTAGTCCTAACCCAAATCCCAGATAATTCTTTGGTAGAAATTGGCAGGTTGATTTTTACATTTTTATGGAAATTGAAAAGACCTAACCATATCTAAAACTATCTTGAAATGAAAGAATGTTGGAGGACTCATATTTTATGATTTCATGACTTAATATAAAGCTATGGTGATCAGTCTAGTGAGGTATTGGCATGATAGACAAATAGATCAAGGGAACTAAACAGTCCAAAAATAGACACACATGTACAATCAACTGATATTCAGCAAAGGTCCCATAGCAATTAGCAAAGTTTAAGAACAATGATATTTACTGTATCATGGTAGAAATCAAATAGTTGTCTATTGGGGTGAGGATTGACTGGAAGGGAATTTTCCGGGGTGAATGGCCATGTTCTATATCTTGATTGGGCTAGTGGTTACATGAGTGTATATATTTATCAAATCTCATCAAACTGTATGCTTAAGATCTGTGATTTTCATTAAAATTTACCTCAATAAAAATGCAAACTGTGGAATGTATATAAAGTGATATTATTTATATAAAATTTTAAAGCACTCAAAGAAAAGTATATATTGTTTAGGGAACTATAGTAAAAGCCTACTTAGATGGAAGAAAGTATATACACCAACCTGAAGACAATGGTTATCTCTGAGGAGAGAAAGAGAAATAGGATGGAGTGGGAAGCAGGAGCACATACACTGTCTCTATAATGTTTTTATTTCTTTAGGCAAAATACTCTCATTTGTAAGATCTTATTGGTGGGCACATTGGAATACTTTATATTACTTGTTGTTCTCCATATTTGAAAATTTTCATTCTTAGCTTTTAAAGTTTAAGAGAAGAAAAAAAAATAACTTGAATAGAAAATTCTGAGTGAGGCATTGCTTTCTCTACGTTTACTTCTCTGTAAAGTTTGACACAGAAAAGAATGTTTTCTTATCTCTGAGTGAGACCAGGAAACTTCTGCCAGGAGAGTATATCAAAGCATGAAAGACCTAATGAGATACCAAGCACATCAGGTCAAACCCAAGTCTCGTTTTTTCTGAAACTTTGGCAACATTCTAAAGTATTGTGATTTCACATTCCACAAACTTCAATATAAAGATTTTAGCTTCAAAGCCTAAAAACAATTTCAGCTCAAAAATATCTAAACCTGAAAACAATCAAAGAAGAAATATCTGAGTATAGCTAATAAAATTATTTCAGCTGATATGAGTTTTAAGATTACAAATTTTATATATGCTAATAGGGATATATATTTTCATTTCCACGTATGTTTGAAAATGCCTCAACAGATCTTAAAACACCATATGAGGTCAGTTATATATTTTCATTTCCACATATGTTTGAAAATGCCTCTACAGATCTTAAAACACCATATGAGGTCAAATTAGAATGGGAGACCCTTCCTTCCTTTCTCCCTCCTTCTTTCCTTCTTCCCTTCCTTCCTCTTTCCTTTTTATTTTTCAATAATTATAAACTTACAGAAAAATTTCAAGTAGAGAAAAAAGACTCTTCTTTCCCTGAACCATTTGAGACTGAGCTGCTGACATGATGCCCTATCACCCCCTCAATACTTAATGTGCATTTCTCACAAACAAGGATACTCTCCTTCTTTAACCCAGGGCAGCCACCAAATTCAGAAAAGTAACATCAAGACAGTCCTGCCTCTAAGTCTCCAGAGCCCATTTGAGTTTTGCAAATTTTCCCAATAGCGTCTTGGGTAGAGAAAAGAGCCTCTGAATTGTGTGTTACCCTAAGTCATTATCTCTCTTTCCTTGTCAGCCTTGTAGACTGTCCTTACATTTGGGTTTGTCTGATGGTTCCTTGTGATTACATTCAGGTTATGCATTTTTGGCTGGAATCGTACAGAAATGAGGGTGTGTTCTCACTGCAGCCCATCAGGTGGTGAACAATGTTCATTGGTTCCATTACAGTACTGACAGTGTTCACTTTGATCTCTTGATCCCTTGATTCATTACAGTATTGACAGTGTTCACTTTGATCCCTTGACTCAGGAAGTGTCTGTCAGACATGTCCACTGTCTTACTCTTTTCTCCTACATAATTTTGACGGGACAGATTTTGAATGTATGCAGATACCTCATTCTTCCTCAAACTTCTGCTTTATTCATTGATTTATTTGTATCTATATGAATGTGTGGTTTCCCCTCTGTAAGTTACAGTCCATTGCTCTCAGTATTTATTTTGCAGCTAATTGTCCCTGATTTAACCAGTGGGAACTGGCTTCTGTGTTCTTTTTATATATCCCTATCATTCTTTGAACACTTCTTGTTTTCAGGCACAAAAAGATGGTCCAGGCTCATCTTGGACTTTCTCTAACCCAGCCTGGAATTGGCTTTCCAAGAAGCCTTAGTGGAAAATGGTATTTAGAAGCCAAAATCTAGGTGCAAAATGTGCTTATCGTGGTATTGCAACTCCCCGGCTCAATCCGTTGTCAGTCAAGACATACATATGTATGCATACACACACACACACCTATACAGACATACATGCACATCAAAATATTTATATACATATATATAAATATATAAAATAATTGGTTCTAACACCAACACTTCTAATTCCAATCCAATAGACAGGTTTTATTCAAGTACTCTCCCTTTCCATATTCAGAACTCCCATCTCCATAGCGGGGAGATTATCCTTATTATAATTACTGTCCTTATTATAGTTCTTTAGTCATCATTCCCTTTATACTAGTCTCTTATTGCTGCTGTAACAATTTACCATAAACTTAGTGCTTAAAAATACCAAAAATTATTTTTTTATAATTCTGGACATTGTAAGTCTACAATCAACATGCCCTGGGGGCTTCTTTCCTTCTGGGAGCTGCAGGAGTGACCTGCTCCAGAGGGTTCCTGCACGCCTTGGCTCAGGCCCCTTCCTTGCATCACTCCAACCTCTGCTTCCATCCCCCCATCTCCTACTCCTGACTCCAACCTCCTGCCTCTGTCTTACAAGGATCTTGTGGTGACACTGGGCCCACCTGGGGAATCCAGGATCACCTCCCCGTCCCAAGATCCTTAATTAATCACATCTACACAGTCCCTGGTGCACAGGTTACATTCACGGGTGTGGGGGACGTGGACATCTTTGGGGGTCTTGTCGCCCCTTCTTCCTCCGGGGTTGGATGTCCTCTTCACCATGTCTGGGCCCTGAGACCTCCTGCAGGGCTGCCCTGTGAGAATGTCTTCCTCCCCCTAGTCTGAGCCTCCATGGCTTCCATGTGGGCCCCACCTAATCAATTTAGGACTGTACTGTCAGGAAAGAAAAGGAAGAAAAGGGGCAGAGCCAGAGCCTACTTTCTAATACGCTTTCCTTACAAATCATTAACAACTAATTTCTAGAGTTTCTATTTAAAGTTATGCTCACTTCTGCAGAAACCTTATCAAAGAAGTGAACCAATGGTCCTCCTACCTCTTTTTTTCTTTAAAAGTCAGGAGGGCTGCCATTGTTATTCTTTGTTGGTAATTGCCAGGAACCCAACTTGAACTAGTTTAAGCAAAAAAGAGAAATTTATTGGCTCATGTAACCAAACCAAGGCAAAGAGGGGCCAGAACTGGGCTCAGAGATGGCAGGAACCAGGGGCTCCAGTGAGGACACTTTCAGGACACTTTCCGTTTCCCATCTCTGCTTCTCTCTCATCTTGGATGCTTTCTCCCAGGCTGGAATCAGGGTGGAAGGGCTGCTTTTCCAGTTAATAACGTCTTAGCTTCATCACCAGGTGCGAAGAGAGGCTTCTCTTTTCCAACACCAGCTTGAAAAGTCCCATTTCTGATGTAGATCAGGACCTGCCCCTTAGGTCAACCCCTTTGGCCAAGGAGACGGGCTCATTTATGAATGAAACGGTCCTGCTCCCTCTTGCACGAGCAGAGGACGTTTGGAACAGACATTTGTGTGGAGAAATTACCCAGTCTCATGCCTGGTAGAGTGAAAAGATTGTGAATGTCAGGGAGGTCATAAGGATGTGTAGTTTACAAGAGGCAGAAGACTTGGAGAAGTAGCAAAGCAGGAGGGTCAGGTTCTGTCAGGTGGAAGACGGAAGATAATTATCTCCAGAACCAGAACCAGTGATGGATGCTGGCTCAGTATGTGGAGGGGCTGTCTGACCATCTCAGATGTAGATAAGCTGCCTTGCCATGGATGACTCATAAGCTTGGCAACGCCACGCTGGGGATGTGAGCATCTGGATTCAATAGGACTTCTAAAGTCCTTTCCAAACATGGCACTCAGTGAGACCCTATTGTGATGCTCATTTATTTATTGCCTCCCAGCTACAGATTCAGCCCTTTTGCTTGCCCTGTGAAAATGGATATGTGACCCCTTTTAATATCTTTTCTTTGCCAGTTAGCCTGATGTTCAGCTCTGTGGGCAGAAGGTGCATGAGGGAGCCCGAAGGAGGCAGGAGGAAGTGTTTTGCTTCCTAGTCTGGGTGCAGCCAGCAGCTTCCCCCAGCACCCCTGGGTGGTTTTTAGCAGAAACCTGGTGGTTTTTTGGTACAAAACTTGGGTAACCTCTGATGAGACATTTCCTCATGAACAGCTTTCTCCGGAACCCTAGAGCACAGGGTTCTGGTAAGTCCTGATGGGGCATCACCATAGCAACACCTCTGCCACCGCGGAGCCCCGGCCGTGCCGTCTTCAGTGAGGCCTGGGTCCCAGCCCTGGGGGTCACGGCTGCTCTTTCTATCTGCCAATCGTACCTTCTTCACAGTTCTCTTTACTTCTTACTGTTCATCTCTCCTTACTCGATCCTCTGTTATAGTTAATAATTCTTTACATTAGACCTCCCCTGTTCAAGTGGCCTGTGGCTTCTCTCCCCCATCTGGACCCTGATCAATACACCCCCCTTGTTCCCCATGATGACGTCCCTGATCCCTCCCTTGAGAATTCATCATTCCCTCAAGGATCCAGAGACCTTTTCCCTAGATCTGTGGGCACAGGCCTCAATCATACTTCACTATATTTAGGTCAAATGCACAAAGGGTTAATAACCCCTCGAGGGTAAAGGAATGTGTCTTAATCACCTTTTTTCCCAGAATGGAGGAAGGGAAAGGGAGCAGGTATCAAAACCAACTGGGAGCTTTCTCAAACCACACTTTCCTCCTTCAGATTAAGTTCCGCTGAAGCTTAAATCCACCATGGACTCCCAGCCATGACTCAACACTGCTCCTCAAGACACTGTGTCCTGCCCCCAGAAGCAAAAACACTCGGTGAGTCTCTGTCCTGGACCCTATCTAACAATGGTACAGAGACTAGATGTGAAAGAATTTTCTAAGCAAAGGCCCACACTCATGGAATAACAATGCTGGACAAATTCCCCAAAATGGCTAGAACAAGTTGAGATGAAATAATTAACCTATCACCAAAGAAAACACTTTCTTCTTCTGAAGTCTGTATTTTTTGAGACACTTCCTCCTCCCTTCACTGTATCAGATGCCCAACCAAGCTGCCTCCTTCCACAAGCCCAGCATCTGAACACAGCCGGGGTGGGTGGGTGGGGGGAGGCACGGGGTGGGGGGAGCTCCCATTCCCAACCTGCAGAGCCAGTTCTGCAGGCCTCTGACCAGCCATATTTCATGGACCGGGCCATCTAAATACTCTCAAACACGACCAAGGATGAGGGGTTTCCTCCCCACCTCAGATTTTAACCAGGGGCTTCCCTATCTGTGCCTTAATTTATTGAACTTGGGGTTCTGCTCTGAGCAGCTGGGTCATTTTCCAGCTTCTCCTTGACTGAGACCCTCAGGAATCTGTTTTCTCGCTGTTCTGACTCTTTGTCATTGGCTTCTCCATGTCTTGGTCTTTCTACCTCAGGCAGAGCTCTCTTTAAAAGAGAATTATGACTAAACACACCTGTGCCACTCCAGACCCCAAAGCACCGGGCATGTGCCAAAGGGGCACTTGAAATCAGAACGGGAAGAGACATGCATTACCTGCTGGCGGTTAAAAGGTGTTCCTTCTACAAATGTCCCAAACAATTTGATACCAGGAGCCTCCCCGGGGGCCCGGGAAGGGAGGATCCCGTGCAGGTGGCCGGCATGAAGTCCTGTGGACATTGCCGTGGCCCCTCTGCTTCCAGCTCCGGGACCCTTAGCGCTGCGGCTCTGTTACCCCACCCCTTCCGGTCACCGCACCCACATCTTGGTACATAGACCCTTTGTAGACAAACACACCTCATGGTGTCATCACAGTTTATCTTCTCTAATTTTTCAACAATAGCAGACATTTACATTTTTTCCAAATAAAAATCCTCTCCAAAGGAGAAGTGGTTCTGGGGTCACCATAGCCCATGGCGGTCAGTACGACACACAGAATAAAACAGAGGAGGAAAAGGCTGGAAGGAAATACGCCGGAACTCTCCAGGGGGTTTTCCTTGGGTGCTGGGGCCCGTGTTAATATGTTCCCTTAGTTCTGATTTTACGAATTTTCTCAGTTGTTCACCACGTAAAATAGAAATGAGTTAAATGAACTATAGATCAATGACAGGCTTTGTCCCCTCCTGCTGCCCTCACACACACCCACGTGGACACGAGTCTTCAGCCAGAGGCCCCCTACCGGGGACGTCTCCTCTGCTTCACATCTCACTCAGGGTTTCACAAAGCCCGTTTACATCTTAAAAGTTCATCCCCAGTTTGCTCGGGGAACCCTTGAGTCTTCCCCCACAAAACTGTAAATACTCTGAATCAAGGTACTGGACGGGAAACCCTGCAGAAAGTTCCACAGGGGGAGGAGACCATGTTTCAGTTACTAAAGCGGGGAAGAAGGGAGTCTGAGGATAAGGAATTAAAGGCAGAGGCCAAACACGGGTACCTGAGTCCCACTGCAGGATGAGATCAACAGCCAGACCAGGCGCTGGGCCTCTGAGCCACGGCCGTGGTCTCCCTGACCCCCTGGACAGGGCCGGCCGGCTCAGAGGCGGGATGGGGCCCAGCCTCCCTCGAGGTTCCAGCTGCAGGAATCAGAGAACCAGGGCCCCAGGCCTCCAGGCAGATGGAGGTCTTGGAGGTCTGGGCTAAAATATAAATCTCTGCTGGCTGACACTGAAAATGAGAAGTACTGTACATTATTTCAAACAGCCTAAAATATATTTTGTTGTTTGGAAATATTCCATTCTGCCTTTCAGAAGCCATCGTTCTGTGGATTAAGGGGTCAGGGGCAGGGAACAGGCAGATAGGCCCCATACAACCCGTTTTGACTTTGGGGTCTGTTAGTGTATGAAAGGGGGTGCCTGATCCCATTCTTCTTCCAGAGACGGTGCACCTGGGGAGGGAGCTGGCAGCACGGCCCCCTCCTGTCAGGGCACGACAGCACATCCGGGTCTGAGGCCTCAGAATTCCAAGGGCAAAAGCTTTCTGAGTTCCCCGTGGGAAGCCAGAAGCACATTTTCCTTCCTGTGGCCACACGGCTGGCCCTGTGGGCAGCCACCTTCAGCTCAAAGTCACGGTGGGGTTCCTAGACACCTGGTCAAGGGACTTCCCCTGGCCGGGGCGGAGGGGCACGAGAGCTCTGGGACATGAAATGTCAGCCTCCTGGCCGAGCCGGGGTGAGGAGCCCCGATGCTCTGAGGATGAAGGAGAAGTGGGGTGCCAGTCAGGCAGCCCCTCATCATGTTACCCAGGCCTCTCTGAGATCAGCCCTCAGGTGGGATGTGAGATGCAGAGGCGGACGGTGCCCTGTGAAAGAAGGCACCGAGGGCAGGTGCATCTCCAGTGCTGAGGGACCAGGGAAACCAAGGTGGGAACACCCATGGGGAAGAAGACTCTGCCTCCAAAACAGGTAGAGGCTTGGTCATAAGAGGCCAGGAGCGCCAGATACGGATGGACATGATGCGGAATGGCTTTATTTTAACAATAAAAGTATGATGGCAATAATAAGTAAATCTTTAATGAGCATCAACTCTCTGACAGAGACCTTTTATTTATCTCTGAACCCCAGTAATAGCCCCACAAAAAGTATTAATATACCCATTTTACAGATGGGTATATTAATCCTCAGAGAGGCAATGTGCTTTGCCCAAAGCCTTGCCCAACTATTCAGTCTCTGGCCTGGGTTAGGGAGACTGACTCACTTGCTCTCAGAGAACCCTGCCTTGCCTGGAGCTGGTGTAGGGCTGCGTCTCACCCTTCGAGTGTGGCACTGGCCTGAAACAAAACTAAGTAGTCCCCCAGGCATGGATTTCCTCGAAAGGTAATGCCATCAATCAACGTGTATTTTACTGCCCGATGACACAAAGAACGTTGACTCAACAGGGGCAGCTGCACCACTGGAAACTGAGATGTTGTCTCTAACCAGGCTCAGCAGGTCAGCACACTGGGCTGGCAGACGTGTGGGCCCCAGGATGCCCACCCACCCCCACATCTCCCACTGGGACCTCGTCTGGCAAAGCAGTATTCCTGCTCCAGCGTTCCAGCCCATTCCACCCCAGCTATAGACATGTGGAAGGACATTATCGATTTCTCCCCAGCACTTCCCACACTGCACAGCCTGCCTGAGGGAAGCCAGGCCCTCTGATGACCGTGGGGATGGGAAAGGACAGGGTAGGAAGCGAGAATCCACACTGCTGTGGCTTGGCTCCCTGCTGCAGAGCTAGAGCCCATGATTATCCACTTTGAGGGTGCATTTGTCAAAAGCCTAATGAGCGTCCCCAGTGGACAGTGCTGTGTCTGTCCTCGCCATCACAGTCACAGCACACAAGATTAGATCAGGGACGCGAGTCAGGTGGAAACGTCCTCAGTCACATTAGAGAAACTGATGATTTTCAGACACTATTTACCCATCGGTCCTCTGGCTCTCTGGAAACAAGTGGATTGATTCATGGTTCGCATCCAATTGTCTTCTACTGAACACAAAACATAATGCCCACATTCAAAATGCACTCTCCAGGGATGTACTGGGCACGCACCACGATAACATGGACCTGCCACAGCTCTGCAGGCACTCAGGTGTTGGCTCGCCGCCTCCCAGCTGTGGCACAGGCTGGGCGTGCACCGTACACCAATCTCCCGGCACCAGCTGTGAGCTTCCTTCTGTTCTCATGCCCAGAACTGCAGCCAAGGGAGGAGGATGCCGCCTTGGTGAGCATCTTCACTCCATTATGATTTAGTTAAGAACAAAATCATTTGGAAACCTACTGGCAACATGCCTCTCATGGGATCCAGACCCAATAGTTGGTAGAGACAACTCGTGGAGAAGAGCCCTTGGGCGGGATAGATCCTCCAGTGTGCTGTGCATGGGGACCCCGAGGATGGGAGCCTTCTGCCTGTACAGGAGGGACACAGGGTACCTGAAATCACCCTCCATGCAAGAGCAAGGGACAGATGGCACGCCAAGAAAGGGGTGAATGACAGGAACCCAAAAAGGATGATGGACAGGTTTACAGACACCAACCAGGGATTGTGAAGCATATGGGGGCCAGCAAAGGTGGAAGCACCCCCTTTCTGCAACTCTTCAGGCCTGAAGGGTGGGGTCGGGGGTAAGAATGAAGCCTGCAGCAGGCAGAGCTAGAACAGGAGGAGAGAGTGGCTCCACGGACATCATGGGCTCAGACCAACCTCCCACAGACAGAGAGAGCAGGGGCAAAAATACCTCAGCCTTTCAAAAGCATCTCAACTCAATCTTATTGCAAAAGAGAAGAACTTATCTCATTTCAGATAAACAGAGTTTATCAAAATTTGTCATGGGTTCTTAGTAACTCACTAAAGCTGTCTCATATTTCCTTCCAAAGTTGAACTAAGATAATTAAGGTTCTCTATTGAATTAAACGACTCTAATTGATGACCAAAAGCTGGTCAAGTTAGAGTTTTAAGAATAGCCTATGTGTGCCCTTGCTGTCTGCCTTGAGGTCATATACCCCAAATGGTAATATGGCCTCTTTAGATACCTGTAAATGAGCTAATTGGCAAGAAACTCATCCAGTAAGTATAAATCACAATTAAATAAATACTGAACTGTGCCGATGTGAATTTTTATTGGCCGTTATGTCATAAAAAAGCCAACATCTGCAAGTCTCCTCAGATAATACTCTCCAGCCTCTCTGTGCATGTGTCACATGGAGCTCCTTTCCCAAGTGGAACGATGGCTCCATCCAGAGGTATGCAGTGTCCTCTCTGCTTCCTCTTGCTGGATTGATTTGTTCAAAAACATGGGACAGTAGCCAAGGAGTCAGGTCAGGGACCTCCACACACAGCACCACACCCTCCGTGGAGAGGTCAGTTAGGGAGACGGTGAAGAATCTTATCCTCTTGGTCTTGGTCCTGCTTAGAGGGAGAGAAAATACTCCCCGGGATTCATAATAACAGGCCAGACTTATGTGAGTTTGGGGGCTGACTTCATCCCACTTTTGTGGTCCAAAAACACCTTGGCTGAAAAGTTAGTTTGAAGTAGAACTTCACGCAGGAGCCAGACTGAAGTAAAAACAAATCTCTCTGGAAGACAGTGCTCTCAAGCCAGGCCTCAAAGAGTTCCCTGAGATGAAGAGCACTGATCATGAGCTCACAACCAAAAGAAACTCAGAAAAATCACAGAATACATGAGCAGACAAGGGACGAGGAATGCTGAATGAGCAGAAAAAACAAACAGCAAATCCAAACTTGCAGACACAGGTATTAAAAGTTGGGGGGAGAGACAAGAAAATAAGAATGTAGAAAAATGAAGACATGGAAATGGGAATGAGAAATGAAAAGATATGAAGGGCTAACAGGAATGTCTAAGATGTCTTCTGGAAATTCCAGAAGGAGAGACAGAAGAGAATGAGGAGGACACAATAATCAGGAAAAATAGTTCTGAATTGTCCAGAAATGATGAAAGACACAAATCCTCAGATTCAGGAAACACAACTGTTCTCAAGCAGAATACACAGAAAGAGCTCAACACCCAGATATATTATTTTAAAATTTCAGAGCACGAAAGAGCTCTCAGAAGCAACCCTCAAAAAAAGACAGAGTACCACAAAATAATGGCCATTAGACTGAAATCTGACTTCTTAGCCATAATAATGGAAGTTAGAAGTCAGTGGGATAATTTCTTTACCATGATCAATCTAGAGCTCTCGATTTAGAATTGTCAGCCCAGGATAATTATCTGTTAAGAATGAGTGCAAAATAAAAAACCTTTTGTAGCCACACGCTATAAAGTTCAACTGTTTAAGTGCTTTCTAGTATATTTATAGTTGTACAACCACCACCAAAATCCAATTTCAGAATATTTTCATCACCCCAAGAGATACACTTAATTTTAAATTTAGTCTCTACTTAGCCATAAAAAGAATGAAATGTTGCCATTTACAGCAGCATGGATGGACTTGCAGGGCATTATGCTAAGTGAGACAAGTCAGACAGAGAAAGACAAATACTGCATGATATCACTTATAGGTGGAATCTAAAAAATACAAAAAACTAGTGAATATAACAAAAAAGAAGCAGACTCACAGATACAGAGGACAAACTAGTTGTTACCAGTGGGGTGATAAAAAGAGGGAGGGGCAATATAGGGCTAAGGGATTAAAAAAGGATTACTATGGGTTTATATGAAATCGTATGTGTGAAATTTTTGAAAATTGTAAACCACTATAGAATTAAAATTTTTATTTTAAAAAATAAAAATTAGTTTCAAGTATTCATTTCCCAAATATCAACCACACACACACACACACACACACACACACACGTATATACTGTCAGAAATTAATCTTTTGTACTATCAAAAATTGAGTTTTTCACCAACAAACCTTCCTTAAAGGAACTTCTTTAAAGGTTCCACTTCTTGAATATATAAAATGATCTCAGGCAAAAAACGATCTGATACTCAAGAAGAAAGGATGAGCAAAATAATACAAATAAACTTATTTACAAAACAGAAACAGACTCACAGACTTAGAGAACGAACTTATGTTTACCAGAGGGGAAGGGTTGGGGGGAGGGATAGTTAGGGGCTGTGGGACTGACATGTACACAGGGCTATATTTAAAATGGATAACCAACAAGAAGGACCTATTGTACAGCACAGGGAACTCTGCTCAATATTCTGTAATTATGTAATCGGGAAAAGAATTTGAAAAAGAATAGATACGTGTATATGTACTACTGGATCACTTTGTTGTAAACCTGACACTAACACAGCATTGTTAATCAACTAGACTCCACTATAAAATAAAAAGGTTTTAAAAAAAGAAAAAAAAGAGCAAACAAAATCATAAACTTGTGGGTGAATCTAAAAAGATTCTGACTGTATATTTTTGGAGCTTATTCTTTCTGGACCAGGAAGATGTATGCTTTTGCAGATGAGCCTAGGGACACATTGCTTCTCTTCAGAGCATCTCTTAATTGGGACTTGAACTTCAATGATTGTGCTTAGACCTTTATGGTGTATGATTTGAAATAAGTTAAAAACAAAAAAGGATAATATTTGTGAATAGTCATTATCTGTGCTGAGAGGCTCTGGGTGATTTTTATTTCCTTCTTTATACTCTAATATGTTTTCCGCATTTTCTAAAATCATCCTGGCAGAGATCTCAGAAGCATGGCCAAGCTGGCAGCCGGAGTGCCCGCTCCAGGGTGAATGGACATCCACCCACCTTTATATTTTATAAAAATACATAAACCTCGCAGGACGCTTTTACTACCTTAAATCTAATTTCTGACCGTAACCACCAAGAACTGAGCACATGCTTTATTCAATTTGTAGTGGAAAAGTAGCTGTGTATTAAAATAACCAGATGGGATAGGTCCTGCCCTTGTGCAGGGGGAGACCGATGGAGAGACACAGAGCAGAGTCTTCACTGGCCCCTGGAGCCGAGAGTCCTCTGTGGGTCGGTGCTGAGAAGACATCCTTCCAGAACGAGCCCTGAAGGGGGCTGGGGCCCCTCAAAAGCATGCCAGTCATCAAAGTCCCCATTTTACCTACGACTGAGAAACTATCTTCATATCGGAAATTCAACACGTTTAGCCAGTTATCTAGTTTCTCACAGGACCGTGGAGAGTCAGAAAGAAAATTCTGTTGTTCGGTGCTTTGCAATTCACAAAGCACTGCTGTGTATTTTCTGCAGTCACACACGTGATGAATCTCTGAAAAGGAAGCAAAACCCTTGTGGTCATAAGATGGTTCCCTCCTCCGCAGTCAGGCTGAAAAAGGAGGCAGAGAACAGCTGCTCCGTAACTTCACTTCCTTTCCCACATGCTGTAGGCTTGGGGC
This sequence comes from Grampus griseus, assembly GCF_964374135.1. Lineage (NCBI taxonomy): Eukaryota > Metazoa > Chordata > Mammalia > Artiodactyla > Delphinidae > Grampus > Grampus griseus. The sequence continues at coordinate 4,224,755 of NC_139001.1, forward strand.
TTTTCAGTTCTCACCATACTGTGTGTTTGAGGCAAGTGAACTGCAACCGCAACAGGCGAAATCACGCAAATAATTTCACCAATAATCGTGACTTCTCTTTCTAGTGATGCAGAAGTATTTATTGAAAACACAATACACACTCCCCGTAACGGCTATAAAATAAATTCCCAGCGGTTTTATTTTACATCCCCAGAGAGAAGCAATCCCATCTTACATACCATGAAATCTTCCTGTTTTATAACCAAGATGCAAAGAGCATTAAACAGTTGCTGTACTGAGACTAAATCCATATGGTACCCCTCATTCCCTGCTCACTGTTGAAGACAAAAGTGTCTGTGAAGGAAGGAGAAGTAGAATATCAGGCCCAGCTGAACGTCCTGACCTTTTATTGGTTAGAACTACACTCAAAAGAGAAATCGATTGTGTCCACTTGCTCGCCTGCACTAAGTCCTTTCTGGAGTCCTAATATTGTGCGTGTCTTTACTACCATGTCTTGAATATCATCATGGAAATATGCCTGTGGCTCCCTGGGTCCATTATCATGGAGGCTAAAACATTTTCATTAGCCTCTTGCCTTTTTAAATACAGCACTTACAGAGGGTTCCAAGGACCTAGAGACGTGTGCACAAACGCGAAAGAAATATCCAAGTAGAAGCACTGAGAATCGCTATGGCTTTGAGACGGTGAATAAAGAGGGAAGCGTGAACGTTGTATTCTTAGGCAGGGTGACAAAAGGAGGGGCTGTGGACACTCAGCAAAGGGGCACTTCAGAGCTGGGAATGATACCATGGGCACAAGTTCCCAAATGGGTTTGAGTGACAGAGCCCCTGAAGGTCAAGGTGTCTGTCTCACATCCTTCAGTTGCTAGAAACAGAAGCCCTCTCGACCTCACTTAAGCTTCCATCAATGAAGGATGTATAGAATGGGTGCAGGACGATCTAGAGAACCCAAAGGAAGCAAGAGTGGCATCCTGAGGGATTTCAGTAAACAGGAAACACCAGCCCCCTGAGATGCAAGGCTGCTGGGGGGTCACACGTCTCTTCCACCTCTGCTGTGGTTGCCCGCCACCATCTGCAGACCAGATTTCTCTCCTTTGGAGTGAAGAAGATGTAAAGATGTCCAAGTGTCTTCAGTTAAAAATAAAATAAAACCCATATTGTGTCTTCTCGATTTCTGCCATGCTTTCTAGGTTTCTTAAAATAATAGCCTACACTTTGTACCTCTACTTTCTTCCCAATCTAGCCCAGATCTCTTTTCCAAGCATCAAACCAATATTGACTCCTTCCTTGACGCACCTCAAATTCCTGGACTGAGCCAATCATCGTCCCCCTAAAAACTGTTCCTCCTCGTATTCCTCTGGCTCAGTCATAAGACCAGGACCCGTCAAGCTGGTCAACCCGGAACTCTGGGGGGAGTCATCCCTCCTCCTCTGTGCAGCCTCGATCACCACCGATCCGGTCTCTGGATCACTCTGGAATCTGCTGGCAGCTCTATGGTCCCAGATACAAGCCCTGTGCTCCTGCAGTGGCCCCCTCACTCATCTCCCTGTCTCTAGACTTGGGGCCATCCCATCCGATGGGCCACCCTGCCACCAAAGGCAGCCACGGAGATGACAAAGCTGTCCCTAACATGACCCACAACACAACGGCCTCCCACTGTCTGCAGCAGCAGTTAGAAGCTCTCTGAATCCTAGGCCTCTTGGTGTCCATATAAAGCTATGACCCTTTTCAGGGGAAAAAAAAAAATTAGAGAGGTCTGTAACCACTATGTTGAAGAAGCATAATTCATGGATCCAATAATCTGTTAATTTTATATCGAGTTCCACTGTGCCTTCAAATTACCCTGGTAGGCTGATTCTTCCCCTGCCCTGAGATGGAATTTGTGTCATGTCCTATCACTGTTCTGGTCACTTTCAACCCATAAAAGTGCCCATATCAGTCAGTAATGACAATGTCCCATGTAGTGACGTAATCAAAAGATGTGATTTCATTTAAGAGTTCTCCTCCTGGCCAGCACATGCCCACTACAGGCCAGGCACCTGCTTGGGAGGGTGGGGCCTTCACCTCTCCTCCCCCCAAAATGCATATTTGCCCATCACCCCTTGGGGATAGGATTGGGACACACAACACATCAACGACCCCGCGAAATCTTCCCTTCGCCTCTAGGCTGGCTTTTCTGTAACCTCAGTGTGTACGAAGAATTAAAAGTAATAAAACAGCTTTTGTCTTTATTGTGTGTGTGATTTCAAATTATTTATTTTCAACAAAATTGAGGGAGGACTTGATTTAGCTGTCAGATGATAGAAAATTAAAAATAATACTTGATAATGGGAACATATACAAGAAATTATTTCGGTGCATAACTGTTATAACCATTCTCTCCCTTCTCGTCTACTTTTTATGGGAACAAGGTGGTTTTAGCACTTACATCTATATTGGTCCTTCTCAAAATGTGGTCCAAAGACAGCTGGGTCCCTGAGGCCCTTTCAGGCGCCCATCAAATCCTTTCTCCAGCTACAAGTTTGTGTGCAGCCAGATTTTTCTTCATATATTTCGATCAAAACAACATATTACAAAAGATTAAATGTATAAGCAAGTATGAGAATCCAGTTGCCTTTTAAGGAAGGCATTAAAGGGATTTGTGAAAATGGAAAAGAATGCCAATATTCTCAGTATTTTTTTGAAAATATAATCTTCATTAAAAATATGTCCTCTATGGTTATATGTAATGGATTTGTTACTTTTATTTTTCATTTTTTTAATTGAAGTAGAGTTGATTTAAAATGTGTTAGTTTCAGATATACAGCAAAGTGATTCAGTTTTACATATATATGTATATTCTTTTCAGATTCTTTTCCATTATAGGTTATAGGTTATTACAAGGTATTGAATACAGCTCAGTATACAGCAGGACCTTGTTTACCTAAAAACAGCTTTTGTCGTCACCACCTCCAGCACGGGGCCACAGGCTCCACTTTAGAACACGGCGTCCATTTCTTGGAGTCTCAGCTGACACAGAAACGAAGTGGTTCCATTTCAACACCCTGCTGCACACAATTTCTGAGGCCGACAGCACACGAACCCCATCCTTCGTGCCCGCCGCTGCACCATGCTCTGGGCCCCAAAGCTCGAGGCTCTTCCTGGGCACTTTCTCTTCCATCTGCCGGAAGCAACCTCCCTTTCCTATCCTCTAGGATGAGTCCTGTTCATCGTTTCATACCCCAAATAGCACCTCGTCCAGAAGGACTCCCTGATCTCCTCTTAGGTTCAGGAAAGCATTTGTCACACTACCCTGCAATCGTCTTACTTCTTGGTCTCCCATGATAGATTTGTACTCCTGGAAGGCAAGAACCATACTCTTTGTAACCATACTCTTTGCAAACTGTTCAGCACAGGGCCTGTGTGTAGTAGGTCTTAGACACATAGTTTTCCATAGATAACTTAACTGGAAGACCCACCAGAGGGAACACAAACTATGACTGAAAGTACTAAAGCGTCATGGTGTGCTCTCAGTTTTTTACAAGATGCTCTCAAAACGCAGGGGAAGAAATTCCCTGTTGGATTCTCCTACGTGAGCGGTGTCCCAGATCACTACTGCTTTCCCTTAAGGTTTATACTGTGTGTAAGGAGTGTCATATACTTTTTCACTTATATGTAAACTTAATTCAAACTGAAATGTAACTTCTCTTGAAATACCACAATGCTGCTCAGAACAAAATCTGTATGACTCCTTCCTAACCCGAAACACATGTAAGGAGGATTATAAGTTTCTTGCTGCCAATTTACTCTGAGATAGTCAATTTACTCAAGAGATAGTCCAAATGCTATAGGATAATGATAGAACTACAGCTGGTTGGGAAAGCTTCCAACGCTTTTTGAGGATGTGTGCCTCTGAGTAAGTAGGGGTAGCACTTTTGAAAATGGGGTCCTTATCTTTGGCAACTGCTGGGGTGAATGAGTGGCTGGAAGGCAGATGTGGACTGGGACTGGGATGCATGGCCCCAGAGCATCCTCTCTCTGGTCTCACCCACCAATGAGATGCCATCTGCAGAGGAGCCCGTTCTGGAGATGAGCTGTAAGGTTGTTCTGCGGCCAGATCCCATCATAAGGCTCGGCACGATCATTTACATTAATTTGAATAAGTCTGGCCGAAGCAGTGAGACGTCTGTCCCCAGTGTCCCGACGTCATGAGCTCTCACTGCACATTAAGAGCACACGTGCAATCTCCACCTCTGCCCTGTCTCCCCGCCAGCAGCAAAGTCGCCCCGTGATGTACTGGTAAATGTTTAACAACCTGTTCCTTGGGGAAAAATGTCCTAATTTGTAGCTCTTGCCAATTTCCATAGTGTAAATGCTCCCATCATGGCTGATGGCAAGCTACCAACATGGCATCCGTCACTGAATGTGGAGTTGGGAAGAGAAGCACAAGCTGGTTGGACTCTACATTTCCACCCCTGAGAGGGACCCAGGATTAGCCAATTGCTTATTTGTGCATCTATCCTACAAGCATTAAGCCCTCGCAGGATCACGGTGCTGTGCTGAGTTGCACAAAAGACAAAGCAGCGGGATCTGCACTGGGTGCTGGGACACAAGCAGACTTTCTCACAAGAAAGTACCAAGGTTTACAAGTATTGACCATTGAAAACGAAATAGAGATTTTTCCCTATACTAAGGTGACTCAGTCATCTTCCTTTAGTTGCACATTTCTGAGCAGGAGACAACGGGGTGGAATCCCAGCTATGGCACAGTTGTTACCGATCAGGGTTCTAGGTCTTCCTTAATCAATAGAAATTGATAAGAGGCCAGACGAGAAATTCAGGCAAGGCTTTAATGGGACTTGTGCTCCAGCACAAGGGAGCGAAAACAAGTAACAGGTGCCCTTGATGGCTTTCTGAAGGGACAGGGAGCTGGTCCCTTAAATGGGGTGAGAGTAGGGGGGATGGGGGGGTCTGGCTGGAGGGGTGACTTGGATGCCCTGCCCACCCCCTTGGTGGTGCTGGGTGCAGGAATCATGCTCAGGACCCTGCTTTTGCTCCCGACGTCTCAGAAATGACAGTTGGGTTTTTTAATCTTTTTGCATCTTCTTGTCCATAATTTGCCCCAACTGCACATACCTGCAGTTGTTTTTAGTCCCTCATAATTTCTTTGTATTTTTTGCTTGAGGAGAGGAGACGTTTGTCCAGGTGCAAGCACTGCAGCAAAGGGTCCCAGGTCCCAGCCTGTCTCAGTATTGCTATAAAGACAGATGTAACGGTCAAAGAAGCAGAATGGGCCCAGAAATAGGCGCACATAGGCGTACTCAATTAATTGTCAACAAAGACACCAATGTAATTCCCCGGGAAAGCAGAGTCTTTTCAGTAAACGGTACTGGAAAAACTGGACAATTATGTGGGCGGAAAATGAAGCTCCACCCTTACTTTCTACCACGCTTCCCAGCCTCCGGAACGGCAAAAGACGAATTTCTGTTGTTTATAAGCTACCCAGCCTGCGATGGCTTGTTATAGCCCCTTGAATGGACTAGGGCAGCTGGTAAGAGCGTACAACGGTACAACCATTGTGGAAGACTGATGGCGGTTTCTTGTAAAGCTAAACTTTACCATTAGCAACTTAACTCTTAGGGTTTCACCCAAGAGAAATGAAAATGTACGTCCACAAAATAATTTGTACATTGAAACCCCAAGCAGCTTTATTCATAACAGTTGAGAGCTGAAGATAACCCGAAGGTCCAGCAAGCAGTAAATAGATAAACAAACTGTGGTACTTTCATTCAATAGAAAACTATTCAGTAATAACAGAAAAACAGCAAACTACTGATAGAGGCAGCAACGGAGAAGAAACTCAAAATCATACTGAGTGAGAGAAATAAGACACAAACAAGAACACTGCATGCTTTGATCTCTGTGAAGCTCTGGAAGCTGAGAGACCGATACAAGCCTGTTAAGAAAGGCTCGCCAGCACAGCCTGTTGGGGCCTCCTTTGCCCTGAGCTGGGGTTGCCAGGTTCAGCAGATAAAATTTCAGGACACTCAGTTAAGTTTCCGCTTCAGATAAGCCACAAATATTTTTTTTTAGTATAAGTATGTCCCATGCAATTATTTGGGACATGGGTGGCACGTACATGCATGGGACATAACTTTACTAAAAAATGATTCATTTTTCATCTGAAATTCAAGTGTAACTAGGCATCCTGTGTTTTATCTGGCATCTCTGCACTGTGGTTTCTCGTGGCCTCTCTAAAGGCAAGCCAACTACTGACCGAGAGGCCTCCCCAGGCTGGGTCCTTTCCCTCAGGCCCTCCTCAGAGAAGAGGGAAACAAGCCTGCCCTGGTCCTCCCAGCTCGCAGGCCCCAACCATGCTCAGTGCCAGTTCTGCAGTTGGTTTCTCAAAGGGTGGAGGGGTGCAAGGTTTTCCCTCCCTCCAAGGGTCGGGGGGTTGTGGGGGGAAACCCCACCCAGGGAACGCACGTGGCTTCCCCTGTGACCACAGATGGAGCCCAGTCTCTGGCTTGAATGGTTCCTTCTGACCACATTTTCATCATTTCACGTTGTGAAAAGGCACTGTTACCGTGTTTCTGTTTCATTTTGCTCATTCTTGCCTACTCTGTCTTTCTTTTCAGGGGACATCTAAAGCTCCTGCAACTTTGCAGGACTCCATCACAGTTCATCAAGTTGGGGGTTACAGTGCACAAGACTTTTAGCCTGTTTCCAAGAAGTCAGACACCAGGTGTGATGTGCCCGGATATTAACTGCCCCACACAAGGAAAGGGGGCTCTGATCCATTCATGTTGCTTTTCATAGTAGGGACAAAAGAGGCCTTTGAGTCAAAATCTGTTAAGAGTGGTTCAGGGAATTATATTTAAAAGAACCATTTTTTAAAAGACTACCTACTTGGAACATAAACACTTTCTTATTAGGTTATTTTTGTTTTCCTAGCCTGGCAACTAAAAGAGGTATAATTTGCAAGAGTTGACTCCCTAAAAGAAGCACATTCACTTGCTTAAAAGAGCATGAATACGTGTCAGTGAAAGAAAGAAACTAAATTTGTTGAGGAAATTATACCTTTTGGGGAAAGTGCAAAAAATAATAATAAAGTAGTAGACAGGAACACTTTGATCATAAAATTATTATGCATTTTTCCCTCTGTAGAATATCACTAACCTTGGCTCACATATAATAGTTGTAAAAAGATGAAAATGTGAAATTAAAAGCAGGCCACTTCAAGAAAGTGAAACTCGTGGAATCTAAAGCCATTCTGAAGGACGGGTTGTAATGCTCTCATTGTGTCCAGAGGTGTTCCAGGGGGCCTGCACCTTTTCTATTTATGTCAGGGTGACCCGACTAAAGTGGCTTTAAAACTTGGGGTCGTGGATCATTAAGACTCTAACAAAAATTATGAACCTGCTTCCTGGAAAAGTGCACATACACCCATGTGCACACAGCTTTACGGACTGTTTCAAGAGGTTCAGACGCTGCCCCTGAAGTTATTCATGGATCCCTGGCCCAGAGTCCCTGAGCTGAGCAAAACCCACGTGTTTACCATTCCCTGCTTCCTCATGGCTGATCCCCACGCGGCCTCTCGCACTTAGAGCCGGGGCAGGCTGCCCACGGGGCTGAGCTTGGCCCCCTCCGTCTCCCTTTCAGCAGCTGGTAGCGTCAGTTTCCCAGCACTAGCGTTCCTAGAATGCGGTCACAAATCCCAGGAGGCTGGCCTCGGTGTTACACTGCCAGGTGACGCCCACCACGCTTTTTCCAAGACATAGAGAGAGCAGAGGCAGTGGAAGTCCCCCTGTGCCACTCCCCGCATGTCCCGGGTCCAGTCCCTTGTCTCTTCGAGTTTCTGTTTCCCCATCTGTAGATGGGGACGATGATGGTGACCACCTTAGGGGCTGCAGTGAGGATGACATGACATTATGTATATAAAAGTTCCTGACCTGCAGCAGGCACTCCAGAAAGGTTAGGAGGCCATCTATTCCAGCTGCCACATAGTTTAGATATTGGTGTCTGCCTTTAACTGTCAGTGTTGATTCGCCCTTGGACAGTGATTTACAAATGGCAAAGCATCTCCACTGGAATCCATTACTGATAATACTCACAACACCCACGGGATAGGAAAACTCGAGACTAATGCTCCCATTTTACAGGTGAGAAAGTTAAGTCTCAGGTTAAGTGAGTTGGTTCCTCCAGAACCAGACCACCGGGTGGAAACCCGATGTTCCCTCCTCCAGATAAAAAGACACAGGTCACCCACAAGCTACCAGCGAAGTTCGTGACAACCCAGGGGCTACTCAGTCCTGATGCCCGGACCCGCCAAAGGGCCCTGGAGCTGCGTTCCAGTCCCTCCTTGAGCCCCACCCCACATCCTCTCCCCGCACCTTCTCCTGCAGCCGGGTTCCTGCCGGTGCCACCTGTCGGCACCTCCATCTGCGGCCCCAGGGCTGCCCTGTGTCCATGACACCTGCCTGGTACACCCATAGCCTAGAAGTACCGGGGAGGGACGCCATGTAGTGAGGTTCCCGACGCGGGGTGCAGGAGCCCCAGGGAACTCCTCCCTCTCCCTCCTCAGGTAGAGCATTCTGGGAGGCAGCCTCCACGTGGCTCTCAGAGGGTGCTAGGGGATGGGACCCGACAACCCTCAGTGGTGGCCAGTGTCAGGAAGCACCTAGTAGGGCCCTGCCCTCCCAAGCTTCCCTCTCTCCAGGGCCCACAGCTGCCCCCTGAGATGACCTCCCCAAATAAACTCCATCCAGTTCTGCTTTCTGGAGGGGAATCCAGGCTGAGACAGGAGCCCACTCTCGGTCTCCATCTGCCCCCAGTGCCCACCCTCCTTCTGTGCCCACCTCCCTCGGCTGTCCCTGCTGATGGAGCCCACAGGACAGTAAGAAAACCTATCTTCGAAAAAGCCACTGCAACTCAGGACTTAGAAGATTGCCGTCCAAAAGTACTGGGTTCCAATGTCAGGATTCCACACCTGACCGCCTGAGATGGCGCTGTCAGCTCTCCCCTTGCCTAAGGAGGCCCCAGCTGAGGCCTGGGCTTTCCTCGGTCATGGCCAACCAACTCTGGGGGGCAAAAGCATTGTTCCTAAGCCCCCAACCCAGGGCTTTGGGTCTTTCCACCACAGAGGAGATGCCGGCGAAGGCAGTGGCCTGTGCGGGCTTCCACTAAGCCCGCCTTTCCCTACTTTGACCACCGGTGGGCTGCCTGATGCGTTAGCCAGGACCCCGGTCCCCACCCTGGACTGGAATCAGGTCAGGATGGCTGAGTCCTCGGAGACAGAGCCTTCTTCTGGGAGACCCTTGGCTTTCGGTGGGTCCCACACACAGCCCCACATAATCTCCCACACCAGGGCCTGCTCATCCTGGCTGGCTGCTCCAATGCCAGGCCCATATCTGCCTGTATACTTCACACACACCGCCAAGCTCTGCACATGAAATGTTAGCAGCGTGATGAACCAAAACCATGGTTTTCCCTGGCACAGCTTCAAAAATCCTGCATCCCTCCCAATCCCCCTGTTCTAGACACCAACCCAAATCCCTGATGAGGTTTCGACTCTCTTTCCAACCCTTCAAGAAGACCTCTAATCATGGGGGAGGACATGCCGGGAAGCACAGCAGGCAGGGCAAAGGCGGCCCCTGCCTTCAGGCTGGTATGTTCCTTGTCTCTGCTCCGCCCACGGTTGGGACAGGACTCACCTCAACCCTCCAAGCGCTGTGGCTGAGTTTGCTACTGTTTATGCTAACTGGTGCTCAACTCATTCCGAAACTCAACCAGCTGGTCACTAAGCTCTGTCTTCTCTCACAGAGAATTCCATGCCCTTCACGCTTCTCCGTGGATTTTCTTACAGTTGTGCCTCTGCTCAGAATCAACTTCCCACTAGCCTTTCTCAGCTGATATGCCCACATCAATGTTGAGTTCAGAACCTGTGCCGAGGACTGAAGGAAGACTGGCCATATTTCACGTGGGCTGTCCTCACCTTTACGTGGAAGGTTTGAGGATGATATGACGTCTAAGAACCTAGGTGTTCAGCTCTGAGCTCCTGATTGCTTTTTGTACTTTCACTTGAAATTCTGATTTAAGTTTTTTCATTTTGTCAATAACCTTCAACATTAATTGCGTAATTGTTATATGGAGGCTGCATCTGAGATTTTTGCTTTTTTAATTTTTATTGGAATATAGTTGATTTACAATGTTGTGTTAGTTTCAGGTGTACAGCAAAGTGAATCGGTTATACATATACATATATCCACTCTTTTTTTTAGATTCTTTCCCTGTACAGGCCATTACAGAGTATTGAGCAGAGTTCCCTGTGCTGCACAGCAGGTCCTGATTAGTTATCTACTTTATATACAGTCGTTGATACTGCGATTTATTTGGCCGTTTACCTAATATTGAACGCTGCTTTTTTACTGAAAATAAATTGGTACCGAGGGTTCCTCCTCTCTTAGGAGAGATTCCCAGGAGTGAGTAAACAGATTATAATATTCAAAATCACGGGCTTCCCTGGTGGCACAGTGGTTGAGGGTCCGCCTGACGATGCAGGGGACACGGGTTCGCGCCCCGGTCCGGGAAGATCCCACATGCCGCGGAGTGACTGGGCCCGTGAGCCATGGCCGCTGAACCTGCGCATCCGGAGCCTGTGCTCCATAACGGGAGAGGCCACAACAGTGAGAGGCCCGTGTACCGTAAAAAAAAAAAAAAACACTTCCCTTGGGGGATGGGAGATGTAATTATGTCCTTTGGTTACTCATGGGAGGGAACATTTTTCCATCTTATTTACTAATTGTAGTTATTCTTGTGAATAATACTCATAATCCTGTGCATTGGTTCACCAGCTACTGGATGCGACTCCTATCAATTTGTGTGGATGTCAACGTAATATGGACATTTACTGTTATTTTTTATGCAATTCTTTCCCTCGTGTAAGTTATGATTATAGACCTGCCTTGACCTTCCAGTTTGGGAGCTATTTCTGGATCCATCTCTGTGGTGAGCATTGCATAAGAGCATCCCATGAAGGCCTGAAGCTAGTCAAGTTCATCATTTCCTGACTAAGTTCAGATGTTCTTATCCATACAACAGAGAAAGCTGGGAGACGGAGCCTCCTGGTACTGATGTCTGTTCCACCATCTTCTCAGATGCCCATCGTGAAACTTTCTAAACAACATCATTACTGTTTTTTGGGGGGGTTTTTTGTTGTTCTGTTTTTTTGCGGTACGCGGGCCTCTCGCTGTTGTGGCCTCTCCCGTTGCGGAGCACAGGCTCCGGACGCGCAGGCTCAGCGGCCATGGCTCACGGGCCCAGCCGCTCGGCGGCATGTGGGATCTTCCCGGACAGGGGAAGGAATCCGTGTCCCCTGCATCGGCAGGCGGGCTCTCAACCACTGCACCACCAGGGAAGCCCCATCATTACTGTTTTATAGCCTCATTTTCATTTACTAATTATGTTTTCTCTTATATAAAAAAAACATGACCTACCCATTTTTAATGTATGGGTTAAATTTCATATTCAATGTTGAGGATCCGTAATAATTCTCTGTACTAAAAATCCTATATTGAGAAGATTCTATTAGAAAAATGAACGAGCCAAAACTGTTTAATACAGATGGCAACGTATACATGAAATTAACCTGACGCACTTTGTGAAGAACAATTTCACCTTGTTTAAAATGACTTGCAATTTAAACTTAATATATAATACTGGCCTTTCTGATAGCCTTTCTTGTTCTTGAGTAAAGAATCTATTAGACTGTACACTATATTTTATCAAACCTGTGCTTCCCACTTGTGAAAAGCGATGGACTGGGAGGCAGAGTTTACAATCTGAAATCTGACAGAAGAGAAGAGAGTAAAGCACAGAACAGACGAGCAGAGGGAAGCAGCCCCACGGGGAAGCAGCAGGTGTTCTTCTGGAACTCTGGCCCTCAGGTCCAACTAATCCCGGATTCTGGTTATGTCCTTGAATCTTCTTTTTTTTTCAGGAAAAATTGTTTATTCTTGTCTCTCACTAACTCCCAGCGCTCATGGTCCTTGAAACTTTGTGATCATATTCAGCAAACTATCAAATACAAATCCAAACCAACATGAAGGGCCCAGTCTCTGCCAGACACTGTCACACAAATAGAAAGATGTTTAAGGGGAAAAAAGCCAAGTCTCTTATTTTAAATCCTAGAGGGACAGTCCGAAATAACTTGTGGGGGCATGTACTTATGTAACTTTAGACTGTAATTTTTATTGCACTGTTAGTTCATGATCAGTCTTCTTCAAATGGGCCACCATTGAACCTTTTGAACAAACCCCTCTTCTTGTGTAAGTTAGTTTGTGCGGGATTCTTTTCCTTTTACCATGCGGTTCCAATAGGAATGTACTTTCCAAGGCTTTGTCAAATGCCATTTCTTATCATGGGAGACTCTGGGGTATGAAAGTCTTAGGGCAACTGCACTCCTCGTTAGCTGTGTGACCTTGAGAAAGTCATATGACTTTCATTTCCATATTTATACAATAATAATAATAAGCTTGTCTCACTGGTATGAAGAGTGCTCATAAGCTATAAAATGCTACATGGCCCTTTGATAGTATTTTGTCCTCAAAACAAGCCTGAGTGTTTTGTAAGGAAAATACCATCACAGCTGCTTTCTGGGTGAGGACTCATGCGATACGGAAGAGGAGGCACAGCCCAGAGCTTGGTCCACGACAGCTTGGGCACAGAATCAGGGCTGAACCCCAGGCTGGGCCCTGGTCCAGGCTATTTCTGCAGGTCCACAGCTGTGAGGACCTGGGGAGGTAAGGCAGAAAATGAGTATGTCTGAAGTGATTTGGAGCTTTTCTTTCTGGAGAAAATACAAATATAAACAATAGGTTTTAGACACGGCAACAGACTCCCTCATCAGACCCTTCCAGGCAGAGAGCCAAGACGTTTCCAGGAATCACTCGCTGAGTCCCCAGCCAGGGTATTTAGGCTATTGGCATTCAGTGCAATTACTGACATGGTTGGGTTGAGTCTGCCATCTTGTTCTTTATTTACTTTTTCTTCCTTTTTCCTCTCATCATGGAGAGGTCCAAAGGCCAAAAGCAGAACAGGCTCCATGATGGAGTTGCCCCAGGAAAGAGGCCCCATTTCAAGAAGGGAGAATGGAAGGATTTTTTAGCCTCCAAGAAAGCACAGAACACCCACCATCCTGTCCTTTGCCACTCAAACCAAGTTTATCTGATAAAGTTAAAGACGTATTTTTGACTTGAGTAAAAAACGATGGTTTTAGTTATTCGAATTGCCGCTGTCGGTTCTATTTCTCTGGAGGCACGAGAAAATATTATTTTGGCAAATGCTTTGAACTCATTTCTTCAAACAATATTTATAAACATTTATCAAAAAGGATTATTTCCTTCTTGTAAACTGGAAAAAGACAGGCACTCATCACCACAGATCAGAGGCTGCAACAGGAAGAGTATATGAACATATCGCACGTGTGTTAGGTTTTGAATGACACTGACACGAAAGACTTTAACATTCAAGCACAGATTTTGTGTCTTTTAGACTGTTGCAGCTTTTCCCCAGTGTGTTGCTGTGCAGTCATCATGCTAATATTTGTTAAGAACACCAGACACGTGTGAATAGGTGACACTGCCTCAGGATGATTCCGAGGTAAGAAGCACGAGGCATATTCTTGTGCTAATAAGTCAATTCCGTAAAGATTAGCCCCTCCTCAAAGAAATGCAACAATAACTTTCAAAGTAAAACATTTTCATTTACCATAAGTCGTAAAAGAAAAAAGTTATCATTGTCTATCCATTAATATTACTTTCCGTCATTAACAACATAAATCATTACTGTACTTCCCAGGGCCCAGAAAAACAGAAAAGATACTCCAATCGTCAGACCTTCTAATCACACGTGGGGCGAGATCTGTTCATTCATATACAAACAAAAAGAAAGAAATGAAGAAGTGATCCAGAGGGAAATATTACAGGCCCCATAACTCTTTAAATTAATGGATGGGGGCAGAAGCACGGCTGACTCAGGATCAGCTGGAGAAGCGATCCTTCCCAGGCCACCAGGCAGGGACTAAGGATTCAGTCGGAGATGATGAGACGCTAGTGTTTGCAAAAAGGAAAGCAAGCCCTAATTTCAGCTTTGTGTGAAGGCTGTGTTAACCCCAAGGCTTTTCGGGTTTGCAGCCAATAAACGGTGCTTGTCGCTAAGCCCACTGGAGTTGGTTTCTCTGCCATTTACAACCTAAAAAAATAAACAACAGCCTGGCGGGAGTTTAGATGAAGAAGAGATTGCTGTGGCTGGGCTGGTAGAAAAGGCTTGTGGCAAGTGCTGGTGGGATTCATCTGGTCTTTGAAGGTCACGGAAGAATGAGGTTAAGTGAAGAAAGGGGAGGGTGAGATCATTTGTGATGGTGGCCAGGAAGGCGTCATTCAGTAAAAGGTCTCAACTTGGTGGGGAAGAAAGAGAATTAAAATTTTGTTCTTCAGAAGAATTCAATATTAACAAAACAAACGTGGAGGCTCTGGTGGATGGTTTGGTTAATCTTTCACCGGGGAGATGAGAAGCAGCCCTCGTCTGATAAACAGCTTGAGATTCCAAATACTCAACATTGTGCGAATTCATGGGATAAGCTTAGTCTTAAGCACAGCGTAAAAAAACCCACCTAGTGCAGCCACTCTGTAGAGCGACTGAGCATTCTCTCTTAAGTTGAAGAGAGATAGATCCTTCAATTCCACTCCGCTCCACTAGGATACATTCATTCAATCAGAAAAAAATTCTTGTACGCATACACAATGGCTCGTGGCCCACAATGTTGGTAGCAGCACTGCCTGTGTTAGAAAAACTTGGAAACGGTCCAGATGTCCCACAAAGAAAGAATGGCCAGATATATTTTTACAGTAACTATATAGCAGTAAAAATGAATGAACTAGAGCTAAGAATATTGGATGAAGCTCACGATATAATGCTGAGTGATAAAGGGAATTCACAGAAGAATACTTACATTATGATATCATTTCAAAAAAATCCAAAATCATGAGAAACTAAAGTTTGTCGATACTGTAAAGAAAAGGAAAAGAAGAGAAAGAATAGGTTCATACTCACCCTGGGGGAAAGGAAGGAAAAGAAGATGATTGGGGAGGATACATTGGGGTCTTCAACTGAATTAGCAAAGATATTTTAAATCTCTGGAGTGGGAATCTATGTGCTCATCATGTAATTCTTTACACCTTTTTAGTTGCATGAGATATGTTACAATAAAATGTCAAAAAAAAACCCCAAAACCCTACCCAAGTGGGAACTTCTAGTCTAAGCTGAGATGTGGTTGATGATTGCTATGGAAAGCACACCTTGTGTGCCTATATTTAAGAGAAAGGTAACTCTCTCTGAGCCTGGAAAAGGAGAAAGGCTTTCAGTAATGCCTCCTAACTTGCTACAAGTTCAAACCAGGTCAACATGTCACTCATAATTCCTTCATTCTGCAGATTACGTGGCTCCACCACCGGTATTTATTTTATGCCACAAGCAACAGCCTTGTTGCCAACCCTCAGCGAGCTGATTTCAGCAGCTGTGAGGATGCTGACGGTATCTGCGCCTTACACCACATGACTGTCAAAAGCCCACCGCACTGCCAGATTTCCCTGTAAACCAGATTCACCTCCACCTGGGAGGTTGGCAGCTCCAGGCTAGTGCAGCTCACCCTAAAGGCCACTGGTTACTACTGTGAACTTTTAAAGCATGTCCGTGTTCAGTTTCTTTATTTTCTTACAGCAAGGCAAAGTAGTTCAAAATGGTATTTCGTGCCATGATGAGAGCCTCACTTACTCCTGCTTAGAGTGTATTGTTTTGTTTTGTTTTAACACGGAAGCGTCTCTAAGAAGGCAGAGACCCTTAAGAGTCACTGCCTTTGGTGACATTTTTTCTGCTGACTGCGGGCACTCATTAAATGCTCCGTAAAGGAAGCCAGTGAAATCGGCTGAGGAGGACCCTCCAGGACCCCGGCAGCCCCTCCCCGCTGCACGATGCCTGCACTCAGCCTCACAACGTGCTGCTTTTAGGGTAGATTATTGTCCCTTTATTTTTTGGTGGCACTAAAGTGGATGCAACGATGATTAAGGTGCAAACTCTACGGTTGGAAAGGTTTCAAATTGGTAAGGAACAGATAAAAAGTACAAAAGAAATGACAAGAGAAGGTGGCATGTGTTAACTTCCTGTAAGAAGCTGAAAAGGTGATGGGTGGACTTCTGCATGGGGGCGCAGAGGCAGGCGACGTAGACGGTCTCACTGCAGGTGCATGCACAAAGGCACACAGGAGTCCCGATTCTCTTCGACTTGTGGAAGCTTTGCACGTGCAGGAGTCCAGTCGGTCTTGGAACAGCCGCACGTAGGACCAAGGTTTGGAGTAGCATCTGAATTTTACAGAGGCTGCCATTAAAAGACCTAACTCCTAATAATAATAATAATAATAATGTCTACTAATTGTTTTCTTTATTAGCCAAAGTGGTGGGTTGCTTTTTTGTAATTGAAGTAGAGTTGATTTACAATGTTGTATTAGTTTCAGGTGTACAGCAAATGATTCAGATATATATACAGACATATATATATGTATGTATACATATATGTGTATATCTGTCTATTCTTTTTCAGATTCTTTTCCATTATAGGTTATTATAAGATATTGAATATAGTTCCCCGTGCTATATAGTAGGTCCTTGTTGTCAGAATGGTTTTTTAAAAATCACCTGATTTCATAGCCTGTGTCAGGTAGAATTCTAAGGACTTCAATAGTCACGCCCCTCTATAAGCCCCTCCCTGAGAGGGGGCAGGCCGGTGCCTGAGATGGGAGAGCCGCCCCCTTGATCAGGTTAGAAGCTGTAAGACTCCCTTGTGGCTCCCACAAGAGGGAACGTCTCTGGCTGGCTTTGGATAAGTGAGCTGTCTGTGCTGTAAGAGGGCCCTGGGGCTGGGACCTGAAGGTGCCTTCCAAGAGCTGTGTCCTGGGGCCTCAGTCCGCATGGCAGGGAAGTGAATTCTGTAACAAGCTGAATGAGCTTGCAGGGGGACTCAGAGCTCCATCAGGGAACGCAGCCCAGCCAGCACTCACCTTCAGCCTTGCGTGACCCTGAGCAGAGACCCCAGCTAAGCCGCGCGTGCGGGACCTCTGACCAATAGAAATGGTGAGATACAAAACGGATGCTGTTCAAAGCCCCCCCGGTGTGTGATCATCATCACACGATAGAAAGTGCATGGAGAGCACATCCTCTGTGATTTGTATCCACTTCTTCTTTTTCTTTTTGCCTTTTCTTCCCATCTGGCCATTTCTTTTCTCCATTTGCTTCTCCCTGAATTCTACGCCCATTGTATTGTTTAATAGTAATACAGTCTCCAAATCACACAAGAAAGGAAAGGTGACCCGAGTCCAGCTCCTTTTCTAATTCATCCAGGCCTTGAAACAAGCAGAAATAAAGACAATCCCTCGATGACTTCTGGTTGTGTAGAAAACAGAATTGTATCCTCACCAGAGATCTCTGCATCTCTCTGCAGATGAACTTAAGCGACTGTCGAGATGCGGGCACTGTCCGGTGCAGGAGGACGGGGGCAAGACCTCTGTGCTCAGCTCTGACTCTGAGGAGACCAGAACCTCTTTCAGAGTCTGGAGACCCTCAACATCCCACCGCCAGCCAGGGAGATGCAGGTCTGTCAAAACACGAAAATAATAACAACAGACATGGCCTCACCCAGGCCACCTCACCCTTTTATCCTTTGAGCCATAAATTCAGGCCTCTGGGGCACTTTGATTTTTTCTTGTTCATCCTAATGCCTTTTTAGAGGAATATGGATAATGGCTCCAAACTCAAGAGGCTTGGGAAAGGAAGCCCTTTCTGGGAGGGGCCAAAGGTTAAAATTCTGGATGTTCTAATGCCAAACCCTGCTGCACAAGGAAACGAGAGATGGACACACATTTCAAATAACTTCTGCACTTGAAATGCAAGATTGGAAGGAGTATTTGTGAACAGTGACAATCATACGTGGATGAAACATTTTAAAAGTTCAAGGAAATAACTGAAAATAATTTTGACTGCATATCATTCATTTAAATTCTAGATTATGATTTCATAGTGTAATATCATGTGATCTACCACTTTTCTGAAATGATTTTAAATTCAATCAGTCACAGTCATAGGAAGGTTATCAGCGCTGCAAACAGAGGTGCTGCTGTTTCTTATTAACTTCCTGTGATAGTTACTGTCTCTGCCATTAAATCTAGATGTAGCTAAGCATAAAAAGAACAGATGTTAAGAAAATGGTTCTGAAGCAGAAACTATAAAGGAAAAATGTTTGGCAAAGAAGCAGTCTCTCAGTTCGCTGGAAGAGGAAGCTAAACACAATTATTTGTTAAAATAAACATCATAATTCTGTCCAGACCTGTTGAATTCGTTGGTACTGGACCAGCCCTCCTGCCATAAACAACCATACAACTGGATAAAAGTTGGGGGTAAACTGTTTTTCAGATGCTAGGTAGTGAAGAATCTGAGAGAAGAGAAAAGCAAGAGTGGTGGGAATCACCTCCAAGATTACCCTCTCTGGTTCACTCGCTCCCATGGAGTCCAGTCCCCTCCCGTGAGCCGCCCTATGGAGAGGCCCATATGGAAAACCTAAGAGCCAACACGGAACTGAATCCCTTCCATCCAAAAGCCCAAGAGGAACTTGATCCTGCCGACAGCCATGCGACTAAGCTAAGCCAACTCTGCCCCAGCCCAGCCCTCAGGTTTGTATTTCGATTAATTTTCAATAAATGTATTTTCAATAAATATAGTCAATAAATACATTATTTAGTTTCAATAAATATATTCAACATAGACTTGTCAGAATACATCGACATCATCTACAAATTAATAAGAAAAAGACAGAAAATTCAATAAAAATCGGTCAAAGATTTCCATAGGCAAATGCCCAAATGGCCAAAGAAGCTTATGAAAGGGTTCTCGGGACCTTTATTTATCAGCGAAATGCAAATTAAAACCACAATAAGGGCTTCCCTGGCGGCGCAGTGGTTGAGGGTCCGCCTGCAGATGCAGGGGACGCGGGTTCGTGCCCCGGTCCGGGAAGATCCCACATGCCGCGGAGCGGCTGGGCCCGTGAGCCATGGCCGCTGAGCCTGCGCGTCCGGAGCCTGTGCTCCGCAACGGGAGAGGCCATAACAGTGAGAGGCCCGCGTACCACACACACAAAAAAAAAAAATTAAAAAAAAAACACAATAAAATAATAATACCACAATTTCAAAGAAAAAGAAAAAGACAGAAAATACCAAGTATTGGTAAACGTGTAAAGTGATCAAAATTCTTACTGGTAAAATTGAAGAAAATGCTACAACGACTTTGGAAAACTTTTTGACCGTATCTGCTGAGGTTAGACATACGCATGCTCTGATCCAGCACAGGACGTGCACTAAGAGATATGCAGGAGATTGATCACAGCAGCATTGTTCATAATAACCTCAGCCTGGGAGCACCCCAACCGTCCCTCATGGTAGAATGGATAACCAAACTGCAGTCTGTACGAGGGAAGACTGCACAGCAGTGGAAACAAATTGCATCTCCGTGCAACAATGTGAATCAACCTCACTCTCATAGGTAGGTCAAAGCTGCATTCAAAACAATGCACATCATCATATCATTCCGTCTTATAAAATGTAGTCTTCCTTTCTAAGGGAAAAATTAATCTTCGGTGTTCGGCAGTGTTGCCTTTGGGAAGCAGAGTCAGGGTGAGATTAGGAAGGGCTCAGAGAAGCTCTGGAATTTGGCTTTTCCCCTGTGTCTCGATCTATACAAGTGTTTGCAAGCTGAGAAGTTTCATTGAGCTGGACGCTTAAGAGTTTCACAGTTTTCAGCACTTATTATACTTTAAAGTATTTTTTAGATTGTAACTATTATTTTTTTATCTGCATTTCACCTGTCAAGACAAAAGAAAAGTATGAAATTTTTTTCTTAGCATAAAAAAGCATACGGAAACAACTCCCTGGGAATATCTCAGGCAGGCACGTGCCCAAGATGACATTAATATTTAAGCTTTAAGCTCACCTAAGGCTGCGCTGGTTATCTGAACCAGTAAGATGCCTCAAGGAAGAGGACCCCATCCTGAATGCTGTGGGGCCTCTCGTGTCCCAGCCCTGGTACAGGGCAATCCCACATCTCAGGAGGACCGCACTTCTAGAGAGAAAGGATAAACCGAGAAGGGCAAGCAGAGAGACAACTGGAAGACAGATGAAGAAATGCATATAAAAATTCTTACTATCCTTCTGCCTCATTTTTTTTTTATTGAAGTACAGTTGCTATTCAATATTATATAAGTTACAGGTGAACAATATAGCGAGTCACAATTTTTAAATCTATACTCCATTTATAGTTGTTATAAAATATTGGTCTATATTCCCTGTGTTGTACAATATATCCTTGTAGCTTATTTGATACATAATAGTTTGTACCTCTTACTCGCCTCCCTGCTTCCCTCTCCCCACTGGGAACCACTAGTTTGTTCTCTACATCTGGGAGTCTGGGAGACGGATGGTGGAAGGAATGTGCCTATAAAAATTCTTACTAGCCTCCTGCTTGATTTTTTTAAAAGCAAGATTATATTTCTATTAAGTCCGGCAGTGTAAATTAATTGAGTAAGTAGGTGTTTTCTCTGCTGTTAAACTTCATCTTACTGCTGTAGTCAGGGCCATTGGCAATGCAAGTCCCTAAATAAGCCTCATTAATGTACCACTTTTGTTTTATGAACAATGCAGCTGTTATTTGTAATTGGCTCTCTACCCTGGGTACCCAAGAACTATTGTTTCATTATAAGCATTGTGAGAATAAAATAGCAAAAGAGGAGGGAACACGTATGAGAGTCAAGTGGAAACAAAACAAAACAAAACAAAACAGAAATTGGACAGACACATGCTGGTTATTCAGAAGTAGTATCAAAATATAGGAGACTGTCGTTTCTGAGGAAGGTTTAAGGCTGAGTTTATCAATGGCCTGTGGAAATCGTATTCATTTTTAAAAGACAGCAGGTGTTAAAACAATGAGAAATGACCTCCTTTGCACCTGGGTTACAAAAGCTGTCCCAATGTGTGTGAAAAAACAGGATAATAATCATTTGAAAAACATCCTGCCTCCGGCTAGTTCCTTTTTATTTTTTTCTCACACTGGACAGATTTATTTATAGATAATAAAGGCAGCTTATAAGAATCACACACACACACATACACACACACACACTCTTACACTCATTTCCCAGTGGAAGTGATGTTTATGTGACGTAAAGTAACTTTGGTGTTTGTAGACTCTGTTATCTTTGGAATCCCATCCAGAATGTAATGTTCGGATTGCTCATATCCCTTTTAAATCAGTTTACTAGCATATTCTCAACAAACTCTACCAAATAAGACTCATTTCCAGTCCAAAACATCCTTTGATATGCGATTATAATGGACTAGAGAGAAGCCAAGATTCACAATCAAAACTTCTTGCTGCTTGGGAATGTCGATCTCACCTGCTGGAGGAGTTTGTAACTATCACCGTGGTGAAGGCGTGGTGAACCCCACCTATGGAGCAGGTCTTTGACACCCAAGATTTCTGTGAACCCCCAAATTAGGAATACTGCTAGCTGAGTTGGGGATTTTGAGCAGACACCTAGGCTCTCCCAGGAGCTTAAGGACCAAGCTGCCACACAACAGCATGTGGTTCTAATTTGTGCCAAGTGCTTTACCTACGTTATTCACCTAGTGCTTTTCATAATCCCTGGAGGTAAGTGGAACTGTCCCTCTTACAAATTGTAACACTCATGGACATTGGGGGTTGGTCAGGAAGTGTCAAGACAGGAAATATGTCAACACCAGAAGTCTACCAATGCTTTACTTTAATAATTATGAATTAATCAAATCCATTCTTGATTCATTTCCGGTTGTGTGTGAAAACATAACAAGTTAGCATTTTATCCATTTGCTTTGGTACAGACAGCATCAGACACAAAAGCTGACGTGTTACAGCAGAGAGTTCAATATCTGACATTTTAAGATATGCCTCTTCTGTAGAATGACATTTTATACTTAGAAGCATAGAAAATGCTTCTTACAGCTAAGTTGAGAGGAGAAGTCCTTCAAATTCGATTTGAACTTGAGCCCTTTTCACGTTTATCCATCCTGCTTCCTCTGCCTGCAGCCCTGCAGGCCCACCTGAGGAACACGTTGGAACTGAACCAAGGTCCACTCTGCTTCCTTCTCAAGGTGCCTTCAAGGCTCATCAGGCCAGGGAGGGACCACAGCCATCACTCCCCAAACTCCGTGGACACCTGCGTGCCAGCCTCCTCCCAGGCTAAGGGAACTCGCCTCTGAAAGATGATTCCTGTCCCAGGCGCTCAGTGAGGGAAGTGGGGAAAACTGCCAACGATGCTCAAACACCGAGTTTTCAGAAAAGCATCATGAACTAAACCTGCAGAACCCGAAGTACACAGAGTCGTAACGTCCAGGATTCCAGCACAGGGCAATTCAAAGACCACCGGAGGACGAGGCTCACCACGGGCTTTGAGTGATGTGGGCTTTGCTCTCACGGAGGCTCAGAAATGGTACGCAAACTGCTTCAAGTCACCCTGTTAGGAAACGGAAGGATTGGGACGAGGTGTCTGACGGTTCCGACTGTCCGCTATTCCATTCATAGTAATAAAGCCCCCAGTTTTTTTTTTTTAACTCTTTTTTTTTTTTCTTTTTTTTGCGGTACGTGGGCCTCTCACTGTTGTGGCCTCTCCCTTTGCGGAGCACAGGCTCAGCAGCCATGGCTCACGGACCCAGCCACTCCGCGACATGTGGGATCTTCCCGGACCAGGGCCTGAACCCGTGTCCCCTGCATCGGCAGGCGGGCTCTCAACCACTGCGCCACCAGGGAAGCCCCAAAGCCCCCAGTTTTTATTTTCAAACGAACTATGGGCTTACAATTGGCCTGATTACACTGCAACCTGTTTTTGAGCATCAGCGGAGCAATTAAAGTATTAAAGGAGAATAAGCGACATCCTGTGCTCTACGGACTAATAAGCATGATCTTCACACTGGTGGTGTTTCAGGAAATCTGTAACTGGGCAAAGGATGGAAGAGACGCAGTGGGACACTGGGCAGGTCCCCGCTGAGAGGAACACACGTGTGCTGCTCCCTAGAGACGGATGTGCTGTTTTCTGGGTACATCTGGGGTACTGGGGGTTACGGCAAACCCGCGGAGACTGCGTCGTGCTGCTGACTCCACTCACCCTTCAAAGGCCAAATTCCATTGTATGTATGGCACAAAATTTGCCATTTTAACCAATTTTAAGTATCCAATTCGGTGGCATTAACTACACTGACGATGTTCCACAAACATCAGCACTATTTCCAAAATTGTTCATCACCCCAGACAGCAATTCTGTAACCGTTAAGCAATAACTCTCCACTCCCTCCTCCCCTGCCCCAGCCCCTGGGAACCGCTGATCTATTTTCTGCCTCTATAACTTTGCCGATTCTAGATATTTCATATTAAACGAAATCATACGATATCTGTCCTTTTGTATCTGGCTTATGTCAAGGTTCATCCATGTTGAGGCGCATATCAGAACGTTATTCTTTTTATGGATGAATGCTATCCCACTGTATCTACACCTCATTGCGTTTATCCACTCATCTGTGCTTCTTGACTTTTAATTGGTCTCCCTGCCCCACGATCACGTGAGTCCTCTGCTCAAGTGGACCTCCACGGTCTACAGAGCTCAGTCCAACTCCTCTGGCTCTCCTGAGCACACACGCCTTCTGGCCGAGGGCTAGGATGCCAAACCTATTCCCAGATCAGATCAAAATGTCCACCATCAGATGAATAGCTCCCCACACTTCTGCTTTTAAGCCTTTGCCCATGTTGTTTCCCCTGCCTGGAATGTTCTCCTTCTGTTTCCTCAAGTCAAAGCCAGTTCAGATCCCACCTGCTGCATAACCCCTTCTACTTTCCCAAGGGCACGGTGACCCCTCTCACTCTTCTAAACTCCCAGGGGACTTGGCACCGTGGCATTTAATCACCCTGGAACTACCTCTCTTCTCCTCTCCTCTTTGAAGGCAGAATTCACCAGGGTCATCTTTTTTTACTGCCCAGTGTTGAGTACTGGGCTCTGTAGAGAAGAGGCATCAATCAACATCTGCCCAGTTGAGGTCACACATATCAGGAGGACGATGAGTTTTCCCAGAGAGCTGGCTGTTGAATTATGAGGCTGTGTAAAAAAATATGACCATTTTAAATGAAACAAAACACCAATTATTAGGACAAAGCATAGTCACTGTGGAAAAGATACTGATCAGTTTAGAGGAAATTGCAGAAAGGTGAGTCAGAGTAATGATTTGGGCCTCAGATGTCCAGGGAAGCAGAGAGTATGGTCACTAAACAAAATGAACTTGGTATTTTCCTGCCAGAAGAGAGAGAATCTAACACACCTGGGCATGGCAGGCAGGGACTCTGGGATAGACTCGGCAGGACAGAGAGAGATCAGGGAGGGTGGAGCAGAGCACGGGTCTCCCAGGAAGCCCAGGACTGTTCTGAGTCCTTCAGGGAACTAACCCCCGGGGCCATGTTGCTGCATCTGGTCAGTCCCCCAGCAGCACTGCCTGGCCGAGAGTTGGAGCCTTTCCTGGACAGGGTGCTTGGTCCAGCTGTAGAGTCTGATCATAGGGTAGAGTGCCTTCCTGCCCTATGTTCTAGTCTTGCTATTAGTGGGAAGAGCAGAAGGGGGTTTGCTGGCAAAGGAGGAGGGGCAAGGAGGCTGGGTCCTTGAGTGAGAAGGTGGCCCTGGGAAGCGGGAAGCAGTGCCCCATTCTGATTGGTTAGTGGCTTGCGCAGCACCTGGTGGTATGAAAAGGCCCTGCTCCTGGTGGCAGCTGGAGTTGTCCTGGGCTGAGGTTTGGACAGATGAGCGGCTCTGGGGTGTTTTAACTCTGGTGCAAGCCTTTTTGGAGATTCAGGTGTGCGTGAGGACCCAGGTCCCTGGGGCTGGCTGAATTACCATGCTTCACGGGAAAGCAGGGTCTGGTGGAGAGGTTCTCAGTGACTGGTGACTCAGAAAAGAAAAGAAAAGAAAAGAAAAGAAAAGAAGGTCAGGGCTTCCCTGGTGGCACAGTGGTTGAGAGTCTGCCTGCCGATGCAGGGGACGCGGGTTCGTGCCCCGGTCCGGGAAGATCCCACATGCCGCGGGGCAGCTGGGCCCGTGAGCCATGGCCACTGAGCCTGCGCGTCCGGAGCCTGTGCTCCGCAACGGGAGAGGCCACAGCAGTGAGAGGCCTGCATACCGCAACAAAAAAAAAAAAAAAGAAAAAAAGTTCAGGTTCTGGTCTAGTGAACTTAACGCAGATCCAGAACAGATCACTAAAACGATTTGTGGGTTCTTAGAAAAGGAAGCAGAGACAAGTGGGTTCTCTAAAACAGGGCACACCTAAATTTCAATTTCCATAGTGACTAGCCTAGTAGAAAAGGACAACGCTGCAGTTGTAAGAGGGCTGTATATTAGCGACAAACTTGACAGCACCCTTATCTCATGGGCTTGTTGAGGACAGAGAGGAGACAGGGTGGCTGGGGAGGTTGATAACTTGTGGACTGATGCTAACTTGGACACATTTCTAGTGCTGTTCTGTCAGTCTGCTCAGCTTTCTCATAGAGAGTGTTTTCATCGATGGCCTGGACCAGATTTGAGGGATGACATGGAATTGGATGGAAAGGTGAGCACACGGAATGACAGAGGGCTCCGCAGGTTGACTGTGGTTGACTGCGGCCGCCCAGCAATAGATGGAAGGGGTGGGAACCAAGGTATGGCCCCTGATGGAGTGCCTACCAGCCCCCACCTGGAAGGTTCTGTTTCATCGGTCTATGTCTAAAGGACACTGACAGTGAGCAGAGATACAGAGGGACTGATGGCAGGGGAACTTGAAATCTGGTGTTGAAGAACGTGGTCGTGCTTACTCTGTAATTGAGAAGACTGGCGGGGAGGGGATACATGGGTTTCAATGTTTAAAAGTCTGCTCCTGTAGAAGAGGGTTGTTCTGTTTTGCCCTGGAGCTTTGATGGAAAAGCCAAGACTAATAGTGAGAGTTGTCCAAAATCAGATGGACTTCGTAAAGGGGCCAGGTGGTCCCTCCCGCTGCCAGAGTGTGGGCAAGAAGGGATGCTCAAGAAACAGGAATGTCCTGGGGGCTTAAAGCATCTGAGACAGAAGTAAACCAGACAATGGCTGGCTGGCTCTTCTGATGGCTCTGATGGCTCTTCCAGGCCTGTCATTCCTCCAGCAACGGGATAATGAAGCCTGAGATCATCATTCTCCTGGATGTTTACCTCCTCTACTCCTGGAAGGCAAGATCCGTTCATGCCAGACTCATCCTTTCCTCTTGCACAGTGGGAACCATTGTGCTTTGCATATAACAGGCATCATTTAATATTTGCCCAAATGACTTCACATATATCCAGAGGACCGAGAAGATGAATTTGCCCAGAGACCTGGCAGTCTGATTAGTAAGCTGCATAAATTATTAACTACTGAGGACAAAGTCACCTTTTCAACTGGATCTACATAATTAAGTAGCAATGTTTTTTCCAAAAGGAAAAGTAGTTTGGGGAATACTCTTCTTAGTAACATTTGTCTCACAGGAAACCAAATTTTTAAACAAGTATCAGTTACGGTAGGTGTGGCTACCAACACAGAGATAATGATTAGGGGTGTGGTCTTTAAAGGGAGACTAGCAGGTGGTTCGAATACCAACTCCACCATCGACTGGAGGATGACCTTGGATACACAGTTACTTAACCTCTCTGAGTCTCAGTTTCCACGTGTGTAAAATGAGCATGAAAATATTACTCAACTCATAAAGTTAGTGGGACGATTTAATGAATGAATATATATCAGGTCCTAAACTGTCCTTGGCGTGGAAAAAGTGGTCGATAAGTGTAGCAACTGGCAGAGCTCAAGGGATATAATCAGAGAACAGCTATGTTTGTTCTCCTGGTATGCAGAGTTGGGAGACCTTGTTTCCCTGTCGTATACTGAGTACCTGCTCCTCCTTTTCACATGACTTGTATCTTTCGATCACTGGATTTCATCCTCAAGCGTTTTATTTTCCAGAAGAGCTCATGGGATTTGGCTCATACGGAATGTTGCCAACCCAGCAGCCCAACTGCCTGATGCGGTTCTTTTATCTACCGCTCTCTCTCTTAATGCAGGTACATGCTGATTACGACAATAATGGCGGCACATTTCCCAGCCGGTCCTTTTTCTATCTTGAGATGTTACAGCGTGAGGCTGTAACATCTACAGCCACTGTAGAGGGAAGCCATCTGACATCCCAGGGATGACAGCTCCAAAAGATAGAAAGCCCATCAAAGATTGATGATGTCACTGAGCCACTGAAATCATTGGCTCCCAAAGAGCCTCACCTCTATTCTTGTTAAGGGAGATTATAAATCCTTTTTTTTTTTTTTTTTTTTTTTTTTGCGGTACACTCCCGTTGCGGAGCACGGGCTCCGGACGCGCAGGCTCAGCGGCCGTGACTCACGGGCCCAGCCGCTCCGCGGCATGTGGGATCTTCCCGGATCGGGGCACGAATCCGTGTCCCCATGTCCCCTGCATCGGCAGGCGGACTCTCAACCACTGCGCCACCAGGGAAGCCCTATAAATCCTCTTATTGTTTAAGCCATTGGACACTGGGTTTTCTATTACTTGCACTTGAAACAAGCCAATTTACGTGAGTGCTGTATTTCCTGAGAGCTTTCATATTTTGGAATATTAACTGCAATGAGTAGAAATATCCTGGTTCACATTTTCCCCCAAGAACTTTGTAAATACCTCTAGCTTTTCATCTGACATTGAAAGGTACTGAGGAGAAATTCGAGGCCAACCAGATTCTCTGTATCACTTCTCCTTGAAGTTCAATAACATATCCAGGATATCTTAGGTGTTGGTTGTTCTATGTCAGTTTTTCCTGGAACACGATGAGAACTTTTGATCTGTAAGTTTCTTTCTTTTATTTCAGAAATGTTCCTTTAGATCTTTGAAAAACTTAATTGGAGCTTTCTTTTTCAGGCATATCAAGTAAACCTTTCTAATTGCTTGAACATCTGTCTTTTCCTTTTACCTTCCCTGCAATTGATTTAAGCTTTTCCTCTAAGTCAGTAATTCAGATGAATTGTGCCCAGTCCATTCCTTGGTTTTTCTAATTTAGTTCCTATATTGGACTATTTCTGATTTTCATTTGTTTCGTTAGCTATACAATCTTCTTTTCCTTCTAATTATGTTGTTTTATATTACTCCCAGCACTTACTCTATTAAACTTCTATTCTTATTAACTTATTCTATAGTATAAAACACATGTAAAGAATTTTCTTCTGTTTGGTTACCTTTTCTCCAGGCTAGGTTCTTCACCTGTTGTAATCCTTTTTTTCCTTCCCCTTTTATTGAAGACTTGGATTTAGATAGTGGATATACTGCTTCTTATTCATATTTAATATGGATTGCTCTTTGTATATCTTCCAGTTCCTCATATATAATGTGAGCAAATTCTCCTTGACTGCTTTCTCACTGTGTCTGACAGAGTTTGAGAGCTGGAAAAATCGTATTTTTATCCACCTTTCCATAGCCTGGACACAGGGTAAGGATAAGGACTGATCCTCTGAGTCTTTGCAAGGTCTGCGCTCTGCTTTCTCTCCTGAGATTTTGGTAAACTCTTTTACCACCATCCCTCACGCTTCTTGGGAGTATATCCTATTCCTGTGACAAAATGTCCTTTGACTTTGAATCTTTGCCTCAATTCAGTGTAAAGTCCTAAAAAGTGACAAGCCCTAGTGATTTTTTTCTAGTTCCGGAAGGGCCCTGTGGGTGGTAGTGATTGTTTCGACTAGTGCTAGTTTTATCTCACCTGGATTTCCCCAGGTAGCTCACTTACCCTACTCACCTTTCATCTCAATTATCAGATTCCTGACTTCCTTGTATTGAAAAGTATTAGTGAGAATTCTTGGTACTTTGCCTACTTGGTACTTTCTCTCCCTAGTAGGGATTTTGCAGGGGAGTGGGGATGAGATTATATGCCATTGTCCACTGCAGGTTTCTATTTCATTGAGTAGCTTTTGAAGTTTATGGCATGAAGTTGTACTTAATTTTTTGTTTGGCTCTCCTTTTCTTTTCCTTTTTTTTCTTTCTTTCTTTCTTTTTTTTTTTTTTTTTACTATTCTTTTGTTCATTTCATTAGTAATTGTGGGAGAAGGGTTGTGTGATCCAGATTTATTCTGTCCTTTTTACGTGTTTGCCCTCTATATACTCTTTCAAGTGCATTAGTTCTAAAAATGTTCCACTAGAAATTGCAGATTATAAAATTTGCAAATAAACCTCAACAGTTACCAAAGATGATGAAAGAAGAACAATGCACACAAACACAGTGACTTGCTAATAACATCCACACGGCATCTTGCATTTACAACGCACTGTCGCCGTATTTCATTTTCATTTAGCCTCAGAAGGGCAGCATCTGCATCTGCCCTGCATCTCCAGAACCTAAGTCTGCGCTAGCCCAGAGTAGATACCCAGTAAGGTTTCGAAGGAACGAATGACTGTTACCCCACTTTACAGATGGGAAGACTGGGGCTACCATCATTAAGGACCTCGCCCAAGGCTACATATCTGAAGGTGGATGAAAATGGGCAAACGGGAAAGCGGAACAACGGCTTGGAGGACAACGAGCGAGCGGACAGGACCCGGGGCCAATCCCGCGGAACGCTGGGCGGGTCCTCCGGGAGGCGGGTACTACGCGTGGTTCCTGCGAGGATCGCAGGCCTTCGGCAGGCGCGGTTGCCAGGGAAACAGCAGGAGGCGGCGCAGGCGCCTAGCGCGAAGGGGGCGGGAGCGCGCCGGCGGAGCGGACCCGCGCTGCTCAGGCGTAGCGTCCGTAGCTAGGTTCCGCCTCGCGCCTTCTCACTGCCGGGCCACAGTAAGGTTCCGGAGCCTGGGGGTCCAGACGAGAAGGCTCGAATCCCACTCTCGGCGGCTGCGCGCCTCCCTGCCAATCGCCTTTCCCTTCCCGAACTGAAAAGATATCCCCAACCCTAGTCCCTCCCTCCAGAAGGAGCTTACCCCAACGCCCTCTGGCTGTGTCCCGACCCCTGCAGCCAGCCGCCCTTCAGAGGACAACAGAAGAGCTTCCCAACGGGCGAGGGAAAGAGGGAAAGTAGCCAGCATGTCGAACGCGTAAGTGATGGGCCCCCCAGCCATAGCCATGGGGTGGGCTTCTCCGACAAAAAGATAGCCTGCTGTGCTTCTTTTCCGTTTCTTTCCTCCCCCACCTCTTCTTTTTGCAGTTTTAGCAAGTAAACATACACCTCAGCAGAGAGCATCAGCTTCTGTGGACAGGGAATGCGATACACTTAGACCTGCCAACTCCCCTGGTGCTATCTATCCCTGCCCCACATAGAGATGAGCTCCTCCAGGCCCAATGCTTATGCCCACTAAGCCCTTGTGGATGTATTTTTGAGGAAGCAGTGTCTATGTTCAGTTCATTGCCTGCCTTTTTGTTAATCTAACCCAGTAACATACGGTGCTTTGTGAAAACACCCAGGTCCCGATGTTTAAGAAAGATCTTGAGGAAGCTTTATTGTACCACGTTGCTTTTCACCAAGAAACGCCAGTCAGGTGGCAGTGGCACCAAAGAGTATTCACCCAGCACTGTGCCGTTTACACAGCACCAGCCCAGCAGTTATTTCATAATGGTCATCTCAAACATCTATTATAGTGCTGACTCTGCAGGCACAGTTCTGAGTGCTTGAATATAGTAACTCATGACTCCCCTGTAGTGTAAGAGCCTTTAATATTATTTCCATCTTGCAGATGAGGACTTAGGCACAAAGAAGCTAAGTAGTTCATACACAGCAAGGACACGGTGTCCACCAGGCACTGCAGCTCCAACCTGCATTCCAGCTCTCAGTAACCCTGTTTTCCAGGCCAGGAAATAAGAGCAGCGGGGCTAAGGGCTTGCCGGGCTTTGCGGGTGGGGGAGATCAGGAGTTCAGCTCTGGACGTGTTGAGTTTGAAGTGCCTGTTGGACATCAAATGGACACAAGTAGACAGTTGAATTCAGATGAGAGGCCTGTGTATGAAATATAAATTCGACAGCTGTTGGCATAGACAGTCTTTATGAGACATGGGATGAGTGTAGACAGAAGAGAGAACAGGTCCAAGGACTAAGACTTGGTCATCCAATGGCAAGAGATGGAGGAGGAGGGACCAGCAAAGGAACCAAAGGAGTGATCATTGAGAAGGAAACAAGGTTTTGGTGACTTGGAAGCCAGGAGAAAAAGTAGAGTTTCTTGGAGGAGGGAGTAACAGACTCTGTCAAATGCTGCAAGACAAGCCCGACGAGAGCTGAGAATTGACCATGGATTTAGCAGTGTGGAGTCCAGCAGTGACCTTGACCTTCGGGGGTGATGGAGTGGAAAGATGGACTGGAATGAATGTAGGAGAGAGGAAGAGGAGAGAAATCATAGACAGCACAGCACTGGCTTTTTAAAGGCATTTCGCTGTAGCTGGTGGCAAGGGAAATGGGGTCCAGAGAAAGAATTTTTTAAGATAGGAAACAATAGCCTATTTGTTTGCTGAAGGGAATGGCCAGTATAAATGAAGCGGGATGACATGGCAGGAGGAAGGAGAAGTGGGGTGACGTCCTTGCTAGTGGGGGCACGGGCCCCAGCAGACACAGAGAGGAGCTCAGGTGGTTTATGGCGGGAAGATGAGGCAGGGTAGAGGCTGTTTGATAAAGATGCTGTTCGGTGGGTAGATGTCCTGGTGGGGCCTGGAAAGATGATGTAGATGGTAGATGGTGGTGATGCTGAGGGCCCGAGGGTGATACCCTCTGACGAAATGAGGTTGCAAACCAGGGAGTGTCGGGGGTGGGAGGAAGAATGGTCTGGAGGTGGGCTTAGGAGCCAGGATCTGGCCCCACTCCGTGCTGTGGTCCGAGGGCTCTGGGACGGAGAGACGGCTGCAGGAGAGGCTGTGTTCTGAGGGGAGAGCCAGGCCTCCCTTAGAGCAAGAATGCCAAGGAATATTCCAGAAACAGTACAAACACCTAGATAGTATTGGAAGAATTTGAAGGTTTATCATATATAAAATAACTTGAGAATTCCCATTTTGCAAGATTTTGTAT
Source organism: Grampus griseus (assembly GCF_964374135.1). NCBI lineage: Eukaryota > Metazoa > Chordata > Mammalia > Artiodactyla > Delphinidae > Grampus > Grampus griseus. The sequence continues at coordinate 4,256,953 of NC_139001.1, forward strand.
CGAAGTACATGTTTATGTCTGAATATTTAAGTCTTTTTTTCCCCCTCCGCCCACTTATGCATCAACCCTCCATCCCCCAGTTATAGGAAAACTGCCAAGCTGTAGAAATAACAATCTGGTCTTTTTCAACTGTCATATTCAGTCTTCTGCACCCACAGTCCTTCTAACTTCAATATCTGTAACATTTCTAGGTCATGTGCTGAAGTCTGAAACCAATCACGTACTTTAAAAAAATTCTAAGTGGTCTCAAGGATAAAATACTACCTTCTCTTTATAAGGCACGTTTAAAATTTCAAGAACACTTTAACGTCTGTTATCCCATTCCTCAGTAATCCTGTGGGGTGTCCAGGGTAGGTGTCATTATCCAAATTTGCCACTTGAGGAAGTGAAGGTACAAGGTTAAGTGACCCTCCTGAGACCGACTACCTCAAGAGACGGGTTCTGATTTTAAGCTTGGAGCACTTACAGCTTTAAAAACCACCTTGCCATACGCCAGAGAAATAAAAACATAGGTCCACACAAAAACGTGTATTGGAATGCTCAAAGCAGCATCATTTACAAGAGCCCAAAGGCAGAAACACCCCATGTGTCCATTTACTGATGAGCAGATAAACAAAATGTGGTATATACATGCAATGGAACATTATTAGGCAATAAAAAGAAATGAGATAGTGATACACACCACAACACAGTGGGCTTTGGAAAAGTTATACTGAGTGAAAGGATCCAGTCACAAAGGGCCACCTGTTATATGATTCCACTTATGTGAAATGTCAAGAATAGGCAAATAAATAGAGACAAATTAGATGAGTGGTTGCCAGGGGCTGGGAGGAAGGCGGATAAGGGCAAATAGGGAGTGACTGCTAGCGGGTGTAGGGTTTCTCTTTAGAGTGATGAAAATGTACTGAAATCAGAGAAAGGTGAAGGTTGCACAACTCTGTGCATATGCTAAAAAAAAAAAACCCACTGAACTGTGCACTTTAAGAGGGTGAGTTTATGGTATGTGAGTTACATCTCCATAATGGTCCTATTGAAACATCATCTTGCCACATTCCGTGTCTCAGATCATCTTCGTGGGCACTGGCTCAGCAGAAGGATGCTGAGACCGTGGCTTTGAGGCAGGGTGGGGCTCAGGCTGGACTGAGGCTTCGAGGGACATGGAGGCTGCACTGGCTGAGCGATAGGGTTGTAACCAGTGGACACACGTGGAGGGGCAGCAAGGCAGCGGGGAAACTGGAAAGCTGAAGCCAGTCTCCAGGGGAGAGGGTAGCAGATGCAGGGTTGCATGCGCACACAGCTACTTAATATCTCCCCATCGACCAACAAGCTTGCCTGGTCTGTCCAACAAGGGTCCTCCGAAAGACAGCAGGTGAGGAAGAAAGAGGCTGCAGCCCAAATGTCAGGACTTGGAAGGATCAAGCCACCAGGATGGTCTTTGGCCAAAGGTTCCAGTTAGGAGTCAGCTCTGCCCTGGCTCTGGAGGGATTCCTGCCTCTTTAACCCTGGGTAGAAGCCCAGGAGTGCACGACACTAGGGCAACAAGGCTTCCCCAGGCTGGATCTGCCCCAAAGCAAAGTCTTAAATTCTAGGTGTGTCCCATCCATTCATTTGGCTTTTGTTTCCCCTGGTGGAAGCCTCCTTTCCCCAAGATCCCTCGCTAATGACTGGTGTGGGTCTTTATGGGATTCAAGTCACCCCCCTGCACCCTATGGAAGCAGCCTCCATGGGTGGCATAACACACCTTAATGGTTGCTGGTGCGTTAAATGCTTTGAAGTCTGATAAATACCCTCTATCTTTTATTATCAACTCCACCCCTACATATAGAAATTATCACTAGATTTATTTCCAGAGTCTCCTGGATATTATTACCAAATTCTTGGTCATATTAAATCTGCCTGTCAGTCTCAAGAATCTGCTTTCTTTCTATCTGGTCTCTCCAGGCAGGAACAGAGACCGCCTTCTGCCTGTTCCAGTCCTCTGCAGCTAGCATTCCAGAATTTTCTTCAGCTACGTCTTGTGTGGCTCTAGCCATATGTATTCTTGAATGTTTAATGTTCTTGATCAGCACTGCGAATGGGGTTTTGTTTTTCGTATTTTTTCTCTGCATTTAGTTTTGGGGGCTTTTATCTATGTCTTGCAACTCTGCTGTATTAATTGACTTCTTACTGATTTCCTTGGATTTTGCAGTGGTGTCATTACAAGCAGTTTTTTTAATCTTTTGTATTGATCCCTTTTCCATCTGTTTCATCCTTTTTGTACTTGTATTTTTTAGCTTTCTGGTGTTTCTCTACTGAAAATATTTATGGTCTCTGGTTTTCAGCATTTTGAAGAGGTCGTCATCAGCCTCTTTGGGGGGTGTGGACAGTATTCTTAATCAGGCATATGCCATAAATTAAATTTATTGAGCATCTTCTTGGCATCTGTGAAAATAATCCACAGTTTTTACTGTCCTGTGCGGTATTTTGTCCAGCTTTCCTGACTCTTGTGAATTTCCCGGGTGACCTCCCCCCCCCCCCGCCTTGGTCAGAGGGAACAATGCTTTTGATCTGGCGCTGTGTTTTGTTTGCTGAGTGGAATTTCAGATCCGAGTTCCAAACAAAATTAGCCTGTAATTTTCTTCTGTAACGTCATCCTGCCACGTCTAGGCCCTGAGCCCTATTTATTCTACAAAACGAGTGGATTTTCTGTTTTATGGGAACATGTGTCGAGCCTGGTGGCACGTGGGGCCTGCGTCACCTGTCAGGTCAGTGAACGCCTTGGGTCCCTGGCCCCCTCTCAGTTGCTGGAAGTCTGGGCTTTGGTAAACTAAGAACCTGCTCAGCTTCTTTGTACCCATTTATCATGCAGCGAGTGAGAGGTCCTGGGCTAAGTAGAATTCTAACTTTTTTTTTTTTTTTTTGCGGTACGCGGGCCTCTCACTGTTGTGGCCTCTCCCGTTGCGGAGCACAGGCTCCGGACGCGCAGGCTCAGCGGCCATGGCTCACGGGCCCAGCCGCTCCGCGGCATGTGGGATCCTCCCGGACTGGGGCACGAACCCGCGTCCCCTGCATCGGCAGGCGGACTCTCAACCACTGCGCCACCAGGGAAGCCCTGGAATTCTAACTTTTGGTAGTAACTTTTCTCTGTTATAATGAAGTTGTCTATCAGAGTGCTCTTTCACTAGCAGTATTTTTAAAATATTGCCAAGTTTGGAGAATCTGGTACTTGAACCGAGGGATGGAGTGCCAGGGACAATATTTAGCATCCAGCCTCAGTGGGGTGCTGGGAGGGAGGAAGAGTTTCGTTTTTAGCTATGAATCTTGGTTTCCTTGTGGTGTCCAGCACTCCTCTGCCCTGGGATTTGTCCTGACAAACTAGAGGCAATAAAGGTTCAGAGCCTGTACTCTGGAGCCTGGCTGCCTGGGTGTAAATCCTGTGTTCAAATCACACAACTTCGGGCAGTAACTTCTCTGTGCCTTGGTTTCCTCATCAGTAAACTGGAGTAATAATAATACCCACCTCATAGGGTTTTGAGAATTACATGAGTTAATATATGTAAAGTACTTAGAACAGTGACTGATATGATGTAAATGTGAGCTATTACCCGTCATCATCACCAGAACCCTAAAGACTTCTCACATCAAGAGAAGCTTTTCACTTTGGGCCAGGAAGATAAAAATCTCCCACCTCTGCTCTAAGCACATAAAAATGATAGAAACAGCAGAAATTAATACAACATTGTATATCAACTATACTTGAATAAAATAATTTTTTTAAGTATAGAAGTTAGTATAGAAACAGTAACAGATTTAAGTTCCTTTCTTGTTTTATGAGCACTAACATGTCAGTAGGTTTAGAAATTAAACAAAAGTCCAGCGAACTGAGGTTTTGTTAATACTGTGATTTCCATATTTATCTTTCTCTAAAATTAAGGATGTTGCCTTGTTCTTAAATTATTCCAAGTACTCAGAATTAACAAAGGAAATGTTTCTTTTGAATTTAAGGTGATTTATTTAGAGAGCAGAGGTAGCTCAGTAGAGTCCAGCACAAAAAATGAAGTGACAGCATAGTACTTAATTTTGAAAAATGTTCAGAGTATAGCTAAGTGGCTTTCCATATTTAAATAACCTAGTGTATGACATCTACTTAGTAAATGTTAATTATTTTTAATTTAGAATTTTGATCAATAAAACAAAAATCAAATTGTAAAAAAAGAAAAATATTTTTAAGGATTATTTTCATTTTTTATCTAAAACTTTTATTTTTTAATATTTTTATTTATATTTTAAATTTATATTTATAATATACTAATATTAGTATATTAGTTTATATTTATACATTTTTATTTTTTATTATATATATTTAATATATATTTTTATATATCTATATATATTAGTGTATATTTAATAGTATAATATTAAATTACAAAATAAAACTAAAATATTTAAAATTGAAAATAGAAAACCTGTGTGTTTGTTTTTTTAATCCAAGTTGAAAATCTCTGCGCCAGGAGCAGAGTGGAAACCCAGGGCAGTGAGCAGGCCAGACCAGGAGGCCTAGTCGGTCTGGCATGGGGTGGGCAGTGCACTCTGGGATTTCAGCTCCTGAAAGACCTGGGATCAGACCCTCCAGGAGGACTGGAGCTGGACTCCCATGGAATCCTGGGCAGGACCGCCCTTCCCAGCTGGGTCAGAGGCAGAGGGAAGGGCCGCAGCCCATTCTGGGTCGTAGTGGGAAACCAGCTTTTCAGCCAGAAGGCAAGCTGTGGAACACATAAACTCAGAACACATAAAGAAGCCCCACAGTTTAGCAGAAAAACAATCCCACATAAAAACAGGTAAAACAAATGGGTGAACAATTGAAGGAAGAGAAATTGCAGATGACCGGTAGCACGTGGAAAGATACTGTCTTGGTAGCAGCCGGGAAAGTGGGCACAGAAGTCTCTTATTTCTTACTTGTCGTCGTGGCACACATTCTGGCTGTGTGTCTCAGGGCGGTGGCAGGGGCTCTTTTATTTTGGGGAGAGGTGGAGGTGGCAGTGTGGTGTGAATCGTGGTTTCAGCTCAGAATCGTGTAGACCCGGGTTCAGACGCTGATCCCGCCTCTGAGGGGCATCACCTCCCTCCCACTCCAGTGGAGCGGCGGGAGGCTTCCCCAGGGGTGCTTCGAGGATGACACCCAGCATGGAACATGGCAGGTGGTCAGTTTCAGCGCAAGATGTTCACACTTTCTTACCCATGGGAAAGTGGGGAGCATGCTTGAGGAAGGGCAGATAGTGGAGCAGAGGGCCAGAGGGAATGCCTGGGAATGACCTCGGGAAGGAGATGAGGGCTCCCCAGTGAAACAAGGTGGATTGACCAGCATATGTATCTCCAAATGGCCTCCGAAATGGCAGTAAGGGATTTAAAAGGCTGTAAACACACGAGGGCCAAGAGAACATTTGAGCATTTGACAAGAGACATCAGGAAAATGTAAGAGGAGGGAAAGCAGACCTGGATGAGAGGGGAGAGGTGGGGTAGAGAGCGTGGCCTGCAGGCCAGCAGAACCCTGGGAAGGTCTTTCAGAGGTGGGGGGCACTGGTTGGAGATCAGCAGAGAGCAGGTGCTAAGCTGCTCCCATCCTGGTGGAAGAGGCCGGTGCAGCAGCCTGGACACAGGATGCAGGACACAGGTGGGCGTGGGAACGGGAGGCCGGGCTGACAGCAGGAAGGCAGTGAGAGCCCGCAGCCCCCTGGACCCGCTTGCTTCTCAGGCTGGAGGTTGGAGCCGCCCTCGCCAGTGCATCCTGGGAAGACCCTACAGACAGAGACGGGCATTGGCGGGTTTTGCCCTCAACCCAGGGAGATGGCCAGGATCCTACCCACCCCATCACCCCCGGTTAAGCCCACTGGTTAAGAAGCCCCTTCCCAGACGCAATGAACTTCCGGTTAGCTTTTCAGAACTGGGTCTTGGAAATAAAATAGGAGCCAAAAATCAGCCAAATTTTGAAAGAAAATAAAAGTCTCTGCCATGAGTGTATTGGTCAGAGTCCCAGCAGGAAAGAGGGCATACTCAGCAGGGTGGCTAATAAAGGGACCGGTGACAAAGCTGTGAGCTGAATCCGGGAAACCAACAAGGGATGGGGTGGTGTCCTGGGGGTGGCAGGGCTGTCACCACCCTAAGGCTTTGCTAGGAGGAGGATCGTTTGTTGACTCACTGGGGGGCCGCGAGAGAGGATACATCCCTATCTCACTCTCCCACTCCCCGGGCTCCCGGCTGCACCCTCCACTGAGCGGCTCAAACAAGAGCGGGGAGCCGGCCTCCCCAGCCACAGTCTGCACCTTACTTCCTATGGTCAGTGTTATGGTTCCGAGGTTCGTAGGTGTTGCTTAGAGCTGTACGTCGTTCATTTCTCACTGCTGTGTGTTTGTCTGTTGGAGACTATACTACAATTATTTATCCATTCTCTTATTGATGGACGTTTGGGATATCTCCAGGTCTTTGCTTTTATCAAGAAATGCTGCTGTGGTCATTCTTATTGCAGATTTACAAGAGTCTGTCCAGGGTATAATTGTTCATTCGTAGTTATGCCCATGTTCAACTTTACAAGGTATTTTCCAAAGTATTTGTTCCAATTCGTACTCCACCAGCTATGTATATGGACAGATCAGGTAACTATTCTGGTTATCAACTTCCTCATCTTTTAAATGGGTATAATAACACTGGCTTTACCGGTATAGTGAGGAATCACTTTATATCATTTAGGCAAAAGGCTTTTTAAACTATTTATTTGATGATAATAGCCATGGTCATATCCAAAAATCACACGCATAACAAAACAGGACATAAGGGGTCTAAAGAGCCTTGCAGCCGTGCGCAGTGTCCTTAGCTCACGTTTATGGTGTGTTACATTTTGTTACCAGATGCCCAATATGTATGCCTTGCAGAGTAATTTTTTCTTCTTGTATTGTTGACCCTGTCGTCCCTCAGCATGTATAATAAGATGTGGCATCAGACCCAGGAAGCCCTCAGTTCTTTGCTTGATAAAGAACCTGAGAAGATGATGGAACCACAAAGAAATCAAGTTTTCATCTTCCAGATGTTAGCCACCTTCTACATAAAATATGTGCAGATCTTTAGAAACCTGGAGAACGTCTATGACCAGATGGTCCATCCACAGAAACGCATACTGATCCGAAAACTCCTGGACGGGGTGATGGGTCGCATCCTGGAGCTGAAGAATGAGATGGTTGAATTGGAACTAACCGAGTTTCATTACTTGGATGATATCTTACAGGATCTAAAGTTGGTTCCTGTAAGTACTCAGGGTGTTTTTCCTATTGGTTTCTTCTTCTTATGAATAAGATATATAGGCCTGTAACCAATACTCTGCAGACTTTCTAGTCGCATTTATTAGTTGCATGTTGTATTGAGAGTCGAAGCACAGCCCTTCAGTGAAACTATACTGCCGTGGACAAGGATTGGGTTTGCCCAGTTTTTGGCGCAGACAGATCTTTGCACGGTCCTGGGGTCTGCTGGACACCGCTGTTGTGGGCTTACCTGTCACCATGGTGTCTGCCCAGGTAGGTTGGAATGGAGTAGGACGAGCCTTTCCCAAACATCCTCCCAATTTCCAATAGCCATGCCCCTACTTCTGTTTCCAAAGGAAATCTCTCTCTGGCCTTTGCTTCCCATCATCTTCTCGAGGAGCAGCCTGTTGGTTGCTGGTTCCAAATTCCCAGGAGGATGCATCTCCTTCTTTGCTTTGGGTCCATGGTGACTCAGGAGGTGTATGGCAATGGGCCTTTGAGCCTCCGACACCAAAGAAGGGCTCCCTCCCCTTCTCTCTGATGCCCTGAGCACTCCCTGCCGCACCTGTAACCACAGTGCCTACCTGTGAGCGTTCTGTCCTGCAGCTGCCCTTACGACCACTGCCTGAGGCCCGGGATCGCTTCTGCCTGGGTCTCTAGGGGCTGGTGCACACCCCGTTTCAGTGTGAGGAGTCATGTGAGTTCAGTCTTCATTTTGAAAAGATCGTTTCCCTAAAATAAAATTAGGAAGAGAAAGCGTTTAGTTTTCTACACGGGGTTTAATATTTCTTCCTTTTGAGAATATTCAGGCTTCTATAAAAGGATGTCCCTCTCTGGGATAAACTTTCCTAGCGTTATTACTGCATGGAATTAGAATGGACTAAAGAGAATACCGGGAATGAGTGAAGATGTTGAAGATCGTCTCAGAATGTTCGTGTTTGTTGCATTCACGTATAAGAGCGTGGGTTAAAGCACTAGATTGCTTAGGTCAGGAGTACTTTACCCACCCCCAGTGTGAAAATACCAAGAACAACTCAGGACAAACATGAAATAAAGAGTCATTAAGTCATAATAGTAAATTTAATTAATGAGGTAATATTCAATTTATTAATTTAATTCCAAGAATATTAAGTAACACTCCTAAATTTAAGGAATAAGCAGTTTATGAAATTTAAATGGTGGGCTCCTTCAGTTTTTTCCCTGCTTTTCATCCTGCCTCAGAACCTCTGCACTGGCTGGTTCATCTTCTTGAAGGCCATGACCATTGAGAAGGATGATGACTGAGTGACATCACCCAGGCAGCCTTCCTGATAGGAGATGATGAACTACGTGTCTGCCAGCCCTGGAGGGTGTTGATGGAGCCGTACAATGACACTGAGCTCCAGGTGCTTAGGGGGTGCTTCACGCTGCCTCAGCACGGGCTCCAGGAACAGTGCCCTTGCCAGGGAGACACACATGGACCAGCCTCTGGGGATACCTGTGTGGCCCAGTTCTGCATTTCAGGGTGAAAGCTTGACCAACCAGCATCCTCTGTGGCTGGGCCTCTGTGGCTATCACCCACAGCTCCTCTGTGTTTTGTTGGGCCAGCACGCAGATAGTCATACAACATGACCACCCCTGACCGTGGCTCAGGGATGGAGACCTTGGTGGCTGCACCAGCCGGTCCTTCCTTGAGAGATTCTGAAACTGGGACAGAGAGAGACTACTTTCTGTCTCCAGTTCTGAACTGTAGTCTCCCAAACTTGTAAGTAGTTAGAGCCTTTGTTCACCAGATGCTCCAAAGAAAGAAGCTTCAGAGAGAAAGAGCGAGAGAATAGAGAGAGAGGAGAACAAAGCAGGATCCAAGAGGAGTAGAAGGAAATGGCAAGTTCCTGAAGGCATCGTCTCCCCTGGACACATCCCTGATGCTGGCAGACACCCAGCTTTGTTCCTGCCCTTGTCCCAAGAGGCCCCAGATCCTTCCATCAATGTCCCCTTTGGCTAAACTAGCCAGAAGACTGTTTCTTTAGGTCCCCATAACATAGAGAAACACGTAGAGAAGAGAGAGATTCTCTGTTCCAACAAATTTACTTTGATGCCACCCCATGGAGAATGGAAACCCCAAGGCATCTGTGATGGGCATAAAATATATCACGGATGGGGGCTTCCCTGGTGGCGCAGTGGTTGGGAGTCCGCCTGCCGATGCAGGGAACGCGGGTTCGTGCCCCGGTCCGGGAAGATCCCACATGCCGCGGAGCGGCTGGGCCCGTGAGCCATGGCCACTGAGCCTGCGCGTCCGGAGCCTGTGCTCCGCAACGGGAGAGGCCACAACAGTGAGAGGCCAGCATACCGCAAATATATATATATATATCTCATGGATGGGATATATATATATATATATATATATCTCATGGATGGGATGCAGCAGCAAGCCTGAAGCAAGGGATACCTACGTTCCCCTCTCTTGCATTCTCAAGTGCTCTGTTTCCTCACCTTCAAAATCCTAACTGTAACTTTATTGGTCCTACATGGACCAGACAGAGCCACGTCAGTAAAGTTTCGTCTTAAAATTTAGACAAGCACAACACTTGAACATGCTTATTAATAAACAAAAATCACAACATTAGATAAAAGTGTCATCATTCTCCACTGACTGTCCACACTCACCCACTGGACCCTAGAAGCTCAGTCTTAGTTCACCCCAAACACTCCGTTAGCCTAGGAAAGTTTTGGTTCTCAAAAAGTGCTGCCACTTCCTGGAAGTCCTGGGTGCGCTATTCCACCAGGTCCTAAAGAGACAGTCCTGTATGCCAAAATGCTTTTTCAAGGGAAGGCCTATTCAGAATTCTCTGGATTGGGGAGATGTGGGGAGTCACACCAGAATGGGAAAAGGCAGAGCTGATCCCAAGGACCAGAACTTAGCTTCCCCCCAGTCAACTGGTCTACCAGAAGGCAGCCATGAGTGTTCTCATAGAGTATCTAGGACAGTGTTTCTAGATACTAGGGCCAAAGGCCCACCCATATTCTTGAATAACACTTCTACAATCTTGATTATTGACCTTGGAATGGTAAACATTCATTTGACCTCCACTAATTTGAAATATCTGTACACAAATGAAGAGCAGAAGTTCATATTAGTGTATAAAAACAAGTTTCCTAATAAAGCAAATTAATTTTGTAAATGATTTTTGTAACGGGGTAATTTAGGTCAGAATAAAACCAAATTATTTTTTTTAATTGTGACTGTTCACGTACACACGGTCAATGGTGCTAATGATAAATTATTAGGTTTAATTCAAAGATCTCTATAGCTCAATTCTATGCTATCCTAATTTGCATTATTATTTTAGGTAAGCTCAGATAATATTATATTTCTTTAAAGAAAATTTGTTAAGCTGTCATTGGTTAATTGAGGCCTAATCGATACGAATTACTGGAATTTTACAGTAATGATCAAAATGGGCTATGGTTACACTTTCTCCTTTTGACTTCATTTATGTCTCCTTAGCGGGAAGGAACTGTCTTCACACCACTGGCTTCATCACCTCTTAAGTGAGGATGGGAAGTAAAGCGAGTCTCTGATGCCCTTGTCCTAACTGTATATTTTAAATGGATTTGAGTACTGGAATCATGACCAAAATGCTCTTCTGCTTTCTGTTCTCTAGCAACAGTTAGATATCCCCATACCGAAGTATTTTCTGAAGGAGAGGTTGGAAGTAATAAAAGGAAGAGAGAAAATCCTTGCTCAACTATTAGCCGACAGTGGATTAGGCATAACTGAAGAGGTTTGTATATCATTTTAACACACATTATTCCATAATCTGTAAAACCTCCTTTTCTGCTGTTCCTAATTGTGCGACAAACAAGAAGACCGTTTTCGATGCGAGGAGCGTGGCACCCTTCCTCCCGTGTTATTCAGTCACTAAGAAGTTGCATAACCTCTAGGTGTGTTTTTGACCAGTCATAACCATTCTTTTTTTAAGATCAAAACATAGTACTTCGTTGGTTAAATCAGCATCTCTAAGACTGAGTAGATTATTGACTCAGTTTACTGGTTCATCTCAAAGTCACTCAGCCTACAGTCAGAAGCAGAATGTCGTTCATATAAAATAATTGAGTGCTGAGATAGCTAGGAGCTAAAAAATTATGACACTTTCTGAAAATGCCGATTGACCTCTTGTAACTTCAAGCTGAGTGGCACTTAGATCACCTCGAATGGACTGTCTCTGGGGAAAGCGGGGGAAACCCTTAGACACTCCCCTGGAAAGTCAAGGGCAGAACCCAGTGGGTGCCCTGGCCCCATTCCTCCTATATCCCCAGTATGTGCGCGGCTGCCCCCTTCCTGGTTTCCGCAGCTGTCTTCGCTCCGACCCTCACTGCCTTCTCGTGGATTCTGTGGTCATCTCCGTTCAGCCTTCTGGTGGGCAGCCCTTTCCACAGGGCACTGCCAGATGAACCTGATCAACCCCTCACTGCCGGCAAAGCAGTGCCTCCCGCCTCTGGCTGGTCTTCACGGCCCAGGCATTAAGGCGGCAGGTGAGCATCACACAGGGACAGTTCAGAGTGGCCGGGGCACTGTTAGTAGCTATGCTGAGACTGCGTGCAGCCTGGGTGCACAGGGCAAACCGACACCTGTGGTCTTGGGGCAGGTAGGCCCCGTGGGGTACTGCCAGCCTGGGCCATGGTGTGAAGGAAGATTCCAGGTGCACCCAGGATGGCAGGGGGGAGGGAGAAGTGTGTGCCCTGTCTGCCTGCCGAGGGACACACCTGAAGTGCATGCACCGGATCAGCAGACACACCACACCCCGAGCTGTCTGTCCTTTTGCACAGGCAGCGTCTCGCTGCAGCGAGGGTTTGGTCTCCTCGCTGTATCCCTGTCAATGTGATGCTAATTCTGCAGAGCCCAAGGTGGCACAGCATCCCTGGAGAAACCTTTCTTGACCCACCTCGCTCACGACCGCCCCTCCTTCCTGTGCCCCTTCTCCAAACGACCGGCCCCCCTTCTACATTCTACGTTCCTTGAAGTGGATTCCTGGGAATCTGGCCTGGGGGTTGTCCAGCCGTTCCTTCACCACAGGCTCCTGGGTCTGTGCCGTCTGTCACCGCATCATCACCAGAACGGAGCCCTCCCTCCCCAGGAATCCACCCCAAAGAGGCCCTGGCCCAAAGCGTTGACAAGCAGTGCAGAATCCGCGGAAGATCTTCTAGGGAAGACAGAGAAGGGAGGTTCCACGGCACACGCTGCAGTCAAACCCAAAGTCTCCTCTCTGCCGTTTCTCCTCCCCACTGTCCCTTTCGGTTTGTGCGGGGTCAGCAGCAGGAAGGTTTCTCTCCTCCCTCACTCCGCATCCAGCCCTGGTGGCTCCTTTCTCCTTGTTAGGTCGAGCCGTTCATCTCTGCTCCAGGCCCTGCTTCAGGGGTGCCTAATGCCCCGCAGAACACGGGGCTTCTGAGCAACACCCAGGCATCTGTGTGACCTTCCCATGCCCTTCAGTGTCTCACTGGACCCCCGCTCTCACCTTAAGCTGCTTATTTCTTGCAGGTATATGCAATGTATACCCCAAGAAGAATTTTGATAAGGGAAAATTACTGCCCACTGCTATAGTGGTCATGCAGAATATTTCGCTGATGTTCAAAAAATCCTTGTCGGACTGAGTAGATGACACAAAATCCCTCACTAGTATCCCGTAGAAGCTGAAATTATTTTTAGAATGGCAGTACGGAACCTAAAGGAAATAGACAATAATAACTAACGTTTGCCGGGCACCTGCTCTGGGCTTAAGGGTTTTCACATACATCAGCTGCTTTAATGGCAGCATAATATTCATTTTACCCTCACGTGCAAAATGCATTATCGAAAAGGAGTGCTCACTGCAAATTCGAAGCAGCGAGATCCCTCTGAAAACCAAACCCTGAGCAATTGTTGTCTGAAAGAGCTTCCTCCCGTAAGGCTCTAGGTGTCCCCATGCTGGGGGCAGTGGGTGCTTTCGTGGAAAGGGCGTGGCCGTCTCGGTTCCAGTGGGCCCCACCCCTGACTAACCGTGGGAACTTGCGTAAATTATTTTACTGTTTCCACCCTCGGTCTTCTTAAGTGGTCACAGTAATACCTGTCTTGGCCTTTGCTCTGTGAACTGGATGAGAACGCATGTGAAAAGCATCTGGCATCTGTAGGTCCTCAGTAAATGTCCCGTTTCTCCCCTACTTGCCCCTTTCTCTGCACCGTCCCCTGTTGCACAGAGAAATGACCGGACTGTCCCGGGAAACTTTGGTCCAGGGGATGAATTGGAGCACCTCTACCTGGTCCCACAGTGTCTTGCCCTGGACCCTGATGGGGTGGCCATTGCTGTCCTCTGAGGCCTGGAAAAAGACTCAGCCCATGATTGAGTGTTTTTCGAATTCGAAAGGCCTCTCCCTTCTGCCTCTATCCACGCAGGAGGCTTGGGTGAAGCTAGGCCAGGCCCACAGCTTATCCCTCCTTCCAGGGACAACGCCTGAGCTCATGCAGGACCCAGGATGCCCCCAGCAGCCTTGCTCTTGTCCCTCTCCTCAGAAGACAGCACCACGCCTCACCGGACCTTGCCAAAACACACCCCACTTGAGATCTCCAAAGACAATATCCTATTGCATGAGCCTGATTTTCTCAGTCTTGATAGTAACTATCACATTCAGATGTTTTAAAGTGCAAGTGTGCAGGTACTGGCACACATTTCCCATATAAAGGTTTTTTTATTAATTAATTTTTATTGGAGTATAGTTGCTTTACAATGTTGTGTTAGCCTCTACTGTACAGCAAAATGAATCAGCCATGCATGCACATCTATCCCCTCCCTTTTGGACTTCCCTCCCATTTAGGTCACCACAGAGCATTAAGTAGAGTTCCTTGTGCTATACAGTATGTTCTCATTAGTTATCTATTTTATGTATAGTATCAATAGTGTATATATGTCAACCCCAATCTCCCAATTCCTCCCACCCCCCCCCTTTTCCCCCTTGGTATGCATACATTTGTTCTGTGTCTGTGTCTCTATTTCTGCTCTGCCAATTAGGTCATCTATACCATTTTTCTAGATTCCACATATATGTGTTAATATATGATAAAGTTAAATAGATACCCCTAAAGTGATTTTAATATTAGTCATATTCACTACATCATCCTGTAATTGATATTAAAGTCAGCATTTGACTTCATCTATATTTCACATTTCAAATTCTCATAGTAGATATGTTTTGAATTTGTACATTTCTACTATTAAGTTAATGAACAGTGACAGCAATTTCAAGTTTATTTCAATCCATTTTATTGGCATTCCTCGTATAATTTGCTACCAACCTAAAACCTTGTGGAGCTAATTAGTATTTTGTTCAAAACAGTAGAGGAGAGCTTAAGGGTCCTTAAGTATGGGCCCATGGCGTGAATGAGGCATAGTATCAAAATATATGTGTTCACGGGAAAAAATGATTCATATCGAATGGCTATCATGCTCTCTATCAGCAGTTTGGAGACTCTCAGCAGGGTGGTGTTAGAAGTTAGCATGTGATGTTTCTGGAATCAGCTGACGTCATGAACATGTTTAAACATTGATTTATCTTAAATGTTTTTGCAGAAATACCCTGTAAAGCCTATCCCCCTAGAAGAGGCTGTTAAATTAATCCAGGTCGCCGAGAGGGCGCGGCAAGGGCGCCTAAGAGCCATGTTCATGAAGCAGATCTATCTTCAAGAATTCAGAGCAATGCAAGCCAGGCTACTGGGCGAGAGAGTGGCCGACGTGGGGACTGCCGCACTGTGTATCCAGAAGGTGTGAACGGGGCGCTTTTGGACTCGGGGGCAAGGTGTCTTGACACAGCTGGAGATGCAGACCAGGGACGGGGGTGAGCTCTGAAACTCCAAATCCCCACATCCTACCTTTAGTAGGACTGGCCTAAATTCCAGAAGGACTGATTTTCTTACCCTGGGGAAACTGTTAAGCAAGCTTCGTTATGTTTTTTTAAATTTTGTTATAAATAGGTGTGAAACTCAGGCATTTTGTTGAAATATTTTTAAAGATCACCGATAACTGTTGGAAAGAATGTTGCTATATAAGTCCTCACTGAATTTTTAAAAAGACATTTACACGCAGACGTGGTAGTTATAGAAGGGGAGCGGGTTAACACCTGGGGGCTTGCAGAAGCGTGTGGCGTTTGCAGAAGCTCCAGTGACCACCACTAATAACCAGAACACAGGTGGTCCTTTCAGAAGGGGCCCTTGAAGTTTCCTTCCCTTTGTCAGATGACCACCCTCGAGTTATACCCCATCTTTTTTCAAATTTTGACTGAGGTTGCTCATGGGAAAATGCAGAAGATGGCAACGTGACACAAGTTAGAATTAGGTTGGGGAGAAAGTAAGTACAAGGACATAAAACAGAGCCAGAAGATCAGGAATCTTGTCCCTAATTGTGTTTGAATGGGAGTGGCGGGGGTGCTGGGGAGAGACAGACTATTTTCTTTCAAGGTTCTGTGGGGATATAAGGTTTTTCAATATTTATTTTATTGAAGTATAGTTGATTTGCAATGTTGTGTTAATTTCTGCTATACAGAAAAGTGATTCAGTTATACATATATATATCCTTTTTCATATTCTTTTCCATTATGGCTTATCTCAGGATATTGCATATAGTCTCCTGTGCTCTACAGGAGGACCTTGCTGTTTATCCATTCTATACATAATAGTTTGCATCTGCTCATCCCCAAACCATCCCCACCCCCACCCCAAGCCTTGGCAACCAGAAGTCTGTTCTCTATGGGATATAAAGTTTTAAATGAGCATCTGAGTCCAAAGCTCGACTTGTACGATTCTTGGGTGTTACTGTGTTATATGCCTCCATGTTACAGTGGACATTTTTCTGTTAAAACTCTGAAGTACCACCCTTAGATTTAGCCCCTCACTTCTGCAATCTAGAAGTTTCTCTTGAAGAAATACAGGTAGAGGAACCTCACTAACAAAAGCTATAGGCTATTTGCTCCCCAGCTTTACTGAGATACATTTGACATATAACGTTGTGTAGCTTTAAGAGCAGGACATCGTGATTTGGTATCTGTGTGTATTTCAAAATGACTGCCACAGTAAGGTTACTTAACACGTCCATCACCTCACATAATTGCCATTTTTTCTTGTGGTGACAGCATTTGAGGGCAACTCCCTTAGCGATTTGCAAGTATAAAATACAGTGTTGTTAACTATAGTCACCATGCTGTACATCTTACCCCCAGAATTTGTTCATTTTATAACTGGACGTTTGTGTCCTTTGACCACCTTCACCCATTTCCCTCCTCCACCCAGCCCCTGGCAGCCACCGAAGCTACTCTCTATTTCTGTACATTTGCTATGTTTAGATTCCATATGTTAGTGAGGCATAAAGTATTTGTCTTTCTCTCTGTGACTTATTTCTCTTGCCCACAAAATGCATACACGTTGTCACAGATGGCAGGATTTCCTTCTTCTCGTAGCTGAATAATACTTCACTGTGTGTGTACATCACATTTTCTTGATACATTCATCCATCAACAGACACTTAGGGTGTTTCCATATCTTGGCTGTTGTGAATAATACTGCAGTGAACATGAGGGTACATGTATCTTTTCAAATTAGTGTTTTCCTTTTCTTCAGATAAACACGCAGGAGTGGAATTTATGGATCATATGGTAGTTCTATTTTTAATTTTTTGAGGAACCTGAATACTGTTTTCCATAGTGGATACACCCAGTTACATTCCCACCAACAGTACGGGAAGGTTCCCTTTTTTCTCCACGTCCTCGCTGACACTTGTTATCTCTTGTCTTTTAGATAACAGCCATCCTAACAGGTGTGAGGCTGTTGCTGGGTCAGCAGTGGACCCTCCAGTTGCTCCCAGGGACAAGGGTGGGTCCTGTCTTGTCCCTGGGTGGACAGAACTGCCTCTAGTACCCCTTGTTCAATAGGGAGGCCCTGGACAAGAGTCCTCATCAGGGTCCACCGTTGGGTCCTGGGAGAGTAGACAATGGTTTAGGCCACTTCTGTGATTCATACTTTCTTTAAAATTTTTGCTTGTGATCACAAAAGAAAAAAATACTCCATCAACACACACAGGTGCACAACCTTGACCGCATAATCATTACATCATTTGGGATGTGCAGGTTACATGGGAGAAGCAGTATGACCATGTTTTCTTTATTTTTTATGTATTAAACAAGTAACCATTTATTTATTTTTAGGTTTGGCGAGGTTTCCATCAGTGCAAGAGAACTGAAAGGGAGAGAGAAGAGGAGATGATATTCCTGGGTATGGTAAGTTTTCTTATAGACAAATAAGCATCTGGTTTTCTTAAAGACAGTAGAATCTGTAAGACTTGTGTCTTCCTTAGAGAGTTTTTGAGAGAAGAAAGGAAAGCAAAATACATGACTGGTGACTTAAGAGAATGGAATTGGCTGTATTATCTAGAAGCCTGCCCCAGGTGATCCGGAGACAGCAGGGTCTTGTCTGTTTACACGTCTGCCGGAATACACGGGCTGCTCCAAAGGTGGGACAAGCTGTGAGCTGCCCACCGATATCAGCCGTGCCCTACACTTTGTTAATATATGTTCGTATTCATGGTCCTGAGAACGGGTTTGCCCTGATACAGCCGCCTTCTTTTGGGTGATCTCCATGGTGATTACTGAATCAGAGTTGAAAGGGTATAGTACTTAGTTACGGCCGCAAACTTAGCAGCTGCAACAACACACGTCTGTTACCTCGGTGTCTGTGGGTCCGGAGTCTGGGCTTGACTGAGTCTTCTGCCCAGAGGCTCACGGGCTGCAGTCAAGGTGTCGGCTGGGGATGGGGTCTCCTCCTGAGGCTCAGCTGGGGAAGGATCTGCTTCCACGGTTGTGTGGTTGTGGGCCGGATTCAGTTCCTGATGGGCTGCCAGCTTGAACGCCTCCGTGTTTTTGCCAGTTGTTAGCTGGAGGTAGCCCCCAGCCCCTTGCCAAGTGGGCTTTCCATGCGGCAACTTGCTTCATCAGAGCCGGGGGGCAGGGAGCTGCTTACAATCCCACGCAAATGATACGCATCACCTTTGTCCTGTTCTGATGGTTATCAGCAAGTCATAGGGTCCACCCCGTGTTTTTTAAGACAAAAGTGATGAAAGTTATAGAGCAATACCCTGAATGTGGGACCAAATGCTGGTTTTTCTATTTACAATAATATCACTGATAAGATCTTCTAATTTACTTTAAATCCTAAGACCTCAGAAAAGAAAATTTAAATAGTCACGTTTCCGGTTGATCCCAGAACTCACTCTTTGCTCTTGCATCACTTTTTTTTTTTTTTTTTTTGCGGTACGCGGGCCTCTCACTGCTGTGGCCTCTCCCGTTGCGGAGCACAGGCTCCGGACGCGCGGGCTCAGCGGCCATGGCTCACGGGCCCAGCCGCTCCGCGGCATGTGGGATCTTCCCGGACCGGGGCACGAAGCCGCGTCCCCTGCACCGGCAGGCAGACTCTCAACCACTGTGCCACCAGGGAAGCCCTCTTGCATCACTTTTATAATGGCCTGTTCTAAGCGACAGACGGCGTGGTTTTAGAATAGCACATATTCTCCTCCGGCCCCGCATCCTGACTGCTCCACGTGCACTTCAGCCTCTGTGCTTCACCTCTGTTGTCAGCACAGCATGGAAAACAAGAATTATTTTGTTTGAGGAAGGGATTCACCTCCGTGGTGCAGACACCCGGAAGAGCATCTTTCCCTGGTGAAGGGGCATACGCTCACCGCACCTGTGTGCGGAACCACAGTTGTGACGTCCAGGCTTTATTATCTTAAAAAACATGGTGACTCATATCAGAGTGGCATATATGATTCAAGAAATACCCTGATTTCACCACCTGCATTCTTGATTTCTTTTTGATCTTTGAGTTTCAAAAATACGTCAACATTAATTTTTGGAATTGAAACCCCCTAGGATCCCAGCCCTTCTTTTATTTCTTGGTTGTTGAGGTGCCATGATGAATCAGATGGGTGAGTCCTTGTCAGTTTTTAAGGATCTTTATGATTTCAGAACGGTGCTGGGTGCAATATTATTCAGCCATAAAAAGAGGGAAATCTTGACACATGCTACAGCATGGATGCACTTTGAGGACATTATGCTAAGTGAGACAAGCCAGTCACAAAAAGACACATGCTGTATGAGTCCATCTTTATGAGGCATCTAAAGTTGTCAGACTCATAGAGACAGGAAGTAGAAGGTTGCCAGGAGCTCAGGGAGGGGCAATGAAGAGCAGTTCAATGGGTATAAAGTTTCAGTTTGGAAAAAAAAAAGTTCTCCAGATCTGTTGTACAACAATGTGAATATACTCAACACTACTGAGTGGTATACTTACAAATGGCTAAGATGATAAATTTTATGTTATGTGGTTTTCACCACAATTTAAAAATTGTTTTTAGTTCACTGAACATGGAAATGTATATTGAGATGGTTCTATAGGAATCATCACTATTCACTAATGGCCAAAACATACAGGTTAAAAATTAAATGAGATACTGTATTTCATTCAATCTAAGATGTTGTTCATTATAAGATACATCATGATTGAAAATGAAAGAAAATGTTTGAGCAAATAAACCAAAACATATCCCTGATCATAATATACAGCCATCCCTGTATATTTAACATTTCAGGTATGTTAAACCATGAAAAATATGTATGTTAGAACTGATGATAGAAGGCAATTTGTATCTGTCTTATTGGGGGGGGAAAGTTTTTTCAAGTTATATTGGAAAAATCAATATCGTTAAAATAACCACACTACCCAAGGCAATCTATAGATTCAGTGCAATACCTATCAAATTACCAATGGCATTTTTCACAGAACTAGAACAAAATTTTTTTGAATTTATATGGAAACACAAAAGACCTCGAAGAGCCAAAGCAATCTTGAGAAAGAAAAACAGAGCTGGGGGAATCAGACACCCTGACTTCAGACTGTACTACAAAGCTACAGTAATCAAAACAATATGGTCCTCACACAAAAACAGACACATAGATCAATGGAACAGTATAGAAAGCCAAGAAATAAACCCATGCACCTTGGTTCAATTAATCTATGACAAAGGAGGCAAGAATATACAATGGAGAAAAGACAGTCTCTTCAATAAGTGGTTCTGGGAAAACTGGACAGCTACATGAAAAAGCATGAAATCAGAACACTCCCTAACACCATACACAAACATAAACTCAAAATGGATTAAAGACCTAAATGTAAGATCAAGTTATAATTATTGACAGGAGTGTGATGAGATGCTTATTCTCATACATGGTGAGTTAAATTGATTCAGCTTTTCTGAAAGAGGCAACACGATCATTAAAAGATATCCTTCCACCTGAGTTCTAGTTCTAGCTTGAGGAAATCATCAGAAATAAAGGTTTATGTGCATAGACATTTCCTACAGTGTTGTTTTAAATAATGAAAAATTGGAAATACACAATTCTAGCATTCTAGAGTAGGGATGGAGTTAAATGATTTATGGTGGACCTACCTTAAAGTAGTGATAGACCACCATTAAAAAAATATGTTTATGACTCATTTTTGATGTGAAAATGCTCAGAGTGAAAATACAGGATTTGGAATTGTACATATAATAGGATTTCAACTAAATAGATACACACATACATGCACATACAAAGGAAAGAAAGTTTATATCGTGTTCCTTTTTTCATGTCAGAACTCTGGAAGTTTTTTGTTTTAATTGTATTTTCCAAAATGTTTAAATTTTACTGCATTAACTGGAAAAAAAAAAGGCACACATTTAAAAATAAAAGCAAACAGCCATAGAATATTATCAGTTTTTGCTATTCAGATCTCCAAATTGTTTGGTGTATGTACATAGGTGGACAGTTTATGATACAAAATTGTTTCTCTGTTCTACCCGTTAGAGACACAGAAATATGAGATGTAATGATAAAAACAATGGTTATCTCCAATTTTCTACTTTAAAAATTAAACCTGCGGTCAGAAGATTCAATCTAAGATAATCTAAGTGTAACATGAAATTTTATGTAAGCAGCAGTTTGACTCAACCACTTCCATTTAATTTAATTCAGCCGACATTTACTGAATATGATGCGTAACAGGCCAGAAACTTAGGGAATGGCCAAATGCTATTTTTTTAACCTAAAGTTTTAATGGCTTACATTGATACCACATAAAGATAGAGTAACATGTTTTTTACTGTAATTTTCCTGTTTTATTTTGTCATTTGTATATGCTCAACTCAAATAAAGGAAGTCTGTTTTAATTTTTCAGCAGTACAGAGTTTGGATAGTAAATAGGACAGCTTGTCTGTTTTGTATTAAATGCGACTTTCTCCAGTTTGCTTTTTTCCAAGCATGTCTTCTCTTGGTATTACATGTTCTATGAAATTTTACACCATTGAGAAATATATGCATTCAGTTTTTAAAAGAATGGTATCTTCTGTTTGCTGGCTGATTACCATAAAAATCCATTACCCCAAATCCTGGGAATGTTTTCAATTAAATACATTTTCTACTATATCACTAATTAAGATAGTGTCTACTCATTTTAAAATTTCATTTTTCCATTATTTTACTTTGTTACATCATATCAGTGTATAAACCATTGACTTCTCTGATCAAAACAGTATTTGTATCTTTGTGGGAAGCTTGGCCTGTTTCCAGGGGTGAGTATTTAGTAACTGAAATGAGAATTAGAGCAAACGACATAATTATGTCCTCAGTTCCTGACTAAATGTTGCCTTTACCATTGTCATATAAATTATTTTTTGATGTTTGCCATTTTAAATATTTATATTCTAAAATCTACAAAGGAAAATAAATAGCACTCTAAAAATTCATGTGCAGTTATTTTAATTGGCAGAGCCAATGGAGTGGATGAAGGAGGACACTTAATGAATGTAATACATTTCATTCTGTGGGTCCCTTTGAAATAATGTGTCCTACAGCCAAGACCATGGTGTATTTTATGTTACCCTGAAGCTATCAATGTTTACGTTATAATAAAGAACACTAGGGGACACTTATTAAACACGAAGAACTGTCACTTTGAAATGCATCAGCTAAATCCTCAAAACACCATAACACCCTGCTCACTTTCAAATTCTAACATGAAACAGGCTACATTATAGATTATTTTTCGGTCAATAAATTAGACTCATTTCTTATTAACAAATAACCCCAGGTAGGAGCTTGGGCACCCAATGGATGCTCCCGAAAGGCGGCTCTCTCCTGAGGCTCCCCTTGGTCCGGGGCCCTCAGGGGCTCCTCTTTGGGAACTGCTGTCAAAGCCAAAATGAGCGAAGAATCAAAATGAAACCGTCTTTATGATCACACTTTGATTTCAGCCCCAAACCATGGCGTCCGGCTTGGTCCTGTACATTATTCATTATATTTGGCACCAGATGACCTTTGGTTGTTTCTAGAAATAAATGTATTAAAAAACAGATTTGCCATGATTTATGGGGTTTTGTTTTGCTTTGCTTTGGTTTTATTTTACTTTTTAAATACAAAAAAAAGCTGTTTCCCTAAGTGTCTGGGGACGACAGCATCTTAGAAATGAGTGCGCGTCTCCCCTTGGCCTTTGAAGGGTTGGCCTGCCAGGTGGATGGAGTGGCAGGTGTCTGGGGCGGCCCCTCTACCACGTGGGTCGCGGGGGGACACTTTGAGCCACTCACTCACCCTCCCCCTGAGCCTCAGTTTCTCCTTCTGTAAGGGCAGGATAGTGTCACCTGTTTCACAGAGCTGTTAGAAGGGCTTCCGGACCCGGCCTAGAGCTTAGACGGGTTGCCTTCAAGGAATGGTGGCTGATTGCTCATCGTCTTGGGAAATTACATTACGTTATCCCGATAACTGAATGATTTTGTACAAAGGAAAACTATCACGGTACATCACAACCTTTCTATGTAACAAAACAAAATATTTCAAAATAAGTTGTTGCCTAACACATGCAGGCCACTGATTTCAAAATATAAACTGACTTGGCCCTTGTTATTTGCTGCTCGTGTTACCAACCAGGATTCTCAGCCTCCTTAATCAATAGAAATTGATAAGAGGCCCAAAGAAATTCAGGCTAGGCGTTACTGGGGCCCCTGCTGCAGCTGGAGGGGGCAAACACAAGTAGCGGTGCCCTTGCTCACTCCCTGAGTGCAGGCGAGCTGGTTCCTTGTAGGAGGTGAGGGTAGGGGTGTGTCCAGGGGTTGGGCTGGAGGTCTAGCTTAGGTGTTCTGCCCACCCCTTTGGTGGTGGTGTGCTGGGGGCATGCGCAGTACCCTGCTTTTGCTCGCGACACCCTGCTTTTGCTCCCGGCTCCTCAGAAGTGGCAGTTGGGTTTTTGGTCTTTATGTATCTGGTTGTTCATGATTTGCCCCAACTGTGCATGCACGCAGTTATTTTTAGTCCCTTATAGTCCCTTTCTTTGCTTTTTGTTGCTGGAGGAGACGTTTGTCCAGGTGCAAGCACTGCAGCAAAGGGTCCCAGGTCCCAGCCTATCTCACTTAGATTTATGAACCTGAAATTAGTCTATTAAAAGTACAATCTGGAAAAGCAGTGCCATTGGAACAGCCCAGCAGGGTCCGAGCCTCACCCAGCTGCAGAGGGAGGATTCGGAGATCCCCAGGGCAGCGGGTACTGCCCACCACGTACACTGTGTGTGCTGCACAAGGAAAATGTTTGCAAACCAGGAAAAGCAGTGATCCTGATACAGGCATGCATGAAAGGCTCTTAGGTTGAGCAAGGGAATCAGAGCCCGAGGAGGACACCCTGAATGATTTCTGTGATTCAAAAGTCCACCTCAAGATGCTTTGGGAAAAAAAGAAAACTCACCATTTTCTTTTCTGTTAAATGAGATCTTACAGTCTAGTTAACTGGGAACCTTTAGTTTGATTGTAAGTATTTTTTATTGAAGTATAATTGTCATGCAGGATCATATTAGTTTCAGGTATATATCATAGTGATTTGACGTTTATGTACATTTTGAAATGGTCAGCCCACAAAGTTATTACAATATTATTGACTACATCCCCTAAGCTGTGCGTTTCACTCCTGTGACTTATTTATTTTATAACTGGAAGTTTGTTTCTCTTAATCCCTTTCACCTACTTCTCCTGGCCTCCACCCCCCCCTCCCCCGCCCAGTCCCCCTCTCCCCTTTGGCAACCACTTTGTTCTCTGTAGCAATGAGTCTGTTTCGGTTTTGGTTTGATGTCCATGTGTATTGATTTTTAGATTCCACATATAAGTGAAATCATATGGTATTTGTGTTTCTCTGTCTGACTTATTTCACTTAGCATAACACCCTCCAGGCCCATCCATGTTGCCACAAATGGCAAGATTTCATTCTTTTTTATGGCTGAGTAATATTCCTGTGTGTGTGTGTGTGTGTGTGTGTGTGTGTGTGTTGTGTATTATATATATATTCATTTATTCATCTTCTTTATTCATTCATCTATGGATGGACACTTAGGTTGCTTCCATATGTCAGCTATCATAAATAATGCTTCAGTGAACATGTATCTTTTCAAGTGAGTGTTTTTGTTTTCTTCAGATAAATACCCAGAAGTGGGATTGCTGGATTGTATGGTAGTTCTATTTTTAATTTTTTGAGGAATCTACACACTGTTTTCCATAGTGGCTGCACCAGTTTACATTCCAGCAGTGTAAAAGTGTTCCCTTTTCTCCATATCCTCACCAACACCTGTTATTTTTTTTTTTGGCTTTTTGATAATCGCCAGTCTGACAGGTGTGAGGTGGTGTCTCATTGTGGTTTTGATTTTCATTTCCCTGACGATTAGTGATGTTGAGCATCTTTTCATGTGTCTCTGTTGGCCGTCTGTATGTCTTCTTTGGAAAAAGGCCTGTTTATGTCATCTGCTCATTTTTTAATTGGGCTGTTTGTTTTTTGACATTAAATTGTGTAAGTTCTTTATATATTTTGAATATTAACCCTTTATCAGATACATAAGTTGCAAGTATTTTCTCCCATTCAGTAGGTGGCCTTTTAGTTCTGTTGATAGTTTCCTTTGCTGTGCAAAAGCATGTAGTCCCATTTGTTTATTTTTGCTTTTGTTGCCCTTGCCTGCAGAGAGAAGTCCAAAATAATATTCAGATTGATGTCAAAGAGTTTACTGCCTTATGTTTTCTTCTAGGAGTTTTATGGTTTCAGGCCTTACATTAAAGTCTTTAATACATTTTTAATTTATTCTTTTTTTTTAAACTGTTTATTTTTTTTTAATTTTTTTATCTTTTTGGCTGTGTTGGTTCTTCGTTGCTGTGCACAGGCTTTCTCTAGTTGCGGCAAGCAGGGGCTGCTCTTCATTGCAGTGCGCGGGCTTCTCACTGCGGTGGCTTCTCTTGTTGTGGAGCACGGGCTCTAGGTGTGCCCGCTTCAGTAGTTGTGGCACACAGGTTTAGTTGCTCTGTAGCATGTGGGATCTTCCTGGACCGAACCCATGTCCCCTGCATTGGCAGGCAGATTCTTAACCACTGCACCACCAGGGAAGTCCCTAATTTATTCTTGTATATGGTGTGAGATAGGGGTCCAGTTTCACTTTTTTGCATGTAGCTGTCCAGTTTTCCCACCACCATTTGTTGAAGAGACTGTCTTTTCTCCATTGTATGTTTGTGCCTCCTTTGTCGTAGATTAACTGACCATGTGTGCATGGGTTTATTTCTGGGAAGTATTTATTGTTATTCTTATTCTGCTTTATTCTTGCCCTGGGTCCCCAGGTCATCAGAAACTCAATGAGCAAAACAATTCTCTTCCTTTAGTCACCTGATCCCAGGATTCTTTTATCCCTACTCTAGGGCAGGACATTTGCCCTTATTCATCTCAGATTAGGGCCCATTACAAAGTCCTTTACTGCAGCATAGTAGAATGGTTAAGGCCAGGAACTCTGGAGCCAGCCTGCCTGGGTTCAGACTCTGATTCCACCATTTACTTGCAGGGTGAACCTGGGTGGTGTCTTGGCTTCCTGGTGCCTCGATTTCCACACATGCAAAATGGAGATAGTGCTAGCACCCAGGCAAAGTTGTGTGTTAAGTATTAAAGAAATTGGTATCTGTAAAGCATTTAAAATAGTGTCTGACACACTGCACCCTGTGAGCACTAGGTAAGTGTTCACTGTTATTTTTTGAAATGGCTTATAATCGTGGGTTTAAATGCTCACATCACTCATGATTTAAAAATGCTTATTAAATTGTCATTTTTAATCTATTTAAGTTGGCCAAGATCAAAATGGTTAAGGTCACAATGTTGGCAAGGTGTGGGAAAAAGGGCTCTGTCGTACACTGTTGGGGGGAAGAGTGAAGCAATCCTGCAACCTCTTTGCAAGGCAGCTTAGCAATATCCATTAAAATTACAAATGTATATTTTTGAGAAGTATGATCTGTAGTACCCATAAAAAACCATTTTCAGACAAACTATTTTAAGCCAGAAGAAAACTATTAGTGAAAAGATACAAGAAAGCATATACAGGGTAAGAGCAGAGACTCTGGAGGTACATGCTTCGGGTCAAAGCTCCAGTCTGCCACTTCCTGGCTGTGTGACCCTGGACAAGTTCTTTGACCTCTCTGTGCCTCAGTTTCTGCATATATAAAATGAAGATAGTAATGGTACTCATACATAAGGCTACTTATTATGAGGAACAAATTAGTTAATATTTGTAAACCAGTTAAAATAGTGTCTCGCAAACTTTAAGTGCCATGGAAGTGTTTATTTTAAAACATTTTTAAAGAATGTAGGACGCAAAAGTAGCAAATTTAGCTCCCACCACTAATCAATTACAGGCTCAACTATACAGTTCTATTCCAGCTCTTAATTAAGCAAATCTTAAAACTACTACAAGTTTCCAGAAAGTAGACTTAACGGACTAGAAATTGTTCTATTTCTAATTGTTTTGCACCCACTTGAAGTTGTGGCATCCTAAAATAAAGATTTACCGTAACTGTAGTATGAGCAGAGGGCAAAAGAAAACCATCAGTGGGCTTCCCTCTTGGTGCAGTGGTTAAGAATCCTCCTGCCAATGCAGGGGACACGGGTTTGATCCCTGGTCCGGGAAGATCCCACATGCCATGGAGCAACTAAGCCCGTGCACCACAACTACTGAGCCTGCACTCTAGAGCCGACGAGCCACAACTACTGAGCCCACATGCTGCAACTACTGAAGCCCACGGGCCTAGAGCCCGTGCTCCACAACAAGAGAAGCCACCGCAATGAGAAGCCCGCGCACCGCAACAAAGAATAGCCCCCACTCGCCGCAACTAGAGGAAACCCGCCTGCAGCAATGAAGACCCAACACAGCCAAAAATTAAATAAATAAATTTTAAAAAATTAAAAAAGAAAAGAAAACCATCAGCCCTGACTCTCCCCACAACTTTTTTTCACTTCTTGCTGGGTTCTTCTTTCTGAGTAGATGTGTTTATATAAACACAGATATACAAGTATAGATATATTACTGTGAAATGAAATGGTGAAACAGAAGAGCTTATTTTTATAAACCAAGGAACGTCCATGCACACGCACCCGCATGCGCACGATCTTAAAACGGACCAACCGAAGAGCAGTTTACTCCACAGCATGAGGCATTCCACGTGTAAAATTAGCGCAGGAAGCGCGTGGCGCGAGCCCATGGGCTGATGGGGCGGCTCTGAGTGCTCCCTAATGATGACCTACCGGGGGCTGCGTGGAGCTGATTAATCTCTGCACTGACCACAGCGGTCATTTGTTGGAATAGACCCTCTCCCTTCCCCTCACTGCTCCATCCACGCCTTAAGTGACTACAATACCCCCAAGACCATGAGCTCCTCCAGGAAGTTGCCAGCATTAAATCACTTATTTGCAAGGGGATTTGTGACTGATAAATTGAACAGATTGTCATTTGGACAAATGTCCATTTTATCTTACTAATTTGACTAAGGATTTTTAAAGGCAAAGCCCATCAAACATTAGATAAGCATTTTAAGTTAATGGACCACAGAGTCCTATTTCTCCACAAACCCAGGAGTCATCATCTTATGTCCTATTTTTACAGCAACATCAATTATTAATATGTATACTTTTGCTGACAGAGGACCTTGCTATAAACTTAGGTTTCGTTAACCAGTTCTGGGTCATTAACTGTGGAAAGCTTGTAAATATAATGGTTTATTCACGTGGGAAGCCTTCATTAAGATGCATTATTCTACAGCTGATGTATTTCCGTATATAGTATATTATTGTGTTCTCTATTTCCCTTTAATATTCGTAATTTATTTTTCAATGAGTTGCTGTCTATGCGGTGAGTTAACAAATTTGAATGCCGTATGAACAAAGTTGCTAAACAGGAAAAAGATGTTGTAGCCCAAAGGAAAAGCTACTCATTAACATAAGAATCTACATATATTATAACCTTTAAATTCAAAAGCAACTAGCGAAAGAAGCTACAAATGACCCCAAATGTATTTTTGTCAGAGAAAGTCTATCTCAAGCAACACGCATGAATACACACATATTAACAGCCCAGCGTGGTGTAATAGGAGAAACACAGACCCGGAGGAATCCAGAAACCTTATTGCCAGCTTCTTCATTCACATAGGATGGCTTGGGAGAGTCATTAAGTGATGGACCTCAGTCCCCATCTGTTCAATGGGATAATCAGGTCCTTACTTCTGTCTCAAAAGATGGATGTAACATCAGTAAAGAAATGTAGAGAAAGAAGGTGTGGGACAGAGTGCCATGCCAATTACAGAAAATCTGATGAGCGCTGGGAGACTTCTGTTTCACTCGTAGACCATGGACGTGTTATGAAGTTGGCTGAACACTGTGTAGAGCTTTGCCAGGACACCAGTCAGAGTTGCCTGCTCATTAATTCACTTTTAGGGATTCAAAGGGGAAAAGGCCCAGCTCAAATATAGTTTGTATGTGTGAATCTATGAAAAAAATATGCTATGATTTACCATAAGAACAATGTAGTGGGGGGGATTTCATATGATTCACTGATAAAAAATCATAATATTAAAGCAAGACTTCAAGACAATTTAACACATTCATCAGAGACGAAGAAATTTGGGTCAATTGTAGCAGAGATGCATTTGAACATCTTCACGAAAACAATGGACTTTAGGGTAGTCATTGGAGAGATCAGATAAAAATCTCTGTGTTAGTTATAAACTTCTATTTCATAACACTAGGAATGTAAGACATTTCCTGAAAAATATGAGAATTGGATACTTCTTTAAATGATTAAATAAAGGGATTTCTTATCTCTTTATTTTGACACCAAGTAGATAATATAAAGTCATGGCTTTGAGCACTTACATCTTGAGTCAATTTAGATCACTGGCTTTTAACATTGTTCTTTAAAATGATTCTCTAATTCTTATTCTAGATCCACGTTCAAAGTCATTTTAGGGGTTTTTCCCTATCAAGAGTTGTACATTCTCACGTCCTCATTATACTAAACTTAGACAGTTTGCTTAGTTTGTTACACATTCTAATACATATTTTTATCAAGTATTATATGTGTGATTTTCTTTTCATTTTTTCCCCCCTGGCTTTATATCGTTAAGTGGATGCTGTATTCTGACAGCATCTCAATTGTGGATTCAAGTAGAGAAATCACAAACCAAAACAATGGTCACATTCCCACCAACAGTGCAAGAGGGTTCCCTTTTCTCCACACCCTCTCCAGCATTTGTTGTTTGTAGATTTTCTGATGATGCCCATTCTAACCGGTGTGAGGTGATACCTCATTGTAGTTTTGATTTGCATTTCTCTAATAATTAGTGATGTTGAGCAGCTTTTCATGTGCTTCTTGGCCATCTGTATGTCTTCTTTGGAGAAAAGTCTATTTAGGTCTTCTACCCCTGTTTTGATTGGGTGGGTTGTTTGTTTTTTTAATATTGAGCTGCATGAGCTGTTTATATATTTTGGAGATTAATCCTTTGTCCATTGATTCGTTTGCAAATATTTTCTCCCATTCTGAGGGTTGTCTTTTTGTCTTGTTTATAGTTTCCTTTGCTGTGCAAAAGCTTATAAGTTTCATTAGGTCCCATTTGTATATTTTTGTTTTTATTTCCATTACTTTAGGAGGTGGGTCAAAAAAGATCTTGCTGTGAATCATGTCAAAGAGTGTTCTTCCTATGCTTTCCTCTAAGAGTTTTATAGTGTCTCGTCTTATATTTAGGTCTTTAATCCATTTTGAGTTTATTTTTGTGTGTGGTGTTAGGGAGTGTTCTAATTTCATTTTTTTACATGCAGCTGTCCAATTTTCCCAGCACCACTTGTTGAAGAGACTGTGTTTTCTCCATTGTATATCCTTGCCTCCTTTGTCATAGATTAGTTGACCATAGGTCATAAATCAAGCCTTAGGAAATTGAAATTGTATCTAGCATCTTTTCCAACACAACGCTATGAAATTAGAAATAAATTACAGGGGGAAAAATGTAAAAAACACAAACACGTGGAGACTAAACAATACATTACTAAATAACCAAGAGATCACTGAAGAAATCAAAGAGGAAATCAAAAAATACCTAGAGACAAATGACAACAAAAACACAACAATACAAAACCTATGGGATGCAGCAAAAGCAGTTCTAAGACGGAAGTTTATAGCAATACAATCCTACTTTAAGAAACAAGAAAAATCTCAAACAATCTAACCTTACACCTAAAGGAACTAGAGAAAGAAGAACAAACAAAACCCAAAGTTAGTAGAAGAAAAGAAATCATAAAGATCAGAGCAGAAATGAATAGAAACAAAGAAAACAATAGCAAAGATCAATAAAACTAAAAGCTGGTTCTTTGAGAAGATAAACAAAATTGATAAACCATTAGCCAGACTCATCAAGAAAAAAAGGGAGAAGACTCAAAAATCAGTAGAATTAGAAATGAAAAAGGAGAAGTAACAACTGACACTGCAGAAATACAAAGGCTCATGAGAGATTACTACAAGCAACTATGTGCCAATAAAATGGACAACCTGGAAGAAATGGACAAATTCTTAGAAAAGCATAACCTTCTGAGACTGAACTAGGAAGAAATAGAAAATATAAACAGACCAATCACAAGCACTGAAATTGAGACTGATTAAAAATCTTCCAGCAAACAAAAGTCCAGGACCAGATGGCATCACAGGTGAATTCTATCAAACATTTAGAGAAGAGCTAACACCCATCCTTCTCAAACTCTTCCAAAAAATTGCAGAGGAAGGAACAGTGTCAAACTCATTCTACAAGGCCACCATCACCCTGATACCAAAACCAGACAAAGATACTACAAAAAAAGAAAATCACAGACCGATATCACTGATGAACATAGATGCAAAAATCCTCAACAAAATACTAGCAAACAGAGTCCAGCAACACATTAAAAGGATCATACACCATGATCAAGTGGGGTTTATCCCAGGGATGCAAGGATTCTTCAATATATGCAAATCAGTCAATGTGATACCCCATATTAACAAATTGAAGAATAAAACCATATGATCATCTCAACAGATACAGAAAAAGCTTTTGACAAAATTCAACACCCATTTATGATAAAAAACTCTCCAGAAAGTGGGCATAGAGGGAACCTACGTCAACATAATAAAGGCCATATGTGACAAACTCACTCTCAGTGGTGAGCAAACATCATTCTCAGTGGTGAAAAACTGAAAGCATTTCCTCTAAGGTCAGGAATAAGACAAGGATGTCCACTCTCACCACTATTATTTAACATAGTTTTGGAAGTCCTAGCCATGGCAATCAGAGAAGATGAAGAAATAAAAGGAATACTTGGAAAAGAAGAAGTAAAACTGTCACTGTTTGCAGATGACATGATACTATACATAGAGAATCCTAAAGATGCCACCAGAAAACTACTAGAGCTAATCAATTAATTTGTTAATGTCGCAGGATACAAAATTAATGCACAGAAATCTCTTGCATTCCTATACACTAACAACGAAAGATCAGAAAGAGAGATTAAGGAAACAGTCCCTCTTCTTTTTCTTTATCTTCATCATTTTAGGCTTTGCAGGCCACATGGTCCCTGTCCCAACTATTCAGTGTGGCCGTTGTAGTGTGTAAGCCACCATAGACAGCATGTACATGAATGGGCATGGCTGCATTCCAATAAAACTTTACTTACGAAAATAAGCAGTGGGCCAGGTTTGACTCGTGTGCTATAGGTTACCAAACCTTTTTCTAGAGCAGTTAGTTTTTCCTCAAACCTGGATATTATCAGAATCACTTGAAGACTTTCCCAAACTACTAGTTTCTTGCTTCTTCCTCACCCCCAGGATGGAACTGGGAATCCATATTTTTTTTTTACTGCTTTTCAGAATTTTGAGGAAAAACATGAACTTGGAAAAAAAACCTCACTGGTATATTTGAAGATGTGTTGCATCTAAAATAATTTCCCTGAACAAAGTGACTACTAAAAACAAGAAAGGAGCAAATATAAAATAAGAAGGAATTTTGGGAAGATAAGAGCATGCTCTAAAAAGCAAAACAATAATAACCCCTCTAAAATTCTAAATAAATCCAAATAATAAATGGACATAACTGAAAGCCAAATTAATTGTGAAAGGTAAAGATAGAGAAATCTTCTGTAACATAGTGCGAGCAAGTAAAGGAGAGATGGAAAATACAAGAGAAAAGGCCAGATCAATCTGGCGCTCTGCCATTTATGTAATATTTGTTGCAGGGAGAAAAATGGAGAAAAAGAAATAATAGAAGGAAAATTTACAGAGGAGAAGACATAATTCTTTATATTGAAAGGACCCACTAAATGGAGAATGTGATGAATGAAGAAATGCTCACACCTAGATTCATTTTGATAAACTTTGAAAAGACGAAGTGTAAAGCATCATAAGAGCAGAATAGCTTTACCTACAAAGGAACAATCATCAAATTTCCAACAAGCTGGTCGCTGGCAGCTCTGCCCATTAGAAGAAGTGTCCTCCAGGGTAGCTACTAAGCTGCCGTTCAAGTGGGAAGGGCCAAGTGAGGACATTTTAGAAATGCAGGTACTTAGAATATTTGTGGCTGACCATATCCAGTCTGAAAGTTACACTCAAGGACATGCTTCACAACCTACATGTCCATCGACAGATGAATGGTTAAAGAAGATGTGCCACATATACACGATGGACTATTACTCAGCCAGAAAAAGGAATGAAATTGTGTCATTTGCAGAGATGTGGATGGACCTAGAAACTGTCCTACAGAGTGAAGTAAGTCAGAAAGAGAAAAAACAAATACCATATGCTAACACATATATATGGAATCTAAAAAAACGGTGCTGATGAACCTAGTGGCAGGGCAGGAATAAAGATGCAGATATAGAGAACGGACTTGAGGACATGGGGCGGGGGAAGGGAAAGCTGGAATAAAGTGAGAGAGTAGCATGGACATATATACACTACCAAACATAAGGTAGATAGCTAGTGGGAAGCAGCCGCATAGCACAGGGAGATCAGCTCGGTGCTTTGTGACCGCCTGGAGGGGTGGGATGGGGAGGGTGGGAGGGAGGGAGAAGCAAGAGGGAAGAGATATGGGAACATATGTATATGTATAACTGATTCACTTTGTTATAAAGCAGAAACTAACACACCACTGTAAAGCAATTATACTCCAATAAAGATGTAAAAAAAAAAATAAAGAGAGAGAACAGTGAGACCAATAGCTCCCTCCCTCTGCTTGGCTCTAGCAGCCACACTTACACCTCTTCAGGAGCAGATGGGAGGATCTCTGTCTGCAGAAACCAGCTCAAAAGAAAGACATTTGGGTACTGATACTCAGATACCTCCAATAAAGCAGCTCTGACCTCACCAGTCAGCAACTCCCCTACACAAGTTCCAAACAGCTCTGGGAGCCTCCCTCCTAAATAAGCGTGAACCACAAAGGGTCACCAGTCACTTAGGAAAGACAGAGACCCAACAGAAAAGAAACTGGAAGAAAAAAAAGAGCGGTAAAGTAAAACATAAAAAACAAAATTCTAAAAGTAATAACCTTATGGAAATAAAACAGGATTATCGAATCCAGAAATTAGAACAAAATTCCCCCAAACAGGAGAATCAAAGAACAGTTGAAGTGCTGCTGAAGAGTTCAAATATAATAATAGAGACTTCAAAAAATAAAGTTGAAAGAAAAAATTAAGAAAATCTCCTAGAAAATAGCAAAATGACAAAGAGATGGATGAGGGATACGTGTAAAGAAAATTGCAGGAGTTCTGAGAAGAAAAGAACTAAGAAAACAGAGGAAGGAAATTGTAAAGGAAGAGGAACCAAAAAAATCCTTGTAACAAAAAGATATGTATTTTCAGATTTAAAATGGTCCCTGGCTTTAGTTAGGTTGTATCCATACCTTGGCTATTGTGAATAATGCTGCAGTGAACAGGGGGGTGCAGGTATCTTTTTAAGATCTTGATTTCATTTCCTTTGGATATATACCCAGAAGTGGGATTGCTGGATCATATGGTAGTTCTATTTTTAGTTTCTTGAGGAGCGTCCATAGTGTTTTCTGTAGTGCCTGCACCAGTTTACATTCCCACCGACAGTGTACAAGGGTTTCGATTTCTCCACATCCATGCCCAACACTTGTCATCTTTTCTCTACTTGATACTAGCCATCCTTTACTGAATCAGACTATAGTTTTTGGATTCTGGAAGAATATTTCCTCAGTTTTGGGCGCTATGCACAGTGTAGGTGACACAGACACGACACACTTTTATGTTTATCTGCATTATTATTTTCTCTACCACTTTATTATTATTATACAATCAAATCACAATAGTAAATCAAGCCCTCATTTGTAGCATTTGCTAATTTCGACGGTGTAAGTATTCCTACAGCCAACTGCAAGCTGCTAACCTGAATGAACACAGGAAGGTACGCACAGAAGTGACAGCATTATTACAGTATTTTCACCTTAGAGATACAACAGACATAATGACATCAAGAGCATAGATGACAATAAAATCCAGTAAAAATAATTATGAAGCAGTGAGTTTTTGGTATCGGTAACTTGCGTTGTTAACATAATTTAATCCTAAATTTATATAATTTAGCATTTAAAAATAACTGTGCCTCACAGCAAGCTTGCAAAGTTTCTGAAAATCTCTCAACTGGATCTCATGAGTCATTACAGGCTGGCCCCAGCACACCACTGAATTTGTCCTTAATTTGCTAACTTACCTGGGCTGAATCTCTGAACTCCTTAGAGCTCAGGATCTTTAGCTCATACCTATGATTCCCATGTGTGTTCTTCTTCTCCAAGTCCCTTTTAGTTCTTTCCATCCCAACCCACAAGGTAGCACGTTTATAGATCATTTGACATGGTTCCCTCTTGTGACGGACATTACTCTTATCCCGCCAACCTCATTTCTTGAGCGGTTCTAAAGAACAGGTATTATGTCTCAAAGTGACTTTGTATTTTCGGTGACCACAGCCCTCCACATGTTGCTGGACCGGTGCTGAGCATTTGGTGGGCGTTCTACAGCTAGATGTTGTTGCCTTTCTGATCAGCAGATGTGGAGAGAGAACATTCTGACAATAAGATGTAATAGCGTGAATGTCTGGAGTCAGCTGAGAATTTCCTGCTCTGGAGGGTCTTCAACAATACAGGGGATGTTTTCAGAGTTGGTGTTGGTGTCATTTTTCTTGAAATCAGAACACCCAAACTCTTTTCATCAATTCTCGCTTCATTTACTTTCTAATGCTGTATTCTTTCCTCTCCCACTCACCAAGAAGATTTGGAAAACTTTACCTTCTGTAACTTGAATGATTTTTTGAATGATTTACCGAATAAGCATTTTTTAAGCTAATTACCAGTTTCTGGGAAATAGTACAGAGTGATCCCATACTTCCTCCCCATGGTTGTGAATTACTCCTTCAAGCCCTCCTGCAAGATCTGATTCTGTTGTCCTGTTTGTATTTCTTAATGGGTCTTTGGTAGAACACCATTGAAGATACTGACATATTTCATTATTGTCTAAAATTTTTCACCGCTCTGTAACCTTTATGATCTCAAACCTTTGGGCTTATATTTTCAGAACCCGCCTCCTTTGTTTAATGAAGTCAGTGCTGCATTAATCCAGGCTGACAGGGTGACCCACCTGCGGGATGAGGTGCAGTTAAAGCATGAGGAGGAATACAGAGATGCCTTGGTTACAATCAAGGATGACTTGAAACTAATAGAAGGTCCCGACATCAAGGAGAACCTCCAAGATGAGATCCGGCGTTGGTTCATCGAATGCAGGTGAGTGTAGGACATCTATCCTGACAGTCGCTTCTGTGGTGGTTGACATTCTTGTGTGTTTTTAAGCACAGAAACATGTTGATATAGATTCATGTGGTTTTCTGGCTTCATTTTAGAAAAGTGGAATGTGAAGGCTAAGAATTTAGGAGCTAATTCTTTTTTTAATGAAATTGCTTTTGTTCCTGGTTTTAAATACAGTCTATATAACACCTCTATAGCCACATGAAATTGAACGTCATGGGTGGATGACACAGCCCCAAGATGGTAAGCCTTCACAGGCCAGGTCTGTCTGAAATCCGAGGGGTCCGGCCACAAGCAATCCATGCTGCCCTTCCTTCTGGGATTTGACCCTAATTGTATGAGGCTCCACAGTCTCAGTCATGCTCCTTCTCTGTCATAATCCCTTGAAGCAGCTGCTGACTCTGCGACCTGATGCCTGGCCCCCAGGCCTCCCGTGAAATGATGGGAAGGTAGCAGTTCTGGGGACAAGGCCTTATGTATATTAAGACCTTCTTGTATTAAGGGTCTGCCTATATTAAGGGTCTTCTTTAATGCTCTTAAGTGAAATGTTAAGCAATTTAAAGCTTGTTTTCAAAAGGTGGTGTTTGTTTACAAAAGATGTGCTCCTTTATTAGAGAAGTACAGTAGAACAAGCACTTAAAGAACACAGTACAAGTTTCCACACAGTAGAACAAACGCTTTGTAGGCAACCCAGTTGGAGCAGCTTTAAACTCTATTTCAAGGGCTTCCCTGGTGGCGCAGTGGTTGAGAGTCTGCCTGCCGATGCAGGGGATACGGGTTCCTTCCCCTGTCCGGGAAGATCCCACATGCCACTGAGCGGCTGGGCCCGTGAGCCATGGCCGCTGAGCCTGCGCGTCCGGAGCCTGTGCTCCGCAACGGGAGAGGCCACAACAGTGAGAGGCCCGTGTACCACAAAAAAAAATCTATTTCAAGAGGGGAAGGAAAGAGAGCAGATTGTGTGATCAGTCCCAGGGCCATGGAAGCAGACTCGCCACCTGTCTTCTTTGGTGGGTATTGTGCTGTACCATATTAGGTTCAGAGACACTCAGATTCCAACTTTGATGAGCTCGTCAAGACCAGGGAATTTAACTTGTTGGCAATAGAAAACCAAACTCCTTCTCAAAACATTACATTAAAAGATGTTTATGTCTGTGGTAGGCAGCCTCCCAGATGGCCTCTGCTGACCCCACCTCTTCCTCTGGTAATGTCCTCCCTTTGAGTGTGATGTAGACCTAGAACTTCACTTCTAAAGAAAAATATATGGGGAACTTCCCTGGTGGACCCGTGGTTAAGACTCTGCGCTTCCACTGCAGGGGGCACAGGTTCAGTCCCTGGTCGGGGAACTAAGATCCCACATGCTGTGCAGTGCAACCAAAAAAAAAAAAAGAATAAAAAGAACATGGCAGGGGACTTCCCTGGTAGTCCAGTGGTAAAGAATCCACCTTACAATGCAGGGGACGCGAGTTCGATCCCTGGGCAGGGAACTAAGATGCCACATGCCGTGGGGCAACTAAGCACGCATGCCACAACTAATGAGATCACGTGCCTCAACTATAGAGCCCACGCACCCTGGAGCCCTCGCGCCACAACTAGAGAAGAGAAAACCCGCACACCACAACTAGAGAGAAGCCCAAGCACTGCAATGAAAGATCCCTTGTGCTTCAATGAAGATCTTGCGTGCCACAACTAAGACCCGACAGAGCAAAAAATAAATTAAATAAATAAATCTTAAGAAAACAAATATGGCAAAAGCGGTGGGGTGGCACTGCCGTCTTGCTTGCCTCTCGCCCCCCTCACTTGCTTTCACCCCTGGCTCTGAGAGGGATCAGCTGCTGCCCAGCAGAGGGACCCCGTGGAAGGAATGGAGGGAGGTTTCTGGTGACAGCCAGCAAGCAACTTGGGCCTCCTTCCAGCCTGAGAAGAGCTGAATCTTGTCCACAGCCACACGCGTGAACTGGAAGGGCATTCTCCCCAAGGCGAGCCTTCAGATGAGGCTGCAGCCCCAGCCAGCACTGTTTGCAGCCTCGTGGGAGACCCCGAGGCAGAGATACCCACCTGAGCCACATCTAGTTCCCTACCTACAGAAACAGTGACACAATAAACATGTGTGGTTTCGGTCACTAAGTGTTGGGGTGACTTAGCATGCAGCAACAGATGTCTAACGTACATCAATTATTTTACAATGATTCAGAAAAACTTGAACAATCATAAGCTTCTCTTGTGTTAATTCTGTATGGGATTCTAACATGCTATCTCCTCAATGATACTTAAATTTTATAACAAAGTTTCTTCAGGAATGTTTGATATAACAGTTACATGCTTTTGATTGGGGAGTTCTGTCCTTTATTATATAAATAGGGCTTTCAAATAGTTATGGTTTTTTTTTTTTTTTTCTTGCGGTACACGGGCCTCTCACTGTTGTGGCCTCTCCCGTTGCGCAGCACAGGCTCCGGACACGCAGGCCCAGCGGCCATGGCTCACGGGCCCAGCCGCTCCGCGGCATGTGGGATCCTCCCGGACCGGGGCACGAACCTGCGTCCCCTGCATCGTCAGGCGGACTCTCAACCACTGCGCCACCAGGGAAGCCCATAGTTATGGTTTTTTAAAATTCAAAATCGATTAATTTTGTGAGCTTTTCTCTTTATATTGTATTTATCAGGGATATTTTATTGCCAAACGGGATATTTTAAATGAAAGGAATATTTTAAAATGAGAAATTTGACACTGTATTAATTCTGTACTGATAACTGATAATAATAAAGAGATAGAGAAAAGATGCTGATAGGGAGGGAGACATTTATATATGCATATATCCCCTCTTCACTTTATCAGCTTCCTCCTTACTTTTTTTTTTTTTTTTTTTTTTGCGGTACGCGGGCCTCTCACTGTTGTGGCCTCTCCCGTTGTGGAGCACAGGCTCCGGACGCACAGGCTCAGCAGCCTTGGCTCACGGGCCCAGCCGCTCCACGGCACGTGGGATCTTCCTGGACCAGAACACGAACCCGTGTCCCCTGCATCGGCAGGCGGACTCTCAACCACTGTGCCACCAGGGAAGCCCCCTCCTTACTTTTAATTCTGGTGATGGCTTCATGGAGACATAAGATATACATATACATGTGTGTCTGTGTGTGTGTGTATGTGTATATATACATATATATATATATATAGGCAGATAGATAGATATCTCAAACTTATCAGATTGTACCCTTGAATATGAACAGTTTATTATATATTACACATCCATAAAGCTGTTAGAAATAGATCAAAGATATATCAACAAAGATGTTAGTGTTTCAGTTTTTTAAAATAGCATGTTTTTTTGTTATTCAAACACCAAAACCCAGTATTCCAATCACTAGCCTTGTTCTCAGACTACCCCGCTACGCCCCTGCCAAACTCCCACTCACAGTATAAGAAAAACTTCATCGGTAACAATTGTAGGTAACAATCTCTTCTGGCTTAAATAGCCTCTTGAAGGTTGACTGTCTATTTTGAGTAAATGTGCAGTCACTTCAGATGCCTCCTTGTCACGAATGTCCCTGTTTTTCTTCCCTTTGTGGCAGCTGACTGCAAAGGGAAGTTACCAACCTTCACAGCATCGGCTGGGGGCCAGCAGAGTGAACAGCATCTGGGCTCGGGCTATGTCAGCGCCCTGGCTGGTTTCCACAGGCGGGTGGTGTAGCCATCTGGTCCACGAGGAGAGACCAGTCCACCTGGTCTTTGGGGACCTCCTCCTGTGGCCTGTGGTTTCTGCCACGTGCCCTCATTCACTGGACAGCTGCGATTCAGGCCTCTCACTTCCTGAACAGGCCTCATCCCGCTGGATGCTGGTTCCTTCAGGACACCCACACTCCCCAGTAGCGTACAGGGTGCCCTTCTCAGGCCCTGGGGGACGGGCGGGATCTCTCAGACCTTCCACCAGCAGGTCCCCTCCTCCTGGCTCCGTCCAACCCCATCATATGCTGCACACCCAGGAAGACAAGCACTGCCCAGA
Source organism: Grampus griseus (assembly GCF_964374135.1). Lineage (NCBI taxonomy): Eukaryota > Metazoa > Chordata > Mammalia > Artiodactyla > Delphinidae > Grampus > Grampus griseus. The sequence continues at coordinate 4,297,455 of NC_139001.1, forward strand.
TGGTCCCTGATGCCCTTCAGCCACTCCACGGTCTCTGCTGGGATCTCAGCACTCATCTCCTCCTTGGCTGAGTCCCCTGGAGGATGGGGCCCAAGACGCAGATGGTGTCCCCACTTGTCCACCTTCTCCTCCCTTCCCCCACCACTCTGCCTCACCAACTTCTTGTTCAAATCCATCCTCTGTATGAAACCCTCCCTGAGTGCTTCCCTACAGTTCCTCTCCATCTCCTCCTCGAGCTCTGCCCGCATCTTCCCCTTCCCGCTCCAGGCGATCTGCATAATCACAGAAACTGGAGCCTTGCTTCCTGAGAAATAGCTGTGCAGCCTTGAGCAAGTCGCTTAACCTCTCTGTGCTGTCAGTCTCCTCATCTGTGATACGAGAACAAGACTCAAACCTATTTTGTGGGGTTGTTAAGATACGGGAGACTTCGACCCCAGTATGCAGACCATTATTATTCCTACCGTATTGTACACATCTGCTCATTCATGTGCCCCTCCCCCAGATAAATGGCCAGCCCTGTGAGGACAGTGCCTCGTGCTGAGGAGAGAATGGTGGATACAGTCCCCATCCAAGCAGTGGGTAGTGCAAGCCAGCAGTATTGCCCTTTTCCTTTCTTATCTAATTACATAATTGTGTCTGGAGGAAATATACTCAGGATGATTTTGTGCAATCGTGGAACTTTAAGTAGAAAGGCATTGTTTCAAAAGAACTGTCTTCTGATTATATCACCTTGGTTTATAATTGAAACCTTCATTTTCATAGTTAATGAAGATGATATGCCCTGTGTTCATGAACTTTCCTTATCAGCAACTTTCCTCCCTTTTCTCAGGACATCAGAGAACAGATGCCCACAACCATGTTTTCTACAAATGAAATAATTCTTTAATTTTAGATAGACTTTTATAATCCAATTTATTGTTAGGTGATATAACCAAGTTGAAAGCACTATGTACAATTATAACTCCAAATAAGCTAAAATATATTAAATATATGTATACACACATATACGTATATACAAAGATATATTCACACATGCATTTAATTTATTAAATATATGTTTGCATATGGATGGAGAATTTCTGGAAGGATACCCTAGAAACTTTATTAGCATGGCCACCTCTGGAGACAAGAGCAGTGATGTTACTTTTATCTCATATTCTCCTGTACGCTTAGAAGTCTTTCTTTCAATAAGTATTATTTTTATAATGAAAAAGCCTAGTTAAAAATATATTAGAAGTAAAAGAAAGGCAAGAAGTTAATTTGGGATAATCCAAAATAAACATTTGAAATGTTAAAACACCCTAATTTTTTAAAAAGTATATTGATGCAATACCTGCAGAACACTCCTGGAAATTCTTTTGATGAAAGAATAGGGCGCCTTGAGCTTGGCAGTAACTGTGAGTTGCTCCCCCGTCTGAGGTGCTGGGAGGGTCATGGGAGACTCCTGATGGCCTCCTGGGAGCAGCCCCTCCCATTGGCTCTGGGCTTTCTTTGAAGACCCAGCCCTCCCGGCCAGTCCCCTTGAGGACATTCCATCCTGCTGTTACTGACCTGACAGTTTGGAGGCTGAGTTAGAGCAGCTCCCATGGGTATCTGTGTGTAATTCACAGAGACGTAAAGATCCCTCCTTTTGAAGTAATGTAAGGTCGAGGGCGGATTTATTTTCATAATTGGATTACATTTATCTGATTGACTTTGATAAAATCCCTTTCCTTGCTTTTTTAAATCAAAGACAAATAAAAAGCAAATATTGTCTTTTGAAACATGAAACGTGATCAATCTTCAGGATAAATTCCAACAGGACATACAGTGACAACTAAAAAATGACTAGAAGTTACAAATATAAACTCCCACAATTTTGCATACTAATTCTTAGCTGATTTAATCAATACTTGTAGTTGCCAAAAGTTGCCCAGTATTTTATCAAATACTAGGATTTGTGGTTCAAGTTGATTTTTAAACTATTTTAAAGGAAATCTTTTTTTTCCAGTGTTAAAACTAATACATGCTCATTGTAGAAAATTTACAAGACAGTTTAAAAAAGAAAATTTAAATTGTCTATAATTTTAGTAGACAGAGATAGCTACTATAAAAATTTTTGGTAAATTGCTTTCCAGTATTTTTCTCTCATGTATATATTTTAACTACAGTTTTATGAATCCTTTTACTAATTTTTAAAAATTTAACACTGGGTTTCCCTACGTCCTTAAAATATTTTGCAAAAAGATGTATTTCATAATCGCTTAACGTTCTGTTGGGTGGATGGACTGGCTAATGAATCAATGATGATCTTTTTAATATTTTGTCAAATTGATAAGAGAACAGTGCTGTCCCTTAATTTGCATTCATTTTATTATTTGGAGGGGTTGAAAAATCTTTTGGACTTTTTGTCAATAGCATTTCTTCTGTGAACTGCCCCGTCATTTATATGCTTCCCTTTGTGATGTCTTTTTTCTTAAGTGACCTCTAAAATGTAGGATATATATAAAGTAGTTTAACCCTTGCATTAATTTGCAATTAGTGCTGTAATGCATGACCACAAACTTGGTGGCCTAAACCAATAGAATTTTATTTTCTTCCAGTTCTGGAAGTCAGGAGTCTGAAATCACGGACTCGGCAGGACTGTGCTCCCTCCGAAAGCTCTAGGGGAGAGTCAGTTCCTCACATCTTCCGCTTCTGGAGGCTGCCGACACTCCTTGGCTCGTGGCTACATCACTCCCATCTCTGCTTCGTGGTCACTTGCCTCCTTCTCTTCTGTGTGTCTAATCTCTCTCTGTTCTTCTCTTATAAGACACTTAGGATTTCATTTAGGGCCCACCAGGATAATCTTATCCCAAGATTCTTAATCACGTCTCAAATATAGATATCTTTGTTCTTATAAATAACATTCAGAGACTCCAGGAATTAGGACCCAGTATCTTTGGTGGCTGTCATTCAGCCTACCACAATCCTCAGCAACGCCATGAGATAAGTACTCTTCTTTCTTTCATTCGCTGGCAGCATTCCTAACGAAGGACAAAACGAGAAGTTCATAGTCCTCTCGGTCAGCACTGTCCAATAGGACTTTCTGCAGTGGTGGAATTGGTCTGATGTGTTCTGTCCACTCCAGTAGCCACCAGCCACATACAGCTATTGAGCACTTGAAAGACGGTAGGGTGACAGAAGAGCTGAATTTTTAATTTAATTTAATTTTAATTCATTCAAATTTAAGCTTAGATAACCATGTGTCATTAGGGGCTACCATATTGGATGGCACAGTCGTGGGATTCTTGTTTCCAGAAAATCTCTTGCTATCATTAGTATTTCTTTTGGCTTGGGACCTGTCACAAACCGTCATCTAAGTGTTACGATCCACGGATGAGCTTCATTTTGAAGTATCATAAAGTAACCTCATCCAACCCTTAGGGTGATAAAAGGAGAACCTTGAAGTCCGTGGGACTGTGGGCTCTTGTCCGTGAAGATACAACAGCCTCTTCTCCCATTTCCCTCACGAGCATCAGAGGCACCTGAGTAGCTGTCAGCTCTGAAAACCGGGCCAAATCGAGGCCTTTGTCTCTTTGCAATTGGTCCTGTGTGGACCACTTCTCCCCACCTGCATTTTTTAACTGAGTTTGTTGAAACTATGCCCGGCATCCAGCTCACCTTCAATCTAGAGAGAAGTAAGACCCTCAAATGGGGTGACAGCCCTAGGATTGGCCCTGTGGCAGTTCTTCTGGGGTTTTAGCAGGTTCCTTTTAATCTTGAGGAATCTGGAAGTGGTAGTAAATTACATAGCCTTATTCCATTTTTTAAGCCAACACACAGTCAGTCAGAGGTGATGGCTAAGAGGAAGGGCTCTGGGGGCTTTGGGATGCTGTTGGTCCTCAGCAGGGTGAGCCTGACTGCGAAATAAAATGCCTTTTAATCTTATGATGTGATGGCATCTATCATGCTCTCTATAATAAACAAACACATTACAAATCACACACGCACACACAGGAGGAGCGGTCTGAGAGCCAAGCTGCCTGGGTTCAAGTCCCGGCTCTAGCACTTACAGACTGTGTGTCCTTGAACCAGTTGCTTAACCTCTCTGTGCCTCCGTTTCCTCAACTTAAAATGAGGATATTAACAGTATCGACCTCATGGATAGGATAACAGAGAATAATACATATAAAGCCCTTAGAGCAACGTGTGGCATATGATACAGCCTCAAGAATTATTTTAAACATACAGGAAGGCCGGTACATTCTCAGACACACAGTTTGCAGTTTGGAAGAGTTGCCGTAGCCATAGTGCCCTGCGTTTTCCCTCCTGGGTCTGGAGCCTTTATATTCGCCGCTGTAAGCATCTTTTCAAGTGCTGCCTCCTGATCTGCAGGAGAGACTGGCTGGGGATGGAGGCGGGGGAGGAAGGGCTGCCAGTGCTGGGGGTGGGGATAAACTGAGGGATAATAACAGGGTAGGCGGACAAAAAGTAGACAGGGTGGAATGTGCTCTCAGTCCCCAGGGCGGGGGAGCCAGGACGTAACATGTCTACAGATCACTAGCAGACGTACATCCTTCCTGGAAGAGGCCTTGGAATGCTTTGTTAATTTTTTTGATTAAAAAAATTAAGATATAATTTAAATGCGGTAACGTTCACCCTTTTGGGTACAGTTCTGCAGGTTAAGCTTTGTCATTTTAAGATATGTGGACCTGGAGGGACCTGCAGATTTGTCTCTCGCCCGCACAGTTTATGCCAATCTAGGGCTCCAGGAGTTTACGCTGGAGGGGGCTCAAGAATTATCTGCAAGTGGAGAGGATGGTGCACTCACCACCCAGGAGAACTCCCAGACACGTGCAGAAATTTGCTGAGGATGGGGACGTGTTTGGAGCGAGGCGGAACGACGGAGTTTCCTATCAGCCTGGAAAAGTGTATGTCTCTTTTGGAAAAGACTTTCAGACCTCTCCCATCCAGCCTCCAATGCTGTCCCCCTGCCAGGACCTCCCGGGCCTGCACCGGCTTCCATCCCTGTTCACTCCTTCTGAACTTGCGTACCTGTCTACTGCTCCTCCAAGAGGGACCTCGCCAGGCGCTTCCCACGGATGCTCTTCTGGGATCCCGAGGCTTAGAAAGGCTGAGTGCCTTACTCGGGGTTCATGGCTCGTGAGAGGCCATTCATACTCCAGTCTCTTGATTCCAAAAGCGATGATGCTCCCCCAACGGCAAATGTGTCTCCTTGTTCTGAGCATTCGAGCAACGGAAGGCTTGTCCTGTGTGTCTTGGGCTCCGTGGTCATTTCATAGGAAAAGATGGCCGTTGCCCAAGGCCGTGTTGCTCACTAGGTACCACCCGGAAACCAGGAGCTCTCCTTGTTCCTGACTCCTTCTCTGTCCCTGCTTCAAAGCCTCTTCCCGCAGAGTGAGGTGATGGTCTGTGTAGGTAAGAGGGAGAAAGACAGAGGAATCGTGGGATTTGAGAAAACTGGCTGATTCCAATTATTTTACAGGTGACAAAAGGGACCCAGAGGGGTCAGGTAACTTGGCTAAAAACTTGGGTCGCTACGGGCAGAACTAAAACCAGGGTGAGCAGAGCAATGAAGCCTGATTATTGTGTAAAACGAGATGGGTTCTCAGGGAAAGGTTCAGAATTGTTCCGAGGACTTTTAAGGACATCGGAAAGAAACCACTAGAATGTTCACAATAGGTATCTTCCCGGGACTGGGACCACGGCTCTGTTTGTTCTTTTCCTTCGTATTCCAAATTTCCTACATTGAGCATGAGTTACTTTCAGAAAGAAAAAAGAAATTTCAGGAGGACAGTGGGGAAGGGTTGGCCAGAGGAGGTGATTAGGGGTGGTTATTTTGAATTCCTTGCGTAATGATATTTTCAGTGAATTCTCAAAAGCAGCTGTGGTCTGTGGAGGAGCTGTGAACACATGTGGATTACTCCTGTGAGAAGGTGAATAGCTTTTTTTTTCTCTGCCGTTCACTTTGGTGGAAAATATATTAGGTTGAATGGAAGACATAAGAAGAGGTGGGTGAGAAATCAAGGTTATTCACAGAGGCCTTGGGGACAGGTGCACACCTGCGTGAAATCACGTATTTTGCTGTCAGTTGTCACAGTAAATCAGACTAAGAACACCCAGCAGCTACAGGCTCTCTGGGCTTATCCAGGCACCAAGTCATGATGAAAGACAGGCCCTGAGGCTCTTTTGCAAATGCAGCAGCCAGACTCTCTCTCTATGGTCCACGGTCATACCCCTGGCTCCCAAGGTCCCCCCACCCCCACTGAGCCTCTGTCTTTCCCTCTAGATTGCAAGCCTTTGCGGGGGCAGGGCAGCAATGTCCTCTTTGGTTTTCTTCAAACCCAGCACAGTGCCTGAGATTCAGCAGATGTAACGCGTGTGCTGAGCTGAGCTGCGGTCACGGGCAGAGAAGAGCTGAAGGTCCAGCGAGATACTGTAATTAACGTTGGGCCAGATCGCAGTGCCTCTCACGCTGCTGCATGCTTCAAAAGCTGCTGGACAGCCCGTCAAAACGGGTTTTACCCCCCACCCCTGAAGTTCTGATTCAGTAGACCTTGGGTGGGAACTAAGAGTCTGCATTTCTTTTTCTGTATAATTACTTCCCATTCGTTTTTGTTTGTTTGTTTGCGGTACGTGGGCCTCTCACTGCTGTGGCCCCTCCCGTTGCGGAGCACAGGTTCCAGACGCGCAGGCTCAGCGGCCATGGCTCACAGGCCCAGCCACTCCGCGGCATGTGGGATCTTCCCGGACCGGGGCACGAACCCGTGTCCCCTGCATCGGCAGGCGGACTCTCAACCACTGCGCCACCAGGGAAGCCCACTTCCCATTCTTTTACTGATTTATTATTGTGCGTGTGATAAGAACACTTAACATAAGATCTACCCTCCTAGCAAACGTTTAAGTGTACAGTGCAGTATTGTTAACTATAGGCTCTGTGCTATACAGTAGATCTCTAGAACTTACCCATCTTGTATAACAGAAAGGTTGCATCATTTGACTAATACCTTCCTCGTTCCCCCTCCCCCCAGCCCGTGGCAACCACTGTTCTACTCTCTGCTTCTCTGAATTGGACTATTTTAGATTTCTCATATAAGCGACATCATGTAGTATTTGTCCTTCTGTGTGTGACTCACTTCACTTAGCACAGTGTCCTCAAGATTCATCCATGTTGTCACCTATGGCAGGATCTCCTTCTTTTTATGGCTGGATAATACTCCATCGCATGTATGTACCACATTTTCCTTACCCCTATATGTGTTGACGGACTTTTGGGTTGTCTCCATATCTTGGCTCTCGTGAATAACGCTGCAGTGAACAAGGATGTGTGTAAAGAGAAAAACGTTTCCTCCTGTGTGTGTCTCCTTTACTCACCCACATCCATGCTGTCTTCTGACACCACGTGGGGGTGTCCACACATCAAGCAACTCTCTGCAACATCAGCTGCGTGTCCTACAATTCAGTGGAGTTCTGACACTCCCTGGAGAGAGCCTCAGACCCCCCAAGTTAAGGGCTCAGTCCCACAAAACTGCTTCCCCCAACATCAGATGTCAGTGTCAAATCCCAGGTTGTCACCTGTGCTGCTGACCAATCGGCTATAAATCGGGGTTCCCATGACTCCCCGCTTGGGTTCCATAATTTGCCAAAATAGCTTATAGAACTCAGGGAGACACTTACTTACATTTACTTTTTGATTATAAAGGGAAATGGTAAAGGATACAGATGGACATCCAGACAGAAGAGACGCACAGGGCAAGGTGTTGCGGGGAGGGGCACGGAGCTCCCATGCTCCAGGCACCACCCTCCCAGCTCCGCCACGTGTTCACTGACCCAGAAGGTCTCTGAACCCCATATACTTCGGGAAATGTTATGGAGGCTTCATCACGTAGGCGTGATCGATCATAAACTCAATTTTCATTCCTCCGCCCTTCCTGGACAGTAGAGGGTGGGGCTAAATGTCTCAGCTTCTAATCGTGGCTTGTCCCCGCCCCAGGAGCCCACCCAGCATCTCCTCATTAGAACAGAACGCTCTCCTGTCACGGAAATGCCAAGGGATGTAGGAGCTCTGTGCCAGCAGCCGGAGGCAGAGACCAATCGATACCTCTTCTGTTATTTCACAGTGGACGTGTAACTCTTTTTTTTTTTTCAAATTTTTGTATTGAGATATATTCGATATACAGAAGACGTGTAACTCTTTGAGATCCCAATTTCATTTCCTTTGGATATATACCCAGAAGTGGGATTGCTGGATCACATGGTAACTCTATTTTTAATTTTTTAAGGAACCTCTCATACTGTTTTCCATAATGACTGAACCAATGTACATTCTCACCAACAGTGTTCAAGGGTTCCCTTTTCTCCACATTCTCCTCAACACTTATCTTTCCTCTTCTGATAACAGCCATCCTCACAGATGTGAGGTGACATTTCATTGTTATTTCAGTGTACATTTCCCTGATGATTAGTGATGTTGAGCATCTTTTCATGTACCTGTTGGCCATTTGTATGTCTTCTTTGAGAAATATTTATTCACTTCCTTTGGCCATTTTTAAGCCAGGTTATTTGGGGGTCTTCTGCTATCGAGTTGTAGGAGATCTTTATATATTTTGGATATTAGTCCCTTATCACATGAATGCTTTGTGAATCCTTTCTCCCATTCTGTAGGCTGCCTTTTCGTTTTGTTGATGGTTTTCTTTGCTGCACACAAGCTTTTAGTTTGCTGTGCTTCCACCTGTCTATTTTTGCCTTGGTTACCCGTGTTTTTGGTGTCGAATCTCTAACACGCTCCTGGGAGATGCTCAGAGTCCTGGTCCTGGGATTATACTTTGAGTAGGCTTGGGCTAGAGGCGCTGCCACCCTCTGCACACCTTCCAGGGAGGTGGGAAAGTGTAGGAAATCGCCTTCAGGAGTGTCAGAAAACCACTGAAAAAATTAAAACCAGTATTATCCTGGGAATGTGAAAGCCCCCAAATCTACTGACTCTCTGCTAAAGTCACTGGAAGCCGCCTCCGTCATAGGTACTTAGTACATCGCAAGGCAGGACAAACTGTTCTTTGGACGTGGAGCCTTTGGGTTTGTTTCAACAGGCTCTTAAATTTTGTGTCGTGTGGTGACATATGTCAATACACGTGTTGCTTCAGACAGAAATGATCATGCCTTTATGTTTCATAAATAGGTGCTGGTCACTCGATAGAACTAAGGTCAGAGGATCTTCAGAATTAACCTTTATACTCTAAAGCTTCTCTTTTCTGTAATTCACTCTGTTGCTGTTTATGAAAGATTAATTTTGAAAGTAACGCATAGGCAATGAGTTTAAAATGTAAACATCTGTAAAGTTTCGTTTCCTAAACTTTCTGGACTCTTGCGTTAGGAAGGGCAGTGACTCACTCCCTTCAATGAGGAAAAGTCTATGGATGAATGATGTCTGGGCTTTAGAACTATAGGTGCGTGAACAGAAATGGACGGCCGTCTATTTAAATGGAAAATGCTCTCCATTCCTTCCTAAAGTGATTTGTTCTTGCTTGGGTATGAATTTGTCTATACAGATAAATATTTCAGACAAAAGGTGAAAATAAAGCATAGGTAACATTTTCTCAACAAAAGAGTAACCAAAGTCTAAATAATCAATGACGTCATCTGTAGTATATTGTTCCTTTTAATAAAATAAAGTGAGCGCAGGGCAGGGAGGTTCCTGTAGGATTCAAGCATGAGCAACGATAATACTTTGGAATCAAGAAGGAAGCTTCTGGGCTTCCCTGGTGGCGCAGTGGTTGGGAGTCCGCCTGCCGATGCAGGGGACGCGGGTTCGTGTCCCGGTCCGGAAAGATCCCACATGCCGCGGAGCGGCTGGGCCCGTGAGCCATGGCCGCTGAGCCTGCGCGTCCGGAGCCTGTGCTCCGCAGTGGGAGAGGCCACAACAGTGAGAGGCCCGCGTACCGCAAAAAAAAAAAAAAAAAGAAGGAAGCTTCTTTCTGGAGTAGTAACTGCTAATCATAGCCCACTGATAAGTAGAACCATCAATGAATAAATCGGATTTTGTAATGTGCCACTGAGAAATCGCCTTGCTTTGCACACGCCTTTTTCCACCTCTGCTTCGAGAGATGGCAAACCCCTCAGTTTCCCAACGAGGGCCATGGTAATTAAGTCCATGTGTAGCCAATTGCCTTTATTGAGTGTAAGTGAATTTATAGGCAGCAAGTGACACTTTTGGAGGCTTCTGTGCGGTGGCACAAGCTGCTTTCTTTAGAACGCAGGAGAAATTTATGAGCCTGCTGACATTAAGGGAGGTAGTTGGATGACTTGGGGGGGACCAGCCGGAAACCCCTCCATCCATATATTTTTCATACTTGGTGAAACACAGATAAATCTCTGCCCTGGGCATCTGAAACGGTGGGACCGTTGAAGCCCAGTGTCAGAGCTCAGGGGAAAAATTTATCATTTTAGTAGTTCCGCTTTCTAAATCACTGCAGACTCTAGAGCTGGTCCTTTTCACGTTTGTGAAAGAATTTTTGACAATATGCATAAATTTTTAATCAGCTCTAACTTTACCAGATGTTCTGTGCCTCACGTTTGCTAACTGAAACATAGAAGGCATGGGTGTTTTTCTCCTCAGGCTCCCTTAAATAAAAGAATATAAAGGCAGGTAGGTCTGTTGAAGGTGATTTTTATAAGAAAGTAACATTAATCATTGAATATTCTGTAAGAAATTAACATTGCCCTTCCCCCATTAACATTGTCATATATGAATTATAGCTTCTAGAGCTGAAAGGAACTTTAGAAATTGTCTGATAGACACACATTACTTACTTTTTAATAACGAATGAATAAACCTAGTTCAACAGCATCATTTGGAGGAGAGGGAAACCTACCAGCCTCCCACAGTGATGGAGCGATTTGCTCAAATCACACCTCTGATTAGTGGGAGCAGCCCACTTTTTTATTTTTATTTTTTTATTTTTTTGATGTGGACCATTTTTAAAGTCTTTATTGAATTTGTTACAGTATTGCTTCTGTTTCATGTTTTGGGGGTTTTTTGTGGTTTTTTTTTTCTTGGCCGCGAGGCATGTGGGATCCTAGCTCCTGACCAAGGACCAAAGCCACACACCCTGCATTGGAAGGCAGAGACTTAACCACTGGACCACCAGGGAAGTTCCTACAGCTTTATTATTGGAACCTAAACCACCCGTGTGCCTTCCTTGGCCGTCAGCGCAGCTCTGCCTGTGTAAAGTGCCCGGCCGGGGAGCGGAGCCTGCAGGCTCTCGACTTGCTCCAAGCTTGGTTCTGCTGGGGCAGCCGGTGAAACTTGCTAAGCTTCAGTTTTCTCATCTGAAAAATGTTGATGGCAAAAATAGCACCCACCTCACAGGGCTGTTGGGAGGATTAAAGGAGACCATGATCTCAAGTTCTGAGCGCACAGTGCTTAAAAAGGAATATGTTACCATGGAAGATTCTTTGCAAATCATTTCAGTGCGGTCACTAGATCAGGTTATCCAGAAATAACATTGCTTTTTTTGTTGTTTGTTTTTTGCGGCACGCGGGCCTCTCCCTGTTGCGGCCTCTCCCGTTGCGGAGCACAGGCTCCGGACGCGCAGGCTCAGTGGCCATGGCTCATGGGCCCAGCCGCTCCGCGGCACGTGGGACCTTCCCGGACCGGGGCACGAACCCCGTGTCCCCTGCATCAGCAGGCGTACTCTCAACCACTGCGCCACCAGGGAAGCCCTACTGCATTTTAAATAAAGATACAGGGTCATCTCCTTCAAGCCATTCAGTTTATAGGAGAGAGCCAGCAGCCAATGTAGAGCGGAATCTGCCCAGTGGGGTCCTAGGACCTCGGCCTTTCCAGCTGGACAGGCCACTTGACCTGAAGGAGCCGCTGCCGCTCGTGAAATCATCAACTTTGCCCAGCAAATCCCGTCTTGAGGCTGATTTTGGTCACGTGATATAAATGACAGTCCAGTAATCTGAAAAGAGAGGAGAGAAATCTTCGGACACAAAATATACCCAGATGCGTTGCTGGTCCCTCCTCGTAACAGCCAGAGGTCCAGGGCCTAGACCTTGCCTCCCTCTGTTCCCTGTCCCTCCTGGTGTCCATGGTAACCTCACCCAGGCTCACAGTGTTCCACTTCATCCCTGTTTGGTTGACTCCCACATGCGAGTCCCCAGCCCGGAGCGCTCGCTCTCCTAAACTCCAGATGTGGGGATCCCACTGCCTACTCAGTATCCCCACAGAGATGCACCTTGGGGGGGCGACATCTCAGGCTCCACACATCCAGAAGTGCACTGGCATCTTATCCTCCCAAAGCTTCCCCACACAGCCTCCCACCCCAGCAGATGTGAACCCACCCGTCCAGTCTCTTACCGTCACCCCGACTCTTCATCTTCTCTCAGCCCAGCCTGCAGTCGGCCAGAAAATCCCATTGGCTCTACCTTCCAGATATGCCCCAGGCCCACCGGCCTCTCAGGCCTCTGACTTCACCACCACCTGGGGTCTGAGCTGCATCAACCCCAGCCTGATGAACCCACCTCCGCGCAACCACCCGGGCTCCCTGAAATCTGTTTTCAGGATGAGGACAGTGTATTCACCACCTTTTGCTGCATACATAACAGTTATCACTCAGACTTGCAAACTTAGTGACTTAAAAACCACACCCACTGCAGCTCCCACGGTCTCTGTGGGTCAGGAGTCTGGGCTTAGCTGCATCCTCTGCTCAGGGTCTCACAAGGCTGTGGTCAAGGTCTCACCTGTTTCCATGCTCTCCTGGCTGTGGGCCTCGGTTCTTTGCGGTTGGCTGGAGGCCGCCCCCGGCTCCCTGCCTGGTGGGCCTCTCACCATGGCAGCTTGCTTCACCGAAGCCAGCAAGAGAGAGTCTGGGAGAGAGGTGGGAATTACGGCCGTGGAGAACCATCGGGGAAGTGATATCCTGTCCTCATGCTTCCTGTGTTCTGCTGGCTACAAGCCAGTCCTGGGTCCCAGCCCCACTCAAAAGGAAGGAGAGACACAAAGGGGTGGACACCAAGACACAGAGAACTCAGGAGATGCCTCAGAGTCTGTGGACATAGAGAGGAAGACTCATCCTTCAAAAACCTAAGGCAGGTCTTGACCCTGCCTTAAAAAGTGGCTCCCTTTCCTCTCCAGAAAGGCAAGTTCGGGCTCGGTGTCCTGCGGCCACTGACAATCCTGGCTTTTCTTGGGGCAGCCCAGGGGCACCTCCTTCTTGGAGGATCGCCGTGACCAGGCCCCAGGAGCCTCCTCCACAGGGATTCTAGTGCCTGGGAGATATACTTCCATAGTTTCTGCTCCCAAAACTGTCCCCAGTGCATGTTTTGTTGTTTCCTCTGATGAAATCTGGGAGAAGGGAAATTAGAGGCTTCCACTTATGTTACTGAATCCTCATTCTGCAGGATAGAAAATTATGTGTCATGATTATTTTTCTTGATTCATTTCCAACTTGTTTGTGTTTTGATTTTTCTGACTCACTTGTTCTTTCAGTTAGGACTTCTAGGTTTCCAAGTCATTCAGAGTTAGACACACGTGTTTATTCCTAGGAATAAAAATGGTTCAGTGGTAGGAGAATGCAATACTACGTGCATCAGGAAAAACAATATTATCATTCCAGGTCATGCAAAAAAAATATTTGATGAAATGGAACGCCCACTTCTTATTGTAAAAATTTAAAGACAAGTGTTAATTCTTAGCACAATAAAATGTAAACTGAATAAAACAAGGATTTTTTTAATCTTCTGTTTACTGCTTTTTCCCTGTGCCTAGTCCGGTGTCTGGCACGTAGTTCTAAATGAGTGAATGAATGAATGAAACATCAAGTATTCTTTAAAACAAAAGAGAGCTATACACTTAATGAGGAAACACTGTAGGTCGTCCCACAAAAGGAAAGGAAACTATCGATGACTTTGTCCCCTAATAATTAGTGCCATGATATAAATTATTATCAATATAATGACATCAAGAGGAAACAATATTTTTTTAAATGTAGCAAAATGTATTTTTTAAAAATCAACCACAGACTAAGTATGAAAGAGAAGTATATGAAAGTTTAAGCAGTCTATAAATGTTAAAAGGAAGAAATTTTAAAAGACTTGAATAAGTGGTGAGACGTGCCATGTTTCTGGTTAAACAGGAAGATGACATGATTGCTCTGGGTAATTTATAGAAAGGACACAATTTCAATTAAAGTCCCAACAGGATTATTTATTGAACTTGAAAACGTAATTATTAAAGTCATTAGGATTAAAATAAGAAAATAAGAACCATAAGGAAGAACAGATGACACTTTATTTTCAAGAATATTATAAAGAAAAATAAGGTATTGATATAAATGCATTACACTAATATAAAAGCACAAGCATAACTCAGTGAAACAAAGTAGAGAGCCCAGGAACTGACAAACATAAATGGAAATAAATAGCATATGATAAATTAAGTTTAAAAAGTAATAAGAATGGAAAAAATATACTTGCAGTAACTAGATTGCCTTAATTGCTAAAGCCAACAAGCAATTGGAAGCTGAATGGAGAACTTCCCTAGAGAAAGGTCACAGTTTTCTAACTACGGAAACAAAAATGTTTTCCGCTGGCTGTAAAAATTACAAGGTCTTTATAATAATCAAACCCTAAAATAAGACAAAAAAGGGAGTCAAACAAAAATAAAATTTATTTTTTATTGTACATTATTTTACCTTACCATTTTATTTAATTACAAACATGATTTCTATTTGTCATAGCAAGGAAAGCAATACTGAAGTATGTACAGAAAAAAATGAATGGGCTCCACCCTCCAGGCCACATCTCTGAGCTAATCCAGGTGGACAGTGTAGGCATTCCTCCTGCACCTGCAAACATAAACACAGGCAGACAAGGCTCTCCTGTCCCCTTTTCTTTTGATAACCCAGGTCGCTCCCCAGCCCAGTCTTTCCCCTTAATATTCTATCTTTAACATCCCCTCTGTCCACATAGAGCAGACTAGTCTTTATGAGAATTGAATTTATTCATCCACCTAAGTATTTATTAAGTGCTGGTGGTGAAAAGGTAAAGAGGAACAGGTGAAGTCTAGTCCTGATGCTGGATTCCACAGTGGGCCTTTACCGTAATTACATAAGCATTCCCCATTGGGTGATTATTTGCAGTTTCTTATTACAGTTTTTTTTTCTACAGCTTTTGCTAGTACAAATTGTGCATCACAACATATCTCTGCTTTTACTTCAGTAAGGATTCCCAATAGTGGAATTGTTGGGTTAAAAGTTGTGTACATGTGAAAGGTGTATAACACAAACTTGATAGCTAAAGAATTAAGGAATCCATTGTCTAAGGGTTTATGCAAAGCCAGTAAGTGACTGTGATTAGTAGAGACATCCTGGGCTTCTTCTTTTTTTTTTTTTTTTTTTTGCGGTACGCGGGCCTCTCGCTGTTGTGGCCTCTCCCGTTGCGGAGCACAGGCTCCAGACGCGCAGGCTCAGCAGCCATGGCTCACGGGCCCAGCCGCTCCGCGGCATGTGGGATCTTCCCGGACCGGGGCCTGAACCCGTGTCCCCTGCATCGGCAGGCGGACTCCCAACCACTGCGCCACCAGGGAAGCCCCATCGTGGGCTTCTAGGCAGAATCCCAAGGTTAGAATTGAGGCACTTCTGTAAGGAACCGTTTGCCTTTGGAAAAGTCACTTAAACTCTCGGATTTTCCAACTTCCTCCTTTGCAAAATGGACAAAAGTGCTTATCTCACAGAATTTCTGTAAGGATGAAATGAGAAACAATTTGTGAAAGGCGTGTGTGAAAATGCTTTGTAAACCTGCATGCAACAAACACACAGTCAATGATCATTTCTGCTAAATAAGTGAGTCCAAGAGGTAAGGAGACAGTTACACAAATGCACATGCGCATAGCAGGTAGCAAAGTGCCAACCTCAGTAGCAGCTAAAGAAATGCGAATTCAAATTGGGCTTCCATTTTATACCCAAAACCCATGAAGGCATCAGAGGAAGAGGAAAGCCAACGCGTTGGTGTGATAGGTGAAGCAGACTGCAGGGGGCGCTCAGAACTGTCTGGTGGCTTTGTGTTTGAATTCTGTTCTTTCCAGGAAACAACCAGGGCTTTTCTCTGTGTACTTCCATCACAGGCACCCCCTCCCCACCCCCGGCCCCAGAATAATTGGCTGGGACAGGGGGTTGTAGTTATACCGAATTTTAATTCTTCCCATTTAAAATAATGAGCCATCAGCATCCTGCCCAGAGCATCCTGGCTTTCAAGAACAGGTTGCTGCTCTTAGGAGATGCCTGTGAGGTGTGAACTAAGGTCACCTGAATTGATGTGAGTTTTGATGCTTGGAGGGCCAGGCTGGCACCTCGGTGTCTCAGTGCTCTGCCGCAGAGCCCAGGCGCCTGCCTCCAGACGTGAAGCCATTTTTCAGGCGCAAAAAGGAAATGGCAACAGCATTGCCTGAGTCACGCAGATGCCGGACAAACGCTACTTGTAGGCTACAAGACGTGCAGGACACATATCATATCTGCAGGGCCAAAGACAGATTGAAAGCCCAGACATGGACCAAGGGTTTGGCTGGAGGTTTGGACCAAGGGTTTGGATGGGGGTTTGGGGAGGAAATTAGGTGGGAACAGTTTGGGATCAGACGATGGGATGGCTGAGGATTCAGAGTCATTGCTTTACACATGTGAACCTTGCCTGGAAGCTCCTTTAGTGGAGAGATGGTGCAGGTCCCACTTAAGAGCCGTGGCCTTGGAGGCCGTTATCCTAGATAACTTTGATCATAAAATGTGGATGGGATGCTTTCTGAGTCAGTAACTAAGATTGGTATCAAGAGAAGAAGCTGGAAGAAATGTCAGATTGCTAGAGCTTTCCAACCCTGGAGCAACTGCCCTGTGCCGTCACTTAGAGGGCTAATTCTCTGGTGGGGAGGGGGGCTTGGGGGCTTCTCAGCTTCTTTCCTTTGTACGTTTCCAGGGGAGATCCAAATTTAGTGGTAGGGAGGTGTCACTCGTTTTTGAAAAATATTCAACAATCTCTAGTTTGTTGATAAATCTAAAGTTTGATAAATAATATATTTCATATTCAGCATTCCTATTCAAATATTCCTAAATACTTTTTATTTGACTTTTTTATTTTATTTTGTTTTTTAACTGACAAAGCAAAAGACTTTAACGGGAAGGGGTGCCCGGGTGGAGAGCAGCAGGGTAAGGGAACCCGGTAGAACTGCTCTTCCTAAATACTTTTCAGGGAATGGATTTAATGAATACCTGGAAGTTTATCTTTTGGAAATGATACTTAATACTAATTAAATATTGTTCCAAAAAGTTGAATTCTTGCTTTTAGAAAAAATGTCATCCCCACGAGACGTGCCAGCACGTGCTTGGTGGTGACTAAATGGTGACTAGGAGTGCAGAAATATCTGGTAAATCCTGTCTGGTCGAGTTCCAGATCCCTTTCTCTTTGTGTTCTTGGGTGGTTTTTCACCTTTCTCGTTTCTCCTGTTCTGTAGATGCGGGTGAAACGTATATAGTGCAGGTGATTTTTCATGCAGCCATGTGCTGAGATCCATTTTCTGCATCACTTGGTCCATCTGATGGTTTGGATGCCCATTTGAAGAACCTGCTTTGGCCTTGCCTATTGCAGCAATTTGAGGGCAAATGGAAATTAGTTGGTGGTGTGCGGGGGGAGGGGGTGGCACAGGGGGGAGGATACTAGCACACGCCTGCACGTTAACTTTGAAAATCAGCCAGACGATGAAAGTTCAAAGGTAATCAAATGTCTGTGGAGTTAAGATTCAAGCTATAATTGAGGGAAAGCTGTGATTTAAATAATCACCATGTACCACGTCAGGATCTTTACCATGTAATGATTTTGCAGAGGATTTTGTGTTAACATTTCCTTTAAGTAGAAAAGAATTCCCGCGTCTATGAAAGTACTTTCCAAGCTACAGAGAGAAACTGGGGTAATCATCCAGAAACAACTTAACATCCCCTCTCTTCTCCATCCCAAATGCACATCCCTCAGCAAGACCTTTGGTTGTGAGATAAGAGGGAACCTATTGTATTTGGTCAAACATGTACTTTATGCAAGGTAGTCAGGGAAGGCCTCTGTGATATGATGACATTTGAACAAAACCTTAAAGCCAGTGGGTGTGTGTGTTTTCTCTCTGAACGTGAACATCTCTCTGAGCAGGGAGCATGGGGTGGATGGAGAGCAACTGGAATGATGAGTAGGTGGGGAAAGGCAGGAAGGCAGCAGGGCAGTACCAGGGAAGCCACAGTAAGTGCAGGAACCGGGTCAATCACCATCCAAACCAGGAGACTTGTAAGAATGAAAGGGGGTGCTGTTGTTAATTACGTATAACTGGGCCTGTCCCCAGGAAAGCGGGCCATAGGTTAACCTAATTATGTGGGCGGTGGTTTCATTTGGAGGGAGAGTTTTGGCAAACTTGGAGCAGAGAAACTGCACGGCGTGACTTATGTTTTAAAAGCATTTGTTTTGAGTCCTCAAAAACACTCAAGCTTTACAATGAAACAATAACAATTTACAACGGAATTGCTTGTGAAGTTGGTTGTCAAAGAAATAAGGTGGGTGGGTGTGAAGAAGGGAAAGCGCTCTAACTTTTAATTCAGTTGTATTCCTGGTTTTTATCCAAGATCGTGTAGGCTGAATGATGCACACATAAGACAGAACTCGGTCAGGCAAGTTAACAAGGTTTGAGATATGAGTCTCGTAGACAAGCAGGATCTGGGGCCAAATCTAGGCATCAGCCCTGTGGTTGCGGAGTGTAAGCTGCATGAGGACGAGGTCTGACATCTTTTAACCTTCAGATCACTGTCTTCCATTGCAACATCCAGAATCTAGTTGGTACTAAATAGATGTTTGTTGATTGACTATGTGCATGAATGGATGGACGCCTAGAAGGATGGATGGATGGATGGATGGATGGATGGATGGATGGATGGATGGATGGATGAGTGCACGAGACCACTCAAGCAGCTGCAGTCATGGTAGCTCCATTGACAGAGTGGCACACATCGTGTGTGACCACCCGACTTCCCCACTGCTGGTGCGTATGTCCATAGAACCGCCCCCCAACCCCAGGCAGTGCGCTGTGTTCAGTTCCTTTCAAAGCAGTACTGAGCAGCTGAGTCATGTGCCTGCTGAATGAGCCCATAGGAAAGTTTCAAGAGACCTGAGGGATTTTTGTCCAGACAGTGATGTAACTGTCCTAAGATGTTTGAGAAACAGTCTATGAAAGGGATGGGGCCAACGCCCTGTGGTGGGGACGGTTAGGGAGGTGCTGGCTGCCGACCTCCACCCAAGGCAGTGGCCCCAATTCAGACCCAACTCAGACTCGTCGCAGTTTTCACTGTCATGCACCTGCCTTTTTAAAAAGTTCCTTTAACAATATCCTTGAGGACCCCGTAAACAATAATTGTAAGACTCAACCCTTAAATACATAGCTTTTCAAAATTTACGTGAGGAACCTGGAGGCGAGGTGGCTGCATTCTGCTGCACCCCGAAGTATGAGGGCCGCTCAGGATGGGCCCCTGCCATCTGTCCAGCTTCAGACTGAACCAGACACTTTTTCTGGAACCTCATTTTTCAGACTCAGGTTTGGGGCAACATTTTCTCAAAAATGAACCAAGCGAGCCTGAAGGGAAACAACTGAGGGCATTTGTCGCTAATAATAAAAGTCAAGCTTTCTAGCGAGAATTACAGTTTTGGAAATCTTGTAGTCACCTCTGTGAGTCTGAGAGCTTCTCGTTACTTAGCTTTGGGGTATGAGATTGGTGGCGTCATTAATGAAGGTGATTTTTGGTGCGGTGAAATGTGTAAGCATTGGGAAGATCCACATAAGTCCATAAATCATTAGTTTTGAAATGACCAAGATGTTACAGAATCATGTTACAAAGTCATTTTGGGGTGAAAGACCTACTCGATGCAGAGGCACATGGGTTTTGATGTGACACAGGGAAGGGAAAGTTCTTGATATGATTTCAGATTCCACATCACCACCAGCCTTTAGGAAGCTACCACTTGTCGAGTTGTGGTGTAGAGTCAAAGCAGAATATTCACAGCTATCTAAAAGGCTATTAAAACCCTCCTCTCGGGCTTCCCTGGTGGCGCAGTGGTTGAGAGTCCACCTGCCGATGCAGGGGACCCAGGTTCGTGCCCCGGTCCGGGAGGATACCACGTGCCGCGGAGTGGCTGGGCCCGTGAGCCATGGCCGCTGAGCCTGCGTGTCCGGAGCCTGTGCTCTGCAACGGGAGAGGCCACAACAGTGAGAGGTCCGCGTACCGCAAAAAAAAAAAAAACTCTCCTCTCTTTTCCAGTTACACAGCCGTGTGAGGCCAGATTTTCTTTCTATACTTCAACCAAAACAACATATTGTAACAGATTGAATACAGAAGCAGATATAAGCATCCTGCTAGCTTCCATTAAGCCAGAACAGTAACACTGTTCTCACTATTTTTTTTTGTTCTGGGAAATACATTCTTCATTAAAAATTTTGTTTATGTGAACACATAACGGGCTTATTATTGTTATTTTTTAATGAAAATGCATATTTTAGAAATGTGTCAGGTTTAATGTTTAATACAGTAAATATCAATAGCTAGAACTCACATAAACAAAAGCTTTTGGGGATCATCAAAAATTATCAAGGTTGTCAAGAGCAACTAAGGCCAGAAGTTTGAGAACGGCTGTTACAGAGTCATCTGGAGCGTGGGCATCTCCTCTAACCCTCAGATTCTCTTCTTTTGTGGATTAATGGAACTAACTTGGTCGTTTTTTCTTTCTATATATGGAATAAATATAACACTCGTATCCAAGTCAGTTTCTCTTGGAAAAATGAACTTCATTTCCCTTCTGAAATCCCTCAACATTAAATTTCAAAGTCTGCATTTTAAAACATAGAAACTATATGGTTACAGGAAAAAATTACTATTTGGAACTCTTAACATACAGGGCCTTAGACTCGCTAAAATCTAAAGCGTGCATGCGTATCTCACGCACTAGTCCTAAATCTGTAATTCGAACAATGCCATGCTTCTGTTTTATGTCAAAATCCTGTGTTTATCCTAAATTTCAAACAGGAAGAAATAGTTTGTGCTTCTGTCTTTTCATTTTTAACACAAGCACAGAGTATCTCAGTAATTAAAAAGAGAAAAAAAAAAGGCAGAAAATTACAATCTGCTTCAAAGAGAGGTGTGTCTGTCTCACAGTCACAACTGCCTTGAGGAAGGAAACCTGTTCCTGAATGTCACCATGTCCTTCTGCTTCTTAGAGACCGGATGTCTGGCCAGCAACTGGCAGGGGGCCCCTCTCCTAATAACTGTCACTCATTTCAGTGAACCTGACCAGAGCCAGCTAGTGGGGAATGCAGCAGAGAGGGCTGTGCTCATGGATGTTCATTCTGCCTTTTTTCCTCCTCAGGAACTTAACGGGCACATTTCCCAACTACCCTACAGAAGAAGAAGGAGGTTCAGCTATTATTTTTTCCAACAAGACACGACAACAGGTACAAGTATGCGTGAGAAATAAAATGTAAATATATCATAATCGCATTTCTTTAAACTTTAGAGATAATGACTTTTGCAGTGTTATTAGGTCTTGGTTATTTCCCTACAGATGTTTACCTGGAAGTACTTTGGTTGTTTATCCACTAAGGTGCTTACAAAATTTTTTAGATGAATCCATGCTTTCTCCTGTCTTTGAAAGCGATGTGACAACACAGGAGTCTCATCTTCTTAGTCAGTGATGAGCAGCTCGATTCCAGGAACCCTTTATGTTCTGGTCCCTGCCTGCCTCCCAGTATCATTTCCTGTCCCCGTCACCCCATTTTCACACCGTCAACTCCAGCAGTCCACTTGCTCGTCCTCCTCGCTGCTCACGCTGCTGCCCCTTTAGTGCCTTCGTGCATCTTATGCTCTCCCCTCACTCCAGGATGCCTTCTGCCCTTCCTCCTCTGCTTAGCTCCTGCTTGCCTGTCAAGACTCAGCTCTTTGCCATATTAATGCTCTTCAAGAGAAACACCCTTGGACCATCTCTGTAGATGCTCTAGTGGCATTTGATGATTGACATCCAAAGCTGCTTTTAGAAATGCCTTAATAAACCAGAAATAGGAACACTCTTCTTAACCTCAGAGTATTTATCATAGAAACCAAGAGAAGATTTGCATTACTCAACAGTGAAACGTTTAGAAGCATGACCATTAAAAGTGAAACTCAAGAAAAGAATAATTGCTATCAGCACTATTAGTTAATACTCTCTGGAAGTTCTAACAAATGCAATAACATAAGAAAAAGAAAAGAAGTTACAGATATTTAAAAAGTGGTGATTTTATTATTGTTTTCAGATTATGTGATTATATTCCTAGAAAACACAAACTTATCAAAAAATTATATTGACATATTATGCAGAGTTGTACAGAATTATACAGACAAAATTCACTGAAGAAAATGAAAGAAGACATGAATAAATAGACTGATGGTTTGTTTCTCTGGATAGAAGGATTCAATAAAATACACATTATCTTTCCATTGTTTATGCAGTTAGTGCAATTCCAATAAAATCAAAACAATTTTTTATTGACAAAATTATTCTCAAGTTTATAGAGAAGAATGAATGCATGACAATATCCAAAAAGTTTATGAAAAAGAGCTGTAATCAAGGGAACTTGCCCTACTTGGTATAAATCAATTTATAAAGTAATTGAGCCATCACGGTACTGGGAAAGGAGTAGACAGATAAGAGCAATAACAAAAATAGTATGTCATGTGCAGCATTTATTGGACAGATATTCTGTGCCGGGTCCTATGCAAAGAACATTATGTAAATTATAACTCATTCAATCCTCCCAACCCACGAAGATCAAGCCATTTGGCCAGATTCACAGTTAATAAGTTGGGGAGCTGAGATTCCAACCCAGATAATCTGACTTCAGGATAGTGTGCTCAGAAATTGATTCAGGTACTAGTTGGAATTCAGAAATATAATCCTGACCTAAGTGGAGAAGGATTAACTACGCAATAAATAACATTGGGACAACTGGCTCTCCATTTGAGGAAATTAGTTGAGCTTTACCTCCCTTAATATACAAAATAAATTTCAGATGCATTAAGTATTTACATGTAAAATATTAAACCACAAATTACCAGTAGAAATTGTTTGATATTTAATAATAATGGGGAGTAGTTTTATAAGTATATCACCATAGGCAGAAATCATAAAGAGAATAAGCTGACATCTCTGACTAAATGAAGCTTAAATAGCAAAAAATATCATAAATGAAATTAAAATCATGTGATAAAATGGAGAAAATATTAGCAACGTAGCTGACGTTAGGTATCTTTCATATGTAGAGTTCTTAGTAATAAGAAAAATCTGAACACCTCAGTAGAAAAGGCAAAAAATATTAAAATAATTTAAAAAAAATTTAACCCACTAGGAAAGAAATTTAAATATAATGTTACTGTATCTCTTTTCACCTATAAGATTGCTAAAACTTTTAACTTGTGATAATAATTGGAGTTGGTGAGCATGTGGAAAAAAGTCACTCTCGCACCTTGTGGCTGGATACATAAATTAGCATGACATTTTTTGAGGGCCATGGGCCAAGTAAATATCAAAATATTTACTGCGTATACCCTTTAACCCATAAATGCTCTTCAAGGAATTTATACTAAGGAAAAAATAGAAACAAGTTGCCATAGATGGGCAACAACAGACTTTTTCTATTAGCAGCAAAATAGTAAATATTTGTGGAACATACAGTCTCTGCTGCAACTACTCAACTCTGCTATTATAACATGAAAGCAGAGACAATATGTAAATGAATGGGCATGGCTGTGTTCCAATAAAGCTTTATTTACAAACATGGGCAGCAGGCCAGATTTGGCCCATGTGATATGGTTTGCTGATACTTGCCATAGGTGACTGAAACAGCTGTTCTTGTCTGCACTGTTCACAGCATTGCCAGAGAAGAAACAGGCTGATGTTCGTTACTAGGGAATTAGTTAAGTAACGTGAAACATTAACTAAGCAGCAGTAAAAACCATGCTGTAGATGAGGTTTTGTCAGCACTACTGACGCCACAGTCAGCATCCCTGGCTTCCTCTGCTTCCCTGCCTGAGCCCTCAGGATCAAGGGGAAGAGCTCTTCTCCCAACTCCCTGTCAAAAGCCAACATCAGCTCCCAAAGCCTTCTCTCCACCCTCCTGTGCTTCTCCCCTGAACTGTGTGACGACTTAATAACCACCCTCTTGTTGGCAGTTCGAGCCCTCCCTTGAGTGACTGTCATTTTGATGTGATGTTATTTCACTTTTTTACATGTTTAGGTCTTGTCCCTCCAGCTAAATCATCCGGCACAAGTTGTGTCTTGAAAGCCCATGACAAGCAGCCAGACATGTTTCATGTTAGTTTTTAAAGGTAACAATTATAGAATTAAGAATGTTGGTGGAATGTCTAAATTGTCCATCAGAAACTCTCAGAAGTAGAGTTAATGTCCAGTCAAACTAAAAGCAAAAGAAAACAGAAGACGTCTGGTTAACACGTACACTAAAATCAAACAAAGGGAGCCCCAAAGCAGCATGACTTTAAAAGGCAGATGACTGAAGAGTCAGGACAGCATCGTGGTGAAGAATCCGAGTTCCACTAGGTCTGCAGCCTTAGGCAAGCGACTTCCCCGCTGCGTCTCAGTTTTCTTGTCTGCGGATGGAGATGCTAAAAACACCTACCTCCCTGGGCCGATGCAATAATTAGATGAGATGATACACGTAATGTACTCAGAACAGAGCTTGGCACCCTGAAATCATTCAGAAAGTCTTAGCAATTGTTACTAATGGGAGGAGAGGGAGCAGGAGGGAGAGGAAGAAAGGAAGAGGAGAAGGTGGGAGGGGAGGGGAAGAGGCAGAAGAGATAGACCAAACATAATCACTATAACATACACGTAAACAGTCAAATTTCTATTTGTAAAAACAAAACGGTGCAAATACTTTTTCTGAAGTGAGCATAATCACATTGATGCCAAGCGCCCCAAAAGATGGAATACAAATAGAACCCCAGGTCAGTCTTCCTTATGAGCATAAATGCAAAAATTCAAAGTGAAACATTAGCGAAACACTACAGTCAAGTGGTGTTTACTCACGAACGCAAGCACTGCTGTGTTTTGGATGTTCTGTGAATACATTGCATCATATAAAGAGATCCAAAAGGGAAAACCATAAGCTCATCACTGTGGGTGCTGAAAGGGCATTTTACAAATTCAACTCCCTTTCTTGATATTATAAAATAAAACAAAAAATGGAATATATGGATACTTCTTCAACATGACAAAATATTTCTTAGTTCAAAAGTTAATATCGGGCTTCCCTGGTGGCGCAGTGGTTTAGAGTCCGCCTGCCGATGCAGGGGACACGGGTTCGTGCCCCGGTCCGGGAGGATCCCACATGCCGCGGAGCGGCTGGGCCCGTGAGCCATGGCCACTGAGCCTGCGCGTCCGGAGCCTGTGCTCCGCAATGGGAGAGCCCACAACACTGAGAGGCCCGCGTACCGCAAAAAAAAAAAAAAAAAAAAGTTAATATCATGCTTAACGAAATTCACAAGAAACATTTCCACTGGTGTCATGAAAAATACAAGGATGGCCATTATCACCATTGACCCACAGGATCTATTGAACACTATTACACAAGAGGAAGAATGTAGAGATAGAGAATTGGAATGGAAGAGGGGAAATGGTCACTTTTTGCAGATATGTTCTGTACTTAGAAAAGCAAGAGAATAAACTGAAAAACGCCTTAAACAATATGAGAAGTAAGACGGGGAGTTACAAAATTAATATGCAGAAAGAGAAAGCTTTTCGACGTTCAAACAGCAGCTACATGGAAAATATATTAAAAGAGTCCATTTAGGGCTTCCCTGGTGGCGCAGTGGTTGAGAGTCCGCCTGCCGATGCAGGGGACACGGGTTCGTGCCCCGGTCTGGGAAGATCCCACATGCCACGGAGCGGCTAGGCCTGTGAGCCATGGCCGCTGAGCCTGTGCTCTGCAACGGGAGAGGCCACAACAGTGAGAGGCCCGCGTACCGCAAAAAAAAAAAAAAAAAAGAGTCCATTTACAATGGCAGCAATGACACGAAGATAAAATATCCAGGAATAAATTTGATAATAAATGTGTGTTCTATGGGAAGAAAAGCTTAAAACATTCTGAAGAATGAAAATGAGCAGATGGAAACCATATTGTGTTCTTAGGTAGGAATACTCAATGTTATAAATACTTCAACACTCCCAAACATCATCTATACATGCAGTACGATCCAAATAAAAATACCAATAGCATTTTGTTGGAGTGGGGAGTCAAGGTATGCAGAGGGTGACTAATTTGACTCTAAACTTTAGGTAGAAAGTAAATAACCAGGAATAACTAGTAAAATTCTGAGAACGAAGGGTAATGAGGAGGAACCAGCCCTGCAGGTATTAAAACATGTTTTAAAGAGCCCATTGATACAGGCACATGACTAAATGAAAAAGAAAAGAAAATCAAGAAATATATCCAAATACACATGGAAATTTAGTATATAATAAAGAAGCATCTCATCTTTCTTGCAGAAGGAAAAGAAAAAAGACCATTTAATGAATGGTATTATAATAACCAGGTTGTCAACTGGAAAAGAAGAAAATTAATCTCTATCTCTTGATACTTTAGCCCAGAATGATTCCAAATGGATCAAAGATTTAAATGTCAAACAAAACAAAAACACAAAAGAACCAGAAGCAGCCAACAAAGAAATATGTCATAACCTCAGAGTGGGAAAGACTTTTTACCTCTGTTGCACAACCCAGGAGACATAGAAGAAAAAAAACATAAATTAAACTACATTAAAAAAAATTTTTAACCTGCATGGCAAAACCGACCCCAAGTAAAGTCAAATGACAGATGACACACTGCAAGAATTATTTGTAATGAGTATCACAGATAAGAGATCAGTTTTCTAATATATAAAGAGCTCCTGCAGCTCTATAAGAAAAAACTCAATAACCCAATATTTTTAAAGCTAAAGGATATGAACAGTTCTCAGAAATGAAAATCTAAATGGATTTGAAACATAATAAAAGATGTTCAACATATGAAAAGACAATCAACCTCACACGTATAAGAGAAATGCAGATTAAAGCTACACTGACAGACAAAATTGATAGATTAAACCTCATCAAAATTTAAAACTTCAGGGCTTCAAAAGATGCCATTAAGAAAGTGCAAATACAAGAACAGACTGGAAGAAGATATTTGAAAACTTATACTTGATAAAGGATTTGTATCCAGAATGTACAAAGAACTCTTACATTTCAATAATAAGACAAACATCCCAATCAAAAAATGAGCAAAAGACTCGAATAGACAATTCACAAATGAATATATATGAATAGCTAATAGGCACATGGAAGGATGCTCAACACCGTTAGTCATTAGGAAGATGAAAATTAAAACTATAATAATAAATTAAAACGATCACAACCACTAGGATGGCTGTAATTAAAAAAAAAAAAAAAGACAATAACAAATGTTGAGGATGTAGAGAAGAGGCAATCCCCCTACATGGCTGGTGGGGATGTAAAGTGGTGCAGCCACTTCGGAAAACCAGTTTGTCAATTTTTTAAAAGTTAAATACAAATTTACCAAATGACTCAGCACTTCCCCTCTTAAGACTTTATCCAAGAGAAATGAAAACATATGTCCATGCAAAAAAAAAATTGTATGTGAATATTTATAGGAGCATTACTCATAATAGCCAAAATGTTGAAACAACCTAAATATCCATCCGTTGGTGAATGGGTGGGTGGAATGTGGTATATCCATGCAATGGAATATTATTCAGCCATGAAAAAGGAACAAACGATTTATACATGCTATAACTTGGGGGAACCTCAAAAGCATGGTGCACAGTGAAAGAAGCCAGACATGAGAGACCACATAGTGTACAATCCTGTTTATATGAAATGTCCAAAAAGAGTAAATCTATGGAAGCAGAAAGTTGATTAGAGCCTGGGGAGAAGGGCAGGAGAGGGAAGCCTGATTAACAATTAATGGACATGAGGGGATCTTAGTCGTGGGGTGATGGAAATGTGCTACACATGATTTATGGTGATGGTCGCACAACTTGATAAATTTACTAAAGAATGATTGAATTGTACACGTGAAATGGGTAGAAAATGTAAAATATGCTTCAATAAGGTTATACATGTATTTTCAAAAAGAAAAATAAAACAGGTAGCAGGCCAGATATGACCTTTAGTCCCCTTAGTTTACCAAAAACGTGATGGCTGACTTCATAGGCACTAAAGTGTACCTCTAATTTGGGGAGGTTTTGCTATAGTTGAAGAGCACGAGCAAAATAAATTCCATATTGACACCTAAAAAAAAAACCCAAAACAAATACAACAGCATGCCATTTTTCACCCGTTCAACTGGCAAACATAAGCGCCGTGTCAGTGAGCACGTGGGGAAGTGCGTAGTGGCCGGCATCGCAGGCAGACGTGTAAATCAGCAGAACCCGGTGGAGGCCGTTTGATGGCGTAACACCTGTATGTGCACGTGATCCAGCGTCTCTCCTCGTGGGAATTATCCTGCACGTATGCGCGCACACTTGCAAAATGACACTTGCATGCGTTGGTTCATGGCAGCTTTGTGGGTACAGGCAAAAGATTGGAAATAACCTTAATTTCCATTGGTAGGAGAATGGTCAAATAAGTGACGAATGGGGAGGAGACATTTCACTACATGCTCTTTCGTAACTTCTGAAGTGTGGATGGTGTAAATGTTTTATCTATTCAAAATAGTAAATAAACTGGGTAAAGATCTAGAGGGAACAAACAATGCTGTTGATGCAGTCAATACACTGAATTTTATGCTTCACAAATAAGGATTTTATCCTCTTTTCAGATGCATATGTATATATATATATTCAAGTTTCTGAAAGTTTCCAAACTTCCGAGAACCAAAACATGTCCATTTTCCATAAGTGCACCAGAGCATAAAAGTCCTGGCAGCCACAGTTTGGTTCTATGAGTGGAGGTGAGCCTGATCCCCAAGGAAAAAATTACTATTCTGATAACAAGGGACTTTTAATCCTATCTAAAGACACCCTTTTTATTACCAAATAATGTGCACAACATATACATCACCTCAACTCCCCAGTACCCCCTCGCTGAGCGCCCCCCGCCCGTGCAGAATCTTCATTAGAGCCTAGGGGACGGGTGAGCCTGAGGATGGTGTGGAGTTAGACACATGACTATAGGTTTTATTTTTTTAAGTCCAGTTGGTGCCTGAATAGTCTGCTTTGTTCATGATAAAGCTGTTTTGAACACTTTTAAAGGTACGAAGTAAGCTCCTAAAAACAACATAGCTATAAATTCAAAAATACAATACTAGAAAATAAACTTCAGCATTTTAGTAAATCACAGTAAGGCATCATCAAAGCAGGCTTGATCCCAGGAGGATGGTTAAGTACAACACGCTAGGGGTGAAATGATATTAGCCCTTTTTTTGAAGTGCATACCTTGCTCTCCAGACGTAACCACTGTGCTGAATTTGGTGTTTATCATTCCCTCACATTTCTTACACTTTGACTGTGTGTGTATGTATCCTGAAACCGTAACCGTCAAGTATCATTTTTTTGTTTCACTAGATGCATTTCACAATGAAGGATAAATTTAGAGGTATCGTTCAGCATCTTGCCTCTTTACCTTCTACATTATGCAGGTCATCCCGGTTAGCACCTGTTTGAATCCCGGCTCAAGCCACTTACTAGCTGTGTGTGTTGACCGTGTGACTGAACGCTCTGTGCCCCATTTCCCTCGTCGATAAAACAGGTCGCTAACAGCTTCCACCCGTGGGCTGTGCTCGGCAGTAACTGAGCTCGTCTTTGTGACGCTCTTAGAGCCGTGCCTGGCGATCATTAGTGCCGTGGATGGAAGTGTTGACTTCCTTCTACAGCTGAGGAAACTGAGGCTCAGAGAGGGTATCCTGCTTGTCTCAGTCACATGACCAGTGGTGAGCAGAGCCCGAGGGTCAAACAGGCTATGTGTCCCATCACGGTCACCATCCTACCTCCCAGAATTCACAGTGGGAGAGAACTCAGTAAATACCTGCTGTATTGAATGGAATTATATAGCTTTTTACAGACTTCCACTAATTCTCCGGTGATGCTAATCCTATGTGAACCAGGTATTTTTTAACCAATATTTTAAATTTTAGGAGAACAAATGGATTTTCGTAGGAAATACAAATTAAATCACAGGTGAAAGACACCACCTCTGAGGAGAGACGCATGATCATATATGGAGTCCAAGCAGGAGTCCTTGGCTGGGATCTGGGGAAGGGGTGTGCGTGGGCCGGTGCTTGGGCTGCGGCTGAGATGCTGACGGAGCCGAGACCTTTCCTGGTGTTCGTGGAACCCCTGGGAGCCAGAGCAGCTCTGAACCCACAGGGAATTGGTTCAGAAATGTCCACCCTCTCTATATATCTGCCCTCCAAGATCCCACTGCTGCCTCCACTGATGAATCCAGCCAAAGGCAGATGGCAGGAGGGAGACCAGTGCTGCTAGGAGGGCTGGGTCTGTGGGCCCAGAGCAGGGCAGAGGAGGGACACTGCACAAATACTTCCTTCCAGATGGGAAAAATGGTCCTCATCTCGATCCAACTCTATGAAAAAGCCACGATGATTTTGTTTTTTACCAGGTTATCGAGGATATTATTGCAAGCCAAGAAGAGGAGGAAAAAACCAAAAAGAAGAAAGAGGAAGAGAAACCCAAAAAAGGCAAAAAAGGAAAGGAAAAGAAAGAAACAAAGGAAAAAAATAAGGTAACGTATTTGGAATTTGGGGATTTTTTTGCTTTTTTGCTTTAAATCCGTGGAATAATCTCAAATTTGTTGAGACTATAGTCACTCGTTTCCTTGGGAACCATGCTATCTACCAGCTGTTTTCCTTTTTTTCTTCTTTTTTTTTTAATGAAAGCTGACACTTTTATTTTCTTATTTGTTATTTATTTTATACATATTCGTGTATATATGTCAATACCAGTCTCCCAATTCATCCCACCACCACCGCCCTGCCACTTTCCACCCTTGGTGTCCGTACGTTTGTCCTCTGCATCTGTGTCTCTGTTTCGGCCCTGCAAACCAGTTCATCTGTACCGTTTTTCTAGATTCCACATTTGTGTGTTAATATACGATGCTTGTTTTTCTCTTTCTGACTTACTTCACTCTGTATGACAACCTCTCGGTCCATCCACGTCTCTACAAATGACCCAATTTTGTTCCTTTTTATAACTGAGTAATATTCCATTGTATATATGTACCACATCTTCAGTTTTTTTTTCATGTTGGTCAACAGTTGCCATCTTTTCTATGACTCATAAATACCTATTAGGATAAGGAGTGGTTTCAACAACTCAGATACTTTACATTATTCACAAATGTGATAGCTTTGAATTTTCATTCTTCAAGATAAATGATTCCACGCATCTTTTCTCAAGGGTAGAGACAAGGAACGGTTCTTGGCAAACTAAGTGACCGCTACAAAGTCAAAATAATTGTGTCTGCTTTCACCAAAGTGTGTTCATTTCCATTTATCACTTCACGTCGACATCTTGGACCTGTTTTAACAGGACTTGTTTCTTACTACCCAAAGGAAAGCAGAGTTCAGAGTCACTGCGGGCCGGGCATACCCTGTGCAATGGGGTTGCTGGGTGGTGGGCGGGCAGGGGGGTGCTGCTGTCCTGGGTGCGATCGGAGGGGTTTTCACCCTCAAACATGTGGAGAGACCACTGCCAGGGTGGTGGTTCTCTCTCTGCATAAACTCCTTCTTTGGGAAATGGAATTCAGGCTGAAAGCTAGCGTCGTCTGAAAACGTGAGTATGTTCACCGTAGCGGCTGGCCCAGACAGATACTGCTTCACAGCTGACCGAAACCCTGATCTGAATCGGAGTGGATCCTGCAAGGTTGTGTCCCTCTGTGACTGTCCAGAAGCAGAGGCCCAGGTCTAGCTCGAGTAGCCGTGGCCACGATCCTCATGTTCTGAGGATGCCCACTGACGCGCAGACTCGCAGATTTCTCTGTGGGAGAAGCAACTCCCTGGGGTCTGGTAGGTGCATCACAGTGAGAGAAAAATCAGACGGGCTACGTAGTCAAGGAGTGATTGGACCAAGGAGGCAGAAGTTGTGAGCAAGGGAGAGGGGGTGATGGTGAGTATAAAATGTCAATACCCAAAGTCCACGAAGATGCAAGTGATAGAAGCCAACCTCTTGTTTAAAATCCTTTGCCTTGATTGAGGCCGACACTGCAGGCGAGGGTCCTTTCCAGTGGTCACGCCTGCACGGTGATATGTGGAAATCAAGCACCTGCCCCTGCTGTCCTGCCCTCTCTAACTGTGTTCCATTGTTTTGCTGTGCGGACAAAAGAAGAGAGACCCCTCCCCACTCATGTTGAGAACAGCCCACTCCACTGTAGTGGATGCTGAATGGGGCCCCTCTGATGCCCCCTTCAGGACCAAGGGGCTCAATCCCCAGCTACCCAGGATGCGGTGCTGACCCCTCACACTTAGTCCCTCCCCAGGAACTGTTCAGGGTCTAGGGGGGTGCTTCAAGTGAAGTGAGCCGCCGCCACGGGGCATGGGCCTTCAAGGACAGTCACATTAGGGACTTCCCTGGCGGTCCAGTGGTTAAGAGTCTGCACTTCTACTGCAGGGGCACGGGTTCAACCCCTGGTTGGGGAACTGAGATCCTGGAGACCTGCACAGTGCAGCCAAAAATAAATGAATAAATAAATAAATGAAATGAAATGAAATGAAATGAAGAAATAGCATCATCTTGGGAAAAAAAAAAAGATAGTCACATCAGGGTACAAAGACCCAGCCCCTCACCTCCCAGGACAACTCTGAAGTGTTCTCCTAGCTCCTGGGCTCCCTGTGGGATCAGCTACCACTCTCTTGCAATTGCATCCCAGTTCAGCTCCCCCTCTACCCAGTTCAGCTCCCCCTCTGTCCAGCTCAGCTCCCCTTCTACCCAGTTCAGCTCCCCGTCTGCCCAATTCAGCTCCCCCTCTACCCAGTTCAGCTCCCCCTCTGCCCAATTCAGCTCCCCCTCTACCCAGTTTAGCTCCCCGTCTGTCCAGTTCAGCTCCCCCTCTACCCAGTTTAGCTCCCCGTCTGTCCAGTTCAGCTCCCCCTCTACCCAGTTCAGCTCCCCCTCTGTCCAGCTCAGCTCCCCTTCTACCCAGTTCAGCTCCCCCTCTGCCCAATTCAGCTCCCCCTCTACCCAGTTCAGCTCCCCCTCTGTCCAGTTCAGCTCCCCCTCTGTCCAGTTCAGCTCCCCTTCTACCCAGTTCAGCTCCCCCTCTGCCCAATTCAGCTCCCCCTCTACCCAGTTTAGCTCCCCGTCTGTCCAGTTCAGCTCCCCCTCTACCCAGTTCAGCTCCCCCTCTGTCCAGCTCAGCTCCCCTTCTACCCAATTCATCTCCCCCTCTACCCAGTTCAGCTCCCCCTCTGTCCAGCTCAGCTCCCCTTCTACCCAATTCATCTCCCCCTCTACCCAGTTCAGCTCCCCCTCTGTCCAGTGCCACTTCTCTCCCTCCCTCCCTTACAGGTGATATTCCCAACAAGCCACCTGCACGTCCTCCGTCTCAGTGTTTCCAGGGAACCCCACCCAAGGGACCAGCTATTTGCTCTGTCTCATGGACTTACAAAGCTTTCAACCTTGTTACCTTTGTGATATTTTAAAAAGGGTCTATTTTCCCTTTATGGAGATTAGTTGAAATATTCAGATGTTTTTATATGAGATCTTTCCCAAGTTTTCTGACTATATGTATGGGGCTGGCAACTGAGAGATGACCAAGTGTTATAAAAATACTCAAAGAATAACCATACAGCTTTGCTGTTGTGGTTAGGGGTTAGAGTTAGGGGTGAGTCAGTATCTGCAAGTTAAACAAAACTCGTTTCCTCTGTTTCCTGCCTTACCCTCTAACCAGGATGAATAATAGACGTCTTTTTCTACAGGCCAAAATACTAATTTCCACACAAGGATTTGAATAGCTGGTCTCAGGAATGCTTCCTGATTCTTTAGGAATGATTTTAGAATAAGACTTTAAAAGTCAATGGAAAAGGCAATCTGATCTATAAGAAACATACCAACATCATTTAATTGTATCAAGCTTTCGTAGAGATTAACATTTCACATTTTAATAATCACATTGTCACTGTGTAGACCTGTACTTTTCATATAAATTCATTTGTAAGTAATTCTGAAGGATTTTCCCCATCATTTGCAACTACTTCATAAATGCTGATGTACTCAAACTTTGCTTTTTTGTCCAAAACCATTCATCATTAAGTGTGTATTTAATAGCTAGTTAATAAAACACTATCACTCAACAAAGACCAGATTGTGTAGCAGATAGTTTCAGATTTTTATGGAACAAGCTTCACTAACAGTGAATTTTAATTTGCAAGTGTCAAACTCACTCATGCATATTTAGAGGAAGAGATGCTTAGAATAAAATTGAAATTCTTCCAGTTGTCCCTTTTCTTAGGCACTGCTTCAAAATTATCTTGCCAGGTGGAGGAGGGTTTTAAAAATTAACTGTATCAAGTGAGCTGTCTTTTGGGTTTGGGTTTTTTTTTTTTTCTGGAACAAATTAGAATTTTACGGGTGCAGGCAGAACAGTAGGGCAATAGGGGGTCTATGGGTTCCCTGGAAACACTGAGACGGAGAACGTGCAGGTGGTTTTTTGGGAACATCACCTGCAAGGGAGGGAGGGAGAGAAGTAGCAGTGGACAGAGGGGGGGAGCTGAACTGGGTAGAGGGGGAGCTGAACTGGGTAGAGGGGGAGCTGAACTGGGCAGAGGGGAAGCTGAACTGGGTAGAGGGGGGAGCTGAACTGGGTAGAGGGGGAGCTGAACTGGGATGCATTTGCAAAGGAGCATAAATATCCAGGGAGTAGCTGTTGGGAGGGGCCTGGAGGGTGAGTGGATCGTAAGGCTGGGCGGGGGCAGTATTCCAGGCAATCTCCAAGCCACAGAACCAGAGGACAACTTCAGAGCATGGATGACAGGAGGTCAGGATAGCTATGCAGTGTGTGGAACCCGGAAAGGCTGCAGCAGGCAATGAGTGATCCCTTGGGGGGCCTGGCAGAGACTTCTGCAGAGAGAAGGTGGACAGAGAGAAGACCCTGTAAAGAGGCCGAAAAGACAAGCTATAGACTAGGAGAAAGTATTTTCAAATTATATATCTGACAAATAATTTGTATCTAGAATATAAAAAGAATTCTCAAAATTCAACAGTAAGAAAAAAAAGTGTCTTTCTTTAAAACCTTTTGTTTGAAATCCATCTCTAAAAGTATTGAGGATTGCAGGTAAGGAGATCCCCTTAAACGAGGGCTTTGATAGAGGAGATGCTGGTGGCAGAAGGACATTTTCTGCAGACCAATAGCAATCTCTGCAAATATGATTTCAATACCAACATAATTTTATTTGCCTCACTCTGGACCTCATGTTGGCTTTAGAAACAAAAATAGAGAAAAAGAGCACTCTGTGATCCATCCCTACAATTCTTTTCTCTTTCTTGTTTTTCAATGTTCCGTATGTTCCACCATTTGGAGCTACTTTCAGTGGTTTTGTCCTGCCCATGACACATGCTCACGCGAATACTAAGGAGTCTTCTGTAAGTTTCCTCCAGCCATAAGATGACCTGACTTGGTGCTCACTTCTTCTGGAAAGATCCTTGGACCTATCCATATGCAGCACGATTAGCTTGAAAAGCTATTGTTTGTCTGCAGTGCCGCCCAGCCGCTCTGACCACAGTGCCCCTTGGCCCAAGGAGGTGCTCCACATTGAACCGTGGAGCCAACCACGTTCTTATATAATTCTAGAGTATTTCAAACCAAATTTTGCACTACTTCACACAGATGGAAAAGTGAGTGTCATGGGTTTCCAGAGGCTGCTATCAGGAACAAGGATTTCATTATGGAAATATACATACCAAGCATCTTCTGTGTCCACTGAAGTGCAGTAAGAGAGGGGATATAAGGAAGTGAGAGGCTTCTGGGTGTAGAGGCAGGGGCTCTTAACCCAGGGAGCACGGACCCTATGGATACACACCCTGAAATTGTACGGAATTATGCGAGATGCATTCTCCTGGGAAGAAGGTGTATGGGTTTTCTTTGTGTTTTCAAAGGATTCTTCCCTCTAAAAAGCTCAAAAACCACTGCATACGGAAAGGACATATTGGGTTGTTTAAGGGAAGGGCCAAGAGAAGCACTGCAGACTCAGAAGAGAGTGAGGCTCTATCAGCATTGGAAAAGATGGAGGCTTCCCGGAGGGGGTGGCATCTCAGGAGAGCTACAGGAGTGTACGCACATCTCGTCATCTCAGGGGAACAAAATCTCCTGGCCGCTGCCCCACCTCCTGTCCTGCACTTGCAATCTCTTCTTCCCGCAGCAGCCAAAGTGCCCAGACTCCAATGTAACTCTGATCAGCACTCTTAACAACGCTTGAAACTCAGGAGCTGTGCAGTATTTATTTCTGAAGGAATGAGGAAGTACTCAGGTGAGGACCCTAGGGTGGAAGTGGTGGATGGAAAAACATGGAAAAGATGCAGGAGATATGGCAAAGGATAACCAGCCTGGTGGACTGGGTGTTTGAGGTGGAGAAGGAGACCAGGAGTTGAGGTGGCTTCCAAGCGTCTTGAGCAACAGGAACGGGCTTCAGAACCTTGATGGTGGGACATCCAGGTAGATGTCCGACAGTCAGCTAGAGGTTCAGCATGAACTCAGGTGGGGTCAAGACATGGTGTAGTTGCAGGAGTTGCCCCTGTGCAGGAAACCCTAGTGAAGGCGGGAGCATGGGTGGGTTTTAGGAAAATCAGTGTGGGTACATGTTGGAGGATCTGGATGACATCCATCTATGAGGGCAGGGGGAAGAGGTGAAACCAACCAGGGAGATGGGAAAAGCCTGGCGGCAGGGAGAAATTCAGCACAATGCCGCTCCTATCTAATTTTCCACCTGGGTGAATTTCTAGAAGGAGGAAAGGAACGTTTCCCTTCTGTTCCCCTCAGTCCATTCACCATGAGAAGTGAAAACTAAGAATACGATGGAGGCAGAGTCAGGAGAGTCTTGAAAGAGAAGGGACCACTGGTGTCAAATGCCACAGAAAAGTCAAGGAGGAAGCTTGAGAAAGAAAGTGTGGTGACGAGCACATCACTGGGACTATTTCAGGAGAGCGGAGCAAGGGCGGCAGGTGACAGGCAGGCAGGGGACTCTGGCTGAGACATGTGGGCAGCTGGTGGACACACCTCCTTCAGGAAGTTGCAACATGATGACGTTAGTCGAGAGAGGACTTTAAGATGGGGAAGAACTGTAAATGTGCCGGGACCAAGGGAAAAGTGCCCCTGGCCTGGGAGAGCTTAAAATTATCAGGAGGTGATGCCAAATAGAGTAAGACAAGGTTTCTCTGCAGCAAAAAGCAGTCGAGGAGAAGCCGGGAGAAACACAGGCGTGTGAAGAAGTGAGAAGAGTGTGGAGAAGGGGAGACCATTGTATTCAAATGGCCTCTGTCTTCTCAGTATAACAGGAAGCAAGTTTGAAACTGGTGTGACACTGCTCAGCTAAGAAGGACACAGCGAGGTACATGCAAAGACAACAGGCAGGCGGAGAACCCACTTACACGGGGACCGTCTCGGGCTTCGGTTGCTACAGCTGTCCCACCCCACCAGCTGGGTATCGCCCGGACCAGAACCAGACTGATTCAGGTGGACTGTGTTCTCTGGACCCTGATTTCCTAAACTGTGACTTTCTGGAAAGGTCATAGAGATTTCCTTCCAGGAGAAGTAAACGCTAAAGACGGGAGGATCCTAGGATTCCTTTGCTGGCCTGGCCCTACCCTGCCAAGGCTCATCTAATTAGCACATCAAGCGTTATATAACGTCACTCAAGCAGTACGTGTTCAACGGAGAGGGGAAAAGAATCACTGCTTAGCAGAAAGAGAAAAATAAATAGAAGTTGCCCTTGCACCCAGGACCCAAAGTTAATGGTCATTAACATGTTGGTGTATATACCCTTCCAGAAATTTCTTTATGCATATATATATATATATATATATATATATATATATATATAGTTTCTTAAGATACATTATTTCCAGTAACTGTTAATTGTCACGTCCTGTGGAGATGTGAAGTCAAGATACAGGTAAGGATTCTAAGCAGAAGCATGTCAGTTAAGCTACGAGAAGGCTGAGTGTTCGCTTGAGCTAAGTCTTCTTAAAGGGCAAGGAGGTCAGCCAGGTGCACAGAGGTAAGAGTGGCTCCCCAGCAAAGGGGGCCTGTGAGGCCTCCAGAGGTGGGCGCAGAGCCTGGGTGGTGGTGAGTGGGCTGGGGAAGGAGACACGCTGGCGGTCCGGATGGCCTGCGGGAGAAAGTAGTGTATTCCACAGTGATAGCCAGGCAGCTCCTTCTGACAAAAATTAAAGCTAGACATCCACAGAGAGAATTGGGACAGATGTATTGAGGACATCGCTGAACATTTTTAGACTTCAAATTGTAGGTTTTGTTGGATCCGCCGTACATCTTTCATGTGGGAAGGCCATAAAGGTTGAGTAACTAATTCTCCAGTCTCAATGGAATGTGAGAGCAGAAAAGGCAAATGGCATTCTAAATGCAAGCTTGAAAACAGTCATGAGATGATGAAGTATTTTTACAAGTCAAATTTCATGAGACATCACATTATTTTCATACATGTTTATTTTTAAAGGCAGTTTTTAATGATGATAGCTTCTGGGATGATTTTTTCACTTCTGGATCTAAAAGCGGATTATAATTTCACTCTCAGCTCAGTGGGAAGTAATCAGCCTCTTCCCAGTCACAGCAGCCTCACTCGTACCCCAGGACAGAGACCCTAAGGGAACCATCAGATAATCTGAAAGCCACAAGCGATCAGTTGGACATTTGGACTTGTATGTTGATAGGTATATGCTGAAACACATACCCCCATTTAAAAAACGGAACAAGGGGCTTTCCTGGTGGCTCAGTGGTTGAGAGTCCGCCTGCCGATGCAGGGGACACGGGTTCGTGTCCCGGTCCGGGAAGATCCCACATGCCACGGAGCAGCTGGGCCCGTGAGCCATGGCCACTGAGCCTGCGCGTCCGGAGCCTGTGCTCCGCAACGGGAGAGGCCACAGCAGTGAGAGGCCCGCGTACCGCAAAAAAAAAAATTTAAAAAACGGAACAGGGACTTTCCAGTGGTTAAGTCTCAGCGCTTCCACTGCAGGGAGCACGGTTCGAGCCCTGGTCGGGGAACTAAGATCCCGCATGCCGCATGGTGTGGCCGAAAACATTTTTTAAAAAAAAAACCGGAACAGTTGTGACCCTACTTGAATTTTGACACTTACCCACTAATGTGAAGTGCCGACCGTCCCTCCACCCACAGACCACCTCAGACGCACACGTTGGCTAATAGAAAATTTCAAGAGGGCTTCTGTTTATCTGAGTCCCTCTTTAAGCCAGGCTAGAAATCATCCTAACGGTTAACATTTGGGGAGGGGCGTGGCCAGGCACACTGTTTACCTCTGTCTGCTCTCCTAACTTCACAGAGACAAATACCTAGGATACGATCTTTGACAATGAAAAATCTTGTGGAATCCTCTGCATTTTTCTCTGTATCTCTATCTCATTGATGACGATTAAGGAAAAAAATTGTGTTGTATAAGGACCCATGTCACACGATAGATGGTAACTTACTAAAAATTGTCAGTTTCAGTGATATTTACAACATTTCTGAACGAATGCAAAGGCTGGACATGTCTAAGATGCTGTCTCTTATTGGGACTCACTGGGCCTACTGGGTGGCAACACCAGCGCACTCAGGTCAGCAGACAGTGAGATGGAGCCAGGGCGCATGGAGGGCTCAGGACCTGGCTGGCGTGGGCTGGAGCCGGGAGTCGCAGGACCCAGGTCCACCGGGACCAGCTCCTCTGTCCACCCCCTTCTCTGAAGAAGGCCGTATGGTGGCTGGGACCACCTGCAGGCAGAGTCCCCTGCCTGCCTGTCATCTGTGTGTTCCCCCGCCAGTGCAGAGGGAGCCAGTGTGGCTGCCCAGTCCAGCTCCTCGGGGTCAGGCTGCTCCAGGAGAGGCGCGTCTCTCTGGCTAGAACACTCTCCAGCCACTCGGCTGCGTTGGGAGTTGTGCCCGAGAAGCTTCCATCAGAAAGGGATGTTGTTCAAGGCAGGCACCTTGACAGGTGCGACTGTACTTGTATGACCCCTTCACAGTGAAAGATTCAGAAAAAAAAAGTGACTTTGGAGTTGAGAGGGTAACACCTCCTCATGGAATTTCTCTC
Organism: Grampus griseus; assembly: GCF_964374135.1. NCBI lineage: Eukaryota > Metazoa > Chordata > Mammalia > Artiodactyla > Delphinidae > Grampus > Grampus griseus. The sequence continues at coordinate 4,337,810 of NC_139001.1, forward strand.
TCCCAATAATTGTCAAAATGAGAAAGATATTAAGTGTTTCAAACAGCAACCAAAGGAAAGGATATGTCCAATGAACTATTGACCAAAGGAAGAAATAGCTCTGAAAAGGAAAGCAGACGTGTTCCATCGTGCTTTCTCTCTGGTTAAAAGGTGTCTCCTGTGACGGCCAGTTATGTCATTACCACGTGGAAAGCCGTGGGAACCGCTAACGTCCACTGTCATTCTGTGCAATCAGGATCAGATGTTTCCAAAACTGGTCTTAACAGTGTTTTACTCCCCTTGAGAACTTGATATTTATTATAGAAATAAAGCTGTACAAATAGACCCATAAATCTTATTTTTACTTACGTGCGTTAAACGCCTGGAGAACAGGCCTGATGCTGGTTCCATATGGGGTACAAAACGTCAGCAAGACGGAATCCTCCTCCATGGGGGCCCACAGCCCAAGAGAGCAGCTAAGGCAGGCACACAAATAGCCTATAATATGCACAGAGAAACAGGCGCCAGGAAGGATGAGCAGATCCTGCTGAGTGAGGGGAGAGTCTTTCTGACCTGGGACAATCCAGGACGGCTTCACAGAGGAGGGGATATTTGCCTCAGACCTAAGAAGAATTTTCCACAGAAGAAGATGGGAAAATGAATTCTGGTCAGAGATAGGTGGGCATCCTGACCCCCTCCGGCCTGTGCCCGTGCTCCAGCCAGAGTCATGACCCAACAGGCAGATCCATTCATGCCAGGCTCCTGCGGGGACCCCCAGGTGGCTGCCCTGCTCTCAGACCAAGTTCACACTCTCTGAGGAACACGGCTCATGGGCCTTCCAAAGCCCGTCCCCTCTCTGTGTCTCTGTCTCTGTCTCTCTGTCTGTCTGCTGGCCCTGTTCCGTACGCCCCTGCCCTACTAACTTCCAGTTACCAAAGGCAACGCGGCCTTCCAGCTCAGACTCACACGGACTGGTCCCTCTGCTGAAAGCGCTTCCATGATGCTCCCTTTGCTTTCCCTCCCCCCGCCTCACCTCTACCCATGAAGGCGCACACTCACCACCTGTAGGGGCTCCCAGAGGCCAAATACAGGACGATCTGAGTATCTAAAACCAAAAGAGAAACAGCACGTCCATCAGCAATGCACTGACTAAAAAATACAAAAGATCCGTGAATGCCTGATGATACCCAGGCGGGGAGAGAGATGAGGAATATCTCTGAGAGTATTCATTAGCTATTTTAGATGCCCCTTTCTGTCCACGAATCATCTGTTTCATCCAAGGACATGGCTTTTTCCAGCACTGGTCTTCTCCATGCTTCTCGGGCTGATTCTTCCCGAATGCCTGGGTGTCCCGGGCTGTGTGAGTGAGTGGGGCTCCTTCCCCCGTGAGCTTTGATTTCCTGTGGGTCCTGGAAGGTGGGTCAGTTGCGCCACAGGCGTGGAGCCCCCAGGAGTTCTGGGTCCAGGTTCTCCCCCCGCTTCTGCAAGGCAGGTGGCCTCGCGAGGAGGCTGTGTTAGCCCCTGCGTGTTCCGTGAGCTGTGGTTCAAGCAGGTCCCCCGTGTCACCCCACCCCCGCAGAAAGCAGAGTCCTCCCGCCACCCTGACCTCCTCCTGGGAGCTCCCATAGCTCTCGTGAGCTCGTTTCACATGTCTTCCCGACTGCCACGTGGAGTAGGGGAGGAGAGGTAGGCGGGGATCCGGTACACGGGCGCTGCCGAACCACGGCCCATGGCGCGTGGGGTCCCAGAAACGAGAGCACGTCCTGTGCCCAGAGTCACCAGAGATGCTCACTGTCTTATGGCCGCTCCTCCTTCAAGCTGTACAGAGAGCACTTTGATTGCTTTGGGAAACTCCCCATAGACATGGTGCAGACCAGCATCCTTCCTTTTGCCCTTTGTGGGGTGACAATAACCAGGATTTTGGTCATCGGGCACCAGACTTTTAATACTGTACAAACATTATTGCCCAGAAACGTCAGGTGGGGCTTGGCGAGGTATGGCTCTTCACGATGCGGAACAGCCCTGGTGGTGTAGGGCGACTTCTGCTGGGGGTCGGGGCAGACCCTCCAGCTGCAGTGGCCGGTGTCCCTGCAGCTCCGAGCTGGCTGCACAGGGGCAGCCGGGACCAAGGGTGGCGTGACCGGGCTCTCTCTGCAGCGGGGGCCCGGGGCAGGGAGGCTGGCAGGACCTCCAGCTCAGGCTGGGGCTCAGGACTGGCTTCCTGGCCCAGGGAGGGGACAGGCAAGCCACAAAAGGAGCAGCCCGGGTGCTCCTGCAAACCACCACCTGACAAGTGGCGGAGCAGAACACAGACGGAGAGCAGCAGCAAACCTGGGTCACGGGAACATGGCGAAGGAGGTGGCAGGACGTGGGTGGGCATCAGCTTTCAGAGCAAGGGAGGAGCAGAGCATCAGAGGACAGGACCAAACTCGGGGTGGGGTACCCCAGGGAGCCTGAAGGTAGAGCCAGGTCTCCAGACCATCCCCGCCCTGGTCGGTGGACACAGCACTCCCTGCTCAGACTGGTCAGCAGGGAAACTGCCCAGGTGGGCAGACGAGGGGCTGGACCTTCACCGCACAAACCAGAAAAGAGTCTACGTGCTTTTCTGTAGCCATAGCAACCACGATGTACATGCCTCTTACTGTCTGATCACGACAGGTAAACTCTGCCTGGAGTTAACAAGTGTATTATTCTGCTTTCACAGGACGAAGGTGAGGGCTGGCAGATGTCGCCAAGTGTTTTCCTTCATACGATGCAAGAAGGAAACAACGTATACAAAGGTCAGTGGGGCAGAATAGGTGTGCTCCTGTCCACCCAGTGCGGCCTCAGCCTCTGTTGGGCAGAATTTGGTGCCCAACCATGAGAAGCTGCAAACATGCGATTCACAGCCAAGACCTTCTGCCCGTCTCTCTTTTAGAATTCCTTTGGGTGGCTTCAAGGCATGTAACTGGTAAAAGAGGAAGATGAGAACATCATCTAAACCCCTGTTCTGTGTTAAACCCTTGAGACTCCAGCTGAACATTCTCTTGCTAGGAATGAAAGGGAAGAAGGATTTTCCCTGGATTGTTTAAATTAAGAAAATCAATGCCGTATGTACAGTAAAATGTTTTAATCCTATTAGACTAAGACTCGTGCCTGAACACTGACACCTAAATCTTTTCTGCCATGTTCAGCATACTTAGCAGAGTACAATCTGTCTCATTCGGCAAGTGTACGAATTGGTCTTTGAGATACTCTCATTATACTTTCCTGTGGTCCCACTCCACCCTCACAACAAACCCCAACACAGAAGGACCTGCCAAGGCGACCCTGGCCATCAGTGTTATTTGGAAATTCCTGAAAAATGCAATAATGGCGTGAAGTAGAATATTTCCAAACTCCAGTCACATGCGTGCCTCCTTCCTAATTCTGGTCTTAGGTGGACAGCACCGCTACTGTTATTTACTTAATATCTATTTTTAATTGATGCATGGTTTTTATCCCAATTAATTGAGCCTCGTCCTCAGCAACTATATCAAAAGTCGTTGCAGGTTTGATATGCCGGTTCTATAAAATAAGAATGTCCGTGGACTTCCCCCCAGCAATCCAGTGGTTAAGACTCCACACTTCCACTGCAAGGGGAGCGGGTTCACTCCCTGGCCAGGGAACTAACATCCCGCATGCCGTGCAGTGTGGCAAAAAAAAAAAAAGAATGTCCGTGTGCCTCCTGAAATTCTTTCACTTACCACTAGTGGCAAGGGTCCCACTCTACCTGAGATGCTGAACGAAGGCAGAAGCACAGGGATAGGATGACCCCAGCAGGATTTAGCGACTGCCTTAATTGGGGAGGAAGGAGGTCAAAGGGTAAATTAACACTGATTAGGTGCCCGAGACGCAGAAGGCTTTGTGTTTTGTTCCCATCTTACTTACCTTTATAACAACCAGGAGCGGTAAACATCACTTACCCACCATCAGCAGGTCTGATCTTCTATCAGGTCTACTGATAGAAGACCTGCCATCATTCACGTTTAAGAACATCAACTCTTTTTCTTTTCCATTATGGTTTATTACAGGATATTGAATATAGTTCCCTGTGCTATATACAGTAGGACCTTGTTGTGTATCCATTCTATATAGTTTGCACCTGCTGACCCCAAACTCCCACTCCAACCCTCCCCCATCCCCGTCACCCTGTTGGCAGCCACAAGTCTGTTCTCTATGTCTGTGAGTCTGTTTCTCTTTCGAAGATTAGTTCATTTGTGTCATATTTTAGATTCCACACGTAAGTGATATCATATGGTATTTGTCTTTCTCTTTCTGACTTACCTCACTCAGTATGATAATCTCTGGGTCCATCCATGTTGCTGCAAATGGCGTCACTGCATTCTTTTTTATGGCTGAGTAGTATTCCATTGTATATATGTACCACATCTTCTTTATCCGTTGCTCTGCCGATGGATATTTAATTTGTTTCCACGTCTTGGCTATTGTAAATAGTGCTGCAATGAACACTGGGGTGCAAGTATCTTTTCAAATTACAGTTTTGTCTGGATATATGCCCAGGAGTGGGATTGCAGGATCATACGGCAACTCTGTTTTTAGTTTTGAGGAACCTCCATGCTGTTCTCCATAGTGGCTGCACCAACTTACATTCCCACCAAGATAATACCAACTCTTTAACAAACAATGGTGCCAAGCAATCACTATCAAAGCATCCATTCACTTACATATTCACTCAACAAACATTGATTGACTCCAGTGTCCAGGTGCAATGCTAGCCTGGAGCTACAGAGCTGGCGCATGCCGTCCGCAGGCTCACAACACACCAGGTGCGGTGGCGGTAGATGGGTGGGGACAGTGGCACAAGTTGGATGGCTTGTTAGGCTGGCCTCAGCTGCCTCCGAGGGACCCAGCTAGGAATCGCAGTAAGTCACAGGCCTGGCTGTGGTGCCCCCGGAACTCAGGGCTGGGTCGCAGACAATAGCTGCCGTTTGTGAAGACACCACTTCGCATGACTTCATGTATTGGTCTGTACACACTGTCTTTTGTTTCGTAATCTGCACATCTATCTCCAACCTTCGAGATAATTTTCCAGGCCTTCGAACGCATTAGGTAATTGACCAGCTACTCTTCTTCTGAACACCTCCCTTCTGGAGCCCTGCCAGCTGTCCTCCTTGGGGCTTCCTTTGCCTTCCCTGACTGTCACCCCTTCATTTTCCTGTTACTCCCTCATTTTGGTGGAGCCTGTCCTACTGGGTGTCCTGAGAGGGGCTGCTGGTGGGGAGTCGTAGGTGCCAGATACATCTCAATGCACTCGCACTCGGGATTTGGAAGGCCTGGCTCCCTTGGCCTCTGATGTAACTGCATATGGAGAAAGAAAGAAAAGTGGGGAAGAGCAAAATTCTCACCTACCTTAACAAGGAGTCAGGAGCCTGTGTCTAAAATTGACACATCAAGAAGCAGCAGTATACGCGTATTATCTAGACATTGGGAGAGGAACAACCAACCAAAAGAGCCCACGTGAAGCTAGATCACTTCACACCCCCCTCCCCTGGGCTGCCCTCCCCACCTCAGGGCTGTCGTGCTTTCTGTTCCCCTTGCCTGGAATGCTTTTCCCTTCAGGCCTTCTCCCGCCTCACCTGTGCCCGCCCCTGACCCCACTTTACTCACCTCCCTCTGACTTCCGTGTGTGTGTTTGCTGTCTCCCCGCAGGGGGTGGGAGGGGGGCGCCAGGTCCATGAGGGCAGGGCATGAATTTCATAATTTACAAATAGATCAGATTTATGAATAAATCTGAATCTAGTCAAGGCATTTTTGAATGAATGAATGTGGGAATAAATGCCACTGGACAGTGTAACTGGAAGGCAGAGTTTTTTTATTATAATCTTCTCAATACTCTGACTTTAAAATAAGGTGCATGCATTATTTTGATAAAAACAGTAATTAATTTGGGGGCCATCTAATGTTCCCATGGGAAGCCTGCAGACCCACCCAGCAAAGCTCTTGAACCGACCCACACCTGGTGTGTAATATCTGTTTCCATCAAGACTAAGAAAACACAAGCCACTCGGGAGCAGGACAGATGAAGCGTGATTTTCCTAGCTGGCTGTTGGGGCGTTTGATGAGCTATCTGTCAGGTCTTCAGTAACTTACAGAAATTAAATGTTTTCATCTGAGAATTCTTTTCATAAAAATCAAAGCTTTTCCTTCTCAGATGAAACATTAGCATTTTAATCACTGAGACGAAGCGCCCTCCTCGGTCACCCCTCCACGTGCAAAAGCTGCCGCAGCTCCCGCTTTCCCAATTCTGGGATAAAAGCTCATTCTCTGCTGTAGGAAAGAGCGGGCCGTTGTTTTCCTTTGAGAGCCATGAACAGCTTCCGGCATTCAGAAATGTCCATGAAATTCTTGAAGGGATTGAGAAGGGCCCTGTGCAAAAGTGTCATGAGAAAAACAAAGTTGCAGTGGAAAACGAGGTCCATTTACGCGAACTAGAGGTGAAACCGGGAAAGGCTGCTACGAACTGCTTTATCTGTAACATATAGTTACAGCTCCAGAAATGGGAACGTCACTGCTTTTACATAAATAATCACATCTTGCTTTCCTTTCTGTTGAATATTCTGTGTTCCTTTCATTTTGAAACGCATTGCTTCCCAGTCTTAGTAAATCTATCCCGTGAAAAAGCAGCGTAGCTTCCTTTAAATAACAAAGCAGTTTTGCTCTAAAAGATCTTAATGAAACAGGTGGCTTTTGCTGTGGGAGGAGATTTAGTCATCATACAAGGTGGAAATCTGCTAGGAAAGAGTTGTTATTAGTGAATAGCACGTTTTAACACAGTTATAGTATTTTCAAGGGGGAGAGCTTACAATTGGAAACCCATAAAAAAGAAGCATTATGTTATTCCTGCATTTCAAAGTTTTCCACAGTCTAAGCTTATGTAAATTTCAGAAAACGCACAGAGAAGGGGCGGTTGCCTTCAAGCCCGTGAGCCAGCCTCGCCTTTGTGTATTCACACCTTCCAAGCTCACTGCAAAATCCCCCTTCTGGGGGGGAGGGCGGACAGGCGCTCAGGCCAGAGCAGAAACTGATGTCACCCTCAGACAGGCGTACAGGAGGCACACCCCCAAACCTCTCCTGCCGTATCATCCCGTCCCAGCGTCTGAGCCCTCGCGGCTGGGCCACCTCTCACGTGGCCACCCTGCTTGGGAAGGACATGTGGGTGAATCAATTCTATGAAAATTTCACCCCCTCTGTGATGTGTTTCTTGTCGATTTCTTATAAATCCACACTAGCCACCCTAGAAAAAGTTTGGGTACTTTCATCATCCTCATTTTCAAAAATCTGCCCCTGAAACTTTGCATCACCCGTCGGTTTCTGCTTGCTATCTTCCTGGCGCAGACTGTGACCAGACAAGGGCTGACCCCCTCCAGGCCGCACTGCCCTTGGTTGGCTGGTGGGAGGCCGGTGAGCCTAAGAGCCCTCGCCGGGCCTGGAAGCCAGACAGGCCGACCCCTCTGCCCAGCTAACTGACCAGGAAGTGAGCCAGGTCTGACCTGTGTGTGGCCATCACCTTGTGATGCCCCCTCTCGCTTCCAGAGATCTCCATGCCAGCCTCTGGGAGCAGTGTCAGGGTCTCCAGCCTGTGGCTTGTGGAGCCGACCCACACTTTGGGAAAACTGGAGCTGCACAGCCACATCCCGTCTTGCTCCCCTTGCATCCTGTGTGGCCCTGATTCGGACGCCGCGAAGAGGACACACCCAGTGGTCCTCCGCCTCCTCACTTCCACCTGCTCTCTGGGCACAAGTGTTTTTAGAGTAGCCGCTGTCCTGCCTGGTTCCTCGCCCCTCGAGAGGTGGAGACTGTTGACAAGGAAAGGGAAGACTGTAAGACCAGCAGCTGGAAAGCAGTAGCATGGGGGACCCACCTGCCGGGGCTGCCGCCTGGCTGGAGCCCTCCAGGCGATGCCCTCGCCCAGTCGCCCGTTCTTGTGCATCTGCATCTCGTTGCCCTTTTGCTCCATCTCCCCAGGATCTGCAGCCATTCCTGGCTCACACCACGTGCCGTCCCTTCTCCTTTCCTTTCTCGCAGCTTCTGCTCATCCCCGGCCTCCATGATTTACGTGAAGATTCCACCCTCCTCTCTCATCTGTTTGCCCACTTGACTCTCCGAGAATCTTCTCTGCTGTCCACCTTCACAGTTGACACCTTCTGCTCTGTGCGCCCAGATATATGTTTCTGCCTGTGACCGTGACTGTCCTCTATGGCTTGTCCTCTAATGCCGCCCTTCTTGATGAGCTGTGTCGGGGGACACAGTCCTGGCTAGTCTCAGGATCCCGTGAGGTGCTCGTAGGAGAAGCTGTGCTTGAGAAACTTCCATCCCATCGTTCACCGCCTGCCATCCAGGCCCCGCACGACCCCCTTTCTTCCCAAGCCATAGCCGTTGTCAGACAGAGGTGGGGAAACCCCTGCCTGGGGCCCCGTGGCCCCCGGTTGCCTTCCCGAGTTGCACGACATCCGTGCTCCAGGGATGCGCTCCCGGCAAAGTGGCCCAGCGGAGTGGTGGTTGCAGGTTTGGTTCCAGAAATTTTCCATCATATGCTGAACACAAATTCAGGGAAGAGATCTCATTTCCCAAACTGGCAAGTCTTTTTCCCCTGGGAGATTCCCCCGATCCCGCAGCCAGGATCCAGTGATCTGCACCTCTGCGCAATTTGGAATTCCCCTTCTGAGAAAACAGGTTTATTCCCATTTATTCCAGTGATACAAAATTACCCTTATTTCCTCTAGGGTCACATTTCTCTAACCATCCTCCTAACTGCCAGGCAAAAGGGAAATGTAAAATGTGTGTGATTTCAAAAACATCCAAAAAGTGATACAAAAATAGAGCCGTTGAATTAGGGGCGAGTAGTGGGTACTTGTGTATTCCGTGTTGGCTCTTACTAGGAGCCAGGGTAAATTACTGGTGAGTTGAACTAGCAACAAAATCTCTCCTATTTTAGCGCACCATTTGCATAATAAAAATAATGTAAAGCATATTACAGAAACAGTCACCTATAACTGTATAATCCCACAATTAACGTATTATTTTTTACATGTTTTTAACCGTATGGAAGAATACTGTTTGTTTCATACTTTTGTATTGGATCTTTACACATTAGCAGTTTCCTTCTTTATTTTTTAGATATTATACAGGGACAATCCTTCTGTTTGGGAAGTGGAGAAGGATGTAGGGCAGAAAACTGAGTTTGTGTTATATGTCACAAAACTGCGTTCCTTAGTGTCAACCACAAAGGAATGGGCGCTGGCCCTCTACCTCTACAAGGATTAGATCATGAGCCACTGCGGCTGCTGACTTCCAACACCCCCTGAAAGGAGTTCAAGGTGGAGAGCATGCATGAGGCCCTCTGTGCTCTGGGAAAAACTGGCAGAGCAGGTCTTCAGAATAGTTAGGTATTTTCAGGAGAAGATTTTATGAGCCCAATTCTTGTATCTCCTCCTATCTAGAAAAGCACTGAAATCCTTCATGGTGACGACTGCTCCTCGAGACGAGCAGAAACCTTCTGCAAGAAAATATGCTGGATTGCCTGGACTCCCCCTTCACCAGAATCACATATATGCTAACCTTCCCCCCCACCTCTTTAGAGCAGTTTCTCTGAGCTCTCTGAGACGCTGTCTCCCGGGCTATAATCCTCATTTTGCCCCAAATAAAACTTGACTCACAACTCTCATGTCGTACATTTTTTTTAAGTCGACATTAGTCTTCACACTGAAAAAATTTCATTTTCTTTTTCTTTATCCTTCTGGAGTACAGACCTGTGGAAGAATAAAGATGAATCGTGGAATGTCCCCCAGGGCTATGATCCCGAACTGATCAAAGAGGACAAACGGAAAGAATTGGAGTCGGAGATCAGGCTGCAGGTAAGACTGCTTTTATGCTGTAGTCCCAGCAAGTCATTCGCTGCAGTGCTTTGTTACAATTTCCCGTTAATAACCTACCCAGAATTTAAGCTATTTATAACTTCACAAAGAAAACACAAGTCATGCGAAGTCACCTAAACCTTTTGTATTCACCTAGGTTGACGAGCTGATGAGACAGGAACTAAAAAACTTAAAACTAGCTGTGAACAGAGAGATGGAATTACCGGGCAAAACAGGAAGGAAGAAAGGAAGTAAAGAGGTGAGTGGTCCTTATGCACGGGAAGCCGAGAGCAGATCCCAACCATGACCAGGAGCCCGGCCCCCGCGGGCAGTGGCCCATCCATGCGTGCTGCCTGCGGACCCCGGCTGTCCCAGGCTGATTCTCTGGGAAACGTGCCTACCTTTGGTGAATTTACGTCGGTCCACCAGGTAGCCCTCAGGGCTGTGGGCTCATAAATGAGATAAATCCAACAGTCTGGGAGTAACTTCCCCAGTCCCCCATCACTGCAGATCCGTGGTACCCAAGCCCCACAAGTGGGAGGAGACCTATCGGAGGAGCTGGGGCATGTGTCTCAAATGCCCACCCGTCTCTCCCTGTAGAAGCTCTGTAGGGGAAGCCAGTGGCAATGAGCAGGTTCTTCGTGAGTCAGGGAATCCGATGAATTGAATTTTCAGTTGCCACCCATCCGTCTCATAGTGGTTTAGAGTAGCTAGTTGGATTCCAATATTCCATGTTCACATACTAGGGTCCTGAGAGATAAGAGAAAATATAAGATTGGTGTCTGCCCCTGCTTGTTGGCAGGGAGCTCCTGGAACCCTTGTAAATTCCTAAGTGACTGAGTAATATTCCATTGTATATATGTGCCACATCTTCTTTATCCATTCATCTGATGATGGACACTTAGGTTGTTTCCATCTCCAGGCTATTGTAAATAGAGCTGCAATGAACATATTGGTACATGACTCTTTTTGAATTATGGTTTTCTCAGGGTATATGCCCAGTAGTGGGATTGCTGGGTCATATGGTAGTTCTGTTTGTAGTTTTTTAAGGAACCTCCATACTGTTCTCCATAGTGGCTGTACCAATTCACATTCCCACCAGCAGTGCAAAAGTGTTCCCTTTTCTCCACACCCTCTCCAGCATTTATTGTTTCTAGATTTTTTGATGATGGCCATTCTGACTGGTGTGAGATGATATCTCATTGTAGTTTTGATTTGTATTTCTCTAATGATTAATGATGTTGAGCATTCTTTCATGTGTTTGTTGGCGATCTGAATATCTTCTTTGGAGAAATGTCTGTTTAGGTCTTCCGCCCATATTTGCATTGGGTTGTTTGTGTTTTTGTCATTGAGCTGCATGAGCTGCTTGTAAATTTTGGAGATTAATCCTTTGTCAGTTGCTGCATTTGCAAATACTTTCTCCCATTCTGAGGGTTGTCTTTTGGTCTTGTTTATGGTTTCCTTTGCTGTGCAAAAGCTTTGAAGTTTCATTAGGTCCCATTTGTTTATTTTTGTTTTTCTTTCCATTTCTCTAGGAGGTGGGTCAGAAAGGATCTTGCTGTGATTTATGTCATAGAGTGTTCTATGTTTTCCTCTAAGAGTTTGATAGTTTCTGGCCTTACATTTAGGTCTTTAATCCATTTTGAGCTTATTTTTGTGTATGGTGTCAGGGAGTGATCTAATCTCATACTTTTACATGTACCTGTCCAGTTTTCCCAGCACCACTTATTGAAGAGGCTGTCCTTTCTCCACTGTACATTCCTGCCTCCTTTATCAAAGATAAGGTGACCATATGTGCGTGGGTTTGTCTCTGGGCTTTCTATCCTGTTCCATTGATCTATCTTCCTGTTTTTGTGCTATTTGTAATGAGGTGGATAGACCTAGAGTCTGTCATACAGTGAAGTAAGTCAGAAAGAGAAAGACAAATACCGTATGCTAACACATATATATGGAATTTAAGGGGAAAAAAATGTCATGAAGAACCTAGGGGTAAGACAGGAATAAAGACACACACCTTCTAGAGAATGGACTTGAGGATATGGGGAGGGGGAAGGGTAAGCTGTGACAAAGCGAGAGAGAGGCATGGACATATATACACTACCAAACATAAGGTAGATAGCTAGTGGGAAGCAACCGCCTAGCACAGGGAGATCAGCTCGGTGCTTTGTGACCACCTAGAGGGGTGGGATAGGGAGGGTGGGAGGGAGGGAGACACAGAGGGAAGAGATATGGGAACATATGTATATGTATAACTGATTCACTTTGTTATAAAGCAGAAACTAACACACCATTGTAAAGCAATTATACTCCAAAAAAAAAAAATTCCTAAGTGATAAGCACACTGGAAGCGTCTTTTGTTACAATGAGGCAATGCTGGGTGGGTTCCTAGATGGCTCCCAGGTGGGGGCTGGTTACAGGGAAGACCAAGCCATGATTAGAAGCCTGGAATTCTCAGCTCCACCCACCCCCATTCTCTAGAGAGGGGACAGGAGATGGAAATGGAGTTAATAATTGATCAAGCCCACATGAGGAAGCTTCCGTGAAACCCCAATAATGATGGGATTTGGAGAGTTTCCAGGTGGGTTAACACATCCACATCCTGGGAGGGTAACACACCCCAATGTCACAGGGGCAGGAGCTCCTGCACTCAGGACCCTCCCAGACCTTGCCCTACGTACCTCTTCATCTGGCTGTTCTTCTGTATCCTGTATCATATCCTTTAATGAACTGGTGGATGGAAGTAAGTGTTTCCCTGAGTTCTGTGAGCCACTCTCACAAATTAATCATACCTGAGGAGGGGTTTATAGCCGGTTGGGCAGAAACATAGGTGACAACCTGGACTTGGCAATTGGCATCTGAATTGGGGTGGGGAGCAGTTTGGTGGGACATCACCCTTAACCTGTGGGATCCGACTCTATCTCCAGGTAGACAGTGTCAGAATTGAGTTAGATTGCAGGACCCCCCAGCTGGTGTTGCAGAAAACTGCTTGGCGGGGGAGAACCCCGCACATCTGGCATCAGAAGTGTTGTGAACATGGTCCACTTTGATTCAGAGCCAGCCCTCCCTCTGGGGCCAGGATACTCCAGGCAGAGGAGCTGGCAGGACTGTGGGCAGCCTTTGCCCTTTGAAGGCTTTCTCAGGTTTCCATGGTCCATCACCTCTTCCTGGGACTCACACACTCCCTCAGAGTTTACCACACTCCCAGCTACATTAGTGACTAGTTTCGCCAGCCCAGGGGCTGTACGGTGTCTTTACAGTGGCTCTATCCTAATGCTTTTTGTGTTGACTTTACAGTTTACAGTTTAACTCTGACTCTGAATGTCTTTCATGGGCCTCTACTGAGGCTCCATCTCTGTAGCCCACTGAGGGCTCTCTATAGGCTATTCCCTCATCAATAGGAAATAAATATGCCACCCATTGACCCTATTAATGAATTTCACGTCTTCAGAAAGTGATACTTTCATGACTGAACATGGAAATCAAGCCAAACAAAACGGAAAATGAAGCCAGGAGGTGACTGTACCCCTCCAGCTGAGAATAGCCTTCCTCCTCTTACCCAGCATCTGATCATCAGTCTGGCCCAAGGGCACCCTCTCACTCCTCGCAGCCTGGTGTCTGCCCTCACCATGTCCTAACTCATGACATGTCACAGGGTGAGAAATTGCTATGAATTTCTCTCTTGGAATTAAACTGGTTGAATACACAATAGATGCACTCAGGGTACCCGAATAGATTGATGGTAATTGTGTAACTGTAGAGTTTTCAGTTCTCAAAATTCCAATCCAAATGACCTTGGGAGACATAATTATGATTTAATTTCGTAAGCTGAAACTTAATTAGCTATACTAAATCCCCTCCTTAAGAAGACCATTAGCAGAAGGGGAATGGGCAACCTTGAACATAGAAAAGGAGAAAGAGGACTCAGAGGGATAGAATTTGACAGTATTATTTCAGCATTATCCAGAAACAGTGACTTGATCAGAGATTATACAGCAGCCTGAGTGCTCCTTTCGAAATATAAATATGACCTTAGCACTCCATGCTGAAACCCTTCAATGACACCCCGGTTCCCCCAAGGATAAAGATGACAGGCTTACAAGGCCATGACCAACCTTGCCAGTGTCCTCTTCTTCAGGCTCATCACCCACCTCTCCTCCCTGGCTGCACTCCAGCACCCTGATCTTCCTCTTTGTGCCTCAAACACCCTGTGCTCCCTCCCACCACAGGGCCTTTGCACATGCTGTTCCCTCTCAAGAACTGTCTTTACCCCCACACCCTCAGTCCCGAGTGTAGTTAACCCCTACTCATCCTTGGGGTCTCAGTCCAAGCCCTTCTTCCTCAGGAAAGCCTTTTGGGACCTCCAAAGTAAGTCTGGTTGCTACACATACACTCGACGCTGAGTACCATGTCTTCCTGGTGCTTTATCATATCACAGTTTTAATGTTACATTTACTGGTGAGATCATTTTGTTTGTTTCTGCCTTCCCAAATCTACTACTGAAGGGCCATGAGTCCAGCGACTATGTGACTGTCTTTTCTGCTCACCTTTGTAACCTTTTCTGGCACATAGCAAGTCCTCAGCACATAATATTGAATGAATGAATTAATCAAATCTAGATCCTATGCAGATTGACCCCTATAGGCTAAATAAGTGCCTCAAGATGTCACAGTATGGCATAGGTAGCAATTCGGAGCATCCAGACACCTCCTTTGCTTATTCCATACTCAACAAGCAACCTTCTGATGAGTTATTGTAGTTTCATGTTCATTTTCTTACAAGAAGGAAGGTTACAGAGTCTGTTTCCCTTGGCAATTATATTTCACATTATAATTTAATCTACTTACAATGCAGTCTTTTCCACCTTCTCTTGTGATTTAGAGATCCAAAATCAGATCTTGGGGGACATATCATCTTTACTGATTGTTTCATTTAATATTATTTATTGGGCACTGTATGCCAGGTACAGTTCAAGGCATTTGAGGTACAGAAGATAACAAGACAGACAAAGAGTCTGTACTTTCAAAAACAAGTTTGCAGATATGCAGGACTGTGAATCAACCCTGGATTTGCTGTCACCCCCATTATGACATCACTGAGTGAGGTCCTGACTCTCAGAGGCCATCTCTCTCTCTCGAGCTCCTCTCTTGTTCTAATCACAAAAACTTTAAGGACATAGGAGTTCCTGAAGTGGCCATGAAGCTCCTTGAGGATAAGATTCTTGACTGGCTCTATATTTTGCATTCCTGAGTGCTAGCATATATAAATGGGAAAAAAATGCCATACTTAAATAGAAATTTAGAATCTACATTTAAAAGAAACAAATAAACATTCTGCAGTTGAAAAATATGGTATCCAAAAATAAGAAGTCTTCTAATTGGTTTAACAACAGCATAGACATCGCAAAAGGCAGGTTGACCTCAAAAACAAGTCAATAGGAAATCCAAACTGAAGTACAGAAAAAACAAATACTATAAAAAACAGAACAGAGAAGAAGAGAGATTTGAGACATGGTCAAAAGTTGTAACATATGTGTAATTAGAATTTTCCCCAAAAGAGGAGAATGGAACAGAAGCAATACATGAAAAAGTAATGTTTGTGAATTTTCCAAATCAGATGAAATACACACACCCACACATTCAAGAACCTTACTGAGGTCCAAGAAGGATGATTACAAAGAAAACCACATCTAGACACATCACAGTCAAAATACTGAAAGTCAAAGATAAAAGGCAAACTCTTACTAGATTTTTTTAAAAGGCACATTTCCTTCAGGATAACAAAAAATAAGAAAGACTACTAAATCTCTCAACAGAAACCATGGAAGCCAGAAGGAAGTGTGAATAGCATCTTTAGAGACTGGAAAGAAATAACTGCCAACCTAGAATTCTATACCCAGTGAAAATATCCTTCAAAAATGGAAATAAAATAGAGACAAACAACATCTGATTTGACTTAGCAGCAGCAGACCCATAATATGAAAATACTAAAAGGATATTCTTCAGGCTGAAGGAAAAGAATCCCAGATAAGAAAACAAAAGTGTAAGAAGGAATAATCAGCTCTTCAAAATGTAAAATTTGAGCAAGTATAAAAAGCTACCTATTCTTAAAATATTCTGGTTTTTAAAGCAAGAATAAGGGTCTGTACCATACATACAAAGAAAATATATAACAGCAGCAACAGAAAAGTTGGGTAGGAATAAACGGACTTGTGAGATTGCTGCATTGTTCAGGGAGCCAAAAAGAGCTAATTTAAGGTAAATTGTAATAAATTAATGATGTATTTTATAATTTTTTAAATCATACTAAAATGTATGGCAAAAAAGTAATAGTGAAGATAAGCAGAAAAATTTTAAATAATTAATCAAAAAGAATACAGGAAAGGAAAAATAGGAATAAAAAGAAAAGAAATAATAAAAAGAAAGCAAATATGAATTTGATAGAATTAAATCCAATTAATTTAATCCATAATTACCTAAAATGTAAGTGGACTAAATGTTCTATTTTAAAAGACAATGATTGTCAGACCGGAAATAAACAAAACTCAACTATATGCTATTTATAAGAAACACACTTTAAACATAACAAATAGATATGTTAAAAATAAACTATAAACTATAGATGGTAATCTATAAACCATGAAAGTACTAGCCAAAAGATAGCTAGTGTAACTCAGTATCAGACAAAACAGGTTTTAGTTAATAACCACCCTGCACCATCCAAACACTTCAGAAAAAATGTGGCCCCACTCCAGTGCACACCAGCAAAGGCTCCATGGGGCGCCTAGACTTCTTCCCTCATGAAGACATAGGAGACAACCCAACACCCTCACTGGAGTGGTGTCAGAGAAGATCAAATAAGGAACAAAGACTTTCATTCCTGCCCATTTGTTGCGAAGCCTTCCCATCCACTATGTCAGTGGAGACTACATGGGGAATCTATCTGGACTCCACCCCCAACCAGTGATAACAAGGCACCCCTCCCTCCCTCCTGGGATGAATCAGAGGAGACCTAGTGGAGAGTCAAAACTTCACCAGTTCCCAGTGGTAACAAGGACACCTTCACCTCAGTGTGAGTGGAGACCACATGGAGAGCCAGAACTCCCACCCCCACCCAGAAATATAAGGAGCCCCTCCCACAATGGATTGGGTAACCTAGACTTCTACCTTCCTGGCAGTAACAGCACAACACACGCACACACACACAATTCCCCTGCCAGAGCAGTGTCAGAGTTAAAACAAGAGATTTAAATTAAGTTCAGAGTCTCATAACATAATACAAAAATGTTTAGGTTTTATTGAAAGTCACTCATCATAGAAGAACCTGGAAGATCTCAGACTGAAGGAAAACAGACAACAGATGCCAAGTCTGAAGTGTCAGCGATGTTAGAATTACCTGGCAAACATGTTAAGGCAGCCATGATTAAAATGCTTCAATGAGTAATTATAAAGCTGCTAGATACAAATGAAAAAAACAAAACAAAACAGAAAGCCTCAGCAAAAAAGTAGAAGATATAAAGGAGAACCAAATGGAAATTTTAGAACTTAAAACTACAGTATGCAAAATGCTAGATGAGCTCAGCAGCAGAATAGAGGAGACAGAGGAAAGAATCAGTGAATTGGAAGATAGAACAATAGAAATTACCCAATCTGAACAACAGAGAAAATCAACTGGGAAAAAAAAAAAAAAAGCTAAACAGGAATTAGGAACTATGGGACTATTAAAAGAAATCTTATATTCATGCCATCAGAATCTCAGAAGGAGAAGAAAAAGAAGATGAGGCTGAAAAAGCACTTCAAGAAAGAATGGTTGAAATCTTCCCAAATTTGACAGGAGATATAAACCTGCAGATTCAAGAAGCTAAATTAATACCCAACAGGATAAATCCAAAGACATATGATCTGAGACACATCATAACTAAGCTTCTAACTACAGAAGACAAAAAAAAAATCTGTAAAGCAGCCAGAGAAAAAAATGACGCTTTACCTATAGGAGAAAAATACCTTAAATGACTGTGGGTTGCACACCAGAAACTGAGATGGAAAGAAAGGGCACAGTACTTTTTCAAGTGCTGAAATAAAATAACTGCCAACCAGAATCTATACCCAGCAAAAATATTCTTCAGCTGTGAAAAAGAAATCAAGATATTTTCAGATGAAGGAGAACTAAGATAATTTTTCACCAGCAGATTCACCCTGAGAGAATTTCTAAAGGAACTTCTTTAAATGGAAAGAAAATGGTTCAGAAAAAAAAAACCTGGAGCATCAGAAAGGAAGAAATAACTTGGTAACCAAAAATATAGGTAATCTGGGTATCAGTGAAATCACAAAACACTCCATGTCATGGACCTCCTGGGTACTTCAGAAATACTAGAGGTGGCAGGTGCTCAGTGATATAACCAAGGATCGTCTACCTCGGGAGTCTCAAACTCAAATGCCTTCAGTGTCAGTCAAGTTCCATAAATGAGAGAAGCAGGCATAGGACTGTGATGAACTAAACAGCACACATGACTCAGCTCTGGCCAGTGATTGCCAGGCGGGAAGGCATACCCTGTCCTGCCAGATCTTCTGACTTTTCAAGAAAAGCCAGAAATCCTAACACAACATTGTAAGTCAACTATACTCCAATAAAAATTTATATATAAATATATAAATAGAATAGGCTTTTCTTCCCTTTCTAAATTATGTTATTTGATTGAAGCAAAAATTATGACATTGTTTGACTTGGTTCTCAGTGATGCAGAGGAAATATTTAAGACAATATTACAAATGACAGGGGATGGGTAAAGGCATGTAAAGGGAAATAAGATTTTTCTACTTCACTCAAAATGTGACATGAGTAGACTCTGATTCACTATGCATATATAATGTAACACCCAGAGCAACCACTAGAAAAGTATACAAAGGAATATACTCAAAGAACACTATCAAATGAAATTCTAAAAATGGTCAAGTCATCTACAGGATGACAGTTTTCCCTGTCAGGAAAAAGAAATAAAAAATATAACAAAAAATAAATAAAATGGTAGACAAGTCTTAATATATCAATAATTACATTAATTGTAAACAGTCTAAACACATCAATTAAAAGACAGAGAATACCAAAGTAGATTTAAAAACATGACCCAACTATATGCTGTCTGCAGGAACCTCATTTGATATATAATGATATAAGCAGGTCGTAAGTAAAAGGATGGAAAGAATATATCATGCAAACAATTAAAAGAAAGCAGGAATGGCTATTCTAGTATCACATAAAGTAGATTTCAGAGCCAAGAAAATTATCAAAGTCAGGGAAGAACTTACATATGATAAAAGAGCCAGTCCATCGAAGACATATTAATCCTAAATGTGCATACACCAAACAACAGAACTATAAAATATAGGAAGCAAAAACCAATAGAACTGAAAGGAAAAACAGACAAATCCACATTCATTCTCAAGAACTGATAGAACACTAGATAGAAAATCATCAGCAACGATACTGAAGAACTCAACACCATCTACAAACAGAGTCTATTTGAAATTTATAGAACACTCCACCCAACAAACAGAATACATATTCTTTGCAAGTGCCCACAGAATGCATTCCAAGACGGACCTTATCTTGTGCCGTTAAACAAATCTTGACATATTGAAAAGAAATGAAATCATAGAGAGTGCATTCCCCTACCACAATGGAATCAGACTAGAAATCAATAACAGAAAAATAATAAGAAAATCTCCAAACACACGGAAACTAAACAGCACACTTCTAATTCATAGGACAAAGAAGAAACAAGAGAACTCAAAACATATAATGAAAATACAAGATATCAAAAATATCTGGGACAGGGCTTCCCTAGTGGCTCAGTGGTTGAGAGTCCGCCTGCCGATGCAGGGGACACGGGTTCATGCCCCAGTCTGGGAAGATCCCACATGCCGCGGAGTGGCTGGGCCTGTGAGCCATGGCCGCTGAGCCTGCACGTCCGGGAGAGGCCACAGCAGTGAGAGACCCACGTACCACAAAAAAAAAAAAAAAATCTGGGACACAAATAAAGTAGTCCTGAGAGGGAAATTTATAGCAGTAAACACATACACTAGAAAAAGAGGAAAAAGTTCAAATCCATCATCTAAGCTCCCACCTTCAGAACTTCAGAACCTAGAAAAAGAAGAGCAAAAGAAAAAAAAAAAACCCACAAAGTGAGAAGAAAGAAGAAAAAGATAAGAGCAGAAATCAGTGAAATTGAAAACAGAAAAACAATAGGGAAGTCAATGAAACAGAGCTTCCTCTTTGAAAATTATCAACAAAATTGACAAACCTCTAGTAAGACTGACAAAGGAAAAAAGAAGTCACATATTACCAACATTAGGAATGAAACGAGGTATCACTACTGACAGCAGATATCAAAAGAATAATAAAGGGATACTACAAACAACTACACACAAAATTTGACAACTTACACGAAATGAACACACTATTCCTAAAAATACAAACTACTACAACTCATTTAATATGAAATAGATAAATTGACTAGCCCTACATCTATTAAGGAAGTTAAATTGTAATTAAAACAATTCCCCAGGTAGAATCTCCAGGACCAGATGGTTTCACTGGAGAATTCTACTAAATATTCACAGGTAAATTAACACCAATTCTACACAGTCATTTCCAGAATAGAAGAAACACTTCCCAACCCATTTTATAACAAGCTAGTGTTACCCTTAAGTGAAAACCAGACAAAAGCAGTACAAAAAAAAAGGAAAAATATAGGCCAATATCCCTCATGAGTATAGATACAAAAATTCTTAAAATATTTTCAAGTAGAATGCAAAAATAAAGAGAATTATAAACCCTGACCAAGTGGGGTTTATTCCAGGAATGCAAGCCTAGTTCAATATTTGAGAATCAACTATGTTAACAGACTAAAGGAGAAAAAAAATCACATGATCATATCAATTGATGCAGAAAAAGTATTTAACGCTCACCCATGATAAATCTCTCAGAAAAATTAGAGAACTTCCATGACTTGATAAAAAGAATCTACAAAAACACCTACAGCTAACCTTCTACTTAACAGTGAAAGACTAAATGCTTTTCTCCTAAGACTGGGAATAAGGCAAGTGTGTCCACTCACTGCACTTTTATTGAACATAGTGCTAGACGTTTTAGCCAGTGCGGTAGGACAAGCAAAGGAAATTTAAAAAATAAACAGTCCCTATTTGCAGATGACGTGATTGTCTATTTAGAAAATAAGAAATCTACGAAGAAACTCCTAGAAATAAAAAAGTGCATTCAGCAAGGTTGTAGGGTACAAGGGGAACATATAAAAATCAATCATATTTCTGTTTACTAGCAATGAACAGATGGACACCAAGATTAAAAATATAATATCTCTTAAAATCACTCAAAAAGGAAATACTTAGGTGTAAAGCTAACAAAACGTGTGTAGGACTTGTATGCTAAAACTACACCATGCTGATGAAAGAAATCAAAGAAGATCTAAATAGATCAACATACTATGCACATGGATTGGAAAACAAAATGTAAAGATGTCAATTCTCTCCACATCAATATACAAGATTAATCCAATTCTTATCAAAATCCCAGAAAGAGGGCTTCCCTGGTGCCGCAGTGGTTGAGAGTCCGCCTGCCGATGCAGGGGACACGGGTTCATGCCTCAGTCTGGGAAGATCCCACATGCCGCGGAGCAGCTGGGCCTGTGAGCCATGGCCGCTGAGCCTGCGCATCCAGAGCCTGTGCTCCGCAACGGGAGAGGCCACAACAGCGAGAGGCCCGCGTACCGCAAAAAAAAAAAAAAAAATCCCAGAAAGATAGTTTATAAACATAGACAAGATTATCCTAAAATTTATATGGAAGGACAATGAATCTAAAATTGCTAACACGATTTTTTAAAAGAGGAATAAAGTAAAAAGAATCCATCTACCTAATTTCAAGATTTATTATACAGCTACAGTAATCAAGACTGTTTGCTATTGGTAGAGGGTTAAACTGTAGATCAGTGAAACAAAACAGACAACTGAGACATAGGCTCCCACAAATAGGCCTGACTGATTTTTGACGAAGATGCAAATGCCGTTCAAGGGAGGAAGGATAACCTTTTCAATAAATGGTGCTGGAGCAACTGGATATCTACAGACCAAAAATAATAATAATAATAAATGAACCTTGAGCTAAGTCTCACATATTGTACAAAAAATAACTCGAAACAGATCATGGACTTAGATGTCAAATGTAAAGCTGTAAGTTTTAGAAAAAAAATATAGGAGAAAATCTTTGGGATGTAAGGCTAGCAAAGAGTTCTTAAAATTAACACTGCAAGCGCAAATCCATTAGAGGAATATTTGAACTTCATCAGAATTAAAACTGTTTGCTCAGAGAAAGACCCTGTTAAGTGGGTGAAAGACAAGCTACAGACTGGGACAAAACATTTGTAAAGCACATATCTGACGACGAGCTAGTATGTAGAACATACAAGGAACTCTCAAAACTCAACAGTTAGAAAACAAAACAATCCGATTATAAAATGGACAAGAGACATGGAGACATTTCACCCAAGTGGATGTACAGAGGGAAAAAGAGCACAGAAAAGGTGTCCAGCATTGTTAACCATTAGAGAAATGTGAATTATAACCACAGAGAAATCACTTCATACCTATGAGGATGGCTAAAATAAAAACAATGGCAACACCATTTGCCTAAGATAGCGGGGGACAAACTAGATCACTTTTACATGATTGGTAGGAGTGTAAAATGGTATGACCACTCTGCACAAAATTTGGCATTTCTTAAAAAAAACATACAACTACCATAGAACCCAGCAATTGCATTCATGAGCATTTATCCCAGAGAAATGAAAACTTACACACACACACACACACATACACACACACACACAGACATTTGTTGCACCTTAATCAACTCATGATAGCCCAAAACTAGAAACAGCAATAAAAAAAAAAAAAACTATTCATGCATACAATGACCTGGACAAATTTCTTGAGAATTATGATGAATAAAAAGCAAGAAAGTAACATACTCTATGATTCTGCTGATAGAACATTCCTGAAAGGACAAAACTGTAGAAACAGAACAGATAAGAGGTTTCTAATAAAGCTGAATTGGCTGTGGGAGGGAAGCAAGGGTTACTCTGAAAGAGCAACTGGAAGGACCCTTGGGATGATTGAAACATCCTGGATCTCAACTGTATCAGTATCAAGTCAAGATCATGGTTGTGACCTTGTGAGAAAGTTCTGCCAGATGTTACCCTTAGGAGAAACCCACTAAAGGTTACATCTCTCCATAGCAATTCTTACAGCTGAATGTGAATCCACCATTATCTCAAAATAAGAAATTTAAATTTTAAAATACTGAAAAACATGAAGTATAGCTATGTACAACCACATATGTGAATCTTGGAATTGTAATACTGATTGGAGGAAGCCAGACCTAAAAGAGTTTATGGGGTGCAGAGTCAAGATGGTGGACTAGGAGGACACGGAATTCACATCTCCTCACAACTAGGGCACCTACCAGGCACTGGTGGGGGACCACGGACACCTAAGGGGACGGGAGGTTGTTTTTTTTCCTCTTTTCGATTGGAGTTCTGTTTAACCTTGTTGATTCTTTGTTGTTGATTCTTTTATGTTTTTATTTTTCTAACAAATCTTTTATTTTTCTAATTTTGTTTCATTCTTTATACTTTGTTATTGTTCTCTGCTTTTGGCTTGTTTCCCACCCACCCTTTTTTTTTTTTCCTTTTTTCTGTTGTGGTTTTATTTTATCTTGTTGCAGTTGTTTCAACTGTAGTTTTATTTTTCCTAATACATTTTTTATCTTTCTAATTTCATTTTGTTTTTTATTCTTTGATATTGTACTGCTCCTTTTTTTCTTTTCTTTCTTCCTTCCTTTTTTTTTTTTTTTAAACCATGCCACAAAGTTTGCGGGCTCAAGGTCGGGCTCGAGCTCCTGTGATGGGAGCTCCAAGTCCAAATAGCTGGATTAAAAGATAACTTCAGACCCCAGGGAATATCAATCACAGTGAGGCCTCCCGGAGGTCCTCATCTCAGCACCAAGACCCAGCTCTATCCAACTGCCTGCAAACGCCAGAAATGGACGTCTCAGGCCAAACAACCAGTAAGACAGGAATGCAGCCCCACCCATCAAAAAAAATGAACCAACAAAAAAATATGTTACAGACTAAGGAGCAAGGTAAAAACCTACAAGATGAAATAAATGAAGACGAAATAGGCAACCTGCCTGAAAAAGAATTCAGAGTAATGATAGTAAAGATGATCCAAAATATTGGAAACAGAATTGAGAAAATACAAGAAACATGCAACAAGGATCTAGAAGAACTAAAGAGAAAACAAACAGTGATGAACAATATAATTACTGAAATTAAAAATACTCTAGGGGCTTCCCTGGTGGCACAGTGGTTGAGAATCTGCCTGCTAATGCAGGGGACACGGGTTTGAGCCCTGGTCTGGGAGGATCCCACATGCCGCGGAGCAACTAGGCCCGTGAGCCACAACTACTGAGCCTGCGCATCTGGAGCCTGTGCTCCGCAACAAGAGAGGCTGCAATAGTGAGAGGCCCGTGCACCACGATGAAGAGTGGCCCCCGGTTGCCACAACTACAGAAAGCCCTTGCACAGAAACGAAGACCCAACACAGCCCAAAATAAATAAATAAATAAATAAATTTAAAAATAAATAAATAAATAAATACTCCTCTGTTTAAAAAAAAAAAATACTCTAGAAGGAATCAATAACAGAATAACTGAGGAAGAAGAACGGATAAGTGAGCTGGAAGACAAAATGGTGGAAATAACTGCCAGGGTGCAGAATAAAGAAAAAAGAATGAAAAGAATTGAGGACACTCACAGAGACCTCTGGGACAACATTAAACGCACCAACATTCGAAATATAGGGGCCCCAGAAGAAGAAGAGGAAAAGAAAAGGTCTGAGAAAATATTTGAAGAGACAATAGTCAAAAACTTCCCTAACCTGGGAAAAGAAATAGTCAGTCAAGTCCAGGAAGCACAGAGAGTACCATACAGGATAAACCCAAAGAGAAACATGTCGGGACACATATTAATCAAACTATCAAAAATTAAATACAAAGAAAAAATATTAAAAGAGGCAAGGGAAAAGCAACAAATAATATATAAGGGAATCCTCATAAGGTTAACAGCTGATCTTTCAGCAGAAACTGCAAGCCAGAAGGGACTGGCAGGACATATTTAAAGTGATGAAAGGGAAAAACCTGCAACCAAGATTACTCTACCCAGCAAGGATCTCATTCAGATTTGATGGAGAAATTAAAAGCTTTACAGAAAAGCAAAAGTTAAGAGAATTCAGCACCACCAAACCAGGTCTACAACAAATGCTAAAGGAACTTCTCTAGGTAGGAAACACAAGAGAAGGGAAAGACCTACAATAACAAACCCAAAACAATTAAGAAAATGGTAATAGGAACATACATATTGATAATTACCTTAAATGTAAATGGATTAAAAGCTCCAACCAAAAGACATGACTGGCTGAATGGATACAAAAACAAGACCTGTACATATGCTGTCTACAAAAGACCCACTTCAGACCTAGGGACACATACAGATTGAAAGTGAGGGGATGGAAAAAGATATTCCATGCAAATGGAAATCAAAAGAAAGCTGGAGTAGCAATTCTCACATCAGACAAAATAGACTTTAAAATAAAGACTATTACAAGAGACAAAGAAGGACACTACATGATGATCAAGGGATCAATCCAAGAAGAAGATATAACAATTGTAAGTACTTATGCATCCAACATAGGACCACCTCAATACATAAGGCAAATGCTAACAGCCATAAAAGGGGATATTGACAGTAACACAATAATAGTAGGGGACTTTAACACCCCACTTTGACCAATGTACAGATAACCCAAAATGAAAATAAATGAGGAAACACAAGCTTTAAATGACACATTAAACAAGAAGGACTTAATTGATATTTATAGGACATTCCATCCAAAAACAACAGAATACACTTTCTTCTCAAATGCTCACAGAACATTCTCCAGGACAGACCATAGCTTGGGTCACAAATCAAGCCTTGGTAAATTTAAGAAAATTGAAAGGGTATCAAGTATCTTTTCCAGTCACAACGCTATGAAACTAGATATTAATTACAGGAAAAAAACTGTAAAAAATACAAACACATGGAGGCTAAACAATACACTGCTTAATAACCAAGAGATCACTGAAGAAATCAAAGAGGAAATCAAAAAATACCTAGAAACAAATGACAATGAAAACACGACAACCCAAAACCTATGGGATGCAGCAAAAGCAGTTCTAAGAGGGAAGCTTATAGCAATACCATCCTACCTGAAGAAACAAGAAACATCTCAAATAAACAACCTAACCTTACACCTAAAGCAATTAGAGAAAGAAGAACTGAAAAAAACCCCAAGTGGGCAGAAGGAAAGAATTCATAAAGATCAGATCAGAAATAAATGAAAAAGAAATGAAGGAAATAATAGCAAAGATCAATAAAACCAAAAGCTGGTTCTTTGAGAAGATAAACAAAATTGATAAAACTTTAGCTAGACTCATCAAGAAAAAAAAGGAGAAGACTCAAATCAATAGAATTAGAAATGAGAAAGGAGAAGCAACAACTGACACTACAGAAATACAAAGGATCATGAGAGATTATTACAAGCAACTATATGCCAATAAAATGGACACCGTGGAAGAAATGGACAAATTCTTAGAAAAACACAACTTCTGAGACTGAACCAGGAAGAAATAGAAAATATAAACAGACCAATCACAAGCACTGAAATTGAAACTGTGATTAAAAATCTTCCAACAAACAAAAGTCCAGGACCAGATGGATTCACAGGCAAATTCTACCCAACATTTAGAGAAGAGCTAACATCTATCCTTCTCAAACTCTTTCAAAATATAGGAGAGGGAGGAACACTTCCAAAATCATTCTACGAGGGCACCATCACCCTGATACCAAAACCAGGCAAAGATGTCACAAAGAAAGAAAACTACAGGCCAATATGTCTGATGCAAAAACATAGATGCAAAAATCCTCAACAGGATATTAACAAACAGAATCCAACAACACATTAAAAGGATCATACACCGTGATCCAGTGGGGTTTATCCCAGAAATGCAAGGATATTTCAATACAGTCAAATCAATCAATGTGATACACCATATTAACAAATTGAAGGATAAAAACCATATGATCATCTCAATAGATGCACAAAAAGCTTTTGACAAAATTCAACACCCATTTATAATAAAAACTCTCCAGAAAGTAGGCATAGAGGGACCCTACCTCAACATAATAAAGTCCATATATGACAAACCCACAGCCAACATCATTCTCAGTGGTGAAAAACTGAAACCATTTCCTCTGAGCTCAAGAACAAGACATGGTTGCCCACTCTCACCACTGTTATTAAAAATAGTTTTGGAAGTCCTAGCCATGGCAATCAGAGAAGAAAAAGAAATAAAAGGAATCCAAATTGGAAAAGAAGTAAAACTGTCACTGTCTGCAGATGACATGATACTATACATAGAGAATTCTAAAGATGCTACCAGAAAACTACTAGATCTAATCAATAAATTTGGTAGAGTAGCAGGATACAAAATTAATGCACAGAAATCTCTTGCATTCCTATACACTAATGATGAAAAATCTGAAAGAGAAATTAAGGAAACACTCCCATTTACCACTGCAAGATAAAGAATAAAATACCCAGGAATAAACCTACCTAAGGAGACAAAAGACCTGTATGCAGAAAACTATAAGACACTGATGAAAAAACTTAAAGTTGATACAAACAGATGGAGAGATATACCATATTCTTGGATTGGAAGAATCAACATTGTGAAAATGACTATACTACCCAAAGGAATCTACAGATTCAATGCAATCCCTATCAAAATACCAGTGGCATTTTTCCATTGGTATGAACCAAAAATTTCACAATTTGTAGAGAGACACAAAAGACCCCGAATAGCCAAAGCCATCTTGAGAAAGAAAAACGAAAGAATCAGGCTCCCTGACTTCAGACTACACTACAAAGCTACAGTAATCAAGACAGTATGGTACTGGCACAAAAACAGAAATATAGATCAATGGAACAGGATAGAAAGCCCAGAGATAAACCCACACACATATGGTCACCTTATCTTTGATAATGGAGGCAAGAGTTTACAATGGAGAAAACACAGCCTCTTCAATAACTGGTGCTGGACGGTGCTTTGTGACCACCTAGAGGGGTGGGATAGGGAGGTGGGAGGGAGGGAGACACAAGAGGGAAGAGATATGGTGATATATGTATACGTATAGATGATACACTTTGTTATAAAGCAGAAACTAACACACCATTGAAAAGCAGTTATACTCCAATAAAGATGTTAAAAAATAATAATAAGTGGTGCTGGGAAAACTGGACAGTTACACGTAAAAGAATGAAATTAGAACACTTCCTAACACCATACACAAAAATAAACTCAAAATGGATTAAAGACCTAAATGTAAGGCCAGACACTATAAAACTCTTAGAGGAAAACATAGAACACTCTATGACATAAATCACAGCAAGATCCTTTTTGACCCACCTCCTAGAGAAATGGAAATAAAAACAAAAATAAACAAATGGGACCTATGAATCAACTAACAAAGGATTAATCTCCAAAATATACAAGCAGCTCATGCAGCTCAATATCAAAAAAAACAAACAACCCAATCCAAAAATGGGCAGAAGACCTAAAGAGACATTTCTCCAAAGAAGATATACAGATTGCCAACAAACACATGAAAGGATGCTCAACATCACTAATCATTAGAGAAATGTAAATCAAAAGTACAATGAGGTAGCACCTCACACTGGTCAGAATGGCCATCATCAAAAAGTCTACAAACAGGGCTTCCCTGGTGGCGCAGTGGTTGAGAGTCCGCCTGCCAATGCAGGGGACGCGGGTTCGTGTCCCGGTCCGGGAAGATCCCACATGCTGCGGAGCGGCTGGGCCCGTGAGCCATGGCCGCTGAGCCTGTGCGTCCGGAGCCTGTACTCCGTAACGGGAAAGGCCACAACAGTGAGAGGCCCGCGTACCGCAAAAAAAAAAAAAAGTCTACAAACAATAAATGCTGGAGAGGGTGTGGAGAAAAGGGAACCCTCTTGCACTGTTGGTGGGAATGTAAATTGATGCAGCCACTATGGAGAACAGTATGGAGGTTCCTTAAAAAACTAAAAATAAGTGGGAAAAAAAATTAAAAATAGAACTACCATATGACCCACCAATCCTGCTACTGGGCATATACCTTGAGAAAACCATAATTCAAAAGGAATCATGGACCACAATGTTCATTGCAGCTCTGTTTACAATAGCCAGGACATGGAAGCAACCTAAGTGTCCATCGACAGATGAATGGATAAAGAAGATGTGGCACATATATACAATGGAATATTACTCAGCCATAAAAAGAAATGAAATTGAGTAATTTGTAGTGAGGTGGATGGACCTAGAGTCTGTCATACAGAGTGAAGTAAGTCAGAAAAACAAATACTGTATGCTAACATATATGGAATCTAAAAAAAAAAGAAAATGGTTCTGATGAACCTAGGGGCAGGACAGGAATAAAGACACAGATGCAGAGAATGGACTTGAGGCCATGGGGAGCGGGAAGGGTGAGCTGGGACGAAGTGAGAGAGTGGCATGGACATATATACACTACCAAATGTAAAATAGATAGCTAGTGGGAAGCAGCCGCATAGCACAGGGAGATCAGCTCGGTGCTTTGCAACCACCTAGAGGGGTGGGATAAGGAGGGTGGGAGGGAGATGCAAGAAGGAGGGGATAAGGGGATATACATATGCATATAGCTGATTCACTTTGTTATACAGCAGAAACTAACACAACACTGTAAAACAATTATATTGAAATAAAGATGTTAAATTTTAAAAGAAAAGAGTTTATATCGTAAGATTCCATGTTCAAGAACAGGCAGTGCGAATCCCTAGAGAAGTCAGAGTGGTGGTTACCTACAGACCCCGGACAGCAGTGTGAGAGAGAATTCAGGAATGGTGAAAATATGTTCTGTATTTTCAGCTGGGTGGTAGTTATATGATTATAACTACATTTAATTTTTACTATGTAAAAATTAAATGTAAAATGTTAACCAACCTGATGTGGGTATACTTTATGTACATTATGCTGCAATAAAAACAATAAATGAAAGCATGAATGAAATGATAGGGAGCAAGAGTCACCTGAGAAGGCCTGGGATAGAAGAAGAGACAACAAAGGAAGATAGGGGCCAGGCTGCAGAATTTTAACTTTATCCTGTGGGCAATGGGGAGGTACTGATGGATATTTTATTTATTTATTTATTTATTTGTTTTTTGCGGTACACGGGCCTCTCACTGTTGTGGCCTCTCCCGTTGCGGAACACAGGCTCCGGACGTGCAGGCTCAGCGGCCATGACTCATGGGCCCAGCTGCTCCACGGCATGTGGGATCTTCCCGGACCAGGGCACGAACCCATGTCCCCTGAATCAGCAGGCGGACTCTCAACCACTGCACCACCAGGGAAGCCCACTGGTGGATATTTTAGGCAGAATAGTGCAGCGATAAGCACTGCTTTAACGGACCACGTTCTGAGCACTGCCCTCCAGCCGGCACAAGGATCTGAGTGCAAAGCCCTTTGGGAACCAAAGTTGGATGGTTGCCTCAGTCTTTGGGCTCCAGGTTCAGGTCCTGATGCTAACAGAGAGGTGATCAGATACCAAAGAAAAGCACAGCTTGATAGCCTGTGCACTCGGCACTCTCATCCTTTGTAGCAAGCGTGCCAGGGCCCAGAAGAAGAACCAGAATGCTCGGGGCCTGTTGGGACTCAGTCCGTGCAGGTTTCCAGGTGGCCACCTCACCTGCCAGTCCCTGTGTTCATGCAGTAAGTGTTGGAGCTCCATGTACCGCGATTGACTTCCCACCTCCCATTCCCTACGCCACCACCCAAAACCAGCTTCCTTAGCTAATTCCTAGAGCTCATTTTTCTTGTTTACACAAAGCTTGATTTTACTAAATGGGTTTTTTTTTTCCATTTTCTTCCAGAAAGACAAAAAAAGGAAAGTGGGGAAGAAGGATAAAGACCCAACGGCTGACAGGTGAGGGGTGCATACGGGTGGGGGGCACCGCAGAAAAGAGCATAGGACATGGCCTGAGTCCTCGGCCTGGTCTGGGAAAGGCAACCCCCCCCCCCAGCTCTGTACACCACACGCCTTCATCCTGGAAGAGTATGGTGGGGGAAAGCACGGAGACCTCTCTTCAGTCCTGCACGCAGGCCAGCATCCTCGACTGGGGAGACGCAGTGGAGAGGCGGGGCCTGGGAGGCAGACTCAGGCCCCATCGCTTCTAAGGCCGTGTGACTTTTTTTAAGTTTTAAAATTCATGGGGTTCTCAAGAAGGTTTTTTGAGAAACTAGCATCCTGCTACAGCTTTTGAGGGAACACTGAGACTGCAGCCCTTGAGGGCAGAGACAGTTCATATGACATGCCCGCCCCTGGGCCCGCCCGCTGAGGCCCTTCATAAGTGCTCCTTGGAGGAAAGGGTGAGGATCTGTCTCATTGTGAAAGGATACTTCCATTTCCTTAAGCCTCATCGGCTGAACTTTGATATTAACGATTATAAATGCTCATTTTTAAGCTGAAATGGCCTTCGGTGCTTTAATATTGGAAATAAATAGGGCCTAGGTTTTCAAACATTTTCAAGGAATTTAATTAAAATCCCTAGGAAGTGAATGTCAGAAATCACTTTGAACAAAGACCTTTTTTCCCATGGGTTTGTTAATGGGTCACAGGTGTTGCTCCCTGTTTGGGGTGTTCCCTTGTTCCCCTTTTGGTGCGCTGATAACAGTCCCAAACTCTGCTTGAAAGAAGACCCATGACAGAGGAAGCCAGCTTGGAACCATCCGCAGGAGAAGTGGGGACCGGAGCACCCCAGAGCTGGTGCACACGCCCAGGGCCCTGGCAGGCAGCCTCTGGAGAGACACCCAGCCTTGGTGTGGGCTTTGGCTCTGGGGAGAAAAGCCTCCCACGGGATATCGCTAGAGGGAGGAGCTGCAGGCTTCCTCACATGACGTTCCATTGTTTAGGGAAAAGTTCAAGTTCAAGACCTTTGGCTGACCGCTGCCTGGTCAGCATTCTGAGACTCAGGCGCCCAGTTCCTGGGAAGGAGTCCATCTACCGATGCGCCAACACTGACGCCTCCTCGGGGGAATGTTGTAGTCCCTTCCCTGGAGGAAGGTCCAGCCCCTGCCTACCCGCAGGGCCACTGCTGTCTTTCGGGGACTTTCACATGCCACGTTTCTCCTTTGTCCTTACCTCAGTCTTTCAGGAGAAGAAGATCCTGCTAAGTGTCTTATTGAGTGACCACCCAGAGCTAAACCCAAATCTGCCAAGATGAGCTGACCACTAAGTAAAAGCTATCTATTCACGTTCTCTGCACTTAGAGAGTCACTTAACTGAATACAATTCTGCTTTAACAACACAGAGCACACACGTGGCTCATGGACCGTGTCTGTTAGCCAATGAATGTGTTCTTTGCATAGGTTTCTTTACAGTTGAACTATTACAAATGAGCTACAGCAGTTCTCTAGTGAAATGAAGAAAGACCAGTAGTATTTTATTCACTTTTATACCCCAAAGTACAGAAATACCTGATCATCCTATTCCTGGAAGACTTTTCATTTTAATTTTAAAGACTCTATGTTATTCATTAAGTGGGATTCAGTAAATGGGCTAGTTCTCTGCCAAGACACTGTAAGACAACTTATGTTTCTCTCATCCAGTTAGTATAAACCTTAAATCAGTATTTTTATCATAGTTTATAAGGTGGTTTTATTTTATTTATTTATTTTTTTTTCCCCATCACAAAACTACTCAACAGTGTGCTGACAGTCAAGGTATTCAAGGGGCATTTTATGCTCCCTGCCATTCACAGGGATTGTTATTGTTGAGTATTGTAATGGCCTCCTGAAAAATCAATTTAAACAGATTCATCACTCTTAGCTCCCTCATCTCTTCCTGGTCACTGTATGTGGCCGTGCTTAGAAAGGGACCATCTCTTCTCAGCCACTTCCTGGTTAATGATTAGGATGATCTATTATTAGTTTACAACTTGGGATTCCTCCCTGACTATTCCTGGGCATGATGCTTTTCTGTTCACTCAAGGCAGCCCCAGGCTGGTAGGCTGGCTGCCCAGACAAAAGGGGGCCTAGGGCTTTCAAACTGGCTCAGCCATATAAGGTTGCCATATAAGGTAGTTTTCGAGTTGAAATTTTTTATTCTGTCGCAAGAGTTTATTTCACTGGAAAGATCCAAATATAGATTTCTGTTCCCGGAGTCTTAAGATATTTGGTTTGGATTATTTTAGAGAATCTTATTCAATTTTATGTTAATATTTTACACGTATGTTTATGTTAAACCAATATTCAAGTCAAAACACTGCCGTCGATACTGCCTTGGTATAGGTCAGATACTGTCATCCCAAATTCCATTACAATGAAAACTTTCTTAATTCTCAGCTGAGGGCACACGATTTTAAAAATATCTGATAGAATAAAATTTCAGTCAACCAAAGACTGGAGTCACTGAATTAACATCTATCCCGATGGTTTTTGGCTTGAGTCTCACCAATGTTCTTGAGTCTTTTTTAATCACACTAACTTGGATCATTGAACAATCAAAGAACAGTTTAAAAATAGTTATATTTACAATTCTTCAGTCTAAAGAAAGACTGGGGTTGAACCAAAGCATCAGGCCCCTAAAAATGAAAAGGGAAAAGACAAAACATCTCGAAGGACTCTGCTGCCCCGTATTTGAGCATCTGAATTCCAGCAAACCAAGCCCCAGTTAATTTCATTGGGAGTTTCATTCATTAAGTGGGATACTATCTCCATTTTTTTCCCTCAAGTAGTATAAATTACCACCATGCTGGCTACATACCCGAGGCCGCCTTAGAGAAGAGGTTTTGTCATCTGTGAACACTATGGAAGAGTATAACGTCCTCCTAAAAAATTATAATATTTTGTCTTCATATTAAAATGATTTCCATTATAAGCCTTTGTTTTTTATAGATATTTCTTTTAAACTATTAGGCTATGGAGTTAAAAGGAAATGTCAGTTTCGCGAAGGATTGATGATTTTCTACAGCGTGCAGACGCTAACTGAATATATAATTATGGCCCCGTGAGGTTACTGTTATTGGGTAATTTCTGATTCATATTTGTGCCATCATGAAGGCTGATGAAAGGGGAGACTGCAGGAGTCATAGCTGGTCTCAGATGCCCAAAGATATAATTCTTATTCATGGGAAACATCAGGTATACCCATGGACGAGTGCAAGTATTGTTTTTAAAAAGTCTAATTTATCCCCCAATTGTAGTAACGCTTCAAAAATCAATTTATTTGCATACATACAAATGTACTTTGAATGAGATCTGGTTGAAGTTCTCTTGCGTATGTGATGATTAACGTCAGTACTGCTGATTTGATGTGTTTGCTCACAGAATACACGGTCTGCTTTATCCCCAGGACCATCGAATCTCTGTACAAGGAACTAGTGGAAGAAGGCTTATTGATCCAGGCTCTGAAAGTCAACCTCTCTGATTACATTGGTAAAGTACACAAAGAATAATGCATGTATGTGTCACCCCTTGGGTTCTGAGGACCCAACAGCCGGAAGTATGTTTCATCTGTGCTTTTGTCCAACCTAAAACCTGGACCTTAGTGGCTTGCAGTAAATGTTTGTTGGATTGAATCGATTTGAGTTCATTCTGTGCTGGGATCTAATGGGTCCAGCTCTCTCCCCTAATGTGGTAGAAGCAGGTTTCCAAACCTACTAGCAAGGTTCCTGGAGGCATTCTTTGTGGCTTAAGCTGAATTGAGGAAATGAAGAATTGTTCATGCTCTCTGTTTATCAAAGTGCCCTAGGGGGCAGCCCCTGGTACTTCCAACACAGAGTCCTCACAGGAGAAATTCCTTCCAGAATTCCATCTAGGGGCCACCACAGGAGTAGCCGGGAGGAAAAAGAGAGGACATTTGCTATCACCATCTTCAGCTAATGTTTTTCTCTTAATTTTTAAAAAATACCATGAGGATCTGAAAACATATTTAAAGCTTAAAATTCATCATACTCCTACCACCCTAATGCAGATATCATTTTCACTTTCATACATCTACAGTCAACTGAGGACATTTCGCCTACATAACCACGAAAAGATAATCACACTCAGAAAATTTAACATTAATGTTGTACTGTTACCACTAGGTAATATCTAGTTAATACTCAGTTTTCCCAATAGTCCTAATAAATAATGTCCTTTGTAACTGTTTGTCTTTCTCAATCCCAAATGCAGTCAGGGATCATGGATGTGACGGATCTCCGTCGTCCCCTTTCATTCCTTTAATCAGCACCAATTTACAGGTTTTTCTAGTCCTTCACAGCACTGACATTTTTAAAAAGTCAGCTGTTTTACAGACTCTCCTTCAACTGAATTGGTTTGATGGTTTGATGGTTTCCTCCTAACTTGATTCATGTTAAACATTTTTTACAGGGAAACTACAGGTAATATTGTGTCCTGATTCCCAGTCTTTCACATTGAGGGCACAAAAATGACGCTTTGTCCCATCACTGGTGATGTTGGGTTTAATCACTGGTGAAGGTGCTGTTCCACAGATTTCTCCATTGTAAAGCTCCATTTTCCACTTTGTAATCAATGAATAATCTGTGGAGGATAGTTTGAGGCTCTGGAGATTCTGTTCCCAGCCATCTTAAAGGTTTAGGCATCCGCCGTGATGACTTCTGCCTGCATCAATGTTTGCTATGGTGGTTGTAAAGTGGGAATATTCTATTTCTGTCTCCTCTTCTAGCAGGTACCATTTTTCTGGAGAGATTTCCCTCCCACCCTCCTTTTAAAATTGTTTTGGTATTAGAGTAGACAGATGGATTCTCTCTTTCTAAAATTGTATTACAACCCATTTCCGAGTTATTCATTCCAGCGTTTACACTGCCCCAGTTTTGGCCTGCAGGAGCAAAAAGACTGACATTTCCCTTGGATCAAAAAACTGATCACTTTAATCCCTTTGAAATAAAGCCACATTTCTTTCTCAGGGGCTTGGAGGAGCCTTCCTATTTCCTAATGGTGTAAGATTTTACCAGAATATGTACTGGAATATCTGTTGGGTTTCTATTTATTTTATGTGTTTCTTATTCAAGTACTGCAGGGTTTTCTCCTGGATTGCCTTGATTATGTTCTGTTAATTCTGTTCATATGAAAAAATAACACTTTTAGCAGAACCTACCTCTTTACTTACGACTGGGATCTCTAAGTGCTCTCTCTCTCCTCGTCTGGTTTCTTTCTTCATATCATGTCTTTTTTGCTTATCACTGAATTCCTAGTTTTTAGTACAGTGCCTAGCACATGGCAGAGTCTCAGAGAATTAATGGACATATTTCTCATCTTCTTACTAATTTCTTATCCATCTTGGACTTCCTCACTGATCTCTTTGTCAGTTTCCAGGCAGCATCTTGAAGATGCTTAAGGTCAAAGCAAATGAAATCAACCTCTTAAGAGTGACCTCAAATGTAAATGACCCAGTCTAGCAAAATCAGTCAAACTGCCACAAGGATTGGCTCCCTTTGGTCTTTTCCACGTTTGTCTTCTTTTTCCCGGTTAAGATGCTTAGCTTGAAAAGATGGCAGTGGATCTTCCCAGATCCCCACATAAAAATAGACTAAAGCAACTAGATGGCAAAAGCAAAGGCCTGTGGACAACATTAACGCGAAAACGAAATAACCGAGTTTCCCCTCAAAGCCCAAAGTGCAAGCCACTGGGAACAAAAAACAAAAGAACCCCAAAATAGCCAGCAAGCACTCACTGGAAAGCACAGCAGACCAGGGTAATAACTGCAGCTGGAATTGGGAGGGGTTTGCCCACTTCAACAGCAGATGCGTGAAAATGGATAGAATCAGAAAGTATGAACGGGCGAGAACACTCCAACCTCTGGACGCTCTTGAAATTGACCCTTCCAAGACACGGCCTTATACTGAGAAGAAACTCTGGGGAGCAGAATCACAATTGAATAGGAACAACAGAGATGAGGGAGAGAAAAGGTCCAGAATAAATTGGGGGAGGGGAACAGAACAAGGACACCTCAAAAAGCAAGCCACCATACTCATAACATATATGAAAACAACAGAAGAGGGGACTCTATGAAATTTAAAAAGCTACCCTGACCCAAACTATCTTCTAAACATATAGGAATATTAACTCATATAAATTTAAGCAATGGAAAGTTTCAAGGTCAAAGCCCATGCCAGATGTCTATTAAAAAAGAAAGAATAAGGAGCAAAGTGTCATCACAAAAAGACACACCCACAAAGCAGACATAACTGGAACCTCCTCTTTCAAACCAAGCTAATATACATTAAGAAAATTGTAGAAGATATGTAAGAATACATAAAGGGAATTAGAAAAGTGCAGAAATGAGTTACACAAAATTCCAGGAATATTTTGGGGTTTTTTTGTTTGTTTGTTTGTTTTTTCTTTTCTGCGGTACACAGGCCTCTCACTGTTGTGGCCTCTCCCATTGCGGAGCACAGGCTCCGGACACGCAGGCTCAGCGGCCATGGCTCACGGGCCCAGCCGCTCCGCGGCATGTGGGATCTTCCCGGACCGGGGCACGAACCCGCGTCCCCTGCATCGGCAGGCGGACTCTCAACCACTGCGCCACCAGGGAAGCCCCAGGAATATTTTAAATAAAGGAGAAAATTCGTTTTAGGACAAAACTAAATTACAGTGAATACAAGAATGAATAAAGTCCACAAAACTGCTTTAAGAGAAATGAAATGTGAAAGACAGAATTTTTTTTTAAATAAAACTAGAAATGAAGAACAAGATTAAAAGGTTTCCAAAGAAAGTAACAAGTACTAAAGATAGGCAAAGAAAATTCACATAGGCAGGCAAACATAATACACATCCCTAAAGAAGAAAACCAAAGCCAAGGAACAGAACAAATACTAAGAACTTTTATTCATGAAAAATTTCCTAAAACAGAAATGCAAACCACATAATGAATGATCACACTTTGTATGTGAGAATATCAACTCCAATTGACCAACACCAAGATGTATTCTAATAAAAGTACCACACCTTAAAGTAAAGGGGAAAAAGAAACCTTGGGGCGTTACCCCTTCTTCTTTTCCAGCCGGCCCAGAGCTGGACAAGCAGGGCAGGGTGGGTGTTGGCTGTGCCTCAGCGACTCCCCATGCGGGCAGGGACGGAGCACAGACCCTCAGACTCAGAACGTGGCCGCGTGGTTTGGACATTCCCCACAGCCCAGGAACCCTGTATTCACAGCCAGCCCAGCTCAGCACTGCCGGGACACGAGTTGTTTGGGGGGCTTCCACTCTTTTCTAAACACCACTCAAATCCAAATACGCATTAGAATCACAGCAGTTAGGGCTGAAGGAGACTTGGAAGGCAGGAGACTCAAGTGCGTAATGTCTGGTTCCCCCAAGGCCCAGCTCCCAACTCCCCCCACCCCCAGTTCCTTGCTCTGTCCCTGCGCACCTGCCCAGCTCAGAGCGCTGACCCTGTGCCCAGGAACCAGCTCCCGCCACAAGCTTGGGTATGCAAGAAATAGCACATTTCCTTATTCTTTAAATCACCGTAACTTAGCATCACGAGGGCTGAACTGCCAAGGTTATTCAAATTCAATCCTTCTTACAAACCTCCACCCCTGCCCCCAGGTACCATCAAGGTCCCTGATTCCCAAATGGTGCCTGGATGCTGGGGAGAGATTCTGGGCACTGGCGTCCTCCAAGACCCCTTAGTGCCTGCCTGGGGCCCTCTCTCAGCGAGGGGCTCTCTCCCCTGCTCCCTCGTCCTCCGTGCCACCAGGACACAGGGCTGATGCCCACTGACCAGAGACCCACTGACCAGCTGTCCCGCCCAGGCTGGGAATGTCTTCTCCCTCCTGCCTCTGAAGCTCGCACCCTCTGGGCTGCCAGTCCCTTCTGTAATCTTTCTGTGCCTCAGTTTCCACAATTATGAGGATGATAACAGCAACCGCCTCACTGAATTGCTGTGACGGTTTAATGAGTGCGGAAATGGAACACCTGAGGGCGCGCTGGCACAGAGCTAGCTGGCTGCCCCCCTGTGTTGCCGCGGTGGTCATCTCACCTATCTTCCGCGGGCTCAGGGTTCTCCAGCAAGAGGGCTTGTGACTTCCTGGTGCCTCCGTGCCCCTCCCTCCCTGTGCACGTCACAGAAGCGCGAGGCACCTGGGTCAGCCACTGCTCGAGGGGAAAATGCAGAGGGAGCAAACACAGCCAATACTCCCCTAAATTACCTGGCTCTGCCTGTGGCTCTGGAGCTGCTGCATTCAGTGGGAACATTGACACCCAGGCCAGGGCTGGTGTTTCTTGCTTTCTCCTTGGCATCCAGGGCCTGTCCTAAGAACAAGAAGATTCAAAGGGTTCCTCAAAATCCCACCTTACAAGACTTGACTTAGACATTACACGTGGAAAACATCTGAAGCTTCAGAATACCTGGGCCCCGGGGCGCATAATCTTGGCAGAGCTATAATAATCTGTTGCAACCAAAGGTTAACCTGAGAAGTCTCTCTGTCGACCTCATTCTGGAAGCTGGTAGCCTGCATCCAACGTAAATTTTTATTGTATAAACAATTCAGGAACCTGGATTGTAACCACGTAGCATGTGTCACCGTGCTCGTCATCATCAGAAGATGCTCTGTGCCGCCCTGGCAGTGCCCAGGGCAGAGCTGGCGTGTCCTGGTGCAGGTGGGAGGCCCCAAGTCCTACAAGGATTGTCTGCTGACTTGAGGCCTCCTGTTTCTCTTGCTCCTTTTCTTTGAGTAACTTTTTTAAGAGGCTGTTATTTTTTATCAATTGTCTGTTCTTTATTCTCTTTTCAATGCTCTGTGGGGTAGAATGGAAACGTTAGAAGCTGATTTCACCTTGCTTTCTCAAATATTTTTTATTTCTCCTTATTTTTTAAGTGTGCTCGTATGTTCCCATTCTCTACAATTAGTTCCTCCTCCTGTGTTCATTTGCTAAGACTGCTCTAACAAGTACCACAGTAGGGCAGCTTAAACAGCAGAAAATTACTGTCTCCCAGTTCTGGAGGCCGGAAGTCCAATGCCACGGTGTCAGCAGTGTTGGTTGCTTCCTCCTGGAGGCTCTGAGAAGGAATCTGTTGGCTGTAGCCTAAGAGCCCCTTCAAGCCCCCACCTCTGTCCTGCTCCCTGGACTTGTCAGTCCTCCCCTGCCAGTATGCTGAGCTGCCCTGGGGCTCACGTGGCCTAAACTGACCTCTTCCCCTCATCCCTCGTCTTGCCCCCTGGTGGTTTGCTGGCAGTCTTTGGCGATCCTTGGCTTCTGCTGTATCACCCCATCTCTGCCTTCAGACCTGACGTGACCTCCTCCCTGTGTGTGTGTCTGTGTCCGAACTTCCCCTTTTTATAAAGGACACCAGTGATATTGGATCAGGGCCCACGCTAATAACCTCAGCTTCATTAACTACATCTGCAGTGATCCTATTTCCAAATGAGGTCACATTCTGAGATACTGGAGGTTAGGCTTTGACATACGGATTTTTAAGGGGACGCAGTCCTACCCATAACACAGTCCTGTTTCTTTTCCCGCTGTTGTCCTAGGTTTCCTTGCCCTTTTTCATGCTTTCTATCTCTAACACCTCTTCATCTGTTTCCTTCTTCCCTCGCTCGTGGAAGACCTGGTGTCTGTGCAGGGAACCTTGAAGTCTCTAAATTCTGAATGAGTCCATGGGAGGGGCTTATGGCTTCCGTGCTGGGCAATAGCAACACGTAGTAACACACTTTCAGAATGAGTCTCCTCACTTGGCAAAGGGTCGTTCCTTCTATCAGAACCAACAGCCAACAGTTCAACTTCCTTTGTCCAAGTCTAGAAAATATGGCACATCTGGGTATTAACTTGGATTTACTTAAGCAGGAAAATGGGGTCACTTTTATGCCCCCCCAATGTCATGTTTACAGCAATAAGTGCTGGATTTAACGGTGGCTGCAGAATCCCTTCCTGCTCTAGTGAAGGCGAAATGAACCGCTCTTCTATTTATTACCTGCTCATTAAAAAGCGTGCAGATCGGAAGCCATAATAGATGCTTTCATTATCACTCGTTCCCCTCACCAAGACCATTGCCCTTGCCAAGGACTTTCTTTCATGCGGAGGCTTTGAAAGGCTGTGGCCCACAACAAAACAGCAATCATGATCTGGATTTTAACTCTCCTTTTCTTAGCATTTGAAAATGCTTTAAAGCCGTTGATATTTTCAGGATTTCATAGACGCCCACATGTATTTCTTCAGTGTTTGCATACACGCATAAAGGCATTTGTTTTACATATATAACATTGAAAGCTCTGCAGATCCATACATGTTATGAAAAGAAAACGTCAGGAGAAAACAACATCAAGAGATTGTGATTCGTTTATCGAATATTTTTCCTTCAGATTCAGGTACAAATCAAGAGAGAATCGTATGAGCATGTGAAAGTCCATCCTCATGACAAGTGAAGGCAGCCAAACTAATTTGCGTGTGACCTTATCTAAATTAGTTAGACAATAACACTTCAAATTTATGACCAGTCACAGTGAAGCTCTTGGATGCCTTCTAATTAAACCTGTAAAGATTTATTTCGATATTATTCCTTCGGTAATCCTTTAAAAACGATAAAAATGTTAATGACTATCACCCTCAAAAGGAGACGTTTCTGTTTGTCCTAAATTAGACTCAGATCCTACCTTTCAACTGATTGCGTTTCAGGATCAGATTTACACGGCTTCAATACAAATTTCACATCCATCTTAAGTAAGTTATTTTTAAAGTTTGTGCAAATGTTAGACATAATCTCTTGGAATAGAAATTAAACCAAACATACGTTGTATGTTCTTCATGTTAGAACTTTGCTCTTCACATATTCAACATTCAGAGGTGATTTTTTAAAATAGTGGGAGGTTAGTATCATACTCAACATAATTCTCAGCTATTGTAGCGAGTATAGAAATGTTTTTGTGGCTGGACAGTTTCTCTTCAAGCCTTTATCTGAGAAGTTCTTTATAATGACTCTGCGTAATATAATTATATTTGCTCAGAAATGTTAAATTTGTATCCTGTGTTAATTTTGCAAGTGTCCAAATTATGCAACTCAGAGTAGCGTAGTTTCCCATTCATTTGTCCTCTATTTTTTTTCTCCCCAGGTGACTACAGCTACCTGGGGAGTACTCTTCGCCAGATGTCCACAGAACCCATGCCTTCCCTCCTGGATGTCCGACAGCTCATCACCCTGTATGGGATCCTGCCGCTAGGTAAGGACTCCACTTGCCCTGCTGTGCCTTTGCTAGTAGCAGGCGTGTCTGCTCGTGTGTTCCAGGTCGTCATCAGTGTGCATTGCAGCTTACCTCTTCTACTGAGAATTGTGAGTGAGGGTCGTTCTGCTGGGCTAGAGCATCCTGGAGCACAGAAAGGTACCGCCCAGGAAGCATATCTGTAGCACCTTTGAATGTCTGGTTAGCATTCTGAAGGTCCTGGAAGCTGTCATCTGGAGAGATGATGACCGAGGCAAGCACCCGCGATTCAAAGCGACCAAATTAGACAAAGGCTGAGGTTAGGCTTACCTGTTACACACAGGCTCTGTCACTGGGTCCTTAACAGAGCCGGCCCTTCGGGAGTCAGTGAAAGTGTATTTCTTGGATCTAAAGAATCAAGGCTCTGCCAGTTTCCACGGAGATTCAATCATGGTTGTTCAGACAGACGGACCAGAGTCTGCAGAAAAGTTGGGGCTCTCCGTAACAGATACCCACTCCTCTCGTTCACTTTTATTTATGTTTTCATGACTGCGTGACCTGGGGCAGGGGCAGGAACTCCAGCCAGGCCGTGCTCTGATGACCGTTCTGAACTAGAAGTCGCATTTTGTTTATTTAATTTGCTTCAAAGTAAGATGGGAATCGTTTGGACACTCCTCACCTTATTCCACTTTGACTTAAAGAAGAACTTAAACCTATTGGCCAGAAATAGTTCATTCTTCTT
The DNA here is from genome assembly GCF_964374135.1 of Grampus griseus. NCBI lineage: Eukaryota > Metazoa > Chordata > Mammalia > Artiodactyla > Delphinidae > Grampus > Grampus griseus. Next base: position 4,380,839 of record NC_139001.1, read on the forward strand.
TCAACTTCATGTCAGAAGCAGTCAGTAGAATAGGGGTCAACATAAATAAGATACATATATAACACAGTATATAATACTTGGGGATCAACATAATTTGGGGTCAACAGAATCAATATACAATATTTAATGGGGTCTGCGTAAACAAAATAAACAGATGAGCCCTCAAACCTCATCGCAGAGTGATGGAAGGCAGTGGAGCCAAGGACATCAAGGGGTGTCAAGATTTTAAGGGAACTCCTCCCAAGTGAGCGCGTGGTGTGTTTGCATCCTCCACTGGCAGATACAAGGCGATGGGTGTCGTCTCCAAGCTGACCTGAGGGTTCTGGAAGAAGCGGGCCTGGGAGGCGTCCCACTGGACCCTCCGTTTGTCAGTGAGAAACCTGAAGTCTCCCTGGTGGCTGACCCGCCCCACCAGGCCCCAGAATCAGCGGGGCTTTTTTTCTCGTGACGGGTTCATGAGTTTGCACTGTACAAACAAGTCAGACAGAGAAGTTCGCTCACACGGCAGCCTGCCAGGGCTTCGTCTAAATTTCATACGTCTAAACTAGTATCCGGGCACAAAAGGGAATGCGTTTGTTGGTCTGATTATTCAGGTCACCCCTGCCAGGACTAGGCAAGGCGGCCACTTGGAAGAGGGCACTGAGGACACACCGCAAGGCCACTTCCCACCCTGCCAGGCAACAAAGCTCGCACCGGCCCCCAGGGTTCCAGGAGCCTCGGCCAGGGCTCCCAGGACGAGCTGTGAACTTTCAAAGCCGCAAGGGCAGTGAGGGAATGCCCAGGAAGCATCTGGTCAGCATTCACCCGCTCACTGCCCCCCGCCCCGGAATGTCACTGTCCCTGCAGCGTGGAGGGAGAGAGGGAAGCACGGGGGGAGGGCGCTCACGGAGCAGAAGCTGCGTTTTATGTGCGGTTTCATTTCCCAGCGGAGGGGGACGTTGAACAGCTCTCACAGATGAGTAAGCCTTTCCAAGATGCTGAGGAACTTTCTCCAAGTCCGAGGTTGGAAGGGGCAGAGCTGGGCTTAGGACACGGAACACTGGCTTCCTCGTGACTCTTTAATCCTCCAAAAGTTGAAAAGGGTGAACGCACAAAAGCCTGGAAATTTCCTCTGTCTCTTAGCAATTCTAGGCAATTTGTACAACTGCCCTTGAAAGGCGAGATGAGCAGCTAGAGCCATGGACGCCGTGGCAGGTCTGTCCCCAGCAACTCCCCGGCCCCTCCCTGCCCTGCCGTCTGATGAGCTGTCCAGAGGCCAGCGAGGCGCCGGTGCAGAAGCCTTTCTGGACCTCCCTCTCCACCTCTGCACGGCGCTGGTGACCACCCCCTTCCTTCTGGAAAGTCACATCCCTGGGGTAGATGACGTGTCCGGGTCTCCCCCGCCTGTGCCCCTCCCCCAGCGCTGTCCTCCCTCCCTCCACCCCTTCTGGAACTCTCCTGGCCCCCTGGCTTCGGCCACCACTCTAACCCCCATCATCTTCCAGGGACCCTGCCAGCTGGCGTCACTCTCCGCCCCACCCCCTTGCTGACCCCAGCTACCTCGCAGCCAGAATCATCCGCCCCCCCAGGACCTGCCTGACCTTCCGCTGCAGGCTGTGGTCACTGCGCCCCACCCCCTTGCTGACCCCAGCTACCTCGCCAACCAGAATCATCCGCCCCCCCAGGACCTGCCTGACCTTCCGCTGCAGGCTGTGGTCACTGCGCCCCACCCCCTTGCTGACCCCAGCTACCTCGCCAACCAGAATCGTCTGCCCCCCAGGACCTGCCTGACCTTCCGCTGCAGGCTGTGGTCACTGCTCCGTCCCACCCTCTCTGACCCCAGCTACCTCGCCAACCAGAATCGTCCACCCCCCCCAGGACCTGCCTGACCTTCCACTACAGGCTGTGGTCACTGCGCCCCCTACTTGCATCCTTCTCAGACGCCCCCTTCCACCCTGCCCACTCTTCACCGGCCAGCCCAGACACAGCCCCTCTCTCTGAAGTCCGGCCTGACTCACCCCCATGCACCCACCTCATCCCCCAAATGGGATGTCCTTTCTTCCCTGAATCTCTGTCTCCCTCACGGATCTTAGCACGGATCTTTTCCTCCCCTTCTAGTTACTTCTCAAGTTTAGCTCCCCCCGGCCATGAACTCTTTACAGCAAATCCTGGCTCTTCCGCATGAGCGGCCCCCAGCCGAGGCCACAGACTGAGCCCTCAGTTATCCAGGTGTTGAGCGGGAGACGGGAAGAATGGCATCTCTCTGCTGCCGTGGAAAACGAGGTCTGCTTCACCGTAACACATTGCCGTTTCCCACGCTAACCACAATGGAAGCGTGCCCGTTTAGCTTCATTTTAAAGAGAACTTGCTCCAAACTACCTTCCAAGTTTTTGCAGAGTGTAGTAGGTAACTATAAAAATTTGTTTCTAATGATGAGATAAATTCCCTAAGTCTTGTCAATCACACAAGAAAAATGAAAGAGAAGCACAATAATAATTAGAATGTTGATATGTTTACAGCTGATCCAGAAGAGCCCAGCAGTTGACCAAAAGCAAACTAGTGTGATAGCCGATGTTCCAATCACAGCCTTCTGCAGGATTTCATTCTGTTCACTCTCTAATTACTTAGCGCCGACGTCTGCTCTGCTCGTGTTCAGGATGGTGGAAGAAATCAAGCCCGAGTTCCAATCTGGGCTCGAAGGAGATGGGCGATGAGGTTGAGAGCACAGGGCAGGGACCTCTGCGTGACCTAATAATTCACGTCCTTTATGATCAAGGGTCAGGTCGACTCTGCCCCTACCGACAGACTAGAAACCAGGACAGACGAAACCAACAGGGACCTACTGCATAGCACAGGGAACTCTGCTCAATATTCTATAATAACACGTACGAGAAAAGGACTTGGAAAAGAATAGGTACATGTATATGTGTAACTGAATCACTCTGTTGTATACCTGAAACCAACAGAACATGGTTAATCAACTATACTCCAACATAAAATAAAAATTTTTTAAAAAAGCCAGGCTGCTGCTGCCTGGATCTTGTTTTTTCCCCCTTTCCCCCTGCATCTTCCTGTCCATCGCACATTCGTCTTCCTGAACCTTCAAAGGCTGTAGTGCTGCTGAGAAGCAGAGAAACCCCCAGCCCCTTCCCCCAAAGTGCCAGAGGTTAGTTACCGCAGGAATGTCCTCTAAAATTATGAGTGTGGGGGGAATGCTGGGGTGAGGGGTGAGAGAGAAGCAATGTACTGAACACCCAAGGAGACCTGACAGCTCCACCTTGACATACAAATCAAAGGTGTCACGGAGCTGGCTGAGACAGGAGGCGTGCCCCTGGGGAGAAATGCCTTCCACGCACCCATCACTGTTGCCGAGGCTGGTGTCGCGCCATGGAGTCGCGTCCTTGAGGAGTCCCCGTCTAAGAGCCACTTATTTCCTTGGCGAGACCTTAGAGCCTCTGCCTCTGCATTTTTTAGGTTCTGAAGCAGTGCATGAGAAAGCTCCTTTGGTGAAATCCCTGCTCTTGGCTGGCCCATCTGGGGTGGGGAAGAAGTTGCTGGTCCATGCCATCTGTACCGAAACGGGAGCCAACCTCTTCGACTTGTCCGCAGCCAACACTGCCGGCAAATACCCGGGCAAAAGTGGCCTCCAGATGATGCTGCATATGGTCCTCAAGGTATTTATCACTTTTCTTGACCTCCAGTTCTCCTCCTCCTTTCAAATTGCATTTTCAAATGCTGCCGTTAATTTCCTTAAGCCGACTAGCACAGACCCTCACAGATCATTTCCTTAGGCAGACGTGCACATCCCTCTTAAACTTCCCCATTGCATCCGCCTGTAAATTACTTTATTATTGCATCTGGCTGAGCGTCCAGCAACCAGGCACAGCTCCTTTCTTTGCGTAAATGCCCTCCTGTGCCATTCAGATCAGCCTCCTCCTGCCACAGGAATCCTTCCTGCAGTGCTCACAGGTCTCGTTAAAAATCAAATCCTTTTTCAGCCCACCTCCCTCCAATAGTGGCATCAGATGTTTGCATTTGGAGGTATTTTTTCTCACGTGGCATACATTGAGGTCAGCTTCTCACACAGGAGATAAAGGAGGAACCCACAGGAAGCTAAGCTGACCGCAGTAGTGTAGATATTCAATTACAACCCAGTGCCAGAGGATGCCATGTCCTCGAAGGTGCATACACAACCCAGCACTGTGATCTTAGATAAGCTCTTCCCCTCCCTGGGTCTCTGTTTTATCGTCACTGAAATGAAGGAGTCAAACCAAATGATACTGTCAGTCCTAGAAGCAATGCTTCTCTGATACAGTTTAGATATAGATGATGATGAAGATACATCAATGGGTGGATGGATGGATGATAGATAACAGATAGCTGGATAGATAGAGACACAATATACATACGTACGCTTGAGGATTACCAAGCTTTAGAGCATTCTGGTACTCTGTATTTGATATTAAAACTTCACAGGATTTCATTTTCATTTGTTTGAGTCCCTCAAGGTTGTCCTTAGGCTGTTCAGTTCATTTTCAGTTGCTAGCATGTCCGATAAGCCAGCTTTTACTATATCAAAATGCACGCGGAGCAAGGACTGTCCGGTACTTGGGGATAGATGTTAGCTCTGCCTCTGCTTTCAGGGCAGATGGTTACACACGAGCAGCCGCTCATAGAAATGGTTCCTTTTCCGTCTCCTCCTAACAGCCCCAGGGAGGAAGTGATGGCAGCAGGGTTTCCTCTCCCAGCCACATGGACCCCACGCTGCACAAGTTAGGACATGCCCCCCCCCTACTTTCGTCCCTTGCTTGTCCTGAAGGAATCCATGGAGAGAGAAGTTTGGGGAGCTGGGAGGCGAGAAGAAGGAGGAGGGTGGGGAATAAAGAGCGAGCATTAAGCTATTTAATAGAGCGCCTCATACACGCTAAATGCTCCATGTCTTGTGTCATTGGATTTGATCTTCACAGCAGCCCAGTGGAGAGTTCATTCTCATCCCCATTTTACAGATAAAGAAACTGGGGCTATGAAAGGTTAAGTAACTTGCCCAAGGCCACCGAGATCAAGTGGCTGAGCAGAGTTCAAACCTAGACCCTTCTCCTCCTGACCCTCCTGCACTATTTTTATTAAGGTAAAAGTTATATACAGTGACATGCACAGATCTGAAATATGGATATTGTGAACTTTGAAGAAACGGATACAAATGTGTCACCGCCATTCTCATGTGCTTTTCGGTCCTCGTATAACTTCTTTTCTGAAATGTCTGTTCCAGTCATTTGCCTGCTTTTCCCTGGACCTGCTGCTCTTGAGATTTGGAAGAGCTCTTTATGTATTCTGGATCCAAGTTCTTTGTGGGACACACATATGGCAAATGTTTCCTCTCACTCTCTGACTTGCTTTTTCGTTTTCTATTTTTTTGTTGTTGTTTACTTGTCCTATCAATTACTGAGAGGGGGTATTAAAACCTCCAGCTATGATTGTGGAATTCTTTATTTCTCCTTTTAGTCCTGTTGGGTTTTGCCTCACATATGCTGAAGCTCTGGTATGCATAAGATGTATCCACACTTAGGATGTTACGTCTTCCTGATGGGTTATTTTATCATTATGAAATGTCCCTTTTTGTCTCTAATGATACTCCTTATCTTGAAGTCTACCCAGTCTGATATTAATGGTGCCACATCAGCTTTCTTTATACTCTTTTATTTTCAATGTCTTTAGAGTTAAAATGCCTTTTTGTGGATAGCACATACTTGAGTCTTGCTTTCTTATCCAATCTGACAATATCTACCATTGAATTGGAGCATTTGCTCCCTTTACAATTATTCCCATGGTTGAGTTAGGTCTCCCGTTTTGCTGTGTGTTCTCCATTTGTCCCACTTATTTATTTCTCCTTCTTTGGGGTAAAGTCAGTACTTTTTATTATTTTATTTGAATTCCTCAATTGTCTTTTTAGCAATGACTCTTATTTTTCAGTGACTGCTCTACAAATTACAATAGTCTTTTTTTTTTTTTTTTTTTTTTCCGGCACGCGGGCCTCTCACTGTTGTGGCCTCTCCCGTTGCGGAGCACAGGCTCCGGACGCGCAGGCTCAGCGGCCATGGCTCACGGGCCCAGCCACTCTGCGGCATGTGGGATCTTCCCAGACCGGGGCACGAACTCGCATCCCCTGCATCGGCAGGCGGACTCTCAACCACTGCGCCACCAGGGAAGCCCCAATAGTCATTTTTAACGTAACACAGCATTAATATTGTACTCTTTTCCTTAAAATGTGAGAATCTTACAATATAATCCATTTATTATCCCTTGTCCTTTATGATTTTATCATACATTTTACATCTAGAAATGTTGTCAACAATACAATAGAGTGTTATTATTTTTGCATTAATAGTCATTTGTCTTTTAAAGAAATTCAGCAGAAACATTTAATATTTTATACTTACCCACACAGTTACCATTTTCAGTGCTTTCCATTCCTTTCTGCCAATCCAGGTTTCCATTTGGTGTCACTTCCCTTTCAGCTGCAGAACTTCTTGTACATTTTCTTTCAGTGCAGGTCTGCTGGCAAAACATTTTCTCAGCTTTCATTTTATTTTTAAATGTTTTTACATTGCCTCCATTTTTGAAGGATATTTTTGATGGATATAGAATTCTGGGTTGACGCATTTTTCTTTCAGCACTTTAAAGATGTTATTACATTGTCTCTGTAACTCCATTATTTCTGATGAAAAGTTGTCAAAAATTCAAATTATTGATCTCCTGTGTGTAATGTGTCAATATTCTCTGAATGGTTATAAGATTTTCTCTCTATCTTTGTTTTCATTCATTTGGCTATAATGTGTCTAGATATTTTTGTTTGTTCTTTGTACTTTAACTACGTGTGGCTCACTGTGCTCATTGAAACTGTAAATATATGTTTTAAGCCAAATTTGGGAAATTTGAGCCATTATTTCCTCGAATATTTTTTCTGCCCCACTTTCTCGCCTCTCCTTCTGAGATAGATAGATAGATAGATAGATAGATATATTTGACTGCTTCATATTGTTCCACAAGTCACTGAGGTTCTGTCTCTCTAGTTTCCACATTGGATAATTTCTATTAATCTACATTCAAGTTTACCTACCCTTTCTTCTACTATCTCCAATCTGCTATTAAACCTATCTCGTGGATTATTTTTTTGTGTTTCTGATACTTTGCTTTGCAGTTCTAGGATTTAAATTTGCTTATTCTTATAGATCTCTATTTCTCTGTTGTAATTCTCCATCTGTTCATTCAATGTAGCTATCTTTTCTTTTAAGTCCTTGAACTCAGTGGTTGCCTTAGAGTCCTTATCTGCTAATTCCAATACTGTGTCATCTTGCGGTTTGTTTCTATTTGTTTTTTCTTGTCTATGTGTCACATGTTTCTGTTTCTTCATATGATTGATCATTTTTTATTGTACATTAGACATTGTGGACGATATTGTGCTGACTCTGAAGCATGCTAGGCTTGGTTCTATCAGGCAGTTAAGTTGCTGGCTGGTCAGCTTGAACTTGCAGAGGTTTTGTTTTCTGTTTTGTTAGTGTGGGTGTATTTTGAGTTCGCCCTTAGTCCTGGAACCTTGTCTTTACTTTGAGGTCTAAAAGGACAGCTTGACGTGTTTACCAAGCTCTTTTAACTTGGCAGAAGCTAAGGTATGTGCTCAATTAGTTTAGTTTTCCAGCTGTTGCTTTCCACTGAGCTTGTTGGAATCTTCCCCCATGCATGCACACTTGCAGGGTTACCCAAGAATTTGAAGATGAGCTGGAATTTGAAGCCCAGCAACCTGACTTGTGACCTCTGTGTACTTAACCACCAAGCTCAAAGCACTAAGTTCTTCAGAGGTAAAATAAGAGAAACCCATCCTCTTGCCCAAAAGAACACCTAAATGCACTCATTCTAAATGCTGAATTTTGTTGACATTGTCAGGTAACCAACAGAAGCACATGAGTATAAAAATATTGGCATTTCGTGAGCATCTATATATCACAGACCTTACCCTTCTCTCTGTTTTAACTCATTCACTCCTCACAACAACCTTATGAGGTGGGCAATATTGTTATTCCCATTTTGCTGATAAGAAAACTGAGGTACAGAGCGTTTACGTGATTCTCCTGGGTTGCAGTGCCGTGATGTGAGCCTGGTCAGTCTAGATGCAGAGGCTCCAGGTCTAACAGCTGCATTATTCAGCCTCTGAATTAAGCCGCTCGTCTCCAGCCACCAAATGGCTCAATTGCTCAGACTCCAGGACAGAGCCAAGGACATGATCATGATGTTCTCACTCTCAAGAAATTATTTGCTCGTGCCACTGAGAGGTTTGTCTTGATATCAGACGAGCTATCTTTGTATTAATTAGAATCACTGCAGACTGACATTATGTGGACCACAAAATGCTGGATGTCAGATTATCAAAATGTGGAACAGCACATGCATCCGCCTAGACCACTCCACGTCGGAGGACCTGACACACACCTCATTTACTGTGTATATAGCCGATTAATGAAAGACCAAGAGGTCTCTGGAGTGAAAGTCATTCATTTAAAGATCACGTACAGTGAGCCTCTGTGTCCTGGCAGGACTGACGGAGCAGCTATCTGCATTGCAAAGAGGTATTTGCCTTTAATTAACCAAAGGAAAGAGGGATTTTATGGCTGTGCTGGTGAATCAGGGGCGGGAAGCTCCAGTGCGGTCCTGTTATGTGGGCCGGGGCCGCAGCAGCTTGAAGGCAGCAAAATATGGATCTGAGGCGTTTGCTGGAGAAGTTGAAATAACAGAAGGGCCCGATTACTCATCACGTCTTCTTATAAAGAATTCCTCTGACTGAATTAATCTCGGCAGAGCAAAGAATGCAACGCGTAGGAAGCATCGTGATTTCGCTTCTGGCCGGAGGCATCTGCTTTGCCCGCAACACCCTGTGCACGTGAAAACACGCTGGCAAAACGAGTTTCTGATCTGTTTCCCAAGCACAAGTTCAAATCTGTCTTGTTCTCATTATTTTGGGAGGGTTCCTTTATTTTACACACGATAACTCCAATGCATTCCTTGAAGAAATGCCTTTACCGTACCGGTTCACAAATGTTATTTAAAATTCTCTCTTCCAGCAAAGCTATATGTGGAAAGGAATATACATCTATTTAGCTAGGAAATATTAGAAATGCATCTAACAATTAAGAGACGCGGGATAAATGATTAATATTTAATAGGTGTTTTACAGACTAAAGAAGTTATCAAGGCAGGGTGCCAGCCTCCTCGGGTGTTTATGATGGTCAGGCAGAGGATGGAGAAGCGGGGAAGACTCGTTGTCTGGCCAGAAGTTTTATACACACTTTCCCTTTTAATTGCCCCAATCCCTGATAGGCAGGAATTCATGTCTCCATTTTACAGACCAGAAAACTGAGGCTCAGGGTGCTTAATTCAACCAAAAATATAAGAGAACTGAGGGGCTGGCATCTGGATTTAAGCCTAGATCTGACTCCAAAGCCATCACCTGGCCCCCAGCTGGCCTCTGAGAGAGTGAAGGCTGTGTCGTGCCCGGCCCTGTGGAAGCTGGGCCGAGCGCAAGGCCATTCCTGGGCCAGAGTGTCAGCGTACCCTTTTCAGCGTGAGACATTTCAGCGTGAGAAGGTGAAGAAACTGGAGGCTGTAGCGTCCCGTTGGCAGCTCCCGCGGCACCCCACGCCCTCCTGATTTCCCCCTTCCCTGACCCTCCAGACCGCCCATGAGCAGGCGGAGGGGAGGCCAGCAGCACCCGAGAGCAGGACAGAGCAGAGCTTCCTAATCCTGAGCTCTGGGTCCTGGGAGAGATGGTCCCTCCCTCCCCGGGGTCCTGGCTTCCTCCCTTTCCTCCTTTGTCAGAGGTCCGGCCACTGAGGGCTGGACTCAGAGGGAGACCTAAGAGAGCAGGGCTAACGAGGCCGCCCAGCCGGTGTCTGGGCCACGTGGCCCGTAGTGGCCGGCGAATCTGGACAAAAGAGCTGAGATGCTGCTCGTGCCTCAGCGCCACCCACCAGGGCTCCGTGCTGGGCTCCCAGCCAACGGCCGATGGCAGCTGGCCAAGGGATTTTGCCCAGATGTGCTAGTGTAAACAGCTGGCCCAGGAATCAGCAGATAGGGAGCCCAGCCAGTTACATCTCTGTAGCTCGTGGAGACTTACACTCCTGGTTAATAACCCAGACAAAGACATCGTGGCTGTTCGAGGATGATCTTCAAAAAACAACACACAGATGTACAATAAATGTAATAAATATGTTAGTCACCCTTTTCAAGGTGAAATTCAGTAAGGGTAAAGCAAAGACCTACACCTGGCCCCCCAAAACAGAGCTGCTCGAATGATAGAGGGGGTAAGAGAGGAGGGGGGGAGGAGAGGGAAACAGAGAAACAGAATTTAGCCCCTTTCGTGCAGCATCAGGTGTGGCAATACAGGAACTGGGGGCTGCTGCCCATGAGCCCTCAGTGGGCTGCTGTCAGAGAGTTGGGTCCCCTCCCGCTGGGTCGTGTAGACAGTTTCAGGTTGAAGAAGGGAACGCACGTAGGCAGCAAAACCTTTTTTTTTACTACAGACTTTCCATTTTACAGCGGTTTTAGGTTCATAGCAAAACTGAGCCGCAGTCAGGCGTCCACACGTCCCCACAGAGGATGGGCGGCTGGGCTGGGGGGAAGGGCAGGTCCCAACCCCGGATGATCCGGGCGCCATCTGCAGTGAGGTGTGTGGAAACGCGCTGTGGGCTGTAAGGCACGTAAGCGTCGCTGCATCTGCTCTTGTTCTGTGGTGGGTAATGGGAACGGGGTCGATGTCACAGGCATTAAAGAATTTTTAACCAGCCTGGAAACGCTTAGAGCGGGGAGTGCCCTAAATGTGGCTAAAAGGTGCATGGGGAAGGTGAGCATGGCCTTGCACCCAGGCGTTAACCCCTGTGCTTCCCGAAGTTGGCACGGAGTCAGGGCGGGTGGGCGTGAATCCATTAGTTCTAATGCATTAGCTGAGAGTCGGCTGGGAAGAGGGGGTCCCAGGGGAAAGTCTGGGTGATCTGTAAGCCTGACACCTGTCACCATCCAGGCACCATCCCCTCGAATTCCACCTGATAATCAGCAATGGTATCAGTGGCTTCCTGGCACCAGCGCTGACCTGGTTCCCCCATGTCACCTGTCCCAGTCCATCAGCTGTGCCTCCCTCCTGGTCCTCTCCTCTGCCTCAGTTCACCTTCCTTTCTATACAGCGTCAGCCCAGCCGGGCTCCTGACTCTTTAATCCACCTCTGCTCTTCCTGTGATTGTCATTCGCGGTTTATCCCAGCTCACACCCAGCAAGGACTTGAAGTAACTCCTACAATCACATAAAAGATAATGCAAGGAAATAGAAAGTTTGAAAATATCATTTGTAAATAATGGAAATAGAGAACAAAATGTCTTCACATATTAAACGGAAACAGAATCCGAGGGACTATAGTTCAGAAAGCTAAGCCCCGCCCCCCGCCCCCAGGAACCGCCCCCGAGCTCCTTCCCAGCATGGCAGCACCTCGCTGACGGCTGCCTGACTGCCCAGCAGCTCCCATTCAGACACGGGAGGCCACACACTCTGCAGGCCGGGACCATGTTTCCCAGACATCCCTGCCTGTCACCACAGATGCTCAGCAAAATCTGTGTGGGTTGGATGGATGGAAGGGCGGACGGACGGATGGAGAGGCGGATGGATGGTCCTTTTCAGTTTGGTAAACTAAGACACAACCACTGAAAAACGGAGCTGGGTTTTCCTGGGGTTCTCTATGGCAAACAAAATAGGACCCTTTCAGAAAGAACTCGCAAAGCTTCCAGGGGTCATTTGGGCAGATCTAATTAGTAATTCAAGCGTGCCAAACACAAACTGGTTTCCATTGTTGGGCCATTATATCCCAGCCAAGAGAATCTAATTCCGATGGCGGATGCTTGACAGCATTTCTTTGGAGAACACAAAAGATCAAATCCATAAAACTCACATGGATGGAGAAGTAACTGTTCGCTAGCCCTTCCCAGAACTTGAAAAAGCACGTTTTGGTTGAACCGCATCTTTATGCCGGAATTGATATTCAATAGGACTGCAGAGCCCTCTACTGGCGGCTGAAACAAACTATCCCCTGTAACTTCCGGAAAGTTCCATTACGAATTAATTACATTTAATTGCCTGTGACCTCAAACTATCTGTGGGTAATTTAAATAAAGCCTTTTTGTTGCTAAGTGAAAATTAAAATAGCAAAGGCTACCATTTTTCATTAACAAATTGGCAAAGAGTTTTTTATGGTTAATACTTGTTGAGAAGAGAGTAGAGAAACAGATCCACTTATTTGTGGCTGGAGAGAGTGTGAACAGAGGGCCTCCGGGAGGGCAGGTGGACCACATGGGTGAGGACGTGAAGAGCTGGCAGGCCCTCCGACCGACGAGCTTCATGGACCCAAAAGCGCCCGTCTAAGCGCTGTTTGGTTTAGCAAGAAGGCGGAAAGCCATCCAAATGTTAAAAAAAACAGGGGTTAGATCGATAAATGACGAGACCCCTTGCTAAAATGATGTTGGAGAAATAAATTCCGTACGAAGTGAAGAAAAATATAAAGCTGTGTGTGAAGAACAGTCTTGTGCTTGCAAGTTTCGATACTGAGAAAGGTCTGTAGAGACAGGAAAGGTCTGATGAGCTGTCCTCAGTGGAGGGGGCAGAGGGTGTTTATGCCTGTCTGAATATGTATTCCGAAATTTTTACTAACCAGCGCTGCTTGTGCATGACAATAAGAAAGGGCTGAATTTCCGGGGCACGTGTTTTCAAAGCTCAGCCTTGCCTGCCTGGTGCCTGCGTGGATGCGCGTTGACTCTCCAGCACCTGCCTGGCCCACAGGCATCCTTCCCCTCCCCGTGGCTGTGAAGCAGGGAAGGCGTCTCCCCCGAAGGTCATCCTCTCCCGCCTTACCTCCCCACCCAATGCCATCTCTAAACTCTGCCAGTGTTTCCTGTCTCTGTCCCATGCACTCCTCAGCTCCCTGTCCCCTGGCTTCTGTCCCCTCCACACCCTGCCAAGGCCACCAGTGACCTCCTGGTTGCCAGACCCTTGGGCCAGCACTGGCTGCCGTCGCCCACCCCTCACTGCCCTCCACCGTCCCTGGGCTGCAGGACGGCTCCCTCTTCCGTGCCCCTTTGTTCTCTCTGGGGCTTCTCTTCCTTCTCTCCTCCATCAACGTCTTCACCCTTGGTCCCCGCTCCGCAGCCCTGGTCTGGCTTCCTCCCCTCTCCCCCTTTCCTTGGGAATCCCCTCCATCCATTCCCATGGCTCTGCTGCCATCTTCAGAGCCCTTTCCAGCCCCCCACCTCCCTCCTGCCCCCCAGACCCATCAGTCCTCCCGCCTGGATGTCCAGCTGCCCTCGGGCTCCCCTGGCCTAACCTGACCTCATCCGTTCATCCCTCATCTAGTCCCCTGTTTGGATTCCTGGGCCATCGTCCTCCTATTCTCCAGGCCTCGCAGCGTTGGAGACCCCTACTTCCTCATCCCTCCCCCAACCATCACCAGGTCTGGCAGATCCTAAATGCCCCTCCTGTCCGTTTCCTGCCCTCCCCGCCACTCCTCTGCTCCAGGTCTCACCTCCTTTTCCTCCAACAGCCTCCGAACCCTCTCCCTGCCTCCAGCCTCACCTCTCACCATGCCATCTGCACACACACACCCATCTCTTTCCCAGTCTCCGGGGAACAGTCATGCTTCACACCCCACCAGGGGGATTTTTCTCTAACACAACCAGCATCAAAGGTCACGATTCAAGACCCTTACAGACTCTCCACAGCTTCCAGGGTAGAAGCAACTCTGTAGCACGGCCAAGGACTTTGTGGCACCTTCCAGAATGACCCCGAGCAGCCCCATTCGGGCACACCTAGCCCCGCACCTTGGCTCCTGTCCTGAGCATGGCAGATGCATCCCCTTCTCCAGGCTCTGGGACCTTCCGGAAACCATTGGAAGGTCTGTCTCCTTTAACCCTCATCTGCAGTCTCCATTTCTACTTACCCTCCTCATCTACTTCTCCCTCTTTCTGTCACCGGTGGTCCTTGCTGACAGCCCATTTTCCTTGTGCCCCCCTCCCAGCTACACATCTGCCCTCCCCGTCTGTCGGTGGGGACCCCTTGAAGTCAGGGACCCCAGCACCTACCCCAGTGCCCGGCACACCAAAGCCCCTCTATCAATGTTGTGAATGAAAAATGAGAGAATGGCTTTCATTCTACACGTTGGACCCAAAATAATAAAACCAGACTTTCTTCCGCCTGACAGCCTTTCAACTATTTGAAATCAGCTCACTTGCCCCCTTGAGTCTTCTTTTCCCCGAGGAAAAGAGCCTCGGCTCCTTCCATTCTTCCTGGTGGGAGAGGTGTTCGGCCTGGGAGGGCCCAGCCTTCTGTACCCCTCTTCTCTGCCCAGAACTGACCAAGGTCACCAGAGGTCCCCTGACCAGGCACACCACCGAGGAAGGTCAGGGAAATAGAGATTCATGCTCTGGAGGACAAGACAGTGATGGTCTTAGAGCCCTTCTTCCTGTTAGAGGGAAAGGTGATAGAGGAGGACACGGGCCAAGGGTGAGGAGATGCTCTGGAATAGGCATCTTCTCTCCATGGCAACGTGGGAGCCTGCTGCCTGGATGATGGTGCTGGTCTGGGGGTGTCGGGCCGACCCAGGGCTCGCTCTGGGCTCCACGTTTCTCTGTGCGGGGGGAGGAGGGGGTTTTACTGACTTCCTTCTCTGCCTCGGCACCTTATGTGTCAAGGGGAGTCGGGTGGGGCGCGCTTGCCTCCGCGTGGGGTACATGGGAAGGGAGTAGCAGTGCCGTCCTAGATCTCAAGGCAATTTGCAAATGACCATTCTTTGTATTGTTAACATCAAAGAACTCGCTTGGGAAATGTTTTCTGCTCATTTGATAATGACTGAGCCCTTCCAAACCATGTGGCCACCCAGGTCCTCTGGGAACAGCCCTGGGAACCCCAGAGCAGGTGACCGTCCCGAGGAAGGAATTCCTTCACAGGTGCATGTTAGAAACACAGGAAGTGCGGAATTCCCCCACCACCGCTCAGAGGGAGCGCTCAAGTTCAGGGAGCAATCCATAGCGTTCCCATTCAATGGAATGGTGCGGCCAGATTTTCAGAACAACTTGAAATAAGGTGCGAGAAATAAGACTGCTGCTTTCAAAGTTATCCCAAACTAATAAGATGCCTGTGTTTCAAGTCCATCTATGTAGCTTGTCTTGTTAAAAGCGGAAAGAGAAAAGGAATGCTGGAATACTTGGTACTCACATCTGCAATTTCCATTAAGAACAGCTGGATCTAGAGAAAAGAGGCACACAGATAAGAGCCATGGAAGATCCGGTGTTTGCCAGGTGGACACAGGAGAGGCCGGTCTGCTGCCTCGGTGAGCACCACGAGTTAGCCTGAGACAGGAGACAGCTGTTTATGAGAAAACTGTGTTTCCATTGGTTTCCGTTCTAAAGCTAGGATTTTCAAGAGGGATTGAAAAGAATAAGGTTTTTGCCTTTGTTATTATAACGTATCTTTGTTCAGAGAAGCTGAAAACCTTTTATGTAAAGTATCTCATTTTCTTATTTTCTTTGGGGGCTGGAAGTAGGGAAGCTTTTGACTTAAACCCCAGATAGCTTTTAGTGGCACAGTGGTTCCTTGGAGCTGCCCATCTGACCCTTGAGTGGGCCCCGCTGACTGCAGTGCGCAAGACAGCTGGAAAGAAGTTGGGGGTTAAAGTCAGGAGCTGAGAGAATGGATGCACTGATGTGGTTGAAAGAGATTAGGAGGAGGGACGGATAGACTTGAGGATGGTTAGACGTGGGAGGTGGGGCAAGGGAGGATGCTTGAGCATCTGGCTGGAGGAAGTGAGAGGACCCGAGGACGTGGCCATGCTCCCAGCACAGACCCGGCAGCCATCCATCAGCCTGGCCTCGCAGCCTGCTTCTGCCACTTTCTAGCTGTGTGACCTTGGACAGGTCATGTAGTGTCTTTGAGCCTCGGTTTCTCCATCTGTAAACAGGGATGATAATAACGCTACCTGCTACATAAGGGCTGTAGTGAGCTCAAATGAGTTATCACAGGTGACATCCTCCGAGCAGAGGAAGTGCTGGTCTGTGCCGGCCCTAATCTTGTGTGTGATGCCCTGTACGATGCGTGTGGCCCGGGCCTGTCTCGCTCGCTATTTTCATTGCTCCACGCCAAGCTGCCTCGGGTACTGGGATTGAAACTTGTAATTCTGAATTCTTAAACTCTGTGGCTCAGGGCCTAAAGAATAACGCTGACCAAAGAGTGGTTGTCTGGTACCGTTTCCTCTCTGAACGTCCTGGCATCCCAGCGTGTGTGGGACTGGAATACGGCCAGCCCGGGGGTCGGACTGGCACGGGGAGCAAGCTGAATCCACTTTTGTCTTTGAACATGCATAATCTGCTTCCCTTGGTACGTAGCGCCGGCGGAAACAGACTCAGCCAGTGTTCCCGGCGATTTTTCCATCATTTATTAAATGTCTGCCTTGGTTTAGGAATCATATCTGCTGCCTTAATGATGTTTAAAGAAATATAAAAATAGGAGTACGTAACACTGTATTCGCTGTGGCTGGAGACCACTTTTATCTGTCACCATTTTGCACAAAGCACAAATTGTTGCAAAAATACCCGAACTCTGCTCTCATGGGGGCGCTTTGAAGAGATTGTTAGGTGTGTGGCAATTACTCACGGGCCCACGGTAAGTCCCAGCGCTGTCACGAAGCCCCGCTCGCCCTGGAGGGGCTCAGAGCCACCTTCCAGACGAAACCACGGCCGCAAAGGCGCAGCCACACGGGGACGAACAAATGGCATCACGGGGGCCCTGGTGCTAAAACAGCTTTTCTTGAAATGAGCAAACTTGAATCAACCTGGGAGCGGGGCGTAGGCTGTAATTAAAAGTCCTGGCCCAATTCCCTTCGTTTGCAGGAGAAAACTATTGGTTTATTTCAAGCCAAACTGAGTCGAGGCTCGGGGTCCAGGAGCAGAACGCACAGACACCCAGCGCATCCTGACCACAGGTGGAAGAGGGCCGGGCAGCGCCCCCATCCCGCGGTGAAGGAGGCTACAGGCCGTATGCGCAGTGCAGCCCCGCGAGCCCCCCCACCCCACGCCAGCCGTCCCCGAGCCAACACAGCGGGCCGCCGAGTCCTGCTGTTGCCGGGGGTCAAGTGTGCACCCCAGAGGGAAATGCATTTACAACCCACCATTTCTCCTTGCAGGTGGCCCGCCAGCTCCAGCCCTCCGTGGTGTGGATTGGAGACACCGAGAAAACCTTCTACAAAAAAGTCCCCAACGCCGAAAAGAAGGTGAGGGCTTCTCATTTCTTAACGTGGCCCTTTCCCTCCTACAAAGGGGCCCCGTACCAGGGACTACCTCGTTCTTTCAAGACGGTCTTGCTTTTTCAAGGGAGGAAGGAAACGGAGGGGCAGCCGTCTCTCTGCCCTAAGCACTTGACTGCATTTGAAAGGATCCAGTGTCTGATTTTACGAGGCAAAATTTAGAAGAAATGAAAAAAAGTATGGAAAAGGGGGGAGGGGAGCGTTAAACCCAACCCTACCGATTCAGGGGTAAGAAACAATTGAGAGAACTGTACTCAGTTACAGCAAATGGCACACACAGGAGTTATTATTAGGATTTCCTATTGTTCATTATAATAAATAGCAAAAGGCCTGCAATTTATGAACAAAGACCGTCCGTAGAACTGCCAAGCGCCCACATTGGGTGTCCCCGGGGAGTCTTCTGTCAATTGCTTCCTTCCTCCTTTTCTCTCCTTTCAATGGCTCCCCTCCCCCGCACTTCCCCCGGCAAATCACCAGCAAATTTCCCACACGTTAAAAAAAATTTGCAGATACACATGATTGTTATTCCACATCAATTTGCACCAAAGCAAATAGTGGTTAACTGTGAATTTCTGATTAAATTCATAAGGATTTTAATCACTTTTGCTCCTTATGTATTATACATCATTTTTAGCAGGTAGAGATGATTTGGATAAAGAATGAAAGCTGAATCTTTTCTTCCCCAAATGAGCCTTGATTGCCCTGTCATTTTAGAAACTCTGAAGAGGACTCATTTATTATTTAATCTGGGAATCTGGTAGGTAGCTCCCTCTGCTGGCGAAGTTGCTACGTTAAAAAAAAAGTCCACATACAGTAAAGCAACTATACTCCAATGAAAATTAATTTTAAAAAAATAACAAAATAGGGCTTCCCTGGTGGTGCAGTGGTTGAGAGTCCGCCTGCCGATGCAGGGGACGCGGGTTCGTGCCCCGGTCCGGGAAGATCCCACGTGCCGCGGAGCGGCTGGGCCCGTGAGCCATGGCCGCCGAGCCTGCGCGTCCGGAGCCTGCGCTCCGCAACGGGAGAGGCCACAACAGTGAGAGGCCCGCGTACCACAAAAAAAAAAAAAAACAAATAACAAAATAAAATAAATCCTTTAAAAGGCCACATACATGCGAACTTGAAGGCAGCAGTTACCACGGTCAATCTAAGGAGAGATGCAAGGCAGCGTTTAATCCAGGTGTCACACACTTCACGTCACCAGAAGCTTTGTCTCATGAATGGGCGAGGGCTCTCGCACTGGACATCAGCCTGGAGAATGAGAATTCAGGAGACGTATGTTCCCGGCCTGCTTTGCCCTTCACCTTAGTTGGCTGTGTGTCCCTGAGCAAGTAATTTAACCTCTCTGAGCTTCCACTTCCCTTAAGTATCTAATTAAAGGGCTCCAGAGAGAATAGCCTCTGAGTTCGTGAAGCCCCTCTCGAATTCTCTCCCGTGACCCCCTCGAGCTGTCGGTTTGTCGCCAACAATTACGTCTGCTCGTCTGTACCCCTCAGTGGGTCAAGAGTAAGAGGGATGGACACACCCGTTTGAGAGCCAGAGGGGCCCTGGGGAAGGGCTGGCGGGCTCTGAGGGAGCGTCAGGCAGGAAGCGAGATGTGAGTTCCGTAGATGCCCCCCCAAGGGGAGCCACTGTGCAAGAGCAGGAGCCGGCAAAGGAGAGACTCCAGAACCCTCCCCTGAACAGGCCCTTCCTTGCTGATCCCGAGGTGTTCTCTCCAGCACCATCTGATTCCCACAGATATGGTCACCGACTAGTCTTACTCCTGCAGAAAATGAAGGCCTTTGCTGTGGACAAATCGGACATTTATTCTGTCCACCTCTGCATTAGAAGAGTCTGTCGTCCGTCCAGGGAATTAACTGCACTGAGGACTGAATCACAACCTGGGAAAACCCCAGGATGCCTGATGAATACAAGCAGAAGGGTCCCTGGGTCCCCAGATGTCCAGAGGCCGGCTGGGGGCCTGAGCCAGCCCAGGCACAGACAGAGCTGCAAGGGGCATGCCCACCCCTGCAGCAGGGCAGCGGCCCCAGCGCCAGTGCCCCGGCCAGGGGAAAGCACGGTGGGCAGAGAACCGCTGCCTGGGCATCCTTCAGCTCGACGTCCTGGGCCTGCCCCTCGGAGAGCAGGGCTTCAGGGTCCCTGCTGCCTTCCTGCCTCTGGGGCCAGTGCTGGGCCAGCTCTCCTCTCCTTCCCACCCCACCTCCAGCTTCTGACTCCTGTCCTTACCCGAGTCCCTCAGCTTCCAGGGCCTGGGGCAGTCATGAGCATTGGACGTCCATGCTCTGGAGGTGATCACCAAATTCCGAGGGCAGCAGCTGCATCCGCCAACGAGAGGCACCAGGAGGTAGCACGACCGGCTCCACGTTGCATCACCTGGCCATCCAGGAACCCGGCGTCCTTACTACCACCCAGCCCAGCCTCCGTCCCAAAGGCTCCCCCGATCCCCAAGGTGCTGAAACCTAGAGAAGAATGTCCACCTGCAGAGAAGCCACCACCTACAGCCACAACACGGAGCACTCCCAACGTCCGCCCAGGGCATTGGAGGGATTCCAGGAGCGCTCTTCGAAAAAAACTCTCACCCACAATGACTAGCTCCACCCTCGAGGCCTCCACCTCTGGGCTCAGGCCCTTTAGGAGGTACAGTGTGGAGGCTCATGCAGTCATAAGGAGGGAGGCAACGGAGAAGGCCAGGTGGCAGCGATGGCTCCTGGGTGCAGAGCCGGGCACAGGGACCCCTAGGGCTGCTGCCACAGGCAGAGGATGCCCAGGGGCACAACGCGCAGGTCAGGAAGCTCCTAGCACCCTAGGAGGGAGGCGGCCTTCTCCTGTTTTGCAGAAGAGGACAAAGGCCCGAGAGGGCACACAGCTGGTCAAGTGCAGAGCTCAGACTCTGAGGCAGGACCCCTCTCTGCTTGGAAGCAGCTCCAGTGTGAGCACCGGCTTCCCGTCTGACCCTCCTCGCTTCTACTACACCTGTGTCCTCCCTCTTCCCCTCTTCAACCCCCAGGCTACTTTAAACCACATCCTGAAGACTGCGCGTGGGGCCCTCAGGTCTTAGAGGCAAATGTGTCAGGCTCCAGAGACCCCTGGACCCTGACCACCCCTGCCCCCCACGTTGTCCTCAACACCCAGCCCCCAGGGACCTGGCAGATGCCTGGACAGCGCCCTCTCCCTCCCCTCCCAGGAGGAGGGCCCTCCTTTCCACCATCTGAGGCTGGAGCCTTGGTCAGCTGTTGGTGTTTGAGGCGAAGGCAGTAAGGAATGAGGCAAGACGGGCTGCTGATGCATTTTCTGCTCCGTCACCCTCATGACTCCATCTAGCAGGAGCCCTACCCACGTGACAGTAGGGCCTCCACGAGGGAAGCGCTGGCTGGGTTGGAGCTGGCCGCAGAAAAGCAAATGGAAACTGCTGCATGGGTGTCAGACACTAATTTGAAATCGCCCCCAATAATAAGGTGGTGTGGAGCTGGCAGGTCCAGCGGTGGGGGCGGCTGAGGAGGTTGCCAGGTGATGGGGAGGATGTCGGCTGACATGATGGATGAGCACACCAGTCTCATGCATAATGGACGCGGCTCTGAACCGGTACAGGGGTGGCCCAAGTGCAGAAGAGTGTTGGCTGAATATACTCACCTTTCATTTCCATCCCCTCCTAATGGGACTCGCCATCAGTGAAGATATCACTCTGGACGCGGCCCAGGATCAACATTTGTTATCCAAACAGGCTAATTAAGTTCAGTCATCCCTGCCATTGTCAGGAGACGCAGACAGCAATAGCATCTCCTGCCTCAGAACAGGCAGGGCTGCACCACTGTCACCATGGCAACCAGGCTGCTGGGGATGGGCTCAGACCTTGCAAGTATGTGTCTGCCCCCACAGAGTAGTAGTCTCCAGTCTCACCAGGTTAACTGTGTGAGGTAGGGGTCAGTCCTTCCTCCACCGGTCTTTGGGCAGCTCCATGTGCACCCCACACACGCCCCAGTCGCCCCTACCACCTTGCATTATTCTCCGTCAAGCTTCTTAAAAGACTCTTCTCACCATCCCCGCTCACTCTTCAATCCACCACTGTCCACTCGATGCTCTGCAGCTCCATGGAAACTGCTCTCACAAATTTCTTTGAAATCCATTTCGCCAGTGGGCCCCAGCTTGTAAAACAAGCTCTGTCCTCCCTCAGCCCCCGTAGCCTTCTCCTGGTCTCCTCGCACCCCGCCAACACTTTCTTCTGTGTCTCCTCCGTGCACTTCCACCTACCCCTTAAATACACGGGTGCTCACTGAGATTCCATCTCAGGCCCACAGACCTTTTTGCTCTCCTCGCCCTCCTTGGGCGCCAGCTTATCAAATCACCCGTAAGCCAACGAGTGCCCCACTCCATCCCCAGCCCGCAGCTCTCCCCTGAGGCTCGGGTGCAGTCACCCGGCATCACCCAGAATCACCCCTGGGATACCTCCCCCACGGTGCTGCCGACTCAGGCAGGGCCTGTCCCAACTCCTCCTCCATCACCACCTACCACATGACCCTGCCCCTCCTCCTGCCTTTTCAAAGGGTTACGTTTTTAGTAGAACAACTTTTCATAAGAGAGCTTTGGATCCACCCTGGTAAAGTGAATTCTGAGTATCTCCAGACGCTCCAAGCCTTGTCTAAACGCAGTGGGTTTTTCCCTGGCACAGGTGTAGATACTCCTGTAAGGAATATTCTTCCAGAATCTCAGCAGAGGCCTTTCCTCAGTGGCCTGAGGCCCAGAGGCACCTCCTCAGAGATGAGCAACTGACGCCTTATCATCCAGTGCAGTGGAAACTGGGGGAGATTTTTACACCGTCATTTTCAGCCCCATTGGCAATATTGCTTGTTTCCTTCAAATCATAAAGCCCCCGTTTTTCTGACTCTCCCCTTTAGAAACCTTTCTCTTCAATAGAGCAGACCTAGCATTGATTTCCTACCAGCACTTATATTTCAAGCACCTGTCAGACAGACACATTATGCCGTATACTCCTCATGGCATCCCTCAGGTTAGGACCTATGATTATTCCCATTTCTCAGATGCAGGGACTAAGGCTCAGAGAAGTTGAGTAACCTGCCCAAGGTCACACGTCTATTAAGAGCAGAACCAAGACTGAGATCAGATCTGTCTGACCCAAAGCCCGTGCACTGAACCATTTGCTACGTCATCTGCCTGTTATTGTGGAGTTTGTTCCTTGAGCTTTTCATTTTTGCACAGAGCCCGACCCCTGAGGGAAGTTCAGTAGCAAAGTCAAGCCCCACCAAACATGCCTCCCTATCCTAGGCCGCCCAGAGTCATGGGTCTGAGCAAAGGCAGGTTTCTGCAAAGACCTGGGGTAGGGGTTGGGGAGCTGCCCCTTCGAGAGCAGGTTTCCATCCTCATGCCCATTTCCAGGATTTCAGGGTCATCCCTCTCCTGTGCTTTGCCCTCTTTTAAGCTCCTCTGTTGTCCCCAACCCCCATTCATGCTTCCTGGGTGGAGTCCTGCAGGGCCATTGTTCCCTTCTGATGGAGCCAGGCAGCCTCTGGACTTCCGTGAGGGCAGGAGGAAGGGATCAGAAGCTGCCTGGTGATCTGGCTTCAGGCCCAGCCTGTGAGATTTATTTTGCTGTAAAAATCCCATCTCTTTCTCTGCTGTGAGTTACATTACAAAACGTCCCTTTAAACTGAATCCAACAACACAGAAGAAGGATTATACACCATGACCAAGTGGGATTTATCCCAGGCTTAACATCCAAAAATCAATTAATGTAATATACTATATCATTAAAAATAAAGGACAGAAACCACACCATCTTCTCAACAGATGCAGAAAAAGCATTTGACAAAATACAACACCCCTTCATGATTAAAAAAATAGAAAGAAAAGGAAACTTCCTCAGTCTAATAAAAAAATCCACAGCTGACATCATCCTTAATGGTAAAAGACTGGATGTTTTCCCCTTAAGAGCACCTCTTCTATCCAACATTATATTGCAGGTTCTCACCAGGGCAATCAGGGAAGAAAATTAAGTAAGGCATCCATATTGAAAAGGAAGAAATACAACTATATTTGCAGATGACATGATCTTGTATACAGAAAATCCTAAGGAATTCACTAAAGCAGTATTAGAACTAATAAACTAGTTCGGCAAGGTCGCAGGATAGGATACAAGATCAATATACAAAAAGCAACGTTTCTATACACTGGCAAGGAAGAGATTAAATTTAGAATTAAGAAAACAATTCCAATTGTAATAACATCCAAAAAATAGGAATAAACTTAACAAAAGAAGTGCAAGACTTCTACTCCTCTGAAGACTCTACTCTGAAGACTTCTACTCTGAAGACTCTACTCTGAAGACTACAAAACATTGTTGAAAGAAGTCAACGAAGACCTCGATAAATAGAAAGATACATCATACTCATGGATTGAAAAACTTATTGTTAAGATGGCAAGAATCCCCACATTGATCGACAGATTCAACACAATCCCCATCAAAATTCCAGCGACCTTAGTTGCAGAAATTGACAAGCTGATCCTAAAATCCATATGGAAATTCAAAGGACCCAGAATAGCCAAAACAATCTTGAAAAAGAACGGAGTTGGAGAACTCACACTTCCCAGTTTCCAAACTCACCGTAAAGCTGCAGCAATCAGGACAGTGTGGTACTGGCCTAAGGAGAGACATATGGGCCAATGGAATAGAACTGGTCCAGAAATAAACCCTCACATTTACAAAACAATTGCCTTTTTGGACAGAAGTGTCAAGACAATTCAATGGAGAAAGAATAGCCTTTTCAACACATGCTTCTAGGACAATTGGATTGCCACATGAAAAAGAATGAAGTTGGACCCCTATCTCACACAGTTAGCCAACAATGCACCACAGACCTAAAAGCAAGAGCAAAAACTATGAAAGCCTTAGAAGAAAATAGAGACATAACTCTTTGTGACCTTGGATTAAGCAATGGTGTCTTGGATACAATATCAGGAGCACAAGCAACAGAAGAAGACTTAAACTGAACTCATCAAAACTGAAAACTTTTTGCTGTAAAAGACATCAACAAGAAAGTGAAAAGACGGCTCAGAATGGGAGAAAATATTTGCAAGTCATTAATCTGACGAGGGACCTGTATCTAGAAAATATAAATGACTCTTACAACTCAATATTAAAAAGACAAGTAACCTTGGGCTTCCCTGGTGGCGCAGTGGTTGAGAGTCCGCCTGCCAATGCAGGGGACACGGGTTCGCGCCCCGGTCCAGGAGGATCCCACGTGCCGCGGAGCGGCTGGGCCCGTGAGCCATGGCCGCCGAGCCTGTGCGTCCGGAGCCTGTGCTCCGCAACGGGAGAGGCCACAACGGCGAGAGGCCCGCGTACCGCAAAAAAAAAAAAAAAAAGACAAGTAACCCAATTTAAAAAATGGGCAAGGGATCTGAATACACGTCTTTCCAAAGAAGGTACATATGGCCATTAAGCACGTGAAAAGATGCTAATAACATCTTTAGCCTCCAGGGAAGTAAAAGTCAAAACCACAATCCAATACCACTTCACACCCACCAGGTTGGCTAAATAAAAGGAAAAAATAAGAAAAACAGTAACAAGTGTTGGTAAGGGTCCAGAGAAACTTAAATCTGCTCTCTGCTAGGATTGTAAAACGGTGCAGACGCTTTAGAAAACAGTCTGGCATTTCTTTAAAAGGTTAGACAGAGAGTAACCATAAGACCTAGCAATTCAATTCCTCTGTACGTACCCAAGAGATACGAAAACATTAGTCCATACAAATCTTATACACAAATGTTCATAGCAGCGTTATTCACAACAGCCAAAAAGCGTAAGAAAAACAAATGTCCATCAGCTGATGAGTAGATAAGTAAAATGGGGCATAACCGTACAATGGATACCGTTCCGCAATTAAAATGAAGTCCTAAAACACGCCACAACATGGGGGAATCTCGAAAATGTTACCCTGAATGAAAGAAGCCACACACACACATACAGACACATATGGAATGATTCTATTTATGAAATATCCATAAGAGACACATCTGTGGAGACAGAAAGTAGATTAGTGATTGCCTAGGATTGCAGAAGGAGGTTGGGGGAAATGGGCAGTGACTGCGACGGGTGGGGTCTTTTGGGGGCAACAAACATGAAAACGTTCTAAAATTAATTGTGGTGATGGTTGCACAACTCTGTGAATATACTAAAAACAATCATACATTTTATTTTTTTAATATTTTAATTTTATTGGTGAATCATACGTTTTAAATAGGTGAATTATATGGTATGTGAATTACATCTCAATAAAGCTGATCTATACCATGATAATGATATAAACATAATAATAGATAACATAATATAACAATAATAGATATTTGAAGTCTCCTTTGCAGCCCTCAATCGCTATAGGCCCCTAAACAGGAAGGGAATTGGGGGTGGGGCAAGCAAGGCCCCACACACATCCCCTCTGAAAGGCAGGGTCCCCAGAGCAGAGGCAGGAGCAAGGCTGTGGAGTCACTAACTCCGTGCTGGCAGCTGGGGACCGGCTCATGAACTCTGGGTCTCGGATGTCCCTTGGTCTCCTTGTGCCTCAGGCCAGCATCTCCGGAGTGAGGGTGAGAACGGGTCCCTCTCCTGGGGTGGCTGCGAGGATAAGGTGAGAAGGTTCATGTCAGGCACCGGGCAAGACCCCTGGAACACAGGAAGCATGCAGTCGATGCTACCAGTACCATGGAAGCAGCCTGGGCGTAAGAAGTAATGAGTGAGGCTGACAGGCCGGGAAGTAACAAGCTGTGCTGTCCTGGGAGGTCAAGGCAAGCCCCCAACCTCTTGCCTCATTGGAGCCAAAAGTTTCTGCAACTTCCCACTGGGCTTTCCTCCGAACGGCCCCTCGGCCCGACGTCTCGCTCTTTTCTCATCCAGTATTTTCCCTGCACCCCGTCAATCCAGACATGGAACTGGGCCTTTCTGTTGGTCAAACAAAAGGAAGGAGGAAGGGGCACAACACTGGGCCCCCTGCATGGCCACAGCCCCTTGCCTCCCCCTTCCCTCCCCGGCATCACCCACCCAGCTCACACCCGCCCTGCAGACCACACTCCTAACACCACCCTCCCTCCCTCTGCCCAGCAGGCTGCCGTGCCAGGTCTGACTCCCAATTCCACGGGGCAGCCAAAGGGCCTCCCAGGGAACAGATTCCCCAGCACACGAGTGTCCTTGTCCCAAAGGCCCTGCAGCCGTGCACAGCTCTGTCACCCCCGTGCCTCCAGTTTCCTGCCATTCGCGTTTATTCTCGAGCGTGGAATTTATCCCACGCCCACTCCCTTCCCTAGATGTTACCAGCCCCTTCCTGGAGGCAGACGTGCGGGGCTGTCTTCCGGCCAGGTGTGCAGGACACACAGGGCCAAGCAACAGGCGACCTCATCTCTATAGGGTAGCTCACATGTGCTGGGGCGGTTCCAGGAAAGCCCCAGGATAGGTGGGATCTTTAACTCTCTGGCTCAATTGCCCCTGAGCCAAAGGGGAGCAAAAAAGGCCCAGATTGTTCTTGGGTGTCTCTGTGAAGGCCCCCCCATCACCCCTAGCCGCTTCCTCTTCTCTTGCTGCACTAGTTGTGGTTGATTTAAAGCCCATGCGTTGCCATGGCAACGTGGCCAAATCTGACATGCCCCCCACCCCGCCCAGAGGCCAGAAGTTATCCTCCCTCAGGTACCTCAAGTCTTACTCCTGTCCCTCATTAGTGCTGTGATTATACTGAAATAATACAGGTTCAAACTACACCCAAACTGCTTCAGAGAGAAGTTTCACACTCTTATGTAACCAGCTGTTTTCAGATCTGAGATCCAAGACCTTGGTCCTCGTCGTCACAGCCGTCAGCAAAGGAAATCTTGAGTTCGCCTTCAAAACAGCTCAGAGGAACACACTGGAAACCAATTCTCAATCCCAGCCAGTTTCCTTCCGCTTGGAAATCCGCCCTGTTTCCCATTCTTAGGGTTAAGATGCTGGTACGTTCGGTCAGGTGCTTCCTTCCTTCCCCCTTTCCAAATCGGAACACCAGATTTAAGGAAAGGAAGAGCCAGCAGTTCAGACCATGCAAACCAGGAACCACGTCCCGAGACCCGACCCAGAACAAACTCTAAGAAAGTGTGTTTGGGCATCACTTTTTAACAAATGTATGCCACAGTGCATCCAACGCTATATTTTCTTTTGTTCTTGATTCTTTTTTTCTATGTGTGGGCTTATTTTTTCCCCTCTCTCTTCCTCCCAGATGGAACCTAAGCGCCTGAAAAAACAGCTTCCCAAAATCCTGAAGCTCCTGAAACCAGATGACAGGATTCTGATTGTGGGGACAACACAGCGACCTTTTGACGCTGAACTTCAACCTCTTTGCAAAGTTTATCAAAAAATTATTTTGGTTCCCAGACCAGACTATGCTTCCAGATATGGCAAGTACCCCTCACCCCTTCCAGTATGCAGTAACCAAAGCTGGGCCGTCCGGTGTGGGCTTGCAGGCATGTGGGCTTGAACCAGGAGGGTGGCCTTCGTCACCCAGTGACCATCAGAAGGTGATGTAAGTCCCAGTGCCCCAGGAAATCAGCGAACTCCAAGCCATAAACATAAACACCAGGTCCCAAGAGCAACAGATCTCTGTTTTGTTGTTAATGTAATTCTTTTTACCCAAGACAAAAGGAAACAGGACAGGGATTATTATTTTGAGCCCTGAAGGAGACAAAAGCCCCTGTGGGTAAGAATTTTCCTTTTGACAGGTGGATTAGGGTCACTCAGCTTGTCCCCGCGGCGGTGATGTCTTTCCCGTGCAAAAGCATTCTTTTCACCTGGTCGATTTTTTTTTTCCAGGCTCAAAATACCAGTCCAAGGGAATGTTGATTTACTTAAACACTACATACAACAAGAGCTTACTTTTTTTCCATTTTTTCCCTTGGATAGACAGATTCAAAATCACTTCTTTTGAAACCTGTTTTTAAATGGGAACAATACAAAAAAGTGACCCTGGGAGGCAGTGCAGTGAAATTGGGAAGAGCCGTGGCACGTGGGTTCTGACGAGCCCTGGTTCTGATCCTGGCTGTCCCGCCGAATAGCTGATGACCTTGAGAAGTAGGCTGACATTCTGAGCCTCCATTTTCTCAGCTCTAAAGTAGGAGAACTGTTCAGTTCCCAGGGCTGTGGTGACCCTTATATGAGATGGCTAGAATGCCCAGCACCATCTCAGCTCCCGGAGAGGACGGGTGGAGGGGGAGAAGGCGGTGATGGGGGCGTGGAGGAGGAATATTTAAATGGAAGGTCAGTAAATGGCCCAGGGAGCCGGCAGTGGTGCCGGTGGTGGTTTCCATTATCGATTGCTGTGTGACAGACCTCCCCAGTGGCTTGAAACCATAAAGTACGCCTCTCATGATTCTGAGGGGCCACTGGGCTCAGTGGGGGCGTTCTCCCCAAGGTGTTTCATGATGGCGCAGTAAATGGCGGCTGGGACTCCAGCCATCTGAAGACTGGACAGGGCTGGACATCCAAGACCATTCCCTCCATGACTGTGCTGTTGCTGGCTGTCAGCTGGGAGCTCAGCTGGGGCTGGTGATCAGACCTCCTCTACCCGGCCCCTCCCCGTGACCTTCCACTGCACGGCAGCTAGGTCCCCAGGGGGAACATCCTAAGGGCAAACGTTTCAAGAGGTTCAGGCAGAAGCTGGAAGGATCCTTGTGACCCAGCTGCAGAAGTCACACAGAGTCACTTTCACCACATTCTACTGGTCAAGAGAAAGTCACAGGCCAGCCCAAGTTCAAGGACAGTGGACTACACAGCATGTGAATACCAAAGGTGCGACTCATTGAGGGGTCGTCCCGGCCGCCCATGGTAGTGGTGGTGGTGGTAGATTTGGTTTAGAGATGATGATGGTGCTGTTGGAAATGGCGGTGATGGTGACCACAGCCTGGAAGTGGTGGAGATGCTGGTGGTCATGACCGCAGCCTGGAAGTGATGGAGATGCTGGTGGTCATGACCGCAGCCTGGGGGTGATGGAGATGCTGGTGGTCATGACCACAGCCTGGGGGTGATGGAGATGATGGTGGTCGTGACCGCAGCCTGGTGGTGATGGAGATAGCGGTGGTCATGACCACAGCCTGGTGGTGATGGAGATGATGGTGGTCATGGTGGCGGTCATGGTAGAGGAGATGGCGGTAGCGATGACCTGGTAGCCATGGTGCATTGCTGATAATAATAAAAACTATTAGGTCAGACTTGGTTTCTATTCATCCTTCATTAGTCACAATAGCGCCACCAAAACAGAGAGGATATATGGTCCTTTCTGGTTGATCTTAAGTTCCTGGTCAGTGTGATTTGCTAGAAGAACAACCCTTTACTCCCCATATATTATAAACTCTTAGCTTATTAGCCACTCCGTTTGCAATATGCATTCGTTTCTGTCTTGATAAAGTGTGATCATAATCACAATGTTATATGCAAAGCACAGGAAGACTTTGGGCGCAGTTATTTCTCCACCCATCTAGGGACTTCTCCATCTTCTGGGGCCTGCAAGCCCTCCCCTGGATCCTTTGCAACCAGCCAGCATCAAAGGAAAAGAAAGAAAGGTAGTATAAATGATCTCTCAGGAGATTTAGGGACCAGACTGAGGAGGGGCCAACAGTTCTTCTAGCCACATTGGCCAGAATGCCTCACGAGGCCCCACCAGGGTTCAAGGGGCAGGGATGTGTAGTTTAGCCAAGGAAGGAGTCGGCACAGAGATGGGTGTGCACCAGCGTTCTCTGCCCACTGCAGAGGATTCCACGCTCCTGGCTTCATCAGGGCTTTCCCACTCCCGTGCCCCTTGGTTAGATTCTCTGTGTCTCTCTGTCTCTCTCTGTCTCTCTCTCTCTCTCTGTATTGTATATATATTTTAAGCTATCTTAATGGAATAAGGTAGAGTATTATTAATTTTCAGGGCCTAGAACATTATTCTTGACTTTGAACAGTTTCGATTGTCTGACAAAACCATAGGCCCTTTCGAAATGAAGCTATTGATGTATAACAAGGACAGGTGTGTTCTTTTGATAAAGTGCCAGGCCTCTCTAGGGACTCAGATCACAAGACAGATTCCAACTTGAATCCCCTCACGGCAGCATCATGGGAGAAGAAGGAGGAAGCATCCCTTCACCGGTGGGCGGATGATAAACCTGCAGCAGTGGTCATCTTGGGCCCAGGGCTCTGTCCACTCAACCACATGTGTCTCACATATTTCTTTCTCGGTGGGTGATTTGTTCAGGCTCCCATTCTCGCCAACATCATAAATGCTGCCCAGCGTTTCCTCCAGTGACCTTGAAGTTACCATAGCCACAGTGGCTGGGACATCTATCTTAAAGAAAGACTATTCCTGTCTTTGCAATGATCAAAAACGGTCTCTTGGGCTTCCCTGGTGGCGCAGTGGTTGAGAGTCCGCCTGCCGATGCAGGGCACGTGGGTTCGTGCCTCGGTCCGGGAGGATCCCTCATGCCGCGGAGCGGCTGGGCCCGTGAGCCATGGCCGCTGAGCCTGCGCATCCGGAGCCTGTGCTCCGCAATGGGAGAGACCACAACAGTGAGAGGCCCGTGTACAAAAAAAAAAAAAACGGTCTCTTGCATCCTGTAAAGCCTGGGCTGCAGATCCATAACTTGGGCCCTTGCTTGTCCACCTGTCTGCTGGCAGCCGAGGACCAAAGGTGCATGGGACACTCGACCCAACTTCTCAGATTCTCCAGGCGGTGTGGGGGAGTGACAGGGCTGAGAAGAGAAGGGCAGATCAGCCAGAGGAAACGCGGTCCTTGAGGTTTACCAAATATAATTCAATAGCTACCTGCTTTCCCCAAATCAAGCGGTTTCCTTCAAAATGTCTCTGCAAAGAAAATCCACCCCCAGGTTGATTAATGCCATGTCTAGTCCCCAGAAATCCCTTTGGGCTTCCTTCTCTCCACGTTCCTCATGCCTCCTCCTGTCTCTCTTCCCTGGGGTCTGCTCCGCTAATAACCCGATTCATCACAGGCCCCCCACCTTAGACCCTGTGTCTGCTCGGAGGGGTCCAGCCCATGTCTTTCTTTTTTTTTTTTTTTTAACATCTTTATTGGGGTATAACTGCTTTACAATGCTGTGTTAGTTTCTGCTTTATAACAAAGTGAATCAGCTATACATACACATACATTCCCATATCTCCTCCCTGTTGCGTCTTCCACCCTCCCTATCCCACCCCTCCAGGTGGTCACAAAGCACCGAGCTGATCTCCCTGTGCTATGCGGCTGCTTCCCACTAGCTATCTATTTTACATTTGGTAGTGTATTTATGTCCATGCCACTCTCTCACTTCGCCCCAGCTTACCCTTCCCCCTCCCTGTGTCCTCAAGTCCATCCTCTACGTCTGCATCTTTATTCCTGTCCAGCCCCTAGGTTCATTAGAACCTTTTTTTTTTTTTTTAGATTACATATATATGCGTTAGCATACAGTATTTGTTTTTCTCTTTCTGACTTACTTCACTCTGTATGACAGACTCTAGGTCCATCCACCTCACTACAAATAACTCAATTTCGTTTCTTTTTCTGGAATTCTAGACTGCGGAGGCCAGAAGCTTATCCCAATCACATTATTCACCCTCTTGTGCTTTTGCAAAATCCCAAATAAAAATGAATTTTAAGAGACTGTGTCATCTCAAGCACTAGCCAGGATAGAATCAATTGGGAATGCCAAAAGCAGAGAAGGGGCCCCGAAGACCAGATTCCTTTCAGCCTAAAGAAGGGGAAGGGGATGGAGATTAGTCTGAAGAACTGAAGAGCCCTCTACATCCGAGAAAGGAAGGTAAAACACGGCAGCAGGTCCAGAGAGCCCCTCAGCTGCCTTGAACCGTTTTGTAGCCCTGGCCTCTGGTCCTCACGGCCACGCCCGTTGCCAGTCCCCAAGCCTGTTGTGCTTTTGTGCCCACCACCACCCCCTCCCCCGCTGGACCAAAGGCTTGGCAGCCTGCTCGTGGCTCCAGTACAGGCTGTGGGGCTCCCACTGCAATGAACCACCAGGCTAGAGCTCCCTCCACGCCTGAATCCCCTCTTTGCCCCAGAGCAGCTATTTAAGGGCCAAGAACCCATGATCCGGTGGCTTTGTACAAGCAATAGAAGCTGTTCTTTTAAAGGCTAGTAAGTCTAGTTCATCAGACATGAGAAGGGAGTCAAGCCTGATTCTCTCTCCCCTTCTCTGGATCTGGAGATGGCTGGGGGCAAGTGGGCAAGTCCCACCGCAGCTGTGACTGCACCACCATTGAAAAATGATGAGCTTGGGGAAGTCATCAATGTTTCAGGTATTTTGACGAAGCTTGACCAAGACTTTACACGAATGTCATACACGTTCATTGTCAGTAGGGTGTTTACATGCCCACACTAGACCAGAGTAATTGTCGTTTTTTGCATCACTATTTTTTTATTGGAGTATCGTTATCTACAATATCGTGTTAGTTTCAGGTATACAGCACAGTGATTCAGCTGTACGTATATATGTAGATTCTTTTCCCTTATATGTTTTTACAAAATACTGAGTAGAGGTCCCTGTGCTATACAGTAAGTCCTTGTCGGCTATCTGCTTTATATATAGTCGTGTGTATCTGTTAAGCCCGACGTCTGCATCACTATTACTGCATCTTTACTCGCAGGGATTTTTGTGTTAAAATACAGGGAGGCTGTGACTTTCATAGCTTAACAGGGAGGCACGGGAGAGCTGATCTTTGTCACTGGGAAGCCCTTGGTCCTCACTGTTTGTCCCCTCCACGCTGCAGGTAGGAATTTCACCCACGGGTGCCCACGTCTGAAGCTGCTCTGGGTTCCCAGCCTGGGGTATCTACCAGGTCCCCAGGTTTAGGGGTTCTCACCAGTGACTGTCCCATAAAACGTGTTCCCTTCTCAGGACCCAGAGTCACCACTCAGACCTGTTTGCACGGCTTCTAGATGTTATGAATGAGGACAGGAGACAGACGAGATCCCAAGGGATGGTGTCATCTGGTGGTTGTTGTTGCTGTGTGTTTTTACCACGGGCTGTGTCTCCTGATGTCTAACTCTACAGCAGTTGTATTTAGATAAGGGTAATCCTCCCCTGTTCCAATCTGTCTTTTACACAGATATGCTTAGAAATACTCTAGTTTATTTTGTGTTAGCGTTTATAATTGATGTTTGACTGAGCATTAGGAAACTTTGGTACCAAGTGGAATGACTTGATAGTAATAAAATTACAGAAATAACAGTAATAAAGCTACAGGAGAGAAAGTGTCCACCATACGCCAGAAGAGTTTCTTCCAAGTGATTTGTACACATTCTTGCCCTTATTTCTCATAGCAGCTTGAGAAGTAAATCTTTCTACTCCCACTTTTACCTTAGATGGGTTCAGGTTCAAATAAACCCACCAAGGAAGTAGCAGTGTAGACGCAGGAGGAAGATGTTGCTTTAGGCAAATTTGGGGGCCCCCGTGGCCCTTGCTGGTCTCACTGCAGCTCTCATCCCTTGATGGCTAACCTTCCACCGTTGGAAGATACCACAGGCCCCATGATAACATGCACCCCTTCCCAGCAACTCAGCTCACCTTGGGGCCAAGGATCTCCTGCCAAGGAGGACAGTGGAGGCACATTGTTGGAATAACTCGTGGCCCCAAAAGCCAGACTCTGATGTGGGTCCTAGTTACGTTCCAAGTCATTCTATCCCTTGACAGTCATTGGACCTTTTCATCTCATCAGGTACTTTTGGATCAATGTAGTTGGATGCTGCAGTCACGTCACACACCTGACAGTGCTCAGATCATGCAGTAAATCTTCAGTGTTTAAACACTGTTTCAAATATTCCTCAAAGAAGGTCAAAATGCTCTAGAGACATCTGGCCAGATCTTCTCAGTACCGCGGCTGGTTCTGATACGGAAGGCCTTACCCTGTCTGCATCCTTCCTCACTGTCTGGATGGGTAGAACTAAACACACCACAGCAAGTCTCATTTATTTCCCTGGAGCCTCTCTTGACAGAATAGACATAGTTCTCAAAGTGTAATCTCGTCTCAAATGTTGTATGGAAGACCATCCTATCTCTAAGGTTACGTAAACATCAGGGATAATTTCATAATTCATCTTCACAGCATCCCTGTGTTCTAAGTGAAATCTCCCGGTCACCCCAGGTCCCACTGACCCACACAACAACAGGATACCCACCTGGTAGATCTGTTAATCTGTGCTGTTTTTCCATTGTTGGGGGCAGAGAATAAAGGGTCCAGTTGCTCTGTCTAATAGGACGTGTGGGACAGTGTCTTACACCCAATGGGAACCGAGCCCTGCCATGGCTGATAGAAATTGGACTCTGCGTTCCAATTCCACGCATAAAAATCATGTAAGAAATGAACTTTATAGCTCAAAGAAGTCCGACTCCTACTTAGCCAAATGCCATAGACACCCACGTAAATTTCCAATGTTGGAAGATTTTGAACATCTTTGAAGGTACCACCCTAAAACTATACTGACCCTAGTTTAATTTTTCCCTGTCAATTCAAGGGGCTCGTAGTCTGCAGACCTCAGGGCCATCCACACGCATCCCTTATGCTTGAAAATCCCTTGGGGCAGAGCATTTGGTCAGGTGGCTTCCTGCTCATTTGAATTACAAATCAGAGCAGACCTCCTGTGTTCTCCTTTCTTGGTGAGCCACCGCTTTGTCCTGGGAACTGGGTCAATGCTGCTTTCTCTGTGGTGACTCCTGTCCTCTGTCTTTTCCATCACTTTGGATACAACAGTTTTGTGGAAAGAAATCATTCAGCGCCACGGCGGAGTCATCACCGGTGCCCTGAGTGTCAGTTGCTTGGCAAAGATCACCGACGGCTTCACCCAGGGCCACATCGTCCAGGTGGTGAAGGAGGTGCTCACGGAGCGCAGAATCCGGCAGCAATCTCACAAGCCGCTCACCGCCCTCGAGTTCATCCCGCCTCTCACCAGCATGAGTCCCGTCTACCAAGAGGAAGAAGAGAGCTTTAAGGTAAACGCAACGCCTACCTGGCCAGGTCCTAGCAGCAAACACTTGTCACGTCACCTCCTCCCTCCAGTCCCCCGGGATTCATGCATTTGGACTCTACCATACCCAGTAAAATTTAGAAACTCGAAATTTGGGGACCACAGTATTTTTCTGGCCTTAGCAGTAAAGCACATCTTCCAAATTTTAGGAAAATTGTGATCCATGACCTTATAAATGAACAGCCAAATTGCAGAACTGAGTAGCAGCTTCAAAACCATTGGATTTGCACACACACACACACACACACACACACACACACACACACACACACACCTCTCTTGGTTCTCACTGGTTTTTACTTCATAATTCACATAATGGAACAAGTTTTGCATGGAAAAAACCAGTCCCTAAACAGTGTACTTCCAGCCAATGCTGCTTTTGCTCCATATTTGCCCTGGTACACGTCATCTTCTAGTACACTTGCGATAGGAAATCACAAGAAAATTCGCCAACATTTAGTTTTCGTTTTTTTTTTTTTTTTTTTTTTTTTTTGCAGTACACGGGCCTCTCACTGTTGTGGCCTCTCCCGTTGCGGAGCACAGGCTCCGGACGCGCAGGCTCAGCGGCCACGGCTCATGGGCCCAGCCGCTCCGCGGCATGTGGGATCCTCCCGGACCGTGGCACAAACCCGCATCCCCTGCATCGGCAGGTGGACTCCCAACCACTGCGCCACCAGGGAAGCCCTAGTTTTTGTATTTTTGAACACACTCTGATATGTTCACGGAACTTTTTAGATCTGGAGGAAGCTTTGAGAATTAACTCTTCATATCCCTCGATATGGGAGGAAAAGAACTAGCCAAGAGTGCTGTGCCTTTTCCAGGTACAATGAGTTTTAGAGCCTTCGTCCCCAAGGCCCAGGCCAGCAGGCAACCCCTCCAAATCCTTTGAATAAGCATGAGTACAGTTGTGTTCTCTTTCTGAACCTAAAGGTAGTTTTCTTGGCCAACTGGGAAAAAAGGGGAGGAGAACTGTATACATGCAATTATATCCACCACCATCTTAGCCATGCAGTCACCGGAAAGAGAGTTGTAATTCCCGTTCAAGCCTCTTGTCTCTGAAAGCCTGCTTGGGATCAGGAAAATTCCCTCTATGAAGTGTCACTTTTCCACCAACTCTAGAAACTGTTTCCCCTCTGCTTTGCTGCTGATGCTTCAATGAAGGTTGAAAATAGTCTCAATACTGATCCCCAAAATAATGATCTGCACAAGGGTTGCACAAGTGGTTGATCTTGATCTTGATCTGCATGAGTAGTTTCATTAGGTCCCATTTGTTTATTTTTGTTTTTATTTCTGTTTCTCTAGGAGATGGGTCAGAAAGGATCCTGCTGTGATTTATGTCATAGAGTGTTCTGCCACTGTTTTCCTCTAAGGGTTTTATAGTGTCTGGCCTTATATTTAGGTTTTTCATCCACTTTGCGTTTATTTTTGTGTGTGGTGTTAGGGAGTGTTCTAATTTCATTCTTTTACATGTAGCTGTCTGTTTTTCCCAGAAACATTTATTGAAGGGGTGTCTTTTCTCTATTGTATATTCTTGCCTCTTGCCTCCTTTATCAAAAATAAGGTAACCATACGTGCATGGGTTTATGTCTGGGCTTTCTATCCTGTTCCAGTGATCTATATTTCTGTTTTTGTGCCAGTACCATACTGTCTTGATTACTGTAGCTTTGTAGTATAGTCTGAAGTCAGGGAGCCTGATTCCTCCAGCTCCGTTTTTCTTTCTCAAGATGGCTTTGGCTATTCGGGGTCTTTTGTGTTTCCATACAAATTGTGAAATTTTTTGTTCTAGTTCTGTGAAAACTGCCATTGGTAGTTTGATAGGGATTGCACTGAATCTGTAGATTGCTTTGGGTAGTAGAGTCATTTTCACAATGTTGATTCTTCCAATCCAAGAACATGTTATATCTCTCCATGTGTTTGTTTCAGCTTTAATTTCTTTCATCGTGTCTTATAGTTTTCTGCATACAGGTCTTTTGTCTCCTTAGATTTATTTATTCTAGGTAGATTTATTCCTAGGTATTTTATTCTTTATCTTGCAGGGGTAAATGGGAGTGTTTTCTTAATTTCTCTTTCAGATTTTTCATCATTAGTGTATATGAATGCAAGAGATTTCTGTGGATTAATTTTATATCCTGCTACTATAACAAATTCATTGATTAGCTCTAGTAGTTTTCTGGTAGCATCTTTAGGATTCTCTATGTATAGTATCATGTCATCTGCAAACAGTGACAGCTTTACTTCTTCTTTTCTGATTTGGATTCCTTTTATTTATTTTTCTTCTCTGATTGCTGTGGCTAAAACCTTCCAAAACTATGTTGAATAAGAGAGGTGAGAGTGGACAACCTTGTCTTGTTCCTGATCTTCGAGGAAATGGTTTCAATTTTTCACGATTGAGAATGATGTTGGCTGTGGATTTGTCATATATGGCCTTTATTATGTTGAGGTAGGTTCCCTCTATGCCTACTTTCTGGAGGGTTTTTATTATAAATGGGTGTTGAATTTTGTCAAAAGCTTTTTCTGCATCTATTGAGATGATCATATGGTTTTTCTCCTTCAGTCTCTTAGTATGGTTTATCACATTGATTGACTTGCATATATTGAAGAATTCTTGCATTCCTGGAATAAACCCCACTTGATCATGGTGTATGATCCTTTTAATGTGCTGTTGGATTCTGTTTGCTAGTATTTTGTTGAGGATTTTTGCATCTATGTTCATCAGTGATATTGGCCTGTAGTTTTCTTTCTTTGTGACATCTTTGTCTGGTTTTCGTGTCAGGGAGATGGTGGCCTCATAGAATGAGTTTGGGAGTGTTCCTCTCCCTGCTATATTTTGGAAGAGTTTGAGAAGGATAGGTGTTAGCTCTTCTCTAAGTGTTTGATAGAATTCTCCTGTGAAGCCATCTGGTCCTGGGCTTTGATTTGTTGGAAGATTTTTAATCACAGTCTCAATTTCAGTGCTTATGATTCGTCTGTTTATATTTTTTATTTCTTTCTGGTTCAGTCTTGGAAGGTTGTGCTTTTCTAAGAATTTGTCCATTTCTTCCAGGTTGTCCATTTTATTGGCATATAGTTGCTTGTAGTAATCTCTCATGATCCTTTGTATTTCTGCACTGTCAGTTGTTGCTTCTCCTTTTTCATTTCTAATTCTACTAATTTGAGTCTTCTCCCTTTTTTTCTTGATGAGTCTGGCTAATGGTTTATCAATTTTGTTTACCTTCTCAAAGAACCAGCTTTTAGCTTTATTGATCTTTGCTATTGTTTCCTTCATTTCTTTTTCATTTATTTCTGATCTGATCTTTATGATTTCTTTCCTTTTGCTAACTGTGTGGGTTTTTTGTTCTTCTTTCTCTAATTACTTTAGGGGTAACTTTCGGATATTTATTTAAGATGTTTTCTGTTTCTTGAGGTAGGATTGTATTGCTATAAACTTCCCTCTTAGAACTGCTTTTGCTGCATCCCATAGGTTTTGGGTCATCGTGTTTTCATTGTCATTTGTTTCTAGGTATTTTTTGATTTCCTCTTTGATTTCTTCAGTGATCTCTTGCTTATTTAGTAGTGTATTGTTTAGCCTCCATGTGTTTGTATTTTTTACAGATTTTTTCCTGTAATTGATGTCTAGCCTCATAGCATTGTGGTCAGAAAAGATACTTGATACGATTTCAATTTTCTTAAATTTACCAAGGCTTGATTTGTGACCCAAGATATGATCTGTCCTGGAGAATGTTCCATGAGCACTTGAGAAGAAAGTGTATCCTGTTGTTTTTGGATGGAATGTCCTATAAATATCAATTAAGTCCATCTTGTTTAATGTATCATTTAAAGCTTGTGTTTCCTTACTTATTTTCATTTTGGATGATCTTTCAATTGGTCAAAGTGGGGTGTTAAAGTCCCCTACTATGATTGTGTTACTGTTGATTTCTTCTTTTATGTCCCCTTTTATAAAAGGGGAAATAATTGTCTACCTAAAATTTGTATCCAGCTAAACTAACATCCAAGAGATTGGAAAAAATAAAGATACTTTAAGACACACAAAGATTGAGATAGTGTCCTACTCACTTAGCATTTGCCTTATGTATTGAGGTGCTCCTATGTTGGGTGCATAAATATTTACAATTGTTATATCTTCTTCTTGATAGATTCCTTGACCATTATGTAGTGTCCTTCTTTGTCTCTTGTAATAGTCTTTATTTGAAAGTCTATTTTGTCTGATATGAGAATTGTCACTCCAACTTTCTTTTGATTTCCATTTGCATGGAGTATCATTTTCCATCCCCTCACTTTCAGTCTGTATGTGTCCCTAGGTCTGAAGTGGGTCTCTTGTAGACAGCATATGTATGGGTCTTGTTTTTGTATCCATTCAGCCAGTCTATGTCTTTTGGTTGGAGCATTTAATCCATTTACATTTAAGGTAGTTATCTATATGTATATTCCTATTACCATTTTCTTAATTGTTTTGGGTTTGTTATTGTAGGTCTTCTTCTCTTGTGTTTCCTGCCAAGAGAAGTTCCTTTAGCATTTGTTGTACAGCTGAATTTGGTGGTGCTGAATTCTCTTAGCTTTTGCTTGTCTGTAAAGGTTTTTATTTCTCCATCGAATCTGAATGAGATCCTTGCTGGGTAGAGTAATCTTGGTTGTAGGATTTTCCCCTTCATCAATTTAAATATGTCCTGCCACTCCCTTCTGGCTTGCAGAGTTTCTGCTGACCCCACATCCATTTCTGCTTCCTGTCATATCTCCAGGACTTGGCACAGTGCCTGGTCCCACCTAGATGTTCAGTTAACTTGTTTAGCGGTAAATGGATTGAGCAGATGGATAGAAGGAATGAAACTGTCACTCTGCTGAGTAATGTGATTCCATGGCTGTAGTTGCTGGTAATCAGGTCTATCATTTTCACCCTGAGAAATTTCACCCAGCTGCGCTTCTGACAACATGTCAGACTAGGGTCTTGCAGATTCTCCAAACACATGTACCTGCACAATGGACATGATGGAGAAGATATTGAATGATAATGATGTAATAGTTTTAATAGTGTTAGCTAATACTTATGACTACTTATGTGCCAGGCACCCTATTAACTCAGTTAGACCACACCATTTACCCTATTTTGCAGATGGGGAAACTGAGTTATAATGAGGTGTAGTAGGCAGAATATTGGCTCCCCAAAGAGATCTACATCTGGGTCCCTGGCACCTGGGCCTATGTTAGGTTACATGGCAAAGGGGAATTAAGGTTTCAGATGGAATAAGTTTGCTAATCAGCTGACCTTAAGACAGATTACCCTGAATTATCCTTATGAGTCCAGTGTAATCATAAAAGTTAGAAGAGGGCACAAGAAGAGAAACCAGAGAAATGGCAGTGTGAGGAATCATTGAGACTCCAGGTAGCACAACACTGCTAGCTCGAAGCTAGAGATGGGGCCACAAGCCAGGATAGCCGGTGGCCTCTGGAAACTACAAAAGACAAGGGGACAGATTCTCCCCTGGAACTCCAGAAAGGAACACAGCCTGCAGACACCTTGATTTTAGCCCCATGAGACCCATTTTGGACTTCTGATCTACAGAACTATGAGATAATGTGTTTTTTTAAGCCATGTGGTAATTTGCTGCAGCAGCCAAAACAAAACAAACAAACAAACAAAAACCACAAGAGGCAAAATGACTTGTTCCAGGTCACACAGCTTAAAAGGAGTAGAGCTAAAATTCAAATCTCACTCCAAAGCCAATTTTATTGACCATATTCCATACTGTGCCTCAGTAAATTAGGAGTCCATCACCTTAAGTACTTGGCCACCTCACCTTACGTTGAAAGGTGAGTCAATGCTCAAAGAAGAATGAGAAAATCCCCAAGTGCCAGAAACAAAGATAAATCTCAAACACAGGGACAAACAGATGCCTGGCAGGTAGCATAGAGAGAAATAAATGATAGAAAGCAAAGATTAGGAGTTGTAGCAGATAAAATGACAAATCTGCTGCTTCTATGACTGGATCTTTGATATCCCAATATCACCAAGGAGCATTAGCTTCTATACACCCTATAAGTCCTGGTTCTAGATGTGGGTTTAGAGAACCACGTGGAAGCAAGTGCAGTACTGCTAGGGAGGTAGGTATAATGAGAGAGAGAGAGAGACCAAAACAAATCTGAAAATCAAAATTCCAAAACATTTTAGGAAATCTAGTGTTACATACAATCTTAAACAAAAATGATTAAAAGACAATAGTTTAAACAAAAACATTTAGATTAATATGATTAAGATGTTCAAGAAAATAAATGAAGGCATAACTTCCATTAGAGATACACACAAAGTTTTGAAACAAAGACAGGCAGAAATGGAATAAAAACAGATAATTATGAAAAAAATCACAAAAAGAAAGCTTTGAAATGAAAAATAAGGTAACTAACATAAAAAGCCAAAAAATAAAAGAGGTGTGAACTCTTTTCACAACCCTTTCACAGCTCCCCCCAGAAGGCAACATAGAAAAATAAAAACATAAAACCTATCAACTGCAAGTAAGAACCTTTGAAGACACTGACACCCAACTAATGGCAGTTCTAGCAGAAGAGAAGAAATGTCAGAGCAACAATTATTTGAAGAAATGCTTGCTGAGAATTTTCCTTAATTAAAGACGTGACTTCTTAGGTTAAAAACAAACTCCACATGACCAGCAGAACACATGAAACAAATCTACACCTACATGCATTATTGTGAACCTAAGAACAAGGCAACAAGCCAGTCTTAAGACACCAGATTACCTGCA
Source organism: Grampus griseus (assembly GCF_964374135.1). Taxonomy (NCBI): domain Eukaryota; kingdom Metazoa; phylum Chordata; class Mammalia; order Artiodactyla; family Delphinidae; genus Grampus; species Grampus griseus. Next base: position 4,422,973 of record NC_139001.1, read on the forward strand.
AAGAAGCAACTGGGAGATCAGACATCTCCTTGGCAAAAATAGACACCAGAAGAAAGTGAGAGTATATCTGCAAAGTGCTGAGGAAAAATAACCGTCTACCTAAAATTTGTATCCAGCTAAACTAACATCCAAGAGATCAGAAAAAATAAATGTACTTTAAGACACACAAAGACTGAGATAGTGTCCTACTCACACACTTCAGACTGCAGTTTGGAAATATCAAATAAAATTGAAGATGCTCATGACCTACAACCAGGAGTTCTATTTCTGTGTATATGCCCCAGGGAAGTTTTCTCATTTGTGTATAAGGAGATATAAAAGCTGTGGATTTCAACATGGTTCATAATAACAAAATATTGGAAATGACCTATATGTCCGTTAATGGGAGAATTGAGAAGTAAGTTGTAGCATAGTCATTTAATGAAATAATATAACCACAGAGCTTGTAAACCAAAGTGTTTCTCAGATTTCAAATAAATGTGGAAGTTGAGAAAAGTGTCATCACAGGGCCAGCTGCAATCATTAAGTGCTTTGGGGTATTTTGGCTCCAGTATTTCTGCCATGTTTTTAACAGTATCCCTCAGTCCAGCTGCTGGTGGCCTTGTCTGAACCATAGGGAGCCATTCACGTTACCAAGAAAACCCACACCTTCAGGATAGAGCAAGCTTCCCAGGAAGTCAGGTGACTTAGCTGGGAAGGGTCGTTGGTTAGATCTGGCCAGTGATCCTCCTTAACCGTTAACTCCTTGAGATAGAAGTTTCAAATTGTGTAGAAATACAGGTTGGTAAACCCACGTAGAAAGAATTTGTATTGAGCATACATTAAATGCCCAACGTTTAACGGCTGCTTGCCCCTTTCCGTTCAGTGAGCTTTTCTTTATTTTTAAGGGCATACTAGTGAATTCACATCATTTTGATATTTTCCTGAACGTCTGTTCGATTTCAGGACTGGTACGCCAAGACCCCTATGAGTAAAAAGCGAGCCTTGGCATTAACAGGAGATAGCAAAGAAAACGAAAAGGACAAAGGAAAAGAGAAGGAGAAGAAAGGGATAAAGGAGAAAAAGAAAAAATAATGCCTCTCTGAGGAGCCAGAGATGGAGGTGGGCCCGACTCTCCAGGGGGGAGACTGACCATTGCCTGTGTGAAGTCCCACACTGATGCCCGACGTCCACCAGCCCTGCCCTCGCTCAGTTAGATCTTCGTAGGCTGACCACCAAGTTAGTTGTGCATAACAAGTGTTTCTAGAGCTTGTAATTATTTCTTAATCTATATTAAAGTTTGTATATAAGCAAAACTCACTCTTCACACACTCCACAATCTATCCCAGTTGGACACTTCATCTCGTCGGTACTAGTTGCTAAATTTAAATTTTGATACTTAGAAAATACCCTAATCTGACAACTAGTAAATTCAGTCAGTCATTGGTGCTACTAGCTTTTTATTAATAATCTTGCACATATCTTAATAAATTAATTCTTTGCTCTATTCATGTATTCTATATAAGGGAATAGAAACTTTTTCTTGGACTGACTCAGTAATTTGGTTGCTGGAGCTAAAAAAGATCTTTTAAATTAACGCTTTCAATCTTCTGACTTTGAAGATGGGGAAACTAAGGCCCAGGGCCACACAGCTAATATTTGGAACATTGGGACTATGTCATTGCCTCTTAGTTCCCGGGTTCCTGCTCTTGGGAAACACTGGAGCAGCGGCAGGCCAATGGCTAGATGAAAACTACGACCCCAAATGGGGTAAAAATAGGAGAAGAGAAACTCTAAATAAAGAAGTAAGAAATTCTAAGAAAGAAAAAGATTAAAGAATAGAAAGGTGAGGGTCAAAAGATAAATTTCAATTTTGTAAGAATCTGAAAGGTTACTTGGCGGCATATTGTAAGTAACCCGCTTCTAAATTGTGGTGAGAACACAATCAAAGGAAGGAGACAAATTGAGGTGCGATAAATTCACTGGAATTTAATTCAAATTAACTACTGCGCAGTTTTTGGTTACACCACAGAAAGTTCTACAATCTCCTAGTCCATAGACCAAGCTAGATCTCTAGGCTTTCCTGGGATTTTCAGCGGGTTAGACCTTTTTTTTTTTTTTTTTTTTTTTTTTGCGGTACGTAGGCCTCTCACTGTTGTGGCCTCTCCCGTTGCAGAGCACAGGCTCCGGACGCGCAGGCTCCGGACGCGCAGGCTCAGCGGCCATGGCTCACGGGCCCAGCCACTCCGCGGCATGTGGGATCTTCCCGGACCAGGGCACAAACCCGTGTCCCCTGCATCGGCAGGCGGACTCTCAACCACTGTGCCACCAGGGAAGCCCAGCGGGTTAGATCTTTAATGCCCAAAACTACCAGTGGTTCCCAGCTGTCTTCTGGCCACCAGCACATACCCCTCAGCCTGTGTCTGTACAGGACATAAACACAAATTAGGACAGAAAGAGACAGCCCCAGGCTCCCGAGTTCTGCATGTGCTCTGTACAGACTGGAAAGCCATCCCTCAGAGTCTGTCTTCTTGAACAAACTCCACCTTCCCGGTGCCCCGCCGTAGATTTGCCTTCTCATACCAAAGGAACCCCAATTTCTGCAGACGGTCTGCCTGCCCTCCCCTTACCCACCCCAGACTGTGTCTGGCCAAGGCTCAAAGTGGCCTGAGGGGTGGGCGGACTCCCCATCCTAAGCTCAGAGAGCAGTGAAATGTTCGTCTCTCCAGGGTGGCCCACGGAGACCCCTTCTTTCACATGTCATGGGAGCAGACTCTTGGTTTTGACCCAAGATGAGAGCTCCAGGGCTCTAGGGTTTGGTGTTCATTGCAAAATAATAGGATCTGGATTGTAAAGCAATGAAAATCATGACTGTAAAGGAACAAGCGTTATGAAAATGTTAATGGTGGACAAGACCTTTTAACTTGGTCTGACTGTGATAAACAAGCACACTTTTCAGAACTCATACAAACCTGCGTAGGTAGAGCTTACTCAACAATCACTAATTAATTTATAAAAAATGAGACAGGGCTTCCCTGGTGGCGCAGTGGTTGAGAATCTGCCTGTCAATGCAGGGGACACGGGTTCGAGCCCTGGTCTGGGAAGATCCCACATGCCACGGAGCAACTAGGCCCGTGAGCCACAACTACTAAGCCTGCGCGTCTGGAGCTTGTGCTCCGCAACAAGAGAGGCCGCGACGGTGAGAGGCCCGCGCACCGCGATGAGGAGTGGCCCCCGCTCTCCGAAACTGGAGAAAGCCCTCACACAGAAACGAAGACCCAACACAGCCAAAAATAAATAAATAAAATTTAAAAAAAAAAAAAAAAAAAAAAAAAAAAAAAAAAAAAAAAATGAGACAGACCCACAAACATAGAAAACAAACGTATGGTTACCAAAGGGGGAGGTGGGAGGATGTTAGGAGTTTGGGATTAACAGATACACACTGCTGTAGCTGTGGCACAGGGAACTGACTGAATTCAGTATCTTGTAATAACCCGTAATGGACAAGAATCTGAAAAAGAGTATATATATATCTCCGAATCACTTCACTGTTCACCTGAAACTAACACAGCATTGTAAATCAAGTATACGTCAATAGAAAATTTAAAAATTTAAATGGCCACATGTGGCTAGAGTGCCTAGCATACTGAACAGTGCAGCTCTGGAGTAATTTTGAGTCTTAAAAATTGGCAAAGATCGTCTAAATATCGTCCCTATGGGCTCACTCTCTCATAGCACATTCACACTGAGACGTGATCTCCACGGGCCCCTCTGTTTTCTCCCAAACTGTGACTCCCTGCCCTTTCCAGTGCTAGGTTTTCACTCTGTTCCACGTGGCTCCCATCAGCCAGCCCCACCTGGTTACCAAGAACCACTATGTCCTCCCACCCCAGCCGGCTTTGCCCAGCTCACAGGTGCCCTCAACTCTGCACAGAGTGGGCCCCCTTGTAGGTCACTGCAGACTGCACAAGAGCCTGACAAGCTATAGCCCAGCGCTTGGCGGTATTTGTACCATGGCGTCCTGCTCTGTGTGTGTGCCAGGGGATGGGTAGATTCCTGCACGTGTACTCACAAAAATATATTTCACTTTTTTTATACAAGTGGTAACATAGCATATATATTGTTCCACCCCCTTGCTCTTTTCACTTAATTATATACCTTGGGTATTGGTTCATATCAGCACACACAGATTGGCCTCATTTTATATTAGCTACGTAATACCCACTTGGTGGATATAGCATAATTCATCTGACCAGTCCACTCTTGGTCAGACATTTAGATTGTGTCCACCCTTTGCTATCCCATCAGTGCTACAATGAATACCTTTATACATTCTTCTGTGTGGACGTGTACAGGAGAAAGATCTGTAGGATAAATTCCTAAAAAACAAGTTATGGCAACGGAATGCTATGCAGTCATTAAAAAGGATGAAATAATGCCATTTACAGCAACATGGACTACTAACTACAGATTATCATACTAAGTGAAGTAAGTCAGAAAGACAAATATCACATGTTATCACTTACATGTGGAATCTAAAATATGACACAAATGAACTTATCTATGAAACAGAAACAGACCCACAGACATAGAGAACAGACTTGTGGTTGCCAAGGGGGAGGGGGGGAGAGGTATGGGGTGGGAGGCTGGGGTTAGCAGATGCAAACTATTATATATAGGATGGATAGACAACAAGGTCCTATTGTATAGCACAGGGAACTATACTCAATATCCTGTGATAAATCACTTTGCTGTACAGCAAAAATTAACACAACATTGTAAATCAACTATACTTCAATAAAAATAGAGGAAGTTATTGGGTCAGATTGGCCATGCACTTTTATTTTTTAGTTTTTTTAAGATTATAATGCTGTTGGGACAAGTTCCTTTACTTATTTTTTTTAATATTTATTTATTTGGTTGTGCTGGGTCTTAGTTGTGCCAGCCGGGCTCTTCAGTTGCTGCTCATGGGCTCCTGAGTTGTGGCATGTGAACTCTTAGTTGCGGCATGCATGTGTGATCTAGTTCCCTGACCAGGGATGGAACCTGAGCCCCCTGCATTGGGAGCACGGAGTCTTATCCACTGCGCCACCAGGGAAGTCCCTAGCTGTGCATTTTTAATTTGGGTCACCCTTGCCAGGACACCAGGCGCTCACCCACCCATCCTGCAGGAGGATGCTCATGACGTCATCATCCACTGGGCAGCTCATCAGACTACGAGCCTGTCATCAATCCATGTCTAAAATCCAAGGTCCCCCTGGGAAAGCGATGCAGCCATGTGCTACAACTCCCATTCTTATCTGACGCAGAGACAGGAGACGTGACAGCCCTGATGGGAGGAAAGCAAATAAGAGAGTGTGTGGGGTGGAAGGGCAGAGGGACTGGGGGAAAGAAAGGGGAACAGACCCTTCCTGGGAGTTCTGCTGGGGCCTGAGCTGTTCCAGGGTCATTATGTGACAATTAGCTCCTCTGGAGTGTGTTCTGAAATGAAGGGGACAGTAATTAATGTCATTAACCCTCATTAAGGAGCATCTATGGAATGCAATCTGATTAAAGTGGAATTAAAGCTCTCGGTGGCTCTGCCCTCTGCCTGCCCTGAGGAACCAGCAGGTTCCAGGTCCAGAACCACGGCATTCCTTCGAAGATGTTCTTGAGACCATCCGGGCTTAAACAAACACCTCCATCCAGAACTAGCAAGTTTAAGACCCCTAACGCTGAGGAAGCTACTTTTTTTTTTTTTTTTGTGGTACGTGGGCCTCTCACTGTTGTGGCCTCTCCCGTTGCAGAGCACAGGCTCCGGACGCGCAGGCTCAGCGGCCATGGCTCACGGGCCCAGCCGCTCCGCGGCACGTGGGATCTTCCCGGACCGGGGCACGAACCCGCGTCCCCTGCATCGGCAGGCGGACTCTCAGCCACTGCGCCACCAGGGAAGCCCTGAGGAAGCTACTTTTGAGGCTCTTCCTAACCCTCCATTCATGTGTGATATGAAGACAGTGGTCGGTGTCACAGGGCTGTTTCAAAGAGCGACATGATTTTCAGCCACTAAAGACATTGTGGGACCCAAACAACTGAGAGAAGTGGCTTCTGATGTCCTCGCAGGTCTGAAGATTTTAATTTAAGAGAGGCATGGATGATGCTAACGAAAGCAGAGGAACCACGAAAGACCAGTGGGCTTGAAACCAAGCTGGCAGCTACCTCAACAGTGAGGTTTGGAAAATCAAAGGGAGCTTGACCCAAAATACGTGTCTCCAAGCACCTGTGATCCCCACCAGTAGACTCACTCATTCGCCAATGCATGGTCCCCTTAACCACCCCGGGTCACTAGAAGTCACGGCTGCAGCATCGCAGCGGTGTGGGGTTCACTCTCCAAGTCTTTTATTGAGCGCCTTCTACGTGCCAGACACCGAGATGCCCAGGGGAGCTGCTTTGCAGTCTAGTGGGGGAAGGGACATCCATGAAACGGCTGTGCAATGAATGTGTGTGTCCAGATCTGCACAAGGGGTGTAAGTACTGGGCACCCGACCTTGTCTAAGGGATCTGGCTTACGGCCGCCTGGCCTCATCCCTGCAGGAACGTTTTCCGGATGGAGAAGCTGAGACTCCATGAGCACCTGGCAGGTCTGATTCCTTTCCTCCTCAAACCGTCCACACTTAGTGCCCATATAACTACCTAAGACGGTGTATTTCGGGCCCCCAGCACATGGGATGTACTCAGTACGGGTTTATTGCCTCATACACATTCTGCAATGCACTTTTCATATGGGGCTTTGGGAGGCAAACGGGAGCCCAGGAGTCGGCCTCCAGGAGTTTTGGCCTCTACCCCCGACTCCCCTACCCCACGCACTGGACTGTAGTGGGATGACTCTCTCTTCACCCCAGCTCACCCAGTTCCTCCACGTGGCAGACAGACACAGTACCTTGCTCTTCCATTTGGCCTAGGGATTAAGCATCTTAGCAATTTGGTCTCTGCAGTCAATTCTAGTGGTTTAGAGCAAAGGCCTTGCCTGGCCCAAGCCCAGGCAGGCAGTTGGTCTCCACCCTGCGGGGCTGCTGGGAATAGTGGCCCCAGCTATGACCCGTGCACCCAGCACAGCGGCCGACACCAAGTGAGGTCTCCGTGAGCACCGCTCGCTGTTCCATGACCACAGATCTTGCGCTACAGGGGAGATGACAACACAGCGCTGCAATGAAGGTGGGGTGAGGGAGGGGAGGAGGGACACGCCTGCATCCCCAGGGCCAGGGTGCACAGTCCTGTGGGAAGCCCGGAGGCTCTCTGCCGGGTCCCCCCTCACCCTCCATCCCCAACCATTTCACTTGGCTCTGTTTCCCTTGTTGAGGGCCAGTTTGGGGGTCTGGTAGACCTCCGTCACCCCTCTGGGATACCCCTGCTCCCTCTCTAGAGCCCTTGGGTGGCCTCACTCCGACCCGTCCTCAGGCCTCTCCCCACCTGTCTGGAGGGAGGTCAGCCAGTGTCTGGGAGGAGGGCCGTGGCTTCTTGGAAAGCACCATAGGCTGAGCTGGGCTGGGTCCAAATACACAAATGAGCTGGGTGACCTCGGGCCAGCCCAGCCACACATACACACACACACACCACATATTCACACTGCACACAGAAACACACATGCCCCACACACACACATGCCCACACACATAAACACACCAAGAGACATATAAACACACATGCACAGATACGCACATAAACAGCCCACACTTATAAACACATACACATGCACGTGTTCACATGCATACACGCATGTACACAATGCTATACACGCGTGTTAACATGCATTCACATGCGTACATGCATGTACACGTGTGCTATATGCACATCCCCCTCCCGCAGCCCCCATTTCCTCAGCAGGGCTGATGGCAGATGCCCGTGACCCTCGCATCCCTGAGCCTCAGGCCTCCCCCCAGGGGAGGAGTGGGCACTGGGGAGCAGCAAATTGGGGAGATGTCCCCACCGGTGCTACTGGGCTCGGAGCTCTGTGTTTACCGTCTACACTGAGCGAGTGTTTCGTGAAAACATCCGCTTCCTGCTCCTCGAGGGAGGGAGTCGCGGAGACCCCAGCTGCGGCAGGAAAGGCTGACGTGGACGCCCACGGCTCCCGGCTGCACGTGGAGCAGGTAGGGCAGGAGGGTGGCCCAGGAGAGCCTGCAAGTGCATCCACGGCAAACCGAAAGCAGACTCCCTACTCCCCAGGTGGGGTCAGAGAGGTCAGCAGTCCTCCCAGCGTCACAAAGCGCTGCTCGCCGACACCACCAGACCACACACTCAACTCGGAGGAGGGAAGCTGAACGCAGGGTGATGTGGGGCCCATCCTGGGGGCCCCCAGGGAGCCATGTTTGTTTCCTCGTCTATAAAAGACCTGGGGTGAACCCCATAAGGATCCTTCTAGCTCTGAGTTCCTATTGCCCGTAGGACAGAAGCATTCCAGAGATGAGGGATCTGTAAGCTTAATCCACGACAGTCATCAGGGTCATTTGTGATAAGAGGACCGTGACCAGGTTCACCCCGCCTCCTAAACAATTGGGATCCAGACACATTCTTGAGAAAGCACCCCAAATATCACAGGGCAGAGTCCTCTACCTGCAGCTGAATGTTCAACACCACACAGCAAATGGAGCAAAGCGCCGAGGGTTTTATCCCGAGAGAAGCAGACCCCGTGCTGATGAAGAAAGTAAACAGCTAGAGGTCAGAGCCGGCGTGCTCTCGCTCCGCACGTGATCCTCCGAGCATCCTGGCTTATTTTATGTCCCAGAGCGACAGCTTTAGGGCTGGGGCCCTATCTGGTCAGAGGTGGCCCTCATCTTGGAGAGCAGGGGCAACTTTCATCCTTGACCGTTGGCGTCTGACGATGTCTTACTCAGGCTGCGTCAGCACCGCTCAGGTGGCCCCGTGGGGTGTTCGGCTGCTTCTGCATCCTCCAGACACCAGCCGAGCATCTTGCTGGCCCCGCTTCGGGGTCAACTCCATCTCCAACAGTAGTGCCCACCCTGCCCCTCTGTCCTCCTGCCTTGTTTCATGTTGTGTTGACCACGATTTATTTACCACCACCCGACATGGTAGACATCCGTCTGTTTTCCATCCTCCCCCAAGCTGCACTAGAACATACAGTCCACCAGAGGAGCAAAGTGAGAGGCTGGATGAATCCAGGGAGAAGTCCTCCCTCACCTTCAAGTGGACTCGGAACGGCCGAGAAGCTTCTATTGTGCGAAGCCCCTGAGAGCTTATCGGGGTGGAGGAGAGCAGAGAGGACCAGTGGAAAGGTTTTAGGGGCCAGGCCTGCAACAGTGTACACATCAGGTCTATTTCCTTGGTCACTATGCAATCACACGGCCACGCTCAAGAGCAGGAGAGGGGGAGAAATATAGGAAAGCTGTATGCCCAGCCTCTACCACAAATGGAAACATGATAAATTACCTCCAGTTTTTAAATTGTGGACTCAAGTGTATGAATTCAAGAACGTTTGCTACTTCCAAGCAAAAACACTAAAGATAAATGAGTATTCCCTTCTGGACAATCCCATTAATTGCTCTCTGACTACCTGAAATTTCATTTAGAGAGTCGTTCTTTTGAAAGAAAACTTTCCAATAGTCTTTTATCAAAATGTGAATATCCATAAGAGGGAATGTGCATTTGTGTTTTTATTGAGTTATGACACAAGTAGGACAAAGGCACAGTCCAGGATATGAAGGAGAGGTGTTGTCAACCCCTTAGAAGCCCACTTGCATAGATGTACGTTGACAGATGAATGGATAAAGATGTGGTATTATATACAATGCAATATTACTCAGTTACAAAAAGAAGGAAATAGGGCTTCCCTGGTGGCGCAGTGGTTAAGAATCCACCTGCCAATGCAGGAGACACGGGTTCGAGCCCCAGTCCAGGAAGATCCCACGTGCCGCGGAGCAACTAAGCCCGTGCCCCACAACTACTGAGCCTGTGTCCTAGAGCCTTCAAGCCACAGCTACTGAAGCCCGCGCACTTAAAGCCCGTGCTCTGCAACAACGGAAGCCACTGCAATGAGAAGCCCGTGCACAGCAACGAAGACCCAACGCAGCCATAAATAAATAAATAAATTTTTTTAAAAAAAGAAGGAAATAATGCCATTTGCAGCAACATGGATGGACCTAGAGATTGTCATACTAAGTGAAGTAAGCCAGACAGAGAAAGACAAATACCATATGATACCGCTTACATGTGGAATCGTAAAAAAAAAAAAAAAAAAGACAGATGAACTTCTTTACAAAACAGAAAGAGTCTCAGACATAGGAAACAAACGTATGGTCACCAAAGGGGAAAGGGGTGGAGAGGGATAAATTAGGAGTTTGGGATTAACATATACACACAACTGTATATAAAATAGATAAACAGCAAGGACCTGCTGTATAGCACAGGGAATTCTACTCGATGTTTTGTAATAACCTATAAGGGAAAAGAATCTGAAAAAGAATATATATAAAAATAACTCAATTATATATATATATATATGTATATAAATGACTGAATCACTGTACTGTACACCTGAAACTAACATGACACTGCAGATCAACTACGCTTCAATAAAAATAGATCAATAAATATTTTAAACAAAGAAGCCCACTTGTAGCTCTTCTGCACTGGGTGTGGTGCACACGGGCCACGTCCAATGCCATCCACCCAGTGAGATGTGGTGCTTTCCCCACCAGCCAGGCTCCCATGTTTATGGGACTCAGCAGTGGGGAGGTCTCACTGGGTGGTACCCTAGCTGGGCTGGGCCTGAACAGAAGCTGATGCCACCCAGAAACCTCAGTCTCCCCGTGGCACACGCGGGGCTGCCATGCTCGGAGCCCAGACTTACACCCAGTCCTGGGGGCTCCCACAGCTCACTGAACACAGCACGTTACCCCCCGTGACCATCGTGCTTGACTCAAACAGCCAGAGCAGGGATGACATCCTCCCTCCTGAAAGATCATTTTACTCCAAGCGGAAACTCTGATTCTGCCTCAGCAAATTTCCCAATTTGCGAGAATTCTACAACTGACAGATGAGCTGATGGGGAACGTTACCTTTATATAAAACAGTGAGCCACAGACTTCAAAGGGTTCTCGAAGGTAAATTTAATTACATCCTCCCCAACAAGACATCCAAAATACCCTCGCTTAGCTTTTGTGCGTGTACTTATACCAAGCACAATGCCCACGTCCTGTGACATTAGTATTTCTCTTAACATCATTGAAAATAGGAGTCCTTTGGAACTGGTTGGAGCAAATTATAATGCCCCTAGCCAGGGCCTTTTGTTACACAGCTCTTCAAAGGGGGTGCCTGCCTGGCCCTCTGAAAGCTGTCGGACCACTGGAGTTCGTTTGAGAACCCTCTACCCCAAGTTGGTCTTGCAAATTATTTCTGCCCTATGCAGAGAGTCTTTTTACTTTCCTCATGGCATCAAGTGACTTTGAATCTTGCATAATACGTACTCACACATACACGAGGAAGGGATTATTGTGTTGCCAGGATTAAATCACGCTTATGATAATGAGCTGATAAGATCTGGAGTGACAGAGGTTTTGTGTTTGTCCCTGGAGCACGGTGGTGCTGTGTCCAGTGAGGGAAGAGCTGCAGGGCTGTCTAGGCTCAGTCCGCACCTACAGACTGGCCTGCGCCATCCTTCAAATGCTCCAGATCTGGATTGGGGCTACATTTGACCTTGGTGAAACCCATTCCTGCCTTCTCTCCTGGTCCTGGGAAGGGGAAGAATGATAGGTCAGCTAACACCAAGATGACAACCTGACCACACCAGATTCTACTGATGCTCGTAAGCTTGGTTTCCAAGGCTGGGCACCAAGGGGCTCTCCAGCCCAGATCCTCAGCTCTGTGAGGAAGGTGAGCCCAGCCTCTCTCCCACCAATATGGAATCAAACTGGGACAGTCACCCATGCATGGATGGCAGCAGGGAGCTCACTGCCCCTGCAGAGACTGGCATCACTTCTCCAGTGGCCAAGGACATCCAATGCTCTCTGTGCAAAGCCAGCACAGACTAGCCAGTCAGTTGACTCAAGGCCTTTGTCCTTGACGAGAATGGAAACTTCTCCTGTTCCTCAAGGAGCACGTTGAGAGTTTGATGAAGAGCTGGACCCGTCAGGCACTTGCCCAGGGTTCCAGTTGAAAGGGACACCAGAACAACCCTGGGACCACAGTGCCCTCAAGTGGATATTCGCAAGCACCGCTCTTGGTCAGTTCCAGGTTGGGAGCGTGCTCTGTGACATCGGGAATCTTATTCTAAATGTAAAGATGGCGATAAGTCATTTTATGAATAAGTACCTTTGTTTACTCATAGAATATAAGCTATTCTACCATCTCCAGTAAGTAAATGTACAAATATTTAAAGAATGCCCATTTTTTGTCTGCTTGGGGGGTCTCCACACCTCCGCTTGTCCCTGACATCTCACCCATTCTGCATATGCTCACAGGCAATGTCCATCACAGGGTTGTCCCTTCCTTGGGACCATGGAACATTTGGGGGATGGACAAGTACATGTCGAAAAGGGAAGAAAGAGTGACCATGCGTGAGAAGAGACACTTAGTGAACAGGCAATTCCTTTAGTCCTATTCTGTACAAGGCACAGGCATCTATCAACCTTGTGATGCAGGTGGTTCTCAAGTGTGAGCTGACTGAGCACTGCATGGACTTGGACTCGAGGTGGATCCTGGCCACCGGGGGAAACTTGGAGCACAGAGTTGCTGTGGCCTCAGCTGACTGTGCCTGGTCCTGTGGTCCCAGCCAAGCCCTCGCCTGTCTGATAGGAAACAGTACAAGTAAGATTCTGGAGTCCTCCTTGTGTGTTTCACCTGGTCATCAGTCACTAACTTCTACTGGATCCTTATCACTGGCTAGGATCTGCCGGGGAAGCCCATGACTTTGCCTTAAAAGATGGATCCTGAAGGGCTTCCCTGGTGGCGCAGTGGTTGAGAGTCCACCTGCCGATGCAGGGGATACGGGTTCGTGCCCCAGTCCGGGAGGATCCCACATGCCGCGGAGCGGCTGGGCCCATGAGCCATGGCTGCTGAGCCTGCGCATCCGGAGCCTGTGCTCCGCAACAGGAGAGGCCACAACAGTGAGAGGCCGGTGTACCACAAAAAAAAAAAAAAGATGTATCCTGAAGACTGCTGCCGGCCGTCCACCCTGAAGCTGAATAGCATATTCTTAATCTCAGCAGTATTAGCATCAGCTGACCACAGCTGACCATCTGGGCCATAACAGTCATGCCACAACAAATGTCATCTCACACAGAGCTTTGCTCAGTGCCTCATCTATTTCTGCTTGATAGATTCTCAAAAGTGGCCCAGCTCGGTCAAAGTTTCATCTACACAAAAAGCAGAAAGTAGAGGGGAGTGAAAATCATAGACTACAGGGCCATGGCCTCCTGCCAGCCCTCCAGGGGTGAGGTCCCAGCCGGGGTCATGGAAACCCCCAGCAGAGGATGCCTGTCAACCATTTCTGTCATCATAGAAACTGGCCAAAGGCAGATGTGAGTAAGGTTGGGAGAGCCAGCCCTCATCGGACACATTCCCAGAATCATTTGCATCTGTAGATGCCTTCAGAGGGGCCCCAGTGCTGCCATGGTTCCACCCTCTCTGGGGTCACTTGCCAACGGGAAAGCAAGCAGGCCATGACACCTGTGCTGCCGTGTGTTGAAAAGATCCAGCGCCTCCTGCCACACCAGACACAAAAGGAAAGAGAAAGGGGCAAGGAAGCCACTGTCAGGAAAGTGTTGAAATAAACTCCAAATACCTTGAGAGCAGAGCAGGAAAAGTGCCTCAGTCAGATTCCCATTTCTGCACTCACTGGCAGATAGACATCTCTGGAAAGCGGCTCCCTAGAAGATTGCTGCCGGGAGCTGGGCGTGTGTGCACACCTTAACCCTGCTTGTGATGGTCGCAGAGGATAGCACTGTGTGTGGGATTGCTGGCAAACATCTGAATTTGCATCAAAATGAGGCAATGGGTGGGGGACATGGGAAATGGGGAGCTGCTAATCAATGGATGTAAATTTCAGTGAAGCAACATGGATAAGCTCTAGAGATGTGGTGCACAGCACTGTAACTATAGTCAACAAGGCTATATTGTGTGCTTTAAAAAGGTAGATCTCATGTTAAGTGTTCTTTCAAAAATGAAACAAATTTTTTTCAAAAATGAAGTGACGGGGAGAGGAGCTTCAGACTACGAGGGATAGAAAGTCACCGTCTTGACACTGCACTTACAAATATGCTCTAAGGGCTTCCCTGGTGGCGCAGTGGTTGAGAGTCCGCCTGCCGATGCAGGGGACCCGGGTTCGTGCCCCGGTCCGGGAGGATCCCACATGCCACGGAGTGGCTGGGCCCGTGAGCCATGGCCGCTGGGCCTGCGCGTCCGGAGCCTGTGCTCCGCAATGGGAGAGGCCATAGCAGTGAGAGGCCCGCGTACTGCAAAAAATATATATATATATATGCTCTAAAAGAGCATTTTAGCAAGAGTCCCTCAAAAAGAAATGGAGCGTGCTGTACAGGGCAGCCGGCTTGAGGGTCAGAGACCTGCATTAACCAGCCTCTACCTGTGCCCCCTCCTACCTCCTGGGAGGTGCTCTACCCTCCCACGTGCTCTTATGACTGGTGACCTCAGGATGCAGAGGAGATGCTTGAGACGGGAGCTCTATAGGGGCTACGCCCACACTAGACACAGGAGAAACAAATCTTTAGCACAGAGAATCCAGGAATGGATGAATCCCTCTAAATGTCGCCCCTAGAGTCCAAGCACACTAAGGGACGGTCCTGCTTCAAGTGGGCAGCCCTGCATGCACAAGGTGAGGAGAGGACAAGACCCACCTTTGAGGACAAACAGCTCTGACGGTCAAGTGCAGACTCCACTGCAAGCTCACTCCCCCATCCCCCTTAAGGATGCCCCCACTTTGTCACAGGGGTATGAGTTTTAATGGTGGAAAAAATGGGGTGCAGGATGGGAGGGGTCATGCAGTGAGGAAGGGGACGTAACTTGTCTTCACTTCTCTGATAATTTACACACAGAATAATAGTAGTGAGTCAAAGCTGCAAAGAAGTGTGATATTAACCAGACAGGCTTAACAGTCAAATGGATTTGGACAAAATGCAGAAGAGTGGAAAACTTGCCATCTGCTCTCTCTTCTCTCCTTATCAGAATTGCAGATTCGACAAGCCGTGCCCAAAGCTACATAAATCCGTGTTTGCCCATTATTTTCTGTTCGCCTTGGCCAATTACATTAGAATACGACTACAAACCACCATCGCTGCCATACCAAGATGCACGTACACACACACACACACACACACACACACACACACACACACACACATCTCAGCTGACGTATATAATTGGGAAATGTTCAATCCTAATGACTTCCATTGACGGTGGAGAGAAGAGCTAAGGTCCTTTGAACAGAATGCATTTTTCAAAGCCTTCCTCCCTGTTGCCTTGGTGAATCCCAGTGGAATGGAGATTGTCTTGGTGATAAGAGGAAGCCAAACCAGGAGAATGGAGGAGATGGTATATTGGGGCCAATAAAACCTCCTTGAAAGTTGGTTTCTTGGAGACAAGTTGGGGACACCACGGTGGTTTCACCCAGCTGTCCCGCTGGCATTATTAGGTCAATAAACTCTCCTAAGTTTCTATGAGCCAAATGGCCTCTCTCTCTGAACATTACCCCCAGCCCAGGCCCCGACCTCCGTGAAGGGGAGGGATGCCGCTGTCACGTGGCCACCTCTAGGATGCCTTAGGGCATCTGCAGGTCAATAAAATGTCCTCGGACCCTGCCTGCCAGACCCCATCTGTGCCTGTGTCCCTGGGATTTTAGTGAGAATACAGCTTGTAAGATGGGGAGAAGGTCCACTGTACAAAACAGATGCCTATTAACTAAGAAGACCACCGGGGGAGGAAGGGAAGAAGGAGGGAGCGATGGTGGGTCATCAAGTTGGCCTGAAAGGAAAAAGCATGAAAGATCCAGATTGATCTCACAGAACCCGCCTGGGTACCAGGCAGGCTCCTGGCAGAAGCTCAGTGCAGGTGCTGTCTGTGGACTGTCACCAGCAGCTCAGGTTCCTGCAGTGGCTGCACTGCTGCATCCCTGAACAGCCCCTCTTCATGTTGGATGTGCATTTGAATCTCCCAAGGAGCTTGTTAACATGCAGGTTCCTTATCCATGGGTCAGGATTGTGGTCCAAGATGCTGCATTTCTGACAAGCTCTCAGATGATGCAGATGCAGCTGGTGCCTGAAAACTTCATTAGGAATAGAGCATCTTGGGCTCCACCGCAGACCTAGGGAATCAGAATCTGCAGTTTATCACAACCCCAGGCGACTCAAATGTACATAAATTTTCAGCAGTTTTCTTCTAGACACTACTTACACGCTGGAAATCAGGAAGAAGGCAAGTCAGAGGAAATTGTCCTGAGCACCCATGTTTGGTACACTTGAGCCAACCAAGGGACCGTACAGAGCCATCACCTTTGAGTGTCTGCCGTCAGGGAGCAAATCCACCACACCTGCAGACGCCACCAGACTGAACATGCCAGACAAGGATGGGCAGTTCATTAGGCAGGACTCACGTTGTACACTTTGTCCCAGGGGCCCCTACATGTCATCCATTCACGTGGCCATTTGGCCATTTGTGTCATGGCAATAATGCCCACAATTTTCTCTGATTTTCCAAAGGTAAGAAACCAATGGTTTTTGTGAAAATGTAGATGTACCAAAACATGTTAACACAAAGTTCCAGGAATTAGTCCTTACGGGTCAAAGTCATGTGTGCTTGTGTGAAAATTCAATGAAGTCACTGAAACACAAGTGGAAAATACTTTGGGAGCCTTTGATTTTAGGCCTGGCAGGAAGCAAAGCATTGTTGGCATAAAGGAATAGACATAGAAAAGCATTTCAAGAGTCTTCCCACTGATAGAAAAACCCTAAGTATTATCAGCAAAAGGAGCTTCCTTAAATTAGTAAGAAATGAAAAATAATCTATGCTTTATCCAAAGAAACAAGAAAAAAAAAGTGAGAATAAAGAACACAGAACAGGGAAGAAGACCCCGGCACAAGCTCAGTTTTGTCACCAATGGGTGTGTACAGACCTTTGGCAAAACTCAATCTGCCCAAACCTCAGTTTCTTTGTCCCTAAAACTGGTCACCTGACTAGTCCACAGCTCATTCTCAGGTCTTAAGAATCAAAATTGTCAGAAGTTATGACTTTACATTTTGCTGCTTTTTCTGTGGCTTTCAAAGTAGACATACAAATGCATTTAAAATATCTTTTTAAAAATAAGGAACTGAAAAGACAACCCACAGAATGGAAGGAAATATTCGTATTGGGGTCTTTTCAGTTGGGGTTTATTATCCAAAAAAGCTGCTATGAATATTTTTGTACAGGTTTTTGTGTGAACACAAGTTTTCATTTCTCTGGAATAAATTCCCAGGAGTGAAATTTCTGGGTCTATGAAGATCACGTGTTTGGTTTCATAAGAAATGGTCAAGCTGCTCTCCGGAGGGGCGGTACCACGTGACATCCTCAGCGGCAATGGATGAGGGATCCAGTTTCTCCGCATCCTGGTAAGCATTTGGTGCCGGCACTCTTTTATATTTTAGCCATTCTGATAGGTGTGCAGAGGCATCTGACTGTCATTTGTTTTAAACGTGCATTTCCCCGATGGCTGCTCACGTCGAGCATTTTGTGTGTGCTTATTCGCCATTGGATCTCCTCTTCGGTGAAATATCTCTTCATGTCTTTTGCCCACTTTCCCTCCTTTTAACTAAATTTGATTAACTAAAAAACTCAGGGCTTCCCTGGTGGCGCAGTGGTTGAGAGTCCGCCTGCCGATGCAGGGGATGCGGGTTCGTGCCCCGGTCCGGGAAGATCCCACATGCCGTGGAGCGGCTGGGCCCGTGAGCCATGGCCGCTGAGCCTGCGCGTCCGGAGCCTGCGCTCCGCAACGGGAGAGGCCACAATAGTGAGAGGCCCGCGTAACGCAAAAAAAAAAATAAAATAAAATAAAAAATAAAAGGAAGAGGATTCTGACACAGGCTACAACATGCATAAACCTTGAAGACATTAAGCTAAATGAAACAAGCAAGTCACCAAAGGACAAATTGTGTATGATCCCACTTCTATGAGGTCCCTAGAGGAGTCAAAGTCATAGGGACAGCAAGTGTAAGGGTGGTTGCCAAGGGCTGGGGGAAGGAGAATGGGAAGCTGGTGTTTAATGGGGACAGAGTTTCAGTTTTGGAAGATGAAAAAAGTTCTGGAGAGGATGGTGGTGATGATTGATCAGATGATGTGTATGTACTTGAAGCCACTGAACTATACACTTAGAAATGGTTAAAAGGGCAAATTTCATGTTATGTATATTTTCCCACCCTTTTTTTAAAAAGGAAAAGAAACGATGGGTTCTTTACTTTCAGACACACTTTGATCTCACCCTCCCAGTGACTATCCAGGTCTGTTCAGAAGCAGCCTTGTTTTGATTCCCCAAACCTCCAGGAAAGAACAAAGTGGAACAACCCGGCAACTGGTTCTCATTACCTTAGGAGGCAAAGACTATTCTCCTATCAGCCAGCAGCTGAGTCCAGCTTGATTAGGTCCACTGGCAACACTCCTGTCCCCTTTGGAACAGCAGGAAAAACCAGCTTTGGAGCAGAAATTTAATGAAAATCCAGGTCTTGTTGGCAGAGGAGAGATTTGCTGGTTTTTTCTTATCTTCACCATACTTGGTGGACTCTGCCTTGGGGGATTCTAAGCCTTAACTTTGTTCAGATATCAGAGTCTTCCGAGCTAGAACGGACCCTAAAGATGGTTTACTCCAAGCCCAAATGGACAAGGAGACCCCACATGACAACAGGAAGGGACAGACCCAGGCCACTGCCCTCTGTCCTCCATCCAGCTTTGGACATTTTGTGCTTCGTTTATCACACCGTCTAGACCCCCGGCAAGGTCGTTATTACGATCAAAGAGCCCTGGGAGAAAAATGCCTGACTTCTTACCTGTGTCAGCACGTGAGCTGTCAGCAAATTGATCCACCGTCCTCTGCAGGGAAGAGGGAGAAAGTCCTGACCTCACAAAGGTCATGCCCACGGTCACGGGGTCCTGATACTGTACACTCGGTGCCACGTTGATGCCTCACTGAACGACGTTCAGATAATCAAAATAGGAACATTGACTGCGCCCCTGCCTCGGGGCCACACCGTTCATATATCAATGCACAAGAAAGTGCTGTGTCCCTCCCATCTTGCGGATGAGACAACTAAGGCTCAGAAAAATCAATTAACCCACAAGGCACGTGGCTGGAAGATGCTGACCCAGACCAGCTCCGAAGACTGAGATGGCAAGGGGTGTTGCCCAACCTCAAGATGACTGAATCCCAGGTCCCCGTGGTCCCAGCTCTCGCTGCTATAGCCCTGGTCCTCCTTCACAAGTGGACGTACAGCATCCTGAGGGCTGTGCCCTGTCACCATCATGAAGGTCACTCCTACCAGGGGTTAGCTATAGTTCTGAGCCAGGGTGTGAGTGGACCAGGTGGTAGGTTAGCAGGACGGGCATCTGGCCGCTGCTGCCCCCTGCTGGAGGGCCTGGGTTCAGCAGCCATTTGCTGGGGGGCCCACCCTGGAGAGAAATCCCCTGTGGGCAGTGCTGTGAGTGGCCACTGCTGGGAGGTCACCTCTCCCACTCCTCTCCCCGCCACTGGTCCTCCTCCCGGGGGGAGTGGATGGAGGAACTGTGAGTGGATTTCTCAGCATCCCTAAAACAGCTTCACCAGGGTGGCATGTGCTGGTCCGGGAGCCCTGGACATGAGCCTCTCCTCCAGCCAGGGGAGGATTTCCAACTATACCTCGAGCGGGGAGGGGCCGAGGTTATTCAAAAACAGAGCCAAGGGCTTCCCTGGTGGCGCAGTGGTTGAGAGTCCGCCTGCCGATGCAGGGGACGTGTGTTTGTGCCCCAGTCCAGGAGGATCCCACATGTTGAGGAGCGGCGGGGCCCGTGAGCCATGGCCACTGAGCCTGCGCGTCCGGAGCCTGTGCTCCGCAACGGGAGAGACCACAACAGTGAGAGGCCCGCGTACCGCAAAAAAAAAAAAAAAAAAAATTTCTAGATTTGGAACTAGTTGTGTAGTTGTCTTGTCAACCGTCATATAAAGCCTAGAGAGGAGGGATTATGTGGTTTTTCTGTCTCGACTCTCCAACGTCTTACAGTGTCAGGGAACAGAGAAGGCGTTGAGCGCAGACTTGTTAAACGTGATGACTCTCTATTTCATCCTGACCTCCACGTATGGGGGGTCCCACACTCAGCGGTGACAGACTCCCACTCAAGGAGGGTTACCCTGGCCTGGGTCCCTGCCACTCCAGGCCATCTGGCAAGGTACCATAAGAGTGAGCCCTCTCCTCTTCCCAGGCACGCGTTCCTTTCCCCCCACACCCACCCCAGTGATAGTGTCGTCTGGCTGCTAGGAGAGGTGATGGGATGACCTGTGCACAACGGATTAGCCCCATGGCCCATCGGTCTGAGGGAACATGACACCTCTGCAGAACCACACCTTCTCAAACACCCGGGCTGCTCTTACATGTCTGCTTGAAAACAGCATCCCCTCCTTTCTGTGTTCCTTCTTTTGATTCCTCCCAGCTTTCCCCTGGGGACAGTGAGAACCACCCACAGAGGTTCAGTGGTGGGGCTCATTTCCCTGCCCAGCTGGATGTGGACGTCCACCTCCTTGAGTGTCCTAGATGACCTTGGGTGGTGCCTGGAAATTCTTCTTGGTGACACTGGACTTCCCATTTACGCTATACATGGAGACCAGTGAACCCTTCCAGACTCTACTCCAGCTGGACCCTGCAGGCTAAAGACCTGGGGAGGGCTGAGGGAGCCAGACTAAGAACCAGTCACTGCCTGAGAACACAGTCCACATCCAGGGACGGCAAGCTCCCAGAGAAGGCAGAGAGATAAGATACGTGGGGAACGGCTGCAAGCCCTCGGAACCGTTGAGTAGAAACTACAAATAATTCTGATTGTTGACTTGTGGTTACTTCCCCTCCTCCCTCCTCCCCTCTCACCACCAGCGGAGAGGGAGCTTCGAGCCAGAATACATTTGAATGGCAAAATAATTTATGCTTAATTAGGGTGCTGGATTTAAATTAGAAGTTTCGATGCAGAAGCACATGGATTGTTTAATCGCATTGGTTTGCCACTCATTAGCCACTCTTCTTAGATGTCTGTGACCCTGGCGCCTTCTCCCGATTCCTAGGCACCCCCTTTCTTCTCTATAAACTATGGCAAATTCATCTTCCTAAAATGCCACCCTGGTCATTTCATAAGCTGCCTCCAAAAAACTCGAAGAGTTGGGCATCGATGGCGTTTAAGACCTTGCATGCTCACCATGTCCCCTTCCCACGGCATCACTTCCACCCCTGCTGGCCGGATCCACACAGCTGGTGGTCCCTCCATATCCCTTTGCTCACTCTCTTCTCTACATCTGGGAGGGAACCTTTTTACCTAACAAAATTCTGCCCGTTCCTTAAGACTCAATTCAAAAATCACCTGCCCATGAATTCTCTGGTGACTGCAACAAGAAGTCTTCTCCCCAGCACCACCACGGATGCCCAAGCTGATCGAGTTCCTTATTATATCTTCTTGTCCAGTTGGTCCTGGAACCAGACACCTTGTTCTACAAGCCTTTGTAACCTACAATAGGGGCTCACTAAGACGATTCTTTTGGATTAAGGGTAAATGAAAGACAGGCCCTGTTTCTCCTTAGCCCTTTGTGATAGCTCAGAGAACAGTAAGACGTATGATATGCTCAAAGCACGAAGCTTCCCCTACTGCAGATGCCACGAATTCGCAGGCTCTCGACGCCGTACACAGATTTTCTCTTTGCTCTTAGTCAGCTCCCTCGCCCACCAGCCACACCAGATATTTCTAGTTTTCACTGCTGTGTTCAAGCTCTTTACCCCAATCATCTCTCCCACCTCTCAGCAAATGACTTTGACCCTCATTTCAAAGAAAAGATACCATTAACTCTCCTCCCTTCCTCTTCTGGACCTGGAGACAACCTTACCTCTGTCTTTGGGGCATCTGTGCCTTTCTGCTTCCCTCCAGCATCAGGTGTGCTCCTGCTTCCGCTAGAGGCCGGGGCCCCCAACTCAACCTGGTGACAGCCTGTGTTCTCCATCATTTATTCCACTTTCTGCAGTACTTACAATAGTTCTGTCTCTATAAGCTTTATACTTCGTAGAATATAAACATGTTCGAACCTCTGCCCCCTCACACAATTACAGGCCTATCGCTGGAATGGTTAATTTTATGTGTCAGTTTGACTGGGCCACAGAGTGTTCAGGTATCTGGTTAAAGATTATGTGTAGGTGTGTCTGTGAGGGTGATTCCAGATAAGACTGACATTTGAATTGGAAGACTGAGTAAAGCCAATGCCCTCCCAGTGTGGGTGGGGCTCATCCAATCCACTGAGGATGCAAATAGAACAAGAAGGCAGAGGGAGGGACAATTTGTTCTCCCTGCCTGTCTGGGCTGGGACATTGGTCTTTTCCTTCCCTTGGACTAGAACTTATATCACTGCTTCTCCCGATTCTTGGGCCTTTGGACTCAGGCTGGAGCTCCCCCACTGGCTTGCCTGGGTCTGCAGCTTACAGAGATGATGGGACTTCTCAGCCTCCATAATCATGCAAGCCGATTCCTTACGATAAATCTGGAGAGCTAGTAAAATGACTCAAGTACGCCGTGGCACTGGCCAGGGCGGTCTCAAGCTTCCTTCTCACAAAATAGATGGTTTTTCCTGTGGGTTTTTACCATTTGGAGTCCAGAGCCCAGAGGTCTTTTCCCTTTAACAGGAGACCCCTGTAAGCATTTTGCCTAATTGACTTTGTCTCGGATATATTGGTTCATTTAGTCATTTTATAACTGAGTCTTGCTGACCTGAAAACCATTCTCTCCTTTTTTACATTTTTATGGAAACTATATCTATTATGTGTTTTCTTACAAAAGATGTAGATGCTCGTTATAGAAAAAATATAATGTAGGTAAGTGACCAGAGTAAAATAAAATACATCCTTCAAATCTTTAAATAAATAAATACAGGGTTGGTTTTTTGTTTATTTTGTTGTTGTTGTTTACAAATATTGCATCACAACATACATTCAGCTTTGAAACCAGATTTTCACTTAAAATAAGCTGTAAACAAATTTCCATACCGTTAAATATTCTATCGTCACAGATTTCCGTGGCTCTGTAGACCTCCATTGAATCAATGTACCATAATTTATTCAGCCAGTTCCCTGTTAATTGGATATTTGGGTTTTTGCCAACTTGCCGGGGTTCATCAGGTAGTCCCTCCCAAAGAAAAACCCCACCACAGAAATGGCTGGCAATCCTCCAAATGATAGTTTTTCAGCTTCAACGACTTTTAGATCCAGCATCCACTGAGAACTAGTTCTGACCTTCTCCTCTGCTCCATGGGTCTGCTATTCCCTACACCCGTACCACACCACTGATCATTGTTGCTTTCTACCTTCTAGGGAAATTCCATCTTTTACACATTCCTCAAAGTTTTCTAAACTATTCTCATATATGTATTCTTTATTTTTTTAGGGGGGCGGGTACTCTCTCAGCATAGTTACAAAAGTATCATTTTATTGCAGAAAACTGAGAAAATACAGATTTTTAAAATACTCGTTTAGAGATAACCACTGTTAACGTTTGGAATCCGTCCTTCCAATCTTTCTCCAAGCTTAATTTCATATATGCTTTACCAAAAATAAAATCATGCCATAGCATGCTGCCCTCTGGTAATTGTACATCTGCCAGAAATATATGTAAATACCCCTTTCCCTAAAGTCACCTCAGCACCCAAGCATGCACATTTTTAAAGATTTGTCAATTTAACATCTGGTTTTAATTTGCATTTCTCTGAATACTAGTGAAGTTTAACATCACTTTAAGAGATTTATTGGCATTTTTATTCTTTTTTGTGAGATGGCTATGAATGTCCTTGGCCCCCGTTGCCATTGGAGACTTGGAGTTGTGCTTATTGAACAGTAGGAAGCCCTTTACATGTAAAGGCTCAATCCTCTGGAAGATTTCTCACAAGTGCTCTTACCATTTGTTTTTAGGGCTTTTTTATATTTAGAAGTTTCAAATTGCTTATTTGAGCAAATCTAGATTCTAGAGTCTGTCTTTGTTTTAATATTTAGGGAGCTCTTCTTCAGCCCAAGATAATAAAAACATGTATCTATATTCTTCTTTAGTGGTGATATGATTTTATTTTTTTAATCCTCTGGGTCTTCTTTTGGTGCATAATACGACAGATTTCACTTTTTATTTTGTCAGCTACCCCAACTCCATTTATTGAAAATCCTTCCCCTCCTGGTGAATTAAATGCCAATATTTCATGATCTAAACCTATTTATTGTTTCTGTTTCCAAGCTTCCCACTGTCTTCCATTGATCTTCCATGGAAGCTTTTGCTGCTAACGCACCTGGAAGAATTATTGGTGCTGTACCCTGTATTTTGCTATCTGGTGAGGCAGATTTTCTCTCAACGTTCTTCTTTTATTGAATTTCCTGAACACTGATGTGAATTTATTTTTCCAGGATTCTCTCCTCTACACCTTGCCCAGTTTTCTAACTTTGCTGGTATATAGAAAAGCCATTAATTTTTTTTATTTGGGGAGGGACATAGGCTAGCTTACTGAACACTTTTATAAGTTCTAATATTTTTTCAGTTGATTCACTTGGATTTTCCAAATAACTGTATCATCTGCAGATAATGGTTGCTCACTTTGATGTTTTTTAATACTTGTTGTTCTTATTTCTTTCCCTGACTTATCACACACTGACGAACTTCTCGAAGGGTGTAGAACATTGTTAGAGCTCACCTTGGCCTCATGCTTCCATACACCAAAACTTGGACTTGTGTGATGCTTCTGGCCTTCTGATCTCATACCTTTCACTCTGGGAGTACTTTCCTGGTATCTCTGGGAGAAAGAATTTGCTTGCATGACTTAGCCACTTCTAGGTTCATCTGGGATCTGTGTATCTGAGGAGAGGGTACTCTGGGTCTCTTTGCTTCTTGGGAAGTGTCAGTCCTTGTTGGGTGTGGGTGGGGAAAGGAGGATCAGAGCTGCCAGGGACTGTGTACGTTGCCTAAGTCAGGGATTCCTAGTAAGCTCCTCTAGCTTCAGATCTAAAGCCACCTACTTCAGTTGGCTTTATCAGTAGTGAAGCTGACACTTTGAGCCCCATCTGTCTGATGCCTCCTCTCAGTTGATTCCAAACTGATACATGGAGGACATAATAATACAGAGTTGGCTTGCCTGTTGTTCTTGTCAAAATAATCTCTGTTTCAGCATTAAATATGAGGTTGGTTGTTAATTTTAGAAAGATAATCTCTATCATGTAACAAAGTATTTTTTTGATCTAGTTTACTAGAAGTTTTAATATGCAATATGTTAGATGTTATAAAATATTATTTTAGTATCAGTTGAGATGATCATATTGTTTTCTCCTTTGACATATTATGAGATAAAATATATTAGTAGATTTTTTTTTAAAAAACTAAAAATATTTGGCAATCCTACAACAAACTCTACTTGGTCATATGTATTATTCTTTTAACACATTGCTGGATTTGATTTGTTGATGTTTTACATAGAATTTTTGCAATTATATTTGTAATTGATATTGATCTAGCTTTGTTTGTTATTATTGCTATGATTGCTATTATGTTTGTTATATTTTGGCTTTTTGTGAATATTTCTTTGACTTTTTTTTTTTTACTTTTGTCGACAAAATTGAGGTACTGTGGTTTTCTACTCCTTCCTTATTTCGTTTTTGTTTCTTTTTATTTTCCTGAAAAATCACCCATCCCATTAAGACTTTCAGACAAATTAAAACATATTTTCTTAAAGCTTTAAAGTTCTATTCCTTATCTAGTTATAGCCTCTTTTCCCTTAAGGTTATGTATTTGTGCCTATTCTCTTGACTTTTTACTGATCTTTTTTTTTTTAATTTTTTTAATTAATTTATTTTTGGCTGCTTTGAGTCTTCGTTGCTGCTCGCAGGCTTTCTCTAGTTGCGGCGAGTGGGGGCTACTCTTCGTTGTGGTGCGCGGGCTTCTCACTGCAGTGGCTTCTCTTGCTGTGGAGCACAGGCTCTAGGCATGCCGGCTTCAGTAGTTGGAGCACGTGGGCTCTAGAGCACAGGCTCAGTAGTTGTGGTTCCTGGGCTTAGTTGCTCCACGGCATGTAGGATCTTCCTGGACCAGGACTTGAACCTGTGTCTCCTGCATTGGCAGGCAGATTCTTAACTACTGTGCCACCAGGGAAGTCCCTCACCCATTTTTTAATCTTTACATAAATAATGTCATACGGAATTCACTCTTTTGTGTCAGGCAACTTTCATTTATTCAACACTATGTTTGTGAGAGTCAAGCACTATTGCAGGCAACTGTAGTACGTTCCCCTTCATCACTGTATCTTTTCCATTGTAGGAACACCATTTATTTATCCATCCTACTGTTAATAGACAATCGGATTGTTTCTAGTTTGAGGCATTAGGAACAATGCTGTTATGAACATTCCTGAACATGACTTTTAGT
This sequence comes from Grampus griseus, assembly GCF_964374135.1. NCBI lineage: Eukaryota > Metazoa > Chordata > Mammalia > Artiodactyla > Delphinidae > Grampus > Grampus griseus. The sequence continues at coordinate 4,449,580 of NC_139001.1, forward strand.
GGAAATGTGTACACATTTCTGTTGAGCATTTACCTGGGAGGGAGATATTTTTGTAACTAGATGTCTTTGCCTTCAACCTGAGTAAATAATCTCAGTTTTCCAAAGTGGTTGTACCGGTTTATGCCCTAGTAGGTTTTGGAAATCTGCATTGCCCCAAATCATCAAAATGAAATTGTAGGCATTCTGGTGGCAGTGTAGTTGTATTTTAGTGGGGCTTTAATTTGTATTTCTCGGTTGGCTAATGAGAATAGGCCCCTTACATTTATGTATTGTTATTTGCATATCCTATTTTGTGAAGTATCCACTCAAGTCTCTTGTCCATTTTTCTACTTGGTTGTCTCCCTTTTTCTAATGGATTTGTAAGAATTCTTTATCTGAAGGTGAACACTTTGTCTGTTTAACATTTTGCAAATATCTTTCCCCATTTTTTCTCAAGAGATGATGTCTGTGAAATATTTTCCAAGTCCTTTCACGACTGAAGATCTCGTTCTGATTCCCCACACGTGAACATTAGATTGGTTGAGAATGGAGTTCTTGGGTTATAGTATATTTCTCCCCCTGCAAAAAACTTTGTGGGCGTTACTCTGTTGCTTTGTGCCACCTTATTATATAAAGAAAACTGCTATCAATTAGGTAATGTGGCTTTCCTACAGTAAACTTATGAGAGCTGTTCCTTTATCCTTGAAATACCAAAATGTCATCAGTATATGTTCAGGTATGTTTCTATCTTTTCAAAGAATCTCTTGAAGGATACTTTAAAGACAATTTTTAATTTTAAGGGTGCTTAAAAGGAGTTTTGATTTGGAGAGAAGACATTCTTCAGCTCAGGAAACTTATCATAGCCCATTTTTGTTATGGGCTACCATAATAAAATAGCATAGACAAGGTGGCTTAAAAAAAATGTATTTCTCACCATTTTGGGGACTGGGAAGTCCAAGATCAAGGTGCTGACAAAGTAGGTTTCATTCTGAGGCTTCTGCTCTTAGCTTATAGGCAGCCACCACCTTGCCATGTGCTCACATGGCCTTCCCTCTGTGTGCCCAGGGAGAGGGGTCTCTGGTGGCTCTTCTATAAGGACACCAGCTTTATCAGATCAACCCTCTGCCCACTCATGACCTCATTTAACCTAAGCCACCTGCTTAAAGGCTCCATCCCCACCAGAGTCACATAGGGGGTGAGCGCTTCAACATGTAAATTTAGTGGGGGACACAATTCATTCCACAGAAGAACTTACCTTTATTATTTCCTTGTTTACATGTTATATTCTCTCTGCTCCTTTTTCTCCTAAGATATAAAGAAGTTTCTGAATCTGTCCTCAATGTTCCTTTTCTTTACGTGCATCTTTTTGTCCCTTTTATACTCTGAGTATGAGAAATTTTCTCTGTCCGGTCTTAAATCACTGATTTGATTTTCCGCAATCTCCAATCGCTGTGTCAACTGCATTTTAAAACTTGAAGTAACGGTTTTCATCTCAGAGCAATCTTCCTTGATCTCCTGTCGCTCCTTTTCCGTGGACATAATGTTCACCTAGATTCTCAGTGGCGCCATAAATCAGAGATTTTCTCAAATTTTCTCTTGTTTCTTGCAGCAACTCTGGTTCATAAAGAGACATTTGCTCTGATGACTCAAAATAATCCATCCTTCTGTGGTTCTGAATCAGAGTTCATGTCAGTTTATCCTTGAGTGAGGAAGGAGAGAACGAGAGAGGGAAGAATGAGGTCCATGGCTTTCTTAAAAAGGTCGTTCAGGTGATGGGTTAATTATGTATTACTTCATAACAAATTACCCCCAAAACCTAATGGCTTAAAGCAACAAGCACTGACAATTGTTCAGTTTCTGTGGATCAGGAATGCAGGCATGGCTCAGGTGGGTGGTTCTAACTCAAAGCCTCTCATGAGGTTGCAGTCATGTCAAGACTCAGCTAGGCTGGCAGTTCCACTGCCAGGCCCCTTCACTGACTGTTGGCAGCCTCAGAATGTCCACTTTCAGGTTCACTCACCTGGGTCCCTCCACGGTGCCACCTCATCACATGGAAGCTGGCTGCCCCCAGGATGAGCAATTCAAAAGGGAGAGAAAGAGAGCATGCAGAACAGAAGCTGCAGGCTTTTTATAACCTAATCTCCGAAGTGACAATCCATCCCCTCCGCTGTATGGTATCCATTAGATGCAAGTCCCCAAGTCCACACTCAAGGGGAGGGGATGACACAGGGTGTGAAGATCATGGGCAGGTCAGGGCCATCTCCGAGGCTGCCCACCACAGTTGGGTAGATCATAGATTGCGTGTGTCTGAGGTCAGACTTTTTCAGACCCAGACTAAGAGACAGAGTTTAACCTTACAGACATGGTACTTTTCTATAACAGGTTTGTGTAGATTTGGAGAGAATTAGCCACAGACATGGCCAGGAGCTTCACCACTGGGCAGAGTGTTTCTTTCCAGGTTTTTGTTTGTCTTGTCGTCTTTTAACATATAAGCCTCTGGAATGGCTGCTGCGATGCTCCTTTCTGAAACGTGCATGACTGAAACTAGAGGTCATCAGATGCAGAGTGTGACCTGAGGTGCTGATGTTCTGGGAGTACCGCGGGGCTCAGGGCTCTCCCCCAAACTGCTGAAGAGGCAAGATCCACCCCACACCCACCGCAGGGCTCCTCTCCTACTTACCCATGGTGAACCCACGGGGAGCTGGTCAGCCCTTCCTCAGTCTTGCCTGCCCTACTTCTCCCAGGAATTCCCCAACACTTCTGTCATGGTGCACTCCGTCCTTAAGTTCAACCAGACACACAGCTCTCCATTTTTCTCCCTTTCCTATATTTCCAAGATTATCTAAGATGGGAGGAGTTAAAACTTGAAAGCAGATCACAAACTGTGCTTCTATATCCTTGAAGTTGTCAAGGTCAGACAAGGGGTATACAGTCTGCTTTGCTCTATCAGGTTGATTTTAACTTCTAACTCTCAGAAGGTAAACTTTCCACCTTACAATATTTTGCCTGATGGGCGCTGCACTGTCTCCCCCAGTCAATGGCTGAGATATCCATAATTAGCTGGATTACTCTTAAAAAGCCGTGACCCTGGTGGTCTGGGCTCAGCACGGTGTCTTGATTACGGGAACACCCTCCAGCAACCCCAGATGACTTCAAAGCAGTTGTCTTTCTTTCTTTATCCAATTCCCACATACGTCATAGCTGCTCCCAGGCCTTTTCTCCCAAAGTCCTCCAAATATTCCTGGTCCCTGCCTTAGCCCTTGTACCTCTTTTCTTCCCTCCCATGCCTTCCCCATCTCTTTTCACAAGACTGCATCTGGAAAAAAGAGCAAACTAGAAAAGAAGGAAGAGGAAGAAACGGATGAAGAGGGTGAGGAATTGGACCCAGTGGGGGTTTGAACGAGAAGCATGGCCACACAGTTCTAATGAGCGCAGTTAAACTGCCCGCATTTGCGTCTTAGCTCTGCCGCTTAGCAGCTGTGAGGCCGCCAGGAGATTGCTTCACTAGTCAGGTTCCCCATCTGCCAGATAGTAATAACGATAGCCCCTGCCTCGCAGGATTGCTGAGAGAAAGAGAGTTTACATGTGCGATATCTTTAAAAGAGGACCTATGCAATAAGTACCCAGTATATAGTATATATAGTATACAGTATGTCGTATACTATATTCTCAGTACATCAAGAGCACCTGGCATATATGAGGGCTCAAAAAGTGTTTATTGGGGGGAGGAGGAGTAAATTAGGAATTTGGGATCCGCAGATACATTCCACTATATATAAAATAAACAACAGGGACCTAATGTATAGCACAGGGAACTATATTCAATGTCTTGTAATAACCTATAATGGCAAAGAATCTGAAAAAGAATAGATACAGATGCAGATAGAGATATGTGTAACTGAATCACTGTGCTGTACACCTGAAACATTGTAAATCAACTATACTTCAATAAAAAAGTAATAAAAAATTAAATAATTCTGCTTCAAAAATGTGTTTATTGAGTGAAACTCATTTGTTTGTTATTTTGTCTTTGATGGTTATACTAATGGAAAATGTCCACATCTCCAGCTGTATAACTTCATCCTTGTGTCATCACAAATCATGCCCCTAACAGGAAGAAAAAAAAAAAACAGGCAAGGGTTGTAAAGGGCTTTCATCACATCTAGCTAGTGCCCACATGCCATCACGTTGTTTCAAGGGCACAAAGGAAATGAAAGTGGCCCATGTTTTCTGGGTGCATGAATTGCTGCCCATAAAGACCACGTAACAATGCCCCTTCACAAAGCAGTCCCCACAGCCTAGCAGGTTGACGGATGAGCCCTTCCCGCCACACATAAGTCTTGGCTGAAACTGACAAGCCTGAAAAGCTATGAGGAACCCCTTAAAAAGGAATTTAGAAAAATCTTCCTCCGAGTTGAAAAGCTTCTGATCCCAGGGAGACAGCTCTGTGTTGCTGAAGCTGGGAACTGGGAGAGCCGGACGCGGGGACGGGAGAGAGGAGAGAACAGCCCGAGGTGGATGGAAACACCACGGCCAGGAAGGGAGCCCCGGACCAGCCCCGAGCTGAGAGGGTCCACAGCTGGATTGGACGGTGAGGTTTGAGCCAAGAGCACTTGGGGGCTGACCTACGGGGAACCCGTGTGTTGAAGGAGCAACTCTCCAGGACCTGAGGATCTAAGAGGGGCCTTTCAGGCTCGAAGAAGCAGCCAGGCTCAGAACTGGACCCACTTCACAGCGGAATCATGCCACAGTCACTTTGAGTTAACCTGGATATGCCCGGTGTTTGTCCCTGACCTGAGGTCACAATGGGGTCTGCGTATCTGGGACTGACCATTTCTCCCAGACCATGACCCTCCATTGGCAACTGACTCACTGATTTTCATCCTAACACGGGGCTGAGACTAAATTAGACCCACACTGTATTCATGTATTCATCAGGCATTGTGGTCTTGCTGCAAAATAGTTCAATACCGAGTATTGACAGAGAAAAAGTTCCAAGGCTGGTGGTCTCTGAAGGCGTGCTACTGGGCTCTGCACAGCTATACCAACCTCACTGGACGCAAACTTCATGACGCAGCAGAATTCTAGCTAATGTTTATGCTTCTCTGTGAGGATCTGTTACCAGAGTCCTCATCTAAACACATTTGTAAACATAACTTGATGTAAATCACATACAATATATCACTGAAAATCTGTGAATTATGGTCTCCTCTGATGAGCATTTAAACATCCAAGCAGAACAATGAAGCGACCTTTATCTGATTCAGAGAAAGCCAGGATCCCTCTGCTATTGATTGCTCAAATATATTCTGCACCTTCAAGGACAGTCAGCGAAGGAGAAAGTCAAATACAAGGCTTCCAAGAAGTTAAGGGGGAAATATTGATACTGCGTCCCTCCCCCCTCAAATGATTGTTCAGCCAGTGGGGGACTGAGGCAGGGTGGGCAGTAGGGGGTCCCATGAACTAATCAAAAAAGGAAAGACAAAGAAATAGAGATCAGAAGATTTCACACTGAAATAAAGAAATTCGTGTTGCCTTAAATATAATTGGTGTTAGTTACATTTCAATTCCTAATTTATACATAGCGGGGTTGATAAAGAATTACATTATAACAAAATTAGCCAGAATAATTAGCATAGTATATGTGCTACTGATTAAACACCCAGCAGATAGCTTGGTAATTAAGATCAGCGAGTGCCGTATTTTGAGGCTTTGTCATCTTATTATCTGCCTAACAAGTGCTTCCTCTTTAGCTCCCTTCTGATTTGAAGTTTGATAGCAATCTCTAATAATTCTCAGTTTATTTCTTTAAATTACCGTACCCAAATTCCGATCATTTTCCTGCGGTCACTACCCTCCCTCTCTTTGTATCGACACAAACGTGCTGGTGTCAGATTTCCTTCTAAACGTAAAGGCATTTGTGCTTGGAAATTCAGGTTCAAAATCTCTTTCAAAACCCATCATTCTTTGGCTGAAAGAAAGAACCAGAGGCCAACCACACGCTCTGCAAGTTAGTCAAACGTCTGAATACAGATCTATAGAGTTCATACCTCCTTTCTAGGCAGAGCCCCATTGCCAGCAATTCCAAGAATGTGTCCACCAGGGTCCAACAGCAGCCCCTCAAGTGGCCCTGGCTGCTTGCTCACTGATGACCCTAGCCCGTGATGCCACTGCTCCGTATTCGGGGAGTCTGGGGTCAGCTGCTGCCCTTGCAACACACGGTGAGATTTTGTCATGGAAGACAAGAGTTCAACTACCAAAGAACAGAAAGCTTGGGGGCTGACTCACATTCTTTTCACAGGCAGAGCTGTGTCTGCTGCATCTCTTTAGACTGAAACCAGAACGTGTCCATGGTTTTAAAGGCAGAGTGAACACACCTGCATCAACCAGGAATACTTTTAGCTGCAAGTCACAGAAAACACATGAATAGTACTTAAGGAATAAAGACAAGAAGTCTGGCAGTTGGCGGCCTGGAGCTGGGGCAAAGGTTCAGAAATGTCATCAAGGAACCATCCGTCTCGTCCCCTCTTTCTGTCCCACTCACCTGAGTATGTCGAGCCTTCATTTCATGTCCATCACCTCATGGCTGTAAGTTGGCTGCCACAGCTCCACACATTATGTCCGTGTTCAAGGAAAGAAGAAAGGGAAAGGAAAAAAGTGCCAACCGCTACTTCCCCTTTCAATCAGGAGAGCAAAGAACTTCCCAGATGCACCAGAGCAGACCATGCCTGCCCTCACTGGCCAGAACGGGGTTGCAACGGAGGCTAATTCTAGAGTAGCTAACAAGGAGACTAGGGCGGAAGTTACTGACTTAGAGAAACATGATTCAGCACCAGGGACCAGGCACACAGTCACAACAAAGAAAACCCAGGGTCTCTTAGGTAGGAGGAAGGAGAACAAATACTAAGTAGTAACTTCAGGGCTGGCTCCTCAAATGCAGATGCAGACATGTCGGGAAAAGCATCAGTGTATGGAACAGAAGCTGCAAAATCATGCAGAGGAGCTGAGAGGAGGGGGTGTATTATTCAGGGCTCTCCAGAGAAACAGAACCAAGAGGATGTGTGTGCATATATATATATATTCTTAAAATAAAGGTATATATGATTTATTTTAAGAAATAAACTCACGCAATTGTCACAACCAGCAAGTCCAAAACCAGCATGTAGGCCAGCAGGCTGAAGACCCAGGAAGAATTGCAGTTCTAATTCAAAAGCCGTCTGCTGGCAGTATTCCATCTTGCTTGGGGGACATCAGTCTTTGTTCTATGAAGGCCGTCAACTGATTGGATGAGGCCCACCCACATTATGGAGGGTCATCGGTTTTCCTCAAAGTCCACCAAATTAAACATCATCATCTCATTTAAAAAAAAAAAAAAAAAAAAAAAGAACTTCACAGGAGCATCCAGTATATGTTTGACCAGGTATCCGGGCAGTGTGGCCCAGCCAGATTCACACATAAAATTAACCATCACACAGGGAGACAAGACAAAGTAAGAAAGGGAAGAGGTAGCAAGACTGGGACACAAGGTGAAGAGGGCTCTATAAAAGCTATGTGATATATATACATATATATGTATAACTGAATCACTTTGCTGTACACCAGAATATAACACAACACTATAAATCAACTATACTTCAATTTAAAACTTATTTTTAATTTTTCAAATTTTAAACTTTAAAAAAATAAATCTATGTGAGGAAAGAGGAGAGATGTCATTGAAGGGCACAAACTTGCAACCAGCAGGTAAATAAGTCCTGCAGATCTAATGCACAGTATAGTGTCTATAGACAACAATATTGTATTATGAACATCAAACTTTCTAAGACATGAAGAAAAGTTAATTATCCCCACCACAAAAAAAGAAGTCATAATTCTGCAACATGACAGAGGTGTTAGCTAACAATGGCAATCATGTTACAATATATAATTGCATCAAATCAACATGATGTACACCTCAAACTTACATGTATATGTTATATGTTCAATGTATTTCAATTTTAATATATCCAAAAATTAATTTTTAAGCTAAATGGCATAGCCTGGGCCCCTCAGGTCATTACAGCATACAGGCGCTGCTGGAGCAGCTGTGTTTTGTGCCCAGGTTCAGGTGGGGAGATACAGGACCACTAGAGACAGAGGTTATGGAAAAAAAGTCCACTACCCCCAGGAGTGCATAGAAACCAACATGAGTGCTTTGCACTTCCACGGGGCACGGAATTGGGTGCTTTAAGCCAAAGTTAGCAGCCTTAAGAAGTACAGAGGCTGCTGCTAATACTTCGGTTACTTTCTGGTTCACTTATGTGATGCTTTCATCTTCTCGAGACCAGCCAGTCCATCCTGAATTTGGAAACCAAAGATTTCCCTGCATTCTCAATTTCAAGGCATGTCCAATTTATAGTCAACCAGGCTCTCTTTTTAGATGAAGTGAAGGAATACGTGGTGTAGAACGTTACAGTATGTTCCTTTCAACAGAAAAAAGGTTGCAAGCCCAGGCTCGGGAAAAGGATTTTAAGGTTTCAGGACAGAGTCTCACTTTGATAAAAGAAGATGTTGATCGGCAGTACCGACAAGAGATTTTTTTTTAAAAAACGCTGTCCCCTCGGCTTCTCCCACTCACAGACAGGTCTACTGCCCCCCTGTCTAGAATGATCCTTAAGTGAGGACTTGGGGAGATTAATTCCCATCTCCCTCTGAGGAACGGGGTGGGGAGGACTGCTGGCGGGTGGCCGTTCCCAGGGCTGTAACTGGAGCCACGTTTCTTCTATTTATAGACATGCCCGCAGCCCTCTCCGCCCAGCTGCTGACTTTGGACTCAGTTGGGAAGCAGAGCAGTTTGGTCAACACACAAACGACATCACAATGTCCATCTCTGATTGCCTTCCCGATTACCCGGTCAAGTCGGATTTCGTAAATAGACTGCAGTCAGCCCTGGAAGCCAGGGATGAGGCGACAGTGAGGGATTTGATCTGTACTGAAGTTCGGCACGTGGACGCCGTGATAGAACTGGCCAACGACGACTGGATGAAGGACCCCTCGGCCCAGCTGCCCCCCGGGGTGCTCCTAGGTAACTGCGATGAATCCGCTGCTTCCCCATCGTGTGCACAGGGTTGCGGTGGGGAACATCCGGGGTTGGAAGGGCAAATGGTTGAAAAAGGCGAATGATACGTGCCCAGCTGTATGATTCTTATTTATATTCATACGCACTGTGTGCATATATGTATACTGTATATATACATGTACCTAGTATATATCTGTATATATATACATAGTACATGTCACAGTATATATATATATATCACAGTATACACATATTTACTGTATTTACTATATAGTACATAGTAAATATATATATACTATGTAAATATATACACAGTAAATATGTATATATGTACTATGATATATAGATCTATACTATGATATACACTATGTGTCTATATATATACACATACACACACATATATATACACACAGTATGTTACATAGGCAACAACTAAAGTGCAATATACAAAAAATTTAAAAAGAGAAAAATTAAACCATGGCACCGTCATCCCGACCCAGCACCTCTTTTCGTTTCTCCACTTTTCTCCAAGCTAGTCTATTTGCATGTGTAAATTTCCTCTCCTTATAACCGTGTGGTAAATAATAAGTTTGTGTCCTGTTCTGTTGAGTTAATACACCTAAAGTACTTTCCATATTGCTACATGTCTTCTTAATTTCAATCACCTATTGAGGTGATTAATGACAAAATACTTAAACCAAACGCCTGCAAGAGGGGGCTGTGTGTTTACATTTTTACTACTATCAGTAATGCTATAATTAGTGTCTATATTAGCATTCATATGCTTTTTTCTTATTCAGCGTTCTGTCCTTAGGATAAATTCTTAGGAGCTGTATTACTGGGACAAGGATAACAAATGTTCCAAATTGTTTTCTGAAATGATTTCTATTCCTCCTGATAGCGAGTGTGTGTCACATCACACCCTGAACATTATGGGCGGTTAATATTCATATTTAAATCTCCAATTTAGTAAGTGCACCCTGGTCATGCTCCACTGCCTGCTCGTCCATCCTTTTATGTTTGTTTTTTAACATCTTTATTGGAATATAATTGCTTTACAATGTTGTGTTAGTTTCTGCTGTATAACAAGGTGAATCAGCTATATGTATACACGTATCCCCCTATTCCTTCCCTCTTGTGTCTCCCTCCCACCCTCCCTATCCTACCCCTGTAGGTGGTCACAAAGCACCGAGCTGACCTCCCTGTGCTATGCAGCTGCTTCCCACTAGCCATCCATTTTATATTTGGTAGTGTATATATGTCCATGCCACTCTCTCACTTCGTCCCAGCTTCCCCTTCCCCCCAACCTTTCTTTACTGCTCAGAACCAAGTCTTATCTGTAGGGTTTGGGTTTTCTTTGTAGACCTTTTTACATGTGGGCCCTTGTCTAGTCAGGTCCTTGGGCAATATCTCCTCATTTCTTTATACCTTTTTGGTCATTTTGTAGGTCTCCTTCACATAACATGTGTATAATCCCGTTGTCATATTTGCTGAAAATGATATCCCTGACCACAGCTTAACTGTTCACTGCATCGTGCTAATTCTAGCTTGTCAGATGTGCCCTCCACAACGTTAGTCTTGACTCCTAAGGAATGTTCAGGGCTCCCCTCCCCCCACTAGACAGACTCCTTCCCAACACATGTGAGTGCATGCACACACGCGTACCACTGCACACACAAGGCACAAACACACACGTGCACAAACACATGCTCACTCACCCAGGAAGGACACCAAAAGGGAACGTGCCTGGGACGTTGGTGCTGGCAAGTGGAGCTTTAATGTGATGAAGGGACAGATCAGAGACTGGAACTTCTAAGGGGGTGACCGTCCCTCTACTCCCCTGTGATGTGGGTGCACCCCCGGTGCTGTCTCTCACTGGTGGTGTAAACAAGCTGCGGAAGGCTTTAGGGAGAAACCGGCTCCTGCTTCTTCTTTTCCTTGGTTTTCCTAATATCTGGGGTGCCGATCAGGGTGAGGCCCCAGGAGGCATGAGCCCAGAAAGCACCACACCTCTCTTCAGACCTTAGCTCTGCCTGCATGGGCAGGGGTCCTCACCGAGACAGCACCTGGTACACGCAACAATCCAGGAGCCTGCCCTGGGGTGCGGAGGGGACTTTGAAATCCTAAACTGCACTTTGGCCGGGAGTGTTGAGCTCTGCATTTTGCATGTGCACTCCAGACCCACCCTGCCCCCTGCCCAGTGCCTGCCCATGAGGTGCTCTTATGAGTCACATCATCCTGGCCCACGCTCTCTGACCCCCATTGGGTGTAGCTAACGCAAGGTGCTGCAAGGAGCGGGGAGGGGAGGGTATTTGCTCTGGGGACCCCTCTCTGCCAGATCATCGCTGCGATTTGGCTTCACCATTGGGCTGAAGGCTCAGCTCCTGCGTGGCACCTCCTACCTCGCTCTTTGCCCCTTCAGACACAGGGAGGGGGGCTCCCACGGTGGCCCTGGGGACCCCAGCTGGCTTCCCTGGCCCTGCCCGCCTTTGCTACGCCCTGGAGTTGTGCCGTCTGCTTTCTGCTGGGATTCTGACTGGAGCAAGTGCCCGCTCATCACAGTCCCTTTTACAAGCCCATCCCGGCAGGTTGGGGATTTGTGTATTTGGAGCCCCTGAGTTAAAATATCATTTCTTGTCCTTTAACAACAGCCCTAATCTGTTCTTTAGATTCATTTATTAAATAGCATAAGTGTTTTCACAGAAGGACACGTCATCAGTGTTACACATTAATATAAATTACAGGTAACATCTTACTATTTTAAATGAACTACGTGAAAAGCTAATGATGTGATAATATTTTTCTTTCAGTATTAATAACATATTTTTTATTAATCCAAGATAAAAATCTAGTCTTTCCAACAAAAACTAAAATAAAATTTCTTTTCACATTACAAATTGCCCTGCACCGTCTTTACTGTCCCCACCACTTTACTAAACACTTGAAACCAATGAAATCTGTGTTAAGAGTTTCCCGTTCCCTCCCACGAAGAACCTGTATGTTCTACATCATATCGTGTCTACTTCTCCCTGCCGAACGGCGCGATTCAGGACGAGAACAGGTCGATGCTGCTGACATCTTGTCAGGACTTGGGCTTGTTCTGGGTTGTTTTTGTTTCGGGATGATGGTAACTGAATGATTAAGCCTGTGACCACAGGGCACATACTGTTGCCGATGATTTTATTGCGGGGAAAGCAGGCTGGGCTTGAAACGGGGTAGAGATGCAGCACGCTCACACCTGCATTGGGGGGTCGCCTCTCTGGCTAACATGTGAGAGTAGGATTTGAAGGAAACAAGAAAGGTTAGGAAACAAGATCTAGTTAGGAGGTGATTGAAGGCAGTCACCCAGGCGAGAGATGACAGGGTCTAAACCAAGAGAGTGGGGTACACACAGAGATAAAGGCGAGAAATGACAAAGCTGAGAAATGATGGGAAGGGGTTGGGGGTGAGTAGAGGATAGTGCCACCGATCCACACAGAAATCAGGGGGCTCTGTGACTGTGACAAAGTTTGAGCCTTTGCTGTGAGCCTGGCAGTAACGAGGGGAGGATAGAAACAGGAATAACACACAGGACCGCCTCCCAGGAGTTCAGAATCCAGCCTGTGTCATCACAGGTAGGCTATCAGGTGCCTCAAGTAGCCTTGGAGTGAGACGCTCCAGAGGGAAGCTTGGGCTCTGCTACCAACGAGCTGTGTGACCTCAGGGAAGTCGCTTTCCCTCTCTGAGCCAGTGCCTTTACTTATTAACTAGTTCATGAGATTCCATTAGTGATTCCCAAGCAGAGGTCCCTGAGCAAAGCTCCACGGGGGAGGTCCCCGGAGAACCACGCTGTCAGAGAATACGCAAGGGCAGGTTAAAGGCTGGCTGTGGCTTCACCACCACCAGGGGGAAGGGTGGTTTGCAGATGCGCCTTGGGCAACGCTGGCTCAGATCACTGTTGAGGCCCCTTCCATCTCCAGGCTTCTCTGAGGCCGTGATCCCAAAGTCTCCCTGTCTCAGCCTGAAATGGAGCGAGGCCTCCTTCTTCCTGAGTACGGGAGTGAATGGGCTCGTTCTCGGGGGGTAATTGTGAGTCACGGGGGAACAGCCCTGAGAGAAGCAAGAGCTGTTTGCATTCAGACATACACGTGGGGTCTTTAGAATGTGTGAAGAGGGGTCAGAACTTGTAGCAGCACCTTGAAGGGCAGCCCACATTGGGAATGGATACTGGAATTTCAGTCCTCCTGAGGAGGAAGGTGAAGATGAAAGGATGATGATGACCAAGAAGACAGGGCCGGGCCCGGCGAGGGGCAGGGGCTGCAGGTGCCCACCCCGGCCAGGAGAAGGCAGGGCCGAAGGTCAGGCTGAAAAGGCTTTTCGGGGAAAGGGGAGGAAAAGTTGTCCATCCCAAGGACAACGCTTGTTCAAAGAACTCTGAGTATTGTTCACAAGATGACAATTTGCAAAAATAAGAAGAAGAAAAGTGGGCTTCCCTGGTGGCGCAGTGGTTGAGAGTCCGCCTGCCGATGCAGGGGACGCGGGTTCGTGCCCCGGTCCGGGAAGATCCCACATGCCGCGGAGCGGCTGGGCCCGTGAGCCATGGCCGCTGAGCCTGCGTGTCCGGAGCCTGTGCTCTGCAACAAGAGAGGCCACAACAGTGAGGGGCCCACGTACCGCAAAAAAAAAAAAAAAAAGAAAAGTAACAATTCCTTCTGCTTGTCAACATAAATATACAAGGACCTTGCTTCTCTCAGTGAGATCTCCATGCTTGTGTGTGAGCTTATTACTCCCACCAAATAGAGCAGAAAAAATAATTATTATTTATTTATCTGCAGCCATGTCACATCACAATAAAAACATAGAGAAAAGAGGTACCAGCCAATAAAATGGCAGGAACGACTTGTTCTGGAGAACCCCTCAGGTATACATGGGTCCCCTTAAGGAGGGCAGAGGGCAAAGGAACTTAAAAATTCAGCCCCAGCAGGTAGTGGGTCAAAGTACGGAATGTACCCTCCCTGCCTGGCCACGAGGCAGAAGAGTGGTCCTCAATCAGGATTCCCCTAAAGACGCAACTCAAGTGTGCCCTTGTGAAGCCACCTGCTCTCCTGCAAAGATGTACTTCGGATGCCCTGTGGGATGCTGGGAAGGGCATGGAGGTCTCTAACAGATGATCAGCCCTCTCCCTGCTAGTCAGACTGAGACTGGCCCGCTGTGAGGGACCCGGGAAGGAGGCCTGGGACTGGGGCACAGCAATCTCTCTCATTCTCTCCCTGTGTGTGTGTGTGTGTGTGTGTGTGTGTGTGTGTGTGTGTGTGCGCGCGCGCGTGTGTGTGTGTGTGTGTGTAATGAGAGGAACAGAGCTGAGGCCCCAGCTCATCCACAATCTGCTCCCCCATCTTTCCCACCTACCCCCTCCCAACAAGAACCTTCCTGCCAGGAGGACACCCAAATCCCAGGGCTTGTCAGGACCTCCCCTGCCTCCTCGGTTCACCTAGGCCATGCCCTCCTTCCAGACCCCACACACGAGGGCCCCCCTGCGCACCCGACCCACAGACCCACCACTTCCCTCCACAAGAGCACAAAGCCCTCAGTCTCCATCAGTTTCCGAAACACACAGCCTCGCTGGGCTAATTTTTTTAATTCTTTTTTTTTTTTTTTTTGCGGTACACGGGCCTCTCACTGTTGTGGCCTCTCCCGTTGTGGAGCACAGGCTCCGGACGCGCAGGCTCAGCGGCCATGGCTCACGGGCCCAGCCGCTCCGCGGCATCTGGGATCTTCCCGGACCGGGGCACGAACCCGCGTCCCCTGCATCAGCAGGCGGACTCTCAACCACTGCGCCACCAGGGAAGCCCCCTCGCTGGGCTAATTTTTATACCCACTGAATGTTTCATTCTCAAATATGGCCTCGTCGAGGGCAAGACCCTTGCCTGGTATCCGGAGCCTGGCTCAAGGTCTTAGCCCTGATAAGTGTTCAAACTCTGGGTGCCCTGGCTGCATGGGCTGGCCAAGCTCTTTTGCTAACATTCACCCAGGTGGACACAGACTGCGTTTCCACAGACATGACTGGGATGAGTCTTTCTGCAAAGAAAGATTCGATTCTACTTTCTGCTAAAGGCAAGTCTCTACTGTTGAATATTAGCAACAACGGCATTACTCGTCCTCGCCCCTTTGCAGTGCCTATCAGCTCACTAAGCAGCGAGCACACAGCAAGGGAGAAAGGGTGGCGGGGGAGGGGTGGCGAGACCCCGCTTGCCCCCCAAATGCATCAACTGTACAAGTTGGTAACTGGCGTAATCAAACTACTTAAGAAACAACTGATTACTAATTGCTATTATTAAGGATGTCAGCATTCCATGATTTTGCTGCTGATATCTTATGTACAAGTCAAGATGCTACTTGAATTCTTGATTGAAATAGAAAACTAGAGGCATTATGGTGTGTTTGGGGTAATGGTATTTAAGCATCTGGAGGCAAGTTAAAGAAATACTAATTGGGTTTTTATTAAGAGATCTCACCCAGCAGCAAGTATAGGTGGGGAACGAGGGTGGGTGAACATGGGATGGACATAGACCCAGTGGGTCCGTTGGCAGGATTTAACTGTTCATTCAACCAGCTTGACGCTGAGCGCACTGTGCCATCCGAGGTACACCTACTCCCTTTGTCCCTGTGTGCGGAGGGGAGCATCGCCCACAGAAAACCCAACAGCTGAACGTCAGCTAAGTAAGAACAACCCCTGCCTTGGAGCACTCACATTTGAACGAATGACAAGTGTGTGTACGTTGCTGGTGTCATGGATACAGCAAGAGATTAATGGTGAGGTGACCCTGGCTCTCCCACGGACTCAGTGGTCTTGAACCTTGAACCTGTGTGCTCAGTCCATCTCTCTGAACCCTAATTTCCTCATTTAAAAATATGGGATCAGTGGGGTCATCTCTCAGGGTGTTTCCAAAAGGGACGAACTAGGGTTCTAAGAACAACGACTTGTGTTTATGGAGATTAACAAAACCCCGCTGCCTTCACAACACCTTCAGGTGTCGTGCACCCTGGCTGAGGCCTGTGTAGACTGGGCCCCAACTTCAAAGGAAAGGCTGGCTCCAGGCCAGATGGGCAGGGAAGGTATCGCCTGGTGGGAGGCTGGTTTACGAGCTCGAATCACCGAAGACCAGCAGCCTTGCACAGGGCCAGTCTTGTTCTTGTTGTTAGGAGACTAAGTCCGCAGACCAGAGCTTGTTAGCACTGGAGCCAACCGCAAGTGGGGGCAAAGATGGAGGAATCACATGCAGTGAGCACTTCTCTTAGGTATGCGTTTCCCAAGGACTATCATCTTTCCCACTTTCCCGGCTGAGAAAAATGAGGCTCAGAGAGGGTGAGTTCCACACCTCAGATGCCACAGCTGGAGGAGGTGGAAATCCAGAGCTCTTCCTGGCACTCCTTAATGCCTGTAATTGTCCTATGGCTGCATTATACAGATGGGGACACCAAGGCTCACATGTGTTCCCTTACTGGGCAACAGCCAGGTAGGAACAGCACACAAACCGGGTATGTTTTCTAAGTTGTAGTCAAGGGTTCTTGACACATACCCACCCAGAGATGTGTGGTAGGAAGATCCATGAAAAATGTCCCCACTGAGGCTGTGACAACCGTTCGACTTTACGTCAGACACACACACACACACACACACACACACACACACACACACACACAACATCAATAGCATGGAGTCCATCGCTTCAAATCATTCAAATAAGAGTATTAAGAAAAAACATGGATGAATGAACAGGGCGCTCGGCTGCAGAATAAAAACAAAAATGGCAAGCAGGAGGTCAGTGATGACAGGAAAGGATGGAGAGGCAAGAGCTCTGCCGTCTTGGCTGCAGCCCTGATCAGAGCGTGTGGGGGCAGGGAGACCCTGCTCGAAGCAAAATGAAATTAAACCTTTCTAAGTACTTATAAATCAGCACCTAATGACACCATCCCACCACCAGCCGGAGCATTGCTCTTATTACTTTGATTCACAAGCCAGGAAAAGATCCGGAATTATGCACAAATTATTGTCCCATCTTCTTAATTAACGCTGATTGCAAAATTCTTGCTAAAGTCCTTGCTAACAGACTCAATTATGCGCTGCCTGAATTGATTCACCCAGATCAAGTGGAGTTTATTAGAAATACACTTTCCTACAATAACATCAGATTATCTTTGAATATAGTTAAATTATTTAGGAATAAAATGGCTCCAGCAGCATCCCTTGTTTTAGCTTCAGAAAAAATATCTCCCACCACCTAGAATGAAGATATTCCTTTGCTTTCTGCCAGACACACACCCTAGGCTCTATTTTCCCAGGAGCAGGTTGAATTGCTGTGGTGAGATGAGATATATGCCTTTGAGCTAATGGTCCAGCTTCAAAGCATATAGGCAGGAAGAAATATCCGACAGGGTCAAGTCTCAGCTCCCCCCAGTATGAACCGTCACTGCCTGTGGAACACAGTGAAATTGCAATTAGGCTAAATCAGGATATTTTCAGAATCAAAATTGAGAAACAGGCTAATAAAGACATAATGTATGCTGATGACATACTTCTATTAGCATCACTCCCCAGCACACTGGAGAGTTTCGAAAGAACAAAAAGAAACGAGGATAAGAGGGAAGAGGCTCTTCTACCTTTTTCCAGGATGATGGTGGTTCCTGCAATGGTGCACTCTGCTGAGGATAAACATTCCAAAGAAACGAATTGGAAATGGCAAATGCACTACCTATAGCCTGGTACCAAATACCAAATTCAAAAGCTGGATATTGAACAGGGTCTGGACTTGTCCTAATCACCACATCCTGGCACATAGTAGGTGTGTAATAAATATTAACAGACCAAAAAACATATGGAGGACACAAAATCTCCTGGGTTGGCACTGGAAAGATGAACGTGTTCTTGACAGGCTGGGATGGAAAGGAAGTTATTCCAAACTGAGGGAGCAAAGGGAGCAGATGTGGAGCACACAGTCTGCACTCAGGGAAGTAGGCGCTGGCTGGAAATAGGGTGTGTTAGTCAGGGGAGAGGGAGGAATATCTGGGCAAGCACTTTGAGACTGCATTGTACTGTGTGAGGCCACAAATCCTAGACATAGGCATTTACACTTAAATGCAAAGGCAGTGAGAAGCCACTCAGCAATGGAATGAGATCATCTAATTTGGAAAAAAATGAAAAACTCCTACATATGTAGGAAGGATAGAGGTGGAGAGACTGGTGCCGGGAGTCATGGCTAGCTGCACACACCCACTCCCCCTCCTCCTTTACCAATAAAGTCCCTATGACAACACCATGTGCTGTCATAAGGTGGAGAAAAAACAACATTTCCCCACCTCCCCTGAAGCCAGGGCTGGCCTTGTTCAAGTCAATAATGGACTGAACAGCAGATCAAAGATGACGGGAGAAAGAGTCAGTGAATTTGAAAACAGATCAATAGAGAGTATCCAGTCTGAAGAACAGAAAGTAAAACGATTGAAAATAAAATGAACAGGGACTGTGGGACAATATAGAAGGTCTGACACATTCAACCAAAGTCCAAGAAAGAGGATGGAGCAGAAAAAATATTTAAAGAAATAATTACCAAACGTTTCCCAAATTGGATGAAAGATATAAACTTACAGATTCAAGAAGTTTAGCAAACCCAAAGTAGGATAGGCATCACAGGAGACAAATGTGTGCCTGGTATCTGGATGCTCTGTTGGCTGCTGTTCAGTCAACTTGTCTTGAAAATAAAGAGCACATTTCATTGCAGTGAAGGGAGGGAAAAAGGTATGCAGAGAAAAAGACGCAATAACAGCTTCTTATTTGGGGGTGCATGTAACTCTCCTTTTCACAAGCCTGCAGTCGTTCCCTACTGCCTACAGCAAAGGTCGGCAAACTATGACCCTAGGGCCATCTACCTGTTTTTATAAATAAAGTTTTACTGGAACACGGCCCTGCTCATTCATTTACACAGTGTCCATAGCTGCTGTCATACTACAATGGCAGAGCTGAGTAGTTGCCACAAAGACCATATAACGTACAAAACCTAAAATATCTATCTGGCACTTTACAAAAAGACTTGGCAACCCCTGTCCAACAATGTACAGTTGCAATTTTATAGCAGGCGTCCAAGAGTCCAAAAGATGTGCTGTGAACTAACCCACCCCACCATCTCTCCCACATCCTTCACCCACCCTGTACTCCTGGGACTCTGATCAATAAAGACACTACTCATAGCTCAGTGGGGAGTAGGGGTTGCTCTGCAAAGTGTTTGCCATGAAAATTGACAGTGAACATTTAGAAACGTTGACAGCAATTTGACAATTAATATAACACCCACGTGTGTGATTACTGGACTTGTAATTATGCCCTTTTTCCATTTTATTCTTTCTTGTAATTAATTTTAATTGTATTTTGAAAGAGAATCACTCTGTGACAAACTGGGACCAAAAAAAAAAAAAAACAATCCTTGGTCCTTCACCTGATGTGGTTGAGAAACCCTGGTCCGAACCAGGCCTCAGTGACACCCCCAGGCCCTCTCTCCCCTCTTGGCCTTGGGGCAGGCCATCTCTGATCTCCTGTCTTCACATGCTCTGACAACATGCCCACCCGTCCTTCCAGGTGGCCCAGGAGCCTTGGGGTTCACAGTTGGGTGCCGTTTGCCTTGCAGGGTATTTGCTGGGGATCCACACCTTCTAGGGGGAGGGGAGTAAGAGGGATTGGCCGGTGACCCAGGCCCTGCCATGCCTCGACCAGCCCCAAGGGGAGCTTTGGAGCTGATCCATGTATCACGGTTTTCCCACATGGGGTCACAGTGGCAGGACCTGTCTACCGGTACCCATCAGTCACTGGATCTGCCACGTCGAGAAGCGTATTCTGGAGTGAGACGCCTCTCTACCCAGAAGGAGCACACAGCCGGGGCAACAAGTCCTCCCGAACAGTGGGGTCTGGGCAGCACACCTCTGTGTCCACCAAAGGTCTTGGCCCTGCCGTGCACCTTGGCTCTGATCCCTCAGACCTACTCTCTGCGGCTTGCATCTTCCCCAGATCCCCGCTCTGCTCTCCCAAGCACCCGCCTTCCAGACTGCACCCTGGGCCCCACCAACAGAGCCCTGAGGCCAGGGACACCTGTCTGCCTCTTGCTCAGCCCAGAATAAAGGGACACTCATCCCCCACCACAGGCCAAGAGGAGGAAACAGACACCCTCAGGGGCCGTGAGCCATCTTTTCCTTCAGTTCCCTCTGTGCTTAGCTCAGATGCCACCTTCGGAGAAAGCCTGTCCTACCCCTACTTCCTGTCACTCTGATACCTTACCTGATGCGTTCTCATCTTCACACCTGTACCCCTATCGATCAGTGATCTCACTCCACTTGTCAGCTAACAGCCGCCTTGTCTGTCTCTCCCACAAAGTATAACCCTCCTCAAAGGCAAGGATTTCTACTCTGAATCTCCACAGGCCTCTAGTACCTGAAAAATGTCCCTTATGTGTACACTCACTACAGAATAATGGTATAGAAATGTACCCTTCCACCTGCAAACTCTGAAAATACCAGTTTCACTAAACACTTCCAAAACTTGATTTTTTAAAAACCTTTCACAACTGGATAGGCAAAAAAGATGTCTTCTTTTAACTTGTGTTTCTAATTAGTAAAAATGGACATTGTGTACATGTTTAGTGGTCATTTCTATTTCTTATCATGCCCTTTTCCTATTTTTCTGTTGGAAATTCAAAGTTCGCATTCTTTGCAAACCGAAACATAAGGACAATGAACTTTAAGTCCATCAGACACCACTGGGCTCGCTTTGGTCTGTGCACACTTGCAAAGTAACCAAAGGACTCCACCAGAAGCAACCCCCCTCCTCAACTACAGGACCAGTAAACTTCTCATTTCTCGAAGGGAAGTAAAGGATGATAGGGCATAACCGTCGGACCGAACCAACTTCAGGAGAGAAGTATTTTGCTCCCCGTGTGAGATTCATAAAAAACAATCAGTCTGAACAAGCAATTTGTCTCAAGAGGCAGGAGCTGCAATTTTATCATGTAATTAAATCCCCATGACAGTCGTAAAGAAACTTCGTCACCTTTATCAGGGAGAACTTCAATGAGATGCTTTCCAGCTCCATCACCAGAGTCCATAAGTGTCCTTCCAGGGCTGTTTACTCGTGGCTGTGCCTGCCGAGGTCCGGGCTGCCCCACCTCCCGCTCAGCCACAGAGGTGGGCAGTGCTCAAGGGCACCTTTGCTTCTGAGCTCCCGGAAGAGCCCTCCTGGGCCCTGCTGAAAGCAGCACTTGACCTTTGGATGAGATGGCATTCGTGATGAGAAGTGACCACGCTGCTTTGCAGGATCTGCACCAGGCTGGGTAGCGCTGTCGGGAAAATAAGCGAGCGAGGTGTCGTCCCCCGGTATCGTACTCTTCCACGTGACGGGAATGAGATTTCTCAATAATGTGAAATGAGTACAGACAACTTAATTCATTATTAACAGATACACTTGATCTGAGGAAGTAAAATGTTTTAATGTTTTGTTAAATGAAGTGTGCTGTGCTAACATTGTTATTTGGAGAGAAGGTTAGGATACGTTAATATTTTTGGATGTTAATGTCTGTGTGACTAACTCTGGTGAATGGGTGGGTGGGTGTGTCCTGGGCTCTTAAAAGCAGAACCTCACATGCCGGCTCAGCTTATTATTTTTTAAAAATGTTTTAATATTTTTGGGTGAATTGCTTCTTTCACTTACGTAGTATTTTCTTTTTTTTTATTAAAGTATAGTTGATTTACAATGTTGTGTTAGTTTCAGGTGTACAGCACAGTGATTCAGTTATACATGTATATATATATTCTTTTTCAGATTCTTTTCCCATATAGGTTATTATAAAATATTGAGTATACATAGTTCCCTGTGCTATACAGTAGGTCCTTATTGTTTATCAATTTTATATATAGTAGTGTGTATATGTTAAGGTTAAATCCCTCATTTAGCCCTCACCCCACCTTTCCCCTTTGGTAACCGTAAGTTTGAAAAAATGTTGTAATTTTAAAAAGCTAAGGGAGTAGGGATGAAGGAGGAGTGGGCTTTAGAAGTTAAATAAGGAGAGTGAGGGTCAAAAAAGGTGTGAAAGTAAATCCACGGTAAGACCTGGGGCCAGTGCCAGGCGGTGGGAACATTGAATTTAGTCTGTCGGATTTAGTCCATGGCCATTTACAGAAACAATTCGGGTAGGAAGCAGAATATTGATCAGGATAACAGGATGCATTCGTTTGTTTGAGAAAGTAATCAGAATCTCATTATGTCCCCAAGGGGAATGACTTCCTGGCCTAGTGAGCCCATTTACTTGGACGCTTGACCCCAGAAGGAAGCTAGATATTTGCCCAATGGCCTAGGAAAGAATCCGCACAGTTGCCCTTTCCCAAGAGCACAAGGAAACTCTACCTTGTGGCCCAAACACACGGGCAGTCACGGCCCTGGATAACCAGCCTGACCCTGTAACAAACACACCAGCCCCACATTTCAGGCTCTGCTGGGTTGTTCCACAGAACATCACCAGAGCTCATCCTCAGATGCTTCTGAGGAAAAGGAAATCATTCATCAATTCAGTGGCAAGATGCAAAGATCCTGATATCGCGTGAAAATAATAATTACCATTTGAACGCTACCATTTTTATCTCATTATCATTTTAAGGTGGATTTTTTTTTTTGTCTCATTTGATGGAGAAGCAAAAATTCCCCCTTGTTAGCTACCAACGCTATGAGACTTGGTATGGAGAACCAGTTTTTGTGTCTCCCATGGGCAAAACATTATGCTTATAAGTCCCCAAAATATTGTTTACAAAAGTATATTCAGGACTTGAGGACACAGGAAGGGGGAAGGGTAAGCTGAGACGAAGTGAGAGAGTGGCATGGGCATATAGACACTACCAAACGTAAAATAGATAGCTAGTGGGAAGCAGCCGCATAGCACAGGGAGATCAGCTCAGTGCTTTGTGACCGCCTAGAGGAGTGGGATAGGGAGGGTGGGAGGGAGACGCAAGAGGGAGGGGATATGGGGATATATGTATATGTATAGCTGATTCACTTTGTTATACAGCAGCAACTAACACACCATTGTAAAGAAATTATACTCCAATAAAGATGTTAAAAAAAAAAAAAAGTATATTCACATCCAGTGGACTACCTGGCAAGCTAGGTGGAGAGATTTAGTCTGTTCATTGAATCATCCAGATAAAATTTGGATATCCTCTTCTGCTTGCATTTTTGTCTTCTCCTAAGTTCACTCCACACTCTGCAATAAAAGGCCTCAGCAATTAAATTTCTTTACAAATGGGTTTCCTCCATCAAATAGGTACCATCAGAAACTTCATCTGAAACACTAAAAGTATTAAACATATTGATGTGGAGAAAATTGTATTCATCAGAACCCCTCTCTTTCACGAAGGGCACTGTATTTGTTCTTGACCAGCTCTGTGAAGCTGAAACTAGCAAGGCCTGAGAATGTGTGGAACCACACTGAAAGGGAGATCAGGGAGGAAGATTGCAGTGTTTGCGCCAGAGAGCAGGGAAGCGGAGATGGAGGAGACTCGTGGGACAAGCCTGTACAAACCGTGATAGACCCCTTCACATCCTCAGTATAGTTACCAAACTCGCTAAGTAATATTGTTTGTTGGCTAACTTGAAAGCAAACAAACCAACCAGAAAAAAAATTCAGTGAGCTAACTTTGTGCCACAGGCAGGACAGAGCACACACATTCGAGCAGACACAGAAGTGGGGAAACACGAGGAGGCAAAGCACAGGGGTGTTCAGGGTTCCAGGGAGGACTCTGGGTTGCACAAAACCAAGGGTCCCAGTGAGTAAGGGAACTCAAACTGACACAAGTTACTCTATACAGGCATGCTTTGAGGGTTTTAAAATAAAGTCAAATAATTTGCTGCACTTAGGCCACCCAAAGTTAAGTATCAACATCACCACATCCATAGCACGGCTACCTCTGAGCTTAAAAACAAGAAAGAGAAAACTCGGGGCTTTCCTCGTGGCACAGTGGTTGGGAGTCCGCCTGTCAATGCAGGGGACACAGGTTCGATCCCTGGTCCGGGAAGATCCCACGTGCCTCAGAGCAACGAAGCCCGTGCACCACAACTACTGAGCCTGCGCTCTAGAGCTCTCGAGCCACAACTACTGAGCCCACGCGCCTAGAGCCCGCGCTCCGCAACAAGAGAAGCCACCACAATGAGAAGCCTGTGCACCACAACGAATAGTAGACCCCTCTCGCCGCAACTAGAGAAAGGCCCGCATGCAGCAACAAAGACCCAGCGCTGCCATAAATAAATAAATAGATAAATAAATAAATAAAATTTTTAAAAAAGAAAGAGAAACCTCTAGTGCCAGAAACGAGGGGACCCCCGGCAGTGAGTGGCAATTTCAACCAAGTGATTCACGAGGACAACAGGATCCTATGGACCTGGGATGTTGGTTTCACCCACCAATTTGATACCCACTCGTCCACATGTTCACTCAAATCATCAGGAAGCAAATTATACAGGATCAGGCTGGAAACAGATTCTGGTCTTCCCTTGCGAGCAATGGTTCTCAACCTTGGCTGTATGTTAGAAGCACCTGGAAAGCTTCTAACCCTCCTGATGCCCACGCTGCCCGCTCCAGCCCATTACATCAGAATCTCTCAGGCTGGGATCCAGGCATCAATGTTTTTAAAGCTCCTCAGTGATTCTACTCTACAGCTGCTGCTTTTTAGGCACCATGTCTATTATTTCTCCAGTTCAAGTTTCTTAGCAATATTTTCCTAAACAAAGACCCATATTTTTCCATCTTCTCTAAAAGGTTTTCAACCTTCGATTACAGGTTGAAATATTCATACCTATGCCTACATCTCCTTGCATATTAATGAGATAACCATGACACAAAAGAAAATTCTTTGAGTCCACCCTCACTTCTTCCTAGTGACCCACAGAGCTCCAGGTACCCCCACTTCCTTTTCTAAACACTCCCAACCAATCCTTTTCATGATCCATTTAGGGATCTTGCCCAGAACTGATGTCAATTCAGACTTGAAGAATCAAGTTCTTTTCCTATTTGAAAACGAAAACTCTAGTCTTCTGGTCCTTCTTCTGTTTTATCTCAGTTTCTCAAAGATTTTGACAATTGCGGAGAAACTTCGTACACAAATTCACCCTTGGATGAAACTGAGTTTTCATATGGACTGAAGCAGGCAGAGAAGATAAGACTTGAGTTACATCTTGAAGGCTATGCATTGCCTTTTAAACAAGCTGAGAAGGATGAGGATGATAAAAATGAGATACGAATGGCTTGATCCAAGCAAGGTTTTGATGGACAGAATTGGTGTGCAGCAGGAAAGGAGGAGCCCAACCAAGAGAGCTGGGTGAGGAAACAGTGTTACTCACATAACTGAAGGACATCGTTCAGCTGGTGGGAAGGAAGATAAAGAACTCCTGTGTGTTGGGGTCCGATGGTCACTGTTTTTTTCCATGTGATCTTTTTTATCGAGTTATGATTAACACACAATATTACATAAGTTTCAGGTGTATAACATAGTGATTCGGTATCTTTATACATTATGAAATGTTCACCACAATAAGACCAGTTACCATGTGTCACTATAAAAAGTTGTTACAATATTATTGACTATATTCCCTGTTGTATTATTACATTCCCTTGACTTATTTATCTTATAGCTGGAAGTTTGTACCTCTTAGTCTCCCTTAGCTATTTTACCTGTCCCCTCCGCCCCTCTCCCCTTTGGCAACCACCAGCTTATTCTCTGTATCTACGAGTCTGTTTCTGTTTTGTTTTGTTTTGTTTTTGGATTCTACATGTAAGTGAGATATTACAATATGTGTCTTTCTCTGTCTAACTTATCTCACTTAGCATAATAGCCTCCAGGCCATCCAAGTTGCCACAAAGAGCAAGATTTCATTCTTTTTACGGCTGACTAATATTCCATTGTATACACATACCACATCTTCTTTATCCAGTCATCTCTGGATGAACACTTAAGTTCCTTCCATATCTTGACTGTTGCAAATAGTACAGCAACGAACATAGAGGTACATATATCTTTTCTAATTAATGTGTTTTTTTTCCTTCAGATAAATACCTAGAAGTGGAATTGCTGGATCATATGCTAGTTCTATTTTTAGCTCCATACAGTTTTCCATAGTGGCTGCACCAGTTTACATTCCTACCAACAGTGCACAAGGGTTCCCTTTTCTCCATGTACTCATTAACATTTGTTATTTGTGATCTTTTTTGGTGATAGCCATTCTGACAAGTGTGAGGTGGTATCTCGTGGTGGTTTTGATTTGAATTTCCCTGATGATTAATGATGTTGAGCATCTTTTCATGTGTCTGTTGGCCATCAGTATGTCTTCTTTGGAAAAATGCCTGTTCAGGTCCCCTGCCCATATTTTAATTGGATTGTTTGTTTTCTTGATATTGAGTTGTATGCATTTTTAATATATTTTGGATGTTAACTTCTTGCCAGACATATCATTGGCAAATATCTTCTTCCATTTAGTAGGTTGCCTTTTTGTTTTGCTGATGGTTTTCTAATGGTTTGGGATGGTTTTCTAATCCATGAGCACCAAATGTCTCTCCCTTTGTTTGTGTAACCTTCAATTTCTTTCCTCAATGCCTTACAGTTTTCTGAGTACAGGTCTTTTACCTCCTGAGGTAAGTTTATTCTTTCTGATGCAAATGTAAATGGGATTGTTTTCTTCATTTCTCTTTCTGATAGCTCATTATCAGTGAATAGAGATGCAACAGGTTTCTATATATTAATTTTGTATCCTGCAACATTAGTGAATTCTTTTATTAGTTCTAGCAATTTTCGGAAGAGTCTTTGGGCTTTCCTGTATATAGTATCATGTCATTTGCAAATAGTGACAGTTCTACTTCTTCCTTTCCAATCTGAATGCCTTTTATTTCTTTTTCTTGACTAAGTGCTGCGGCCAGGACTCTATGTGTTCTCTGAGAGTAAACGTGTATATTTTTTGTCTCTGAATCCCCCAAACCTAATAGCACACCCTACAACATAATATTACACAAATGATTATTGAATAAATAGGTGCATGAATGGGTTGATTTTCAGCCATTTGTGGGGGTTTTCTTGGTTTTGTTTTTATTTTACTTGGCTTTTATTTAATGTAAGAGTCACACATACAGGTCTTCTTGTTCTTTAAAACAACAACTCTGCCATGCTGCCGTGTAGAACTAATCTCTATGTCCTACTCGTGAAACCAATTCTGTCTACCGTAAGCTATTTTTAAAGCTCTCACAAAGAACCAAGTCTGTTTCTGGACTACTACCCCATATCCACTGAAATCAAGCTTGAGTATTTAGGGTGCTGTTGACAAATATAACACTTGGAAAGCTAAATTTAGCATAGAACACAGGGTGGAATGGCTCTTATCCCTGGACTCACCTCCAGGGTCCCACCCCTTTTAAAAATAGCCCATGACAACATGTATCAGGTAGAAAAGAATGCTCCAGTTTAAAGTACAGGCTCCAGTTGGATCCTGGATTATAGTTGCATATGAAAAGTCTTTCAGAAATGTATCTAATTACAAGCTATCAGTCTGAGAAAATAACAGGGCAGAAAGGCTATGTTTAAAGAAACGAAATACCTAAAGAATTACTATTGCTACTGAAATGAATAGAGCAATGACGTAACATGGAAATGAAGAAGGAAGAGTAGATGACTTTATTCTAGTGGACGTTCCAGAAAGGAAACGGTCTCCGTAGTGTTGCTGTTTGTCATTCTCCGTAAGCTCTTGTCGCATGCGTCTGATAAAGGCTGCATGCTCCTTGCAAACATGGTCTGCATAATCTTTACCACTGCATTTTCCATAGCACTCCTCAGCAGTGCTCTGGGACACCCCCAGCCCCTACACTATCTTCACCAACGTGAGCCCTTCAGCCTCTGAGGCACTGTCAACACCACTTATCCACCTGCACAAAGCATCACAGAGGAGCAGAGGCTACACCTCTCCCATCCCAGCACCCTGCAACCCCCTTCTGTAGAGAAGATGTGGGCTTTACCATTTGGGGGAAGCTCCAGGCCTTGGGTCAGCCCGTGTAATACAGTTATGCCTGCAAATCAGGTCTATGATGAGAGTAAAACATCTTTATTAAATTATAAGGGCATCCAATCTCCCCTCCACTCTTTACTGCAAGCCTTGCTAAGAAAGGTCAAGGGTATTCTGCTGAGTCCCCCCTTTGTGGAAAATCTCAATGAAGGGGGCACCCCAGGGGCCAGATTACTCTGAGAGATCCTGCTCAGGCTTTAGAGGGACTTAGAGAGAGGCAGGGGGTGGTCAGGGGGCAGCTTTGGGGAGTGAATGAGAGTGAGAGAGAGGGACACGGGAAAAGAGGGTGCTTACGAAGTCCAGCTCTGACTAAAGAGGTGCTGCCTCGTGAGCCCTAATCCTTGACATCAGGTCTTTTCTCCTGCTGTCTCTATGCTGTTTGACTGCAACACCACATAGCAATGGATCCCACGGTCCCTGGGCTACCGCTGGCACTGAGAGGATGGTGGCTACTGATACGCACACCTCCCTCCCCCGGAGCCTCTGTGCCTAACTCTCCTGGGCGCGTGCTCCACCCCCTTTGCTGGTCCAGGCAGTGCCCTCCCGACTCTCCTTCCTCCCTCTAGCCTCTGGTCACATTTTTTATTGTAAGTCACATAGACATGGCACAGGATCCTGTCAGCCAACTGCACTGGCCCATCCCAGCTTCCTAGCAGGGGAAAAACAAGAATTGGAAAAAATATATGAGAATTGTGTTTGTTATAAGAAAACAGTGACCTTATTAATATTTTTAAAAAACTTTCCATTGAAGTATAGTTGATTTACAATGATTCAGGTGTACAGCAAATTGACTCAGTTTTATATATATATATATGAATATATATATATTATTTTTCAGATTCTTTTCCATTATAGGTTATTACAAGATATTGAACATAATTCCCTGTACTATAGTAGGTCCTTGTTGTTTATCTATTTTATATATAGTAGTGTGTATCTATTAATCCCAAATTCGCAATTTATCCCTCCCTCCCCCGCTTTCCCTTTTGGTAACCATAAGTTTATTTTCTATGTGTGTGAGTCTATTTCTGTTTTGTAAATAAGTTCATCTTTATCATTTTTTTAGATTCTACATATAAGTGATATCATATTTGTCTTTCTCTGTCTGACTTACTTCACTTAGTATGATAATCTCTAGATCCATCTATGTTGCTGCAAATGGCATTATTTCCTTCTTTTTTATGACTGAGTGATATTCCATGATAGATAGATAGATAGATAAATAGGCAGATAGATAGATAGATAGACAGATAGATAGATGATAGATAGATCACATCTTCTTTATCCATTCATCTGTCGATGGACGTTTAGGTTGTTTCCATGTCTTGGCTATTGTAAATAGTGCTGCTATGAACATAGGGGTGCATGTATCTTTTCGAATTAGAGTTTTCATCTTTTCTGGATATATGCCCAGGAGTGAGATTGCTGGATCATATGGTAACTCTATTTTTAGACCTTATTAATTTTTAGACAATAAAATAAAGCCCTGAACTACAATGTAGCAAGTAGCTAGTAAGTTACTAATAAAGAACTGTTACGATCCATTAAAAAAAAAATTGTGGCATCTCTCATCTTCAGCAAGGGATGTGCATTTTGGGATCAGTTCTCAACAACTGGAAGAAACTCACAGGCCACCTGGGGCCCCAGATGATGCCTTTGGAAATCACTGGTGTGTCCTACTACGGAGCCTCCCACCCGGGGACACTTGTGCACAGCCCGGTCATTTGCAGTGTCCAGCTGGGCCTCCCTCACACAGCCTTGGGACTGACACAGCCCTCAGAATACACATCCGTTCACCACTGGCCACAGCAGCTAAGGAAGTGGACGGGATGAAAGCAAGAAGACACACTACAGAGCAGGAAAGAGAAGCCCTGCCTATTTCAGGCTGTGTCTGCCCTTGTCGTGCAGAGAGTTGTTTGGAGGATATACAGATGTGCCTGTCTCTAGAGTTTACATCTATACAATCACAAGGGGGTGGCTGAGCTCTTTGGCATATTAGTGGTCACGTGATGCTGGCCATATCAAGTAACCATTATCACATCAGAGCCCACAGGAGTTAAAAATACACCACCACCCGAGCCCCAACTGGATGACAATTGAGTAATAACAATAGAAATAGCTCACACTCCATAAGACCATCTTTCCCCTTCCTGGAGAACTTTTCTGAGATCATCGGCACTGCAATGAAGAGACAGCCAGAGCCAGTTACAGGGAAACTTCAGATCTTTCAGAAGATGGGAAAAGAGCCTCAAGCAAGAGCTGGGTGGCCGGTGCTCGAGTACCATGCTGCCTTGGTCACGGGAGACCTGGACCGTCTTAAGCTCCTCATGGACCAGTTCTTCCAGGACGCCAACGTGGTGTTTGAGATCAAGAAGGATGAGATGGAGTGGCAGGTGAAATCCCCGGCCACGTTTGGCCCGTCAGGTACCTTT
The DNA here is from genome assembly GCF_964374135.1 of Grampus griseus. NCBI lineage: Eukaryota > Metazoa > Chordata > Mammalia > Artiodactyla > Delphinidae > Grampus > Grampus griseus. The sequence goes on from NC_139001.1 coordinate 4,480,151, forward strand.
CCTCCTTTAAAGCCTGGTTATTTATTTTTTTAAGGAGCTACTAACACACCTCTGTGTGTAGACTGCTCACACGGGTGCTGCCTTTAACATACTCGAGCAAGACATCTAGAAGCCAAACTCTGCGTGCATGATTTTTAAGTAGTTTTTGTTTTGTTTTGTTTTTTGTGATACGCGGGCCTCTCACTGCTGTGGCCTCTCCCGTCACGGAGCACAGGCTCCGGACGCGCAGGCTCAGCAGCCGTGGCTCACGGGCCCAGCCGCTCCGCGGCATGTGGGATCTTCCCGGACCGGGGCACGAACCCGCGTCCCCTGCATCGGCAGGCGGACTCTCAACCACTGTGCCACCAGGGAAGCCCTAAGATGTAGCTTTTAGGTGAGAGATGAGAGAGATCAAACTGGAAAGGCCAAGCTGTTGGTGAGAAGGGCCCTTCCCACGCTGGAGGTGCCTCTTGTCTTTAAAAAGAGCTTTGGTTTGAATGCTGATCTGCCAGAGCCTGGATCCAGCAGCCAGGGAGGCAGAGATAAAGTACAGCCTCTCCTTTGAGTGCGCCCGGAGCGGGCCCCTGGCGAGCAGCCGTGGGCTAGTTTCCCCTGTGAATCCGTGAGCACCACAGCTCCAGCGGGGAAGCTGGGACACAGCCAGCGTCGTGGAGGAACAGTTCTCGGGAGACGCTCCCCCTGGAACCCAGGGGAGCCTGGGAAGGGGAAGGAGGGGGAGAAACCAGAGGTCCTTAAGTTGTATATGTCTGCATTCTTGTCGCCTGGACACTGTCGCTATGTGCCGGGCAGGCAAACATACCCCCAGGTAGAGAGAAGTCCCCTCACTCCATCTGGGATGAACAGACCTTCTGGCCATCAGGCTGCAGTGTGACCCCCTTGGCTGGCACTCTGCCTTGGGCACCCTTCCTCCCGTGCATCCTGATGCCTCATGTTTACCGAGAGGGTTCATGTGTTGGAACCTGTGAGGGTTTCAGACTCTGTGGTCAGTGGGCCAATGGCCAGTGCCCCGTGGCCCTGACTCGTGATCTCTGGCAGGCCAAGAATGAGGAAGGGCGGTTGCCAAAGCACTGATCCAGTCTGTGTACACCTCACACAGGGAGAAGGGGATAAACCCAAACCCTGCCAAAGGTCTAAGCAGCTCAGAGCCACCAGCGAGGCGGCAGAGGCTGCGGGGAAGGCACGCGCAGGTCTAGTCTGGGCCAAAACCCTCCCAGCCAAAGGCACCCCAGAGCCTTTTTGGGTCTCCTCTCCCTCACCTGTCCCACATGGGGCCCACATCTTCCTCCAGAGGGCTGTGTGACCATTCAACCAAGAACGCCAACTGCTTGAATGTTCGATTAATGTCTTTTTTAATCACATGCCTCGCAGCCCTGGACACACACACACTCAGATGTTGCATTGATAGATATTACTGTCAGTTCATGGTCTGAACCAAAGCCTCCTTCCTGTTTTCCCCCTCAATCTTTCCACCCCTAAGTTTGCTGTTTTTCCATGGCACAGCTGTACCACAGGAGATTAGAGCATTGTGGCAGTGAGGGGACCTGAGATATTACCGAGCAAAAGGGCAGCCCTGGGAGTTAGTGCTGGCCTGAGGCCTCAGTGCAGGCTGGGAAGAGAGGATGGACACTTCTGGACTCTGTGCTCTTTCAGCTCAGCCACCTGAATTCTCCCAGCTGGTCCAGTAGCAGAAATGACCAAACCCAGGCTGAGAACAGTGGCCCCGACACGGCCCTCGCTCATACGAGGACTTCCTGGAGGCCAATTCAGCTCCTCCTGAAGGGAGGCATGGGGAAGGGGACACACAGGTTCACAGTGGCTGGCTCCTGGGTACCACACCCACGATGGAATGCTGGCCCCATCAAGCTCGCGGTGCCAGGAAAGCATTAGCATGGAGGAGGGGATGTTCAGAGGGAGGTATCACATGGGGAGAAGCCTGCTTCTGTGCTCTTCCTGGTGGCAGAACCTGGACCAAGGGTGCGATTTACAGGAAGCTGATTGATGATTCAGGTTTACTGAATGAGAGCGCTGCCTTTGAACGGGATTCTCTGGAAGGCCTGATAGAAGCTCATCACCATCTCCAGGGACCTGGAGAAGGGCCCTAAGCTATGGCTGAGCTAAATGCCCAGCCAAGGCCCCTTCCCATCAGTCCAGGGGAAGACTTGGGAACCTTGGGTGGGTGAACAGAGCTGCTGATGGTGGGAATTTAGCATGCCCTAGAAAATGGAGTACCCCCTTCCTTGACCCGCAGTAAGTAAACTTCCTATCTCAGGAAAATGAGTAGAATCAACAACCAGGAGCTGCTCCTACAAGAATGTAGGTCACTGTTACGGTCATATCCATCATGCCCCTCAAATCAGACCCAGTCTTCACTGGGCAGGGCAGCTCAAACCCATGCAGGCCCACGTCCGCAGGGCCTCCAGCCACCATCACCCACCACCAGGACGACAGGCCCCCTCTTCCCCCACCGAGCATGCACAACCTCCAGGCTGGGCCTTGGGGACGCGGGGCGGGCTGGAACCGTGCGCTGCATGGAGGTACGTAATTACGAGTGGTCTTTCAAACTGCTCAGCATGGGTCCCGGGAAGGAGGTGGCCTGTGAAAAGGGTCTCCTCCACAGCTCATTACAGCCACAGTATCGATTCTTCCATCATTATCAGAAGGCAACCCTGCCATGTGAAATCCTGTCCCTTGAAGTGTATTCACCAGGGACAGCTCTCCCCCATTTCCAGGAGTGCCCATAGCTGCTAACAACCTTCCACAGGCCTTTTGAAAGCCCAAAGTTTTCAGAGAAGTGAAATGTATAGTTCCTGCTCCATTCATCCCTCAAGAAAGAGCAACCCTACACACACACACACACACACACAAAACCCTAAAGAGCGCAAAGGAACAAACCAGAATTGTGCTCAATGCAGACCACCACATCAAAGGGTGCTTCTGAAACCCGGCCACTTCCAAGACAACTAAACTTTCCGAGTCCTTTTCTCGAGCAACCTTGGTGATGGGGGTCAGTTTGTTTTGTCTGTTTTCTTCTCCTCTTAATGATAAAGGGGTAAATTTGGGGCTCGAAAAGAGAGGGCTTGGATTCCAGAAAAATCCACAGCTCATTTTCCTCCCTCAAGCTGCCCCTAATTCAGAGTCTGGAAAATGTGAATTCCTCACGTAAATTCTCCCACTGTCCACCCTGCTTGTTCAGCTTTTAACTCCTCAAATCTTACCCAAGTTACCCTCATATTTCGCAAAACCCTCGTGCTTCTCAATAACCGCCCACCCCAATCTCTCCTTTGTATTTCTTCTCTCCCTGCTTCTCCATCTCTGTCTTTCCAGTGTGTCTCTGCCCTGTGTGCTGTTACTCTCTTTCTCCCCTCTTCCTACACTTCTTTCCCTTACTACCTCTCTGCCCCTCTCTGTCAGGGCCCTTTCACCTCTACCCCCAGGCCTCCCTCCATCCCTCATCCCTGATCCAGTTGCACCTCACTGGGTCTCTCTGTCCCGAACCCTGAGCATCTCTGTGTATCTCCCTACGTGCTCACCTGGTACCTACTTCTAAGAGATGGTTTCACCCTATTTCAGTCTTAATGGACACCGCTCCCCACCAGCGTCCTCCGACTCACCTGACCTCTCCCCACCTCCCCTCCACCCCCAGGCCTCTGGACCCTGGAGTACCAGCGCGAGCTCACCACGCCCCTGTGCATCGCCGCGGCCCGGGGCCACACGGCCTGCGTGCGCCACCTGCTCAGCCGCGGCGCGGACCCCGACGCCAGCCCCGGCGGCCGCGGCGCCCTGCACGAGGCCTGCCTGGGGGGCCACACGGCCTGCGCCCAGCTGCTGCTGCAGCATCGCGCCGACCCCGACCTGCTCAGCGCCGACGGCCTGGCGCCCCTGCACCTCTGCCGCACGGCCGCCTCGCTGGGGTAAGGAGCCGGGTGGCCCCGGCCACCCACCCGACCCTCGACCCCCGACCCCTGACCCTGCCCCCGGACGCCCTCAGCGCCCCGACCCCACTCAGACCCCGGACCAGGCCTGCGTCACCGCTCCAGGCCCCGCCCCCAAGTCCACCCCGCAGGCCCCGCCCCCAGACCCTCGGCCTCGGCCCCGCCCGCCGCCTGACCCCGCCCGGACCGGGACCCAGACCCGGGAGCTCTCGGCCACGTCCGTCAGAGCCCCTTGGAGGCCACCGGGCCCCCCGCCCGGGCCTCGGCCCCAGCCCGGGCCCCGCGCCGGCTTAATTAGCGCTTGATTGCGAGCGCGGGGGGGGCAGGCGCCACACGGAGGTAATGAGCCGGTGATCACCGGCCCGCAGACGCCGGCGCTGGAGAATGCTAAAAGGCCACTGGCGGGGTTGGAGGCTGAAAAATTAGGGTTTTTAATGATAATTTTATGCAGAATAATTGTCACAGTGTGACATAAATGGTTAGCTCCTCGGGCGGGGCTTCGGCGTCCCACAAGCCAGCCGAGCTGCGCCCGCATTTTCGGGGCCCACCCCCTCCCAGGTGCCGGGGTTCTGGAAGTTCTGATGGTGCCGGGTCCAGCCTCGCGGCTGTCCTTGCGGAGGGTCTGTCCCCTCGGGGTCCAGTAGGTCCTGGGAGAGACGGCGGGGGCCCACCGCGTCATTGCATAGGATTTCTGTTCCGGGGGCCCAGCTTGCGTTGTGTCATCTTGACATTTCTTTTAGTCCCTGTTCTTGGGATTAAAATTTCTTGGCCTCTGTCTCTGTGATGACGATTAACTAAAATCACCATGTCAAGCGCAGGCAGGCAGGACTACTGGGCTCTCAGGGACCAAGGCGGAGGGGCACCGCCTACCAATGTCACGTGGAGCAGGGACTCAGAAAGGCACGTGGACGACCAGGAGTCTTGAAGGAAAGTGACTGAAAACAATATATTTTTCAAAAGCAGCTTTACTGCGTTGTAATTGCATCTAGTAAACTGCGCATGCTTAAAGTATACAATCTGATAAATTTGGACACAGCCATGCACTCATGAAACCATCCCTATAATCAAGATAGTGAACCCAGCCATCACCAGCAAAAGGTTCCCTTGCCCCATTGTAACCTCTCCCTCCTGCTCCTCCAATTTCCCACTGATCTGCTTTTGGTCACTATAGTTTAGTCTGAATTTACTAGAATTTTATGTGAATGGAATGTAGTCTCTTTTGTCTGGCTTCTTTCATGCAGCAATATTACTTTAAGATTTGCTTTGAAGCATATATTACATTTTTTATTTTCATTTTATATTGGAGCATAGTCAATTAACTGTGTCGTGTTACTTTCAGGGGTACAGCAAAGTGATTCAGTTCAACATATACATGTATCTATTCTTTCTTCAAATTCTTTTCCCATTTAGGTTATTACAGAATATTGAGCAGAGTTCCCTGTGCTATGCAGTAGGTCCTTGTTGGTTATCTATTTTAAATAGAACAGTGTGTACATGTCAATCCCAATACTTTGAGAGCTGTCATACTGTTGTGTGTATCCATAATTCACTCCTCTTCATTGCTGAGTGATCTTCCAGGGTAGAGGATAACACAATGTATCTATCCACTCATATGTTGAAAGACACTTGACTGTTTCAGGCTTGGGGCTGTTACAAATAAAGTCGCTATGAACATTTGTGTACCAGCCTTTTTCTGGGTATATGCTTTCGTTTCTCCTGGATAAATACCTAGGCAGAGCTGTGTCACGTGATATGACTAAAAGATAATCTTTTAGGAAATGACCTTCCAAATTGGATCTACCATTTTACATTCCCACCAGCAATATATGAATGTTCTAGATGCTTCCCATCCTCTCCAATACTTGGTATGGTCACTCTTTAGCTGTAGACATTCTTTAGGTACTTAGGAATATTCCATTGTAGTTTTGATTTGCATCCCCCTGATGACAAGTGATGTTGGGCATCTTCTCATGTACTTATTTGCCATCCATTTATCTTCTTTGGTGAAGTGCCTGTTCAAATCTTGTGCCCTTTGAAAATATTGGGTTGTTTGTTTTCTTCTTAAATTTTGAGATTTCTTTATATATTCTGGATACAAGTCCCTTGTCAGGCATGCGATTTATAAATATTATCTCCCAGTTTCTGGGTTATATTTTCTTTCCTTAAAAGTGTCTTTTGGGGCTTCCCTGGTGGCGCAGTGGTTGAGAGTCCGCCTGCCGATTCTGGGGATATGGGTTCGTGCCCTGGTCCGGGAAGATCCCACATGCCGTGGAGCGACTGGGCCCGTGAGCCATGGCCGCTGAGCCTGCGTGTCCGGAGCCTGTGCTGCACAACGGGAGAGGCCACAACAGTGAGAGGCCCGTGTACCGCAAAAAAAAAAAAAAAGAAAAGTGTCTTTTGGAGAACAGAAGTTCTTGCTTTTGGTGGCATCCAGCTGATCATTTTTTTTCTTTTAGGGATTGTGTTGGGTTATTTTATCTTTAAAAAAAAAAAATCTTTGCCCAACCATGGCCACAAACATTTCCTCCTATGTTTTCCTCTAAAATTTTTAAAATAATTTTATATGTTACATTTAAGTCTGTGGCCCATTTTGAGTTAATATCTGAATATGGTGTGAGGTATGGATTGAAGCTTCTTTTTCTCTGCATGTGGATATCCATCTGTCAAAAAGCCTTTCCTTTCTCCATGGATTTGCCTTTGCACTTCTGTTGAAAATCAACTGACTACATATGTCTGGGTTTATTTCTGGCTCTCTTGTCAAGTACACACACAGGGCAAGGCCTGACCGATTCAACTGGTAAAGATCCACAGAGCCACTCGTAGATTCGGACTTTTAACGCTTACATAAACAGTGAAAAGAGTAATAGCCAGAAGTACCAATTCTGCACGGTCCCTGTCCCACACACCACAAAGGACAACACCCAAACGAAAGGGGCCAGACAATGGCAATGTGAGTTGCAGGAGACCCTGATACAGAACACCCAAATCTAGACCTCAGGTGAGCAGTCTTACAGTCTGCAGCTCTACTCTGAGGGGGGCAAGGCAGGAAGTCCCAGACCTCGTCAGAACCCAGGAGGTGATGAGAAACGTCTCAGGACGGCCTCCCAGGGGCCGTAGGGAGGTGAGTGGACGATGGTCTTGTAGCAACTCCTTACAAGACTTTCATTCTGGAGGATCACAAGGTGCTCTGCGAAGACTTAGGTCAGCAGTGGTTCAAACTTTTGTTTGCATGGCCTGTGTGGATACGTGCAAGTCGCTGGGGCTCCACGGCAGAGCTGTGGTTCTGTGTCTCTACTCCATTACGTTGCTCTATTGGTCCTTTTTGACCCCAGTACCACATTGTACTGAATACTGTAACTCTGTAAGACATCGTCAAGCATCCAGCATCATTCTTCGTTTTCCAAGTTGATTTGGCTGTTCTAGCCTCTTCGCATTTCCACATAAATTTTAAAATCAGTTTGTCAGTTTCTACAAAAAAAGCTGCTGGGTTTTGACTGAGGTTAATGTGAATCTATAGATCAGTTTGGGGAGACTTGACTTAAAAATATTGAATCTTTCAACCCATGAAGCTGGTAAATCTCTCCAATAATTTAGATCTTTAGTTTCTTTCAGCTTTGTTTTATAGTTTTTAGTGTGCAGGGCTTAAACATATTTTGTCAGATATATCCCTAAGTATTTCATATTTTTGATGCTTTCGAAAGTGATTTTTTTTTTAACAATTTTTTTTTTTTTTTTTTGTGGTACGCGGGCCTCTCACTGTTGTGGCCTCTCCCGTTGTGGAGCACAGGCTCCGGACGCGCAGGCCCAGCAGCCATGGCTCACGGGCCCAGCCGCTCCGCGGCATGTGGGATCTTCCCGGACCAGGGCACGAACCCGTGTCCCCTGCATCGGCAGGCGGACTCTCAACCACTGCGCCACCAGGGAAGCCCTGAAAGTGATATTTTTATTCAAATCTCTGTTGTGGTAGCTACTGCATAAATTGATAAGAAGTTATTTTTGTATGTTAATTTGAAACCTGCAACCTTGCTAAGCTTACTAACTATTCTAGTAGCCTATCATAGATTCCATAAGATTTCTATGTAGACCATCATGTCATCTGCAAATAAAAAGAGTTTTACTTCTTTTCCAATCTGGATGCCTTGTAGTACTTTTTCTTGCTTTATTGCACTAGATAAAACCCCCAGTGCAATGTTGAATAGAAGTAACGAGAGCAGACAACTTTCCTTATTTGTAATCTTAGAGGAATTAAATCTTTCACCATTAAGTATGATATTAGATGTAGATGACATTTTTCGGATTGAAAGAGTGCCTTTCTATCCCTACTCTGCTGAGAGTTTCTACTATGAATGGATATTGAATTTTCTAAATGCTTTTTCTGCATATATTGAGTTGATCATATGGTGTATTTTTTAGTCTGTTAATATAATTATTTACACTGATTGATTTTCAAATGTTAAACCAACCTTGCATTCTTCAGACCACAGTTTATAAATTGCTAGGTTTGATTTGCTGAAGTTTTTTCAATCTGCATCTATGTTCATGAAAGGTATTGATCTGTAGTTTTTTCTTGTAATGTTTTTGTCTGGTTTTGATATCTGAGTAATGCTGGCCTCAAAAATGAGTTGAGAAGTGTCCGCTTCTTGTCTATTTTCTGGAAGAGCTTGTGTAAAATTGTTATTATTTCTTCCTTAAATGTTTGGTAGAATTCATCCGTGAAGCTATCTTGGCCTGGAGTTTTCTTTATGAGAAGGTTTTTGGCTATGAATTCAATTTCTTTAATGGCTATAGTGCTATTCAGGATATTTCTCTCTTTTTGAGTGAGTTTTGATAGCTTGTATCTTTCAAGACATTTATCTCTTTCAATTGTTAAATTTATTGTCATAAAGTTGTTCCCTATTATCCATTTAATAGCTGCAGAATCTGTAGAATCATCACTCTCATTCATGATACTGGAATTTGTGACTTTTATTCTTTCTTCCCTGTTCAGTCTTGTTTTGGGTTTTACTGATTTTCTTTTTTGTTTTACTGTTTTATTTTTCATTGATTCTTGATAGGATCTTTATTGTCCTCCTTTCTTTACTTACATTGAGTTTTATTTGTTCTTGTTCTTCTATTTCTTAAGATGGAAGCTGATGTCTTTGATGATTTTTATTTTCTAATATAGGCTTTCAGTGTTATACATGTACCCTCTATGTACTACTTTAGCTGAATCCCACAAGTTTTAATATGTTAAAATTTCACTTTCAATCAGTTTTAAATATTTTCTAATTTCCCTTTAAATTTTTTCCTTTCGATTTTTTTTCTTTGAAACATAGGTTGTATAAAAACGTGTTATTTAGTTTCCAAACATTTGGGTATTTTCCAGATATCTTTCTATTATTTATTTCTAATTTAATTCCATTATAGTGAGAGAACTTACTTTGTATCACTTTACTCCTTTGAAATTTATTGAGTCTAGTATTATGATCCAAAATATATTCTATCTTGGTAAAATTTCCATGTGCACCAGAAAAGAATGCATATTCTGCAGTTGTTGGGTGGTGTGTTGTATAAATGTCAATTAAGTCAAGTTGCTTAATAATGTTGTGTAAAACTCCTATATCCTTACTGATTTTCTGCCTACTAGTTTTACAGGTTATTGAAAGAGGAGTGTTGAAATCCTTGACTATAATCATGGATTTGTCTATTTCTCTTTGCAGTTCTATCAGTTTTGTTTCAAATATTTTGAAGCTCTATTATTAGTTACATAGATGTTTAGCATTTTTATTGCCTCTTGAAGAACTGACATCATTATTAAAAGATATTCTTTATCTCTGGTAATATTCTTTGCTCTGAAGTCTCCTTTGTCTGATATTAAAATATCCAGTCTGACATTAATATAGATTTCCTTTGATTAGTGTTAGCATAGTATACCCTTTTCCATTTGCATTAGTTATCTGTTGCTATGTAACAAATTACCACAAACTTAGAGACTTACTACAACACCCATTTATTGTCTCATGGTTTCTGTGGGTAGAGTTTGGGTGTGGCTTCACTGGGTCCTCTACTGCAGAGTCTCTCATATGACTGTCATCAAGGTGTCAACAAGGGCTAGGGTCTCACCTGAAGGGTCAACTGGGGAAGAATCTGCTATAAAATTCGTATAGTTATAGGCAGAATTCAGTTCTTTGGGACTGTTGGACTGAAGGTCTCAGTTCCTTGCTGACTATTGATTGAAGGCCATGCTCAGTTTGTGTCTTTATTTTTAAAGTGGATTTCTTGTAGGCAGGTTATAATTGAGTCTTTTTTAATCCAATCTGGTAGTATTTGCCTTTTAGTTGGGTGTTTAGATCATTTACATTTAATGGGATTTTGATATGATTATGTTCAAATTCTGTTATTTCTTTCTATTCATCTCATCCATTCTTTGTTCCCTTTTCTTCTTTTTCTACTTTCTTCTATACTGAGTATTTTTCATGATTCCACTTTATCTCCCTTTTTGACTTATTATATATAACTTTTGGTTCTGTTATTTTAGTAGTTGCTTTAGGGTTTATAGTATACATCTTTACCACAGTCTACCCTCAAGTTGTATTATACTACTTCATGTATAATATAAAAACCATATGACACTATACTTCCATCTCTCTCCTCCTGACCTTTGCACTATTGGTATCATAGATTTTACTTCTGTATATAAGTCCCACAATGCATTGTTATTATTTTTGTTCAAAGTCAATTATCTTTTAAATATATTGAAATAATAAGAAAAAAAGTTTTTATGTTTACCTATGTAGTTCCTATTTCCAGTTCCCTTCATTCCTTTGTATAGACTGAAGATTCCATCTGGGATCATCTTCCTTCTGCTTGGAGGACTTTCTTTAATATTTCTTATAGTGAAGGTCTGCTGGGGATGAAACCTTTTGGAGTTTGTATGTTTGAAAAAGTCTTTATTTCATCTGAGTGTTTGAAAGGTACTTTTTTTGGGTAGAGAATTCTAGGTTGACAGGTTCTTTTCTTCTTTCAGTGTTTTACACTCATGGCTCCACTGTCATCTAACTTGAATTTTTATTTATTTCTTTTTTTAAATAAATTTATTTATTTATCTATTTTTATTTTTAGCTGTGTTGGGTCTTCGTTTCTGTGCGAGGGCTTTCTCCAGTTGCTGCGAGTGGGGGCCACCCTTCATCGCGGTGCACGGGCCTCTCACTGTCACAGCCTGTCCCGTTGCAGAGCACAGGCTCCAGACGCGCAGGCTCAGTAGTTGTGGCTCACGGGCTTAGTTGTTCCGTGGCATGTGGGATATTCCCAGACCAGGGCTCGAACCTGTGTCCCCTGCATCGGCAGGCAGATTCTTAACCACTGCACCACCAGGGAAGCCCTAACTTGAATTTTTAATCTTTAAATCTTCTATCTATCTGATCTTTGTTCTTTTGTATATAGTGTCCTTTTTTTCTGGCTTTAATATCTTCTCCGTTTCACTGGTTTTAAGCAATTTGATCATGATGTGCTTTGATGTAGTTTTCTTCATGTTTCTTGTCCTTGAGATTTACTGATTTCTTGGATCTGTGGGTTTATACTTTTCATCAAATTTGGAAAATTGTTGGCAATTATCCCTTCACATATTTTCTATATGATCCCTTCCTCTGCCTCAGGGACTCCAACTGCATATATGTTACACCACTTGAAGTTGTTCCACAGTTCACTAATGCTCTGTTTCTTTGTTTTTTTTGCATTTTTTTCTTATGTAATTGATTTACCTTTTGTTCTGAAATCCCTCATCTGCCGTTAATCCCATCCAGTGTATTTTTCATCTCAGACATTATAATTTTCAACTTTAGAAGCCCAATCTTAGGTCTTTTTAAAATATCTTTCATGTCTTTACTTAACATGTTCAAGCTTTCCTCTAGCTTCTCAGATATACGGAATACAGTTCTAATAACTATTTTAATGTTTCTGTCTATCAATTCTATCATCTGGGTACGAATAACATTTTATTTTAACTTTGTTCATTTTGTAAATTTCAGATTCACATAAGGCATAGTTGTGAGAGATAAGATATGTAGATATAAGAGTCAAAGTAGAAATGCTTATGAATATATTTCTCAATGATTATTTAAAGCTGTAAGTAGATAGCTATTCTGCATGGATACTAAATAAAGATTAACTTCTACCTCACTTTAACTTACAATTTCTATCCTTGAGTCATTTGGTAGATGATTTGCTGGTGTACAAAGTTGCCATCTGGTGACAAAATTATAGAAACCCCATCTATTTTTGAAAAGCACAGCTCTAAGTTCATCCAATAATGATTCCTTCCCTACAAGCATTCAGTCGCAAGTTGTTGAACTCTACAAGATGCTGGGGCTGCGCTGTGTTATACACGGTCTATTCCCGCAAGATGCTTTTGGTTGCAAAGGAAAGGAAGGTAATTTACAGCAGGTGCTAGACACTGAGCCAAGAATGTAGAATCCACTATGTGCACGGAAGTTGAGAGTGTGAGCTGGTAGATCTCTACTGGAAATTTTCTAGGAGAGAAAGAGGCACCAGCTCTATTCAAGGACATAAGCCAATCAAATCAAAGCAAATGTCTTTCTATATACTAAGAAAATGGGCAAAATTATTAGGCAGTTTTACATTGATTGCACTCAGTTTTCATATTTTTATACCCTACAATTTTATATGTTACAAGTACATAGTTTGCTACATCCGAGGTCTGGGTTGAATCCCAATTCCAACACTTACTAGCTGTGCAAGCTTGGGTAAGTTATTTCATTTTTCTGTGTCTCACTGTAATATTTGAGCCTACTGTGTAGGGTGGTTATTATGAGAATTAAATTAGCTAATGTAGGAAAAATGTTTAGAAGAGCACCTTGCATATAGTTAAGAATTACGTAGGTGCTGACTGCAATTCCTGAGGCCTCTTGTATAATCATTGTGTCTATCTTACGAGAATTGAAAAAACATTTCACTGTTTTTAATTAATATGGGGTTTGTGGTTTCTTTTATCTCCATATTTGTTGGTCATCTATCATTTATTCCCAGTAATATCCCTAGTCAAGAACATATTCCCAATTATAACATATTCCTATGGAAAATATAACCCATTTGATGATATTGCATGTCTAGGAACACACCATGCTTCCCACCCCTCCAAGAATGCATGTCTATATTTACTTTTCTGTTGTTCAAAATTAACTTCTCTAAATGCAGCATGGTATCCTGGGTTGGATCCTGGAACAGAACGTGAACATTAGTGGGAAAAGTGGTGAAAGTCAAACAAAGTCAGTTAATAGTTTTGGACTGATGTTAATTTCTTAATGTGGGCAAAGGTACCATAATAATATAAGATGTGAACTTCAGAGGGAGCTGGATGAAGAGCATTTGGGAACTCTGCACTATCTTTGCAACTCTTCTGTAAATCTAAAATAATTTTAAAATAGAAGGAGTTTTAAAAACCAAGTTTTCTTCATACCTTGGGCTCCAAACTTCCACCTTACAGTATTAGAAAAATATTGCCCTTTACTAAGAAATGAGGATTATCACCTACTCAGAACACAAAATATTGTGAATCCTGACAACAGCCCTTAAGACAAACCAACAAGCTTACATTCGGAGCTGAGACACATGCAGACCGTTCAAGCTACTCGGCTTACACACTGTGCGATAGAAACTCATTTCCTGGCTTCAGCTGGTTTTTCAGAAATCATTCAGATGTAGCACATTGTTTAATAAAGAAAGACTTTTAAAATGTCTTTATATTAACATGGGGCTTTTAAACTCTCTTTTCTTTTGTCTTTCTCTTCCTCTTTGTTCTTTTTCTTCTCCTTTTCTCTTCTGTCTCCTTACGTCTCTCTACATGACTCTTTCTCCCTGGTGATTTCATTTGACAGTCTTGACTTCGTTAAATCCACGCTATTGGGGGAAAGTTTAAGATATGCGACAAACACACCAGAAGTTCAGGCAGAACTATGCAACAGCTGACTTAGAATATCAATGATTTGATGGAAGATGCTGGCGGGTCCCCTTGAACACCTCTACAATAACATAGCCAACTACCTTGAAGGATAAAAGTTAACAGATGTCAGAGAGGGCCTGAGGTTTAGACCACGGCTTTTCAGCTCTGAAGAGTCCCCCTAAAGTTAGACTCCGAGGAGGTCTGGCTTCCAGTAGTATAAACATTATCACTTTGACAGGAAAGAGCTGCTTTCTCCAGAACCTTTTTATACATAGTAGATTTTAGGTCATCCTTAATTTTTTTACCTTACAGTAGAGAGGGGGTCGTTGACCTACATACAGAGCCACTTCATTTTCTTACTCTTGATGACAATGGTCTCCACACCTAGGGACCCAGTTCTGCTGCCTCCCCTTTTAGTCAGCAATTCTCCATGGGTGCAGGACTTTAAAACCTTTGAGTCTCTGAGTTCCTGGGATTTAAAAAAAAAATTATCTGTGCTTCCTTCCAACCAGCAAGCTTCAGAATTCAGAATTCAACACACAAAAAGGGATATCGGAGCTTTAATCTAGGAGCCTTTTGAAGAGATTTTCCCAAAAAGAAAAGTTCCAGTAAAGTTACTCTCTTCACGTTAGTAGCCTGCATGCCAGCCTCGCCCTATTTATTATCAGACTCCTCTCCTTGACCTTTTTAAAATTCTGAGATAATTAAAATGAGAAAAGAATGAACAGAGTCCTGATTCTTTTTCTCATCTAAAGCTGTCTTGATTTAAACAAAAGTGAGGAGGGTTTGCTTTCTTCACAAACGTATTAGTTAAAAAGCATGCAAGTTTACTTCTTGGTCCCAGTTGTGTCAATTCAACGAAATAAAAATTCATTCGTAAGCCAGAATTGGACTTGTGGAAGCAGCTAATTATCTTGGGAGGAAAAAATTATTGAAGAAAATCATTGGACAATTCTTTTCTAACTCAGACCTGGCACGTTGAAATCTGGGCAGAGAGGAAGGAAGTATGACTCTTCCTGAGGAAAGAAAGGCACTCTCTGGTCAGGATTTGAACAGGGACAACTATTCTGAGTCCTCGCCCCAACCCCCAAAGCCTTTGCCTAATAACAGGAGGTTTGCTTGCATGAGGTTCCAGCTCATGAGCATCGATGTATATTCCACTAAACGGTCCACTCTCCACATCCCAGATGAGTGACGGATCGTTGTTCAAGTGGAGGGGAGAAAACATGGTCTGCTTCAACAGGACTTTGAGGCATCTCAAGGAATATTAAAGAACAAGGTGTCAGCTAGGGGCTACTCCCACTGGATGATCTGATATTTGCAGAAGAACTTCACTTTTTCTTTTTCCTTTTCTGCCATGCGGCACGTGGGATCTTAGTTCCCTGACCAGGGATCGAACTCGCGTCCCTGCAGTGGAAGCACGGAGTCTTAACCACTGGACCACCAGGGAAGTCCAGAACTTCACATTCTGAGCACCTGCAAGTGTCTTACATGCTATGATCCTCCCCGCAGGCCTGCAAGGCATGGTTATCCCCAGTTTACAGGTTAGAAACCTGAGGCTCACCAACAGCCCATGTTTTGCCGTTAAGTGGCACAGTGTAAACTGTCAGAGCCAGGTTTGAAAGCCAAGCGCCGTAAGGGAGACGGATGTTGAGAGGTAGCGTCTCCCTTGTTAACCTAATTTTTTCAAAAACTGCCGATAGTCAGAAAGCAGCTCTGCTCATCTCTAATCACGACCTTCCAAACATGTTCTATCGTAGGTTTAGCCTCCTTCCTTGCCACGTCTGGCATCTCAGGCAGATTCCTCAGTTTTCTGGTCACTTGCCAAGTTCTATTTGAATACAGACAACTCGCTGTCAGGAATTAAAAGAGGTAATCCAGGCCAAATCAAACCTTCACCCTCTGGGCAAAATCCTTGATCAGACACCTCAGGAAAGATATACAAATGGCCAATAAGCAAACAGAAAGGTGCTCAACATCACTCGTCATCAGGGAAATGCAAATTAAAACCATGAGGAAATATGCTTTACGTTACACCCGTGAGGGTGGCTAAAGTCAAAAAGACAGACAACACCAAACACTGGCAGGAATGTGGAGCAACGGAAACGTCACACACTGCTGTTAGGAGTGTATAATGATGTAACCACCTTGGAAAACTGTTCAGCAGTTTCTTTTAAAGTTGAATATACACCTACCAGCAATTCCACTTCTAGATATTTATCCAAAAGAAATGAGAACGTATGTCCACAAGAAGACTTACATTAAAATGTTCATAGCAGCTTTATTCATAAGAGCCAAAAAATGGAAATACCCAAATGCCCATCAGTATCAAAAGGAGAATGAATTTTTTCATTATGGTGAGTCCATACAATTAAATATGACTCAGAAATAAACCAGAATGAGTTACTCACGCATGCAACAATGTGGATGAGCGTCAAAGACATTCTGTGGAGCTAAAGAAGCTAGACACAAAAAGGTAGAAAATTCTAGAAAAGGCAAAACATGGTGAGAGAACTCAGAACCATGGTTGCCTGTGGGGGTGATGACTGGCTGGTAGCAAACACAAAGGAAATTCTTGCAGAGATGAAAATATGCTACGTCTTGGCTGGGATGTTGGTTACAAACTTGTATTCCTTTGCCGATTTCTGCACCTGTGCGTTTCTCTGTATGCAAATTTACCTGACTTAAAAAATATATGCATATAAAACTGTTCTCTCATACAAGTCCCAGCTCCCCCCCACCTCACCCTCATCCCTGCCTAAAAAGCGAGTAGAGTCTTTTATTTCACTTTTCCTCCTTCTCTTCACCTCACTCTGATGCCTCTGGGTCTCCCTCTTCATCCAGCGTGCTGGGGCCGGGGGAGGAGAGAAAGGCTGCCCATTTCTTGTTGAGGCGGGGACACTGGTAAAGCTTCCAGAAAGTCAGATACTCCTTCAAGGGCAAGTGAAGCAAACAGTGGAGCTATAACTTCTCTAAGTTTGCTCCCTAAATCAGTCCTCAGTCCCCCAAAAGGCAGAATCTCGCTCGCTGTCCGGGGAGAATTTGCCGAAAATACCCGCTGCGGCCACAACCATCCAACACTTCCGAAGCAAATTAAACGGCAGCTGTTGCTCTAAGGGAAACGCAAGGATGGAAATGGCCGGCAGGTTCCCTCTCCATCTCCCCGCTACCCTTAAGCATTTGTCCGTTCACATCAGCCCTTTCAATTGTAAACCTTTATGCTTGATCGTCTCACAGCTTAGCATCCCGGGAGATGCTAAGGGAGGGAGAAGAAAATACAGAGCAGAAAGGGGCGGGTGGCAGGTCCCCCAAGGATAGGCTCAGCAGAAGGTCCTGGGAAACCAAGTGGAGTCGCTCCTCCATCAAAGTCAGGGCAGCGGCTTCCCCACCCTTCGTCTGGAGCCAGCTGGGGAGTCGATCCGCAGAGGGAGTCTCCTTTCAATGGAAAGCACGGCTGTGTTTTCCTCCCAGGTCTCTCCCCTCTGTCCCCTGCCTCCCCCCATTCCTGCCTTGCCCAGCATCCAGCCGATCTGCCTGCCCCCACCAGCGGACCCAGGCTTCGGGCTCCAGCCACCCTGCCCCGGGGACACGTCTCCAGCCCATCTGCCTCTGCGTCAACTCCGAGTAGGAAAAGCAGCATAAAGATGATTCAACAAGACTGGTTCATGACACCCATGACTCTCGCTGAGCACACTGCCTGGCGCGAAGCCCCTCCCGTCTGTCAGAAGGGATTCGGGCAGCAACCACGGGAGGAGGACAGTGAAGGATTGCCCAAGGACTCTGGCGACGTCCAGCCACTGAAACCGTTGCTCAAGAGACAGAAGCTGAACACACCTGACAAAGGGCTTAGAAGCAATGCCTGTTTCCCCTTGAAAAACTTTAAGCGATCTTGGTGAATTTCGCCTTACGTTTAATAGTTCTTTGTCACTGTTGTCTTTCAGGACCATCGTTAGGTCGTTGACTCACTCTCTTAGCCAGCGGTAGCTGGGGTTCACATCTCAAGCAGCATGTTCTGTGGCGTCACCATCACATCCCAGGTCCCCGCCCTTGAGATCACTGCTGACCCCTCAAACACATCTTCACTGAAAACCAGGGAGAATGAAATCTGTGGCACGGAGGTGCCCACAGGACTGGACGAGCAGCAGGTTCCTGTTGTGTGTTGTCGTACAGCACGAGGTCCACGCGCCAGGAGACCTCCTTGGCCTTCTGCTGCCTTCGGTGTTCTGTCAGTGAGTCTGTCCAGGAATCCCGTGGAGTGCTCAGAGAAGAGACGCTCCCCCTCGCCTTGACAAGCTGCTGGCGTACAGAGCATGGGGGAAATTCTCTACTTATTGAATGAGCCAATGAATGAGAAGCTTAGAGAGAACTTACGGGAAATGCCTAGTACCGTGCCCGGCTCATAAAAGGTGCTTAACAAATAGTACCAACGGGAAGAGCAGCCGGGCGGGTAGGGTGACTGAGAAGTAAGCCAGACACAGCAGCCAGGGTCTCTGCTCTGCCGCCTCTGGGCTGGATGGCCCTATACAAATCACTGGTCTTCTTCTAAGCCTCAATTCCCCCCCCCCCCCCGCAAACTCCACCTACAACACAGATTTGTTGCAAGGACTAAAGATAACATTCTTCTAAAAATAAATAAAAAGACCATGTGCTGGGGAATGCACTGACCGCCCAGCTCAGAACCAGAGGCTGTGAAATACCACTTTTGAGGGCTTTGTGCAACTAGACGGATGGTGAGGAGGAACGCGGGAGAACGAAAGCCCGGAGCTGGCTCTGTCTCGTGGGGCGCAGGGCGGCTTGGCAGGTGGTGTGAAAGGGTAAGGAAGAGGTGAGCAGTGAGGAAGCCCGGGCTGAGGCACTCGGCACCTTTCTGCATCTGCGAGGCGAGTGGGAAAGCCAGCGCTTCGGGAAGATGCTGGAGGTGGCTGGGAGCGGTGTGTGGGATGTAGGCTCAGAGCCCCACTTCCCTCTTTAGAAATAAGTTAAAATGACATTCATTCAACAGCCCTTGATGGGTTCATCTCTATTAACTCCTGCCTTTTGGCTCAAGCCACTTTTTCTGTGTGCTGTCAACCTTGGGCCCCATAACAGCTTGTCACCTCGATCATTATCAAAGATGGGGATGAGGGATGGTGGTGGGGTGGGGAGTGTTTGCCCAAGTTGCTTCATATCTGAGGTTGTTCAGACAACACAGCAGCTCCTTAATCTCGTAAGACAGAGACAAGTCATTCTGACATCGTCAGATGGGAACTTACCCTTGGTTCCCGACAGCGACTGTCCTACACTGGCTCCAGGCCCTCCTTCTTGTGTCTATCAGGATAGCAGGAAACCTGCTCACAAAATCTCCCCTGGGAGGAAAGCGCTTGGCCAAAGCTGGGTTTCCCACACAGTCCTGCAAAGGCTTGGGTGGTACTTTCCCTGCTGGACCACCTCTTCCTTGACTGGAGACACGGACCCATACAAGGTCAGGTCTTGCAGGTCCCCAAGACTGTTATCACTGCTCTGCTTAGCCCTGAGGACCTTCCACCCACTCCCACCCGCTCCTCTCGACTCACCTTCTCGGAGGCACTGCCATACGTGCTTTCCCAGATCGTTGCTTACGCCTGGACAGATCAATGGAAAATTTGAGAGCATTCTGGAAACCTGGAAAGCTGAGCTGACATTCTTAGAATCCAAGAGATGCTGCTGTGGCAGTGGGGGATGGTTTTGTTATTAGTAAGTAACCTCTGTTTTTGTCCCTCTGTCAAACTGCAACTCTGATTCATTTTGGAAAATGAATTTGAAAATACAGGCAGGCAGAAAGGAAACAAAAGCACCATCACCCCATTATCCAGAGGTAAACTCGCTGGCTTGTGTATTTCTAGGCTTTCTTCATATGCACATACACACCTGCTCTTTTTTTTTTTTAAATGCGAGTGCTCCATGCGGTTTTGTAACCCGATCTTTTCACATGACCACTGCAAATAGTTTTCCATGTCATTAAACAGGTTCCCACAACTTCATTTTTAATGACTGCCCAGTGTGTGCCAGCAGCTATGTGCCCCAGTCAATTTGTTGTGTTGTTTTTTTCTCCTGCCTGTGGTCTGCAACTTACATCATTATCTGCTCTAAGGAAGTACCAAGGTTTAGCCAATTAGAAGCTCTCCATTAAAAATGAAAAGGGCATCTGCAGCCCTCCAGAGGGTGGGCCAGCGTCCTCATTCTTCTGAAAGGTATCTTTGTTGCAAAGAGCAACCTGGCCGTCAGCCTGTTAGGCTGTGGAGGTGGAAAAGAGACCCACTTATATTCCCCGGTGGGCTTCTTCAGAGAGGTTGGGCTGCTTTAAAAAAAAAAAAAAAAAGAGCA
The DNA here is from genome assembly GCF_964374135.1 of Grampus griseus. Lineage (NCBI taxonomy): Eukaryota > Metazoa > Chordata > Mammalia > Artiodactyla > Delphinidae > Grampus > Grampus griseus. Next base: position 4,500,362 of record NC_139001.1, read on the forward strand.
GAAGAAAATGTTTTGTAATTGTTTGTGAGTGCACACAGGCTCAGTGGCAAAATGAGACGGAACCCTTGATTTCTAACCTCCTGCTGCACTGTTCAAAATTCCTCCCAGAGAGGCAAGGAGGAAGCAGATCTGAAGCACTCTGATTGTCAAATTTGCATCTTCTCTTAGCTGGTTATCGTCCCAAAGGACATTTCACATCAAATTGTACTTGTCTGTAAAGATCTTCCACCCAAGACAGACCACTTCCCAAGATACTGCTGACATGGAGGCTAGAGAAATACAGAGAGAGGATTTAAAACATTGAGAGTCCCTGGGTAGAAATGCAAACAGATTTAAGGGCAGCAGCTTCCGGCCTGGAAACCCCCAGAGGATCCCGTTCAGAGCCCCAGTCAGGTAAAGAACAGGACAGACAGCCACCACACGAAGGAAAACCGGAGGAAGTTCATTAACGAAGTGCGTGTGTGCAACGTGCTCTCAGGGAACACCAACAGTGGGCTAGCCCTGCCCTCGGCGCGGAGAAGCAGAGATAAATAACCCCCCATTTCTACACCCAAGGAGCCAACCGTCTAAGAGAGGAATCAAACGTGCCGGCGAACATTTGAAACACAGTGTGACAAAGGCTGCGCCCAGACACTTAGGCACGAGGAACATGACAACACAGACGTGTGACCCAGAGGAAGAGGAAGGAAGGACAGGACGTGTCCTAAGAACCACACCTGGTCAGGGAGGATCGAAACACGGGATGGAGCATCAGGAAATGAAACTGGTGAGGCCCACGGAAGCTGGAGCACGCAGTGTCCTGTGTCCCGCGGAAAGGAGCCTGGGCTTTCTTCAGCCGCCGGGAGGAGCCTCTGGGTTTTCAGCGGGCACAGGTCTTACGATTCACACTGGAAAGGCTCTTTCTGGATAGTACGGAGCTTGTTAGACTGGCACAGGGAACAAATTAAGAGACTGTCATTAGCTTCCGACAGAAAATGATTGGGGGCCTCAACAAAGGATGGTGACAACGGGGATGGAGGGAGGAAGCAGTTCAGGTGATTATTCAAGAGATGGAATCGACGGGGCTGAGTGGCCCCCTGAAGAGGGGGTGGGGGACAGGGGGAAAGCGAAGAGCAAGTACTGCCCAGAGCGAGACCCCCAAGGAAGCAGAAGAGGACTACACCTGGGGCAAGAGGATCCGGAGGGAGCCCCTTCCTCAGACTCATGGAAGTAGGAGAGGGCAATCGTGTAGACGCAGACGCTAACAGGTATGGGGGCCGACTAGACGGCACAAGGCGGGAAGGACGGCAGTTCCTGGGAGAACGTGCACTCTGAGTGAAGCAGGGGTAGATTGCTGAGAAGGAGGAGAGTAGAAATAGGACCTCTTGGGGACAGCGGTCAACATTTGGAACAGCCAGTAAAGGGCAAGGAAGGAGAAGCTGGTGCTCAGTCCTGGGAAGTAGAACCAAAGGGCCCTGAGGACCAGCTGAGCCCAGAGGCCGATCTCCATGCATGGTGTTCCCTCCAGCAGCACCCTGCAGCCAAGGCGGGGAAGAGCGGGTGGGTGATGATTGGGTTCCCAGCTGAAAATGTGGCCAACTGACGCAGGGGACGGCCACGTCCCCTCAACTCAAGGGACCTGAGGATGCCGAGAAGAGAGAGTGGAGGGCTGCCAAGGGAAGGAAGTGAAGCCAGGAAGGGCTGAGAAAGCCAGGGGCCGATGACCCAAGTCTCAACAGAGCAGAGAGGAGTAGAGTACCAACAGGAGGGCTAGCGAGACGGACCAGAGCCTTACACCGTGAAGTCAGCATGCTGGCGCGTCAGACGCCAGAAGTGGAGTAAACACACTGATGGCAACGTCCAGGAGGTGACCCGGGAGTGGGGGACTGAAGTGGGGCTGGTGTTCCGGCAGTGCCCGTGAAGGACAAGGGCCAGCAGATGGAGGAGGGTGGTGGGAGGGTCTCTGAGACTGTCTTACTTTCAGGCTGGTCCAGGCTGAGTTCCCCACCAGTGTCTGAGGCCCCACGTCCAGCATGGGCCTGCCCAGTCAGCAAATGCCACCTGGGCTTGGAGTGAGGGGCCTGGAGTTCTCCCAGGTGGAAGCTGCTCTCCTGGGAGAGGACAGTCTTGGGATCCACCTGATGGACCTGGAAGCAGCAGGAGACACCCACCTCTGGGGGAGACCACAGTGTCCCAGGGGAGCCTACAAACCCCAGGACACCATCGTGGGATTTAGCAACAGCCAAAATCCACAGTCTGTTCAAGGAGAGCTTGGTTGAAACCAAGACAGTCCCACAGTTGGGCATGGTTGCGGGTTTCGCCCATGCATCCAGTGCTGTCTGAGGACACCCCAGTGCCATTCTGTGTCCGTGTCTTGAGGGATGGATAGATTCCCTCCCAGGGAGTAAGGCAAGCCTTGCCTCACACCGTTGCCAAAGCGCAGGTACCTGCCGGCTGATAAAGAGCCCGACGGCCGAAGGGGCCCTCCTTAGAACCCTGACTCCCAGACCCTTCAAGTGCCACCTGTGACAAAGAGCCCGGGTAATTCGTGTTTCCAGCACCGTCACCTGAACCACATTACCTTCCAGGGTAGCACCAAGTAGTTACAAATTACAAGGTAAATATTAACGCGGCGCGTGGGTTCTTAGGAAAAGTTCCTAGCTGTTGCCACCATTTGGTAACCTGTACCCCCAGGTTTACCTTAATCTCTTTTTTTTTTTTTTTTTCCCCAGCTCAGTTTGAACTCCTATAGCCGGGGCACGGGAGACCTGGATTCCTGTCCTGGTTGTTTTAGGAGCCAACACCCCCCTGTGGGGAGGGAGGGGGGTCCGAAGCGCCGGAACCCGCAGGCAGGGCGTGCCGGGCTGGGGGAGACAGGGCGCCGGTGCCGGGGCGTCCGCCGGGCCCAGCCCGGGTGACTGACCTTGGCCTCCCCGCAGGTGCGCGCAAGCGCTGCTGGAGCACGGTGCCTCGGTGCAGCGCGTGGGCGGCGCGGGCCTGGACACGCCCCTGCACGTGGCGGCTCAGCACGGCCTGGACGAGCACGCGCGCCTCTACCTGGGCCGCGGGGCGCTCGTGGACGCGAGGAACGCCCGCGGCGAGACGGCCCTGAGCGCGGCGTGCGGCACGGCGCGGCGGCCCGACGAGCAAGCCCGCTGCCTGCGCCTGTGCGCGCTGCTGCTGCGGTGCGGCGCGGCGGCGGACGCGCGCGACGAGGACGAGCGCAGCCCGCTGCACAAGGCCTGCGGCCACGCGCGCCACGGCCTGGCGCGCCTCCTGCTGCGGCACGGCGCCGACGCGGGCGCGCTCGACTACGGGGGTGCGTCGCCGCTGGCCCGAGTGCTGCACACGGCCGCCTGCGCCCCCGAGGCCGCGCCGCAGCGCACGCTGCAGGAGCTGCTCAACCACGGCTCCCCCACCGTGTGGCCCGACGCCTTCCCCAAGGTAAGAAGGGGTCGGGGACAGGCCACGAGGACTTGGCAGCGCAGGGACCCGGCCTGCCGCCGGGGGGCATTCAGCGCTTCTCAGACTTTCAGGGGCCCGGAACGCCCCCTAGAGACTGGTCCAGATGCAGATTCTGATCCCGCAGGAGGGGATGGCAGAGTCTGCATTTCTAGCAAGACTAGAGATGAGGGTGAGGTCTTGGAACCACACTTTGAGGAGCCAGGGCTGGGCAACCCTTTCTAGAGTCACTAGAAAATGAAAAGGTTGGGGGGTCAACAAGCATACTCGAGTGAGACCTTGCAGAGTTGTGACCTGGGGACGCCAGGCCCTTGTTTCTATGATGCCGTCATGGCTCAAAATATTTTGGCAGATTGTTTTTGGTGTAATTGATGAACAGTGAAATCAGTCTCTTGTCGCATCTGGTATTTGGCTTGAAATGAAATACGCAGTGTGACCATCCACCTTATTAATAGGATTAATGATAGCACTTCACAGATTTCTTTCATTCAGTCCTCACCACACGCCTGTGAAATACACCAGGTTCCTGACATTCCCTTACCTGGATTTCAATCAGGTGAAATGCCCTGTTCAGGGTCAAGGTTGTGTTGGGACCTCAACCCCACTTTGCAGACTTGGCTCTGAGCCGCTTGTCGCCTTTCCACGTGTCAGATCTGCACTGAAATGATAAAGATGAAGAATAAACATTTCTTATCAGAGAAAATAAAGACAAAATGTTTCCAAAAGGAAAGTTCCCAAGATACTAGTTAAAATAAGCAATTGTCCTCCCCCGAAAGACTTCATTGAAGGGAGGTCATTCCATTCGATGTAAAATTGGCTGTGCTAAATTTAAAAATTATCCCAGACTCACCGGTCATATGCCAGAGACGTGTCTGGCCTGATAAGCTTTACACAAATAGCCTAAAAGCTGTTATCCTAAAAGGACAACAGCTAGATGGTCTAGATGGTCTGAAATAGTGAGATTCACACATTTCTTTCAGATGCTAACTTTGCATCCCAGATGCAAACAGAGTAAAACTCTTGTCTCTCAAAACACAGGTGAGAATGGAAAATCCACCCAGACAATTCCCTGGGTGTTTCCTTACTTGACAAACTTGATGACAAGTTTCTTACGCCGAGTCTTGCACCGTCTTCGAGTCATCCTCTTGAGGCATTCTACTAATGCAGTGACTTCCACGCCGTGCATGGACTCTTGAAAGGGAAGAAACGCCAGCCTTTCTGTATTCTATAACACTTCCCTTTTATATTCATGATTCACATTTAGACGTTTCCCAATATTAGCAGGCTTAGTCCATCTACCGATAAAATGGAAACCTACCACCCCTCCAGTTCACACCGTGTGTGCCTTAAACCAAGATGCACCCTTCAGCCCTTATGGTGTGAAACGACATAAAGAATGAACAAGAAACAACAAAGAAAGAAACAAGACTTTACATGATGCCCAACAGTGAAAAACACCTGGGACAAATTCTTTTAAAGAAAAACAGTATATTTCAGTGGTGACCAGTACTAATCCTTTGTTAGCCTCGAAGGCATTCGATTGTTAGAGACCGCTGTCCAGGTTTCAATGTCCGAGGTGCAGCCCCACAGGCATCATCCCGGGGGACAGGACTTCTAGCACCTGAACTCTGTCTCCAAGGCTGTGGGAATCACCCCACCCTGACCTAGAGATGCAGAGCAAACCCAGTGCCTCCCCTTTGGGCCTCCAGGGGCCCTGTCCTGGGATCCCCTCATGACATCCTTTGTCAGCCACACAGGAATGGAGCAGGTCAGTGGGTGGGGTGCGGGGTGGCTGTGGGTTTGGGTCTGGGGACAGTTAGTTACAACGGGGACCCAGAGGCCACGAGAGGTGCTTGGCTTCTGGAGATGATGATGAATCTCCCAGCAGTTCCACACCATTGCGGAAAGAACCGGAGTTTCTTTGAGAAATCTTAATACTTTGAGGCTTTCACAGAGCACAGTGCAGGGAACCTTCAGTCAGTTTGTTGAATGAGAGAAGGGGATTCCAGCAACTCCGGGGCACGGCGCTGCAGTTAAAATCTTTGGAAACGGGCCTCCGATGTCTTTGCGCTGAGACCCGCCCACACCTCGGGGTGGGGGTGGGGGCAGGGGGCGGTGCGGAGGAGGTCCGCAGCCCCCTGCCCCCAGCACCCCACCCCCGGCGCCCCCGGCTAGGAGCAGGTTGCGGGCAAGAGCGCGTTTACTACCAACCTGGACATCCTCCAAGCCAACGTACAAGTGCCTGTGAGGCTCTGGCCTCGCCCCAGGACAACCAGGGCGAACGCTCTGGAAATGTGGCATCAGCATCCAGACCCCCTGCATGTGCTCCACCGGGAAAGGGGTCTAATCAGCACGCGGGACATCAAAGCGCAGACCCGACTCGCTCAGCAGCCCCGTGGAGCGCGCAGCAAACACGCTGAAACGAGCCACAAAGATGCTCTGCAGGCAGGACTCAGCGCCATGGCGAGGCGTACACAGAGGCACCGGGGAATGTCACAGAGCACGCCAGCCGTGGGCAGCAGCCGCGCTTTAAATAGATGTAAAGAGACACCCACGGAGCTCAGAATTACTGAGGCAAAAGGTTTCACAGCGAGCTTATGACATAAATCACAGTTCCCCGGTGCCCAGACAAAGGCACCAGCGCCGCAGCAGGCGGACTCGAAGCATCCGTCGGAGCCGCGCGCACTGCGCTGCCGCAAACATCAAAGCGGTGTCACGGCTGGGAAAGCAAAGCATGTGGACAATGCCAGGCCTTTCTGCCCGGCTGACCGCTACTTAACACCAGAGTCAGGTGGGGACGCGAGGGCAGGTGCAGGTGCGATGTCAGGATGCGGCCAGGTTTGAATTCTGGAAGTTGCCGGGACGCAGGGGGCCCGGCCTGGAGGAGAGCGGGCAGGAGGGCAGAGAAACGCCCACGAGGGTGGAACCAGACCAGCTGCCGCTAGTTGACTTCGTGGGTTGGATGCTTGGTCTGGGATAAAGGCCTTTGCTCACGTGCCTCTCTCCTCCTGCCCCTCACCTGGGCAGTCATAAAAAACTCACACTTAGATTTGCCCAGGAGCTGGGGAAGTGCCAGGCCAACACTGGTGATGAAAGCTCTCCCCCACAGGCATCCCTTAAACACTTATTCATTCAACAAACATTTCTAGGGAGCGGCTGTGCTCCCGTGCTGGTGGTACAGTGTTGAACCGGAGCATGGGTATTTCCTGCCCTCATGGAGCGCCAGCCAGGTGGGTGAGATGGCCTTGACTCAGACAACCACACACACCCCTGGGAAATTGCTGTGACGTGAAAAGCTGCAAAGCCAAGGCCCTCCAGACCTCGAAGGTACCAAACGAGGGGCCAGACCTGGCTGAGCAGCGAGTCCGAGGCCCCCTCGAGGGCTTAGAGAGTGATTCTGGATCTGAAGACTGGAGACTTAGCTGCGTGAAGAGGGGAGGGGAAATCATTCCAGGCAGAAGAAACAGCAGGTGCAAAGGTCTTGGGGCAGAAGGAACTCTGCAATGTGTGCAGGGGTGGGGGGTGGGGGGATGACCCAGTAGCTGGAGGGGAAACAGCAAGAGCCGGGACCCTAGGCAGGGCCCCCGTTAAGGGTTTGCGCCTTTGTCTTAAGAAAAATAGGAATCTATTACGTCATCTTAAGCAGGACAGGTGACATAATCCAGTGAGAATTGGAGGGTGATTTCTCTGCTCAGGGGTAGAGAACATGCTCTCTTGGGGGCTTCTGGGAAACCCCTGGCTGCTGTGCGGTCCAGGTGAGGGATGCAGGTAGCTGGAGCAAGGGGAAATGGGAGGTGGAGGGCGAGAATGACAGATTCTAGAAATATCTGCAAACCTCTGGTCTTGCCTCTCCTTCTGGGCATTGACCACGCTGCACATATGGACCTGAAGTTTTTGTTTTCTTTTTACCGAATTACGGAATTAGGTAACGTGACTTCACACTCCAATTTCCTAGAGTTTTCCGTGGGGCGAGCCTGGGGTCGTAGTAGTCAAAACCCAGGGCTCCCTTCCCTGCCTTTACACAGCAGTGCCTGCACGCTGCCCCCGTGGGAGCGGGGAGATAAGCTATCAGCAGTAGCGCGCCTCTGTTTTCCTTGCTTTTGTTTTATTTCTCCATCTACATAGAAAGCAGTGTGCCCGTGTGATTTTTCCCCTTAATTTTCTTTCTGCCGCCTCATTAGCTGAAGAGAGTGTGCGCGGACCCTAATGCCATCAGCGTGTCAGAGTAACGTGGCAGCCGCTTCTCCACAGACAGCAAGGAGGCAGCGGAGATTTTTAAACTGTGTTGGCGTAAAAATAATGAAGGCAGCCAGCTGCCTGGCAAACGTGAGGGGGGCACAGCACGGAGGGGTTGGGAAGGGCCCGGGAGCCCCAGAGAGGTGGAACAGAGGAGAGACAGGAAATGAATTCCCAGAGACAGGCAATAAGACTTTGTCACAGTCCGTGACCCAGGGAGGAGGGGCCTGGAGGAGGGGAGCTCTTACTGAGGGAGGGCAGCTGTTCCTGGGGGCTGGGGCTTGAGGGGAGGGATGGGGATGTCCAGGTAGCATGCAGTCACTGGGAACCATTGAATATTTTGCAGAGAAGTGAGAGGGCCAATGGGAGGGTAGCTGGAGAGTCCAGATTGGCCTGAGGAAAGTCTGAAGATGCAGGAATTGCCTAGGATACCATGTAAAGACAGACAGACTAGATCTGGAGGGATCCAGTGTGAACTGCTCTTTTCAATGGCATGGTTTCCTCCCAACACAGAAAAGGGGCCGATGGAATTCACTGTGCTCCCGGAAATGGCATGTTAGTGGTGGCTCGTGTAAGCCAGAAATACCAGCATGTCAAGAGCACACGGTGGGGTGCGAGGCTGGGCTGGGAAGATGCATGCCTGCCTGGCTCTCCCTCTGCAGCTCAGCCTACCGTGTTCATTCTCTCCTTCTCTAAAGCCCACTTAAGCCGGAGCTTGTGAGAGTAATGGATTAGGGAAAAAACAAAATTGGGGTAGGGAGGGGACCAGAGATGATAATAGTAATAGGATTACCAATTTAAATGGGCAGCTGCTCCTGTCTTCATGTTAAAATATCTGTGAAGACGTAGACAGGAGGAAGGAAGGATGGAAGGAAGAGGGGGAGGGGGAGGAAGCAAACCCACGGCACCAACAGGAAGATCTCATGTCTGAGTCAGGAAGGGCTGACGCGGCTCTGCTCCACGGCCCTGAGTTTTCAGGCAATCAGGCAGACATTACAGACAAATAGTTTAAGTCCACCGGGCAGTAGGGGATGCTTGTGGAGGTGCAGTGCATCATGGGAGATGCAGTAAAGTGCAGAGGTGGAAACTGAGGAACCTGAGTTCCATGGTAACCTGCTACCTTGCTGGGGGGAGGGTGGGAGGAAGAGGCCTCCTGGTGGAGCACAGGTCACGAGGCTGGGCATCGCCCTCGTCAGCCTTCCTCCACTTTGCCCCTCCACCATCTCACAGGTGAACAGAGAACGGGACCATGGACTTCCCCTGCATGTTGACAGACCTCGTGTCTGGATCTCACCTTAATCAGAGATGAATACAGAAAAAAATTAATGGATTCATTGTGGGGAAGGGCAGAAGAAGAAAAATGAGATAGCATCCTGAGAGTAGAGACGAAATCTGTACCTCTCATCAAAAGATCCAGAAGAAGATCTGAAAAATTGTGTGCCCTGTGTGCCATCCTTTATGGAATGCAAGAAGATCTCGTCTTTAAATCCATAAAACCAGACAGGTTAAGCTGAGGAGTCAATAGAATGGCATGAAAAGGAAGATGGAGATAAATTTATACCAAGAAAGCAAGAGCACAGTGGTAGGTCAGATTACACATTAAAGGAAGTAGAAGGCAGAACTGATTCATTAAAAACATCAAATCAATGATGTAAGTGAGGGTGCTGTGCTGTTTGCATGTGTGCCCCCAGATCCAGTCCCTGCTGCCTCTGTGTTCTGCTCTGCGTCCTGATAGGGTACAGGGCCCCTTCAAGCTAACACGGAGCCCCATATCAGCTGGCTTCTGACTGGGTTCAGCCAACGGAGACACCATGGGGAATTGGAGGGGGAGGGGGAAAAGCCAAGGTATTTCTCCCCCTCTTCCTCCACCTCAGGTAGCTTCTACTGCAGCACGTGCATCTCCATGGCTCCAGTACCCCCAGGGGGCTCCTTCTCATAGTCACAGCCCCACCAGGCAGCCCCTTGGTTCCAGCCTCCCTTGTATCTCTCCTAACAAGAAGCACGGGCTTCAGGATTGGTGGTTTCTGAGTCTCAGTGACATCATCAAAGAACCAGATGCCTTTCAAGCTCAGTAAGTCAGCCTTGCCCTCAAAATGGTCCTTCTCTTGGTCCCTACTAAATGGCTTCCAGCAACTGGGCCAACCAGCCTCCTATTCAGATCCAGCTGTTTTCTCTAGAAGCCCTGAGGAAGTCTTTCTTTGTGTCTTATTGGCCTCAGTTGGCTTAAACCTGTCCTTCCCCAAACCATTAAATGATGAGTGGAATAGAATTATCATGATTGAATTAATCTAATCATTTGGAGTGTTGGGAAGTCAACCACAATGTTCACTACAAAGGACTAATATTAAAAGATCTTCTGGGGCTTTCCTGGTGGCAGAGTGGTTAAGAATACGCCTGCCAGTGCAGGAGACACGGGTTCAAGCCCTGGTCCAGGAAGATCCCACATGCCACAGAGCAACTAAGCCCATGCGCCACAACTACTGAGCCTGCGCTCTAGAGCCCCCAAGCCACAACTACTGAGCCTGTGTGCCACAACGACTGAAGCCTGCGTGCCTAGAGCCCGTGCTCCCAACAAGAGAAGCCACCACAATGAGAAGCCTGCACACTGCAACGAAGAGTAGCCCCCACTTGCGGCAACTAGAGAAAGCCCACATGTAGCAACGAAGACCCAATGCAGCCAAACATAAAAATAAATAAAATAAATTTATTTAAAAAAAAAAAAAAGAGGGCTTCCCTGGTGGCGCAGTGGTGGAGAGTCCACCTGCCGATGCAGGGGACACGGGTTCGTGCCCAGGTCCAGGAAGATCCCGCGTGCCGCAGAGCAGCTGGGCCCATGAGCCATGGCCACTGGGCCTGCGCGTCCAGAGCCTGTGCTCCGCGACGGGAGAGGCCTCAGCAGTGAGAGGCCCGCGTACCACAAAAAACGAAAAAAAAAAGAACTTCTTAAGTGCAAAAGAAAAAACAAAGCCAAGAAACTAAAAAACAAAGTGATGGTCGTAAAGGACAAAGAGCAGAGAGCCAATTCACAGATAAGTGATATTATTGAAGAACATACAACAATGGATCAGAAACAATAATCAAAGACATAATAGAAGAAGACTTAGCTGCACTAAAATATCTTAACATAGAGAAGTTGAATGGACATTCTCTGCAAATCAGTGATGGGAGACACATACCGATATACATTCTAAAAAAAATGTTCTAAAAAGGCTTGCAGAGTATCCAAGCAGCAAACAGGTTATTCATAAGGGAATAAAAATCAGGCTGGACTCAGATTTCTCTGCTGCAGTGTTATTGTAAGACAATGAAATATCATCTACAGATTTTTAAAGAAAAGGTTCGGACGCTAGAATTCTAGTTTCAGCCAAGATAGCTTTCATTTTGATGGCAAAAGAAAGACACTTTTAGATATCAAGGGCTCGTAAGACATGCCTCCCTAATGCATTTTTTTAAAAGAAAAAATATTTCTGTTTACTGCATTATTTATTCAACAAATATTTATTGAGCACCAGCATTTGCCAACAACATACTAGACGCTTAGGAGACCTAATGAGTGAATAAATCAGGGGAAAAAAGTATCGCTTCCCTCATGGAGCTTACATGCTAATGGGGAAGACAGACAGTAAACAACACGCATAATAAATGGGCCAATAAAATGATAAGGGCTAGGGGAGAAGAAGCAAGACGGGAGACAGTGCGTTTTAAAGAGGGTAGTTAGGATGGGTGGTTTCTGAGTAGACTTGAGAGAGGTGAGGGAATCAGCTAAGCAGATGTCTAGGCAAAGAGCAGCCCAGCAGACAGGCCAAGAGTCTGTGGCCCCAAGGCTGGAGTGAGCCTGATCCACGTGGGGAACAACAGAGGAAGCAGTGTGGCTGAAGGTGGAGAGAACCAGTGGGACGGTAGCAGGAGATAAGATGGGAGAGGTGGGGGAGGGGCACAGACTGTGTGGGGTCTCGTAGGACATTGCAATGACTTTGGCCATTGGAGTGGTTTGAGCAGAGGAGGGGTATGGCCTGACTGACATCTTATGAGGCTTTTTGCGGTCTCCATGTTGAGAACATACCTTAGGAGGAACAGAATGGAAGTGGGGAGATGACTTAGGAGGTTGTGACCTTAATCCACCTGAGGGATAACGGTGGCATGGACGAGGGAGGTGGTCTGATTCTGGATGTATTTTGAAGGTGGAGCCAACAGGATTTCTTGACAGATTGGCTGTGGGACATGAGAGAAGAGGAGTCAAAGATGACTCCAAGACTTTTAGCCTGAGAGACTGAAAGGTGAGACGCACCATCAACTGTTATGGGGAAGCTTATGGGGAAAGTAAGTCCGGGGCTGAGGGGAGACTTAGGATTTACGTTTCCGATACATTAAGTGTGAGATAGAGCCAGCCACAAGGAGATATCAAGTAAGCAGTTGGCTATTCAAGCCTGGAGCTTGGGAGGGAGGTTTGACTGACCTGGAGATACGCTTTCGAGGGCCGGTGGCATATGGATGGTATTTAAAGCCAGGAAGCTGAATGAGATCACCAGGAAGGGAGAGTAAATAGAGAAGAGGAAGGAGGACTAAATCCAAGGCCATTCCAGCAGGGAGAAGATGCAGAGATGAGAAAGTAGCAGAGGAAACAGAAGGAGCAGCAGTGAGGGAGGTGAAGGAGTAGAAGTGTGGCTTCCTGGAAGCCAAGAGAAGAACACATCAAGTGGAGGACGTGATCAACTGTGTCAGAAGTGCTGATACACAGCACGAGGCGAGGCAGAGCCATGACCACCAGATGCAGCCTGCTCATGGGCGCTCTTGGCAAGGGCGGGTTGGGTGGAGTAGTGGAGACAAAAGGCCAGATGGGATGGGAGTACCCAGCTGACCAAGAGGTGATGGGAAAGACTGTCTCAGGATTGGGAAACTCAATCTGCACATTGTCTCAGGTCGACCTCTTAAATATCTCTCAAAATCTTTCTTCTCTTTCCATCCTGGCTGCCACCAGCTGAGGTTAGGCCACCACCATCTCTCCGCTAGATTGCAAAAATACCCTCGTAACTGGGCTGTCTGCCTCCAATATGGCCCCATGAAACTCTTCTCGACACTGTAGCCATGGTGACATTTCTAAAATTAAAACCTGACCCTGTCACTCCTCCACTCATCCTTCAAGGCCTCTTGGGTGCCCTCAGGGTAAGTCCAGCCTCCCTCCCTATCATGGCAGACGGTGGTCTTCTAGATCTGACCCTGCTTTCCTCTCCAGTCCCAGTTTTCACTACTCTCCATGTCCAACTCCATGCCACAGCCAATATTTTTTGTTCCTTTTCACATTCCAAGTTTGGTAAATGTTTTCTCCACCTAGAACATTTTGGTCCTCAGAACTCTCCACACCTTTCGTAACTCCTACTCCATGTCTTAGCTTGAATGTCACTTCCTCCAGAAATCTTTCCTTGATCAACTCACCACCCCATTGCAAATCTAGGTCTGAGTTAGGTGTCATTTCTAGCACCTGGTGATTCTCTCACCATAGTACTACGGCACCTATACATTTATTTTTATTACTACTACTACTGCTACTATTACTTGAGACTGTATCATTTGGGACCGTAAAATTCTGTGAAGCCAAGGCTTGCCTTTGTTATCACACAAACATAACACAATCTTTAACGTCTAGTAGGAAATTGATTAAATATCTGTGGAATGAATGGCTTAAACAATCCAGTTAAAATAGAGACAACTTAAATAATTGTCAGGCAGGTGGTGAAACTAAATGCAACTACCAAAAGTTATTTCCCAAGGAGATATATAGCATAAAATAAGATCTTGTACTAATTATAATCCAGAACACAAACTTCAGATGTTACTAAGGAGGGAGAAGAATTGGTTAAGAGAGGTGAGAGAAGGGATAATGGTACATCTAGAGCGCAAAAGATACTATTTTGATGTTTAGAGAAGTATAGGTTAATATATTTTTATTCTGAAGGTAACCACTAGTACAATTTTAAATAAGATATAGACTTCCAAAATATAAAAGATAGGGACTTCCCTGGTGGCACAGTGGTTAAGAATCCACCTGCCAGTGCAGGGGACATGGGTTCGATCCCTGGTCCGGGAAGATCCCACATGCTGCGGAACAGCTAAGCCCGTGCACCACAACTACTGAGCCTGCACTCTAGAGCCCACGAGCCACAACTACTGAAGCCCGAGCGCCTAGAGCCCGTGCTCCGCAACAAGAGAAGCCACCGCAATGAGAAGCCCACGCAAGGCAACAAAGACCCAATGCAGCCAAAAAAAAATCTTTTTTAAATATATAAACGATAAATACAAAGAAAATACAAACCTGTGTAACAGAAATCAGACAACAAAGGAAACAAGAAGCATAAAAAATCGTAAGGAATAAAACGATAGAAGTAAAACCAGACAGATTATCTATAACAATAAATACAGATTTCTTAAGTTACCCTATTACCAGTAGAGACTCTCAAACACTTTAAAACAACGTGAAACAAAAGGTTAGAATTAAAGAGTGGGCAGAGGGAATTCTAGCAAAAACAAACTGAAAATAAAATGAGGTACTGATATCAATATGCAATGTAGACAAATCCCAGGGAAATACGCAAAATGAGAAGAGAAGATTCGCTCGACACTGATAACGGATACAGTCCATAGTGAAGAGATAACCATTAAGAACCTTACGTGCCAAAAAGAGATTATGTTACAATGGAGAAAGTAACTGAAAAATAATAATTCTAGATGATTTTTAATTCATATCTCAGTCTTTCCCATAGATAAAGTAGGGAAAAAAATGTTAGAAGCTTCCAATCATAAATGTGACATATACATGTTGAACTTTGAACCGTCAAACAGAATACAACTTCTAGTACTTCAAAATCAGACATTATTTAAAGCCGGAATACAATACTCCAGAAAATTAATAGCAAAAGTTAATTTTTAAAAATAATTTATGGAGTTCCTTGGTGGCCTAGTGGTTAGGATTCTAGGCTTTCACTGCCGTGACCCGAGTTCAATCCTTGGTTGGGAAACTGAGATCCCGCAAGCCGCAAGGCACAGTGTGGCCAAAAATTTTTAAAAATTAACTTTTTGAAAATTTCATCACACGCTCCCAAATGAATACTGCGTCAGTAGTTATTTAATTGCAGACTGTTTAAGAAAGAAAGACAGTGACAACATTGTGCGTCAGAACTTATGGCTCGGACCACACCTCTGTTCAAAGGAAGATCCAGAGCGCTTGAAAAATTGCTTTATTGTGACACAAGAGAAAACACATTGTCAAGTTAACTGAGCAGTCAGTCCAAGGAGCTGGAAAGAGAAATGGAGAAAGGGATTAATAACGATAAAGGCAAAAAGCAATAGATTGGAATATTTTTAAAGAGAACTGATCAATGTAATCCGATAGCTGGTTTCCTGAGGAAAAAATTAAAATAGACAAAATTCCAGCAAGGCTAAACATGAAAAACAATTCCCAATACAATCATAGTGAATCTCAAATGAGACAGGGTGCTTATTCCTATATACAGTGGAGATACGCCCCTGCCCAGATTTGTTCTCCACCTGCATGGACACGGCTGCAAGGCTCCTGGCCCTTGCTTCCTGGGTTTCACCAGTGCAGTGTCCCAGAAGCAGGGGAGTGAGGAGAGTGAGGTCAGAGGATGTATCCACTTGGCGCCCTCTCAGCTTCAGGCCCAGGATCACCCACCCCATGCTCTCACCCTGCAGACCCAGGAGTGGAAGTAGCTCTGCTGCCGGCTCTATATCAATGCACTGTTCCCTGTGGTTCCCCTGGCTATAAATAAGCCCCGTATCAATAAACCCTCCTGGAATGATCCTGTATCGAGTACGCCATCTATTCCCTGTTAGAACCCTGACTGATACACATGAAATGCTAAATTTCTTTTCTTTTTCCAGGAAAATATAGGTGAACAAAATTGAGCCAAGAAGAAATCAAAACAAAATATGCCAGTAACCGTGAAAGAAATTGAAAATATTAAATTATCACCTACAACTAAAGGCTAGGCTTAAAAGCTTCAAATGAAAGGTCCGTCATGCTTTCTTATTTCCAATAATTATCTACTTTTCAAAATCTACCAGAGTATTAAAAAGATAGTTTTCTCAGATGGTTTTACTAAGTTAACATAAAGTGATATTAAAACCTGACAATAATAGCTCAAAAAGCTGAAACTGTAAACCACATTTAGTTATCAAGAGAGCTGCAAAAATCTTAGCAAGTTGAATCTGCCATTCTATTTAGAAGAATAGCCAGAGTCTGTTTTGTGAAGGCAGAAATGGGTTAATATTGGAAAGCCTTTTGGTATCAACTTGGTTAGAAAAAGGCAAAAAAAATAAATCCTAAAATTTGTAGTAACCTAGGAATACAAAGATA
Organism: Grampus griseus; assembly: GCF_964374135.1. Lineage (NCBI taxonomy): Eukaryota > Metazoa > Chordata > Mammalia > Artiodactyla > Delphinidae > Grampus > Grampus griseus. The sequence continues at coordinate 4,516,410 of NC_139001.1, forward strand.
TTTCCTTAACTTAGAGTATTTATGTGAAACTAATACCCAAGATTATGGTGAAATGTTAGAGACAATCCTATTTAAATTAGGACTAAGGGCTTCCCTGGTGGCGCAGTGGTTGAGAGTCCGTCTGCCGATGCAGGGGACGTGGGTTCGTGCCCTGGTCCAGGAGGATGCCACATGCCGCGGAGCGGCTAGGCCCGTGAGCCATGGCCACTGAGCCTGCGCGTCCGGAGCCTGTGCTCAGCAACGGGAGAGGCCACAACAGTGAGAGGCCCGCGTACCGAAAAAAAAAAAAACAATTAGGACTAAGATGATGATGCCTGCTATCAATGTCGCTATTTAACATTGAATTTTAACGCTCTAGCCAATGTAATAGGACAATAAAATAAGAAATATTAATACTGAGGAGGAGAAAATACCATTATTTGCGAAAATGATTCCCTACCTGAAAAATAACCTTAATAAATAAAGTGTACTTACAAATCAATAGAAAAAATGAATACACTGTAGAAAAAATGAGCAAAAGACATAATTTAGCAATTCACAAAAGAAGAAAGGCAAATGGTCAGCCAAAAGTAAACATGCCATATTGTACCTATCAGATTTAAATAATTAATGAGATGGTCTGGGTAGGAAGAAAGAGGCACTCTCATACTCAGTTCTTTAAAAAGTGTAATAACTGGGCTTCCCTGGTGGCGCAGTGGTTGAGAGTCCGCCTGCCGATGCAGGGGACACGGGTTCGTGCCCCGGTCCGGGAGGGTCCCACATGCCGCAGAGCGGCTGGGCCCGTGGGCCATGGCCGCTGGGCCTGCGCATCCGGAGCCTGTGCTCCACAACGGGAGAGGCCACAACAGTGAGAGGCCCGCGTACCGCAAAAAATAAAAAAATAAATTAAAAAAAAAAAAAAAGTGTAATAACTTACTTATAATTTGACAGTATGTTTTAAAAGCCTTAAAACATACACAGCCTTCGACCCTGCAGTTCTACTTCCAGCAATGCAGTATAAGCAATCTAAGCTGGGGGCAGAGAGAGAGAGAATTGTGTTCACAGATGTTCACTGTTTATAATATCAGAAAATACTGCGGCAACTTATAGTAGTTCATTCATTGAATTCATTATGATATGTTCATACAATATTTTATGGCCACTAAAAATGATGTTTAAATGCTCATTTATAATTTTTGAATTGTTCACAATCTATTTTGATAAAAAATAAATTTTCAAAATGATGTGCAAAGCACTAGCTCATTTTGGTATATATATTAATTCCTTGTCTAAGTGCATATAACCTTAGTATATACAAAATGTTGACAGTGGTTATCTCTGAACAAAGAAATGTGAAATTTTAAAATTTTGCTTTCCTGGGTCTTAAAGGGATGTTAGATCTGAAAGAAGCTAGGTAAGCTGTAAAGGGAGCAACCGTATTGGGTGTGTTCAAGGAGCACCGGTGAGCGTGCTGCAGGCCACGCTCGCCATTGGCTCTGACTGTTGTCTACTGTAGGTATTTGGTGCCTGACCTTAGAAAGATTGCTTCACCTCAGTTTTCTCAACCAGGAAATAAAAAGAACAATTCTGCAACACTTGGTAAGTCCTAAACCTCACAAACAGAGAATAATGAAGTTGCCCTGCCCCTCCCCAAAATCAAATCTGAATTTGGTCAAGCTTCTGAACCCAACTACTAATTTACAGAAAGCTGAGAAAGAGCGGCATGCCCCAGGGATACAATCAGCAAAATCCCAACAGTGAGAAACTCTACAGGACAAATAACCTAGTTTCTTCCACAAATATGTCAACATGAAACAGAAAAGAAAGACCTGAAAATATATCACATCAACCAATGTAAAGGTGTTGGTCTTATTTGAATTCTTATTCAAACAAACAAATGACTGTTTTTGATATAATGGCATTTAAGAGAAATTTGTGAATTTAACCATTGACTATATATTAGGTGCTACTAAGAAACTATTGTTAATTTCTCAGCTGTTACAGTGACAACTGTGTTTGCATTTCTTCTAAACTTCCTTTAAGAGACACACAAATACTTACGGATGAAATGATGATACACTGAATTTGCTTTAAAATAACATTAGGGAGGGGATCTGGAGGTATGGATAGGGCAGGATTGGCCATGAACTGATGTGGGTACGTGAGGGTTTCCCCTACTATTCAGTCTACTTCGTGTACTTTGGAACTTCTTCATAACAACAACACCAAAAAGAAGTTTATTTTTTAAAAAGCAAGCACTGTTTCCATCTCTGTGATGAAGCTGATGGACTTGAACTGTAGACTTTGCAAATTAGAAAATAAACATTCTTTGCCAGTGGGGACTCTGAAAATAAAACGGAAAGGCCGAGTGGAGAAGAAATGGAACAGCAAAGCAATTCTTCTCCCCCAGTTTCCCGACACGTTAGAAAATCGAAGTAAGAAACTGGGAACACCATCCCTGGGCCAGATTCCCTCCCAGCAGAGCATACTTCCTTTTCTCTGAGCAGCTCCCCGGAGCCAAAGGAGCCTGCCCGGCCATCAGTATATTCCTCCTGGGAACTTGAATGCCTACCGCTTGGCCCAGACGTTTCGTGTTGATAAGACAGCCCCTTACAGAGCTCTGCCCTGTGCTTACCTGTGCACTAGCTCCTGGGGCCCTACAACGGCCCTATTGTACTGTTACTGGGATTGCTACTGTTCCCTGGGAGGACAGTGACGTCGCACAGCCAGGAAGTGGCAGCAGTGGGACCCAAGCACACCCTCCTGTCTCCCCACCCTTGCCCACCTGGACCCAAAACCCAGCCCACCCAAACTGTGCCTCCCACCATTTCCAACCAGGTGCTGAAGACCTGCGCGCCAGCCCCAGCTGTCCTCGAGGTTCTTTTCAACTCCTACCCTCAGCTCCGTGTGTCAGAGTCCTGGAAGGAGGTGATCCCTGAAGAAGTGTTTCAGGTGAGGAAGCTGCCCCTTCTTCCCCCGTTAGTACAAGACTGTCGTCTGTTTCTGTTCACCCACGTGTGGAGTTTTGCACTAATACTCAGGTAAGTAGAAAACACCTGGAGAAGGGACGAGAAAGGCAAATTGGGGGCATATATGATGTGTCTGCTTTTCTTCTGGAGGCTCAGTAATCACACAACCTGTGGTTCTGATTGGGGTCCTGTGGGCTGCAAGGAACAGAAAACCGACCCACACGGGCTTAAGAAGCTCAGGGCTGCAGTAACCACTGTCCAGAGGAGGGTGGGCCGTGGAGGTCCTGGCTCCTGGGTGTCAGTTTCTTTCTCAGCTTAAGATATGACCGAGGCAGCTGCTGGCACTGCGTCCACATACAACAAAGTCCACAGGTGACTGTCAATTAAGAAAGAGAGAACTTTTTGTTTCTAGAAGCTTCTAGAAAATGTCCCCTCGTGTTTCACTGACTTGAGTCCTGTTCAGATTACTGAACAACAAAGTGTGCTCTACAAAGCGGGTGGGCAGAGGGGAATTCTAGGAGGTTCTACCCATAGTATCTGAAATCACCCAAAGCAGACTTCCGTCTGACTGGGCAGGAGCTGCACTTGAGAAAAGTATCCGGACCCTCTCGGGGAGGGTTGTCCCGCATCAGTAGCCGGGAAAGGATCACCTGTGCCGCCAGGGCTCTTCTGTCTGGGAGAGAGACGTGTGTTGGTTCCGTGTGCCCAGACTGACGTTCCCCCGCCTTCTTTTCAGATGCACCAGCCTTTCTACCAGTCCCTCTTTGCCTTGGCCCACAGCCCACGCTGTCTGCAGCATCTCTGCCGCTGTGCCATTCGGAAGCTGTTTAGCAGAAAGTGCTTTTTCCTCGTGCCCCAGTTGCCCTTGCCGAAGTCCCTGCAAAATTACCTTCTTCTGGAGCCAGAGGGGGTTTTGCACTGAAACCCAGAGATTTGGACCAAGACACTTGTGCTCTTCTGTGGAGGCTCCAGGGTTACGAGGGGCCCTGGATGGGACTTGGCACCCACCCTGTGCACGGACTTCACTCACCCAGCTTCAGGTCCACCTGGGCATGGCATTGGCAATAAAGGCCCTTTCTGCCTCTCAGGGTTGCTTGTAAGGACTGGAACTGTGAATATCGTAGTACTTGTATCAGAAAGTACCTTTCAACGGAGGTTGAACTAAAAGGTATACATATTTTTCCAAGGTCTGTCTCCTGCCCACAATGCGTTGGCAGCATTCGAGCTGCACCCCGCCCCCCCCCCAGCCTTCAGACCCTCTGCCTCAAGGGGAACACCCCACCCTTCCTAGTGCTCAGACCCTTGGAAAGACTCTGTCCCCCAAACATGACAGACGTACACACTGAGAGAGGACACTTCTGTATCGAGAGCCCCTGCCCGGGAGCCCACTGGTGCTTCCCAGCGTATCACAGTCCAGAGTCCCTAGAAGGACGTCAGAGGGGTGGTGAGCCAGACGTTCTGATCCGATGTGGGTCTTCTGTGCAACGGCCTTACCAAACGCCAGCGGATCCAGCTGTGGGGAACAGTCCAGGAAGCCAGATGCCGGGGACAGACACGGGTTCCTGGAGGTTGCCGTCAGCTCAGCCCGAGCATCCGGGATCGGAGAGCTTCCTTAAAGGTCGAGGGCTGTGTTAACCGTGTCTTTTATTTTCTGTGTTCTGGTGCTTCGACATCTGGGGCCTTTCGGACCCTGAAGGGACTGCTCCTCCCAGGGTTAGCCAACTCCTAGAGATTGTAAACAACATGCCCCCAGGCATCCTTTTCAAATACAACTCGACCAACCCAGAGTTCACTACCTACCACCTCCCTGGAGCTCCAGCCACTGCCCCTCCAGAGCCAGTCCCGACAACCAAGGCCAGCCCCTCTGCCCTGGAGCCCACTGCAGTCATTCAGACTAGCCAGTCCTACGCCTGTGTGTCCTGCCTCGCCTATCCTTTCCATGGAAACCACAATAAGGTCTCTTGCCCATGTCCCCTCCCCCCACTTCCTGATCAACCCTGGTGCCTCCCCGTGTGGTGTGACCCTTCTCTTGGGAATGGTGACTAATAAACCATCTCTTCATTGATAACTGTCTCCCAATCTGTTGGCCCTACTAGACCTCACATTTTCTATTAAAAACCATCTCTTAAAACAAGGACTCTTTGTTTTCATTCTCTGAGGATAAGCAGTGGCTGCCCATTTTCCAGTTTGAGCCCGTGCAAGGTGCGGCTGGGACGAACCTCAGGAGGGCGGGCATGCCATCCCACTGTTTGCAGTGCGCAAGTGGGGGTTCCACACCCCAGTAGATAACTGCGGTCTAAGGTGGGATGCTCTGTCTGTGAGTGAAGCCCACTGTGGAGGTGAAAAGAATGAGGGTGGGCGTCACGAAAGGAGTAGACCGGCTGAGGCTTGGTGGATGGCCAGATCTCAACACAGCAGGTCAGGCCAAGGGAGGGATAGGACAGCATCCCCCTTCAGCTGACCCACCCACATCCTGCCCTTTGAGACCGACATCTCACCCAAACGACTATGTAAACACGGTTCAAGATCCCACACACCCTCACCCCAGGCAGATGGCTCTCCCCGAGCCCCTCCCACGTAGACATTCTGGAGCTGCCCCTGGATCAAAAGGAAAACTTGAACAAAGGCAGGGGTGCAGGAAAGTGCACACACCATGGAGGAACAGTGATTCGTCCGCCTGGAGGGAAGGGTCCCTATGCTTCGGCCACTGGAAGGAGGCCAGTCGGGAGGGTCTTGGCTTCCAGATCAAGGATTCTGAACTTCATTGCACAGGCCATGGGGAGCCACAGAGCAGGTGAGCAGGTGTGACCCCAGTGAGATTCTAGGAAGTTCCTGCGTCCTGGAAAGGGATGCAGCTCACCAGAGGGCGGGTAGGAACCCATGGTGACACCCCAGAGGTGGGGCTTCAGATCCAGGCTGCTGCACTGAGCAAGGAGAACAGTTACAGGTATCTACCGATCGGCTGCAGTTTGCTCAGCTGGGAAGTGAAAGCGTGCCTACCTCTCTCACCGGGCTGGGACTCGGTGAGATAATTCGTGAGGGCAGCAGGCTTCTCCAATCTGAAGGGATCTTGTTGAAATGCAGATTCTGACACTGGCGTCTGGGGCGGGGCCCCAGATTCTGTGGGTCGGCCAACTTTCACGTTGCTGACGAGCTTGGGTGACGCCCCTGCCCCTGGTTGGTCCTACTGAGAGCAGAGTGCAAAGCCCTAGGCCCAGAGGCGGCCCAGAGAAGGAAAGCAATAAATGGTTCCTTCTCTTATTATGGTTGTTTGATTATTAGGAGAAGAAAATAGCCTAATATTGGGATAAAGACTGCAAAAATGGAAAAGCAAAGCAACGTTATTTATGAGAAAAATGAGAAAGGCGGAAACAGTAAGAAATACAGCCCCAGCAGCTACTAAGGAGCCCTGTCCTCGCGGGATTTTGCAAATGAGGATCTGAGTGAGCCTCTGCTGCCTGACATAGCCTCTTCTTCAGCCTGCCCTCTCCACCCCCCTCCTCCTTAGAAAACAGGTGGTATTTCTGAATGCACTAAATTTTAAATATGTTTTGGAGTCCCGGAACAAAGTAGAACTCTTTTAAAACACATTGACTTTAAATTTCTAAAAATCTGATGAATAATGACCAATTTTCAAAAACATGTTTTTCCCCAAATTACAGCTTAAAAACAACAACGTGATTCTCAGAGTGAGCCCCAGACATCTCCCCATAGATGCCGAAATTCCACCCCTGTGGAATTCTTATTCATTATTTCACCCCCACCCCCCAAGAATTTTCTTATAAAAATCAGATGCTCCCAGGTAGAGCTCATCCATGAAGTTCCTTGGGGATAAACCATTCACTCATCCATTCAGTCATTTGTTCATTCCTTTAACCAACCCTGTCTGAGCCTGCTGGGGGTGGAGCCCAGGGCTTAGGGCTCAGGATCCACCACCACCAAGACAGGCTCCTAGTGGAGCTCACAGCCAAGCCAGGAAGGCCAACTTGTCAGCAAGGCTGTTGGAGAGACCTGGGCACATCGGGGGAGGTGTGGAGAGAAAGGGTCACTTTCTCCACTTTCTCTCTGGCTTCACCTCTGCATCGAATGAGGGCCCCTGTTCCCAAGGCAGGTGGCAGTGCGGGCGCTTTGCAGCTTCCCTCACCAACACACTCATCAGGCAGTCACGTGACATCCCCGATGAGCACCCACTCCGCCCTCCCCCACCAGCCAGTACCATATGCGGTGGGTCCAGTACCTCCAGTATAGAAGCGCTCTTGGTCAACATGGACCCATGTGCAACAGAAACAGAGCAATGAAAGATGTCAGGAAGTCCTTTACCCTGCCCCAACTCAGGTACGTGACTGCTGCACAGAAAAATAGGAAATAAACCGGCACTAGAAATTAGTTCTGAATCAGCCGCGTTCTAGTGGCTCCAGATGTGCTGAAAACGATTCCTGATGTATGGTCATGAGTGCATGGGACAAAAATGGCAAGTGTGGTGGTTTGGGGGTTAGCTTAACCATCAAATGGGGTGGAATTCATTCCTAGTTTTTCAGAATTGAATTACTGCTAGCAACTTGCTTTGTTAAGCAAAAAATAAAATAACTGAAAAAATTTGTAGTATTGATGTCTGTCTAGCTTTGCCCTATGGGTCATGTGGCAGGAGGTTCTAAAATGAAGGGGACTTGCATAATTCCACACAGATAAGGGGGGGAGGGGAAGGACGAGACTAAGAGAAGGAGGGAGGGAGAAAAGGTGGGAAGGAGGGAGCGAAGTAACTTAGCTGAGTAAAACATCCGAAACCGCATTATGCTTTGCAGCTAGAGTTATCTTGTCTGTCTTCTTTTCCAGTGAACAAAACATACCCTGGTATTTCTTTTTTTTTTTTTTTTTTTTTTTTTGCGGTACGCGGGCCTCTCACTGCTGTAGCCTCTCCCGTTGCGGAGCACAGGCTCCGGACGCGCAGGCTCCGGACGCGCAGGCTCAGCGGCCATGGCTCACGGGCCCAGCCGCTCCGCGGCATGTGGGATCTTCCCGGACCGGGGCACGAACCCGCGTCCCCTGCATCGGCAGGCGGACTCTCAACCACTGCACCACCAGGGACGCCCCCTGGTATTTCTTTTATTAAAGGGTAAAAGTGTTTTCCATTCTTAAACAGTTCATATTAAACATCATTATTTTTCTCTCTGAGTATATTACATAAACTCAATTCCATAAGACCTAAACTTTTTAAATTTTAAATTTAGTGTTTAATGATGCATTCACATGGTTCAAAAGTCAGAAGGTAATAAAAGAGTAGATGATGTTTCTACTAAAAAGGAAAAAGATAGCAGAGGAATATTTTCCCTCAAACTCTGAGTATCTTTGACTATACAACTGTCATCTGACCGCAGAGAATTCAAAAATACACACATGAGGTTCTCTGCCTACAATGGTCCTGAGAAGTTTCACCCCTTTCCATCCCGACCATACCCTGGACAGGATGAGATGTCCACAGCACAGCTAGATGGCCAGACACAATCCACAGCCCACAGGCAGGCAAGGCACGGACATGGCACGGTGTGATGTGTCATGTTTAAAATTCTGAAGGCGTCATGGGGCTTCTCTTATTAGTGAACTTAAAATCCATTTAATTTTAAGTTCCATGACGATCATCCATTCCGCATGTTTTGAAGAAAATCAAAACCACTGACTCTTTAGGAAGCATTTGCTAATCCCAGCAACTGTATATAATCACCACAGTTTCAGTCTCCGAAATAACCCTTACGTTTTCACGTTGATGGGGCAGGCTGTTGAACTTTTGCAAAGAACACTTAACCCTCTACAAAAACGGTATAAAATACAGGCTTGGAGAATGAGTGGGTCTGCTCCAGTGACGGGTCCTGACACGGACATCTGAGAGAGAGCTTAATCACTGCAATTGCGGACGTTATTAGCTTGCCAAGTACTTTTCATCTTTTAAGGGCTGCCCAAGGACCAAGTGATAAACCAGGAATATTGCATCGTTTATTCCATTATTTCAAGAATAAATTATTCCTTAGTCAAATTTTCTACGTGCACTTGGGATATTCAGGAGTCCCAAAGTTTCAACTAGGATCAAGGTCGCGTCTTATTTTTGGCTTTCAGTCGGCTTTTCAAACTCTAGGGTTTGTCTTGAAATTGTCAGTATCGTTCTGATTTAAAACAAAAATTAATCTCGTTAAATTGCTAAAAAATAAGCCTGAGTGAGGTCAATTCCTACAGCCCAGCGGGAGGATTCCAGCGTTGAAACTTATTTTCATGGAGTCCTGCAGGTGGCGCCATAAGCAAACGGTCTTAACCGGCCCACCAACCGGCTCTCCCCGGAATCAGAAGACAAGATTTTAGCTCACATGCTAAAGGGGCGGAGAGTATAGGAAAACTATAGAATCGTGACATATCATATAGAATTATGTTGCTATAATTTTAAAAATCCGTAATTAAAATATTGATTATGGGTTTGCCTACTTCCTTTGTATTAAGTATGCACGTTTTATAGGCAATGCGTTTATAAATAAATATAATTTTAAGTTGACTCTTTTACGATGCCATAATGACAGCCCAATCCTCATTTATGTGTTCAACGTGTTCTTTAACAAAATTATACATTCACCATTGCAAAGTAACTAGCTGGGTTTTCAGCCTTCATCTAATCTTCCGGAATGGTATTTCTGCAGTCCTAACACTCTGCTTAATCACTCCAATAAAAAGAGTAGATTTCTTTGTAATGCAATTTGTAAGCAATAAACATGATTGAGAATGCAGTGTTTGCTGTCGACTATGTTTAACGCAGGGTTTTAATTCGGTGTGTAATTATTCATTTGGTAGGCACTTTTCCCATTCACGTATCTTTTCCCTGCTCTGAAAAAAAGTTGGTAAGTTGGGAAAACATTGGGGAAACAGGATTTTCTAGTACTTTGTGCAAGCCGGAGTTTGATGCAGATGTTATGGAAAAAGAACCTTTTTTTATCTGCTAAAAACAGGAGGTCATATTAACTCCCAGTACAGACACATAAAAATGTGATTATGGGTTCTAAACACAACGCAGTGGGCTCCTAGCTAACAATGAGATTTCTAGGAAGTGATGCATAAATTCTTCAAAAATGACACATTTCTCACGTTTCATTCCAATTAAATTACTGAGGCAGCTAACAGCGAGGAGCACAAAGTACGGGGGTAAAATGAGGGTTTTCTTCTTGTAACTGTATCTCTGTGAAAGTATATTTTTATGAGAAGCAGTTAATATTACGCTATTATTTTTCAACTGCGCTGGAAGGGATATCTGGAGTCTTTCTTGTCGAGAGCTCTCCCCGGAAGAGTCTGCTCCTTTGTTTCCTGCGTTTACTAATAAGGGAGAATTGCTCCGCAGGCTACAGCCCCAACCCGGGTCTCTGGAGTGAAAGAGCCCAGCCTGAAAGGGGTTCCGGGTGTCAGTCCTCAGGGTCCCAGGGTTGGGCCCAGTAGCTGCCCACAGGCCTACGGCCGCGTGACTCAAATACGCCCGGAGCTCCACTTACAAACTGCGGCGCGGGGCCGGGGGTAAGGGATTGGGGGTCCGCACCCACCCGCGATCCGCTAACACGCGGGGCGGGTCCTCCAGCGCCCGGCCCAGGTCTCCGGATCCTGAGTGCCCCGCGGCCGCGCGGGGGAGGTTCTCCGGGTGGGCCGGGAAGGGGATCTAGTGGGGGGGAAGACCTGCTAGGCCAGCCCGCCGTGCCCCCCCTCCGGGCGAGCCTGGGGGCGTGAGGGTCCAGCCCCGCTCCCAGGACGACTGGGCTCAGGGCTGCTCCCCCGCAAAGGAGGCCAGAGGAGCGCAAGACCGCCCGGGGGGAGGCGGGAGGGGGCGTCGGAAGACAAAAGGATGTGAAGCTTTAAATTCAAAAAGATGTTTTTGAAAGCCTCGTCCTGGGGTTTGAAAGGCGCACCGAGGACAGCGGCAGAGCGATCCCAATCAGAAATGCGATTTGAAGTCCTAATGAACTTGATTGCGTGAACATTTATAATCCCCCATGGCCCTAAATGAAATCAGATATAATCAGAAGATACAGGGAAGGGAGTGTTTACAGCCGACGCCGGGCGGCTGCGGGACGGGGTGATGCGGCCCCGGTATTGATGTCGAAAATGATGGATAACGCGGGAATGGCAAATATACTATTTGTCTAATGGCTCGGCAATTAAATTCCCCTGTAAATGACCCATGCCTCATTTCATCCTAATCTATGGAATTTTGATTGAATTCGTCGGCTCTAATTGAAAAATACTGCACTTTAATGTCTGCATTGCAGTTTCAGGACGAGAGTGGTTTTAATGAGACAGTGCCCCCCTGACCCGGGAATATTTGAGACTTTCACTCGGAATTTAAAGCCAGAAGATTGCTCAACTGAGCGCTGCGATATCCGCCCCTGTATCCACGTTCATCTATCTCCAGACGCGATTTAATAAACGCACTTGGGGATAAATGCGCCCCCGACCCTCGCGCCCACGTGGCAACCAAGGGGCGCCCCCTCCCGGAGATAAGAGTGGAGGGGGCTCGGGGCGGTGCAGTGGCGATCCAGGGGAGGGGGCCTGTCCCCTTCCCCGCCCCGGTGCCCCGCCCCCGCCCCCGCCCCGCCGGCTCCAGGCCCTATCGCTGACCACTGCCTGCGACTTCCCGGGCCAAACTCAGGCATCCCCGCCCCCCAGGAGGCGGCCCAGCTGCCTGCGACCCGTGCACGGGAAGATGGGGCCGACTTCCGACGCGCTTTATACGCAAACGACGAGGCGAAGACATCCCTAAGAAATTAGCTACTTGCCGAAGCATATTTACTACACTGAAATGAATTAAAGAGAGAAATTTTAAGTCGTGCCAACGAGATAATTGGGCCACCTTAAAACTGGAGATTTTGCCCCTTTCCATAAAAAAAGCAAGCCGGGGGTGCGGTAAAAATCGCCCCCCACACCCGAAACGAGATCAGGCCCGGCTGCTCAGAGAACGGAAGTCTGGGAGTGCGAGGGAATAGTCCCGGCGGGGACCTTGACGCGGCGACCCTCCAGCCCGGCTCCCCGGCTCCAAGGGGCCGATCCCGACAGAGGCCCGCAGGGGGCGCCGTCGAGCCAGGGTCCTGCAGCGAGAGCGGAGTGCTGCCGAGCGGAAAGGGCGGGTCAGCCCTTGGTCCCTGGCTGGCAGCTCGCGTCCCACCTCCCAGCTTCGTCCGCCCGCAGCGTCCCCACGGGGTTCGAAACTCCAGCGGTGGGATCGGGATGGGGGCCCTGGGGAGATGGAGTTTGGGGGGAAGCAAGACGCCAAAGTGTTCAGGTTGCCCACCCCTCCCCAAAGAGGAATGTATTTGAGCTTTGTTCGTTTAGCACATGAACACAGTTTACAGATATTTTATTTAAAGTAAAATAATCTGAAATGACAGAGAAGTCATCTCCCTGGGCAGGCAGTGCCTAGCGCCCTTCTAATGCTAAACTTAGTGATGAGGGCCGACTGCAGAGGGACGCTCCGGGGCCGGCGACTGTCGGCGCCTCGGCCTCCGTTTGTGCAAAGAGGATGAAGCTGTGCCGACGCAGGGGTGGCGCTTCGGGACCTCTCTCCTCTCGGGGAAGGCCTCGTGTGTCGTTAAATACTGTACCGCATCCTGATCCATTGGTGGCCTGTGCTTTGTTTTCAGTGCTAAAGAGTCTTGAGATCAGAGGCTGCCTCAAATTGATACTGTCGCTCTGAGCGCACAGGCTTGCCGCCCTGCCTGCCCCGCGTCCACCCAGCACCTGCAGCGCTCCAGGGCGGCAGGCTTGCTTGCAATTTAGAGACCCTCCCGAGCATTCGCTCCGGGCCAGGCGCCCTGCCACCTCGTGCTACGCGATCTAGTTCAGACCACCCGTGACATAAGCAATCTGTTAATTATCTGCGTTTTAGGGATGCAGTCAGGCCGCTGGTGAGACAGAGCCGGCATTCCCGCCCATTATGCGGATGGAAAAACTGAGGCCGGGGTGAACTCAGCGGTGCACCCAGGCCCCTCAGGCCCAGGTGTCAGAAGGTTTCTTATCCTTTCCGCTTCTAGGCCCTGCTCAGGAGGAATCAAAGAACTAGGAGAACTTTACATGGATTTTTAAAGAGAGACAATGTGGTTTTTCTGTGATCACGTCCAAAATCTGATCATATATCTTAAGGCCTTGCACAATCACGCGTCTGATTTTTACCCCCTCATTTGTGACAAAGCCTTCTCTTGTAGCCTAGACGTTTAAAATGAAAAGAAATTGGGACTTTTTCTGTGCAGTTGTAGACATGAAAAAGGTAGACTCCTCGGCCCTTCTAATTCCGCAGAAGGGGAGCCCGCTTCCGTCCCCTTGGAACCGCAGAGCCGAAAGAGGCCCTAAAGCCGATGCCATTATCCACATGACACATAGGCGGCACTCTAGATCGCCGCGCGCTCCGCACACCCACGGTGCTTTCCACACTAATATTTTTGAAATTTCAAAGTCTGAAATAAAACTGTTTCCTGCCATTCTCTCATTAATTTATTAATATATAACACTTTTTTTGACTTCTGTTTACAGATTTTAAATAACCTTGTTAGATTATTAAAATTAAAATGTCAATGTGAAATTTGCTTCCACAATAAATTATCCATTTCTTTACATTTTAAAGTATAAGTTTCCAAATAACTTACAATATACTGAACGAACTGAATTTTAAGGGTTTTGGGGTAAGAATGAAGTTGAACTTTAAGAAGTCTCTCATCTCTTAAGTCTTCTGGGGTTTTCTTTGCAGTTTAAGTGGGTCTGAGAGAAACTTGAGGAAAGAGGGAAAATTATAACAACCAAGAGATGAAGTAGCCTCATATGCTCAGGGGGAGAGCTGAGGGGCAGACGGCCTGAAGGAGCCCACTCACCGAGCCTTCGCCTCTGCCCTGCTATGGGGTCTGTGACTGTCCTCAAGGGCTGCTCTGCTGTGGCCTGGTCAGAGCAGGCAAGGGACACCCAAGGGAGCCTTCAGAAGCAGCCTCGGAGCCCCTCTGCTGGTGTCAGTGGCAATGTCCCCTGCAGGCGGAAGTCACCTCAGTACGGCTCACCTCAGTACATGAGTGTGAAGGAGCTACGAGAATAACCTCCCCTCCCAGGGGTGTCATCATGCAGAATAAATACTACATAGCGAGATGTGAGCAGCCTTTCTTTAATGCTCTGCTCATCGTTCAGAAACAAAACAAAACACTCTTTCAACAAACCCACACACACAAGGGGCAACATGGCCCGTGCAAAATACTTTCATTTCCTACAAAACCCAGAAATGTCCCCTAGGGAGGTGTGGGGACAGCATTCTAAAGTTTTCTGGGTTTTTCCCACTGTGTCTCAAAGAACTGCACTCCTCATTCCCTCATTTTCCTGTCTGGGTGCGTATGCTCAAGCAGGTTGGTCCCCAAATGAAAACACATGGGGAGGGGCGGTATTAAGGTCTGCTCTCTATCCTGGTTCTTGGTTCCTTCTTTCTCTAAAGTTTGGGGACTTCAGGCTGCACCCACAAGGGAGATACAATTGTTGGTAGCAAACTTATGCAAATTGAGCCTTCTGTATATTTTCAGATGATAAATGGAGGAAATTCAAAGAAATTCTTTTGTTTCGGAGGCCTAGGAGATCAGCATTTCCAATTATTTCTGCAATCACCACCAAGGAGGGGTTGTATATTGGGGGACATGAGGCGGAAGGTTTTAGAGGTTTGTTTAGAGACCTGAAAACAAGGATTCCCTCCTCCTAGTAGATTCCAACCTTCTCAGGCAGTGACAAGGAGCAATGAGGACAGTGGGTGTGTACGATCGAAACTGGGAACAGTGTATATTGTCCCAGCTTGGCAAAAACAGATGCCCAGAAAGCTGGCTCACCCCCTTGAGCCATGACTTACACCCATGACTTACCCATGACTTACAGCCACCCTCAGGTCAGTGAGCAAAGGAGCCTGGGGAGGTGAGGGCTCAGAGTCTGAGTGTCGAGGAAGGGGGAGTTGAGTCCTGTGGCCAGCCTCTACTGACTGTCCTTTTCATGAGCTCTGGTTCTTGGTGGCTTTCAAGCCCCTCAAACAAGGGTCAAAGATCTACACTGGAATTTTCCTCCAATGTGGAATGGGTCCACCCCAGTGGTTTGGGGGTAAGCACTCTTCTCTTCCATGCTTCTGTAAGTTGGGGGCCCTATTATAAGTGAAGTGTTCCTGGTTACCTTTTCAAGTGGCTTCCACATCTACAGTTAGTTCCATTTAATGGTTGATTATAATAGAATGGCTCTCTCCCCACCTCCATCAGCCCACGCCGGCTCCTGTCCTCCCATGGGAAACATCTGTCATTTAAGTCAATCCTCCCCCGAGAGTCAGATCTGTCCTCTGGGAAAACCTCGTGGAGCTGGGTTGGTCAGTTACAGACATACCTACCCTTGAGGTTCCCAGATGAGCTTACTGATAAGTGAACTTTTTACAATGACCTTTCCCCCAGAAATCCACGGGAGGGATTCGTTAGGAGGAAGAGAGACCATCCCAATTCTCCCTCCACATTTAGCCAACATCTCTCCCCTCTGTTTGCACCCAGTGCCCTGCCCCGTCCGGTGACATCCTTTCTGGGTCACAGTTTCTTAATCAGAAGGGGCAGGAACCAGAGGACATCCAGGCTCTGCTTTGCAGGCATCTCTGGAGAAAGGAGAAACACAGTGCCGCCTGGGAGCATCTCTGCGTTTTATTCGGTCCCTGTAGAAGTTGAAGTCGGAGCAGCGCCCTTGATTGTGGTGGCAGTTGATCCAAACACCCTCTTGCTCCCTCCAGTGTGGTTTCCAAAGGGTTAAATGGATGAACTCTAGGTAAACCTCGTCCTCTTTAACAGACAACACCCCTGCAGGGGGTCGGGGCCATCGAGGGGTGGCTGCTCGGCCGTGGTTTGCGAGGGCCCAGGAGTCCCCAGAGGCTCCAGTCTGAGTCCCTTGGCGGGCTCTCCCGGGCCACGCGGTCTCCTCCCGAGAGCTGGAAGCCGGGAGGGCGCACTGCTGAGCCCCGGCCACCGGTCGCTTCCTACTTCCGCATCCCCTGGACGCCGGCTGTGTCCGGCCCAGGACCATCACAGTGTGTCCGGCGCCTTCCGGATAAGGCGGGCGGGATGGGACGGGAGGGGGACAGTAGCTGACCCGGGCGTTCCAGGAGGGTTGCCAGTACGGCGGTTCCCAAGGCCCCCCGGCTCAGGCTGGCGCACCCCCTCACCCCTCGGTGCCCTCTGCCCGCCTCCCGGGCCGCCGTTTACGCGGCCCCGGGATTAGCATCTCTGTGAAGTCCCGCAAACAATGCCCGCTGTGCGGGGAGATGAAAGTCGGGCGCCGGGTAGCGGGGCGCGTTTGAAGTCCCCGAAAGGTGGGGCTGCGGGAATCCGAGGGGGCAGATGCGTAGAGATAAAGGCAGGTGAGAAGTGCCGCGCGGCCTGCGCCTCCCTCCCCGGCGCTCCCGGGCCTGGGGTTAGTGAACTCGCGCGGCCTCCCAGACGCGCGGCCCGAGCCAGGCCCGCGGGAAGGATGCGGGCGCTACTCCCCCGGCAGCCAGGCCCTCGCCCGAGGCCTCGGCCCCGCAACTACGGCCCTCGGGCCGGCTCCCGGCCTGGCCTCCGCCCGGTGCTTCTTCCTCCCAGCTTGGGAGCTCCGGGGTGGACGGGCTCAGTCCCCGCTGAGAATCCGCTTTGCCGGGGCTGGGTGCTCCCGGGGAGATGCGTGGTGAGCGCGGGCGCGGGGCTTCCAGGACGAAGGTGTCAGGCGATCCAATACCCCCAGTGGTCACGAACTCCCCACTCCAAGCTCCGGGGCTATTCTGAAAAGGAACTAGGACCCCTGCCTGCGCCCTTGGACTCCTGGACCCCGGCTCTGGAGCCGAGGCCCGCGTGGGGTGCGGGGGAACCTCGAGCTCCACGCACTCGCAGCTGGCGTCTGGGTGCGCCGTCGGCGCGTCCCTGTCCGCAGTCTCGCGGCTCCCGGGAGGTGTAGGACCTCCCCGCCCTGGTCCCCAGATCCCACCAGGGCTCGGCTCGCGGGCCACGCGGCCGTGGCTCCGCCCGTTCCTCCGCGCTGGGGTGGGGAGGGCAGCGCAGGTGTGAGGGTCACGTTTCCCCGACTGCAGTCCTGCGGGGAACAATTTCCAACTCCTCCAAGGAAATGCAAAAAAAAAAAAAAAAAATCTCTTCACGTTTCTGGTTTGCGGTTTTGTTTCTGCTATTTTGAGGGTGGGGGACAAAAAGCAAAACTTTCTACAGAAGAATGTCGCAGCACACACGGTGCTGCAAAGTGTTTCTTCTTCAGGGCGCTTTAGAAAACCCCCCGGTCCTGCTTTCTGCACGGCCAAGGAGCAGAATAATGAAACCAAAGACTTTTATTTTATAAACCACTTGATCTTTGCTTGGGAAACTCTATTAATTGAATGGGTTTGCCTTTTTTGCCAGTCCCCTTTATCATTATTTATGGGCTTTAAATTGTTTAAAGTTCCCTTGACGTTCAATTTACAAGTTTGGGGACTTTTTTTGTTCTGCCTTTTGTCCTGGAGAAAGACATCGTGTTGGAAGTGCTTTGAAAAGCCAAACATGAGAGGTTGGCAATGAAAGGGAAGCGGGCGAGATCCCTTTTAATTCCGTTCTGTTGGTGAATGGCTCTTTTACATAATTGCAGGAGCTATTTCAAAGCCAGCCAAGGGCTGCCTTCACTTAGAACCACATGGAGTCTATTTTGGGCTTTCAGATTTAAAAAAAAAAAAAAATGGCTGAATAAAATAGTTAAAAAAGATGAGGCTTCAATGCTTTCTACTACTTGCAAATTGGTGTGTCTGATGGGGAATTTTACACAAGCACCCCTTTGTAAGTGCATCTTGGGCTTGGGAGGGACTGTTCTGGGTTAGCTGGGTGTGAATCCCAATTGCCCTTCCATAAATAAAACCCATCCCAAGCTATTTCCCAACTATTGCCAGGAGCAAGAGCTGCGGCAATGACCTAATGATCAGGCCACTCAAAGTCCCTATAAATAAAAACAACATGGTTGCCCGAGAAACCGGCCTGTAGCCTGGGACTGGGCGGCGGGCCGGAACACCCGGCCCCCTAAGCCCGCGGGTTTCTCCGCACCCACGGAGACCTGGGGCTCCCACGCTGCCTTCTCTCCACGACCACCCGGGACCTCGACCCTGGCGGCATCGTGGAAGCGCGCGGTTCGCGGTGCTTCCTTCTCCGGGCTGGACTCCACAGGCCAACACAAGTTTGCTGCATGAATATTCATTTCCTTGTGCATTGAGCATTTTACACTCAGCCTCCATACACCTGCGTGCAAAAGCTGACTGGGACAGCCCCGAAGCGTGGCGACAACTTAATTACCATCACATTTACTGACGTCTGATGTTTTAAGTGGCCTAATACGGTCTTGACACCAGCTTGGCACCGGCCGAGGAAAGTGTCCAGGGGCTGGGCCAACTTCATCCCGACTGGAGTTTCCCCGGGAAAAAAAAAGTTCGCAGAAGTTAACTGGAGTTGGAGGACGCAAGATCTCCCTTCGAGTGCATCCTTCGCTCTTCCTCCTCGGAGGGAGGGGACAGGGGACACCTAAGGCAAAGTTGCAAAGGTCTGTGCCGGCCGGTTTTCCCGCGCAGCCTGGGCCGAGCTGAATCACCGAGAGCTCTACAGTTGGAGGGAGTTCCGAGCTAGGCAGGTCGGAATCCGAAGGATGGATAAGCGGTGTACCTGTCTCTCGCTGCCCAGAAATCTCTCCGAGGAGCAGTGGAAAAACTCTAAAGGCTTTTATTATCCACTGTCCCCTCGCTCTGAACGCTTTGTAGGTAGCTCAGGTGCCCCGAATGAATCTCGTTAACCACGGCGAAACACAAGGATCCTTTTATGACGCGAAGTCGTTTTCTAAGCAGTTAAGCATTAGATGAGAAAATATGACTGCACTGCATTCGAGAAAAAGCACACTGGTAAATAAAATTCATATTGAGGAGAATTCCCTTCACTCCTTAACTAATAAAGGACATTAGGACTATAACCCCTGTAGTCAATACTTTCCACGGCAGTTTACGGGTGCAAATAATACGCCATTAAATTATTTCAAGTGTACCTATAATTCAGTGGACCTCAATCTCCTTGCTGAACTTTAAATGTGGAATTATCACCGAAATAATCAAAGGAACCTCTGTCCCTTGGAGGGTAATCAGGGGATGGAAGTCCCTAGAACAACATTTTTACGCCAAAATAGCAAAGTGGATGGCAAATCTGCTTAGGTAAAATGAGTAACAGCTTACACAGACACGCCAGTGTCAAGCAGCGAAGGGACCCGGCTGTATCAACGTAAATCAAGCAGTCGAGCGTTTTTTTTTTCTTTAGTATTCAAAAAGCAAGGTAACCCTGCCCAAGACGGTGTGACTGTAACTATCTCATAATGAGAGGGAGTATTTATTATGCTCATAAAGAAACCAGACTTTTGCCCTGGGCTTCGATTTTTTTTTTTTCTTTTCCTTTTCTTCTTGTGCTTCCTTTGCAGGAGTGGAGAAAGAGGGATAGCGCTTACAGAGCCCACAGACGTCTCCTTCCCCATGGATCCCAACGGGAATTCATTTCCCCTCACGCCGCCTAAGCCACCTCGGGGTCTGAGCGTGAAGGGAGTGGAGGCAATACAGGCAGCGTCCTAATGAATTCCTTTCAAACCGCCTGCGGCCGGAGCCATCTATTACTGCGGCCTGGAGTGGGGAAAAACGCTGGAGACGCCTTTGTCCTGGTGGGGGGGCTGGGGGAGGAGGCGAGGAGAGGGATGGCGGCTGGCGGCAGGGACAGCGAGTTTTCTCAGCCCTCCGGGGCGCCGAGGATGCACCCTCCCCTCGCTCCTCCAGGGCCCGTTGGGTGGGCAGTGGGTCCTTGGCCAGACTCCCAGCTGAGGAGGTGGTCCAGGATTAAGACGTCCCCCAGGGGGCCTTCGGGTTAAAGCCAGAGAAAGAAGAAGAGCGAGAAAGAAGAGCTTCAAAGAATCAGGTCGATAAATTCATAAAGATCGATTTATCTTTATCTCCCAATTAAATGTGCTTGTAAGTGATACACAGCACACGTCCAACACGGGCCAACTCCCCGACCACTAGCTCCTTGGCGTGAGCTGATTTTTAATGACCGGCGTAACAGTGCTCTTCTCTCCTCTCCTCCCGAGTCCAGTGCTTGTCGGCCGTTCCGGGCGAACGTCTAGACCCAGGAAGTTGGAGCCGAGGCCCTGGAGGCGCGTGGAAGCCCCGCGCGCGCTGGCGCGCTTTGCACGGTCTGCCCTTGCCACGAAAGGATTCCATTTTAAAAGGGAATACAAGAGCTGAAAGTTTTGTTTTTATCATGGTGAAGGGGATAAGAACATTCCTAACACTCACCCCATCCCCGCCAATTCCCTTACTCCCAAATTCTGGGTTTTTACCACTGTCGAGACGGGGGAAACATCTTGAGGGAATCGGCTCCATCCTGCAGTAGGCAAAGGGGAACCGCGCACCCTCGAGTCCTCGCGCTGGAAACCTGGCGGCGGCGCCGGGGTGAGCGCTCCCTCCGTTCTCAACGTGCTTAATTAGCGCCTATTTACAAAACGCAGCATTTATTTGCGCAAACATCATAAAGCTTTCATCAGGATAATCTCACGTTATACAAACTGGAGGCACAGCAACTCCCCCCTTCCTCCCCGAGGATGGAGCAGATAAAGGACTCGCTTTATTATCATAATTATCGTGGCTGTTATTTTGGTGCGCAGGCAAAGTGTGTAAATAGGTGCGATGATTAAGAATGTCATGAAAAATGAGGAGGGATCGCTCACTGGAGGGCCCAGCTCGGGATGGGGGCATCAGCAGCCTCCCCACGGCGCCGGGAACGCGGGGGCGCCTCGAGCAACCCGGCGGGTTCCCTGCGGCGGGCAGGGGCTGCTAGCTCCCGGCCGGCGCCCTAGAGGAGGACCTGGAGGGGCAGGACCTTGCCCCCAACTCCGGGAACCTCGCCCGGACCCCGGGAGCAGCAGCAGCAGCACGCCGCAGGTTTGCTCCAAAGCATGTACCAAAGAAATAAAATGCCCGCGGTTTAGACGCGGCCGTCGCTAGACCCGAAAGCCGCCCTTGGAGGCGGCCTCGTTGAGGCTGCCGAGCCCCGAGTTTCGAGCCTAGGAGGTGCCAATGGCCCCTTTCAAGTTTGCGCGGCGCGGGCCAGGCGCACAAGCTCCGGCTCTCTGGGCCGCGCGCTGCGCTCGCGGCGTCCACAGCCTGCTCTCGGCCAGCCCTGGTGGAAGGGGCGGAGCCCCACTTTAGCCCCGCCCACTCCTGGCGCAGCCAATAGGCGGCGGCTCCCGGCCCCACGTGAGGGGAGCCCGGCCGGGCAGCAGGCAAAATGTGAATGAGAAAGAGGAGCGCGATTTAAAGGTGCTGGCGGCGCCCGCCGAAGACAAGTGCGCCAGCTTCGCGCGCTCCCCTGCGGCCCGCAGGAGGCGACCGACAGCCAGACAGACAGACGGACGCGCAGACGGCTGCGAGCCCGGGCCGAGGGCCGCGGAAGCGACGCGCGCGGGCTCCGACGGGCAAACGGCGGGCAGCAGCTCCAGAGAGCCCGCGGGGCCCGGGCGCCCGCTCCACTCCGGGGCGCACGGCCTCACCCGCCCACCGCCCGCACCAGCTCCCGCCAGGCATGCAGCGGGCCCAGGACTGAGGGGTATCTGCTCTCCGGGTCCCGCTCGGCCCCTGCCCGGTGCACCAAGTTGTGCTCCCGGCGCCTGGCGGGCTTCCCGGTGGCGGCGCGGCGCGGGGACTTTTCGCCTCTCGCGGGCCTCTCCCGAGCGCGTCTATGAGCGCAGCGTTCCCGCCGTCGCTGATGATGATGCAGCGCCCGCTGGGGAGTAGTACCGCCTTCAGCATAGACTCGCTGATCGGCAGCCCGCCGCAGCCCAGCCCCGGCCATTTCGTCTACACTGGCTACCCTATGTTCATGCCCTACCGGCCGGTGGTGCTGCCGCCGCCGCCGCCGCCGCCGCCCGCGCTGCCCCAGGCCGCGCTGCAACCGGCGCTGCCGCCCGCGCACCCTCACCACCAGATCCCCAGCCTGCCCACCAGCTTCTGCTCCAGCTTGGCGCAGGGCATGGCGCTCACCTCCACGCTCATGGCCACGCTGCCCGGCGGCTTCTCCGCGTCTCCCCAGCACCAGGAGGCGGCGGCTGCCCGGAAGTTCGCGCCGCAGCCGCTGCCTGGCGGTGGCAACTTCGACAAGGCGGAGGCGCTGCAAGCCGACGCGGAGGATGGCAAAGGCTTCTTGGCCAAGGAGGGCTCGCTGCTTGCCTTCTCCGCGGCCGAGGCTGTGCAGGCGTCGCTCGGTGAGTCGGCGGCGCGCGCGACCCGGGCGGGAGGGCGCGGGGGCGCGCCAGCTCCGTGTTCCCGCGGGGACCGAGGGGATGAGGCCGAGCCCCCGCCCGCCCCTCGCCCCGGATCCACCGGCCCGAGGAGCCGGAGGATGCAGCGGAGCTGCGCGGCGGGGCCTCCGGAGGGCATTTAGAGCCACGCAACAAGCGCGGGGGCGGGGGGGCGGAGTGCGCATTCAGAGCCCCAGGCCAGCTGCTGCTCTGAGCGGCGAATTTATCTGCCGGCCAGTTTGGCCGAGTCTTGCACTCCCCCATCTCCAGCGCTGTGACCTGGGATCCCGGGTAGGTTTCGGCCTTTGGGGAGGGGGGTTGGGCTGCGCGACTTCGCAGGGAGGGTGCCGAAGGGCGTCCAGACCTATTAAACCCCTTTACCAGGCTTGCTGCTTGCCTGGGAGAATCGGATTCCTAGGAGGCTGTGCGTCCGCATGTGTGTGCTGGGGTGTCCTGTGGGAACTTCTTCTAAGGCTACAAAACTTCCCTTTGACCAACATCATCTGTCTCAAAACCCGACATGGTCTGGGATCTGCACCTCCCTGGGCACTCACTCTGGCTGTGATGAAATTGAAGTTCACAGAATTTTGGCGGCGGCGGCGGCGGCGGCGGGGAGGGAGGTGGGCGGGCAGGATGAATCGTGAACTCCCCCTCAGTCCTCACCCAGCCCCCACCCCGGGGACAAAGAGGACGCTCTCTTGGGCCTCACGCCTCCTGTTACTTCTGCCTTAAGCTGCGGGAGGCTGGGAGGGTGCAGAGGAGGCCTGGTGGCCCCTTGAGTGATGGTTCTGGGCAAAGGGCCGTCGCCTGTACTGTCTCCTCCTCTCCCTTGAGCTTTCTCACGCCCCCCCCCCTTCTCTACCCCTCAAAGGCCAGGAAGTCACAATGTGTTAATGTCACAGAAAGACAATCCGCTAAGGGGGGAAAATGCCCGAGGGACGGTGGGAAAGGGAAAGGAAGGCCAGTGTGCGAAATGTAATAAAACGCCGTTTGGTTTTGCTTTCAGTCGGGGCTGTCAGAGGGCAAGGGAAAGACGAGTCAAAGGTGGAAGACGACCCGAAGGGCAAGGAGGAGAGTTTCTCGCTGGAGAGCGATCTGGACTACAGCTCGGATGACAATCTGACTGGCCAGGCGGCTCACAAGGAGGAAGACCCCGGCCACGCGCTGGAGGAGACCCCGCCGAGCGGCGGCGGCGCGGGCAGCACCACGTCCACGGGCAAGAACCGGCGGCGGCGGACTGCCTTCACCAGCGAGCAGCTCCTCGAGCTAGAGAAGGAGTTCCACTGCAAAAAGTACCTCTCGCTGACCGAGCGCTCACAGATCGCTCACGCCCTCAAACTCAGCGAGGTGCAGGTGAAAATCTGGTTCCAGAACCGCCGGGCCAAGTGGAAACGGGTGAAAGCTGGCAATGCCAATTCCAAGACAGGGGAGCCCTCCAGGAACCCCAAGATCGTTGTCCCCATCCCCGTCCACGTCAGCAGGTTCGCCATTAGAAGTCAGCATCAGCAGCTGGAGCAGGCCCGCCCCTGAGGGCCCAGGGAGGGCTAGGGCCTGGACCACCGTGGAGAAGCCACAGTGCCCGAGGGAACCCATGGTGGACTCCACCGTGTCTGAGGCAAAACTCAAAGTCACCCCCCAACTTTGGACATCCCCAGCAAATTGAGAGTATATTCATGAAACAGGCTTGAAAGACTGCTTTTGAAGGGGCCACAGCTACACCTGAAGACACACTAAATATTTATTATACTACCCTACTTTGTACATTAGATGTCTATATAGACTGGATCTCAGCTGCTGTATTTTGAAAGTTATAGGACCCAACTACCCAGTAATGTCCTCCAGCCACATTCCAGAAGAGAACAAAACCTCTGCTGTAACCTGCCACGCACAGCAGCCACTTTTCCATACTTTTCCAAAGGTAAACATCACATGCAGGAACGAACACTGGGGTCTCCATTTCTTTTTGTTTCTATTCTGGCGTTTTTAGTTGACTGAAAAGCAGACGTTTTGGGGCAGCCTGGAAATTCGCTTTGCTTTGGTTTTGCCTGGCTTTCTTTCCTGGGGTTGCATATCCTATGAGCCATGTCTGAAGCACGTCTCCGTTGTGTTTAATTTATTTCAATGTAGCTTATTTTCGTATAAGTTATGACATTAAAACTATCTCAGTCTTGTGAATAATAAAAAGGAGAGAGAGAGGGAAAGACCAATTCTTGGGTCTCATAAGTTTGTCCAGATTTGACTGCTTAGAGGGAACCGCCTGCCGGCGTGTGGCCAGGCAGCTGGTCTGAGACCAGTACTGGATGAACACCCCGTGTCCAGGGCCTCGTCAAGCCGGCCGGACGTGAGCCGCACAGCACCTCACCAGGTTTGAAATAGGCCAGCAAGAGCTCCAACTGGGTTATCAATTTGAGCAAAGCTAATTTTCACCTTAGAAATCTAACATCTTCCCCTCTGCTCAGCCTAACCAGTACCTAGGAGGCTGGCAAACTTTGGCCAGAGGAGGTGGGCGCCGGAGGAGGGAAAGTGAATGCGGGTATGGGTGGCTTTGCACAAACTCCTGATTCTCTAAATCGACGACAGCCGGGGAGGGAATGCGTTTCCTTACAAACATCCCGGACCCGAAAAGAAGCGGTGCTCGCTCGCGGGGCAGGGCCGAGCGCTCATAAATCAGCCTCCGGGCGTGATCTTCCGACGGGAGCAGAAACCCGACTAGCCGAGCTGGGCTTTCTGGCAGTGCTCAGCTCGGAGGCGGAGGCGGGCTGTGAACGCCCGCGGGCCGGGCACCTCCCTCTCCGGGCGGGGTCGGAGCGGGGCGGGACCCGACCACCGCCCCACCCCGAGGAACGCCGGCCAGCTGGGGGGGCCGGTCCGCGGGGCTGGGGGTGAGAGCTGGGCACCTCCCCCTCCTCGGGGTGGGGGGCGCGGCCAGCAGGGCGCGGGAGGGGCGTGTCAGGATTCCCAATCCCGCTCCCCGACCACCGCAGACCGCGCCCCCCGAGCCCGGCCAGTTCCGCGCGCTGCTCCTTTCCCGACCCGAAGCGCCCAGCCGGACGCGAGCGGCCAGGCCTTCCGGAGATTGCCGCGGACAGGCCGCGGGTGACCCAGGGGCGCGGTGCCAGAGCCCTCGCGGCCACCAAACCAGCAGCCCGAAGAGCAAAGAGAAGCCGGCGGCTTCGCCAGCCTCAGCCTTCAGAATGGAGGCCGGGGAACGGATTGCGAAGCAGCCGCGCGCCTCACTCACCGCGGTTCTCGGTCCAAGAAGGCGAAATCTGTCGCCGTGGGTCAATACTAATATTGACTTAATTTATACGGCTTACGACCCGTCACCTCTGCGCGGAGGAGGGGCATTGGGGACCGAGGTTTCAGCCCGAACTTCAGGCGCAAAGTGAGGGCCGGGCGCGACCGAGACACCGATTTCCGCCGCGTTCCCAAGATTTCCAGGGACAGAAGATGGCCCGGGCTTGGTTTTTGAGCACAGTGATACTGAGTGGCCGTTCCTCCGAGGGCCTCAGTCCGCTCTGCGGGGAGCGGAGAGCTGTGGAGGCTCCTTGCTGCCCCCCACCCAGCGCCCTGGGGCCTGAGGTGGGAGGTGCGCCCGGGCCGCTCCCTGCACGGCGCACGGTCCCCAAGGCCCAGCCACTCCCGCCGATGCCGCCGGTAGCCCGCCAGTGATCGCGCCCGGGTCGCCTGTTGGCGTCATCTGCTCGCGGCAGGTCCGCACTGGCCACTGGCCGCCGCCGCCGCAGCAGCAGCAATGGAGGCCCGTGGAGACGCCGTCCCCGCCCCCCATACCCGGGCCTCTCCATCCCCAGGCCGGATATGTGCCCCTGGCGGAACCGCGGCCGGTGGCGCAGAGTCCGGGCCTGAGGATCTGGGGGGGCTGCGGCCTCCGCGGCGGGGACGCCCCCACCTGGCGCTCCGGGTCTGGGGAAGGAACCCCGGGTGTTGAGAGCAGGGCACTCCCCGCAGATCCTGGCGTGCCCCCCCATCCCATGTACCCTTGCACCATAACAGGTGTAACCCCTACCCACATTCTCCAAAAGCCCACGGTAGGGATGGAAGGCACAGAGTGGAGGGGCCCAAAGCCTTGGCTTCAGAAACCTTGGGGGGAAAGTGAAGCTCCCTAGCAGGGAGGGGGGTGCCTTCAGGGAACCTCATGGTGGGACTCAAGCTCCCAGGCCCACCCCAGCTACGCTGGTCCTTGGCCTTTGGAAGCAGGAGGAGTAGAGGGCCTGGGGCTACCCTAGCCTGGTGGACACCGCGGCACCGGCCACCGCTGGGCCCCCCTGCCCTCTCTGGGCTCCATCTCCCTCCTCCCCAACCTCCGAACACCGGGCGGCCCTGAGAGCCCAGCGCGGAGGCCCAGGCCCGAGAGACAGGCCGAGGGGAGGAAGATAAACAAGCGGCGCTTGATGGCCGCTGTCATCATGGCCGTCATCATGGCTTTCATTTGGCTGCCTAATGAGTCACATCACAGGCAGAGAGAAAAATTGTCAATCGCCCGGGCCCTAATGAATTTTTTTGCAAATTGTAATCAAGCCAGGCCGTCTCAGCTGGCTGATTAATGAGACCCACGAGGCTCGGCCAGCACCTCAGCTTTTTATTCCATCCCGTCCTCTCTGCACTAAATTAACAGCAACTTGTCTGCGCTTCAAATTAACTCCCGATGATTAATTCTGATGGGGGGGCCTGAAGAATAGCTTGTTCTAATAGGCTCTGGCCTGAGATGCTGTTGGAAATTAATACACTTCCCCTTTGGCTGCCGGCTTTAATCCAAGGTTGGGTTTTGACATCACTATATTTGTTGTTACAATAAATCCCACTTACATCTGCAGATCAAATAATTACGCTTGGGAGCGCTGCGGACCTGCACCCACCCCCTCCCTGCGCTAGGGCTCTTGGAGCCCGTCTGCACCCTGCATCCACCAACCAGGGTAGGGATCCTGGGGGCCGGGGGTGGGGGGCGCGGAGGAATAGTCACCCAGCCCAGCCCTAGCCCCTAGCCTCGGGGAGCTGGGTGCCCCTGGCCTTTGCAGAACTGAGGGTACTTTGAAAACCTGCAGCTACGTCTCCGCGTTCTGGGGGCAGGGCCCTCTTAGATGGGTCTTGGGCCTTAAACACCCTCCTGCCCCTGCTCCCCGCTGGGGCTGGGAGAACCCCTCGGAGCACCAGGGCTTGGACTTCCCCCCCCCCCCCCCGCAGCGCTGTGCTGGGATTGTTGAGACTCAGCACATGCTTCTGTGCCCAGTTTTTGCCACCCAGTCCTCAGCCCCAGGGTGGTATTTCGCAGGGACTTTTCAGCTAAAGGGGGTGGGGTGAGGGGGAGGGGGGAGGCGGGGTGGCCTTCTAGGCCTCTCAAGACCAGGTTTGCCTGGCGGAACCATCCCGATTCTACGGCTGTCTGCGCGCCGGCCAGTCCGCACGAGGCGTGTAGCTGGCCGGAGCACCTGCATTCCACCCTTTCTCTCAGGGTCAGTGCCCGCTCGGTCTTGCGTCTGTTTGTTCGAGCTTAATTGGCTTAATCATTTCAGCTGTGTCTGGCAAGCCTCGAACAGGGCCTCCGGGCCGCTCCCTCGGGCCCCGGGCCTGTCCCAAGCAGCGCGGCGCTCTGTCCTCCCTGGCAGAGGGCTCTGCTGGGTGCACTGGAAGCTGGGAGGGACACTCTGGCGGCCTCAGGATCTGACCACCGCCTGATTCTCGCCTCGGGGCCTTCTCAGCTCCCTGTGGCGGTCCCGAGTAGGGGTCTCTCGTGGTTGGAGCGCCGCGCATTCCGCGGCCTTGGCCACAGAGTCGGTTGCCTTCTCTTGTCACCTGCAGGAGGCTTGGGTGACCACACGGCCTAGTGGCGTGTCCGCGTTCAGCCTCCCTGGCGAGGACACTTTTGTGTATGTGCCCCTATTTCTGTTCCGGGAGACCCCAGGCCTCTGCCCAGGCACGCACAGCAGGAACAGGTGGTCCGCTTGCACCCTCTGATGTGCCAGGGCTTCCCACACAGCCAGGGCACAGCGGGGCCTCTTTCTGCCAAAGCTGGATGCCAGGCTCTGAGGTCTAGAGGGGAGCCGAGGTCTGGGGTCTGCCGGGAAGGGGTTGCCGGGCAAAGGGAGGTGGCATTAATCTTCATTTCGGCCCTTTATGGTGTAAACAGGAGAAATACGATCTTGGTAACCGAACATGAATGCAAATCACACCGTCAGAGTAATAAAGCACCTGAAACCCCGACACACAAAAGCAACACCATATGTATGAAGACAACCTGCATAAATTATAAATTACATCATAAAAATTGATTGCCGACTTGAACAGTTCAGAAGTGAGGGACCTAAGCTGACGTCCACACTCCCTGGCTTTGGGGAAAGGTCTGGGAGCACATTCCCTTCGAGGGGCATCGGACCAGGGTAACTGGGCCCAGGGTCTCCTGCCAGCACTCTGGACCGATCCGCTTGCATCGGAGGTGGGGCGCGCACCGCCGGCTCTGCCCGGAGAGGAGAGGAGAGGCCCGAAACTCTGGAAGCCCTACGAAGTTCCGTGCAGGTGGGGCGAGAGGCGCCACAGGCACCGGGGCTGCTGCGCATCAAGGCCGGGTCTGGATTCCAAAAACCGCCCCACCAGACCAAGGAATGCCGCCCCTCGACCCCAACCCTTCCAGCCGGCGCTCAGATGTCTAGCTCTGAGCCAAAGTTCCCTGCGAGGGTGTCCCTCCGCGCGGAGTCGGCTGCGTGATGAGCAAGGGTGTGAGTGTGGGCGGGCGTGTGAGCGCGCGGAGAGTGCTAGCATGTGTGTAGTTGTGCGATTCCCCTCTCTACGTCTAAGCCCGCTTTGCCGAGTTTCTCGGAATTCCTGGATCGCGGAGAGCCAAGAGTCCGACCCCGCTGGAGAAGCCGAGACCCCGCTGGAGGAGCCGAGACCCCGCTGGAGGAGCCGTTCGGGGGCGCGCACTGCACCTTCCCCCGCGGGAAGCCGGGCTTGCGCCTCGGAGCTCTACCTCCACTCCTGTCCCACCGCGTGGAGGCCCCCGGGTCTGGTCTCTGGCCTCCACCTCCCAACCTCTAGCGCACTCCGTCCCCTTTGACCTCTCCGCACACACCCCTAACCTTTCTGATCTCTGGGATGACGTCCTCCCCCCACCCCACCCCGGCCTTGGAGCTCTCCCGGGTCTGGACTCTGGGCTGCGCCCCTACCCGCCCCCGAAGTCCACCCTGCCTCCTCCTCTAGGAGCTCCCCCAACACACACAGCTGGGGGGGCCGGATCTACCGCCTCCCGGCGAGCAGACCCGGCCCGGAGCCGGGCCACACACCGGACCAGGGAGAGGAAAATGAGGCCCGCGCAGCCCCGGCCAAAGCGCGGGGAGACCCTAGTTCTGCCCGAACCGTCAGCGTCCCCTAGGCCTCGAGGGAGAGAGGAAGGAGGTCGCGATCGGACCCCGCGGTTCCGAGGAGGCAGGGAGGCCGTCGGCCCGCGTGCGGTTCCCGGCCCCGCGCGACCTTGCCGTGGACAGGCTCCCGGGCCCGGAGTCCCAAGCTGGGGGCCCATTCAAAGGCGCGCCCGCAGCCAGAGAGCTGCCTAGGGCCCGGGAAGAAGCCGGAGGCAGAGCCCGGCCTGGGGGGCAGACGTCACGCTGGGCGCTCCACCCCCAGCCTCATCTCTTTATTTCCCGCCACTGCATCCCGCGCCTTTGTCATGCCTGTCCCGCTCTGGTGTGGCCGCGCGTCCTCTTAAAGGGCTCGGCCCCCCAGCTCGGGCTCCTCGGCCGCCCGAATGACAAAAGCTGAAATGAGATTACACCGACCAGATCCCATTAAGTCGGCCCCCCGGCCCGCGCTCGGGCCGACTCAGATCCCTCAGCCCACCCGTCCCCCCTCTCCGCGCCCCCAGCCCGACTTCCGCAGACGCACCTGGCTCGGCGGCGGGGACCCTGCAGCAAGCTGAGCGCCTTGGGGGTTTGCAAGTGGCCGCCTGACCCCAGGGAGGGAGCGCGGCCCGGGCTCTGAATGACAAAAGCCCAGCCCGGCCACAGCGCAGAAGGAAACCGAGAGGGGCTGCCCCCCGCCCAGCTTGGACTGGGCCTCCCTGCAGGCAGAGGCGGGGTGCAGCCCAGGCTGTCAGAACCCAGGCCAGCTGGTTCTGTATGGAAGTTTCTGGGGCGCCTCGCCCATAGGGCCAGACAGGTAGCTGGAGCCTAAGGTGCACGTAGGAACAGGAAAGACACCACCACCCCGTATCCAGTGCTTTACCTGCCCACTCATCTCACAGTTACTGGGAACACAGGGGGAGGCTCCCTATCTGCAGATGTAGCAGCCAGACTGAAGGAAGAGGCTCCAGTCAGGGTGTCGCTTGCAGTGGGTCCCGGGTCACCCCAAAATCCGATCGCTCCATCCGAAAGCTTTGGGTGCTGAGGCCAAGGCCATTGGCACACACAGCAGCCCCCAGTGTTGGGAGCCAGGGCTCAGGTATTGGCCTTTTGGGGCAAGGCTGGTGGTGGGGAAGGGCTGGTGAGTCAGAGCTTCGAGCACCCTTGTTGCTGCATATGGGATGGTAGGATGGGGCTGGAGATGCCTGGCCCTGTTTCAAGTTTCCCTTTTGCTTCAGATAAAGAGTCCGTCATCTTTAGATGAAATTGGGTAGATCTTCCAGAGACGGGGCGCAGAGCAGTGCAGAGAACACTGGAGGGAAGTCACACCCTAATAGGAGCTCCCCTTCGCTAACCTTGACCAAACCACTTCCCCCATCTGAACCGTTGCTCCTTCACGTGATGACCTGGGACAAGGTTCCAAACTCCAGGTTGTCTTGGTTTCTGGGGGGGTTTATGATGAAACACAGATGAAGCGCACGGTAACATCAGGGCCTCGGCACCAGCCCATTTAGGACCTCGGTGCACAGCTTTGAATGCAGACCACCTGGGTTCCCACGCTGGGGGGTTTAACTCTCCAACCAAAGGTGATGTGGGCAAAGGGCACTGGGCAGAGCTGGGGCACACAGGGAGCCAGTATTAGCCACTGTTTCCGTTTGTATCTGAACAGAGGCAGGTTCCCCAGCTGAAGGCTGGACGGAACCAAGGGCTGCCCTTCTGCCTCTGCAGCTCCTCCTCTGGGTTGGGGTCTGCTGTGTGACCTCAAGCTCCTCGGTGACTGCCCTTCCACCGGCCCAACCCAGGTTTGTCCTGTCGCAGCTGAGGCCATCGTTCAACCCTGTCCTTTGTGGAGATGGCCTGGAGTCCGCAGCACCCTCTTCGCTCACTTGGTAAACGGTCTTCAAGTCCTGCACCGGCACCTTCTGTCCTCGAGGGCCCCGGAGTCTGTGGGGAGGAGACAGCTGAATGGGCTGGGGACCACTGCAGCAGGAGACAACTCTTCAACCCATGAAGGCTATCGCAACTCGATTCTTCTCCATGACACCAAATGACTTCAGTGACCCTCATGTGCTATCTGATCGGATCTGCTGTGATATCTTAGCCCTGGAGTCAGGGGTCCCGGAGGCTGGCCTGGGGTGGAGGCAGGACTCCAGGTCTAACTTGTTCTTCTGCACAAAACCCGACAGAGGAGGTCTCAGTGAAGGTGTAAATTACGGATAACGACGTGAAGTCTCTTTTCAGAAGGGCCTGAATCATTCCTCATATTCTCACAGTTCCTTCTTGGTACGGACACCCATCTCCCTCCAGAGGAGCCTGGTGGGATTATTTAGAAAACTGGCAAGAGCCCGAGCACTGTGAAAACTAAGATAAGCATTTTAAAAGCATTGTTGTCGCTGTGCTTAGGCAAAGAATCTCTGAGCTGGGTGAAATCTCGCCAGACTCGTCATTTGGTTTTCCAGTAACAGGGGCACGGTGCCACCCACGTGCAGAATGACCACAGACCTTCATGCGATCATTCAGAATATTTGTGTCACCAAAGCAATTATTTAACATACATGTATGTGATTACTTCGGATCTTTAAACTATTGATCATTGAAAAACCTTTATCAATGGTTTTGAAGTGCATTTCCATTTTCCATGACTACTGCTGGAATTTTTGCCCACAATAATTTTCCTATTTCAGGATTTTGAAAGCTATAAATTGAGAGAAAAGAATGATAATTGCCCATCTTTAAATGAGAAATTGTTAATTTGGGATTTACAAAGGACTTTCCTTCATGAATAATAAGTGAAGACAAATTTGTCTTCCTGCCTCATCTCTGGAGGCTGCCGTCTCCTTACAGCGCCACCTATAGGCAGGGCATCTCTACTTGGTGTTTTTGGCATCGCCGGCAGGACAATTCTTTGGTATGCGACTGTCCCATGAATGTCAGAGATATGACCCAGTTAAATGACAGCCAACAGTGCCCTCAAGGAGAATGCAGCTGTCCCCAGCTGAGAGCACTTCTGCTAGGCATGGGGACCCGATGGGCACCTGGGTGCAACGCACACCTTTGGGCACTCGGTGCCAAAGGGGAAGACAGCTTGTTCCAATGTGGGGAGACCGGTGTGCCCTGAAGCTCATGGCAAGACCCTCGTCCCCAGCCAGTTTGGGCAAGAAAGGCGCACAGGGCAGAGGCTCCTGCGGGGAGGCTACCGATGAACAGGCCTTTACCAGGGCCTCTCCCCGCACCCCAGTGACCACAGTGGGGCTGCTCCGGGCACCCAGGGCCACCAGTCAACACAGCAGTGTTTGTATGACCAACTGCCTACAGCTCAGCGCCCGGAGGGCTCACCTGGCTCCTCCGTTCAGACGCTCCCCGGGCTCTAGGTTTCCTGCTCCCCTCTAAGCCTCGTCCTGCTTCTGAAGCTGTGGGAGCGATCCTGCCCATTCGAGCTCAGTAGTCACAGCCAATCACAGCTGGCGCAGCTGCATGGGATCTCAGCACTCCGGGCACCCTGGCTGAGAGCTGACAATGAACATGGGCAGGTCCATCCCGCGGGAGTTCTCCCTTCCCAGGGCACTTCCCTTCTGCAGAGGTTGCCCAGCACTTACGTGGTTCAACATCCCATCCCCTAGGCTCAGGACCAAAATGGCCTCCAGTGTGTCTCAGGGGGCACGAAGGCCTTCACGGGGGTCCACACTGGCAGCCTGGAGCTCCTGAGGGGCCTCTGCTGACCTCACTCTCCACCTGGGCCTTTCGAATGCTTTCTCAAAATGAATGAATGATAACAATAAATAATAATAATAATAGTTCTTCCCCCCCTTACTACCCAGCCCCAGCCACTGGACTGCCAAAGAAATCGAAGGGTTTATAGACGAATTTGGAGATATGTAGCCAAGTCCCTGATGAGACCGGAGATGACAATTTTCAAGTAATTCAGTCCATTAAGCCTATAGCCTGCCAACATTCCAGAGCTTCCATTGCTTCAGCTGGAGGAATTCGATGATACTTTCAGGAAATGTTCTCAGTGACATTACTTCTTGGCAAGTCCACCTTGGTCTTGAAATAATGATTTAGTAATATGAGCTCATGTCCCCTCCAGCCCCTCCAGCCCCTCCAGTCCCTCCAGCCCAGACTAAGAGAGTTCCTGCTCCCCCCTTTCTCTCCTCTTCTCCCTTTAGCTCTGCTCAGACATGTCAGAGGGGACTGGAGTCCATGGGAGACCAGCGCGCGGCAGGGGTAGAGGACAAGGGTAGTAAGGACGTCCATGCTCCCCAAATTAACTGCTAACATCAAGGTAATCTCAATCAGAATCCCAGAAGAATCGTCTGAAATTTGACCAAACGATCCTAGAGTACATCTGGAAGATGGACGAACAGATGGACGTAACTGGGGAATTTTTGTTTTGTAATTTTATTCATTTATTTATTGAAGTATAATGGGTTTACAATATTGTGTTAGTTTCAGATGTACAGCAAAGTGATTTAGTTATATATATTTTTCAGATCCTTTTCCTTTCTAGGTTATTACCAGATATTGAATATGGTTCCCTGTCCTATACGGTAGGTCCTTGTTGTTTATTTGTTTTTATAGAGAGGAAAGTGTATCTGTTAATCCCATACTCCTAATTTATCCCCCCCTTTCCTCTTTGGTAACCATAAGTTTGTTTTCTATGTCTGTGAGTCTATTTCCGTTTTGTAAATAAATTCATTTGTGTTATTTTTTAGGTTCCACATATAAATGGTATCATATGATATTTGTCTTTCTCTGTCCGACTTACTTCACTCAGTATGATAGTCTCTAGGTCTATCCATGTTACTGCAAATGGCATTATTTCATTCCTTTTCTATGGCTGAGTAATATTCCATTACAGACACACACACACACACACACACACACACACACACCACATCTTCTTTATCCATTTATCTGTCGATGGACATTTAGGTTGCTTTCATGTTTTGGCTATTGTAAATAGTGCTGAATTGAACACTGGGGTACATGTATCTTTTCAAATTAGAGTTTTCATCTTTTCCAGATATATACCCAGGAGTGGGATTGCTGGATCACGTGGTAACTCTACTTTTAGTTTTATAAGGAACCTCCATACTGATAGCCATTCTGACCGGAGTGAGGTGATACCTCATTGTAGTCTTTTTTTTTCTTTATTTTATATTTTTTTAAAGAATTTTCACTTTATTTATTTATTTTCGGCTGCACTGGGTCTTCGTTGCTGCGCACAGGCTTTCTCTAGTTGCGGCGAGCAGGGCCTACTCTTGTTGCCGTGCGTGGGCTTCTCATTGTGGTGGCTTCTCTTGCTGTGGAGCACAGGCTCTAGGTGTGCGGGCTTCAGTAGTTGTGACACGCGGGCTCTGTAGTTGTGGCGCACGTGCCTAGTTGCTCTGCGGCATGTGGGATCTTCCCAGACCAGGGCTCGAACCTGCGTCCCCTGCATTGGCAGGTGTATTCTTAACCACTGCGCCCCAGGGAAATCCCCTCATTGTAGACTTGGTTTGCATTTCTCTAATAATTAAGGATGTTGAGCATCTTTTCCTGTGCCTCTTGGCACACGTGTGTCATCTTTGGAGAAATGTCTGTTTAGGTCTTCTGTAGCTGGGGAACTTTTAAAGAGAAGCGTAATGATGAGGCGAACTTCTTTGATAAGAACGCACATCTAATGTCCGTGGGTGACGGGCCCTCTTCTGAGCCCTATAGTCATTAATTAGTTGAATCCTCACAACAGCCCTAAGAGCTAGGTATTGCATTTTACCATACGAAACTGTTGGTACTTGCTAGCATTTTTTTACCTACAAAGTGGCAATTTTGTATTATGGCCAACCATATTTTGCAGATGAGAAAACCAGGGCACAGAGAGGTTAAGTACTGTCCCAAGGTCACACAGCTAGCAACTGGTAGATCCAGGATTTATACCCAGACAGACTGGCTGCAGGGATAGTGCTCATAAAATGATATGATGTGACTGACAGATTACTCAGAATTAGACTCTAGAATATATGAAAATATAATCTATGATAAAGAAAGCTCCACAAATTTGTGGAAAAGGAAGAATAGTTGCATACATGGTATTTGGAAAAACCGGCTAATTAGGGGAAGAGACAACAGATCTTCACCTGCCACCTTTACCGCAGATCAATTACAGATGGATTAAGGAGTTCAATGCATAAAAGGAAACCTCTAAAACCTAGAAAAGAGGATTAGCTGAATAATTATCTGCCGAGTGGAGAGGACACAAGGAGAGAATAGCAAAGCTGTCTACATAAAAAAAACTGGAGCTCTTGTTCATTCAAAAGATCATAGAACAATTAAAAATACAAGGAACAACTGGGAAAAACACTTGTCAGAAACATGACAAGATGGATTAATACATTTCCATATAAAGAACTAGAATAAAAGGGAAAGGAAACTGAGAAAGCACATAGATGGACAATTCATGGAAAGTGAAAAGCAAACTCATTGATTCCACAAACATTTATGGGGCACTTATTACTTGCCAGACACTGTTCTGGGCTTGAGAAGGAGCTTGCCTTCTATGCAGTGAGACGGGCATGAAACAAACCAATAATGCCAGGTGTTATGAAAACAGGTAAGTGATAGGAAGGAGAATAAGCAGAGTAAGGACACGGGGAGTGGGAGGTGCTGTTTTAGATGGAGGGTTGGGGACAAGCTTGCTGCTAAGGTGAGAGCTGGGTAGCTCCCCGAAAGAAGTAAAGGGGCAAGAAATGCACAGGTCTGGGGGCAGAGCATCCCAGGCAGAGGGACAGCAATGAGACTAATGTCATTGGAGCAAACTGGCAAGGGGGAGAGTGATGGGATGATGGGGCCACAGAGGCAGCCAGGCACTTGACCATGGAAAGCTTTGGAGGCTCTGGGAAGAACTTGGATTTTATTTTAACTGATACAGGAAGCCACTGAAGGTGTCAGAGTACAGGAGTGCATACTTTTTTCTTTAATTGCTAATAAATATATAAAACTACTAATACTAATAAATATATAAAACTGCTACTACATTTTTCTTTAATTGCTAATAAACATATAAAACTGTTCAAAGAGATACAAATTAAAACCAAAATGAAGTACCAAGGTAATTCTTCAAATTAGCAAAGTTTATAATATAAAAATAATATAAGAATTTATAATATTAAAAAATTTGTAAAACCGGACAGTGATATGGTTCAGGGAGGTGGACACTCGTCCATGGCTTGAGGAAGAGCATCCGTTCAATCAATAGTGATTGAAAAGGTGCCATGATTCCAAAATGAAAAGACAACCTGCAGGATGGGAGAAAATATTTGCAAGCAATGTAACCAACAAGGGGTTAATTTCCAAAAGCAGCTCATATAACTGAATGTAAAAAAAAACCCAAACAACTGAATCAAAAAAAAATGCAGAAGATCTAAAAAGACACGTCTCCAAAGAAGACATACAGACAGCCAACAGGCACATGAAAAAATGCTCAACATCACTAATTATTGGAGAAATGCAAATCAAAACTACAATGAGGTATCACCTCACTCCGGTCAGAATGGCCATCATCAAAAAGTCTACAAATAGGGCTTCCCTGGTGGCGCAGTGGTTGAGAGTCCGCCTGCTGATGCAGGGGACACGGGTTCGTGCCCCGGTCCGGGAGGATCCCACATGCCATGGAGCGGCTGGGCCCGTGAGCCATGGCCGCTGAGCCTGCGCGTCCGGAGCCTGTGCTCCGCAACGGGAGAGGCCACAGCAGTGAGAGGCCCGCGTACCGCGAAAAAAAAGAAAGAAAAAAAATGTCTACAAATAATAAATGCTAGAGAGGGTGTGGAGAAAAAGGGACCCTCCTACACTTTTGGTAGGAATGTAAATTGGTGGAGCCGCTATGGAAAACAGTATGGAAGTTTCTTAAAAAACTAAAAATAGAGCTGCCATATGATCCAGGCATCCCACTCCTGGGCATTTATTTGGAGAAAACTAATTCAAAAAGATACATGCAGGGACTTCCCTGGTGGTCCAGTGGGTAAGCCTCCGCGCTCCCAATGCAGGGGCCCTGGGTTTGATTCCTGATCGGGGAGCTAGATCCCACATGCATGCCTCAACTAAGAGTTTGAATGCCACAACTAAGACCTGGCACAGGCAAAATAAATAAATAATAAATAAATAAATACTAAAAAAAAAGATACATGCACCCCAGTGTTCATAGCGGCACTATTTACAATAGCCAAGACATGGAAACAACCTAAATGTCCATCAACAGATGAATGGTAAAGAAGATGTTTTATCTATACACACACACACACACACACACACACACACACACACACACAATATGGAATACTACTCAGCCATTAAAAAGAATGAAATCATGCCATTTGCAGCAACATGGATGGACCTAGAGATTATCATACTAAGTGAAGTAAGTCAGACAGAGACAAATATCATATGATATCACTTACATGTGGAATCTAAAAAGGTGATACAAATGAACTTATCTATGAATCAGAAATAGACCCACAGACATAGAAAACAAACTTATGGTTACCAAAGGGGAAAGTAGGGGGAGGGATAAATTAGAGGCTGGGATTAACAGATACACACTCCTATATATAAAATAGATAAACATCAAGGACCTACTGTACGGCACAGGGAACTATACTCAATATTTTGTAATAACCTATAATGGAAAAGAGTGGGGAAAAGAATAGATATATATGTATAACTGAATCACTTTGCTGTACACCTGAAACTAATACAACATTGTAAATCAACTCGACTTCAATTAATAACAAAAGGAAACCACGAGCCAGATAGTCTTTGAGGGGCTGCAGAGGGGTAGCAAACAAGAGAAACAAGGGATCCATGCTCAGGAAGTAGGGTAAAAATTTTCTCTCAGCCTATTTTAAACTTGTTAAACAATAAGCAATAACCTTCATTATAAAAAACAAATAGGAAAACCATTATTACTACTTTTATTCAGCATTGTAACTAGTGGTCCTAACCAAAGCAGTGAAATGAGAAAAACAAATAAAAGCCATAAGGATGAGAGGGGGAAACTAAAATCAAATTTATGAGAGACACATTTAAAAAAAACAAAATATAAGGTACTCAGGAAAAATTATAACATTTTCTTGAGAGACATTAAAGAACATCAGAATAAACAGAGAGAGAAACCACGGCTATGGATGAAAAGATTCAATGTCATAAATATGTCAGTTATTCCCAAATTGGGTTAGAAGATTCAGTGTATATAGAAAACAAACTTATGGTTATCAAAGGGGAAAGGGGGTGGGGGAGGGATAGATTAGGAGTTTGGGATTAGCAGATACAAACTACTATATATAAAGTCGATAACCGACAAGGTCCTACAGTATAGCACAGGGAATTATATTCAATATCTTGTTGTAAACCATAATGGAAAAGAATATGAAAAATATATACACATAAAGAATATATATATATATTTGAATCACTTTGCTGTAAACCATAAACTAACATAACATTGTAAATCAACTGTACTTCAATTTAAAAACAAGAAGTTTCAATGTGATTCTAATAGAAAAACAGGAGGGCTTTTGAAGGGCTTGAGTTAAGAATAATGATGGGGCTTCCCTGGTGGTGCAGTGGTTGAGAATCTGCCTGCCGATGCAGGGGACACGGGTTTGAGCCTCGGTCTGGGAAGATCCCACATGCCGCGGAGCAGCTAAGCCCGTGCGCCACAATTACTGAGCCTGCACGTCTGGAGCCTGTGCTCCACAACAACAGAGGCCGCGATAGTGAGAGCCCCACGCACCGCGATGAACAGTGGCCCCCGCTTGCCACAACTAGAGAAAGTCCACACACAGAAACGAAGACCCAACACAGCCATAAATAAATAAATAAAAATTTAAAAAAAGAATAATGATGACATACATGAAGAAGGAGATATGGTGAGAGGACATATCCTACAAGATATCAAGCCTTCTAAGGTTCCGGTTATTAGGGAGGTATAGTGTTGCCATGGGAATAGATAAATTGAACAGTGAAACAGAATTGAAAGCCTAGTACATATACCCCATGCATATATATCACAGAGCTTTCAGTAAAGAGTGCTGAAGCAATTAATGATCTCCAGTAAAAAAAGAAACTGGATGCTTCTCTCACATTACACATACACACACACAAGTTAATTATAAATAGATTAAAGATGTTGATGGAAAAGACAAAATTTTTAAATTCTTAGAAGCAAATATTCGAGTATTCTTTCTAAGGGAAAGGATTTCTTCAACAAGTTGCAAAATGCACTGTTCATCAAATGAGAGCTTTTTTTTTTTTTTTTTTTTTTTGCGGTACGCGGGCCTCTCACTGTCGTGGCCTCTCCCGTTGCGGAGCAACAGGCTCCAGACGCGCAGGCTCAGCGGCGATGGCTCACGGGCCCAGCCGCTCCGCGGCATGTGGGATCTTCCCGGACCGGGTCACGAACCCGCGTCCCCTGCATCGGCAGGCGGACTCTCAACCACTGCGCCACCAGGGAAGCCCAAATGAGAGCATTTTTAAAAAGTCACAAACTAGAAGAAAATCTTTGCAAGGAATTTGTATAAAGAACAATAAAAAAAAAACTGTTATGAGTGAAAAAGAAACAGATTAATCAGTAAAAAAAATAATAGGAAAGGGGCTTCCCTCGTGGCTCAGTGGTTGAGAGTCCACCTGCCGATGCAGGGTACATGGGTTCGTGCCCCGGTCCGGGAAGATCCCACATGCCGCGGAGCAGCTAGGCCCGTGAGCCATGGCCGCTGAGCCTGCGTGTCCGGAGCCTGTGCTCCACAACGGGAGAGGCCACAACTGTGAGAGGCCCGCGTACCGCAAAAAAATAAAAATTAAAAAAAATAATAATAATAGGAAAAAAATATGAACAGGCATTTTTTAGACGAGCAACATTATTAACAAGTAAATTTAGGAGTAGATGCTCAGTCTCACTGGTAATCAGAGAGATTTAATTAAGGCCTAAATGAAATACTATTCTACATCCATCAAATTGGCAAAAACTTAAAAATCTGACAATACCAAGTGGTAGCAAAGTTGTAGAGTACCTAGAACTCTCATACATAGTTGGGGGGAATGTAAATTTGTATAACTACGTTGGAAAACAATTTGCCTGTTACACTGTGAAGTCAAACACATGCGTAGCCCCATGGCAATGTTACTTTTAGGTATTGAAAAAGTGAATGACTAATGATCATCTAATAAACCTTTTGCAAGTCAGGTAGTTTCCAATTCATTGTTTCCAATGACATGGACAGAAACCAATCCAGTTACCAGCTGGTACATCGTTAAAAATTATGTTTAACAATTAAAGAAATAAGGTCACGGGAAGTTAAAATAAATTTTTAAAATTCATGTTATATACATATTTGCATTGCAGAGAAGTATAACAGGGTGATCAATAAATGACCTTTAAGGATACAAGTCAGGATAAAGTTTTCAGGAAGGAAAAGAATGAAAGCACAATTTCAAGAAAAAAAAAGGAAAAATGTAAGATTTCTGAGTGTTGAAGAGTTTGTTCATGTAGCTTTAAATAGGATGATGATGGATAATAAATTGCCATGGTGCTTGGATTCCACTGGACACATTTTTTAAACGAATGCTGAAGAGCTAGCAATAAGAGCTAGCTAGCTATAAGAGCAAACTGTGAAGTGAGGTAAATAGTAATCTATTTATTGGCCGTTAACTGTCAGAGTAGGCTCCTTCCAGCTTTATATCTTTGGCAAAATTCCTTATTTCTTCCATGTTTCTTATATAATAGGAATGATGTTAAGTATAGTACATTTGGAATACAATGAAGTAAAATTTTGTCTCAAAAATACTTTATTTTTAAGTGTTAATATTTATAATGTGCCCAAATTATACCATTTTCAAAAACTTATGATAAAAAAATTGAGATTTCAACTTTAAAAGGTGCAAGAGGATGCACAGTTTTTCAAATTCTGTTAGAGAGTGCATGAGGGGAAAGTTGGAAGTTCAGAGAAACTCTTGAACGTATGTGCTGGAAAAATGTACAAAAATATTCTTGGCAGGTGATGGTGAAAACTGGAAACTCAAATCAAGAGAAGAATGAATAAATGCATTGTGGTCTATTCACATTCTGGAGCAGTACAAATGAAGAATCTTTGGTGACATACAACCTAGACAAATCTCCAGTTTTATAAAGCTCAGAAACAAAACTAATGTGGTATGTAACTAAACTATATTTGAAAAGCAAGGGAAAAATTGGCACACAATTCAACATAATGGTTACCTCTGGGGGTAGAAACATCCAGGGGGCAGAATTACCCAGGGGGCATTGGTGATTTTCTAGTTCTTAAAATGGGATAGTGAGTTACTTTATTATTCACTTTTATAGCTTACATATATGCCATTCTACTGTCACATCTTAACCAATTAAAAATTTTCAATTTTTATTTTGAAAATTTTCAAACATACGGGAAACAGCATCCAATATGCAGTTCATATTTGGATTTCCTCAATTGTTCATATTTGATAGCTTTTTAAAAGACCAACATCCAGTCAAGATTCATAAATTGCATTTGATTATTATTAATTTTAGTCTCTCTTATTCTAGAATAATTCACTCTTTTTATGACATTGACTTTTTGAAGGCTTCAGGCGAACACTCTTATAGACTGTCCTCCTGTCTAGTTTTGTCAGAGTATTTTTTCCTATTCTCTTAATTCCTCTTGGTGATTAACCTGCTGGGGGTTGGGGGGTACTTCTAAGAAAAGAAAAACAGTGCATTTTATTATATAATGGTGTCACATTTTTATGTAGTCAAATCTGTCCATTTTTTTAAACTTTGGGTTTTTTATCTTAATGAGGCTAGCCCAAGATTATAAAACTATTCCATAGGCTCTTGGTTGCAGCACGGGCTTCTCTCTACTTGTGGCAGCATGTGGGCTTCTCTCTAGTTGTGGCATGCGGGTTTTTCTCTCTCTCGTTGTGGCGCGTGGGCTCAGTAGTTGTGGCACAGAGGCTTAGTTGTCCTGCGGCATGTGGGATCTTAGTTCCCCAACCAGGGATTGAACCCACGTCCCCTGCATTGGAAGGTGGATTCTTTACAACTGGACCACCAGCAAAGTCCCTACATCTTGCTTTAATCTATTTGGAATTTATTTTTGCATATGGTAGAGTAAGAGTCAAAGTATACTTGCTCCCAAATATATGGCCTGTTGTTTCCCCTGTTTATTAAATAGACTTTTTCCATTGATGTGAAGTGCTACTTTTATCATATTCTAAATTCCCATATATCTATAATCCATTTTCTAGAACTTAGCAACAACTCTGATCTATTTGTTACTTTCTGCTTCAACACTGTATCACTTTAATTTCTGTAGTTATTTTGATATCTTTTATGGTAAGTTCTTCCTCATTGTGCTTCATTTTCAATTTTTTCTTAGCCAGTGTGTCACATTTTCTTTTCCAAAAGAATTTCAGAATCATCTCTCCAAGTTATTTTGAAAAATTCATTTGGAATTTAGATGGCAAATGCACTAAATTTATAGGATAAAGGGGTAGCATCTTTACAGTATTGAGTCTTATCATGTAGGATCATGACCTGCTTCTCTTGTTATTCAGATCTCTGCTGTCCTTTTGTAAAGATTTAGAATTTTCTTCATATAGGCTTCATGTATACTTTATATAGGTTTATTCCTAGCTATTTGAAAATACTAGCTGCTATTATAAATGGGAACCTCTTTTTCTTTTTACATGAAAAATTGCTAGTTTGTTAATGGTGATGGTATTAGAATGCAACTGACTTTTTATGTGGGTTGTGCCTCTCCTTTTCAATACTTAGACACCCTTTTTTTCTTGTCTTATTGCACTGGCTCCAGCCTCCACTCCAATATAATAGTGAATAGTAGTGGCGATGATGCGCATATCCCATTTCTCCCTGATTTTAATGGAAATGCTTCCCTTTGTTTTTTTCTCTATCTCTGTGTCAGGTTCCAATTTAGCATGTGTGCCTGTGCACACCCCCAAAAGCAGAGCTTAGATTACTCACTTTGGGCTGTAGTCGATCACATTTCAAGGGTGCTCAGGCCTTGGGTCAAACTCCAGCTTTGCCTTTTCACACAGTTGTATGGCCTCTGGCAGGTTCCCAACCTCTCTGGGACCTATTCTGCTCTTCTGTAAGAGGGAGACACTGATGCCTCTCTCTAGGAGGACAATTACAAAGCTCCCAGTGAGAGGAACGCTTATCCCATGCCGGCACCCACTCCCCTTCATGGCTGCGCTCCCGTGGGGCAAGGACTGCACTTGAGATCATGGCCTTAGAAGGGGCAGGAAGCTCCTTGCGCCCTGTGGAGGGAGGCCTACTTGGAAAAGAAACATTTACAAAAAATAATCATAATGCGGGTTGCAATGCTGTCAGACAGGCCAGGTTTTTCTGGCTCCACTTTTCCTTGACAACCAGCTCCTCTTTCTCACCCCTCAGATTCAGAAGTGTCCTGGGCAAACACATTAGCAGCTGAATCCACCATCATTGTTCATGATAAAAAGTGT
The DNA here is from genome assembly GCF_964374135.1 of Grampus griseus. Taxonomy (NCBI): domain Eukaryota; kingdom Metazoa; phylum Chordata; class Mammalia; order Artiodactyla; family Delphinidae; genus Grampus; species Grampus griseus. Next base: position 4,560,580 of record NC_139001.1, read on the forward strand.
GACTAAATATATCATTAAAGTTGGTAACTCAAGAAGGTATATTTCCCTTTGTGTGTCCCTGAGAATAGCAGTAACAAAGGGTGCATCACATGAAAATTAATTTGTTAAATTCAGTCTCCTTACTCAACCTCTTCTGGAAGCCTTCACTTTGCCCACGCGAGGCCTAGGCTCCAGAGCGGTGCAGGGTCCCTTATTCAGCATTTTCCATGCGTATGTGACCACAGAGCAGACGCTTTCTTTCAGGTGTGTGGTAAATGCTTAACAGTCGGGGGGAAAAAACCTCCGCTGTATAGTGTTTGCCAATTTCCTTGGTGTAAACACTCCAACCACGGCCAGTTTCAAGCTACCTATGGGATGTCACTGAGCACGGAGCTGGGAAGGGAGGCTCACAGTCAGCTCTCCGGAGCTGGGAAAAGCTGCTTCCAGCTCATTACTGCTCAGGGAGAGGAAATCCAACAGGTTCTCTGATCCTTAAGGGCGGGGAATGGTGATGCACTTCCCTATGCCCAACAGGGGTCCCAGTTTTTTGTGTTCCTTTCCAGAAGTTGTTTTTATGTGCGCATCAGTGTATATAAATGGATAAACAGGATGGAATCATATGCAGAATCACATCGTTCTGCACCTTGTATTTTTTCACTTAATGTATTGTGGCCAGTTTTCCATAATCAGAACACATGGAAGGGTCTGGATCTTGTGGTCAGCTGCTCCACAGTCTCTCTAACCAGCTCCCCACTGCTGGACATTCCAGGCGTTTGCAGGCCTCTCCTGGAACAATGTTGTTCTCTGCAAGCACACGTTTCCTAAGCCACCCTCAGAGGACCTTGGGCAGCCTGGCGCAGCCCTGCCTGCTCGTCCATTGCAGACACCTGCTGAGTGGTTGCGAACTAACCCTCTTTTGGTATTAATGCCTAATAATAAACCAATCAGCTCCTTCCCTGAGCACTGGGTACCTTCCCTCTTGCCCAGAGCTACAGACTTGCAAACGCATTCAGCAAAGACAACCACCTGGTGCGACTGAGATGGAGGAAGACGTGGACGCTCGGCATCTTGGAGCAGGAGGGGTCTCAGGGGCTGCCAGCAGCTTTGTGGAATCCATCCCCATCTCTGGATTCCGCGTCCTTGGTGTAGCAGCCCGTCCTGACTCAGGGTGGCCGGCACGACTGTTTGCCAGACTCGTGAGTCCTTCAGAACCTGTTCCAGGCTGGCCTCTACTGAGGCCTTTGACCAGGAGACCAGGCACAGGAGGGCGGGCATCCCCAGTGCCCCCTCTGTAGGGGCAGACAGTGCCTCTTGGTGCTTTTTGTTTGGACTGAGCTGAAAGGGTGGCTGGAGTGGTGGGCAGAGGCCCCAACCTCAGGGCTGAACTAGTATGCCTCTGTCACCAGGGGGCCCAGGCCTGACATCGGCACTCCTGCATGGCTGTCCCTGTCAACTCTGGAAGCCCAGGGCAGACATGTGGGCTAGACAGGCCCGGGTCTTCTGAGGGTGCCAGCCAAGGCCACATGCCAGGAGCCAGCTCCATGGGGCTCAGCAGGGAATAAATCTGAAAGCCAAGGAGCCCGCCCCCTGCCCCCTTAGGATGCCAAGGACCAATGCCCAGGGCTGCTGGGCAGAGCGGGAGATTAGGGGGGAGGGCAGGCAGCTGCTCTCAGCAGAGCTGGGGGTCCAATGAGGAGGACTTCACGTGCATGCACAGCTGTCATGCAGGGGAGGAAAGTCGGGGGGACGGGTGATGGGGTCGGGGTAGGTGGGAGCAAGGAAGGGTCTAGGGTTTTCCTTCTTGGCATGCCATGACGTCTCTGTGTTTCACTGAATGAATGAGGAACAGATGGGCCGTGTTCTGCTCCGGACCTGGGCTCTGGGATGTGGCTCGCTCAGAGCCTGGTGGTACCAGATAAGCTGCCTGAGTCCGGGGGAAGGACATCTCTGTGAGGGAGACTGGAACTGCCGCCCGGTGTCTGCCCTTCAAGAACATGTGTTCTGCTGGGACAACGCCATCCAGAGTGAGACTGCACACCCGGCCTCCCTTGCAGTTGGACGTGGCCACGTGATGGGCTTCTGGCTGGAGAATGAAATGGAAACCTTCCGGGCCAGTGCCCTTTCTTGCCTCTGCCTCTCTTCTCCAGTCTGCATGCAGACGCCGCCTGGGGCCACACGAAGGAGGGTCTCACCTAGCGGTGGTCAAGTGCTGGGCTCAGAGGACTTGTGTCCCCGAAGACTCGACCCTCCACCGCAGGACTCCCAAATTTTATATGATCCATAATGGAACGTGAGTCTAAACTTCTGTCTTGTTGGAACCACCACTGCCATTCGTGGTTTTCCCTTTCTGGCGCCGTCTGAAATCTCCCCAGCACGGTACGCCCACGAGGGCTACCGGACCCCAACCTGGCTCTCGCTGACACACCGTATTAGCTGTGAACCGTGGGTGGTGCCTGGGACCCACTGCCAACCATGAAATTGGAACCTTTGGAGATGAGGTCAGCATTGTAGTCTTCACAAGCTCCCAGTGAATCCAGCGGGAGCTGTAGGTGGGAGCGAGTGATCGACATAAATAAAGGAAAATGGCGTGTATTTGTCCCTCCCCCAGCCATGCTGAAGTCAGGCACTGGGGGCCTGTCTAGCTGCTCATCCGGGCAACTCAGTGTCGTGAGCTCCAGGCTGGGTGGGGTAGACTAGTTACAGTTAATGGACTCCCTGAGCAATGCGGAGAGGTCCAATGCGTTTATTCGATACATTTATAAGCACTTACTGTACGCGAGGCATTGTTTTAGGTGCTGGGAAAAGTGGTCGATGAGACATGCATAGGGCCTGCCCCTCCGGGGACTTGTGTTCCCGTGGGCGGTGCACACTTCAGCAGGTAACAATGAACATGTGGTGTAATTTCAATCGGGGTACGTGCCATGAAAACCAATAAAGTAGGATAAGTGGGGAGAGAGTGGTGGGGCCGTTTCAGGTGGGGTGGTCAGTGGACCTGAGCTCCGAGCAGAGACCTAAGGAAGGAGAGAGGAGGCACGTGAAAGGCAGGATGAGGAACAGAGTGGAGTGGGTGAGGGAACGGCAAGTGCAAACATGGGAATGGATCTATTGGCAAAGCTCAGGAACGAGCAAGGCCAGTGTACCTGTGGGACGGGGAGCTCGTGCAGGAGCCGTCAGGGTGGTGGTGGGCAAGATCTCATGGGACCTTTGCAAGACAAGGTAAGCATCTTGAATTTATTCTAGGGATGCTGGGAAGCTATCAGTGTGGAGAGCACAGGTGTTTCAGGAGCTGACTTACACTTTAAAAGGGTCACTCTGGCTGCCAGGTGGACGTTAAACAAATGGGGCAGCAGAAGAAGCAGGGAAACAGCCTGGTATTGGAGGCATCCGGCGCCTGGATCTGGGTGGCTGTGCTGCAGGGAGTGACACGTGGTCAGCTCTGGGAGGTATCTTTGGAGATGATGGGTGATCGGAAGGGACAGAAGTCCTGGATGACTCCTGCACATCTGGGCAAGCACCTGGCAAGGGCGAGCTGGTATTTACGAAGACGGGGCTTCTTTGGGAGGGTTGTATTGGGGGGGAAACATTAATTTCTGTTTTGGAAACGATGCGCTTGAGATGACTATTAGATATCAGAGGAACTATTGATTGGCTACCCCAACACCTATTCCCAGCCTCCTTTTGTTCTTTTCTACCCACAGGACAGAGGCTGGAAAGGATAGATACTTGCTTCATATGACCAAGTTCTGGCCAATGAGTTAGTCACAAAGGGAAAAATTGCTGGAAAATGGTGGAAAATCTTGGAATACCTTTGCTTTCTTGATAAAAAAGATAGATGTGGCCAGTGCCACCCCTTTATCCCATGGACATGAATGCAATGTCTGGAGCTATGGCAGCCACCTTTTGACTGTGAGGTGGCTTGCTAACGAAGTGGAGAAGCATGAAAGAACCTGAATTACAAAAATTAACACTGCTGAGCCACAGTGCCAGACCTGGACCGTCTGCCTCTAAATATTTTGTTATGTGATACAATTAAGCATCTTTAATGCTTAAGCCTCTGTTACTTGAGTATTCCATTATCTATAGCCAAAATAATTTGTAACTATACAACATCCAAATACCTACTTCGTGGTGGATATAGGAGTCTAGAACTCAGGGCAGAGACAAGGCTAGAGATATAAATTTGGAACTCAAGGGCAAATATTGAAAGCTCTGGGCCTCGATGAGATCATTCAGGAAGGTCTCATGATAAAGAATAGTCTAAAGACCAAGTCCTGGGACATCTACCATTTGGGAGTCAAAAAAGGAGGAGCGGCCAGCAGAGACCAAGAGGGACAACAGAGTATGCTCTGTGTGTGTGTGTGTGTGTGTGTGTGTGTGTGTGTGTCTGTGTGTGTGTGTACAAACACATACACACATGGGACCTTTGGTTTGGGGGTCACTTGCTACGTGTCTATGCACTGATCTGCAACTTGACTTTTTGTTAACAGTATATCATGGACATCTTCCCCCATCAGTACATACAGGTCTACTCTATTCTTTTTAATGGCTACTATTATTCTATTATATGAATATTCCATAATTTATGCGTCATATGTTAAAAAGGACTTCCATCCTATTGTTTCATACATGGAATTGGTACGATTAGCTAGCCATTTGGAAGAAATAAAATTTTCACAAATGGAAGATGGATGAAAGGTTTAAATAAAGTACCGTGAAATAATAGAAGTGTACTAGAAGAGAAATTGAGTTTTGTGTAATTTGGGTGAGGAAGGACTTTCTAAGCGTCACACGACGGGCAAGAATCATAAAAGTAAAGACTATTTGAGGATATAAATCTTAAAATTTTGTACATTAAAAAAATCATAAAATTGGAAAGGAAATGAAACAATGAGAAAAAATTTTATAAATGTGCTATATAAAGGGTTAATATCCTCTAAGTTTACACATCATTAAGAAAAATGCAAATGCTCAGAAAGAAAAGGGAGCAAAGTATATGCAAGGGTAACAGCAACAAAATACAGATTGTTATTAAGCAAAACATTTCCACCCCAATAGTGTTAAAATGCAGGTAGACTAAGAGATCCTAGTTTTTTGCCTTTCGCATTGGAAAAGAAAATGTTAGCACCATATCGGTAGAGTGCTGGGGACCAGGCGGCCACATTCCTGAGTGAATGTTTAAATCATACGAGCTATGTTTTTTTTTTTTGACATGAAAAGTTGTTCATGCTCAGGGCACCGAGTGATTATTGATTGGATCTTGGATGAGAGGAGAATCAGCTATAGACATTATTGGGACAATTGAGGAGATTTGAATATGGGCTGCATATTATATCATATCAATGGTAACTATCTTGGGAGTGATAATGGTCTTGTAGTTACGACAGAGAAAGTCCTTGTGCTTATTTATTTAAGGGTGAAAAATCATGATGTTGGTAATTTACTTTCAAGTGGTTCAGCATTGTGTGTGTGTACATTACCATCTTTCTATTACCTGTCTATTTATCTATCATCTATCTATCTACCATCTATCATCTATCATCTTTCTAATCTCTAATCATCTATCTTATATCTATCTATCTAACCTATTATCTATCTATCATCTATATAGAAATCACCAATGTGTTAAAATGTTAACAATTGGCGAATACAAATGAGGTATCTCTGATGTTCAATGAAATATTTCCTCAACTTTTCTGTAGGCTTGAAAAATTTCTAAACAAACATCTGCAGGGAAGAGCGGCTGCAAAGGTTTGAAGGATGTTATTTTATTTTTTAAAAGAAAAGTACATCTGTATTCTTTAGAAGGCTGAAAGGACACGCATTCAAATGCAAAGAGTGCCCATCTCTGAGGTGTTGGTAGTTGTTTATTTCACTTTCTTTCCTTATTTTAAAAAGTTATAGTAGTAATAAATGTTCAGATGAATCAGAAAATTCAAATAAGCAGAGAACAAGTTAAAATCATGAATAATCTGAGAGAGAGCTCTTGTTAAGATCCGCTGCACCATCTTTTGGAGCGTTTCTATACATATATACATATATGTAATTCTATGTACTTTTTCCCAGCCAAAATAGAACTCATGGTATACACACTGATTACTTGCTTTTTGCAAACTCTCACTCTGCGTTATAAACGTCTTCTCATCTCCTGCAAAATGTTTCCTGCTTGCATGTGGATTAGGGGGGATTTTAATATTTGTATGGTGTTGCTTAATTTGATGTTCCAGATTTTCTGTGACCTTAATGATGGTGATGATTTTTAATCCTTACTGTGCACTCACTAAACACTGTTCTAAGAAATGTACTAACTTTAGCCTTCACAACCCTCCAATGTGAGTATTACCATTACACCCCTTAGACAGATGAGCATTCAGACTGTAATAGGGAAGAACTTTTGTATTCTATCACAAGGTTTTTTTTTTTTTTGGCCACGCCGCACAGCGAGCGGGATCTTAGCTCCCCAACCAGAGATCGAACCTGGGCCCCGGCAGTGAAAGTGCTGAGTCCTAACCACTGGACCACCAGGGAATTCCCTCTATTACAAGTTCATCACTACAGGGATGTTGCCTAGAAGTTTGAATGATACATAATGGCCCATCTCTGGGAAGCCTGCCTCCCAGGTAATGAGCATTAAGCTAAAATGCCTTTGTTTAGCTCACAGGAAACATCCTGACCAGGCCCACCTGTGAATGACCACAGGAAGGAGGAAATGAACACATCCCCTCCAGAGTCTGACTGGAACCAGGAGATGTTTGACTTTACTCCCTCCCCTTTAGTGTAAAAGAAGCCTGAATTCTAACTCGGGAAAGACGGTTCTTTGGGACACGAGTCCACCGTCTTCTCGGTCTGCCAGCTTTCTGAATAAAGTCGCTATTTCTTGCCCCAGCAACTCATCTCTCGATTTACTGGCCTGTCGTGTGGCGAGCAGTAAGAGCTTGGACTTGGTAACAAGAGGATCTAGGAAGCCCAGGCTGTCTGAGTGTACAGCCCACGTCTTAATCCAATACACTGCTTTGGCAATGAGCATGACAGTTTGTTGCTAAAAGGCAATATTTCATTTTCATACCAAACAGCTCAGGCACTGGGAGAAGCCGCAGCCAAGCTCTCTGGGAACTCGGCATCCAGGCCAGCACCTGCTGCTCAAGGAAGTCATTTCCCCGAGTGTGGTTTGGCAAAGCCAAGACGAATGCGATGGAGCCACAGTGACCAAACTGCTGTGCATTTCGCAAGTCCACACAACCAGGGCACAGGGCCTGGGCTACTCTGTCCTCCCAGCCCCTCCCCAGCCTGCCTGGTGCAGAGTCACCTGGACAGATGGCACAGGAGTGGGCAGCCACTGGGGTGCCTGATCTGTTGAGCATTTAGCAAGAGAGGACGCTGCACACAAATGATCACTGGATCCTCAGCCAGGAGCAGTGCAATGCCAAAGTTCTCACCATTCCTGTTCACGTGGTGTGTGCGTGTGTGTGTGTGTGTGTGCGTGCGCACGTGTGCTGTGTGTGGTGCATGTGTAGTACGTGTATTGTGTGTGGGGGGTGTGTGTTGTGTCATGTATGTGTGTGGTGTATGTGTGTAGTGTGTGTGGTGTGTGTGCACATGTGGTGTGTGTGTGGTGTGTTACGTATATGCGTGTGTGTTGTGTGTCATGCATATGTGTGGTGTGTGTATGCGTGTAGTGTGGTGTGTGTGCACGTGTGGTATGTGTGTGGTGTGTGTGGTGTGTGATGTATATGTGTTGTGTGTGTTGTGTCATGCATATGTGTGTGGTGTGTGTATGTGTGTAGTGTGGTGTGTGTGCGCGTGTGGTGTTATGTGTATGTGTTGTGTGTCATGCATATGTGTGTGTGTAGTGTGGTGTGTGTGCACGTGTGGTATGTGTGTGGTGTGTTATGTATATGTGCGTGTGTCATGCATATGTGTGTGGTGTGTTTATGTGTGTAGTGTGGTGTGTGTGCACGTGTGGTGTGTGTGGTGTGTGATGTATATGTGTTGTGTGTGTTGTGTGTCATGCTATGTGTGTGTTGTGTGTATGTGTGGGTCATGTACCCTCCACAGTGCAGTAAACCAGGTTCTTTCTCTCCAGCTTGGAGCACAGACAGACCTTGAGGCCAGAGCAGAGCTTGGTCAATACCACATGCAAATAAATAAGTGCTAATTGCCTGCAGTGTCTCTGGGTGTCAGGTGCGGTTATCGGACTGCGTTTATGGGCCAATTAGGCTCCTTACGGGACTCGATGGTGATAAATCGTGGCTTAGCGGCTTCGGGAATGTGCTAGGGCTGGTGGGGCGGTGGTGCTCCACGCGGGCTTCTGGTTGTCCCTGCACGAGCGCGCTGGGACCTGCGGGGCGGGGGGCCAGAAAGCTCCGCACATCAATGACCGACCCTGGCCCGGGGCCACGGGCCAGGCTGAGGCTCCACCGAAGTGCCTGGGGACCTCTGGGGGGACCCGACTGCCTGGCGGAAGGGGCGAGGCGCTGAGCGCCCAGCTGCGGGCCTCCCTCTGGACCCTTCCCTCTTCAGCCCGCTTGGAGTGACAACCAGGCTTGGTTTCCCGAAAAGCAGAACCCCCCAAAGAAAATGGTGCAGGGGAGAGGGATGAACTGGGAGTATGGGGTTAACAGAACGCACACTACCATATACAAAATAGGTAATCAACACGTCCTATGGTACAGCATGGCAACAGTATTCAATATCTTGTAATAAACTATAATGGAGAACTATCAGAAAGAATGTATGTAGACTTTGCTGTACACCTGAAACTAACGCAGTATCGTAAGTCAACTATACTTCCATAAAAACCCTTAGACTTTGTGTTCGTTCCCCGTGTTTTGTTATTAGAGAAACTGTAGCCACGAACATCTTTCACACAAATGTCGAAGTGCTCACATTACTCCTTGGCCAGATTCCTAGACATTGAATTTACTCATGTAATTAACACATTTATGGAGCCCCCCACTGTGATGAAGCCTCGTCTAGGCCCTGGATTCCTGGGCCAGAGGGAACATTTTCAGTGTCTTTCAACACAATTCCGTATCGCTGTGCAGAAATGCTGTTTGACTTCGTTTCCACCAACAGCGTGTTAGGGACAGTCCCACTGTAGCCTGGCCAGCACTGCATACGATCACTTAAAAAATCTTGGTTGTAAAATCTAGGCACTCAGTCTCACTCTAGTTACCTCACTGAGGCCGCAGAACTTTCCGTGGCCTGGAAAGGTGAGTGATTCAGTTCCCCACCCCGGAGGCGGAGAAGCTGTGATCTCCCAGGAGGGAGATGGACGCTCCGAGGCTGACTCAAGAGCACTGGAGGGAAGGTGGGAGCGGTCAGGACGGGGTACAGGCCAGGCCAGGCCAGGAGCCGCTGAGCAGTGGTGAGGCCGGGCCAACCCGCCTACCGGGCAGCTCTCTGGGGAGTCTGGGTGTTGACAGAAGGGTGTGTTTGGATGTTGGGGAAACTTACGGGCGGAGGGGCAGAGACCGACGGCTGCCCACTCAACACCTGCTCCCCGCTCTTCCTTACCACCAGACCCTGCCCCACTGAGCCCCCCTTGCAGCCCTGAAGGACGCCACCTGGTCTGGCCGGCTGTGTGGCAGTGGTCACGAGCGGGGCTTTGAGGACGCCAAATAAAAGGGCCGTGTCTGCTGCACCTTCCCTTCTCCCCACCTGGAAGGCAGACGCTGGATGTGGAACAGCCCTCTGTGGGGGCCAGGAGGTGATGGTTGACCAGGTGGCCGGGAGGAGGCTGGGCCCAGATGGCCTTCTGGAACTGTCCATGCAGCCCTGGCCTGCCTACCTCTAGGTGTCATCCCTTACTTAAAAGAACTGTTTTGTAAATCTCTTACCAAATAGATAACCAATATGCACGTGAATGCAGCTGATTCCTCCAAAACGCAATGTTCTTGGTCCTTTTTTGGCTTATTTACTAGAAGACAGGCCACCTTTGTCATGGTTTGAATTTGGCCTGCTGGGGGTCATGTGACTGCGTGGCTGGGTGGCTCGCTCCCTTCTGTGTTGCGCAATTCACCAGACACTCTGTGGCGCTGTAGGCGCCCCACGCCACGGGGAAATCCCAGCAGAAACTGTAAATACTACCTGTCCTGTGATCACGCGGCTCTATCTTTACTGACATGGAAGCCTGGGGGGTTGGAAAGCCATCCGTCTGTCTGTAGAGAGAAGAGTCTGGACGGTGCTCCAATCACTAACTGTGGTGACGTCCGGGTGGTGGCATTTTGGGTGAGTCTTACCTTCTTTATACTTTTCTGAATTGGGGGATAAAGATAGAATGTTATTTTGCATGAGAACATTTTAATATTAGTAATAACACCGTCCTGGAATGGGTTTATTTTCTAGCCACCGCTGAGTCCTTATCACATATCTGGGGCACTGTGGGTCCAGTGCAAAGATACAGCTGAAGCATCTGATGTATCAGAACTTCCGGGCCCAGGCGATCCCTGGCTGGAGGAACCAGGGCCTCTTGGAATTTCTTGTAAATAGGTCAGAAGAGCTGCTCCTTGTTTTTTTCCTTCTTGCCATGACTGTAGCACCTTGGGCCAGTGTGCTCATGCATGGGGCTGCCCGGGCCTAGTAGCAGAATCCCTTCCGTAAGCACTGACCTGGGAATAGAAACCCAATTCATCATGACAAAAAATGCCCTCCCCTCCCTTCCCCACCAAAAAAAAAAAAAACGCAAGAAAAACCTCCACGGAAGCGGCGTAGACGTATTTCCATTTCTTTATTAGAAAGAGGCCTCTACGCTATAGCCACCTCTCTCCATTACTTTACACATTTTTCTTTTTCTTTTTTTTGTCCCCTTAGAATACTGTACAGCTGACACAAAAAAATCCCAAGGCAGGAAAATACAAACTGGCATATTTAATCAAAACAAGATCGTAGGAAATAACAAGCCAAGTGAAATGTCTGTCAATGGTTTTAATTACAGTACAAATATAAATAAAGCATCATTGAGTCATTGTGAAACAAACTTGCTGAATGAGGTAATATAAAAACAACCAAAAAAAGAAAAGGAAAAAACCCATCTCTGGATAAACCCCAGGCTCCGCTTCCGTCTTCTATACATGGCTATTTACAGAACAGAAAAGTGTGCTAAAGTGTGGCGAGGCGCGGCCTTCCCTAGTCCCTCCTAGAAATGCCTCCGTCATCGCCTTTGACCTGCTCGGCTTCCCTTTCAGAAACACACCCAGTGGCAAGATGAGAACCCAGTTCCGAGTCAGGGACAGGAGAGCGGGGCTTGTCTGGGGCAGGAAGCCACACCCTCGGACCCACGTGGCGATGCCTGTGGCTGGTGCGGCCGAATTCCAGCCCTTCCCTGGGCTGCCAGCCCGGTCCTTCCGGGGCTCGGCCTCTGGTCAAGTGCACACGGCATCCCCAGCACAGGGCACTCAAGCCAGGGCAGGGGCAGCAGCCCCAAGAATCTGATATATTTTAGACACAAAAACTCAGTCGGAGGAGAGAAACCGTGCTGCGTTTGAAGGCTTGGAGAAGGCATTATTTCTAAGACCAAGATGCGTGAACAGCCACAGAGCAGTTTGTAAGGGTACCTACCCTCCGCCTATCCACCACGGAACAGCTCTGACCCTCACTCAAGCCCACCAGTGCACTCGTAATAGTCCTGGTGAGAAAACTGCCGGGACCCCGTGGGTGGGACTGGGGGGCTGAGAGGTGCGTGTTGGGCTCCCATGAGCAGTAAGCGCTAACTCCCTGGCTTGTCCCCAGCTCACGGCACCCTGGGTCCAGCCTCTGTCCTCCCAAGCGGGATGTACCTTTTCCCCAGGCGGCTCAGTCAGGTGCAGAGCTGAGTGCAGTGTCCCCAGCTGGGCTGCTCACCAAGGTCTCTGCACGAAGCCAGGCACTGTGGGTTTCTAACACAGGCGTCGTTACAGGGGTGGGGAGACCCGGGACGTCCTTCACCCAGCCCCTGACACACCTTTAATTTCCACGAGCCAGCTCTGAGTACGAGCTTCTAGGGGATGGGCAGAGTCTCCTTATGACAAGAGTATTTGAACCAGCTCAGACATTAGCTTCCGGGCCGGTGTGGATGCCGTCCGGCACTAGGGAGACAGTGGCATAATCTGATTGAGGGGTGACTGTTCCCGACCGTGGGTGTGTTAAGGGGGTTTGCTCCATTCCAAAGCCTCCCCAGCCCTCTCACATCTTGTTTGGTTCCTTTCTTTCATCTGCATCTCAAAAGCTGAAGGTCATGGAATGCCCACCGACACTGAAATCTAGATGAGTCCTAATTGCACTCGGACAGGTGAGGACCTCTCTCACGCCTTGATCACGACCCTCGGAAGTCCTTCTCTACAGACGCCACAGCCAGGCCCAACACAAGACAAACCTCAAGCCCACCTCTCACTCATGCAGCCACCTTGCCTCTCCTTGCGCACAGCCGGCGCCTGCTGGGAGCCGGGTGTCCCGCGGTGGCTGGAAGCCCGCGATCTCGTCCTTTTAATGGGGCAGGCTCATGCTCGTACACCTGCAGCCTTTAGAGCCACCTTGGGTCTCTGCTGGGCACGCCTGCCCCAACCCTGCCCTCTCCCCGGCACCGAAGGCCTTCTGGATGGCTTGAGGGCCTCAGATAAGGACACTTTCACCAAAAAGGCGCAAACCCCCAAACGCTGACAACAAAAACACCACCTCATAAGTGAAATGCCTTAAGGAGAGGATTTCAAGTTCATGGTCACCGCACCCTTGCTTTGCGGAGGGTGCTTGCTACACTGGTGAAACAAATACTTCTAAAATCTGGGCTTTAAAAAAAAAAAATCACAGATTAAAAACAGACTTTTTCGTTTTACAGAATCCCCTGCTGATGAAATGTCCTCTAATTTCAACTCAGACCCAGACTGCAAACGCCAACTGGAAAAAAGTGTCAATCTATATTTAAAAAGCAGCAGACATCCAAAATGAGACAGGGAATTTATTCATAGTTTTAAAAAACATCTGTTTTAGGACAGCATTACTTTTCTAAGGGGGAGAAAATCTGTGGTTTGGGGATGATCACGTCTTAGGTGGTTGAACGTCCAACGTGGAGGTGCTGACCCTGTGTGGCAACACTTCTCTCTCAGATGTCACAGCACCTTGGGTTCCAGTGACTACTTCCTGGCAGTGATGGAACTGAAAGTCTGAGCAGTGTTTCATCTACCCCAAGGGATTAGCCCACCCGGCTTCTCCCGTCTGCATAACTGGAAGGAATCTGATGTCTTGACTGAAAGGCAAAGCTGATTTAGAAACTTGAATGAAAAAGGACCTGTCAGCGTAGGGCACAGAGCAGGGCAGAAGCAGGCCCTGCCTCAGCCGCTTGGGGAATCCAAAAAGAAACATGTCTAAACCACGGCTAAAAGAGAAAGATGCAAGTCTCGATGCCAAAGGCCCTTATTTAGCTTTTTGGTTAAGGATGGGGCTGAAAATCACTCCAGGACACGACTTCACAGCGTGTGAAGCCCACATGTAAAGAGGCCGTTAGAAATGAATTATATTTCCTGGGAAAGAAAGATGTGTATCTTTAGCACGTTTCTATCAGAGTTCCTTCCTGACGGCTCTTCAGTTTGTTTGCCTGAAGGACATAAATACGGTCCAGGGGAGCTGCAGAAGAGTCGCGATGACCTTGCGGGGCACCTGACAGAGGATGTGAGCGAGTGGAAGCAGCCCGTCCAGAGGCGACGGATTTGCTTTCCAATCATCTGTGTCTTCTGAGCAGTTTTTGAGACCTGACCCTACTTTACTCACTGAGGACCTACATTGTGGCAAGGCTTCCGGGCTCCCCCCCCACCCCCGCTTCCAGAACACTCTAAATGCAAAGAGAAAGGACTGGCGGGGTTGGAGCCACCGGGGCCCATGTCACCCGTGAGCACAGCTCGGCTGGGGGCTGGGCAGGAGCCAGTGGCCACTCCCAAGGGGGAGGATGGTACCACCAAGGGCAGGCCCAGGACAAGGTCACTGGCCAGCCACAGCAGCTCAATGAGGGACAGAGGGAGAGAGGAGGCGGCCCTGGAGCCTCAGGCCACACCCTGCCAGCCCAGAGTGCCTGCAAGAAGCTCTGGTTTTAAAGCGGAAGCAGGATAAGGACACCGAACGGGCCCCAAACACGAGTGTGCCCAGCGGCCTCTCAGTGCCAGAGGAGGCGTCTGAAGGACAGAGGCCTTGGGATCGACGACACAGCAGAGGGTGCGGGAGAGCGAAGGGTGGTCTTGGCCAGAAGCAGCG